>NC_065598.1:85611531-86969864 GCF_024542745.1 Macaca thibetana thibetana | reverse complement strand
TAATAACTCACTCCTTATCACAAGAACAGCACTGAGGAAATGGTGCTAACCAATTTATGAGAACTTCGCCCCCATGATCCAGTCGCCTCCCAGCAGGCCCCACCTTCAAAACTGGGGATTACAATTAGACATGAGATTTGGGGAAACACAGATCCAAACCTTATTATTCTGACCATGGCCTCACCAAGTCTCATATCTTTCTCACATTTCAAAATACAATTATTTCTCCTCAACAGTTCCCCAAAATCTTAACTCATTCCAGCGTTAACTCAAAAGTCCAAAGTTCAAAGTTGTCAGGCCTCTGAGCCCAAGCTAAGCCATCATATCCCTTGTGACCTGCACGTATACATCCAGAGGGCCTGAAGTAACTGAAGAATCACAAAAGAAGTGAAAATGGCTTATTCCTGCATTAACTGATGACATTATCTTGTGAAATTCGTTCTCCTGGCTTATCCTGACTCAAAAGCTCCCCAACTGAGCACCTTGCGTCCCCTGCCCCTGCCAGCCAGAGAACAACTTGCTTTGACTGTAATTTTCCACTACTACCCAAATCCTATAAAATGGCCCCACCCCCATCTCCCTTTGCTGACTCTCTTTTGGGACTCAGCCCACCTGCACCCAGGTGAAATAAACAGCCTTGTTGCTCACACAAAGCCTGTTTGGTGGTCTCTTCACATGGACGCGAGTGAAAAACGTCTCATCTGAGACAAGACAAGTGTCTTCCACCCATGAGCCTCTAAAATCAAAAGCACGCTATTTACTTCCAAGATACAATGGTGATACAAGCATATGATAGATACTTCCATTTTAAAGTGGAGGAGTTGGCCAAAGAAAGGAGCTGCAGGACCCATGCAAGTCCAAAACCCAGCAGGGCAGTCGTTAATCCTTAAAGCTCCAAAATAATCTCCTTTGACTCCGTGTCTCACATACAGGTCATACTTGTGCAAAAGGTGTGCTCCCCAGGCCTTGGACAGCCCCACACTTGTGAATTTCCAGTTTCAGCCCCCACAGCTGCTTCTTATAGGCTCTGCAGCTTTTCCAGAAGCACAGTGCAAGCTGTCAGCCTATCAACCATTCTGGGATCTGGAGGATGCTGGTCCTCTTTTTACATCTCTGCTAGGCAATGCCTCAGCGGGTTCTCTATGTGGGGGATACAACCCCATATTTCCCCTTCATGCTTCTTCATTAGAAGTTGCCCATAAAGGTTCTGCCACTGCAGCAGGTTTCTGCCTAGACATTCACGCTTTTCCATACATCTTCTGAAATCTAGGTGAAGGCTCCAAATTCTCAACTCTTGCACTCTGTGCACCCACAGGCTTCAACAACACATGAAAGCTGCCAAGGCTTATGGCTTGCGCCCTCTGAAGCAGCACCCTGAGTTTTACCTGAACCCGTTTGAGCTGTGGCTGGATGGCTGGAGCTGAAGTAACTAGCATGCAGGGAGCAGTGTCTTGAGGCTGCATAGGGCAATGGGGCCCTGGGTCCAGCCCAGTAAACCATTGTTCCCTCCCAAGTCTCAGGGCATGTTATTAAGGGGGCTGCAGTGAAGGAATCTGAAATGCTTTGTAGGTCTTTTCCCCGTTGTCTTGGATATAACCACTTGCCTTCCTTTTAGTTATGCTGATTTGTACAGCCTGCTTGAATTTCTCCCCTGAAAATTAGCTTTTCTTTTCTATTACATGGGTAAGCTACAAATTTTCCAAACGTTTACCTCTGCTTCCCTTTTAAATATAAGTTCCAGTCTCAGGTCATTTGTTTGTTCACATGTATAAACTTAGGTGCTTAGAAGCAGCCAGGTCACATTTTGGACACTCTGCTGCTCAGAAATTTCTTCCACCCAATACCCTAAATCAACTCTCTCAACTCTCTCAAGTTCAAAGTTTCTCAAAATCCTAGGGCAGGGGCAAAATTCCTTCAACTTCTTTTTTAAGGCATAACAAAAGTGACTTTAGCTCCAGTTCTCAACAAGTTCCTCATCTTCATCTAAGACCTCCTTAGCCTGGCTTTCACTGTCCATATTACTATCCACATTTTGATCCCAGTTTAAGCAGTCTCTAGGAAGTTCCAAATTTTCCCTCATTCTCCTTTCTTCTTCTGAACCCTCCAGACTCTTTTAACCTCTGACCATTACATAGTTCCAACATTGCTTCCGCATTTTCATGTATCTTGATAGCAGTGCCCCACTCCTTGGCACCAATTTTCTTTATTAATTCAATCTTGCATTGCCATAAAGAAATACCTGAGACTGGTTAATTTATAAAGAAAAGATGTTTAATTGACTCAAGGCTCTGCAAACTGTGTAAAAAGCATGGCAGCATAATCTTCTGGGAAAGCCTCAAGGAACTTACAATCATGGTGACAAGTGAAGGGAGAGCCAGCACTTCTCATGGCTGAAGCAGGAGAAAAAGAAAGAGGGAGGAGGGACCACATGATTTTAAATGACCACGTTGTCCAATAACTCACTCACTCACTCACTCACTCACTCACTCACTCACTCACTATCACAAGAGTAGCATTGAGGAGATGATGTTAATCCATTCATGAGGACTTTGCCCCAAAGATTCAATCACCTCTTACCATGCCCTACCTCCAACACTGGAGATTACAATTTGACGTGAGATTTGGTGAGAACACAGACGCAAATCATATCAGCCCCTGAAAGCAAATGCAACAAAAACAAAAATAAATAAATGGGACCAAATTTAATTAAAAAGCTTCTGCAAAACAGAAGACATTATCATCAGAAAAAAAGACAACACACAGTACGGGAGAAAGTATTTGCAAACTATATGGTAAACAAAGAACTAGTATCCAGAATCTAAAAGAAACTTTAACAAATTCGCAAGAAAAAAACAAATAATCCCATTAAAAAGTTGGCAATTGACATTGTGAACTCAAAATATCTGAGACAGGTCTCAATTTGTAAAGTTTATTTTGCCAAAGTTAAGGACATGTACCCATGACACAGCCTCAGGTTGTCCCAGTGACGTGTGCCCAAGGTGGTCAGAGCACAACTTGGTTTTATATATTTTTAGGGAGACATAAGACATTAATCAACATGTGTAAGTTGTACGTTGGTTCAGCCCAGGAAGGTGGAATAACTCAAAGCAGGGATGGGGTTTTCAGGTCATAAGTAGGTAAAGGACAAACGGTTGCATTTCTTTGATTTTCTGATTAGCCTTTCCAAAGAAGGCAATCAGATATGCATTTATCTCATTGAGCAGAGGGATGACTTTGTACAGAATGGGAGTCAGATTTGCCCTAAGCAGTTTCCAGTTTGATTTTTCCCTTCAGTGTAGTTATTTTGAGGCCCAAGATTCATTTTCCTTTTACATTTCTCCCCTTTTCTTTATAAAATCTTTCAGAGAAAGCATTTTTTTTTTTTTTTTTTTTTTGTCTCTGGCCTCAGGTTTCCTCTTATTTCTCATGGCTAGGGTGGTTTATTTCTAGATGCGTAGGTCCCATGTTATTAGCCAAACTCATTTTTAGCAGGTTGTGAAGTCCAATGTTCTAGGAAGAGATAATAGAAGGAGAAAGAGACCAAAAAAAAAAAAAAAAAATGAACAAAAAATAGAAATCCTGGAAAGTTGATATAGGCCATATTGCTCTGCCATACATTAGTAGGTAGGTATAAAAGTGGCTTATACATGTAAATAGGTTGCTGTTATTTTCTTCTGAAGTATAAGTTGCATAGCTTCTATTTGCAGGGATTTAAGAAAGCACAGACTAGTATTCAGTGATTTCAAATTAGAAAAAATTGGAGGAAAAGAAAACAAAGAAAGAAAAAATATAAAAATGTTATTTTGGAGACTTGTAGCCAGGAAAAATTAGAATTTAGTCCAAACTGCAGAAAATAATAAAAATGTAAAAACATTAGGCAAGACTAGAATCTAACAAGTTTGCTGTAGTTTTTGAAACATAATTTTTCTCTCCTCAGTTTCCCATTTTTCAATTCTATTTCACTTGCTTTTTTATACTTGGCCTGATTATAGAAAAGTGCAGGAAGAACAATTATTTTTTAAATAGGCTTTTTAACAATTGGCTTTGATGAAACTTTGTTCCATAGAAGAAATCTCAGATAAAACTTTTTTAAAGTCGAGCCAAGCCATGACTTTGTAACATCAAATACCTATGAGTCGGGTAAATTCCTCTGCTCTTGAGATTCCACGATAATTTCGAGCTCCCAGGCCTGTCAGAAAGTGACATTCTTTACTGACTACAGGTAAGGAGCCCTGTACAGGGACTGTGTAGACAAGATATAAGGCCAGATTTCTCAAGGGGCTTTTTATTGGCTCTATAAGTCAAGTTTGATTCCTTAAAAGAAAGCACACTATTCCAGTCAATACCTTGGTAAAATAACCAGTTTCTCCAACTGTGTTCTGTTACAAAGAAATACAAATGGCCTAGACATTTAATGCATATCTGTTATTTATCTTACTATAACTTTAGATTTTAAATTATATGACAAGATTATCTAAAAGCATTTATTCTATTACATTTACCGAATTATTTTTTTAAAATAGTTCACCCAGATTACTTATGAAAACTGTGATAATTATTTAAAGTTATTTCCTTGTTGTCTAGGTTTTCCTCAGTAAGAAATTTAAGTTTAGGTAATTTTTTATTTGCCAATAACTCCTGATTTAGTTCTTTTCATTAACCAAACAATATTAACTACCTTATTTATTAAATTTCACATAAACAAGAATACTTTTCTTTTGAGCTGCATTTATAGCTTTATAAACTTCATGACAAATTTTGATATATAGCAGAGATAAATAATGTGCGTTGACAATTCTGAAGCCATTTCTAATTCTATTTCATTAAACATTCTAAAAACCAGCTTATTTAATAAAGATTTACTTAAGTCATGTGAACTTCAAAAAACATTAGGCTCAAAGCCTCTATTTTTTTCATAAAGTATTTGATTTAAGTTTTTGTAAGCAAATTAATTAGAACTTCTTTATACGTTTTTAGTATGAAACATCGCATACATGACACATAAATGCATAGACGTATTAGACATGTAGATAGAAGTAGATCTTATAGATTTATAAGACATCTATTTTTTCTCCTAGTTTAGATTTCCAATTTCTTGATAACCTATTTTATTACCCTAGGCATTTGTCAGCTAGATAGCCCTAAATGTGCATATTAAAGGAACTCTTTGGTGAAAAATCAGATAGCAAAATTTACATCTCAAAGTACAGAGAGAGTCTTGTGGTGCTAGAGAAAGATTAAAGATAGATGCCAAACCAAACATGAAATTATAGAAATATAGGATTGTATAAGGAGACCCATTTGTTTTTAGATAGGGACTATCTATCTTTTAATTGGATCCCTAAGCTCTAGGCAGAGCCCACATCAAATCCTGGGGCTCCAAAAAGGGAGAATTATTATGAGTCTAGACCACATGTTGCTTTTACAGTGCACTTAAAAAATTATTTTAAACAAAACCATTTTAAGTGTCTAAACTATGTTCTTCTTTAAAAACTCAAGAATAGCTTCTGTTGTAATGTAGCAGGACGAGCGGCAGACAAAACTCCTCAGACACCGAGTTAAAGAAGGAAGGGGTTTATTCGGCAAGCGGCGTCCGCAAGACTCCTGTCTCAAGAGCCGAGCTCCCCAAGTGAGCAATTCCTGTCCCTTTAAGGGCTCACAACTCTAAGGCGGTGCATGTGAGAGGGTCATGATTGATTGAACAAGCAGGGGGTAGGTACGTGACTAGGGGCTGCATGCACCAGTAATTAGATCGGAACAAAACAAGATAGGGATTTTCACAGTGCATTTCTATACAATGTCTGTAATCTATAGATAACATAACCGATTAGGTCCGCGGTAGATCTGTAACTACCAGACCCAGGGTGTGGCGCCGGGCTGTCTGCCTGTGGATTTCATTTCTGCCTTATAGTTTTTACTTCTTCTTTCTTTGGAGGCAGAAATTGGGCATAAGATGATATGAGGGGTGGTCTCCTCTCTTAGTAATAACTATTATAGTCAAAAATCAGCTAACACAATATAAAAGCAAGCAATTTAAGATCTGAGCCAAATTTGTTTGTTTACACCCTTGGAGTACCATAAAGAACAACAGAGGTTACTCCCGAAAAGGGAGTCTGGCACCATCTCCCCCAACTTTTTTTTTTTTTTTTTAAGAAACTCCAGGCTATTATAAACTAGTTTAGGTCTCTCATGCAACAGAGGGTGGTAAGAGAAAGGAGAGACAACAGAAGTAAATGAAGAAACATAATTCAGTCAGCTGGGAAGAAAAAAACTTTTGTTCAAAAAAAAAAAAAAAAAAAGGGACAAGGTCCAAGGAGAGAAAAGGAAAAATAAATAAATAAAAACCTTTTAATACAAACACACACATGCAATGCACACATACACACACACATCCTGGATGTTAACTTTAAGCTGGCTTTTAACCATTGATCTCCTTAAAAAAATCTTTTAAAATCTATTTGCTATATTTTAGCTAGACCAAATTGCTGATATTTTAAAAGTAGCAAATATCCAACTAGAAAGGGCTTGATTTAGGAAACAAAACATGCTGTCCTGGTGGGGAAAAAAAAAAAAGGCAAACAGAACTTTAGCTATGGAACTACAGCATGGGGAAACAGTCATTGCTCTCTCAGTTTCTCTTGGCTAGCAAAAAGGTGGCCTTGTTATGTAAATAAAGCCCCTTAAGTAGTCATAATAAAAATCTTCCCTTGTTTCTTTTGCTGGCCGTTTTTCTCCACACCCCCTTTTTTTTTTTTTTTTTTTTTTTTTGCAGAAATTTAGCCAATTCAGATGTCTTCTTCCCAATAATTTGGAACTTTCCTTCAGATTTGATGAAGTCAGATAGAGCCGGTAAAACCCAATGGGAAAAAGACCAAAAACAATAACCAAAATAGAAATAAACAAGTAAAAACAACAACAACAAAGCAGTTAAGCAAAACAAAGAAATGATTGAGCACTGTAATGATAATGAGAAATTAAGACCAGTTGGTTGTTAATCTTAACTTTAGCTGAGACCAAATCCCAATTAAACTATGTACATAGGGATGGGTCTCAGGCTGAAGACTGCTCTCTACCATTCTAGAAGCAGAAAAAATCATCTCAAACTTGCCTTCCCTTTTAGAAGTGAGCTCAAATTCCAGAAAAGAGTTATCTTCTTTGCATCCTCATGGAAGCAGGAAATCTTGCCTTCTTTGTTGGAAGCAAGTAAAACTCCAGAGAAGGAGTTGTACAGAAAAATAAACTGTTGATTTCATGCAAATTTTGGGAGACCAGAGGTCCTCTGGAGGGAGGGTAGCTTCCAAGCCTCAGCAAATTGTCTTATAGGTTTGAGCCATAAAGATAGCTCAAGCTGGTACCAAGCCCCCATAAGAGATTTGTTAGAGGTCAGGGCCACCTCCACTCAGAGTTCCTTCCGTTGGTCACCAAATATGAACTGAAAATATCTGAGACAGGTCTCAGTCAACTTAGAAAGTTTATTTTGCCAAAATTAAGGATGTATGCTCATGATACAGTCTCAGGAGGTTGTGGTATATGCCTAAGGTGGTCAGGACACAGATGGGTTTTATACATTTTTGATGAGACATCAATCAATATGTGTAAGTTGTATGTTAGTTCAGGTGGGACAACTCAAAGCATCAAGGGAATTTCCAGGTCATAAGTAGGTGAGAAACAAATGGTTGCATTCTTTTGAGTTTTTGATTAGCCTTTCCAAAGAAGGCAATCAGACAATGCATTTATCTCAGTGAGCAGAGGGATGACTTTGAATAGAATGGGAATCAGGTTTTCCTTAAGTAGTTTCCAACTTGACTTTTCCCTTTAGTGTAGCAATTTGGGGCCCCAATATTTATTTTCCTTTTGCAATGTGAATAAACATTGCTTAAAAGATATACAAGTGGAAAACAAACATATAAAAAATGCTCAGCATCATTAATTATCAGGGAAATGCAAATTAAAACCACAATAAAATACCACCATATTCCTGTAAGAATGATCATTATTAAAAAGTCAAAAGAAAACAAGATGTTGGCATGGATGTGGTGAAAGGGGTATTCTTTTAAACTGCTGGTGGGAATGTACATTAGTACAAACTCCATCGAAAACAGTGTAAAGATTCTTTAAAGAACTAAAAGTAGATCTACCATTCAGTCCAGGATTCCCACTACTTGGCATCTACGCAAAGGAAAATAAGTCATTATATGAAAAAGACACATGTACACAAATGTTTATTGCAGCACAATTTACAATTTCAAAGATATAAAACAAATCTAAGTGTTCATCAACCAATTAGTAGATTAAGAAAATGGGGTATATTTACACTATGGAATACTACTCAGTCATAAAAAGACATAAAATATTGCCTTTTGTAGCAGCTTTGATGAAGCTGGAGGCCACTATTCTGAGTGAAATTTGGTAGGCCAAATACTATATGTTCTCACTTACAAGTGTGTGCTAAGCTATGAGAATGCAAAGGCATACACAATGATATAATGAGCTTTGGAGACTCAGAATTGGGAGAGAGGAAGAGATCTGAGGGATAAAAGACTACATATTGGGTATAATAAACACTATTTAGGTGAGAGTTGCATTAAAATCTCAGAATTTACCACAATATAATTTATCTTTGTAGCCACCAGCATTTGTACTCCAGAAGCTATTGAAGTAAAAAAAAAATTAAAAACCCAAAATATTCTCTGATAATTAGCATCTATTTTGCATGAACCCTTTTTTGTAATAGTTACAAAATTACAGTTTTCTAATTCTATTTATAGGTTATTCCTTGATATTCTATTTATGTATCTATTTATTAATAGGGTAAACTCATAGGTTTTTATATTTTATCCACTGGTTTATAATTTATTACTATACTTACTTTGGTATTAAATTGCCCAGATTTGACTAGTGACACATTTTTCAAGCTAGAAACTCTCTCATTGTACCACATTCCCAACCTAATAAGATGTTCTAGGTTTATTTTGTACACATACTGCAGCAGGCCAGAAATCAGATACTTCTGTCAGGAAACCCTTGTTCCTTATAGAATGGTATTAGAAATCAAAATTTCGGTGTTAGTTGTGCCCATTGCTGTTGGAGTGACTGTGCTTCTAGGTTGTCCCAGTGCTAGGGATAGAAAATATATGCATGTTAATACACATATGTACATGTGCTAGGGATAGAAAATATATGCATGTTAATACACATATGTACATGTGCTAGGGATAGAAAATATATGAGTGTTAATACACATATGTACATGTACACATACACTTTCATGAATATGTTCAGATGGATAGATACATACATAGACAGACACACAGATACACAGATAGAAATATTTTATAGTAATATCTCTAATAACAGTCCATCCTCCAGGGTTCATTCTTGATTTAACACATTTGATATTTTTATTTTTCTTCCACCACAGTGAAAAACCTGGTTCAGTCAATCTATTTTAACCACAAATATCATTTCTAATTTTCAAATATTTGTGTTGGGAGTTCCCAAGTCCACTTTTACATTTTGAATCACTGCATCAGTGATTCAAATTGTTATTGTTACTGATTGTTACAGAAAAAGGATACAGATCAGAATAAGTAAAGAGGAAAGGGACATGAGGCCATGTCCAGGAGAAACCAGATGCAATATTCCCTTCTGTGTTAGTCTGTTGTGCATTGCTCTAAAGAAATACCTGAGGCTAGGTAATTTATAAAGAATTTTATTTGACTCACACTTCCACAGGTTATAGAAGAAGTGTAGTGATCACATCTGCTTCTGGTGAGGGCCTCTGGATGCTTACACATGATCATGATGGAAGGTAAAAGAGGAGCAGGCATGCCACATGGCATAAAAGGGAGAAAGAGAGAATAGGGTGATACCATTCTCTTTAACAACCACATCTAACATGAACTCACTTGCTGTAGGGAGGGCATCAAGCCATTCATGAAGAATCCACTCTCATGACCCAAACACCTACCGTGAGACCCCAACTCCAACCTTGGAGATCATATTTTGATATGCGATTTGGAGGGGAAAAATATCCAAACTATATTCTTCTACCCCTAGCCCCCAAAAATCTTATGCTCTTCTCACATAGCTAAATACAATATGTTTCCAATAATCCCAAAATGTCTTAACTTATTCCAGCATCAACTCAAAAGTCCCATTTTCCACCTAAATTTCAGAGTATGTATTGTTACTGGGGGGTCCTTGCTCCCAGAGCTCCAAAGATAGTGGCGGGTCACTTCCAAAATAGCGGCAGGCCACTTCCAAGATGGTGGCAAGCCTCATGTTCTCTGACCTGGGGTTCTTGGCCTCACAGATTCCAAGGAATGGAATCTTGGGCCATGCGGTGAGTGCTATAGCCCTATTAGAAGCCGAGGGTCATGGAAGAGAACCATGGAACCCAGTGATTAGTGCTCAGCTCCATTAGGATGAAACCAGGTACTTAACCATGCAGGAACAATGGCAAGCCTTTAGCCTGACTGGAAGTGGCAATGGGTGCCTCACTGGATCAGGAGCACAGTGGACACCCTGCTGAATCCGGAGGGATGGAAGTCAGTGACGGGTCTGTGATGGTGGCAAACAGCAGTGGTGGATGGCGAGCGAAAGCTCAGCTCCAGTCGTAACAAAACATGGACCAGAAGAGTGCAGTTGCGAGATTTAATAGAGTGAAAACATAGCTCCGATATAAGGGGAGGGGACCCAAAGGGGGTTGCTGTTGCCAGCTGGAATGCCTGGGTTTATATCCCGATCCTTGTCCCTCCCACTGTGCTCTCAGGAAATAGATGATTGGCTATTTCTTTACCTCCTGTTTATGCCCAATCAGCATTTTAGTGAGCTCCCTGATTGGTCCAGTGTGGGCTAGGTTGCAAGCCCCGTATTTAAAGGTGGATGCGGTCACCTTCCCAGCTAGGCGTAGGGATTCTTAGTCTGCCTAGGAAATGCCAGCTAGTCCTGTCTCTCAGTAAGAAAATGGCTGGATGTCTAGGCAGAGGTCTGATGCAGAGGTGGAGACCTCATGGAGAACATCTGTTGGGGCAGTGCAGAAAGGAAATGTGAGGTCAGAGCTCCCACACAGAGTCCCAACTGAGGCAATACCTAGTGGAGTTGTAAGAAGAGGGGCACTGTCCTTCAGAATCCAGAATGGTAGATATACCATCAGCTTGCACCATGCACCTGGAAAAGCCGCAGGCACTCAATGCCAGCTCATGAGAACAGCCACAGGGGCTGAAACCTGCAAAGCCACAGGGGTGGAGCTCCCCAGGTCTTGGGAACCCAGTCTTTGCATCAGCATGTGCTGGATGTGAGACAAGGAGTCAAATGATATTATTTGGGGGCTTTAACATTTAATGAATGCCATGGCTATTAGGGATTTTTTTTGGTTCCATATGAATTTTAAAATAATTTCTTCAAATTCTGTGAAGAATGTTAATCATAGCTTAATGGAAATAGCCTTAAATCTACAAATTACTTTGGGCAGTATGGCCATTTTCATGATATTGATTCTTGCTATCCATAGCATGGAATGTTTTTCCCATTTATTTGTGCTCTCTCTGAATTCCTTCAACAGTAGTTTGTAGTCCTCCTTGAAAAGGTCCTACACTTCCCTTGTTAGTTGTGTTCTTAGATATCATATTCTCTTTGAAGCAATTGTGATTGAGAGTTCATTATTATTTGTCTCTCTGCTTCCCTGTTGTTGGTGTATAGAAATGTTAGCAATTTTTGCATAGATTTTGAATCCTGAGACTTTGCCGAAGTTGCTTATCAGCTTAAGAAGATTTTAGCCTGAGATGATAGGGTTTTCTAGATATGGGATCATGTTATCTACAAATAGAAATAATTTGACTTTCTCTGTCCCTATTTCAAAACCCTTTATTTCTTTCACTTGGAAGGCCAGAACTTCCAATACTATGTTGAATAGGAGTGGTGAGAGAGGGCATCCTTGTCTTGGGCCAGTTTTCTAGGGGCATGCTTCCAGATTTTTCCATTCAGTATGATATTGCCTGTGAGCTTGTCATATATTGCTTTTATTATTTTGAGATATGTTCCTTCAATATCTAGTTTATTGAGAGATTTATTTATTTATTTTTATTTTTTTTGGAGACGGAGTTCGCCCAGGCTGGAGTGCAGTGGCCGGATCTCAGCTCACTGCAAGTTCCGCCTCCCGGGTTCACGCCATTCTCCTGCCTCAGCCTCCCGAGTAGCTGGGACTACAGGCACCCGCCACCTCGCCCGGCTAGTTTTTTGTATTTTTTAGTAGAGACCACCGTGTTAGCCAGGATGGTCTCGATCTCCTGACCTCGTGATCCGCCCGTCTCGGCCTCCCAAAGTGCTGGTATTACAGGCGTGAGCCACCGCGCCCGGCCGAGAGATTTTAACATAAAGGGATGTTAAATTTTATCAAAGGTTTTTTTCTGCATCTATTGATATAATCATGTGGTTTTTGCCTTTAGTTCTCTTTATGTAATGAATTTACATTTACATTTATTGATTTGTGTATAAATCTGGAGGCTAAAAATAAAATGATGGAGAAATACCTGCCATTCAAATGAAAACCAAAAATGAGCGGAAGTTGATATTATCGTACTAGATAAAATAGATTTTAAACCAATATAAATTAAGGACAATGAAGCATCTTACCTAATTTTAAAGGCCACAAACCCACAAGAAGTCTTAAGTATCCTAAATATATATGGACCCAACATTGGAGCACCAGGATTTATAAAACATGCTTTTCCTAATCTTCAACCAGACCTACAAAACCACAGAATAATAGTGGAAGATTTCAACACCTCACTGTCAGCATTAGAAATATCATTGAGGCAGAAAACTTGCAAAGAAACTCTGGGCTTAAACTCAGCACTTGACTAAATGGACCTGATACATATCTAAAGAACATTCTACTGAACAACCACAGAATATAAATGATTATCAACAAAATATCTCAAAACTAAACAAATATATTAAAATAACAACTTGCTCCTGAACAATTTCTGGGTAAACATCAAAATTAAAGCAAATTCAAAAAATTCTTAGAAAATAATGAAAATAAGAACACAATTTACCAAAATCTATGGGATGCAGTGAAAGCTTTATTGAGAGGAGAGATTATAGCCCTAAACACCCTCATCAAGAAGTTCTCAAATTGAAAATCTAACTTTACACCTAAATAAACTAGAAAATAAAGTAAATAAAATAGAAAAAAAAGAACAAACCAACCCCAAAGCTAGGAAAAGAATATAAATAACTGAAATTAGATGACTCAGTATAAAAGAGATGCAAACATCAGTCCAAAAGTCAATAAAACCAATAGCTGGTTCTTCCAAAAAAAAAAAAAAAAAAAAAAAAAAGAAGAAGAAGATTGATATACCACTAGCTAAACTGACAAAGAAAAAAAAAAAAGAGAGAGAAGATCCAAATAAGTACAATCAGAAATGACAACATTACAACTGATCCAACAGAAATACAAAATATCCTCAGAGAATGCTATAAACAACTTTGCAAATGAATTAGAAAATCTAGAGGAAATGGATAAATTTCTAGAAACACAATCTCCAAGGACTGAATCAAGAAGAAGTTGAAACCCTGAGTAGACCAATACTGAGCTCTGAAGTTGAATCAGTAAAAAAAAAAAAAAAAAAAAAAAAAAAAAAAAAAAAAAAATCAGGAAAAGCCCTAGACTAGATAGAGTCACAGCCTAATTCTACCAGACGTATAAAGAAGAACTGGTACCAATTTGACTGAAACAATTCCAAAAAATCAAGGAGGAGGGACTCCTCCTTATACTGTTCTGGGAGGCCAACATCAGCCTAGTAACAAAATCTGTCAAGGACACAAGAAACATAAGAAAATAAACTTCAGATTAATATCCCTAATCTCTCTCTCTCTGCCTCTCTCTCTCTCTCTCTATATATATATATATATATATATATATATATCTCCTCAACAAAATACTGACAAACTGAATCTAGCAGCACATCACAATTATAATTCATCATGAAAAGTTCGCCTTTATTCCTGTGATGCAATCAATAAATGCTATTCACCACATGAACAAAGTTAAAAGCAAAATCCCTATGATAATCTCAATAGATTCAGAAAAAGCTTTAAATAAAACCCAACATTTCTTCATGATAAAAACCTCAACAGACAAGGCATCTAATAAACATACCTCAAAATAATAAGAGCCATCTATGACAAACCAATAGTCAACGACATACTGAATAGGCAAAAGCTGGAAGCATTCCCCTTAAGAACTGGAACAAGGTAAAGATGGCAACTATCTTCACTCTTATTCAACATGGTACTGCAAGTCCTACCAAGAGCAGTCAGGTGAGAGAAAGAAATAAAAGGCATCCAAAAATGAAAAAACAAAACAAAACACAAATTCTGTCTCTTTGCTGATGATCTGATTTTATACCTAAAAAATCCTAAAGACTCTGACAAAAAACTAATGGACTGGATGAACAATTTTAGCAAGGTTTCAAGATACAAAATCAACATACAAAAAGCAATAACATTTTTATACACTAATAATGTCCAGGCTAAGATTCAAATCAAGAACACAATTCCATTTATAATAGCCATAAGCAATGAAAACCTAAGAATACAGCTATCAAAGAACATACAAGATCTTTATAAAGAGAACTACAAAACGCTGCTGAAAAAAATCAGCAATGGTATAAATAAATGGAAAAACATTCCATGGACTGGAAGAATTAATATAAATAAAATGGCCATGCTGCCCAAAGGAATTTACAGATTCAACAATATTCCTATCAAACTACCAATGACATTCTTCACAAAAGTAGATACAAATTATTCTAAAATTCATATGAAACAAAAAAAGAGCCCAAATAACCAAAGAAATCCTAAGACAAAAAAATGCCCGGGACATCACACTACTGAACTTCAAATTATACTATGAGACTACAGTAACCAAAACAGTGTTGTCCTGATATAAAAACAAGCACATAGACCAATGGAAAATAATAGATGACTCAAATTATTATTATTCCTGTGTTAATTTGCTTATAAATTAATATTTTATTATAATTATAATTATTAATAATTTATAATAATTTATAAGCCACACACCTAAAACCATCTAATCTTCAACAAGGTTGGCAAAAACAAGCAATGGAGAAAAAAACTGTCTATTCAAAAAAATGGTACTGTGATAACTGTCTAGCCATATGCAGAAGAAAGAAACCAGACCCTTACTTTTTACCATATACAAAAATTAACTAGCAATTTGTTGAATATTTAAATGTAAGACCCAAAACCATAAATATCCTAGAAGAACACCTAGAAAATACTCTTCTCAACATGAGCCTTAACATAGAATTTATGCTAATTTCCAAGAAGCAACTGCAACAAAAACAAACCTACAAGTGGCACCTAATTAATCTGAAGAACTTTTGCACATCCCAAAAATAAAGAGAATAAACAGACAACCTACATAATGGTAGAAAATATTGGAAAACTGTAAATCTGACAAGGGTCTAATATCCAAAATGTATAAAAAAGTTAAACAAATCAATAAGCAAAAACAAATAACATCGTAGAGATGATGGAATATTTGGGGGGATGGAGAATGGGGGCCATGAGTTGAAAAAGTACCCATTAGATATTATGCTCAGTTTTCAGGCCCAATATACTCATGTAAATATTTTTTAATATGTACCTACTGTAACTAAAAGGTGTTTTTTTAAGGTGCTGTAAAAATGTTCTAAAGAACAATAGACACAACTCTAGATAATTTATTTTCTGATGAAAAGATAATTAATCATTTATTTGTTTTGTCCCAAAAGTCACAACACATCTCCTGCAAAACCATAATATTTGATAAATTTGCTATAATAGTAATATAATGATACCTTATGACCAATTTTTTTTTTTGAGATGGAGTTTCACTCTTGTTGCCCAGGCTGGAGTGCAATGGCTCAATCTCTGCTCACCGCAACCTCCACTTCCCGGGTTCAAGCAATTCTCCTGCCTCAGCCGCCCAAGTACTAGGATCACAGATGTGTACCACCACCCCTGGCTAATTTTGTATTTTTAGTAGAGATGGGGTTTCTCCATGTTGGTCAGGCTGGTCTCGAACTCCCCATCTCAGATGATCTGCCTGCCTCGGCCTCCCAAAATGCTGGGATTACAAGTGTGAGCCACCACTCCCGGTCATGTTTTTCTTATTAACTCACTATCAGGGTTGGTATAATATTCAATTCTGAGAGACAGTTTGATACATTATCAAGTACTATTCAGTTTGGACCTTTTTCAGTTTGGCTTGGACTAAAGGATAAAAGTGAAAGAAAAAATGACTGGGCACAGTGGCTCATGCCAGTAATCCCAGCACTTTGGGAGACTGAGGTGGGCAGCTCACCTGAGGTCAAGAGTTCGAGACCAGCCTGGCCAACATGGTGAAACCCCATCTCTACTAAAAATACAAAAATTAGCCGGGCGTGGTGGTGCATGCCTGTAATCCCAGCTACTTGGGAGGCTGAGGCAGTAGAATTGCTTGAACTTGGGAGGTGGAGATTGCAGTGAGCCGAGATTGTGCCACTACACTCCAGACTGGGCAACAAATGGAAACTCGTTCTCAAAAAAAAAAAAAAAAAAAAAAAAAAAATTAAGTAAAAAAAATTATAACACAGGCAGCAGTATTAAATATAGAAGGAAAAGAAGTAACTGGGGAATACTGTTAATGGATAATATTTAGACTTAAACATTTCACAACTACAAGTTTTCAGGTAAGTATATTAATTTTGCCCCCTACTTTTAAATTTTTACTATGAAAGAGGTTGGTTTCCATAATTTATTTGTTGTAAGTTATTCTTACATACCTAAAAGTCTCTTTAGTGATATTTAATCTTACAGTGGAACTATGCAATATTATTTAAAGGAACAGAAAATATGATGTTATTTTCTTTATGAGTTCAAATAATTTAAATATGTCAGTTGGAGGAAATACATGTTGATCATTTATTAAAGATGCATAAATATTCACATATACAGGTACTTGCTTCTTAAATCTTGATATTTAAAAAGATTTTAATTTTATTTTCTCCTTGTGACTACACCTTGTAAGTACTTGAGAGTTCGTTTCTTTCATTTATAAGTGACAGAATGTCAAACACAGGCATAGTAATTATCAGCTTCCTTTCCACCTCTATATATGTCAGAGATATAATGTATTTCTTTCAGTAACAAAGCTTTAGAACGTCAGTGATTCTCTAAAGAAATAGAAGGTAGGAAGGTGAGTGGAGGTGATAATGAAAGGAACTCCACCACTTTGGGAGACAATAGAGTCTCTGAGAGTTATGGACTAGAAAAAAAAAATCCCAGATTTTTATAACATGCTTCAAACTTCCTCCTAACTCTTGGTTGAGAATAATTGTTTTGAAGAAAGTACTCAAATTTTATTGTGTACTCTCATTTATTCAGAATCCAAACATTTATACATTTTAAAGCATTAAACATTTTTAGACATTTTAAACACTTATAACGTTTTAAAACATTAATCATTAAACATTTTTCATATTATATTTCTATAAGCCATAAAGAAATGGTAAACAATTTATTATTAACAATACAGTTTTTAAATTACCTTCTGAAGTTGTATATATGTCTATATCCATTGCCCTGTACAATAATTATTGTTTTCAAATTATATTCAGTTTAATTTTAATGAGAACATTTTTATTTGCCTGTCTTTTCATTTTGAAATTATATATCTATTTACAGCATAAGATAACACTCTTGATAAAACACCCCTACTCAGAGCATTTCAGGACATATAGGAATGTTTAAATAATTGGGTAACTTAGTAAATCATGTGAAGGTGATATTAGCTATGATTTATTAAGCATCTGTGATCTACCAGAAAAAAAACTTAGCACTTTATTATTTTTATCTCTATATGAAGCTTTTTCAACACTAATCAACTCTCCAATACCATCTAGGCATCCTGCAAATCAATTCAATTTTGACACTAACTGCCCAGGGTCAACAGAGAACCCACAGGCTGAGGGCTCAGTCCCACAAAATGATAACCACCTCAGACATCAGTCACAAGTCTTGAGTATGCCCAAGTTAACTGCACTCTACCCAGCTTACTACAGATTTGAGAGTTCCCATGAATCTCTCCTCAAGTTCAATTATTTGATAGAATTAGGCACAGAAATCCAGGCGCGGTGGCTCACGCCTGTAATCCTAGCACTTTGGGAGGCAAAGACGAGAGATTCACGTGAGGTCAGGTGTATGAGACCAGCCTGGTCAACATGGTGAAAACTCGTCTCTACTAAAAATATGAAAGTCAGCCTGGCGTGGTGGTGGCCGCCTGTAATCCCAGCTACTCAGGAGGCTGGGGCAGGAGAGTTGCTTAAACCCAGGAGGCGGAGTGAGTGGAGATCGCATCACTGCAGTCCAGCCTAGGCAACAAAGTGAGACTCTGTCTCAAAAAAAAAAAAAAAAAAAAATATGCACAGAACTCAGGAAAAACATGTACTTGTGATTGCAATTTTATTATAAAGGAAATCAACTAGAAATAGCCAAAAGGAAGACATTCACAAGACAAGGAATAATTGGGGACGAAGGGAAAACGTTCGTGACTTCTGACATGCCACTCTCCCAGCACATATGCATCCGTTGTGTTTACCCATTCAGAATCTCTCTGAAACTCATTGTTAAGAGATTCTTATCAAGACCTTGTAAAATAGGCATGATTGATTAAATCATGGGTAATTGGTTCAAATTAAAGTAATTCACATATCCGTAAACTAATATTTATTATTTCTTTGTATTGGGAATATTCAATTCTGAATTCAATCACCATCCCTCCTCCCATCCCTGGAGGCTGGTGGATGGTGCTAAAAGTTTCAACCCTCTAATCACCTGCATGGCCAGTCCCTCCCTTGAAAATATTATCTAAGTTCCCACAATGAGTTACCTTGTTCGCATAAACTCAGGTATGATCAAAAGGGACCTGTTGTGAATATCAAAAGATGCTTTTGTCACTCAGAAAATTGCAAGGGTTTTTGACGTACTGTATGAGAAACTGGTGACAAAAAGCAAATATATATTTTTATTATACCACACTCTGGTAATACCAGCAGCACAGTTTTAAGAGGCAAATACTCTTAGCCCCATTTAAATATGAAAATTAAAGATTAGAGAGGAAAAATATCTTGCTGCTAACCATACAACTAGCAAGTGGCAGAATCATGACTTGACATCAAGTCTTTGGGAATCCAAAGACTTCCATTTTGTTTAGTTATAGCTTCCATGTATTTCAGAATGTTGTAAAATATTAGATTTATAATGAATCTTAAAATCATAAATATTGTTATATTTTATAAGATGAAAAATGTGTTTAACCCAACTTCTATTTCTGATTGACTGATGAAGATGTGGCTAAACTATTGTGTTGAGACGATTCCGTGGTTCTGGAATAAAGTGTAGCAACACAAATATCATTTTTTTAACTCTGGAAAAAAATAAATTTAACTTTTTGTTTGCTCTTCTGTGCACTGATAATAACTTGTGTATATTATATTTTACATGTAAATTTGATTATCATTTCCTTCAGAGAAATATGTTCTAGTCATTAGCACAATGGGTGCAGTGTCAGGACTGCCTAAATAAGATTTGTGGTTTTATCACTTATTATGTAAGTGTACTTAGGATGTTTTCTTAAATTCTCCATGCTTCAGAGAGATTTTTAAAATAAAATACACTAATAATATTTGTGAAGATTAAATGAGATAATGCATGTAAGGCAATTAAACATGAGATTAGCACTCCATAAATGTCAAGATCATTATTATCACCATTAGTTTAAAATCAACCTAATAAGTAATGTTGTCAGCAAAACAACAGACAAGGAAGATCCAAGACCCCATTAAGACATCAAAAGCAAAACAAAAGAAAATAAAATGGTTTAAATTATGTTATTGGAGGCCTGGGAAACAATCAGAGATCTACAGCAACAAAGCAAATACTCATTTTTTAAAAGGCCATTTTAAAAACAGTAGGAAATTTCATTGCATTTCTGGCCACCCCGTCCTATACCTTGTCCAGTATGGTGTGGCTATGTAATTTCCAATTCCCTCCCTTGAACCAGAGAGAGTAAGGCAGACCTTATTTGCTAGTTCCTTTTATTATTATTATTATTTTATTTTTTATTTGTATCAATTCAAGGGTTATAAGTGCAACCTTATTTGCTATGTTCTAATATGTCTGAGGGCTTTCTGAATAACTTGTCTTTGAATTGCATAACTCAGATCTCAGGTAGTGGGGAGGTGAAATGGCATAACTCAAGCCTCAGGCAGAGAGAAACACAGGCACTGCCCAGGAACACGAAAGGGGACACACACCTACAAATGTCTGGAGCAAGAGATTATAGGTGGAGCCCAACAGCAAACGATATAAGGCAGCATCCCAGTTACCAATGCCATTCTTCAAATGGAAGGTAGTAGAGCAGATTTCATTTATAATGTTCTAACCTGTCTCGGTGTTTAAGTAACTGGTCTCTATTTTGCATAACTCAGATTACAGGCAGGGAGAAGCAGTGGGCCCTTCTTGGGAAATCTTCAAGGTGAGCAAGACCCACAGATGCCTGAAGCAAGAGATTATGGGTGGAGACTTGCAAAAGACGATCTAAGGCCCAAGAGGAGGCTGAGGTAAAACAATTTAGAAAATTAAGACATTTAAAAGTAGCCATGTATAGCCATGTATACAGAGAATCAAAAAGCACACACAGGCCAGTAAAGATGTATACTTAGAAAATATCTGAGAGACCTTAATCATTCAATTTGGCTAATCACAAGACATATGTGATGGTTGATACTATGTGTCAAATTGACTGGGTTATGATGTGCCAAAGCAACTTCTTTTTTTTTTGAGAAGGAGTTTTGCTCTTGTTGCCCAGGCTAGAGTGCAATGGCGTGATTTTGGCTTACTGCAACCTCCGCCTCTCAGGTTCAAGCGATTCTCCTGCCTCAGCCCTCCCAAGTAGCTGGGATTATAGACATGCGCCACCAAGCCCGGCTAATTTTGTATTTTTAGTAGAGATGGGGTTTCTCCATGTGGGTCGGGCTGGTCTCGAACTCCTGACCTCAGGTGATCCACCCACCTCAGCCTCCCAAAGTGCTGGGATTACAGGCATGAGCCACTGCGCCGGGCCCCAAGCAACTTCTTAAGCATTAGTTTTTAGTGTATATGTAATGGTGCTTCTGGAAGAGATTAGCATTTGAATTGGTGATGTGAGTAAAGAAAATTGCCATCACTACCATAGGTGGCATTATCTAATTCTTGAGAGCCTTAATAGAACAAAAAGGCAAAGTAAGCTTGAATTCACTCTCTGTTTGACTGCTTGCTCTGGGACATCAATATCCTCCTGCCCTTGGTGCTCCTGGTTCTCAGGTCTTCAAACTTGGACCAGAATCTACGTCATTGGCTCTCTGGCTCTCAGGCCTTCAAACTGCACCACCAACATTCCTGGGTTGCCAGCTTGCACATGGCAGATTTCAGGACTTCTTGGTCTCCATAATTCTGTAAGCCAATAATTTTGTAAGCCATAATATCATAAGCCAATATCTTATAAATTGTGTGTGTGTGTGTGTCTCCTAATGGTCCTGTTTGTTTGGAGAACCTGACCTAACACAGCCTAGAACATGCCCAGCTAATTAGTGAAAGATATTTTCTAGGCACAGAGCCAGTTCAAAAAGACTAGGAGAGGTGACTGATTTAAAAAAAAAAAAAAAATGCCCAACTTTCAGCAAAATATATCCACAGGCCGACACAGAAACATAAACACGCCCTGTTCAAAGGAAGAAAATAAAATAGCAGAAATTATTTCTGAAAAATAGACACTCATCTGACTTACCAGCCAAAAAACATAAAACAATTACAAATATAATCGAAGAATTAATAAAAAGCATTAACAAAGGACTAAGGAAAACCAGGAAAATAATCTATAAACAAAACGAGAATACCAACAAGAAATATAAATTATGAAGAGGAACCACACAAAAATTTTGAAGATGAAAATATAACACCATATTTAAAAATTTCCCTGAGAGAATGAGCAGCAGGCTCACACAGGTTAAAGAAATAATTAATGAAATTAAAGATAGGATATTTGATAATGTCTTGTCTAAGGGTCAAAAGGAAAGAAACAGGGATGAATAAACGTGAAGAGAGCCTAAAAAATTATTGAACACCATTAAGCAAAACGATATTTGTGCTATGGGAGTTCTAGGAAAATATAGACAGAGAAAGGGGAAGAGTGCTTATTTGAAGAAAGGGCGGCCCAAAATTTTGCTTATTTGAGGAAAGACATAAAGCATCAAATCCAAGACGCGAAGCAAACTCTATATAAGTAAACCCATAAAGACCCACAAAAAGATACATGATAATCAAACTATCAAAAGGCAAAAACAAAGAATATTAAAGCAGCAAGAGTAAAGGGACTAATATACAATGGGTATATATTTTTCAATTAAAAAAATGCAGCAGATTTCTCAGCAGAAACATTGGAGAACAGAGACAATGGAATGATGCATTTAAAGTATGGAAGAAAAAAACTATCAAATGAGATATTTTATATTTGATAAAACTGCCCTTCAAATTGAAGAAAATGAAGACATTCTCAGGTAAACCAAAACTGCAAAATGCTATTTTCACTAGAACTTCCTTTCATGAATTGCTAAAGAAAGTCTCTCAGTTGAAATAAAATTATGCTAGATAGTAAATTAAACATTTATGAAAATATAAATATCTTCACCAAAGGTAAATACATGAATAAATACAAAAACCAATATTATTGTAATTTTTATTTGTAACTTCACTTTTTATTTTATATAGGATAAATAAATAAAAAATTATAAACACATGTTGATGGGCACAGACTATATTAAAAATACCATTTGTGGCATCAATACCATAGAATGAGGATGGACAGAACTGTAAATAAGAAGAGTGCAGCAAAAGCAGTGCTGAGGGAAAAATTTACACCTGTAAATAATTATGTTAAATCAAAGAAGAAAGATCTGAAATCAACAACACAACTTTATATGCTAAGGAACTACAAAAAGAAGAAGAAACTGAACCCAAAAGTAGTAGAAAAAATACATAATAAAGACCAGAGTAATAAAAAAGAGAAATAGAAAAATGATATAGAAAAATTTATGTATCCAAAAGTTTGCTCCTCAAAAACATGAACAAAGTTGTGAAACATTTAGCTAAATTAACGAATAAGAAAAGAGAAATTTCTCAAGTTACTAAAATGAGCATTGAAAGTGGGTACATTACTACTGACTTCATAAAATAAATAGAATAAATAAAATAATGATTTAGTAAATATAAGGCTTAAAATAATGTTCTATGAACAATGGTATGCCAACAAATTGGATAATCTAAACTAAACAGACAAATTCCTAGATACACATAACTTATCAAAACAATAAAGAAGAATAAAAATGTGCATATATTGATAATTAATAATCAAAAACCTTGCAGCAAGAAAAGTCCTAGACAAAATGGCTTCATTGATGAATGCTACTGAACATTTAAATAAGAATTGACATGATTCTGGCTCAAACTCTGAAAAATTTGAAGGAAGAATACACTTTCAAATTCTTTCTATGAGACCAGCATTACCCAGATATCAAAGCCAGTCAAGGACGCGCACACACACACACACACACACACACACACACACACACACAAATGTTTGTACAGGATATGCGACATTGCTGCCCCACTGCTGCTGACACATGTGCATGAAAACAGACCTCACTGCTACTGCGCCTATAAAGCACTTTTTTTGGCACCTCCAATTTGAGTGTTGTGGCCAGTGGACTGGGAACACCTTGGCCCCTCCAGCTTAGGAAGTGGTTAACCTCAAGGGGTAAGAGAACGAAGCAGTGGGTCTGGTCCCAGCTCCTCAGGGATGGAGCATGCAGCCCAGGGGTGCTGACCTGAGCCTGGGTCCCATGAAATTATCTAGAAATGAAGCCACGTGACTGAATCCAACTTATATCACCATCAAACACTGAAGGGCATAAAATAATACAAAAACTAAAAGCCCTATTCAGAAGATGGTGACTTCAAAAATTAAAGGAACATTCACACACAAGATGAGAAAGAAGCAGTGCAAGATCTCTGACAACCAAAAAAGTCAGTGTCTTTTATCTCCAGATGACTGAACTAGCTCCCCAGCAATGGTTCTTCACCAGTCTTAAATGTCTTAAATGTCAGACATAGGAATTGGAATCTAGATGGTAATGAAGATCATAGAGATTTAGGATTAAGTTGAAATGCAATCCAAGGCATCCGGGAAAATAATACAAAATCTGACAGACAAAAAGAGTCATTTTAAGAAAGAACCAAGCTGATCTTCTAGAACTGAAAAACTAACTACAACAATTTCATATTACAATTGAAAGTATTAACAGCAAAATAGGTGAAGCGGAGGAAAGAAACTCGCAGTTTGAAGAATGGATATTTGAATGAACTAAGTCATACAAAAATAAAGAAAAAAATAAAAAAGAATCAGCAAATTTTCTGATAAATGTAAGATTGAGTAAAGAGACCAAAGCTATGACACATTGGCATCACTGAAAGAGAGAGAGAGTGAAAGCAAGCAACTTGCAAAGCATATTTGAAGATGTTGTGCATAAAAAATTTTCCAACCTCACCAGAGGGGTCAAATGTTAAACAAAAAATTCAGAGAATCTTGTGAGATCCTATAGAGAACAACCATCTCAAAGACAGACAGTAATCACTTTCACCAAAGGTCAATGCAAAAGAAAAATATTAAAGTAAGCTAGTAATCTTTTAGAAAATGTCTGTTTGTCCTTTGCCCACTTTGTTATGGGGTTGCTTGTTTTTCTTGTAAATTTGTTAAGGTCCTCATAGATGCTGGATATTAGATTTTTGTTGGATGCATAGTTTGCAAAAAAATTCTCTCATTCTATAGGCTATCTGTTTACTCTGTTGATAGCTTTCATTTGCTGTGCAGAAGCTCTTTAGTTTAATTAGATCTAATTTTTAAACCTTTGTTTTTGTTGTAATTACTTTTGGCATCTTCATCATGAAATTCCTGCCTGTGCCTATGTCCTGAATGGTATTGCCTAGGTAGTCTTCCATGGTTTTTACAGTTTAGGGTTTTACATTTAAGTCTTTTAGCCATTTGAGTTAATTTTTGTATACGGTATAAGGAAGAGGTCCAGTTTCAATCTTCACCATATGGCTAGCCAGTTATCCCAGCACTATTTGTTTAACAGAAAATATTTTCCTTTTTTTTTTTGTCAGGTTTGTTGAAGATCAGATAGTTGTAGGGGTGTGGTACTATTTCTGGGCTCTCTATTCTGTTCTATTGTTCTATATATCTCTTCTTGTACCAGTACCGTGTTGTTTTGGTTACTGTAGCCTTGTAGTATAGTTTGAAGTAAGGTAGCATGATGCCTCCAGCTTTGCTCTTTATGTTTAGGATTGCCTCAGCAATTCTGGATTCTTTTTGGTTTCATATGAATTTTACAATAGTGTTTTCTCATTCTATAAAGGATGCCATGTGTAGTGTGATAGGTATACCATTGAATCTATTAATCACTTTTTGACTTGACTGTTGTTGGTATATAAGGATCCTAGTAATTTTTGCATATTGATTTTGTATCCTTAGACTTTGGTGAATTTGTTTATCATATTAAGAATCTTTTGGGCTTAGACTATGGGGTTTTGTAGGTATAGAATCATGTCATCTGCAAACAGAGATAGTTTGACTTATTCTCTCCCTATTTGGATGTCCTTTATTTCTTTCTCTTGCCTGACTGCCCTGGCCAGAAATTCCAATACTATGTGGAATAAGAGTGGTAAGAGATGTCATCTTTGTCTTGTGCCATTTTTCAAGGGGAATGTTTCCAGATTTTGCCCATTCATTATAATGTTGGCTGTGGGTTTGTCATATATGACTCTCACTATCGTGAGGTATGTTCCTTCAACACCTAGTTTATTGAGAGTTTTTTCTTTTCTAACATGAATGGGTGTTAAATTTTGTTGAGAGCCTTTTATGCGTCTATTAAAATAATCATGTGTTTTTTGTCTCTACTTCTGTTTATGTGATGAATCACATGCATTGATTTGTGTATGTTGAATCAACATTGCATCCCTGTGATAAAGCCTACTTGATCATGGTGGATAAACTTTCTGATGTGCTGCTGTATTCAGTTGCCAGTATTTTGTTGAGGATTTTTACATCGATGTTCATCAAAATTCTTGGCCTGAAGTTTTTTTTATTGTTGTGTCTCTGCCAGGTTTTAATATCAGCTTAATGCTGGCCTCATAGAATGAGTTAAGGAGAAGTTCCTCTGCCTTAATTTTTGGAATAGTTTCAGTAGAAATGGTACCAGCTCTTCTTTGTACATCTGGTAGAGTTTGGCTGTTAATCCATTATATCCTAGGCTTTTTTTGGTTGGTAGGCTATTTATTACTGATTCAAATTCAGAGCTCATTATTGGTTTGTTTAGGGAATCAATTTCTTTCTGTCTCAGTCTTGTGAGGGTGTATGTGTTCAGGATTTGATCTATTCTTCTAGATTTTCTAGTTTATGTGCATAAAAGTGTTCATAATATTTGATGGTTGTTTGTATTTCTGTGGGGTTAGTGGTAATACCTCCTTATTGTTTCTGATTATGTTTGTTTGAATCTTCTTTCTTGTCTTCTTCATTAGTTTAGTGATCTATTTTAGCAATTTTTTTTTTAAGTGGCTCCTAAGTTCATTAATCTAGTGAATAGTTTTTCATGCTTCTATCTCCTTAAGTTCATTTCTGAGCATGTTTATTTCTTGTCTTCTGCAAACTTTGGGATTTGTTTGTTCTAGGTTCTACAGTTATTTTAGTTCTGATGTCAGATTGATAGCTTGAGATCTTTCTAACTTTTTGATGTGGGCATTCAGTGCTATAAATTGCTATCTTAACACTGCCTTAGCTATGTCCCAAAGGTTCTGGTATCTGTATTTTTGTTCTCATTAGTTTCAAACAACTTCTGGATTTCTGCCCGTCAGAAACTAGAATTGTAACCCCTGCCTTTTTTGAGTTTTCATTTGCTTGGAAGATTTTCTTCCATTCTTTTATTTGGAGCCAATACGTGTCATTGTTTGTGAGTTGGTTATCTTGAAGATAGCATACCAGTGGGTCTTAGGTCTTTATTCAGCTTGCCACTTTGTGTCTTTTAATTGGAGTATTCAGCCTATTTCAATTCAAGGTTAGTATTAATATGTGTGGATTTTATCTATTATGTTTGCTGGTTATTTTGCAGACTTGTTTATGTGGATGCTCTGTAGTGTCACTAGTCTGTTTACTTCAGTGTGTTTTTGTAGTGGCTGGTAACAGCCTTTCCTTTCCATATTTAATGCTTCCTTCAGGAGCTATTTTAAGGCAGGTCTGGTGGTAACAAATTCCCTCAGCATTTTCTTGTCTGAAAATAATCTTATTTCTCCTTCACTTATGAAACTTAGTTTAACCAGATATAAAATTCTTGGTTGGAATATCATTTCTTTAAGAATAATGAATATTGGTTCGCAATCTCTTTTGGCTTGTATGACTGCAGCTGAGAGGTCTGCTGTTAGTCTGATAGACATCCCTTTGTAGAAGAGCTGTCCTTTCTCTCCAGCTGCCTTTAACATTTTTAATTTCATTTAGAACTTGGAGAATCTGATGATTATATATCTTGGGGATGATCTTCCCATGGAGTATCATACTAGGATTCTCTGCATTTCCTGAATTTTAATGTTGGCCTCTGTAGCTAAGTTGGGGAAGTTCTCACGGACGATGATATGGTTTGACTCTGTGTCCCCACCCAAATCTCATCTCGAATTGTAATCCTCACATGTTACAGGAGGACCCTGGTGGGAGATAATTGAATCATGGGGGCGAATTTCTCTCTTGCTGTTCTTGTGATAGTGATTGAGATCTCATGAGAGCCGATGATTTTAAAGTGTGGCACTTCTGTCCTTGTTCTCTCTTTCTCCTGCTGCCATGTGAAGAAAGTCTTTGCTTTCCCTTCACCCTCCACCATGATTCTAAGTTTCCTGAGGCCTCCCGAGCCATGCGGGACTGTCAGTCAATTAAACTTTTTTTTTCTCAAGAATTACCCAGTCTCAGGTAGTTCTTCATAGCAGTGTAAGAATGGACTAATATAGAGGATATTCTGAAACATGTTTTCCAAATCGGTTTTATTCTCCCCATCTTTTTCAGGCACACCAATCAGTCATACTTTATGCCACTTTAAATAATTTTATATTTCTCAGAAGTTTTGTTGATTTCTTTTCATTCTTTTTTATCTATTGTTGTCTTTCTGTCTTATTTCGGAAAGATAGTTTTCAACCTCTGAGAGTTTTTTCCTTCACTGGGCCTATTCTGCTATTAATACTTGTGATTTCTTTATGGAATTGTTGTAGCTTGTCTTTCAGCTCTATCATGTCAGTACATTCTTCTTTATACTGAGTGGCTAGTTTGCCTGTCAGCTCCTGCAATGCTCTGTCATAATTTTTAGCTTATTTGCATTGGGTTACAATGTACTACTTTAGCTCAGTAAACTTTGTTTTTAGCCATATTCTGAATTACAATTCTGCCATTTCAGCCATTTCAGCCTCAGCCCAATTCCAAACCTTTGCTGGAGAGATGACATAATCATTTGGATTGAAATGATTACGTCATTTCCTCATGAAAGAGGAAACTCTGGATTTTTTTGTTTTTAGCATTTTTGAACTGATTATTTTTCTCATCTTTATGGACTTATCTACTTTCAATGTTTGAGGTTTCTAATCCCTGGATGAATTTCTTTTTTCTTTTAAAATTCTGGCCACTTTTCCATAGGCTGATGCAGGTTGCTGGGGTCTGCTACAGTCCCTAGTTACCTCGCGTTTTCCAGTACCTGGAGGTATCACCAGTGAATGTTAGGAAACTGCAAAGATGGCAGCCTGCCTGGTCCTCTGGGAGCTTTGTCTCAGGGATGTACGGACATTTTACTGGGTGAAATGCACCTGTAGAAAGTGGCTGGATATTCTGGATCAGAAAAACATATATTGCGTATTCTCACTATTCTCACTTACAAGTAGGAGCTACATAATAACACATGGACACAAAGAAGGGAACAAGAGACACTACAGTCTACTAGAGGGAAGAGGGTGGGAGGAGGGAGAGGATCAAAAAATAACTATTGGGAACTATGCTTAAAACCGGGTGATGAAATAATCTGTACACCAAACCCCTGTGACACGTGTTTACCTATATAACAAACCTGCACATGTAACCCCAAACATAAAAGTTAAATAAAATATAATCTTCATTATTTCCAGAAAGAGACATAATACAAGAGAAGATAATATTAAGAATTAGGAAGCCCAGGGTTAAATTTGAGACCTATTTTTAATTATTTTGTAGGATATTATGATTTAGATTTCCGCATACTATTTTTCTATCTGGTTTCATCTTATAAGTTTGCCTTTACTTTTTTTCACCTTAATTTATTGATTTCATATCTTATTTTGTATTGCATACAATTTTGTAAATCATTAGTGCACCATAATATTTATTTTATGGTTTCACAGTCTATGATCTTCATTTTAGTAATAATTTTACATATAAATTAATTTTTAACGGTGTATTTTACAATACTTACATTCATTTGCTTAGTTTTATCTTTGATATTTAAAAAAATGCTGCAGAAAAAGATTAAATCCTTTGATATTGTCCTATATGGTTATTTAATAAAAACTTTGGGACTTGAAAAGTAAATCATATATAACATTTAATATCGATCCTGAAATGAAATTTTTCCCATCAAATACTAAAAGATAATATTTTACCATGTTGAATATTTACATAAGTAAACATGTTACAGTTATATTATTTTATTTCACAAAACCACACAAGAAACCACTGGAATGGCTTTAAGTATATTAAATGCAATGTTCTTTGACATGTATATATCTATTTCTATAAATAGTGTTTTACTAGTTGTTGAAAAAGTAAAAATAAACTCATTGTTTTGTGGCATTTAGTAATTAAAAATTGTATTTTCAAAATAATTTGAGTAATCATGTCCCATTCGTCTGAATTGATTGGATAATATTAAATATTGGCTATAGAATGGGAAAATGGTAGAATACTCTCTTATTTAATATCTCCATTTTAGGTAACAGTAAGCTGATATTTATAAATGTTTCTGTTTCACTTAAAATTTTAAGCCATATATGCCAACAAAAACTAACCAATTGGCCGGGTGCGGTGGCTCACGCCTGTAATCCCAGCACTTTGGGAGGCAGAGATAGGTGGATCACGAGGTCAGGAGATCAAGACCATCCTGGCTAACACTGTGAAACCCCGTCTCTACTAAAAATACAAAAAAAAATTAGCCAGGCGTGGTGGCGGGCGCCTGTAGTCCCAGCTTCTAGGGAGGCCGAGGCAGGAGAATGGCGTGAACCCGGTGGGGGGCGGAGATTGCAGTGAGCCGAGATCGCGCCACTGCACTCCAGCCTGGGCGACAGAGCGAGGCTCCGTTTAAAAGAAAAAAAAAACAATTATTGCAATTATTGGTTATTATTACCTATGTGAAAGGAAAATAAATCTTGGGACCCCCAAAATCACTAAGCTAAAGGGAAAAGTCAAGCTGGAAACTTCTTAGGGCAAACTTGCCTCCCATTCTATTCAAAGTCATTCCTCTGCTCACTGAGATAAATGCATATCTGATTACTTCCTTTGGAAAGAGTAATCAGAAACTTAAAATAATGCAATTATTTGTCTTTTATCTACCTTGGAAGCCTCCTCCCCACTTGGAGTTGTCCTGCCTTTACGGAGGGAAGCAATGTGCATCTTACATACATTAAATGATGTCTCCTGTCTCCCTAAAATGTATAAAACCAAGCTGTGCTTTGACCACCTTGAGCACATGTCGTCAGCACCTCCTGAGGTTGTGTTGTGGGCACGCGTCCTTAACTTTGGCAAAATAAACTTCTTAAACTTCTTAAATTGACTGAGACCTGTCTCAGGTATTTAAGCTCCACACCTAATTATGTAAATTTGCAGTGCTGAATTAACTCAGCTTGGCACAGAATTGCATTAACTTATTTTCCAACATCTCCCTACGGTACTGCCAAACACTTCCTTTAGCAATTGCTTACACTATTGAGAAATGGATGCTACTGGTATGGATTCTTCTCTGGGACACACTGCTGAGTTTCTTCCAGCACAATGAAGGGAACTCGTTAAAGTCAGGTTCTCCAACCATAAATAAAAAAAATTGTCACCCATGATAGTAAATGTGCTGGTTACTTAGGGGGAGAAGAAAAAAAAAAAAAAAAAAACACCTTGTAATAGCATGAGAAATGCTGATACAGTACAGAGAAACTGAAATATTTTCTTCTATCACTAACCCCCTACATCTCACTAGTCACCTTTTTTTAGACCTTTTTTATTTACACTACTATCCATGCACTTTTTTCTATATGTTTCTTCCCAAATCATCTTATTAGTTTTAAATATCACGTCTCTTAATGAAAGAAGGAAATATGGGATGAAGCACTTTACATTGATATCCTAGAAGGTTCTAGGTGTATTTGTCATATTACTGTATTGATTAAAAGCAGACAAACCTTGAATTGCTGTTTTGGAAATGAAAATAGGGTCAGAAAAGAAACCATCCCTTTGACAGGACTCTGAAATCAAGAAGAAGGCGAAGGAGCCTAATGAATTCCACACGGCAAGTAAACTTTATTACTTGCTTCTAGATATGAGCCATACTAATCACATTGCCTGTTTTTATAAAGTTAACAAATCAAGTCGACCTTTTATGCCATTCTCTACAGTTCTCTACTGCTTTTCTGCAATCATTTTGTATATGGTACATGCCACTGGGACCTGAGAGCAACAATATAAGTATATATCTATGAGCACAGCAGTTCTGTGTAGTAAGCAACTGAGCAAGCATTTCAGCAATGATCTGGAAATGTAGATAATATCTGACAATTCCAGCAGATGACCACCATTAATGGGTAGCTATTATCTCGTTTGTGAAATCAGAGCAGTAGAATTGATTCTATCCATTTACAAAATGAGTAGTTTCTTTCAAAATTTGTGTATGCATTGACTTTCAGTAATACTTGTACTTAGAGATGCCGGTGTTATACTTTGCATAATTTTTTAAAAAGTATGCTTGAAGATTATGTTTAAAATTCAAAAGTATAAAAACGTATGATCTCAAAATAATAAGTTTGCTTTTTTCCACTTCAATTTTTAGTCCCACTTCTCAGAGTTACTCCAAATTAATTAATATGCACATGTTTGAAGATTTTACTTCAAATGCAGAAAACTGCTATGGCATATTGTATTTTTCAAAAATTGCCACAACATTTAGATCAGAGATCCATTCTCTTATGTTCTTCTAGAATTTTGCTACTCTTCATTAAGGGTTATAATCTACTTCCCCTTCCCTTTAACCTAGGGAGGGCTATGCTTTTGCCTAAAAAATATAATGTGATGGAAATCATACTGCTTTGACCTCCAATACAATTATAAAATGCACTGTGGCTTCTGTCTCTCTTCCTCTTTATTTTGGAATGACAGTCCTTATCACCCACTCACCATGTGGTGAGGAAGCCCAGGTAATGTAGAATAGACATAGGTCTCAACCAGCAGCACACATCAATTACTAAACATATGAATGCACAAGCCTTTAGATAAATCCAGCCCCCAAATCCATACTTTAAATCATTCCACCTTAAGCCAAGTAGAGCAGAGATGAGCTAATCTCAGTCACGCGCTGCAGAGATTGCAAATGTTTGAGCACAATAATATTATTTTAAGCCACTAAGATTTTGAGTTATTTGTTACTCAGGAACAGTATCTGGAATATTTGCCAATTCTACGATAGCATCCCTGGTATCTCTTCTTCTTCTTCTTACGAGGACGTCAGCCATATTGGATTCAGGCCCCATTTAACTTTAACTCTTTAAATGCTACATCTCAAAATACACTCATATTGTGGATTAGAGTTTCAACGTATGAATTTGGGAGGGACACAATTCCATCCATAACTATGTGCATGTGTATATATGTAAATATATTTCAAATATACACATATATATTAAAATTTTATCTGACCGTATACTTAAGATATATGTTTTTTATTATATGTCAGCTAAACCTCAATAAATTGAAAAATTATGGCATAAAGTTATTTTTATATGCATCTTCGTGAAATGTATTCTATTCATGAAATAAAAGTTTTATTATTTTCCTATTCCATCTTGGATGCTACTACTTTTTAAAGAAATTGTAACTAATCAGCCCAAACATATACAGACTCTCCAAAACAATAAATCAATCTGTAAATTCCAATGTATAATTTCTCTCCTCCTGAAAGGATCTCAATTAAACTAACCTATTTGATGCAGAATAAAATGTTGTTCATTTTCTTCATGACTTGTTCACTGTTGTTTAAGCCTGTTTGATTTTCTTTTTCCCAGCATAATCTGTCTATTAACGGCAAGTCTGATCATATCCAGCCTAGCTGGCTGCCCCAGGTATAAAAGCTGCCATGAATCTCAGTTTACATACCAAGGGCTTGTTTCTTTCTGGGATTCAGTTCATCAAGATATTGTTGAATTCACCACTCTTCAATAGCCCCATAGGGTAAGTTTTAATTTGTCTGATTTTTCATGTGTGAACCCTAGACAAAAGATCTTTTCTATCCTATCTAAATCCCAACCATAAGAAAAACTCTTAGCAGTTAAATTTAATAGTATGATGTGTTTGCAAATTGTGGGAATTAAATTTATTGGATTTTCTCTTGGCAAAGTACAAGAAAATCTAAGATAGGACAGGGACCAATAACTGTGCAAGACTACATCAATTTTGAGCAGTGTGTCTTTTAGTTATACAGTGAAACTTCAAATGATAGATAAAATTGAAAATATTATAATCATTTTAAGGTGTTTTTTTTGGCCTGAATAAAAAAATAATTTTATGTAGAGATTTTATTTTTTAATTATAAAGATGTTTTATAAAAATTATATAATCAGCATGATGTAGAGATACTTTTTCATGTAACTGCATTAGTAAAGTCTAGAGGAACTGGCTGATCATCTGTTTTCTATTAGAAATATTCTGTCAATGATCACACAATTTCAGCATTAAAATTAGACAAACCACATGGGTTTGAAATGTCTTGAAATTGAAAAAATAATAGAGGTTCTGTTAAATTACCAGTATGTAAATTTCAGGAGATACTATGTCATAATTTGTTTTGCTCCCACATTATAGAAGAATCATTATTGTTGCCTGCATAAGTTGAAAGAAACAGAATCTTGTAAATATTGACTCATTAAAGTACAGAATTGTAAATTAAGTTTCAGGTGTGCCTTATTCTGACATAGAACTAATCAATATATACTCAATAATTATATCCAATACATGCAAATAAATGAAAATAGACATGGAAAAATTTTGAAGCTTGACAATCTCTGATATAAAGCCTTTATGAAAGTTCTTGATTTCCTATAATGCCTATGATAGGAAAGGAAAATAAAGGCTACTGAAGATCAATTCCTGATGAATGCAATGTATCTATCAATGTTAACTATCTTCTACATGTCAAAGAGAAAGGACAGGAATATGAAGTACCTTTAAACTACATCTGTAATCCCCAACTATTTATATATCTGTGGCATGCTAGAGGCTTTGATATGTGGCTGGCTGATATTTACATAAGGGGAAGAAATGCCATAAATTTTTAATATGTAATTCTCTACTATTGTTGTATCACTTAATTGTAATTTCAAAATAATCAAATTATTGATGGCCCTACCCAAAGTCAACTACTTTTTTTTTTTTTTTTTTTTGAGACAGGGTCTCATTATGTTGCCTAGGCTGGAGTGTAGTGGCACAATCACAGCTTATTGCAGCACAGGCTTCCCTGGATAAAGTTATCCTCTCACCTTAGCCTCCCAAGTGGCTGGAACTACAGACTCATGTTGCCACACCTGGCTAATTTTTAATTTATTTTTATTTATTTATTTTTTTGTAGAGATGGGGTCTTGCTATGTTGCCTAGGCTAACCTCAAACTCCTGGACTCACGTGATCCTCCTGCTTCAGCCTCCCAAGTGCTGGGATTACAGGCATAAACCATTGCACTCAAACCGCTACTCCATTCTTTATTAAAAGAACTTCAAGTTTATTTAGGGTGTCAATGAGTCCAAATAGAAATACCTAATTTCCCAGCCTCCCTTGAAGTTGCAGTGAATGTGTGACACAATTCTAGCCAATGAGATATAGGCAGGAATTTCTGGGGAGGAAATCCATTTTTAATAAAAAGACAACATGTCTCTAGGAAGAATCTCTTCATCATTTCACCTTTTACCCTTTTGCCTGTCTAACTGGTTTTAAAGCCAGCAGGTCTTATATGACTACTCGATACCCTTGAGCATGAAAGCCTCTACACTCTAAGATAAGCAGCATTGAAAGTCGGAAAGATCTTGGCTCCCTGTTGGCATTGGTGAATCTCATTAACAACCCTGAACTTCCTGCCACTGGGCTTCTTTCATGTCATAAAAATAAATTCTTCTCTGTTTAGCCGTGTTCTTTGAGTTTGCTATTACTCATAACTGAACATATCCTGACCTGATGGCAGAAGAAGTGAAATTTTATAAATCAAACCTGTTCTATTGTGGATGTGGTTTATGAATTGTAAGATTCAAAAAGAAAACCCTGTTAAGGAGTTGTTTATTGTAAAGTTCTGAGGACTCATGTATAAATTCTCCTGGACATCATTAAGTCTTCATATTTGGTACAGATATATTTAATGGAGTGGTCTGTTTATAACTGCTAAGAGAAGACAATAGGGGTGCAAGTTGTTTAAAAATATGAGGGAAGCGTTAGAAATTTTAAGTATTGAAATTTTCAACTTAATTTAATTAATGAATCATGAGAAACAGAAATTGCATTATGAGCTAAAAATAGGTATGTAGAAAAAGCAAAAAAATATCTTCTTGTGGTGCATTCAAAGTAGAATCTCATTTGTTGGATGGGATCTCTGTAAAAAACAGCATAGCACAAAATGGGGAAAGGGAACCTAGTATTGCAATTAACTGGTGCAGTTTAATTGCACTAATAAGGGGTGCAATTAAAAATGTAATGAATCTTTTCAAGGGCTTTTGTTTATGGTATGAACATAAATACTTATGTTTTAGAAATTACATGAAAACCTTTGAAATTATCTTTAAAACTGGGTGATATAGAGGACTTTCTATGTTGTTGTTGATTCAGGAAAGTTCAGAAATCTCAGTGAACAGTCTGATCTTCTTGATAAGAGCAAAGAGATCATCAGTGGTCATGCATGCTAGTTTTTATATGGAATATGCAACCTAGACCTAAAAGTGCCTGAGAGCAAGAAGTGTATAATTGTGATCTACAGGACATATTATGGGGCAGGTATATGCAGAAGGACAGGAAAACTCATATTGAAATTGCTATGTCATTAATATATGAGCAAGTTCCTCATATGGTACCAGATTCTAGCAAATATATCATCAAATATCAGATTTGTTCCTTTTGCCCATGAATATGCAGCATAGGTCAGAAACAGCTTTTGACTACAAAGAGTTCCTTCTTGAATGTGTTTATTACTTTTCCTTGCTGGAGGCCCTGTTATATGGCAGACGTGTGTATAAGGACAGGCAAAGTTATGGTGAATTTGCTCTGTCTAAAGAATTTGCCTATGAAGCATAGGCATTTAAATGTAATTTGAATAAAACACATTGCTAGAGAGGCTGATTTGGTTAATCACAGCAACTCTTTTTAAGGAATTTTGTATATCTTCAGTTGAAGAGTCTTCTTTAAATGGTTGGCTAATATAAAATATTTAGAATCTTTCTATGAAACTTAAATTTCTGTAATAAGATAAAAAATCTTTGGGATTCTCTCAGGTTCCGGAGAGGGAAAACGTATTAATAAGTTTAAAGGGATTCCAGGGTTTTAGATGTCTGAAGAGAAGTTACGTAGAAAAAAATGTTCAAAGCAATGAAAATGTTCTTTAAACATGATGTGTGTGTGTGTGTGTGTGTGTGTGTGTGTGTGTGCATGCACAGATGTGTATGTGGGAGTGTGTACGTTCAAGTTAGAATGGTTTCCACTGTTGGTGAAATGGGTTCATAATTTGTAGGGATTTTATTCATTGTATGGGTCCTCTACAAAGGGTAACATATTCCAGGATGGGGACAGAGATTTATATGCTTACTTAGGACTACATTCAATACATAATTTGTTGTTTAGCAGCATGAGAAGAGTTTGGTGACTACTTGATCATAAAGTAATAACCTCCTTCTAGTAGATTGTGCTTTTTGAGCAAAACAAAACTCTTTTATGACAAAACTAGTCTTTCAATACAAGTTCAAATACTATGAAATAAAAATGAAAATTGTAAAAAGTGAAGTAGAAGTTCCTCTTCAAAGACTTTCCTCCCCGTCTAATTAGGAATAAATAGTAACTTCTCTTAAAAGCAAAATTTATTCAAAGACCTGTACTAACATTCTTAAATATCTGCTAGCTGTAATAAAGAAATCAATGTACTTTATGTTCTTAGCTCCCTCAATTTAGCCTAAATATTTGCCCTGGCATGCTTATACTGGTTCAAGCAAGCATTTGGTCATAGCCTGTTCCTCTTCCTTACTTAAAAGTGTTTTTACCCTTCTCAGCATTCCACAAGTTACTTCCTCCGTCCTTTGTTCTCCTCTGCCTTTGCCTCTTTTAAAAAGTTATAAGTTGCTAGCCAATCAGGACAAACACAGAATGTGAGGTCCCATTCCAGCCAAAGGAAACTGGACACAGCAGTAGGGTGGACGCGTCAGGTTATAAATGACCCTGACTCCTTTCTTCAGTGTACTCTCGTGGCAAAACTTCTGGCGAGTGTACCCTTTCTGCAGGAAGTAAAAATGGCCTTACTAAATAAATTAAATTTATGTTCAAGTGCTATTTTTTAACAGCACCAGGGAAGAAGTGTTTCAAACAAAAATGAAATGTTTAAATGAAATTGTTGAAGTCCCTTTGAAAGTAATCCTGCATAATCTCTTTCCTTAAAGGATCAACCCAAGGGAAATTTCGGATCTCTCTAAGCTTAAGTTCCCATTTTGTTTGTACTTATGTACCATATTGGAGCCCTGCTAAGTAACCAGTTATATATAATTGTAGGACCTACTATTCTTAATTTGATAAAATGTGAAGGAAATAAATTTATGGGAATCGTGATATGTTAAGTCATATATTTCAAATCGAAAGAGACTAGAATGTGATGTCTATTTCCTTTGTTCAATCAATCAGCTTAAAGGGAATGAAGACTATTTGAGATTCAGAGATCACATCTTTGGTCAGCTATGTGCACATGTAGGAACACTCTTCCTATCTTAGTGGGTAAGTCTGTGAGTTATAGAGAAGGCTTATATTGAGTGAGCCCTGTAAAGGAAAGGAGACCACAAGCAGGGGCAAGGTTCTGTTAGGTTACACAGTAACACGTTGAGAAAAGATGGCTTTATTTTAGCTGCATGGAGTAACTTGAAAGGACTGGTGTCAATGAAAATTGTAAAGGCCTCCCTCAAGAGGCTCGTGTCTTTTGTGTGAACTGTAGGACATTTATAGGGGAGGACACTAGTTTGATACATTGTTGAGTAGAACTTTGAAAGAGTGTGGAGTTGGAAGGATGTTAAAGGTATCTCTATGGTGTCTGTGGATCGATAAGGCACAGAGGACCTGTCAAGAGTTTTGTGATCCTGCTGTGAGAAAAGAAAAAGCCAAGGTCAGTTTCTTTGGCATGTAAAGGAACATGCAATAAAAATCTGAAGAGCGTCTGTTCCGGAAGAAGAGGTGGATAAAGTTATTATTAGCAAAGCCTTAAAAGCACCAAACATAAAGATAAACATTATTAGATTTGACTATGTTAAACTCAAGATATCTATTCTGCAAAGGATGCTATAATCAAAATTAAGAGAGAGGTGGTTGAGTGGGAGAAGATATTTATAATATTAATCACTGGCAAAGCATTAATAATCTCTTGAATATTACAAGGAACTCACTGAAAATTGGCAAAAATAAAGATCAAAGCATGAGATCATTTAAGTAAAGTAAAAATAAAATTGCTTATTTCCTAAAACACTGGTTTTTCTAGAGACTTTTTCAATAGGTAAATAATCTTATGGAGGGTAGATTGAAAGAACATGGTATGAAAGAGAAAATGTTAATAGTAAATATAAGAGTAATTCATGTATTAATGGTAGTACACTATGAAATGAAAAATATAATTAACTTAATCTCAGGTTCAAAGCAAACAATTATAACAAAGAAATGGACCAGCATTCTACCCTATGTTTTCATACTAGATTAAATGCTTTTATAAATTTCATGCTCTTATGAAGGTAAAAAATAACATAATATATGGCTTCTATATTCAAAATGGCAAGAATTTGTTAGATGTCTCAGGATCCATTCTTTGGCATATATATTCAAGATGATACTTTGTCCACAATCAACTATACATAAAGGCAATCATACTTGTGAATTTTAATGAATGGAACATAATAGAGGTTTGATTGTCTATAAATGAAGGATATGTTTAACTTTCAGATGGGGTTATGTTTGCAAATGGAAGTGGGAAAGTAGGTTATTTGAAATATTATACTCTTCAATTCATGGCACACCATTTATCTCTTTTTTATTTCCTTAACAAAAAAAAGTCTAGAGCTAATATAATAAATTGTTAGTCTTAACTCAGACTGATCTACTACTGACTGCTTTCTTTTCTACCTTGCAGATGGTCTATGGTGGGACTTTGCCTTGAGTTTGTGTGCGTCAATTCTCCCTATAAACTACCTTTCACATATACATATATTCTATTAGATCTGTCACTCTGGACAATCCTGACTAATACAGATGTCAAACCGAGAGCCAAGGGAAGTACAGCTTTTAGCCAATAGAACAGGACTGGGGTAAATAATATTTCAAATAATAAAAATGATGTACCAAAGGCCTACAGTGAGAGAACCTATTGTGTCACAGAAACTGAAAGCCTTATATTTTAACGTGATTGGTGTAATTGCTATGTTGAAAATAGATAGTCAAGAGGGTCAAGAGTAAACAATGGAAGAACAGTTAGGAGGCTCTTGTAGTTTTCCGTGTAAAATATGATGGTGGCTTGGGCTAGGGTGGTTACAGTGGAGGTAGTGACAAGTAGTCAGATTTGTGATATACTTTGAAGACTGAGCCCAATGGCCTTGAGAATGGACTGGATTTGGGGGATGAGAAAAAGAAAGGGGTCAAGGATCTCCTCAAATGTTTTGGCCTGAGAACCTGAATGAGTAATAATATCATTTACTGAACTTTGACAATCTGTTAGCAGAACAAATTTAGAAGGAAATCAAAGATTCAGTTGCAGATAAGTTAAATTTAAAGTCACTTTTATATGCACAAGTGAAGCTTTTGGGTATCCAGTTGAATATGGTAATGTGAATTTCAGGGGCAAAGTCTGTTCTGGAAATATGAATTCAGGAATCATGAAGACAGGGTGTTTTGCAAGCCGTTGGGCTGAATTAGATGACCTAGTAAATGAATGTAGATAGAGAAGTCCTAGAACTCTGCCTTAGGACACTCACACATTCAAAGCAGCAAGAGAAAGAGTATATAGCCAAGAAGAGTGAGAAAAGACAGCCAGTTAGGTACGAGGCAGAAAATCAACTGAGAAACCATTTACAAATAGTTTTTATAACGTTAGGCTATTCTAAGCCTCTCAGAACTACCAGGTTGTAATTGTTAGTACTTCAGTTTTGACCAATAAATGTATGTTTCAGTCTACAAATTTGTGTATTTAATGACTAGCCAGGCAGAAAAACAACAACAACAAAAGTAGACAAAGATTATAAAAAATCTGTAAAACAATTTTAGGACGTTTCTGGCAACATGCAATTTAGCAATAAGGATGAAATTTCTGATGACATCCTTTCCAAAGACACTGAAGTAAGTAACTCATAAGTATGTGTATTAGTCAAGGTTTTCTAAAGGGACAGAACTAATAGGGCATATGTATATATGAAGGGGAGTTTATTGAGGAGTATTGACTCACACAATCACAAGGTGAAGTCCCAAAATAGGCATTCTGCAAGCTAAAGAGCAAGGAAGCCAGTCTGAATCCCAAAACCTCAAAAGTAGGGAAGCCGACTGTGCAGCCTTCACCCTGGCAAATCACTGGTATAAGTCTGAGTCCAATAGCTGAAGCACTTGGAGTCTGATGTTTGAGGGCAGGAAGCATCCAACATGGGAGATAGATGAAGGCCAGAAGACTCAGCAAGTCTCCTTGTTCCACTTTCTTCTGTCTGCTCTATTCTAGCCATACTGGCAGCTTATTAGATGGTGAACACCCAGATTGAGGTGGGTCTGCCACTCCCAGTCCACTGACTCAAATGTTAATCTCTTTTGGTGACACCCTCACAGACATACCCAGGAACGATACTTTGCATCCTTCAATCCAATCAAGTTGACACTCAATATTAACCATCGCAGTATATAAGTAAATAAAAAATAAATTTATAAAATATCAGGCAGTTAAAAAAGGTAGATACCAGATTTAGTCAGTAAAGTCACATCTTGCCTATGATTACACACTTATAAATTTGTACATAAGGAGGAAATCTATTTCATAACAGGTAGAAATATATGCAAAAGGAAATAACATGACAGCATATTAGCTACCTAATTATTAAGATATTATAGAGTAATTATCAATCCATAAAAGGAAACCAGAGTTAGATAACATTTTCATTGAACAGGTAGTTATTAGAAATACATTTATAGAATTTCGTAAATAGCTATGTGACTCAGAAAATGACTAATGTTCCCAAGTGATTTATCTTGTAATCTTTAAATTGATGCCCCTTTCAGCTATGTAGAAAATGATGCCAAATGCCAATTAGTTTACAGGAAATTATCAAAGACTGAAATAAACAGATCTTCTTCTAAATATCATGTCACTTTGACTAATACGTGGATGAAATGTCAGAAAGCTCTAAGCAGCTGATATATTTGGAAAGGTTGTTCCATTGATGTCATTCCTTTTTTCTAACTAAAATTTATAAGAAGTTTTCAAGCCACATTGGTTTACAAAGTATTAGGTGATTCAGTTCCTTAAGAAGTTACTATTTATTTTATTACACAACATTCATAGACATATGACATGTCAAGCTGGTCTCTGGGTTATGCCTCTGCAGTTGACGTAAAGATCTAGATATGAGGAGACTTAAGCTTTTATTAGTAGAGTCCAGAAGAGTGGTTAAGACTCAAAACGAAGATGTGAATTATAATATGTAGGTGTTACTTGAAGCATCAATGGATAATATTGCCCGGAAAGCACGCAAAAGTAAAAGGAGAAGAGAAGTTCATGGATAATTCTGGGGCAGATACAAAAAGCACTCCCCATGGAGATAGACAATGCGAGAACCAAGAATTTAATTAAAAAATAACAAAAGAATAATGGTGTTGAAATCAAGGACAAAGATATCTCAGGCAGAAAGAAGAGGCCAATAGTATGTAAACCAAAAGTATTTGAGGCAGCTCTCAGTCGGTTTAGAAAGATTTTGCCAAAGTTAAGAATGCATGCCTGAGAAGCATGTCTGTGCCTGTCTCCAAAGATGATTTTGAGAGCTTTAATGCTTATAGGGTAAAGGGTGGATATGGGGAAAGAGGAAGACAGTTTAAAAAGTTGTGGGTAGATAAGAGAAAAAAGGTTGCATTCTTTTGAGTCTTGGATTAGCCTTTCACTGAATACACAATTTAAATTTGAGAGAGGTGTAGCATAGTCACTTATGCCGTTGTCTAGCTCAGTAAATCTGCATTTTTATATCAGAGGAAGTAATCAGATAAACATTTGTCTCAGGTGAGCAGACAGAATACAGCATTCTATCTTTTGTGTTGCACCTGTGAAGATAAGCTATCAATTTATGTTGTCAGGGTAAAATTCAACAGAACCATTTTAGATAAAGATCCTGGGGCTCATGAGGCATTTCCTAGTGGGAAAATTGTGAGGGAGGTATATAGCTATTTTATCTTTGCAGGTATCTTATTTAGGAATATAATGGGAGGTAGATTTGCAGTTCCCACACTGATTTTTCCCCTTTGTCTTAGTGATTTTGAAATCCCAATGTTTATTTTCCTTTCACAAGTATCAAATGTTGGAATCATTCCATAGGAATTGTCCATTGCCTTTAGCTCTAGCGAGTTTATTAGTAACTTGGTGATAGCAGATTCAGATAGAGTGAAAGCAAGTTTGTAGTGATTTGAGCTGTGAACAAGATTAGAGAATCAATTCATTTTTTAATGAACTCCTCTGCAAAATGAAGAAGAGAGATTGTAGATGACCATGTTTTCTGGAGTTTCCTTGAAACATTGAAACCTTTTAAAATGTCTGTTACTCATTTTCCATGAAATTTGTTGGAAAATGTATTACAAACTACTCTATACTCTTACCTTACACATGCATAAATTAATCATTTGATAACTCAAGACAATCGATGTGATAATCAATTACTCTCCAGTATTGTAATAATGTACTGTTTCAAGGACCTGCCAATGTTTGTAGACTACTCTGCTTATATTAAATTATATTGTGCATTTTGATTTATTATACATGTTTTCTCATTGTATTTTTTTTCTGCTTTTTCTCTTCCTATTAGTGCTACTTTTCAAGAAAGTTATTATATAAACTTATAGCAGTCCCCTTCCTTATTTTCTGTATTGCTTCTTCTATGAAACTTATATTAAACTACAGCAGTGTTGACCAGCAGGGGGCATTATGACATTTAGGATAAAACAATGTTTTCAGGTGTGTGGGGCTATCTAAAAGTTTACAGAATATTAAAAATTATTAGCCCTTAGCTACTTAACAACTCCAGATTTCTAAACACCTCCTGAGGCGTGATATTACTCTCAGTTGACACTGTGCTATAATCTCAGAAACCAAATAAGCTAGAATTGTGTGTTAAGATTAAGCAGCCTCTAAGCAAGTTTTTAACACCAGAAATGTTATAATAGAGTGCTACAAACACCACTTCACTTTCCTATACATCTGGAAAATGTGGCTAATTTATTAGAGCAATATTTCTCCTCAGAAGCCAAATATGACTTCACTGTTCTTCTCAACATACTATTTTAAGAAGCCATTCACAATAAGTAAAATATGTCATAGGAGATGAAACTTCATTTCTAGTCTTAGTATAATGACTCCCTTTTGAATACAATTTATAAAGCCAACTGGCTTAACTTGATTTACACCTGTTGGCTAGTATCTATTCTGATTGAAATTATTTTGATTGGCCAGTGCCTATATAATACTGGCTGTTAGTAATTAAAGTATCACTCGTGCTATACTACTAATTTTATGCATGAGAAAATGGAGGCTGAAAAGTTTAAGAAACTCTCTCTGGTCACTGAGTCAGCAGCAGCATAAGCTTGGAATTGAAAATCCTGAAAAGAAGCTTTGAATTATCTCTACTATATAGGTGCTATAAATAAAAACTTTCACCTATGTCAAATCATCCTTCATTCTGAACTTCTAGAGATTTAAATACACAAATTCAGAAAAGTCTAAAATTATTTTAGAAATGTGGGAATTGTGAAATCGTCTTTTTAAACTACCATTATAAAGTTTAAATCTACCAAGAATGAGATATTTCTAAACTTAGGCCCAAATCAATTTTTTCCTACTCTGTGTTGTCTCTCTTGGGATCTGGAGGAGGTACTAAAGGCAAGCTGATTAATTTATAGTCATTGGAATATCCTGTGGTGAACTGAACTATATTTTCCTGACTCCAACAGTTCCATTGGTTTTATACAGGTACTATCTGTATTTGATCATGTTGCAGGCTCAATAGGTTTCATGAATAATATTCTAGATTCATACAGCATGGGGAATTCATACTCCAGAGGTGATCATATAATAAGAATGAATTTATCTTTAGAGAAATCACATTGTCCACCATGGTCTTGGATTATGGTAGCTGCTTTCTGGCAGATGGCAAAAAATAGTTTGCTCAAGGTGAATTTAAGAAATTAAATTACTTGGGAGAGTTCAAAGGGAATAAGATAAAGTAAAATATGAACCTACAAGCTTGCTAGCATTTCAAGACTTTGAAAGAAAAAGTGTTTTTAATGAGATATGATCAATATGATAGCTTAAAGTTTTAAGATAAATAAACTCTTCTGCAGATTATGATTCTAAGAACTTCATCTGAGAAATAGCAATGCATATTTAAAGTGAGAATGTTTAGAATTATTTTTCTCTTGGAATTTTTTTTTTTTCTCTCTCTTTACGGGTCCGAAGTGAAGACTGTTGAAAATAGTCTTGTGAGAGTATTGAATGTTGGAGATTTTAGGGAACGCTTGCTGACAGATCTAAGAACAAGATAGGAGGAATCAAAATACCTATCGGGGAAGCACTTTTATTTCTACCATCATCTTTTCTTTGCTCAATATTTCTGAGCTTTATGGTTCATAAGAAAACAGCATACCTGGATAAATGAACAAAATTCATTAAAGCATAAGTGTAAATGTGTAAGCAAGTTCTAGGTAAAGCGATTACTGATCTTAGTAATATCGACATCGATAATATGAATAAGGAGTTCACTTGGAGCAGAGCGTATAATTAGAATATGGCGCACAGATATTCATGAGGCTGGCAGAAGGAGTTGACAGAAAATATAGAGGCAGGGGCAAAGTAAAGAAAATCTCCAATTGGAAATATTTAATGGAGGCAAAAGACAATCTCTGATACGATATACTCTTTTTTATTTACACATATAAAACCCATATTGTTTCTGAAAGACATTTTGCACAATGTTACTTTTTGTGAAAGGAAAATATCCTGGACTCCCACAATCACGAAGCTAAAGGGAAAATTCACGCTAGGAACTGCTTAGGGCAAACCTGCCTCCCATTCTATTCAAAGTTATCCCTCTGCTCACTGAGATAAATGCATATGTGATTGCCTCCTTTGGAAAGGCTAATCCGAAACTCAAAAGAATGCAACCTTTTGCCTCTCACCTATCTGTGACCTGGAAGCCCCCTCCCCACTTCAAGACTTCCGGCCTTTGCTTTGAGTTATCCCGCCTTTCCAGACAGAACCAATGTGCTTTTTACATATATTGATTGATGTCTCATGTCTATCTAAAATGTAAAAAACCAAGCTGTTCTCTGACCACCTTGGGCACATGTCATTAGGCGCTCCTGAGGCTGTATCGTGGGCCTGTGTCCTCAACCTTCACAAAATAAACTTTCTAAATTAACAGAGACCTGACTCTGATTTTCTGGGTCCACATCTTGAATTCACTCAATATTACAGGTTTTCCTGTCTCTTCATTATAATTCACATTGTTTTTGAATTGCTTTTTCTTTAATTTATTTGGGGCACTTGTAATTATATTTGTGTTTTCTAAGGCATTGAAAGCTATTTTTTCTTATCACCTGCTAATGCAAAGAAACACATCTCTAATTCAGTTTGTCACAGAAAAAAATAAATTTTATTCTTCTTGGTATCGCAGGGTTGATTAAAAGTTTTTAAAGAAAATATTTATGGTCTGGACATCCAAGAGTAATGCCTCCATTAAAAGCCATACCTAACATAGGACATTTGAGTTTAATTTAAATATAGTTTATTTTTAAAATTAGCAAGGAGATTAATTTTAGCTACTGTGTTCTCTCAAGTATAGGTTTCTTTAATTCCACATACAACCAAATTTGATGATTTTTGTGTTGCATTGTTTACTCTCTAATTAAAAAGGAAATATCTAAAATGAGGTATTCATTCAAGAGAATATAATCACAGTTATAAATAATCAAGCCATTTTTACAATATCATAGTACTGAATTTTGCAAAATCCTCAGTTAGTGTTACAAAAATGGTTAGTTGTTACATAAGAGAACATTATCAAATCCCTAGGTTATATTTCTGAACTAGAATGGGTTTTGTCACTCTGTTTTCTTCTGTACTTTGATCCTTTAATGTTATAGTGATAAGCTGACACTTGAAATGTCATTGTTTGAACTTGTTCTTCTGTGATAACTAGCAGTATGCACAATATTTTTAATATTAGTTAATTCCTATCTGCCTGTCCTCTAGAAAGCATGACTTCAAGGCATCCCACTTACTAATTCTATATTAAGTGTCTCATTTTCCACTCCTGCCTAAGTAACCTTGTTGTGCCTGCTCTTTCTGGGAAAACGTGTATTCACTTTTTTAATCAGAAAAAGTGCCCTTATCCAATTGGGAGCTACAATTGTAATTTTAAATGAAGATGTAAAAATATAAGATTTTATTTATTTGTATTTTTAAATAAATATCTTTCTTTTTTAATCCAGTGTCACTGTATGATTTTTTTTCTTCTTTTCTTTTTTTTTTTTATTATACTTAAGTTCTGGGATACATGAGCAGAATGTGCAGGTTTGTTACATAGGTATACACATGCCATGGTGGTTTGCTGCACCCATCAACCAGTCACCTACATTAGGTATTTCTCCTAATGCTATCCCTCCCCCAACCCTCCACCCACCGACAGGCCCCGGTGTGTGATGTTCACCTCCCTGTGCCCATATTCTCATTGTTCATCTCCCACTTATGAGTGAGAACATGCACTGTTTGGTTTTCTGTTGCTGTGTTAGTTTGCTGAGAATGACGGTTTCCAGCTTCATCCATGTCCCTGCAAAGGACATGAACTCATTCTTTTTTATGGCTGCATAGTATTCCATGGTTTATATATGCCAATTTTCTTTATCCAGTCTATCATTGATGGGCATTAGGGTTAGTTCCAAGTCTTTGCTATTGAAAACACCAGATTTTAAATCAGTGATTTTGTATAAGTTAGCTTTAAGTAATTCCTCAATTTCTAACCACCATAGGATGTACATGAATACAAACATACAAACACACATTTTAGATTTGAAAGGTTGATACTGATCTAGTGCTGGCTATATGCTAGGTACTGCTCTAAAGATTTACATGTAAATACATATATTAACCCAGGTAAACTTTCCAATAACCCTATGATGTGTATATTATTAGTATTTCCATTTTACAAATGGGAAATTGAGGCATTGAGAGATTATTAACTAGTTGAAAAGTATATACTTACAAGTGATAAAACTAGAATTAGACTAAGGCAGTCTGGCTCAGAAATATAGAAATAGATCACAAGAATCAATGAAAATAAAATGAAACTGTATAGATCTACAAAGATAAGTACAGAGATAAGGTCTGATGTATTTCTCCACTTTGGTCATTCTTACTGTTTGATTTGGTATGAATTTTGTGTCTCCCCAAAAATGTTGAAATCTAATTCCCAAAGTGAGGAAGCGAGGCTTTTTGGAGGTGATTAAATCATGAGAGCAGGAGCCTCATGAATGGGATTTGTCCCCTTATTAAAAAAAAAAAAAAAAAGAAGAAGAAGCCCCCAAAGAGCTGCCTTGCCCCTTCTGTGATCAAGAAAGCAGGCCCTTATCAGACAGCAAATCTGCTGTCACCTTGACCTTGAAATTCCAAGGCCCCAAAATAGTGAAAAAATAGTTTCTCTTGTTTATAAGCCACCTAGTTTATAGTACAAATGAAGATATTGTTGTTCATTTTTGTTTTTCTCATCAATAGTCCTTCCATGAAGAAGGAAAAAGATGCTAAATTCTTTTAAGTGCATAAAAGGTATTGCTCAGCTTCAGTTACAAGCCTTTCTTGACATTCTCAAAGCTGTAATTTTACCAGAGTAAACCACAGAATCAAAAAGATGACAATGTGAAGTAAAGAAGATTGTCACACACTAGAAGTATTGCCTCTCTGATGGTTGGAGAAAGAATATGGAGATATAGAAATAGAAACAGGGCGACAGGGTGCGGTGGCTCACGCTTGTAATCCCAGCACTTTGGGAGGCTGAGGTAGGTGGATCACCTGAGATCAGGCGTTCAAGACCAGCGTGACCAGCATAGAGAAACCCTATCTCTACTAAAAATACACAAGTTAGCCGGGCATTGTGGCACACACCTGTAGTCCCAGCTACTCGGGAGGCTGAGGAATGAGAATGGCTTGAACCTGAGAGGCAGAGGTTGCAGTGAGCCAATATTGCACCACTGCACTCCAGCAACAGAGTGAGACTGTCTCAAAAAAAAAAAAAAAAAAAAAGAAAAGAAAAAAAGAAAAGGAGGAAGAAAATAATAGAATTTCAGCTGTGAATTTCCTAGGTTATTATTTAAGGTTAAAATGAAAGAAACAGAGGCAGAGAAAGATAAATGAATAGTAGCCTACATCATTTGCCCTGCTCCCCCCTATGGACCTTGGGCTCTGAGAAGTGCTGGCTTAAGATGTAACCCAGCAGATTTACAGCAAGGTTCACTATAATTAAAAACAATTTGTTTGAGAAAAGCTGGAGAAAAAGTAATGAGGACTCTCATGTACCTTGGGTACGACTTAAGCTACAGTAGTAGAGCACCACCACTCTTGGTGTCCCTGAGCCCAGGCCTAGACTCTTCACCAACGTTTATGGACATTACCTGGGCCAGAGGGGAGTCCACTGCCCTGAAGGGTAAATTCCAGGCCTGGTAGCATTCACTGAAAGGTGACTGAGAGTCTTTGGGCTTTAAGTGAACATCAGCAGTAGACTGGAAGAACCCTTTGTGAATCAGTAGTGGTGCTGGCCATAGGGGGAGGCTCCTCTGCCTATGAAAAAGGGAGGAAAGAGTGTCAAGGACTTTGTCTTGTGGTTTAAGTGTCAGCTTAGCTGCAGCAGAATAGCACTCCAGGTACATTTCTAAGGTTTTTTACTTTAATACTTGGCTCCCAGACAACATCTCTGGACACAATGGTGGCCTGGAAGAACTTGCAACCCTGATGGAAGGGACACAAACATGGCTGGCTTTACCAACTGCTAACTATAAAGCCCTAGGGCATTGAGTTATCTTAAGTGGTAGTGAGATAGTGGTTACAGGAGGCCTTGAGAGAGTCCTGGTGCTGTGTTTGCTTTAGGTCTGAACCAGCACAGTCCCTGTGGTGGTGGCCACAGCAATGCTCATGTCCCCATATCCCCAGTTCAAGGTGGCTCAGCAGAGAGAGAGAAAAAAAAATTGTGGTTTTTTTGGGGGAGAAAATAAGGTATGATAACAAGAGTTTCTGCATTATGATAATCCAGAGAATTCTTCTGAATCCTTATCCAATACCAGCAAGGCGCTATCACTGTGAGTATGCAAGAACCACAGCATTATTGAGCTTGGGGCCCAACTTTCTTCAAATGCCTAGAAAGCCTTCCCAAAAAGCACAAAGAAGCTCGGATTGCAAAGACTGCAATAAGTGCCTAACCCTTAAATGCTGAAACATCAATGAACATCTACAAGCATCAAGACCAATCAAGACAAAATGACATCACCAGACAAATTAAATAAGGCATCAGGGACCAATCCTGGAGAAGCAGAGATACGTGATTTTTCAGATGGAGAATTCAAAATAGTAACTTGAGAAAACTCAAATAAATTCAAAATAACCCAGAGAAGGAATCCAGGAATCTATCAGATAAGTTTAACAAAGAGATTAAAATTTGTAAATAGAATCAAGCAGAAATTCTAGAGTAGAAAAATGCAATTGACATACTGAATAATGTATCAGTCTCTTATTAACAGATTTGGTCAAGCAGAAGAAAAAAATAGTGAGCTTCAAGACAGACTGTTTGAAAATACATAGTAAGAAGAGACAAAAAAAAAAAAAAAAAAAGACGCATGCCTAAAGATCTAAGATTTAAAAAATACCTGAAAAGAGCAAATTTAAGAGTTACTGGTCTTACAGAGAAGGTAAAAAAAGACATAGCAGTAAAAAGCTTATTCAAAGGGATAATATCAGAGAAATTCCAAAACCTAGAGAAAGATATCCATATTTAAGTACAAGAAAGTAATAGAACACAACCCAAAAAGAAATACCTCAAAGCATTTAGTAATCAAACTTCTAAATGTCAAAGTTTTTTAAAAAATCCTAAAAGCAGCAAGAGAAAACAAATAAAACCTAATGACATACAATGGAGCTCCAATACATCTGGCAGCAGACATTTCAGTAGAGACTTTACAGGAGAGGTGAGAGTGCCATGACTTATTAAGTGATGAAGAAAAAAAACTTTTACCCTAGAATAGTATGTCTAGCAAAATCTTATTCAACCATGAAAGAGAAACAAAGACTTTTCCAGACAAACAAAAGCTGAGGGATTTCATCAACACTAGATCAGTCCTATAAGAAATAATAAAAGAAGTTCTGCAATCTGAAAAAACAGAAAACATGTTCATGATCAATAAAAAAGTCAATGAAGTTACAAAACTCACTAGTAATAGCACAGAGCAAAACGTATAATACTATAACATGGTAATTTTGGTTTGTAAAACACTCTTACCTTACATAGAAAGACTAAATAATGAAACAATTAAAATAATAACTATGATTTTTCAAGAAACATTGCAATAAGACATAAAGAGAAAAAATAAGAAGTTAAAAAGTGTAGGGGGGCGGGGATAGACTTAAAGTGTGGACTTTTTATTACTTGTTTTCTTACTTGTTTGTTTATGCTATCAGGGTTAAATTGTCACCAGTAAAAATAATATAGTATATGCAAACTTCATGATAGCCTCAAATTGAAAAACATACAATGGATACACAAAATATAAAAAGCAAGGAATTAAATAATACCAGCAGTGGAAATCAGCTTTACCAAAAGGAAGACAGGAATAGTAGTGAGAAGACCATAAAACATACCAGAAAACAAATAACAAAATGGCAGGAGTAAGTTCTTACTTATCAATAAAAATGTTAAAAGAAAATGGGCTAAACATTTCAATCAAAATACAGAGATGGCTGAATGGATAAAAAAGGAAGATAAAACAATCTGTTGCCTACAAAAAAAAAAAAAAACACATACAATGGGTATAAAGATACACATACGTGAAAAGTAAAGAGATGGAAAAAGATATTTCATGTCAATGGAAACAAAAAAAGAGCAGCAGTAGCTAAATGTATATCAGACAAAATAGATTTCAAGACAAAAACTGTATGAAAAACAAAGAAGGTCACCACATAACATTAAAGGAGTCAATTCAGTAGGATGATGTAACAATCGTAAATAAATATGCACCCAACACTGGAACACACAGATCTATAAAGCAAGTGTTATAAGAGCTAAAGAGATAGACCTCAATACAATAATAACTAGAGACTTCAAGACCTTTCTTTAAGCATTGGACAGATCTTCCAGACAAAAAAAAAGAAAACAAACAAACAAAAACCATGGGACTTAATCTGCACTACAGACAAAATGAACCCAGTGGATATGTATACAACATTTCATCCAACAGTTGCAGAATACACATTCTTCTCAGGACATAGGTTATTCCTGATAACATGTTAGGTCACAAAGCAGGTTTTAAAAGATTCAAAAAATTAAAATAATATCAAGTATTTTATCTGACCACAATGAAATAAACCTACAAATCAGTAAGAGAAATATTGAAAACTATACAAACACATGGAAATTACACAAGATGTTCCCGAATGGTCAATGGGCCAATAAAGAAATTAAGAAGAAAATTGAAAACTTTGTTGAAACAAATGATAATGAAAACAAAACATTCCAAAAGCTGTAAGATAAAATGAAAGCAATAAGGGAAATTTATAGTGATAAGTACCTACATCAAAAAAAGAAGAAAAACTTCAAATAAATAATTTAACAATGCATGTTAAAAACCTAGAAAAGAAAAAGCAAGCCAAAACCAAATTTAGGAAAAGAAAAGCAATAATAAAAATAGGAGCAAAAATAAATAAATTCAACATGAAGAAAACAATACAAATGATAAATAAAATGAACAGTTGGTCTTTGAATAGATAAAAAAAATTGACAAATCTTTAGCCAGACTAAGAAAACCAAGAAAAGGCGCAAGTAAATAAAATTAGAGATGTAAAAAATAGGCATTACAACTGAAATCAAAGGATCACTAAGAGCAACTGTATGCCAACAAATTGGAAAATCTAGAGGAAATGGGTAAATTCCGAGACACATATGACCTACCAAGTTTGAACCGTGAAGAAGTCCAAAACCCGAACAGACCAACAGGTGACAAGATTGAAGCCATAATAAAATGCTATTAGAAAAAAAAAAAAAAAGCTATTAGAACTTGTAAACAAATTCAGTGAAGTTGCAGGATACAAAATTTACATGTAAACTTAGTAGCATTTCTTATGTGAACATTAAACAATTTAAAACAGAAATCAAGAAAGTAATCTCGTTTATAATAGCTACAAATAAAATTACATACCTAGAAAATAACCAAAGAAGGAAAAGATCTTTACAATAAAAATTATAAAATTCTGAGGTAATAAATTGGAGAGGATACAAAAACATGCAAAGATATTCCATGTTCATGAATTGGAAGAATCAATATCGTTAACATGTCCATACTGCACAAGGCAATCTACAGATTCAATGCAATCCCTATCAAATTACCAATGATATTCTTCACAGAAACAGAAACAACCATTCCTACAATTTATATGAATCCACAAGATTTATATTAGCCAAAACTATCCTGAGCAAAAAGAACAAAACTGGAGGAATCACATAACCTGACTTTAAATTGTACTATAAAGCTATAGCAACCAAAATAGCATGGTATTTGCATAAAAACAGAAACATAGATCAATACAACATAATAGAAAACCCAGAAAGAAATCCATAGACCTAGAGTGAACTAATTTTCCACAAATATGCCAAGGACATACATTGAAGAAATGAGAGTCTCTTCTATAAATCATGCTGGAAAACGTGATATCCATATGCAGAAGAATAAGACTTGACTCCTATCTTGCAGCTTATACAAAAATAAAATCAAAATGCATTAAGTACTTAAATCTAAGACCTCAAACTATAAAACTAGTACAAGAAAACTTTGGGGATGCTCTGTAGGACATCGGACTGGGCAAAAATTTCTTGAACAATACCCCACAAGCACATGCAACCAACGCAAAAATTGATAAATGGAATCACGTCAAGTTAAAAAGCTACTGCACAGCAAAGGAAGCAATCAACGAAATGAAGAGAAAACCCACAGAATGGGAGAAAGCATTTGCAGACTGCTCATCTGACAAGAGATTATAAACCAGAATATAGAAGGAACTCAAGCAACTCTAGGAAAAAAATCTAATAATCTGACTTTTAAAATGGGCAAACAATTTGAATAGATATTTCGCAAAAGAAGATATACAAATGTGAAACAAGCATGTGAAAAGGTATTCAACATTATTGATAATCAAAGACGTGCAATTCAAAACTACAATGAAATATTATCTCATTGCAGTTAAAATGACCTTTATCCTAAAGACAGTCAGTAATATATGCTGAAAAGGATGTGGAGAAAAGGTAACCCTTGTACATTGTTTGTGGGAATGTAAATTAGTAAAACCACTATGGAGAATGGTTTGGAGGTTTTTCAGAGAACTAAAAATAGAAGTACTATAGTATCCAGCAATCCCATTGATGGGTATATACCTAGAAGAAAGAAAAATCAATATATAGAAGAGATATCTGTACTCTCATGTGTGTTACAGCACTGTTCTCAATACCCAGAATTTGGAAGAAACCTAAGTATCCATCAACAAATAATTTGATAAAGAATATACAGTACCTACACATAATGGAGTACTGTGCAGCTGAAAAAAAAAATAATGTGATTCTGTCATTTGCAACAACATGGATGGAATTGGAGGTCATTGTGTAAAGTGAAATAAGTGAAGCACATGAAGACAAACTTTGCATGTACTCACTTATTTGTGGGAGCTAAAAATCAAAACAATTGAACTCATGGAGGTAGGGAGTAGAATGATGTTTATTAGAGGCTGGGAATAGTATTGGGAGTCTTGGGGAGAAGTGGAAATGGTTAATGAGAACAAAAAATAGAATTAGAAACAGTAAATAAGACCTAGTATTTGATAACAAAACAGGGTGACTACAGTCAATAATAATCCAGTTGTACATTTAAAAATGAGTAAAGGGTATGATTGGATTGTTTGTAATACAAAGAATAAATGCTTGAGGGGCTGGATACCCCATTTTCCATGAAGTGATTATTGCTTATTGCATGCCTGTATCAAAGTATCTCATGTATCCTATAAATATACACAGCTACTATACTATGTATGCAGAAAAATCAATCAATCAATACAAATAAAACAAAAAGAAATAAAAAGCAAAAGTTAATATAAAGCTACACAAATGAGTTTTTGAAAATATAATAAAATTCAGCTCTTCTGCCCATATCATGAGTATTCTGGAAGCCTGTGTTTGACACTGTTGAATTCAATATGGCGCAGACACAGTAGTATAGCTAGAGCTGAGATAAGGGTCTGGGTTCATAGATCTCAGGGAAAGCCTCAAGCTCCTATGTGATGCAAAGAAAGCAGTCAAAAAATCTTTGGTCTCTAAGACAGCCACCAAGATGACTAAAAGGGTGAGCATTATAGCTTTGCCTTGGCCCAGAGCAAGGTAGAAGCAGGAGGGCTCAACTAAACTAAAAAACAATACAGTGAGTACAGAGAGATGATATCAAATGACTTTTCCATAATTCTATGAGAATATATAAACTGCCCTTGTTCTCAGATGCTATCTTACAAGAAACCATTGCAGGTTTCTGCAAATGGTTCTTATTCCTTGAATGGAACCATTCAAAGAAACATTTCTTCTTATTCAAAGAATAAGAAACCACAAAGACTAGATCTTACCATCAAATAAATAAGGTTTGATCTACACAGTGCTTGTGATAATATTTGAATTTTGCAAAAAAGAAAAAAAAAGACTAGATCAAATTAAATATGACAAATTGGGGTAGGATAGAATGCTTTTGGAAACCAGCAGCTTGACAGATTTTTTTTCTTCAGTTACAGAAAATAAAGAAATGTTTATTAAGTTTTATTCATCAAGTTTAGAACATGTAAATTTCAATTAAGCCCCTATATGGAAAATCAGGCATTCAAGAAAAAAACATACAACACATGCTATTTAGACATATTTTTCTGCATACTCTGGAGTGACTTACGCTTTTTAAAATAAGACTCTAGTGTACTTGTGCTAAGAATATGCTTTTATCCCTGGTTAATATCCTTGTAGCAAGTCTTTATTACTCTAAAGACCTGTGAATTGAGTTCAATATGGGAGGAGAGGTTTCAGTAGAATGTTTCTTCAACAAGTCCTTGCTCTTTTATTTCAAAACCAGTCACCTCATTTACTGCAGATCAAGTCAGGCTTTTCAGTTTTGGCTATTTACTTAATGAAGCATTGTCATGTGTTGGCACTGGTCACTAACATGTAGTCAGAAATATGAGTTTTCAGAATGACTGTGGAGTGACAAATCAGGCCTTTGTAAATATTTCCTATATCCCTAATTAGATATGAGGATTAAAGGAGAGGGAGCAATCAAAAAATGGCTTTGGAGTTTTAGGCCCCAAAATTTGGGAAAATAATTGTGGAATTAACAAAAATGAGAAAGGTGGGAAAGGAAGCACTGTGACTACCCTACAACAAACAGGTAAACCTCAAGATTTTTGAGAGCAATAAAGAATGTTTTCCTTAGAAGAAACATGTATGCCTTCTGGACTCATGAGGTAGTCCTTTATCGACACTTAATGCCAGCAGCTCTCCATTGAACTCATATATTATCAAACCTTTTCTCACACCAGACCTGTACTCTTCAACACAGGTATGGGTACACCTATGATTTTGGAATGACCTGGCCATTAGCTGTTTAAGTGATACCTTCCATTTTTCTTGTTAGACGGTATTAAATTAAAGCCAATTGAGATGTAAAGCTTGCCAGATGTTGTATATTAGTGCTTTCTCGGGAGTGCGTTGGTTCTCAGTGATAATCACACTATTTTCCGTGAAAATTGTCCTTAAATTTTTGACTGAATAGATTGTGTTTCTCCCTATTTTTCCTAGATATAAAAAGCAGCATGATCCTTTGATGAAATGACCATTATTAACTAGATACTGGAGAATTATGGCCTTCAGTGTATCTGTGGGATACACAATACTGATAAGAATATAGTTGAGAACAGTGAAGGAGCACATGGTACTTTTGGCATTGCTTCTTCTGATGTTATCCCCAATTTCTTCAAAATGATTGTCTAGCTCATCATGATTGGCATGTCCTTATTTTCACAAATGCACTTCTCTAAGAAGAATAGATGGTTTATCAATAGATGAAGTGTTTTCGTCTTCCCTGAAATTTTTCTAAAAGAATATTGAATCCTGGGCAGGGCGTGGTAGCTCATACCTTTAATCCCAGCATTTTGGAGGCCGAGGTGGGCAGATCGCTTGCGCTCAGGAGTTCAAGATCAGCCTGGGCAACATGGTGAATCCTTGTCTCTACAAAAGATACAAATAATTAACCTGGCGTGGCTGCACCTGTAGTCTCAGCTACTCAGGAGACTAAGGTGGGAGAAGCACTTGAGCCTGGGAGGCAGAGGTTTCAGTGAGCCAAGATTGCACCACTGCACTCTCCAGCCTAGGTGACAGAGCAAGAACCCTATCTCAGAAAAAAAAAAAAAAAAAATATATATATATATATATATATATATATATATATATATAAAAAGCCTGTGGCTATGTTCCTTAAAGTCCTGAAATTGGGCAGAAGCCAAAATATTTTGTTGAGGTGTTTTCCCTCAGCTTCTTGCTTATTCTCTTTTCCTTTATTTGGAATACATACACACACACACACACACACACACACAATATTGTATATTATTATATATGTATTTATATGTATATAAAGCAATATTCTTGTTACTCCTAGGGATGCCATTCTCTTTTAACTATCTCTACTACCACCTCATCTCTATTACTCGTGGTTGGAAGGAGTGAAAGACATCATCCCCATGGATATTAATGAGCCCAGATCTGTGACTACCTATCCTACTCTGAGTCCCAGCCTGCAGAGGAGATCCACCCCTCAAGTTCTAGTGCCTCTCTCCTCAGTGCCTCTCTTCTCAGTGAGGAAAACTAGTGCCTCTCTCCTCAGTGCATACCCAGTGGCTTCAATGAATGGTGTGTCCTCTGGGTCCTCCAATGGAATATAATACTCTGCTAGGTCTTCTGGCTTCACATAATGTATCTATTCCAAATTTTCCAAGTCCATAGGCCCTTTAGTTCTTCCTTTACCACATGCCAGCACAAATCAGACATTTCCACTTCACTCAGCATGGATCACCACTCTCTCTAATTTTCTAGGGACCATCTTAGCTGTGTGTTTGCCTTACTAGGGACCCTGACAGGCAATACATTCTGTATCTTGAGAGAACCTAAGAATCTAAATCTATATGTATTCCCATGGAATGTCAATAGTAGAGTTATGCTGTGGATCACCCCTAATACTTGGCCTGGCATCTACAAAAGATGTAGGTGCAGTTTTGGAGGGGAACTATATCCGTCCAGGGAAAACAGCTCTGTAGTATCTTCCCAAATGGTGGGAATTGTAGTCCTTATGAAAATCGGCGTCACTGTTGTGGGTCCTGAGGATCAGAGGTGCCTAAGGAGTAAAATTCTTCATGGCTAGCTACTCAGTTGCCTCAATACAATGAGTCATAGTCTCAGATTTTTCTCAACAAGTCTCCAGACTTTGACATAACAGATCTTGGTTATGCATTTACTAACTATTTTAGCTTACTTACTGTAACTATTATACCAGAGCTTTGTTTGTAGATTTTCTGTTTTTCCTCTATGGAGATAAGGGCCACTTGGTGAACTGCCAAAAAAGCCCCTTGGTCTTTAGGTTTATTTTTAAATTGTATATTAACTACTCTTGTAGAGCACCAATGCAACTTAGTAACAACCAACAAATTCTACTGTACTTTTTTACACATAATTTCCCCAACATCTTTACTTTTCAAGAGGCTAAATCATCACATAGGAGAAGACAATTTCAACCACTGGAAACTTTCTCCCAATTCACCACTGGTGAATGTCTTAGAAACTGAGCCATCACCTTGTGTTAGGGACTCCATGCCTCACATACCTCCTGGAATAAAGTACTAATTGTCAATTCTCATCTTATCATCTGATTTTTTAGTTGACTTCAGTCACCAGTTTTGTCTGTCAGTTACCCTGTAAGGCAGACCCTGAGAGACAGTTGAGACAGTTACTGCAGTCCATCCCCTCACACGTCAATTTATCTTGTGGAAGTTGGGCAAAAGTATCACACCTGAGATTATCCAATGTTGCCTATAGTGAGGCAGATAACTTCTTGATAACTAAATGTAATTACTTCTTAAGTTAAGCTGAGGTAGATTTGGAGTGTCAAAGTGAACACTGGGGGTGCGGGGTAGCAATGCCTGTGTGTGATACAATGGGGAGAAAGCAAAATTCAATATTCTTATGATTTCATGTGGATGTAATATGCATGGAGGGAAAGGCAGGAGGAAGCAAAATTGGGTAGACACTCTTCAGACTCTGATGAAAGGTTTTGACCAAACCTACAGAGTGACCTGTAGCAAATATTGTCCCTTAATGAAGCATCTCATCAGGTAGATATACCTAGGCCCTAGATCTGTCATGCTCAGTTATGGCTTGGGGGCTACCTGGAAAGAGGAAAGGCATGACTCAAACACTAAGCTCATCCTGAAGATACTGACAGAGGCTGTCAAAAAAAGGCACTTTTGTAACTGAATTGTAAATTTCTTCTTGAACAGTTTGAGCTGTGCATGTCCATGATGTTTATTAATGAGGACTTAGCAACAAAAAAAGGTAGAAGAGAAAACAGGCTCATAGAATAGTTGAGAGAGAACTAAACATTAGGAAAAAAAATATTATTAGGAGAGATAGGAGATAGCAAATTAAATGTATAATACTAATAATAAAGAAGCCATGGAACTATAGATAATAATATTTTGTTATATTTTAGCTATTTTCTATGTGCCTTCTATTTTCTCATTTAATGCAATGATCACTGAGATATAGAGAAAATAGGTAACCTGACCAAGGTCACAAAATTAAGGAGTGATTGATCCAGGATTCAAACTAAACAGTCTATCTCCACATTACATGTCCTAACCACTAGGTGATACTGTCAATTTATATTTTTATATATGAAAATAAGTTTTTCTCTTTAAGTTCTTGTTGTAAATATATTTGCAAACACATATATATGTATATAATGTATATATGATTACCAGTGTAGAAATATCAACATATCTAAAAGCATCACAATTTTCAAATTTTATATTTCCACATGAAGAATAGTCATATTGGAGTCATCAACTTTCCTAGAAAATATAATAAGCCTAATTAAAAGTGATCTTATTTATTTATAGACAAAATATACATTTAACAGCTTTTTCTTGAACTTTGGATAAAAATAGTTTTCTATCCCTTTTCATTATTACTGAAACTACCCAGAAATCCTCTAGATATTCTTTGGAAATAGTAGTTCTGCAGAAATATTTTATCTACACTATATCGAGCTATTAAAATCTTTCCAAAATCCAAAAGTAATTCTTCACAAATTACTACCAAATACTTTCAATTTTCTTTCTGGAGTCATAGAAACACTATGAAATACAAATAACGTTTTCTGAATGTTTTCACTTAACCCATCAAGATGTATTGCTTAACAAAAAATGTAATATTTTCAAAATACTTTTAATTGAACTAGGAACACAAACACAGCTTACATGTCATAAAATGTATACAAGCCTGAGCTACGTAAATATTATTATCTAATCCTAAATTTCCTCCTCTTCCCACCATCTGCAAGTCATGTTATAGTAGAGCACCAAGAAAAGGGTGTAAATTTGGAGTGTTAATTCTTGCTTTGTTTCTGTCTAATAAACTCTTTTAAAAAATAGAAAAACATAGAGCTAAAGACAAGACATATGAAGTAGCTCCAAGCATTCAAAACAGAGTTTTATCTACTTGTGTTGGAGGGTATCTGATAGCATATCAGTAATGCAGGTTTACCTTTAAATAAGAAACACATATGTGCATAAAATATGTCTTATAAAACATTTTACATCAAGCTTGTATCTCTTTTGATGCCCATTATATAAGTTAAAGTACATCTTAAAGACCTTTTTAAAAGATAAAGAAAATATTAGTTCTCTCTTTTTTCAACTAGTTGAGACAGTTACTGCAGTCCATCCCCTCACACGTTAATTTATCTTGTGGAAGTCGGGTAAAAGTATCACACCTGAGATTATCCAATGTTGCCTATAGTGAGGCAGATAACTTCTTGATAACTAAATGTAATTACTTCTTAAGTTAAGGCGTGGCAAAGTGGCCATAAAGTGGATTATATATAGCCCAGGGATTGAATACTAATCTTGGAAAAAGAGGCAAAGTAACTGGGCATATGGTATGCTTGAGGGTGATACAATGAATTTAGCACGTATTGTCTTACACTCTGTTAAATTCAAAGACTTATGTTAACTACATGGCTTCTCAACATTTGAGCTTTAAATTTCTGTTTTAATTTTACAAGCAAAAATAGTAGGAGGAAGATAAATGGGGCAAATAGACTCAAAGGAGATCAACTGAAATTATTTTACAAGTACTGTAAGATAATATAAATTCAAGAAGAATCATGGGGGAAATTGAGAAGAGGATCCAATGGAGATACCAAACTGTAATATTTAGAAAAAGAGTATCTAAGGGCAAAGTTATTCAGTAGTACATCAGATCAACTCTTGTTTTGTATTTTATAGTGAATGCCATTTTTTATGAAGAGAGTTTATTGATGATGTCATAACAATAGCATGACAACTTACTACAATTCTTAAATTTAGAAAAATAATGGAGCAAAAAGTGATACTGGAGGAAAATTCTATTATGTAATACATTTGGATGAATATATATGACTTTCTAACACATGGTGAGTAAGTACACGATATGTATTACTCCTATTTTGAACAAATGACAGGTATACCAATCCATTATGACCATTTTTCTCACTAAAATCAAAAGCAATGTCTTAATTATTTTTATGAGAACTTCAGGCATCCATTATCAGTAATTTGGAGCTTGCACATAAGTTAAAAACCGCTTGTCATCCCTCATCTAATATTTTATTTTAATTTTTTCAAAGTGAGTTTATATTGAATGGCCTGACCGGATGGGGCATATGCAATTAGAAAACATTTGGAGTAACAGATGCATTTGCTGAGCAATACTTGTGTAATTAACTCTTAGATAATGTGCATTATTTTCACTTATGCTATTTACATGTACATTTGAATAACTTTCATTCTACTAAAGTTCACTGGGCTTCAGTAAGTTTCTATTATATACAAGTTTTCCATGATTTGAGAGACAGTGTATTTCTTACAGCAGATTCTTAAATAGGTTGTCATAAGGCAAAATATCTTGGCTCCATATATGTTATTGTTCAGGCATGAGGAAATCTGACAGAGAGTGAATATGTTGAGCAAAAAGAGAATGAAAAGGTAGTTAATAGGAAGCATTTAAATTCAGGCCTACCCATATTAGTTATAGAAAGATTTGAGTATTTTATACCTGAATTATCTCCATTTTCTTTATTTCTGTTAAAATATATAGATTATATGAAATTTATCCTCTCTGTCTCTCACTTTCTCTCTCTCCCCCGTCTTCCTCTCCCTTTGTTTCCCCCATCCATCTTTTTGCAATTCTGCTAAAAGAAAAAATTTTCTTCAGTGAAGTGAAACATCTATAAAACCAAGAAAAAAAGATTAATATTGAGGTGAAATATGCCAAATATTGTTGCTATAAATAAATTGAAACAAACATGTTAGGACTCTGCTTATGATCCTGAGGCCATAAATTCATATTTTGAAGGACTAACAACTAGGTAATGCTCACTTATATTTGGCAGTTTTGATTAATCAACCATACCTTTCTTTTTAGGTAAAGCCACAACAAAGCTAGAACTATAAAATATATTTTTAAATTGTTAAGCTTGTTAGTATTCAAATGAAATGTGTGCAGCAAGTTCTTAGAAGATATCAAGGACGATATGAGAAAAATAAAATGGATTTTAAGTTTCTAAGCTTGAATAAGGATCAGACATCTATTTTTAAATGTATATAATTATATTAGTTCATTTTCACACTGCTGATAAAGACATACCCAAGACTGGGCAATTTGCAAAAGAAAGAGGTTTAAGGGACTTACAGTTCCACATGGGTGGGGAGGCCTCACAATCATGGTAGAGCAAAAGGAGGAGCAAGTCACATCTTACATGGATGGCAGCAGGCAAGGAGAGAAAGAGAATTTGTGCAGGAAATCTCCCCCTTATAAAACCATCAGATCTTGGGAGACTTATTCACTATCATGAGAACAGTATGAGGGAAATTGCTGCCATGATTCATTTGTCTTCCACCAGATCCTTTCCACAATATGTGGGAATTATGAGAGATACAATTCAAGATGACATTTGGATGTGGACACAGCCAAACTATATCAATTTTCCCAGATATGGGATAATAATCTATGATAGAATCTTTCCTTGCCAGTTGCCTGTTTGGAGCCTATCATTTGGTGAGCTGCAAAGTATGAATACTTGTATTGAAAGGCACTGCTTTTTTGTTAAACTCTCGGTTTACTACAATTTTTCAACAAGTCTATAATGAATCAGTTTCCTAAGACAATTATTGAGATATTTGAGAAATTTAATCCTGTATTTCTACATTTCTTCAGGAGTTCCTCAGTTTCTGATTAAAGAGTATTCCAAGGCACTATGGGGAAAGTAACATTTATTTTTATATTTTTAATCTCATCTTTGTTCATTTAAAAGACAACAACAAGGGAAGTGCTTTACCTTCTGGTTGGGTAATTTGTCTTACTTGCCCATGAAATATTTATTTTATTTAGCCCCAGGCTCACATGTGTTTTAATGATGCTTTTACTTCACAAAAGGCACTCTTTTTCTTTTAACCTTTGTTACATTTAAAAGAGTATACATTTAAAAGACTATTTTAAATGTATACAGCCAAATTACATTTAAAAGAGTATAATTTAGCAATGAATTACTTGAGAATTGGACAGCCCTCAGAATCACAGCAGGATCAGAAAGACTCCAGCAGAATCAGAAAGACTCCACATGGTGGAAGAAGATTTAAGGACAGCAAAAGGAAACTGAAGTCCAAAAAATGGGAGTGAGGTACAGAAAGAACTGGATTAGTTACTGCTCAGCATTTGCCTTACTTGAACACAGTTTGAGTAGTTGCCTACATTTGAATGGCCAAAACTTAGTGATTGGCACAGGTGTGGGCTGTGGTTTGTTTACACCTCCACTTGGTATAGCTCATGATGTACAGAAAAACCATTAGGCTGAACTTAAATATGTAAGGAGGCAGCTTTAGGCTAAACTTTTTAACAATTTCCCCTTTAGGTCATTTTCTCAATTATAAGAGATTAATGGCAACTTTAGTTATTGATGTCAATATCACCATTGATTTTGAAACCCACTGGGAAACAGTAGAACAGTGAGTTTTGCAAAGGTGAGAACAAGAACTGAGTGGAGGGTACCTCCTTATGATAGAACTTCCTGTTTGCAGGAGAAAAACAAAAACCTGGTCTGTTCTAGGATCTGTGTGTTTCCTTAAAGTCTTAGTTTGACTATGTCACATTTAGCATGAGTGACTCAATTTTTGTTTGTTTGGTCTGTTAGGGCCTAGTGAATGAATAAGCGCACTCCAAAACAATGGCCTCCCATAATTTTGTTCAAAAGAAAATTCCCCCTTTTTGGTCAGGTTCTCAATTAGGTGAGAGTGTGACTGAAATTTAGGGCCTTAGCACCACTCTCAGTTACCATCATTTTGGGTTTTCAGTCTCAGCATGTCATTCATAGGTTATGGTGTCCTCATGATTGCACATTTATTTCAGCTCTTGTCATTTCAGTTGAAAACAGATCATTTGACATTCTAGACACGGCTGCAAGCAAACATTTAAAACCTTTGAGAGAATACAGCACACAAGGGAGACTACTATTATGACTATGAGGAAGATAATACCAAGAGTTTGGAGTATGCTCCTTACCCAGGGTACCCATAAACAAAATCACCTAAAATAAAATAGATCAAAGAATAAGCTAGATAAAGAGTCTGCTCACTGAACTAAGCAGTCTCTTTTTAATCCACTGCAACTGAATCTCTGTAATCTACACTTGATATACTTCTCCACAGGCCACAAGTGTCAGCACCTGCACAGATACTTTTCTGTTTAGCAAATTCTATTGTTTAGCAAATCTTTTACAAGAGAATTTAAAGTCTGTTGTGTAACTGTAGGCTTTACAATAGAATCTGCTATAGAGCGTATCATGGGGAATCCATTTCTAATCATTGCTTATTTTACTCAAAACCATCAAAAAGGACCTAAAAAATGATGGCTCTTTAGAAGAGTGAAAGATTTCTGGCAATCCAATGTTCTGTTTCTGACTGATTGTGAAGCAACGTATGTACTGTTTAAGTTTCTTGCTTCCCTTGGCCCTTCATTTTTTATCTATCAAGGTATAAGGTTATCCATGTATAAAGCTGACTGCAAAATCCTTCGCAAATAGAAGTTTTCCCCCAAAGTGTACACAACAGACCCTCTTTTTACTTCTGTGGTTCATATAGGCAAAAATAAGAAAAAATATTTAAAGATAAGAGTCTCATGAGAATAGAGAAGTCTTGATCCATGATCTTGGAAAAAAGCTGTTCACATCAAGGATGGCATCTTCTTACGGTGAGAAATTTTCCTGGATAGTTTTACCTTAAGGGTTCCAATGAATGTACAGTTCCAAGAGTGTGAAGGCGCTCTTCTCAGTTGTGGGATTAGGAACCTAAAATTCAAAGCACCGAAGGTTTGTTGTAGTGTGGATGTCAAGGGTAGTCTTTCTCCAATTTTCTCAGAAGATCCAGTCTTCGGGTTCTAGATTGTGAAGGGGTTGATTGTCCTCAGTCAGTAAATCGTAAAGAGTTTTCTTTGAAAATACACTGTGGCATAACAATTTAGTATTATAACACCAGCCCTCTTGCACAGAAAAGCTTTTATATAACCAGAAAACATGCATTGAAAATGACAATTGAATGAAATCCCTCTATAAATGTTTAAATGGCCCATCAAGTAGCCAAATGTACTCAAAGCTTTTATTGTTTCCCCAGGAATATGAATTTGAAAAACCAAATATTTGTCATAAACTATTTTAGCAATTTAGAAGTCACGACACCAACACATATTTAATTTGGATAATTTTAACTTTTCCATGATGAGTCATGGAATACGAAATATTTAATAACAAAGCTTTAAGGACTCAGGAAGGACAAGGTTGCTGTCCTGGTTCTCCATGAGTTCACAGTTAACATTGGACTTACGGTTTCTTGAATATCAGTTGTTTCTCCCATTTAGGTGCATGGCACTGAAAACTGATGATTTTCATAGGCAATTTGAGTTAGACCATGGACTTCATTCAAATTGTATATGTAAACAATTTCAATATTGGCTAATTTAGTATGAAAATCTGGCAAAGTATTTTCTTGGTATTCAATTAATTTTTGTTCTACTTGGGTTAGCAGTTTTAAAAACTAGTCAGTCTTTTAATTAAAGTCTCAGGAATTCTTACCCAGTACAAATGATATGATTTTAAAGTGATTAGAAACCTGTATTCAAGAATGATTTTCAGGGTCCTTTCTATCCTTTCATGAACCTCCTAAAAGACACCATATTCTATAATTTTGGAAGTTTTTGAAGTTTTCAGAAACTGTATCATCATTAAGCAATTAACTGTGGAAACAAATTTAAATGGTTATAGTTAAAAACACAATTGACAAAGAAATGTGGTCATTTCTGTGGTGTACAATAACAACATAATAATCATAATTATGATTGCTAGCATATACTCAGACATATTAGAATTCTAGAAATCCCATATGATTTTGGAACATATATTAATATCATTTACTAAAATATAACCTGAAGAAAGTTAAATATTATTTTTTATTTTGACAATGCTTGTCATGTAACTTAACATGTCAAGTAATCCTATTTCTCTCTCTTTTGAATGCTTCGGGGACCCGTTGTAGCATCCTAAAGTTAGAGGTCAGAAGAGACCATTTTGAAGCTGAAATCTAATTTTGAGAAGCCTATTAAATATGTTAAAGGTTTCAGGAGGCTGAGGCAGGAGAATCGCTTGAACCTGGGAGGCAGAGGTTGCTGTGAGCCGAGATGATGCCATTGCACTCCAGCCTGGGCGACAGGGCTAGACTCCATCTCAAACAAACAAATGAACAAAAAAAACCACACACTTGATATTATAAAGTAGAATTCTAGGTTACCATAAGTCATTCATTTATCCAAAATTATGACTGAATAACTTTAAAAAGACACAAACATTTACTCATTGATATAGGAAAGACTTAGCTTTTCAAACAATCTGTCTCTTGCCTTTTCCTTCTTTTTTTAGTAGTTTATTCAAAAGACAAACAGACATATTTCATTATCCTTTCATATTACATGAAAATCTTGTTCAAGAGAGAAGCCAGATTTCTCCCTTGTGCTAGTGTACTAATAATATCAACCCCAATTTTTAATAAAATGTTATAGACAAATTGATTTTATCTTAATCAGTTTGACCATAAGGTGAGATTCTCATAAATCTTTTATAACACTTTACAATTTTTTTTTTTTTTAAAGAGCACATCAGTGCTCTAAGAAAACCCTACTCTGCTTTTTTTCTAATGTTCAATTTAAGGAAAAACTGAAGAATACTCCTTTAAATTTAGTCAGTATGTTCACACACTGAATTTCTTTTACAAGATTTTACAAGCCTCTTGCAACTTGCTCAAACCTTTAGCTTTATCTTATTTAATTTAAAATAATCCTTTAACCCTCTAAACTAGCAAAAATCTGCATTCTTATGTCTTTATATAATTTTTTACCAAAAACACATTTCAATCTTCTCATGCACCTTGCATCTGAAACTGTTTATTTAGTAGTTCCAATTACATGTTATAATGGTAACTTTTAACAATTTTAAATTTTGGCTAAAAACATGGTAGGTTATTTTAATTATGTACTAAGTGTGGAGCCTAGGGCACCAGACAAAAATGTAGATAAGGTCCAACTCTTTCCAGCATAGCTAGGGGCGTGGCTAACTCCACACGTCTCCAAGCCTTACCCAGCTGTTAAAGCAGGCAATTTAACAATTTTTAAAAGTCAAAAGAGTTTATAACTTTAAATCATTTAGTAAACCTAATATCTGACCTTCCTAATTTAGACCAAATGTCTCTATTTTACCAATAATCTTTAAAGCTCTTTATTTCCTTGTTTACTAAAGTCACATGTACTACATGACACTACAGTTTTTATTTTTCTTTCAAAATATTTGATTTAAGTGCTTATTTTTATTTGAGCCAATTAATTAGAACACTTTTATATAAACCTTGCACACACAACACATATCAAACTATACAGACAGACAGAAGAAGATCCAGCAGTTGTAAGCTTTTTGATTTGTCAGTTTTTAAGTTTCTTCATTGGATCACTGGTTTTAGATTGGAGTCCTTCGAGGAACAGGGACAGGAAAACATGCAGTTCTTAGGGCCTAATATGTAGGCACAGCTGGAAGGCAAAACAGATCCCCAAAAATTAAGAGTCCTATTTTTATATCAGATCTTAGCTTCCAAAAAAGAGAAATGCTACAGAAATAGATAGTGCAATGATTTTACCATGCATTTCATTGCAAAACAGTCCAAAGCCAATCAGCCCATCCTGTGATTAGCCCATTCCCCATAGAAGTCTTATCTCTCACTAAAGGTGGAGATGTTACCATACTTTCCAAGTGAGCAGGAGCATGCTTCTCTCCAAACATGAAAAGAGTCAAGTATTCCCTCATAACTGCCATTAGCCATCCCCAAAATACATATCCTACCTACTTATTACACACCTAAGCTTTCTCATAATGAGAAGTAATTTCTGATAACCCCAACAGTCAAACAAAGTCAGATAATGCAATGCATATTACAACAGAGACTTAGATTTTGAGAGGGATCTGCTTACTTTCAATTCCTGGGCTTTCATGAGGAAAACGGAAGTTTTTCCACAAACAGGGTATGTGGCACCTCCTCTGTTTTTCCCAAGGAGTCCCAGTCTGTTAGAGCTTGAGTATCTGCTTTCAATTCAGCTGACTTTTAATGATAGCACTCTTTTTTTTTCTTTTCTTTTTTCTTTTTTTCTTTTTTTTGTGTGTACTTTTAAATTTCTTGTTAGCAGACTGTGTAGCCACACCAAACACCCAATTTTCCTGGCTTTTGAACTTCACCAAGGGTAACGTCCTGGGGGTTTGGAGAAAGGAACATTCAAGAAAGGAAGCCAGAAATGATTCATGAAGAGGAAGAGAATCAACAAATGGTAAAGGTCACACGAATATCAAGCAGAAGGTACACATTCCCTAAGCCAGGATTGAATCCAGACCACTATTGTAAAATGGCAAAGCCTTAGCTGCTGAGCTACAGCATTGGGCGGTTTTCATTGTTCCTTCCAGGAGTCTAGAACAGTCAATTTACAGCTTGCAATGGCTTTTAACTGCTCAAGGTAATTTTTAGATCTATTACCTGAACTCCAAAATTCCTGTCCTCTCAACGGCAGAGACCAAGAGAAAGTTTTTTTTTTTTTTTTTCCTGGTGGTGGGAGACCTGCAGCAACGTCTGTAACTGACCAGTTTGCTGGGCTGGTTGAACAGTGGGCTTATGGGATCCTAGGCCTGCATTTTATTTTAAGGCACCCCTCTCCATTATAGAACAACACAGAAAGACTAGCCTCACAAATTCCACTCCCCACTAATCAAAACTGTATAGAGGAGAAAAACAGTGATTTTTATCATTCATTCCACTGGCTTGCCCAGAGAGAGTGAGAGTGGAAAATCTTTACCCTTTATCCGGCATATCAGGTTTCTGGGTCCTCTTTCCCTGAGTATCCCTAGCAATGCTGCTCACCACACCACAGTTCTGGGGTGCCAAGCCACATTCACAAAGGAAAATCATGGAACCACAGGCAGAATCCTCTCAATTTTGCAAACTGCTGCTCAACTCACTACATGGAAGAACCAAATTAACATTTTCCATTCTGGCCAGAGCAAAATACATGTGAAAAAACAGACATTAGCCACTCCACTTCGCACCCAATATCAAATTGGCAAGGCTCAAAATTGCCCCCAATGGGCCCTGTCATCTTTAATCTATTTAAAGTGGATTAAAGGAGTTTCAACATGTGGTCTCTGGGCAAGATGGTTTCCCTGAGTAACAGAAACGATAGGAAAGGGAAAAGAGAGAAAGAGAGAGAGAGAAGCATTGCCTGTGGCAGGTTGGGGAGGGCAAGGAGCTCAGGGAGGCCAGAGAAAGACCCACCCATCCCAGAAATGCTGAATCAATAATTCAGACAGCTGCTTATCAGTTGTGAAGGGGCCTTTTCCAGCATTCCCATCAGCTCTCAAGTTTCCCCCTTTGGCGGGGGGATCCCCATGTCTGATGATTCTGTACATACCTAATCTTGTCACCCACTGCCATTAGTAAAAAGTGCAAAACATTTTTAATTTTTAAAATCAATTAGTTGCTTAAACTTTTTATTTGCCTTTCATAAGGTCTTTAAATAAAAATATTGAAAATTTTTAAGAAACTTCTGCATACCAATAGACATCCCTAGATGAGACTAATTTGGGAGCCCTCATGTTTTTTACATACACTTCAGAGCATCGTTATTCCTTCAGAACATTTCACTATAAGTTATCTTTAGTAATATTTTTGCCATTTCTGTAAGTCTTTGCTGCTTCCAGGGCCTGACACTTATGCATGTATAAGTCAGAAGAAACTCAGTCCTTCAGAAACTAAGGATTCCATTTTTACCTTAAATATTGACTTTGATTTCAGATTCCCTTGATTAACTTGGCCAGTGATTTTTTTTCTACCTAAGCAAGCAAGAAAAATGAAACAAAGGGGTAGAACAAAAAAAAATACCCCCAAATTTCCAAAAGCCAAATTTTACAACCCCTGCAATATTGCCATTTACTACCAGTTTCTTTGTTACCCAGTCAGACTTAAGAGGCCTCTAACTGGATCCAAGCCAGTTAATTACTGGGTCAAATCTGATCCTGAACTCAGCCAAGTTTCTGTCATGACTTCCAAACCCAGTTTGGAACAGAATTTGCTGAAAAAAACTCAAAGAGCTCAAAACACAAATCCCTGGAACTTCAGAATCTGAGAGGGAACTTATCATAATCCCCAGATGTTTTGAGAGATCAATGGCCACAAGTGCATCTAGCATGTACCTTGCTTGGTCACTCAGTGATCCTGGGGGTTTTTAGAAGCTCGACTTCCGACCCTGCTTCTAGCACTGTCTGTTAAAAGAAAAGCTTCAGCAGAACTAGATTTAAAGGAGTTTTATTGAACAATGACTGACTCATGAAATGGGCAGTCCTCAGAATCACAACAGATTCAAAAAGAGTCCAGTGCAGCTACGTGGTGAAAGAAAATTTATGGACAACAAAAAGAAAGTGACGTACAGAAAATGGAATCGGGTACAGAAGCAATTGAATTGGTTCCAGCTCAGCATTTGCCTTGTTTGAATACGGTTTGAGTAGTTGGCTACATATGATTACCCAAAACTCAGTGATTGGCACAAATGTAGGCTATGGTCTGTTTATACCTCCACTCGTGATAATTCATGATGTGCAGAAAAAATCTTTAGGCTGAACTTAAATATGTAAGGAGGCAGGTTTAGGCTAAACTTGATTTAGTACCTCTACGGTCCTTAAAATCTTTGATTACCTAGTGGCAATCAGCATTGGATTGAAATTTCTTTATTTTAAGCATAGTGGACTGCACTATATTTCTTTAAAAGGATATGAGTTTTTTTCATGCTACGACTTTATCAGAATAGCACTACTCTTTTAAATTTCTGCCTCAAGTGTTTGGTTACTGTAATTCTTTCACCCAGGACACTAAAATTTAGTTACCATTGACCTGTTTATAATACAAATAACTTACTATTTATGTATTTGCTTAGTGAATGAACTCCTGTTATATCCTATATAGTTTTATCTATGTCAACCATTTTTTTTCCCTTAGATTAATAAGTGGCAAGGAAACAAATTTTAATTCTACACAGTTCTCTCCATACACACCTAAAAAAACACCATGCCTACTTAAAAAATGGCCTCCCTTATGGTAATGATAATTAATTAGACATCACATTAAGTACAAAAATTTTAAGGTGTGTTTGTCTTAATGAAATTTATAAGCAAGTTCACATACGTAGCCATTATAAGAGAATCTATGAAAAGGATTGCTGTGTTAATGGTATCAGGAAAGCTTGATCCTAGGAACTCAATGCATTTACCCGCATCCTAAGAAGTACTCTGTCCACTATCACTGTTACCATGTTTTTAAGTTTTTATTGGTATAAATTTAAGAGGTACTAGTACAGTTTTGTTACATCAATTCATTGCATAGTGGTGAAGTCCCTGCTTTTACTGTAACTAACACCTGAACAGTGTGCACTGTACTCATTAAGCAATTTCACAGCCCTAACCTTCCTCCCACACTCCCTCTTTTTCAAGTCTCCAATGATTTTTATTCCACATGCTATATACATTTAGCCCCCACTGATAACTGAGAACAGGTGGCATTTTGCTTTCTGTTTCTAAGTTGTTTTACTTAAGATAACAGCCTCCAGTTCCATCCATGTTGCTGCAAGAGACATAACTTCACTCTTTTTTATGGTTGAATACTATTATATTGGATATATATGTTACATTTTCTTTATGAACTTATCCATTAATGGATACTTAGGTTTATTCTGTGTTTTTACTATTGTAAATTGTGATGCAGTAAATACACAAGTGCAGGAATCTTTTTAATATAATAATTTCTTTTCCTGTGGGTAGACCCAGTAGTGGAATTAGTGACTCAAATGATAGTTTTATTTTTCATTCTTTGAGAAAACTCCATACTTTTTTCTAAAGATTGTACTAATTTTGATTTCCATCATCAACTTTCTCTTTTCTCCACATCCTCGCCATCATGTCTTTGTTTTTGACTTTTTAATAATAGCAATGCTGACTGGTGTAAGACAATATTTCATTGTGGTTTTATTTTGCAATTTCTGATGATTAGTGCTGTTGATATTTTCTTCGTATACTTCTTGGCCATTTGCAGGTTTTCTTTTGAGAAATGGTCTATTTGATATGGTTTGGTTCTGTGTCCCCACCTAAATCTCATGTTGAATTGTAATCCCTTATGTTGGGGGAGGGACCTCCTGGGAGATGACTAAATCATGGGGGTAGATTTTCCCCTTGCTATTCTCACGATAGTGAGTGAGTTGTCATGAGATCTGGTTGTTTGAAAGTGTGTAGCACTTTTCACTTTACTCTCCCTTCCTCCTGCTCCAGCCATGCAGGACGTGCCTCCTTCCTTTTTGCCTTCCATCACGATTGTAAGTTTCCTGAGGCCTCCCCAACCATGCTTTCTGTATAGCCTTTGGAATTGTGAGTCAATTAAACCTCTCTTTTTTATAAGTTACCCAGGAGTTATTGCTATAACTCCTTATAGCAATGTAAGAATGAACTAATATACCATTTATGTCCTTTGTGCACTTTTTAATAGGGTTATTTATTTTTTTGTTGCTGTTTAGTTTGAGTCAGTTGTCTATTCTAGGTATCAGTGCCCTATCAGATGCATAGCTTGTAAATACTTTTCTCCCATTTTTCTAGTGGTCTGTTTACTCTGTTGAATATTTCTTTTGTGGTGCAGAAATTTTTTATTTAAATTAAATCTTATTTGTCTATTTTGTTTACTGTGATTTTTTGGCCTTAGTCATAAATTCTTTGCCTAGACCATTATCCAGGGGCATTTCCCCCAGGTTTTCATCTAATCTTTTTATAGTTTTTGGTCTTACATTTAAATATTTGTTCTATCTAGAGATGATCTTTATATATGGTGAGATAAAGGGGTCCAGATTCAATCTGTATGTAGTAATCCCAGTAACATTTATTGAAAAGGGTATCCTCTCTCTAGTGTATGATTTTGTTGACTTTGTCAAGAATCAATTGGCTTTAGATATGTGGCTTTATCTCTAGGTTCTCTGTGTTGTTCCATTTATCTATGTGTCTATTTTTATATCGGTATTTACTATACATGTTCTGGTTACTGTAGCCCTGTAACATAATTTGAGCCCATACAATGTGATGGCTCCAGATTTGTGCTTTTTCTTGGGGTTGCTTTCACTATTTGAGCTCCTTTTTAGTTTCATGTACATTTGGGGATAGTTATTTCTAACTTTGTGAAAAATTATGTTGGTATTTTGATAGAGACTGCATTGAATCTGAAGCTTGCTTTGGGCAGTATGGTCATTTAAATGCTTTGGGCAGTATGGTCATTTAAATGCTATTAATTTATCTGTTCCATGAGCACGGGATGTTTTTCCACTTGTTTGTGTCATCTACAATATATTTAATCAGTATTTTGTAGTTCTGCCTGTAGGTATCTTTAACCTCCTTGATTGTTTATTCCTAGGTATTTTATTTTATTTTTGTAGCTATCTTTAAGTACTACTGCCTTTTTGATTTGTTTCTCAGCTTGATTGTCACTGGTGTATAAAAATGCCACTGATTTGGCATGTGGCATTGGCAAAAAATAAATAAATTTTGCAAACTTTGTTTTTTCTTCTTTCTTGGGAATATAGACAGTTTGTACGTATGGTCATTTTATGTCATCCCAAACTTCTTAGTAGGTTTCTTCATTCTTTTTTATTACTTCATTTTTTTAAATTGTCCGACTAGACTAGTTGAAAAGACTTCCCTTCAAGTTCTGAGATTCTTTCTTCTGTCTTACCTATGTTATGAAAGATGTATGTTAATTTTGTATCCTAATACATTAGTGAATTTATATCAAATCTAAGAGTTGTTGAGAAGAGTTTATAGCATTTTCTAGGTATAAGACTCTACCTTCGGCAAACAGAGCTAGTTTTGCTCCCTCTTTTCCAATTAGGATACCTTTTAATTTCTTTCTCTAGCCTGATTGCTCTGGCTAGGGCTTACAGCACTGTGCTGAATAGGCATGGTGAGGGTAGGTATCCTTGTCTTGTTCCAGTTTTTAGAGTGATTTATTTAAACTTTTTGCTGTTCAGTATGATATTGGTTGTGGGGTTTTAATATATGGCTTTTGTTATTTTGAGGTATGCTCCTTCTATGCCTAGTTTGTTGCCGGTGTTTATCATAAAGAGATGCTGAACTTATCAAATCTTTTTACTTCATGTAATAACTACATACTTTTTGTTTTTATTTCTGTGTATGTGATGAATCACATTTACTAATTTATATCGTTGAACCATCCTTTCAATACTCGAAAAAACCCACTTGATTATAAATAATTATATTTAGGATATGCTATTGGATTCGGGTGCTTTTATTTTTGTTAAGGAGTTTTGCATGTATGTACATCAGGGATATTAGTTTGTAGTTTTTTTGTTGTTGTTGTTTTATTCTTGTCTGTTTTTTGTAGCAAGGTGATACAGGATTCATAAGGTGAGTTAGGGAGTATTCCCTACCCCTTGATTTTTTGGAAACAGTTTCAGCAATGTTGATACCTCTTCTTTTTTGTATATTTGGTAGAATTTGTCTTTGAATAAACAATACTAAGATTTTTTTGCATAAAATAAATAAAATACACAAATCAGTGTCTAGACTAAGGGAAAAAAGTTAATGCAACCAGAAATGAGAGAAATTTTACAACTGCTTCCACAGAAATACATACGATAGTAAGATACTACTGTGATCCATTCTATGCCAACAGAGTTGATAACCTAGAAGAAATGGATAAATTCCAAGAAATGTAAAACCTACCAAGATTAAATAATGAATAAATAAAAAACCTTTACATACCAATAATGATTAAGGAGTTATCAAAAATCTCCCAACAAAGAAAACTCCAAGACAAGACAATATCATTGGTGAATTCTACCAAATACTTAGAGAATAATTAATACCAATACTTTTTAAATTCTTCCAAAATTGAAGAGAAGGGAACATTTTATTTATTTAATAAGGGCAGTTTACTTCATTCTCAAAATCAGACAGATATACATATAAAAAAATTAATTTGAAAGCCAATAGTCCTGATAAACTTAGATGAAAAAAATCATTTCATAATACTAGGAAAAAATTCAACACTATATTAAAATAATTATACACCATGATCAAGTGGGATTCATCTCTGGGATGCAAGGATGTTTTAACATATGAAAGTCAATCACTGTGATACACCATATTATCAGAATAAAGAATAAAAATTACATTTGTATCTCAGCAGACACAGAGAAAGCACTGGAGAATGTTCAACACCATTTTATGATTAAAACACTTTTAATCATTTAACTGTAAAAGAAATGTACTTCAACACAATAAAAGCCATATAAAATCACCCATGGCTGACATCATACTCAGTAATGAAATGCTGAAACTTTTTTCCTCCATAATCTGAAAGAAGACAAGGATGTTCATTCTCATCACTGCTTTTATCCAGCATAATACTGGAAATCCTAGCTAGAGGCATTAGTCAAGGAAAAGAAACAAAGTCATCCAAATCAGAAAGAAATGAGTATAATGATTTCTATTTACAGATGACAAAATCTTATATGTAGAAAATAAAAAAGATTACATGAAAAAAATTATTAGAAATAATAAACAATTTTAGTCATGTTGCAGGATACATAATCAACATACAAAATTTGCTGCATTTATATACACTGAAAACAAAACTGACCAAAAAATTAAGAAAGCAACCCCATTTACAATAGAATCAAAACTACTAAAATGTTTAAGAATTTAACCAAAGAGTTTAAAGATCTGTACACTAAAAGTATAAAACTCTGATATATGAAAATAAAGAGGACATAAATAAATGAAAAGATATCACATGTTCATACATTGGAAGAATTAATATTGTTAAAATATTTATACTACTTAAAGCAGTCTATAGAGTCAATGTAATTTTTTTTTCAAAATTTCAGTGACATTTTTTACAAAAATAGAAAAAGCAATTCTAAAATTTATATAAAACCACAAAATACTCTAAATACCCAAAGCAATCTTAACTAAGAAGAAGGAAGCTGGAGGTATCACACTGCCTGATTTCAAAACCCACTTAAGGCTATAGAAATCCAAACAACATTGTATTGGCATAAACAAAGACACATTGAATAGAATTGAAAGCCAAGAAATAAATGCACACATTTAAAGTCATTTGGTTTTCAACAAACTGCTAGGACCACACAATGGGAGAAAGGACAGTTTCTTTGATAATTAGTGCCAAGAAAGCTGAATATCCATATGCGAAAAAAAAGTTGAATTCTTATCTTGTATCTCCAAATAGATTAATATCTTCAGTGTAAGTTCTGAAACCATAAAACTTCTGGAAGAAAACAGGGGAAAAGCTCAATGGTATCAGTCTTGGGAGCAATTTCTTGGATATGACACCAAAATCATAGGTAGCGAAAGCAAAAACAAATCAGCGGGATCACAGGAAACTAAAAAGTTTATGCACAGAAAGAAAATATTCAACAAAATGAAATGGCAACTTATACAATAAGTAACAAAATTATAAACTATATATCCAATAACAAGTTAATATCCAAAATATATAAGAAATTCATACAACTCCATAGCACAAAACAAACACATGAATAAACAAGAAAAATAAAACCTGATTAAAAATAGGCCAAAACCTGAATACATATTTTTCCAAAGATGACATACGGATGGCCAACGGATTTTTGAAAAGTTGCTTAATATTGCTAATCATTAGCAAAATACAAACCAAAACCACAATGGGATATCACCACAGATTAGTTAGGATGACTAATATGAAAATAAACAAAGAATAACAAGTGTTGACAAGGTTGTGTTGTAGAAAACAAAACTCTTGTACAAAGTTGGTAGAAACATAAACTAATACAACTACTATGGACGTCATTGCGGGGGGTTTTAAAAAAATGGAACTACCACGTGATCCAGCAACCCTACTTCTTGGTATAAAGTGCGAAGGAAATAGTAACACCATGTTGAAGAGTTATCTGCACTCCCACCATCATTACACCATTATTCACAAGGTATGAAGACACACTATGTGTCTACTGATGGGTGAATTAATATTGAAAATGTGACACACACATACACACACACAGGGGAATATTATTTGCCCTTAAAAATAATAATATCCTGTCTTTGCAATGACATAGAGGAAACTGGAGGATATTCTGCTAGGTAAAATAAGCCAATCAAAGAAAGGCAAATGCTGCATGATCCCACTTATGTGTGGAATACATAAAAATCAAGCTAATATTAGATTGGTGCAAAAGTAATTGCTTTCCAATTGAAAGTAATGGTAAAAACTGCAATTACTTTTGCACCAACCCAATAGAAGCAGAGAGTTGAAGCTGGCTATAAGGGCCAGGGAATGGGGAAAATGTAAGAAGTCAGAGAGAAGAGACTTCAATTGTAAGATTAATAAATTATGGAGACCTAATATACAGCATGGTCACTATAGTTAGTAATAATGTATTGTATACTTGAAATTTGCGAAGAGAGTAAGTAGATCTTTATTCTCACCACAAAAGAGTAACTGTGTGAGGTGGTGGATATGTTAGTTAGCTTGATTGTGGTAAGCATTTCACCATGTATACCTATGTCATATTTATTTTTCAATTATACCTAAATAAAGCAAAAAGTAGAATGAATAAACTGAAATTTCTTTATTTAATAGAATGCTACATAGCAACAAAATGAAAAAAAGCACCAGCAGGTATAAAGTGAGATGCACCTCAGAAAAGTCATGCTGAATAGAGAAACTAGACAAAATACAGATAAACTGTAAATTTTTAAAAAAAATTCTAAAATAAATAAAACTCTGTATATGTAAAAATCATATAATTGTTAGCTTCAGAACAAGATTCCCTGGGAAGGCACATGAAGACATTTTCTGAAAGTATGGAAATTCTCCGTATCTTGATAAAAGTGTGGGTGGCATAAATATATTCATTTGTCAAAAATGAACAAACTATATGCAGTCAGTCTTTCATATCCACAAGTTTTGCATTTGTAGATACAACCAACCACAGTTCAAAGATGTTTTAAAGAAACCCTAAAAGTAACAATACCATCATAAAAATAATACAAATTTTAAAAATCGATACAATGTAAAACCTGTTTACATCATATTTACATTGCATTTGGAATCATAAGTAATGTAGAGATTATTTAAAGTATATAGGAGAATGGGTGTAGGTTATCTACAAATACTATGCCATATTTTATAAAAAATTGTGCATCTGTAAATTTTTTTATCTGAATGAGGGACATGTTGTTGAAACAATTTTCTACAGATGTTATGAAACAATAGTATTTAGCATTTGAGTATTTCATCACTTGCAAATTATACCCTGATAAAGTTAAAAGGTAAAAAGTTAAACAGATCTCCAGAGTTCTGAATAAATTAACAAATTAAAATGTATATAGAAATGTAATGCACTTAGAATACCTGACATACTTAAAAAAAAAAATTGAAGGATTACACTGCAATATTTCAAGACATAATATAAATCTATAGTATCTTAGATTGTATCTTGTTGCCACTGATTATAGACAAAGAGACCAGTGAGATAGAATAGAATCCTGTAGTAGAACCACATGTATTTAGTCTTTTTTTTTTTTTTTTTTTTTTTGAGACGGAGTCTCGCTCTGTCACCCAGGCTGGAGTGCGGTGGCCAGATCTCAGCTCACTGCAAGCTCCGCCTCCCGGGTTCACGCCATTCTCCTGCCTCAGCCTCCCGAGTAGCTGGGACTACAGGCGCCTGCCACTTTGCCCGGCTAAGTTTTTTTGTATTTTTAGTAGAGACGGGGTTTCACTGTGTTAGCCAGGATGGTCTCGATCTCCTGACCTCGTGATCCGCCCGTCTCGGCCTCCCAAAGTGCTAGGATTACAGGCTTGAGCCACCGCGCCCGGCCTATTTAGTCATTTTATACTATAAAAATGTCATGGAAATTCAAAGAGGAGCTGGCTGCCTCATCAAAAATTGTGCTGGAAATAATTTTTGCATTGCAGGGCAAAAAGGAAAGACCAAAAAAAGGCCCAGAATCTTGATTAGCTAAGCAAACAGACAGTGGAGTTTGGAGAGATATAGGTGGCTAAACTTTAAGATGCAGCATATCCTTAGAGATTTAGGAAAGGAAAGAGTTCTACAAATCTGCCTAAGTGTTCCTTTGAGCCTTTGCTGTATGCCAATCTGTGCATGTGTAGATGACATCCCACGAGATCAGACAAAAACAAAACAAAACAAAACAAAAACAAAGAACAAAACAAAACAAAACAAAAAAAAACTTTAAGTATGATCATCAACGAAGTGTAAGAAATATACAATTCACAAACTCACCTGTCTGAGAAAAACTTGTTATTAATATTCATCATGGAGGAGGAGGGGCCAAGATGGCTGACTAGAAGCAGCTAGTGTACACCACTCAAGTGGAGAGAAGAAAGAGTATGAATAATTACTACATACTCAAACGGAACATCCAGGAGAATACACTGGGATTCATCAAGGAAGCAATTTGACCCACAGAGAATGGAGAGGAGTGAGACAGGATGACTGCCCACCCGGAAATGACATGTAACCTGGAGACACTTCCCCACCATGGGGAAATGGTAAGTGAGTAAGACTCCTTCGGGACCTACACTTCTGCCATGAACTTTTGCAACCCTGGGCTCAGGTGATCCTCTCATGAGCCCACCCAACTGGGGCCACCAGACTTACGTGGAGAACTACGTAGAGTCTGGGCAGAGCCACTGCTCAGTCACACCTAAAGTCCTGGGAGCTTTGAATCCCTGGGCATTCTGGTACTAGTGGTTGCAGTTCTGGCAGCGCAGGAGGTAAGTATCGATAGCATGCAGCCAGAAAGGGACTGAATCCAGGAAGCTGACCAGCAACAGACCACATGCCTCAGTGCCAATGCATTTTGAAGATTAAGGCCCACTGTCCTGGGTCTACAGCTCTGCCCCCACCCGGTCTGTGCTCTCTGGTCGGTAGCTGCTCTGCAGTTCCCCAGAATAAAACTCCCAGAGTGAGAGGTCAGCCACCATTTTTGCTGTCTTGTATCCTCCACTGCTATAGAGTTCAGGCTCTGGGGAGTATGTGGTGATATGGGGGTGGCACGAATTCACTGCACAACGCAGCCATCCCATGGAAAAGTGGCCAGGCTTGTGTGTGTGTGTGTGTGTGTGTGTGTGTGTGTGTGTGTGTGTGTGTGTGTTTGGGTCCTTGATCCCACTTCTCACTGGACAGAATCCCGGACCTGGGACTTCAGCCATTCTCCACCGGGGCTCTTGAGCCCGTATCAGCTCTGCACTTTCTGAAATGGAGCTCACTGAGGGAGAGGCCGGCTGCCATTTGCTGGTATAGCGTTCAGGCCTTGGAAAGTACATGGGGATTAGGGAGTGGTGTGGATCTCCAGCAATGTGCAGCCGTCCCATGGAAAAGCAGCTGGACTGTTTTTTAGTGTGTCCCTGATCCTGTTTCTCCGCTCTGAGTAGGAACTCCAAACTGAGACTCCGGCCAAACCTTGCGGAGGCTCTTGGGCTGGTAGTAGCCCTGAACCTCCCTGGAACAGAGCTCCTGAAAAAGAGTCCAGCCACTATTTTGGCTGTCTCTAAGCACCTGCCACTATTGCCTCCAGGCTCTAAAGAGTATGTGATCATTAGGAAGTGAGCCGATTCTCCAGCACAGTGCAGCCTTCCCGCAGAAAAGCGGTCAGTTTTTTCTCCACATGGACCTTCATGCTGGCTCCTCATCGCTTGGCAGGGTGTCCTGACCTGAGACGCCAGCACAACTACCCTGCCCCTGCCTGAACACTTCAACTGAAAGTGCCTCTGCATTTCTCTGAGGAGGGAATCCCAGAGATAACCTACAACCCCTCTGCCATTGTAGCTGCAGTGGTACCCTCCTAACTGCCCTCTGCCGGAAGGAAAAAAGGGACAAGTTGCTATGCCTGCACCACCAGCACATTGCAGCCGCCATATGAAGAGGAATTCAGTCTCTTTTCCCTGTGAGCCCCAACACCCCCGTTTTCACCAGACAGGGCCCCAGGTTCAGGACTGCAGAACAGACACCCCAACCACAGCTGAGCACGCCCACTTGCACTGTGTTTTCTAGGTAGGGACTCACAGAGGCAACCAACAGCTCCTCTACCACTGCTACAGCAGAGGCTCTGCCCTTGCTCCTCACTGTCTGAGGAAGAAACATCGACTGTGAGGGCTTCAGTCAAACTTCCACCATGCCACAATCACGATACAGAGAGGAGCCCAGTCTCTCATCCCTGTGAGCCCTTGATCTTCTGCTCTTCAACAGGCAGAGGCCCCAGCTCAGGCCAATAGAGCAGCTGCCTCAACCCGTGGTTGAATATTCGCAGTAGCAATGGTTCTGCATTTCTCCGAGGTGAAACTCCCAGAGGCAAACAAATGCCACTCTGCCACAGCCACTGCAGTGCTACCGCCCTGGCTGTCTTCAGACTTAGAAAGGAGCAAAGACCCTGAGTATTTTAATCATACCTCCAGCAATCTTCAGTTGCCCTGAAGAGAAGAAGCAGTTCTGTCTCCAATGTGACCCACTCCACTTAAATTATTAGATCGTCAAGGCAGAGAGCTAACAAAGATATTGAGGAGCTGAGCTCCACACTTGACCAAATGGATCTTATAGAACTCTACAGAACTCTCCACTGGAAAATAACAAAATATAAATTCTTCTTATCGTATGGTACCTACTGTGAAATTAACCACATAATCTGCCATAAAACAAACCTCAGCAAATTCAAAAAAATCAATATCATACCAACCATATTATCAGACCACAGTGCAATAAAAACAAAACTCAATGCTAATAAAGTTGCTGAAAATCATAGAATTAAATAGAAATTAAATAACTTGCTATGGAATGACTTTTGAATAACTAATGGAATTAATTCAGAAATCAAGAAGTTCTTTGAAACTAATGAGAATAAAGATGCATCAGAATCTCTGGGACATAGCTAAGGAAGAGTTGTGAAGGAATTTCATAGTACTAAATGTTCACATCAAAAAGTTAGAAAGATCTCATATTAACATCCTCATATCAAAACTAAAGGACTAAAAGAATCAACAGCAAATCAACCCCAAAGCCAGAAGAAGATGACAAATAACCAACATCAGAGCCAAACTGCAGGAAATTTAGACATGCAAAACCATATGAAAGATTGATGAATTAGGAGTTTATTCTTTGAAAAAAATCAATAAAATAGACCACTAGCAAGAGTAATGAATAAAAAAAGAGAGATGTTACAAATAAACACAATTTGAAATGCCAAAGAGGACATTAAGAATTGCAAAGAACCCTCAGAAACTACTACGAACATCTATATGCACACAAACAAGAAAACCTAGAAAAAAATAAATTATTGGACACATACAAATTCCCAAGACAGAACCAGAAAGAAATTCAATTTCTGAACAGACCAATAGCAAGTTTCAAAATTGAATCAGTGGTAAAAAGCCTACCAACCGGAAAAAGCCCATGACCAGATGGATTCACAGCCAAATTCAACCAGATATATAAAGAATTGATAACATTTCTACTAAAATCATTCCAAAAAGTTTACAAGCAAGTACTCATCCCCAATTCCTTCTATGAGACCACCATCATTCTGATATTAAAACCTGGCAGAGACCAAACAAACAAAAATGTCAGGCCAATATCCTTTATGATCAAAGATACAAAAATCCTCAACAAAATACTAGTGAATTGAATCCAGCAGCACATCAAAAACAAGTCCGGAAAGATAAAGTAGGCTTTTTACCTGGGATGCGAGATTGATTCAACATACACAAATCAATAAATGTGATTCATCACATAAACAGAACTTAAAAAACAAAAACCACATGATCATCTAAATAGATGAAAAGCCTTTCAATAACATTGAGCATCCCTTTATATTAAAAACTCTCAATAAATCTGGCATTAAAGGAACACACTTCAAAATAGAAAAAGCCATCTATGACAAACCCACAGACAACATTGTATTGAATGGAAAAAAGTGGGAAGCATTCCTCTTGAAAACACGAAAAGGACATGGATGGCTTCTATCACCACTCTTATTCAACATAATACTGAAAGTCCCTTCCAGGGCAATCAGGAAAGATAAAGAAACAAAAGGCATCCACATAGGAAAATAAAAAGCCAGATTATCCTTATTTGAAGATGATGTCATTGTATATCCAGAAAATCCCATAGTCTTGATTCAAAAGCTTCATCACGTGAGAAACAACTTCAGCAAAGTTTCAGGATATAAAATCAGTGTGCACAAATTAGTAGCATTTTTGAACACCAGCAACATACAAGCTGAGACTCAAATCAGGAATGTATTTTCATTCAAAATTGCCATAGAAAGAACTAAATACCTGGGAATACAGCTAACCAGGGAGGTAAATTATATCTACAAAGAGAACTACAAAACACTGCTCTGAGAAATAAGAAATTACACAAACAAATGAAAAAACATTCCAGGCTCATGGGAGGAAAGAATCAATATTGTTCAAATGACAATATTGCCCAAAGCAATTATAGTTTTAATGCTATTCCCATTAGATTGCCAATGATGATCTGCACAGAATTAGCAAAAATGCATGTTAAAAATTATATGGAACAACAACAACAAAAAGCCTGAATAGCCAAGGCAACCCTAAGCAAAAAGCAAAACAAAAACAAACAACCAAAGCTGGAGGCATTATGCTACTTGACTTCAAACTTTATTAGAAGGCCACAGTAAGGAAGAGAGACTGAGACTGGTACCAAAATATACACATAGACCAATGGAGCAGAATAGAGAGCCTAGAAATAATGCTGCACACCTACAATCATGTGATCTTTGACAACGTTCATCAAAGCAAGCAATAGAGAAAGGACTCCCTATACAATAAATGATCCTGGGATAACTGGCTAGCCATGTGCAAAATATTAATATGATCCCTGTCTTACATTACATAAAAAAATCAATTCAAGATAGATTAAATACTTAAACATAAAACCTAGAACGAAAATATCTGGAAGATAATCTAATACATACCATTCTGGACATAAGAACTGATAAAGATTTTATGAAGAAGATACCAAAAGCCATTGGAACAAAAGCAAAAATTGACAGAAAGGATCTAATTCAATTAAAGAGCTTCTGCACAGCAAAAGATACTACCAACAGCATAAACTAACAACCTATGCAATGGGAAAAAATATTTTCAAATTATGCATCCAGAAAACATCTAAACTCCAGAATCCATAAGACACTTATACAAATTTACAAGCCAAAAAACCCCAAAAAACAAATCACCTCACTAAAAAGTGGGCGGCCGGGTGCGGTGGCTCACGCCTGTAATCCCAACACTTTAGGAGGCCGAGGCAGGTTGATAATGAGGTCAGGAGATCAAGACCATCCTGGCTAACACGGTGAAACCCCGTCTCTACTAAAAATACAAAAATTTATCTGGGTGTGGTGGCGGGAGCCTGTAGTCCCAGCTACTCCGGAGGCTGAGGCAGGAGAATGGAACCCGGGAGGTGGAGCTTGCAGTGAGCCGAGATCATGCCACTGCACTCCAGCGTGGGTGAGAGAGCTGAGACTCTGTCTGGAAACATAAAAAATAAAAATAAAAAATAAAACATAAAATAAAACGTGGGCAAAAGACATGATCAGACACTTTTCAAATGAAGACATATGTGTGACCAACAAGCATATGAAAAAAATACTCAACATCGCTGATCATTAGATAAATGCAAATGAAAAACAAAAAAGATACTATCTAACACCAGTCAGAATGGCAATTATTTTAAAAAGTTAAAGTATAACAGATGCTGATGAGGTTGTGAAGAAAGGGGCATGCTTTTACACTGCTGGTGGGACTGTAAATTAGTAGAGTCATTGTGGAAACCTGCATAACAATTCCTCAAATGACTTTAAACACAATTATCATTCAACCCAGCAATCCCATTTTGGAATACATACCTAAAATAATACAAATTGTGCTACCATAAAGACATAAGCACATGTATGTTCACTGCAGCAATATTTAGAATAGCAAAGATATGGGATCAGCCTAGATGCCTATCTGCAGTAAACTGAATTAAAAAATATGGTCCATATGCACCATGGGATACTACACAGCCAGAAAAAGAATTAGATTATGTTCTTTGCAGCAACATGAATGGAGCTAAAGGCCATTATCCTAAGCAAACTCACACAATAACAGAAAACCAAATACCACACATTCTCATTTATAAGTAGGAGCTAATCAGTGAGAACGCATGAACACAAAGAGGGGAACAACACATACTGGGGCCCACTTGAAAATGGAAGGTGGGAAGAGGGAGAGAATCAGAAAAATTACCTATTGGGTACTATGCTTATTACCTGGGTGATAAAATAATCTCTACACCAAGCTCCAATGACATGCAGTCTACCTATATAACAAAACTGCATATGTATCCCTAAACCTAAAATGAAACTTATAATCAAAAAAAGTACAACATGAGGAGACCTTCTGAATACATGATGTCTCTCAATAGAGATCCCTCAAGTGTTGTTCCTTAGAAGTAAAACTACATTGGGCCTAAAGTAAATTCCTCCTCAGCAGACCTGAGCTACATAAACTCTTAAAGGACAATCTTTAGACAGAATAAAAATGACACCAGATGGAAGCTTTTGTCTATTCTAAATGATGAAGGGTGTTGAAAAAAAAAAAATACATTTGTGGGCAAATACAAAAGATATATTTTCTCATTGAATAATTTTTAAAATAAAATTACTCAAAGCACAAAACATTATCAATGTATCGTGTATTTTATAGCATACGTGGTAATAAATTTTATGGCAATAATAACATAATAGTCAGAAGAAGGCAAATGAAAGTAAAGTGTTAAACAGTCAGATATTATACATAAAGAATAAAGTAAAAACCTGTATGTTGATTCATATTATATTTATATTATAAATGCAAGATTGGTTGCTAAAAAGTAAGTAGGAGGCAAATAATGGTGGTTAAATTAAAATACCAAAACTACTTAATTCAAAGGAAGGCAGGAAAATAGAAAAATGCAGGAAGAACAGGTGGGACAAATAGAACACAAATAACTAAATGATTAATTTAAATCTATACATATCAGTAAGTATATTACATGTAAACTGTATAAACACATCTATGAAAGGTCAGGATTAACAGACTGTTTTAAAAAGTAAGACCTAACTATACATTGTTTACAAGGAATTGACTCTAAATACCAGTAATGGATTTACTTAAAGCCAAAAAACATAAAAAATGATATATAAGGCAAGCCCTAAGTATAAGAAAGCTGTAATGTTGATATAAAAATGAAATGTGTAGACTTCAGAATAAGAAGTAACTCCAGTAGTAAACAGGGTCATTTCATATAATGAAAAAGTCAACCAATTAAGAAGTCGTTAAAATCCTAATGTGTCTGCACAATATATAGTTTCAAAATCGTTAATATAAAGCCTGATTAAAGGGACAAAATTACCGTAATAGTTGAAAATTGAAATACTATTCTTTCGGTAATCGATAGGAACAAGTACACAGAAAGATCAGTAAGAATACAGAACACCTGAACAACATTATCAGCCATGAAAGACTAATTGACATTTATAGGACACTCCATCCAACAGCAACAAACTAGACTGCATATTCTTTTAACATTCATAGGAAATATTCACAAAAATAGATTATATACTGGATAATAAGCAAGGTCCAGTGTATGTTAAAGGATTGAAATCATACATATTCTTTTACTAAAATGCAGTCAAATTGGAAACAATAGAAACTATCTGATAAAAATGCCAAATAATAGGAAATTAAATAATAATTTTTTAATTCCTTGGATCAAAGAGGAAATTATAAGTAAAATTATAAAATAATCTCAAATTAAATGGAAATAAAAACATAACATAAAAATATGTATTGAAATGCTGCTATAGCAATGATTATAGGGAAAATTGTGGCATTCAATGCTCTATTAGAAATTCTAAAAAAATCTTAAATAATCTGTTTCCACCCAAAAACACCTAAAAAATATCACATTAAATCCAAAATAAGCAGAAGTAAGGAAATAAAATATAAAACCATAAAATGAAAAACTGAAAAATAAAGTAAAGCAAATGTGAAACCAAAAGAAGGCTTTATTTTTAAAAAGCAGCCAAGTGTGGTGGCTCACGCCTGTAATCCCATCACTTTGGGAGGCCAAGGCAGGTGGATCACCTGAGGTCGGGAGTTCGAGACCAGCCTGGCCAACACGGTGAAACCTTGTCTCTACTAAAAATACAAAAATTAGCCTGGCGTGGTGGCGTGTGCCTGTAATCTCAGCTACTCGGAAGGCTGAGGCAGGAGAATCACTTGAACCCAGGAGGTAGAGGTTGCAGTGAGCAGAGATCGTGCCATTGCACTCCAGCCTGGGAAACAAGAGTGAAACACCATCTCAAAATAAATAAATCAATTAAATAAATAAATAAGCAGTAAAAATTGATACAGTCTACGTTTGCCGATTAAGAGAAAAATGGGAGAAACACACACAATCAACATCACAAATGAAAGAATAAACACACCGATTCTACAGACATTAAAAAAATAATAACAAAAATAATTTAAACCACTAAATTTTACCACTCAGATGATATGGAGAATTTTTTGAAAGACACAGAATGCCAAAAGACACTGAAGAAGTAATCAGATTTCTTAATAGACTTAAAACTATCAAAATGAATTATTTAAAACATTCTTACAGCCTATTTCACTGTTGAATTCTATGAAATCTTTAAGAAAAAAAAATGCTATGAAAACTATTTCAAAAAATAGAGGGGGAAACATTTTCCAATTATTTTTATAAGGTCAGCATTATCCAGATGTCAAAACCAGACATATATATTCTAAACAAAAACAACAGCAAAAGCTGTGTACAACTATTGTTCGTTAGTATTGATGCAATTTTTAACAAAATATTATCAAATTTAAACAAAGTTAAAATGATAACACAGCATGAAAAAGTGGGTTTTATATGAGAAATTCCAGGTTAACTTTCAAATGTCAATCAATTTAATTTATCATGTTTAAAGAATAAAAAAGGAATACCATGTATTCTTCTCTAAACATGTAGAAAAGCATTGAACAACAACCATTACCCATTTATAATAAAACAGATGTATGCCAGTAAAGTAGAAATGTGTGATAATATTATCATCCTTTTTATAAATGAATGTCATGGTATAATTACATTTTATTTGAAAAAGCTGCTGAAAAAGTCAAATCAGCTATTTCAGTCTGTAACTTGCTTTTCACAAAGTAATGCACTGTGTGTGTTTACAATCTATTATTTCAAATTATTTTCACTGGCTATTTAAACATTCTAAACACTTTAATCTATTCAATAATTCCTTGATATAAAACATACTATGTAAATTTAGTTTTAAAATAATATTAATAATGTTATGTGGTTAATCAGCTTGTTTTGTCAATATCACTTTAAGATATTAATATTATCCACAATTTGACTAAGTTTAAAGAGAAATCAAGTAGTATGTGTATTGTCATTAAAAATTTACTTTTGCAGTTTAATTCACAAATCAAGGAAGACAGGATATAGTATTTTAAACTATCAACTGAATACATACATCTGTTGGTAAGCCACGAAAGTGTCTATCAAAACAATTTCTGAATTTTCCTTTTTTAAAAAAATTATATTTTATGTTAAGTTCCAGGATACATGAGCAAGACATGCAGGTTTGTTACACAGGTAAACATGTGCCATGGTGGTTTGCTGTACCTGTCAACCCGTCACCTAAGTATTAAGCCCTGCGTGCATTAGCTATTTATTTTGATGCTCTCTCTTCCCCAGCCCTCCTGACAGGAACCAGTGTGCAGTTATTCCCCTCTTTTTGTCCATGTGTTCTCATTGTTCAGCTCCCACTAGTAAGTGAGAACATGGGGTGTTTGGTTTTTTCTTTCTTTTCTATTTTGCTGAGACTAATGGCTTCCAGCTCCATTCATGTTACTGCAAAGGACATGATCTCATTTCTTTTTAATGGTTGCATAGGATTCCATGATGTATATGTACCACGTTTTCTTTATCCAGGCTATCATTGATGTGCATTTGGGTTGATTCCATGTCTTTGCTATTGTGAATAGTGCTGCAATTAACAGATGTGTACATGTATCTTTATAATGGAAAAATTTATATTATTTTGGGCATATATCCAGTAATGGGACTGCTGGGTTAAATGGTATTTCTGATTCTAGACTGTGACGAATTGCCACACTGTCTTCCACAATGGTTGAACTAATTTACATTCCCATCAACAGTGTAAAAACATCTCTATTTCTCCACAGCCTCACCAGCATCTGTTTTTTCTTGACTTTTTAATAATCACCATTCTGACTGACATGAGATGGCATCTCATTGTTGTTTTGATTTGCATCTCTCTAATGATCAGTGATGTTGAGCTTTTTTTCATGTATTTGTTGGCTACATAAGTGTCTTCTTTTGAGAAATGTCTGTTCATGTTCTTTGCCCACTTTTTAATGGGGTTGTTTGCTTTTTACTTGTACATTTGTTTAACTTCCTTGTAGATTTTGGATATAAGATCTTTGTCAGATGGATAGATTGCAAAATTTTCTCCCATTCCATAAGTTGTCTGTTCATTGTGATGATAGTTTATTTTGCTGTCCAAAAATCTTTAGTTTAATTAGATCCCATTTCTCAATTTTTGAATTTGTTACAATTACATCTGATTTTTTTTTTCATGAAATATTTGTGCATGCCTATGTCCTGAATAGTATTGTCTAGATTTTCTTTTAGGGTTTTTATGGTTTGGGGTTTTACATTTAAACCTTTAATCCATCTTGATTTAATTTTTGTATAAAGTGTAAGGAAGGGGTCCAGTTTCAATTTTCTGCAGATGGATAGCCAGTTTTCTTAGCATCATTTATTAAATAGAGAGTCATTTTTCCATTGCTTGTTTTTGTCAGGTTTGTCAAAGATCAGATGGTTGTAGATGTGTGGTCTTATTTATAAGATCTCTATTCAGTTGCATGGCTCTATGTGTCTGTTTTTGTACCAGTACCATGTTGTTTTGGTTACCGTAGGCTTGTAGTATAGTTCGAAGTCAGGTAGCATGATGCCTCCACCTTTGTTGTTATTGTTTAGGATTTTCTTGGCTATACAGGCTTGTTTTTGGTTCCATATGAACTTTTAAGTAGTTTTTTTTCTGATTCTGTGAAGAAAGTCAATGATAGTTTAATGGAAATAGCATCAAATCTACAAATTAATTTGGAGAGTATGGCCATTTTTATGATATTGATTCTTTCTATCCATGAGCATGAAATGTTTTTCCATTTGTTTGTGTGTCCTCTCCTATTTCCTTGAAGAGTGGTTTGTAGTCATCTTTGAAAAGGTCTTATGCTTCCTCTGTTAGCAATATTCCTAAGTACTTTATTCTCTTTGCAGCAATTGCAAATGCAAGTTCATTTTTTATTTGGCTCTCTGCTTGTCTATTGTTTATGTATAGAAATGCATGTGATTTTTGCACATTGATTTTATATAGTGAGACTTTGCTGAAGTTGCTTATCAGCTCAAGGAGCTTTTGAGCTGAGATGATGGGGTTTTCTAGATATAGGATCATGTCATCTGCAAGCAGAGACAGTTTGACTTCCTCTCTTCCTATTTGAATATCCTTTATTTCTTTCTCTTGCCTGACTGCCCTGGCCAGAACTTGAAATACTATGTTGAATAGGAGTGGTGAGAGAGGGCATTCTTGTCTTGTGCCAGTTTTCAAGGGGAATGCTTCCAGCTTTTGCCCATTCAGCATGATATTGACTGTGAGTTTGTTATAAATGGCTTTTATTATTTCGAAATATGTTCCATCAATACTTAGTTTATTGAGAGTTTTTAACATGCAGTGATGTTGAATTTTATCAAAGGTCTTTTCTGTATCTATTGAGATAATCATGTGGCTTTTGTCTTTAGTTCTGTTTATGTGATAAATTACATTTCTTGATTTGTGTATGTTGAAGTAGCCTTGCATCCCAGGGATGAAGCTAACTTGATCATGGTGGATAAGCTTTTTGATGTGCTGCTGGATTTGATTTACAAGTATTTTATTGAGGATTTTCACATCAATGATGTATTAGTCTATTTTCTTGCTGCTGATAAAGATATACCTGAGACTGGGCAATACAAAAGAAAAATGTTTAACAGCCTTACAGTTCCACATGACTGGAGAGGCCTCACAATCATGGCAGAAGGCAAGGAGGAGCAAGTCACAGTTTACATGGATGGCAGCAGGCAAAGAGGGAGAGCTCCTGTTGGGAAACTACCCATTATAAAACTATCAGATCTCATAGGACTTATTCACGATCATGAGAACAACATGGGAAAGATCTGCCCTCCTGATTCAGTTACCTTCTACTGGGTCCCTCCCACAATACATGGGAATTCAAGATGAGATTTGGGTGGGAACACAGCCAAAGCATATCCTTCCACTCCTGTCCCCTCCCAAATCTCATGTCCTTTCATTTCAAACAACCATGCCTTCCCAACAGTCACACAAAGTCTTAACTCATTTCAGCATTAACTTAAAAGCCCACACTCCAAAGTCTCATCTGAGACAAGGCAAGTCTTTTCTGCCTATGAGCCTGTAAAATGAAAAGTAAGTTAGTTACTTCCTAGATACAATGGGAGTATAGGTATTGGGTAAATACAGCCATTCCAAATGGGAGAAATTGGCCAAAATAAAGGGGCTAAAGGATCTAGAGGGTCCAAAATCCAGCAGGACAGTCAAACTTTAAAGCTCAAAAATGATCTCCTTTGACTCCAAGTCTCATGTCCAGGTCACACTGATGCAAGAGGTGGGTTCCCATGGTCTTGGGCAGCATCACCCTGAGACTTTTCAGGGTACAGCTACCCTCATGGCTGCTTTCATGAGCTGGTGTTGAGTGTCTATGGCTTTTCCAGGCACACAATACAAGCTGTCAGGGGACTTAACATTCTTGGGTCTGGAGAATGGTGGCCCTCTTCTCACAGCTCCACTAGGCAGGCAACCAGTGGTAACACTGCATGGGAGCTTCACCCCCACATTTCCCTTCCACAGAGGTTCTCCATGAGGGTCCTGCCCCTGCAGCAAACTTCTGCCTGGATATCCAGGCATTTCTGTACATCCTCTGAAATCCAGGTGGAGGTTCCAAAACCTCAATCTTGACTTCTGTGCACCCTCAGGATCACCACCACATGGAAGCTGCAGAGGCTTGGAGCTTGTACCCTTTCTCCATGGCTAGAGTGGCTGGGATGCAGGGCACCAAGTTCCTAGGCTGCACAGAGGATCTGGAATGCAGGGCACCAAGTCCCCATGTTGAACAGCAGGGGTTCCTGGCTCCATCCCACAAAACCATTTTTTCATCGTAGGCTTCTGGGCCCATGATGGGAGGGGCTGCTGTGAAGGTCTCTGACATGCCCTGGAGACATTTTCCCCATTGTCATGGAAATTAACATTTGTCTCCTCATTACTTATGGAAGTTTCTGTAGCTGGCTTGAATTTCTCCTCATAAAAATGTGTTTTTCTTTTCCATCACATCATCAGGTTGCACATTTTTTGAACTTTCATGCTCTGTTTTCCTTTTAAAACTGAATGCCTTTAACAGCACCCAAGTCACCTCTTGAATACTTTGTTTTTCTGCCAGATACCCAAAATCATCTCCCTCAAGTTCAAAGTTGCACAAATCTCTAGGGCAGGGACAACATGCTCCCAGTCTCTTTGCTAAAACAGCAAGGATCACCTTACTCCAGTTCCCAAGAAATTGGTCATCTTCATCTGAGACCACCTCAACCTGGATTTCATTGTCCATATCATTATCAACATTGTGGTCAACGCCATTCAACAAATTTCTAGGAAGTTTCAAACTTTTCCACATTTTCCTGTCTTCTTCTGAGCTCTCTAAACTATTTCAGCCTCTGCCTGTTACCCAGTTTCAAAGTTGCTTCCACATTTTGGGGTATCTTTACAGTAGTGCCCCATGCTACTGGTACAAATTCACCATATTAGTTCATTTTCACACTGTTGATAAAGACATACTTGAGACTGGGCAATTTACAAAAGAAAGAGGTTTAATGGACTTACAGTTCCACGTGGCCAGGGAGGTTTCAAAATTATGGCAGAAGGCAAGGAGGAGAAAGTCATGTCTTACACAGATGGCAACAGGCAAAGACAGAAAGCTTGTGCTGGAAAACCCCCCTTTATAAAACCATCAGATTCCTTGTGACTTATTCATTATCACAAGAACTACACAGGAAAGATCTGACCCCATGATTCAGTTACCCCCCACTGGGTCCCTACCACAACACAAGAAAATTCAAGATGAGATTTGGGTGGGGAAGATGAGATTTGGGTGGGGACACAGCCAAACCATGTCAAATGTTCATCAGGGATATTGGCCTAAAGTTCTCTTTATTTGTTATATCTCTGCCAGGCTTTGTTATCAGGATGATGCTGGCTTCATAAAATGAGTTTCAAAGAAGTCCATTCTTTTCAATTGTTTAGAATAGTTTCAGAAGGAATGGTACTAAAACAGCCTTGTTGTTTGGGGTAAATACTAAGGTTCTTGCTATCACAGCTGAGGAAATCAGGAACATGGATGCATGCACACAGAGTGAGAGTGGAGCAGGATTTTAATAGGAAAAAAGAAAGAACAGCTCTGTCACAGACAGGGGTTCTGGACAGGTTTGCAGGTTGTAGTAAAAATATCAGGATTTTTTATAAATAAGTAGTGAGGTGGGGGCATCTTATCTTTATAGGGACTGAAGAACCCATTAGGACCAGGTGTGCTATCTGCATAGAACAGTGTTTCTAGCAGCCCCCACCCTATTCTTTGATCATGTAGGCAGGTCTTTAGTTTGAGCTGCTTATCTGCATGCGCTGAAAGAAAAGCAGGGAGTTTCTGTGTCTGTTTCCAGGAACCTTCTTGCAGCTGCAGGCATCCCCCACTACTTCCCCCACCTTGTAAGCTTCCAGCTTCCCTATTTTAGTGTGCCTAAAGAAAGGGAAAGGAATGTGCTTATTAAGGCCTACTGTTTTTACTGGAGCCCATCATGTGTATGTGAAGTTTAGTAATTACCTAAGAAGCTCCTCCTATGTGCCTGAGTTGCTTATCTGTGTTTTCCAGCTTGATCTTCCAGACTGCTCTTTGTTAGTCTTTGAACTATATGTGGTTAGAAAGGGATCAATTTCCGATCTGCTTTTTGTTAGAAGGAAAATTTTCTGCTGAGGACTCTCTTTAACCTAACTGTATACCTAAATAATTTCTTTCTATTTCCTGTAACAGTACCAGCTCCTCTTTGTACCTCTGGTACAATTTGGTTGTAAATCCATCTGGTCCTGTGCTTTTTCTGGTTGGTAGTCTATTTATTACTGCCTTGATTTCAGAAACTGTCATTAATCTATTCAGGGATTTGATTTCTTCCTGGTTTAGTCTTAGGAGGGTGTATGTGTCCAGAAATTCATCCTTTTTTTTTTTTTTTTTTTTTTTGTAGATTTTCTAGTTTATTTGTTTAGAGGTGTTTATAGTATTCTCTGATGGTTGTTTGCATGTCTATGGGGTCAGTCTTGATATTCCCTTTTTCATTTTTATTGTGTCTATTTCATTATTCTCTCTTTTCTTCTTTATGAGTCTAGCTAGCAGTCTATTTTATTAATAAAAAAATAAAACAGCTCATGGATTCATTTATTTTATAAAGGGTTTTTCTAGTCTCTATCTCCTTCTGTTGTGCCCTAATCATAGATGTTTCTTGTCTCCTGCTAGCTTTTGGGATTGTTTACTCTTGGTTTGCTAGTTCTTTCAGGTATAATGTTAGGGTGTCAATTTGAGATCTTTCTAGCGTTCTGATGTCGGCATTTAGTGCTTTAATTTCTCTCTTAACACTGCTTTAGCTGCATCCCATAGATTCTGGTACAATGTCTCTTTGTTCTCATTGGTTTTAAAGAACTTCTTTATTTTTGTCTTAATTTCATTATTTACCTAGGAGTCTTTCAAGATCAGTCGTTCAATTTCCTTAATGTTGTGTGCTTTTGAGTGAATTTCTTAATCTTAAGTTCCAGTTTGAATGAACTGTGGTTTGAGATACTGCTTGTTATTATTTAAGTAATTTTGCATTTGCTGAGGAATGTTTTACTTCCAACTATGTGATCAATTTTAGAGTAAGTGCCATGTGGCACTAAGAAGAATGTATATTCTGCTGCTTTGGGGTGGAGAGTTCTTTAGATATCTATCAGGTTCATGTAATTCAGAGCTGAGTTTAAGTCCTGAATATCCTGGTTAGCTTCTTGTCTTGATGATATGTCTAATATTGGCAGTGGGGTGTTAAAGTCTCCCACTGTTATTGTGAGGGGGTCTAAGTCTTTTTAATGTCTCTAAGAACTTGTTTTACACATCTGAGTGCTCCTGTATTGGATGCATATATATTTAGGATTGTTAGTTCTTCTAGTTGAACTTATTCCTTTACTATTATGTCTTGCCCTTCTTTGTCTTTTTTGATCGTTGTTGGTTTAAGGTCTATTTTGTCAGAAACTAGGATTGCAGCCCCTGATTTTTTTCTACTATTTGCTTGGTAAATTTTCTCCATCCCTTTATTTTGAGCATATGTGTTTCAAAATGAGATAAGTCTTTTGAATACAGCACAAAAATGGGTCTTGACTCTTTTCCAGTTTGCCTTTCTGTGTCTTTAAATTGGAGCATTTAGCCCATTTACATTTGATGTTAATATTGTTATGTGTGAATTTGATGCCGTTGTCATGATGCTACCTGGTCATTTTGCAGACTAGTTAGTTGATGCAGTTTCTTCATAGTGTTATTGGTCTTTGTACTTCAGTGTGTTTTTCCAGTGGCTGGTACCAGTTTGTCTTTTCTTATTTAGTGCTTCCTTCATAAGCTCTTGCAAGGCTGGCCTAGTGGTGGTGAATTCCCTCAGCATTTGATTGTCTTAAGAGGATTTTGTTTTCCTTCAGTTATGAAGCTTAGTTTGGTCAGACATGAAATTCTAAGTTGGAAATTCTTTTGTTTAAGAATGTTTAATAGGGGTGGGGGGGGGGGGGGGGGGGGGGTTGGGGGTGTTGGGGGGGGGGGGGGGGGGGGGGGGGGGGGGGGGGGGGGGGGGGGGGTGGGGGTGGGGGGGGGGGGGGGGGGGGGGGGGGGGTGGGTGGGTTGGGGGGGGGGTGTGGGGGTGGGTGGGGGGGGGGGGGGGGGGGGGTGGGGGGGGGGGGGGGGGCTTGTAGAGTTTCTGCTGAGAGGTCTGCTATTAGTCTGATGGGCTTTCCTTTTAGGTGACCTGGACTTTCTCTCTGGCTGTCCCTCACATTTTTTTTTTTTCTTCATTTCAACCTTGAGAATTGATGATTATGTGTCTTATGGTGATCTTCTCAAGAAGTATCTTATTGGAGTTCTCTGGATTTCCTGAATTTAAATGTTGGCCTGTTTTGCTATGTTGTGGAAGTTCTCCTGGATGATATCCTGAAGTGTGTTGTCCAACATGGTTCCATTCTCTCCATCTCTTTCAGGTACTCCAAACAGTTGTAGGCTTGGTCTTTTTTCATAGTTCCATAGTACTTGGAGGTTTCATTCAATACTTTTTTTTTTCTTTTTTCTGTAATCTTGTCTGCCTGCTTTATTTCAGCAAGATTATCTTCAAGCTCTGATATTCTTTCTTCCACTTGATTAATTCAGTTATTGATATTTGTGTGTGTGCATCATGAAGTTCTCATGCTGTGTTTTTCAGCTCCATTAGGTCATTTATGTTTCTCTCTAAACTGGTTATTCTAGTTGGCAGTTCCTGTACCTCTTGTCAAGGTTCTTAGATGCCTTTCATTGGGTTTGAATATGCTCCTTTAGCTCAGTAAAGTTTATTATTACCCACCTTCTGAAGCCTACTTCTGTCAATTTATCTCAACCTCCGCCCAGTTCTGTGCCCTTGCTGGAGAGGAGGTGTGATCATTTGTAGGAGGAGGGGCCCTCTGTGCTTTTGAGGTTTCAACATTTTTTCATTGAATCCTTCTCATCTTAATTAGTTTGTCTAGTTTTGTTCTTTGGTGCTGCTGACCTTTGGATGTGGTTATTGTGAGGACTTTATTATTGATGCTGTTGTTGTTACTTGCTGTTTGTCTGTTTTTTAACAATCAGGCCCCTCTTCTGCTGGGCTGCTGCAGTTTTCTGGGGGTTCACTTTAGGACCTATTCACCTGGGTCCCCCCTGCACCTAGAGATGTCACCCAAGGAGGCTGCAGAACAGCAAAGATTGGTGCTTGCTCCTTCCTCTGGAACCTCTGTCCCTGAGGGGCACAGAGTTAATGCCAGCAGGAATGCTCCTGTATAAAGTTTCTGGTGACACCTGTTGGGGTGTCTCACCCAGTCAGGGGCCTCAGGATCCAGGATTTGCTTAATGAAGCACACTGGCTGCCCCTTGGTGGAGGGGGTGTGCTGTGCTGGGGGAAACCCACCTCATCTGGGTTGACCAGATTCCCACTCCCACTGGGGGCTCAGGCCCAGAGTGATCGAAGTTCTGTCCCTAAACCCCTGGCTGGAGTTGCTGAAGTTCCTGCAGGGAGGCCCCACTGAGGAGGGATAGGTTGGTGTCTGCCCTAAAGAGGCAGTCTGGCCACAACCTGCCACAGCCAGTGTGAGGCACCATGGGGAATCCATCCTATGTCCAAAATGTCTAGTCTCCCTGGCACCAGCAGGGAAAAAAAATGGCAGCCTGGAGGTGCAGTGATGGATGCCACCCCTCCTCCCAGGAGTTCAGACATCTTAGGCAGTATGCAGCCACAGTGATGGCTGCCACCCCTCCCCTGGGGAGCTCAGTCACCTTAGGCAGCAGGCAGGTGCTGTGAGGATGGCCATCTCTCCCCCGGGGAACTCAGTTGTCTTAGGCAGCAGTCAGCTGCAGTGATAATGGCCACCCCTCTACCCAGCAACTTGGTAGTCTTAAGTGGTCTCCAGCCAAGTGGCCGTTGAGAATCTGCACAGCTCTGTGGTTGTGACTCAAGGCCTTGGTGGCATGGACGCATGAGTGGGATCTCCTCATCCATGGGTTACACAGATTCAAGAAAAAACAAAACAAAACAAAACATGGTTTTCCAGGCTGAATAGCACGATTACTCACCACCTCCTTTGGCTGAGGTTTGGGGATCACCTTGCCTTGTGTAGCTCCCAGTGGGCCATTGCCCCACCCTACTCTTCCTTGTTCTCCGAGGGCCATGCCAAGTGCCTAGTTAGTCTTGATGAGAGAACCTGGATACCTCTGTTGCCAGTTCAGAATTTGCTCTAAGTGGGAGCCTCCGATTGCAGCTGTTTCTAGTCTGCCATTTTGGCCAGGCCCCCAATTTTTCTTAATTATTCTCTCCACTGCAAAAATATTTTTGTACATATTCAAAGTTTTAGTCACAGTACTCCCTGAAACCTAAATATCCAACTGCTTCTGAGTGCAATCGTAAAACTATTGCAAAGAAGAGTTTATGTAGCTGAAAAAAATGAGTTACGAACTGTGCTAGACTCTTGACCTTACAGTAGCTATTTTTTCCATAACCATGTCTGTTTCCTATGTTTCTTTTAGAGCATTGTTAGAAATTTTTGGTGCCAGAAACCACAGAGGATTCTAGCTCCAAGGAAGCAATTTGGAAATGCACTTTTTGAGGAAAATAGAGAAAATTTTCCTCCCTCTATATTAAGTAAGTAATACTGCTTTCATCCTTAAGATGACAAAACAATCCACTTGAGAAATGAATTGGGATCTGTCATCCTCAATATTAAAATGGAATATTCTAATATTCCATTATAGTATTAAAAATGATTGAGATATGTATACTTGAAATTAAATTTGTTGGAATCAAGTATTATTTGTCCAGCTGGGTAGAAACAGAATGGCTATCAATAATCTAGTTGTTTGCATATAATACCTTTTTTACTAGTGCATCAAGAAGGTAGCATAGTGTAACTTTTATTCACAGTGAATTTGGTATGGAATTTAGAAAATAATTTCTTCTTTACTCATATCTGTCTATTGAGACTTTGTAAAAAAATGATTGCAGAAATTATTTATGTGAGAGAAGAGAGAAATGTTGGTGATTTGAGAAAAAAGAGAAGGGTTCTTGAGACTTACCGCGGAATTTCATACTTGGATGTAATTGTTCCTCAACTTTTTGATATTAAAATAACAACGTGTAACAACTGCTTCTACCATCACTTTATAGACTGTATTGGAACAAAAAATTTCTAAGGGAGATGTGAAAACCTGTTAAAGTTTTACTGTTTCTTTTTATCCCACTTGGCACATACGGCCTGTGGAAATAACATAATGTGCTTCAGATTCTAATTGATATGAGGAAAATTAAATACAAAGATGAGTAGCTTTTCTCAGAGAACTGCTACAAATTAAACATTTGTTTAGAAAAAAGCAGTCTGTTTAGTGAGTATTATTCATATGACATAAGACTGAAATACTGAGGACAAAAACATATTCAAGAAACTCTACAGCAGGATAAAAAGTAATTTACAAAGTATGGACATAACCAAGTTAACCTTATACTATTTCTAAACCTCACAAGAGACTTACTGAATTAATATTTTCCCACAGTAAGGGGTAAAATAATACTCACTAAAGAGTAAACCTCTTTATAACACTGCCACTATACACCCCAAGATATAGACAATTAGCAACACATAAGGAGGCATTAGTGACCCCTTAATATTATGAATACACTTGTTAAACTTTTCAATTGTCTTTTCCTTGCTGTTTTACCTCATGTTTTATAATTGGCAGGGATGTAGCACTTACACAAAATGTATTTGAATAATCTCTAATGTGGCTACTACTTTAAAAACTTCTCTAATGGAAGATTAACAGTTAAGAATAATGCATTATCATAGCTATTTCACATCCTAAAATGAGATAAATATTTTATTAGTTTTATTGTTTGTTATTTATTATTATCAGTTCAACTTACTCTATAGTCTTGAATGGACATTCTATAAATCTCGGAGCATAATAGAATTTAGAAAATTTTTACTGAGTAACCTCAAATTTTGCAAATGAAGGTTATTATTATAGAACAAGAATTATGAGGTCATTTTTTTTTCCTCTTAGTGAGAAAATCCAGTGAAGAAATTGACAGCAGACACATTCCCAAAGTTTACCTCTGATCCATTCTTTCTGAATTTCTACCTCCAGACTTTTCCTAAAGGTAAAATCTCACTCAATGTGCCAGCAAATATAGGCCAGAAGTGTGTGTGTGTGGGATGAGGTGGAGGGGAGGGTATTAATATTTTGGAGAGTAAACATTCAAATCAATTGAAGATGAGAGTATGGAGGGACAATTATGAGTTGCATTTTCCTTTATTCCTCACTGGGTTTCCAACAGCGTTATGTTCCACTTTTCCACAGTGGTAAGCAGCTCTAACATGCTGCTATATATCGGCTTTCACTTGTTTTCTCTTTGTCACCCTCCCGCCTTCTCACTTTGGCTTCCTGGAGCTACCTTTCCCCAAAACCATCTGCCTCAAATCGTTGTCTCAGGTTCTGCTTTCAGGTAAAGCCAAATTAATAAAATAATTTAGCAATCTCATCTCCGTTAAGAAATATATCCTCATATTACATTTTATATATATATAGTGATGCATTGGAATTGCATAAAATCATAACCCACTGGGCATGGAATTTCTGTGTAGTCATCTGATTTTAATATTTCAAATATTCCCAAAGCTCTACCTCTAGTTTCTAAGTCTTGCCATGCAGATAGTCCTACTAGACAGATTCACAGCAATTGATTTTTACACTGTCACTTCTTCCCACCACAAACACATGCACTCATGTGCAAACAGGTCTTTTTCTTAAATTGTCAATCTTGGGGAAATTAGCAAAAAGCAGTGGTGATTAGTATGGCAGTAAAATACTTACACATGTGCATCAGGATTGGTAGTATAAATAATTAGGGATATTGTTGGGGGATTTGGTTTAAAAATATCAAAATTTTAAATATGCATACATTTCAACTAAATATTATTATAAGAGTCTCTTTGTTATAAGGAAATAGTCATATAGGTACACTAAACACAAATCTCTTTTTTGTAGTATTATATTTTTAATAGTGAAATGTTGCAAAAACATTAATGTACATCTGTAGAATAATAGTTTAAAATGCTGTATGTTGGGAGGTTCCAGTTCAACATGGCTGACTGAAGACATCAGATGCCTGTTTTTTCTAGAAAAAGAACCAAAATTATGAACAGATAATCACATTTTGAATAGAGTATTAAAGAAGAAAATATTCAGAGTCCAACAGAGAACTCAGGGGAAATGCCTAAGGCACAGAAGTAGGAGGAAACAAGAAGCCAATTTGTCTGAGAATTGGTCAGGCGCCTGTAGAGGTTTGGTGTTGTACGGAGAGGGTGAGTGGGAGAGTTTTGATGTTCACATTCTTGCCGTAGACTGTTGGGATCCATACCACAGGAGAGTTCCTCTACCATCACAAACCTTGGCATTAGTATGAGTGGTAATTTGGAGACCTCTTGAGAGCATTGCTCCAGACTGGGAACTCATGCCAAGTCACTCCTCTCCCCTCGGACCTGAGAGGCTGTGGCGGGGCGCCGTTGTGAAGTGCAGCTATCATGGGACTGCATCCTGTCCTGAGAACTACAACACCCCATCTCTACATTCTGAAAGCTACTGCTGACATTCCCCAATGTCTACCCAGAGAGCTGCAGTGGCACAGCATTGGCTGAACCAAAAGGTGCTTCAGGGTCCCCAGTAATCTAGCCTAGAGAGAGTTTTCCTCCCTGGGGAAAGGGCAGTGCAGCACACCAAAAAGGCAGTCCCTGGCCCAGAGAAAACTGGCATGCATACATTCCAGAGCCTGAAAGCTCTCTGTTTGGCATTTTACGAAATGACTCCATCCCCAGCAGTGGCGCAAACTCTGTGTTTGGCTTTTCAAGGGACATGCAACATCTCCTCCTACCTGCCAAGCCACCTTTTTGCTTATGATTATGAATAGAGAATGAAATCCTTTCTCCCCCACTGCATATAGTTGCAGGCATAGCTGCTGTTGCTGCTGTAGTTGGAGGCTGATGTGTGGGTGAGCTGAAGTGCTGCAAGTCTGGGACTGTGAGTGGCAACTGTGACGTCACTGGTTGCATGTCTTTGGAGCTTAGGATCATGTATGGGTTGGGGTCTCTCCCACTCTCTGTACGGAGCTACGGTATTGCTACCATAGAAAGCAGGAGAACCTGAGAGCTGTGTGTTTGAAGCTGTGGGTGAACACTGCAGTGCAGCCACTGCCAGCTACTTCAGAAGTTTAGTACTGAGCAATAAGGCTAGTGACTTTTATGACACTGGGTTACATTTCAGACTAGAAGTAAACTTCAGCAGTTCATGGATTATCTTAAATGTGGCCACAGTCAGGACAAGAAAGTGAGCCCTGCCAGGACAAAGGCATGAGAGGTAAGCAGGTTATACTTCTGCCTATCAAGCCTGTGGCTCTGAGACAGGCCCTCTCTCTCTATGCTGAGACTTCAGTGCATTAGCAATCAACCCTCACACAAATATTTTGCCAGGGGCCTGAGAAATCTTCTGCCACCCCTGTCAAGGCTGGAGTTCACATCTTCCATAGGAGTGCCTGATCCCTCGCTTGCCCAGTCCAATTCTACAAAGCTTCACCTACCACTGTGAAACAGAGCGTAGGATCCAAGCTTCTGGGGAGTCCACAGCCCAATCCATCACCTGGAAAGCAGAGCATTTTTCCTGGGGAACAGAGGTCAAGAGTAAGTTCTACTGCCACCACTACAGCTAATTCTTACTTCAGAGTACCACCTACTAGCCTGGGGGTTGTCTTATGCAACCCATTAGAACAACCGCCAACACCAGAGCAAAGCTCTCTGAACAGGAAAAGCTGCTCATGACCACTGCTACCCCCATCACCCACACCACACTGGCTACAAAGAAGGTCATCAGCAAGCTCACCCATGTGGTACACTGCTACTACAACTGGCATTTGAGAAAGCCACCAAACTAATGCTATTTATAATTGACAAAATCCTGCAGAGTCTTTGCCAATGCAGGCACCCAGAAGCAAAACTAAATTGCCCTACCCAACATACAGCATAGTCATATCTTCAAGAAAGAAAATTTACTCCCACTAAATTAAGTTGCAAAATAAGTGACCATTGGATGCACATAAATTAACATAAAGATACAGAAAGTATTAAAAAGCAAGGTATTATGACACCACCAAAGAAACACAATTCTCCAGCAATAGATTCTAAAAAATTAAATATAACAATTTTTGATATGCTAGATGTAAAAATAAAATATTTATTTTAAAAAAGCTCAATGAAATACAAGAAATGTGATTCCAATACAAATACACCAGAAAATCAATTCAAGATATGAACAAGAAATTTACTAAGGAGAGAGATATCTTTTAAAAAGGTAAATATAACATAGAAATACAAAAATTAACTGAAGGAATTACAATATATACTCAAAACCTTCAAAAATAGAGTAGGCCAAGAAGAAGGAAGAATCTCAGATGTTGAAGGCAGGTCTTTTGAAACAATACTGTCAGACAAAAATGAAGAAAAAAAGAATAAAGAGAATGAACAAGACATTAGAGACATATGAGACTACCTAAAGTAATTGAACTAATAAATTATTGGTATTCTTGATGGGAAAGAAAAATCTAAAATTTAGAAAATATATTTAAGAGAATATTTGATGAAAACTTTCCAAGTTTAGCAAGACATATAAATATCCAGACTCAAGAGGCCCAATGATCTCCAAGAAAATATATGACATAAAGGATTTCAAAATGGCTGATTGATATCAGACTATCTAAAGTCAAGATGAAGGAATTAATTTTATAATCAGTGTATTAGGCTGTTCTCACATTTCCATAAAGAAATACCTGAAGCTGGATAATTTACGAAGAAAAGAGGTTTAATTGGCTCATGGTTCCACAGGCTTTACATAAAGCATGATGCTGGCATCTGCTTGGCTTACGGAGATGCCTCGGGTAACTTACAATCATTGCAGAAGGCAAAGAGGAAGCCAGCACTTCACATGGCCAGAACAAGAGGAAAAGAAGGGGAGGTGCTAAACATTTTCAAACAACTAGATCTGCTGATAACTCACTCACTCAATATCACAAGAACAGCACCACAGGGATGGTGCTAAACCACTCAAGAGAAACTGCCTCCATGATCCAATCATCCTCCATTAGGCCTTACCTCCAGCATTGTGGATTACATTTCAATATGAAATTTGGGTTGGCACACAGATTCAAACCATATCATTCCACCCCTGGCCCTTCCAAAATCTCATGTCCTCACATTTCAAAATACAGTTGTGCCTTCCCAATAATTCCAAAGATGTAAACTTTTCCCATCAGTAACTCAAAAGTCTCATCTGAGGTAAGGCCAGTCCTTTCCATCTATGAGCCTGTAAAATCAAAAACAGGTTAGTTACTTCCAAGATGCACTTGTAGTATAGGCATTGGGTAAATATTGCCATTCCAGAAAGCAGAATCTGGCCAAATGAAAGGGGCTGCAGGCCCTATGCAAGTCCAAAATCCAGCAGGCCAGCCATTAAACCTTAAGCTCTAAAATAATCTACTTTGACTCCATGCCTCATATCCAGAGCACACTGGTACAAGGGATGGGCTCCCAAGGCCTTGGGAAGCTTCACGCTCCTGACTTTTCAGAGTTCAGCCTCAATAGCTGCTCTCAAGGACTGGCATTGAGTGACTGCAGCTTTTCCAGGTGCAGGATGCAAGCTGCCATTGGGTCTACCATTCTGGAGGGGTATGGAGTATGATGACCCTCTTCTGACAGCTCCACTATGCAGTGCCCCAGTTGGGATACTGTGTGGGGGCTCAAACCTCACATTTCTTTTCCACACTGCCATAGCAGAGATTCTTTGTAAGGGTGCTGCCCCTACTGCAGGCTTCTGCCTAGACATCCAGGCATTTTCACACATTCTCTGAAATCCAGTTGAAGTCTCTCAAGCCTCAACTCTTGCTCTCTGTGCAACCACAGGCTTAACTCCATGTGAAGGCAGCCAAGGTTTGTGGCCTACACCATCCGAAGCAGTGGCCTGAGCTGTACCTGGGTCCCTTTTAGCCAGAGCTGGAGCTGGAGTAACTGGCATGTGGGAAGCAGTGACCTGAGGCTGCACAGGGCAGCGGTGCCCTGGGCCTGGTACACAAAGTCATTCTTCCCTCCTAATCCTCCTGGCCTATGATGGGAGAGACTGTCACAAAATCTCTGAAATGCTTTCTAGTCCTTTTCCCCATTGTCTTGGCTATTATTCCTTGGCTCCTCTTTACTTATGCAAATTTCTGCAGCCTGCTTGAGTTTCTCCCCTGAAAATGGGCCTTTTTTTTCCTACCACATAATCAAGCTGCATGTTTTCCAAACTTTCATGCTTTGCTTCCCTTTTAAATGTTTAAGTTCCAGTCACAATATCCCACTCTTCAGTACCAATTTTCTATGTTAGGTCATGCTTGCTTGGCTATAAAGAAGCACCTTAGACTGGGTAACTTATGAAAAAAAGAGGCTTAGTTGGCTCATATTTCCACAGGCTGTACAGGAACCATAAGGCTGGCATCTGATTGGCTTCTGGGGAGGCCTCAGGAAACTTATAATTATGGAGAAAGGCAAAGGGTAAGCCAGCACTTCACATGGCCAGAGCAGGAGGAAGAGAAGTGGGAGGTGCTGTAAATTTTCAAAAAAAAAAACAAACCCATAACAATTCTAGATATGTGTGCACCCAATACCACAGCACCCAAATTTATAAAACAAATATTACTAGACCCATATAGAGACATAGACAGCAATATGATAATATTGAGAGAATTTAGAACTCCCATCACAGCACAGAGAAATCACCAGGAGATAAAATCTACTAAGAATTATTGGATTTAAATTGGACTTTAGACGAAATAGACCTAACAAACTGTACAGCATATTCTACTCAACAACTATAGACTATACACTCTTCTTATCAACACTTGAAACATTCTATAAGGTAGACCATATATTAGGCTACCAAACAAGTCTCAAAAAGCTCCTAAAAATTGAAATCATATAAAGTATCTTTTTAGACCACAACAAAATCCAACTATAAATCAATACTGAGAGAAACTTTGAAAACTATACAAAGGCATAAAAATTAACCAACATGCTCCTGAGTCATCCTTGAGTAAAGGAAAAATTAAGGTACATATTAACTTTTTTAAACACATGGAAATGGAAACACAACATACCCAAATCTCTGGAATACCTCAAAAGTAGTATCAAGGGGAAAGTTTATAGAATTAAATGCCTACATCAAAAAGTAGAAAGATCACAAGTTTACAATCTAACATTGCATCTCAACAAACTTGTAAAACAAGAAAATATCAAACTCAAAGTTGGGAAAAGAAAAGAAATGACAAAAATCAGGGCAGATTTAAATTGAATTGAGACAAAAAATACAAAGAGAATTATAAAGAATCAATGAAATGCAAAGTTGGTTCTTCAAAGAGATTTTAAAAGTTGGTAAACCTCTAGCTAGATTAATCAAGAAAATAAGAAAGAAGATCCATATGAACAAAATCATATATCAAAACAAATAAAGGCATTATGTGACAAACCCATAGCCAACATAACACTGAATAAGGAAAAGTTGAAACCATTCCCTCTATGAACTGGGACAAAACAAGGATGCCCACTTTCACCATTCCTATTCAACACAGTGCTAGAAATTCTAGGTAGAACAGAGAAAATAAAATTATCCTTGTTCACTGATGTCATAAACTTATATCTAAACAACCCTAAAGACTCCAATACAAAATCTCTGAGAATTGATAAATCAATCAATTTTCTGGATACAAAATCAATGTATAACCATTGGCAGCATTTAGCAATAATAATTCAACTAAGTAACAAATCAAGAAGACAACCCCATTTATAATAGCTACAAAACATCTAGAAATATATTTAACCAAGGCAGTAAAAGACCTCCACAAGGAAGTATACAAGACACTGATGAAAGAAATTGTAGATGACACAAACCAATGGAAAAATGCCACATGGTCATTAATCAGAAAGATCAGTACTGTTAAAACGACTATACTGCCCAAAAGATGCAATGCAAATCCTATCAAAATATCAATGTGATATTTCAAATAACTAAAGAAAACAATCCTAAAATCATATGGAACCAAAAAAGAGCCCAAATAGCAAAATAAATTCTAAGAAAAAAGAACAAAAAGGTAAGAATCACATTACATTGTTCAAATTATACTACATGGCTGTAGAAATCAAAACAGCATGGTATTGGTATAAAATGAACATATAAATCATTGGTATACAATATGGAAACCAGAAAAGGATCCACATACTTACAACAAACTGATTATTGACAAAGTCAACAAAAGAAGGCAATCTCGCTGGGGCGTTTTGGACAGTGGGGGCAGGACAGTGGGTGCGGCCCAACCAGCGAGAACCGAAGCAGGGCCAGGCATCACCTCATCCAGGAAGTGCAAGGGGGAAGGGAATTCCCTTTTCTAGCCAAGGGAAACCATCACACACAACACCTGGAAAACTGGGTCACTCCCACCCTAATATTGCCTTTACCAAGGGTCTTAGCAAACGGCACACTAAGGGATTATATCCCGCACCTAGCTCAGAGGGTACCATGCCCATGGAACCTCCCTCATTGCTAGCACAGCAGTCTGAGATCTAACTGCAAGGCCGCAGCGAGGCTGGGGGAGGGGCGCCCACCATTGCTGAGGCTTAAGTAGGTAAACAAAGTGGCTGGAAAGCTCAAACTGGGTGGAGTCCACCACAGCTCAAGGAGGCCTGAATTGTATTTGAAAGGACAGATAAAATTAATAAACCATTAGTGAGATTAACCAAGAAAAGAAAAGAGAAGAATCAAATAAGCTCAATGAGATGTTACAACTGATACCAGAGAAATACAAAAGCTAATTCAAGGGTACTATGAACAACTTGACATACAAAGTAGAAAATTTAGAGGAGACAGATAAATTGTTGGAAATATATAACTCCCCCCCCCCCCGATTACATCAGGAAGAAATAGAAGCTCTGAATAGAGCAATAACAAGTAGCTAGATTGAAACAGTAATTTAAAAAATTGCTGACAAATTCAGGACCAAATGGATTCATAACTGAATTGTATCAGACATTCAAAGAAGAATTGGTACCAATCCTACCAAAACTATTTCAAAATATAGAGAAAGAGGGACTCCTCCCTGAATCATTCTATGAAGTTTGTATTGCTGTAATTTTAAAACCAGAAAAGGACATAACAGAAAATGAAAACTACAGGTCAATATCCCTAAAGAACATAGATACAAAAATCTTCAACAAAATGCCAGCTAACCAAATCCAACAGCATATCAGAAAGATAATTCACCATGATCAAGTGGGTTTTAAATCCAACAGCATATCAGAAAGATAATTCACCATGATCAAGTGGGTTTTATATCACATACACAAAATTAAAAACAATAATTATATAATCATTCCAATAGACGCAGAAAAAACATTTGACAAAATCTAGCATATCCCTTTATGATTAAAACACTCAGCAAAATTGGTATAGGAGGGACACACCTCAAGGTAACAAAAGTCATCTATGACAAAACCACAGTCAACATTATACTAAATGGGGAAAAGATGAAAGCATTCCTCCTGAGAACTGGAACAAAACAAGGATACCCACTTTCATTACTTCTATTGAACATAGTACTGGAAGACTTTGCCAGAGCAATTAGACAAGAGAGTGAAATGAAAGGCATCCAAATTGGGAAAGAGGAAGCCAAACTGTTGCTGTTCACTAATGATAGGCTCATATACCTGGAACCCTAAAGACTCATCCAAAAAGTTTCTAGATGTGATAAATGAATTCAGTACAGTTTCAGGATACAAAATCAGTGTGCACAAATTAATAGCACTGCTATACACCAAAAATAAACAAGCTGAGAAACAAATTAAGAACTCAATCCCTTTTACAAGAGCTACAAAAAATTTAAAAAAATACTAGAAATATACCTAACAAAGTAGGTAAAGTATCTTTACAAGGAAAACTACAAAACACTGCTGAAAGAAACTACCAACAACAAAAACAAATGAAAACACTTATGCTCATGAATGGGTAGAATCAATATTGTGAAAATGGCCATACTGCCAAAGTGATCTACAGATTCAATGCAATTACCATCAAATTACCATCATCATTCCTCACAAAACTAGAAAAAAAATCCTAAAATTTATACAGAATCAAGAAGAGCCCACATAGCCTAGAAATACTAAGCAAAAAGATCAAATTTGGAGGCAACACATTACTCGAATTCAAGCTATACTACAAGGATGTAGTTAACAAAACAGCCTGGTACTGGTATAAAAATAGGCATGTAGAGTGACTGAACAGAATAGAGAACCCAGATATAAAGCCAAATGCTTACACCAACTGATCATCAACAAAACAAACAAAAACTTAAAGTGGGGAAAGGACATTCTATTCAACAAATGCTGCTGGGATAATTAGCAAGCCACATGTAGAAGAATGAAACTGGATCCTCATCTCCTATCTTATACAAAAATCAAGTCAAGACAGATCAAAGACTTAAATCAAAGACCTGAGGCTATAAAAATTCTGGAAGACAACATCAGAAAAACTCTTCTAGACATTGGATTAGGCAAATAATTCATGACCAAGAACACAATAGCAAATGCAACAAAAGCAAAAATAAATAAATGAGATGTGATTAAATTAATCACATTATTTCTTCTGCACAGCAAAAGAAGTAATCAACAGAGTAAACAGACAACCCACAGACTAGGTGAGAAAATATTTCCAAACTATGCATCCAACAAAGGACTAATATCCAGAATCTACAAGGAACTCAAACAAATCAGCAAGAAAAAAAAAAAAAAAAATGATATCATCAAAAATAGGCAAAGGCATAAATAAATAATTTTCAAAAGAAAATGTACGAATGGCCAACAAACATATTTTTAAAATTCTCAACATCATGAATTATCAGGTTAATGCAAATTAAAACTACAATGAGATATCACTTTACTCTTGCAAAAATGTCCATAATTAAAATATAAAAAAAATAATAGATGTTGGTATGCATGTGATGAAAAGGGAGCACTTTTATACTGCTGGTGAGAATGTAAATTAGTACAACCACTATGAAAAAACAGCATGGAGATTCCTTAAACAGCTAAAAGTAGAACTACTGTTTGATTCAGCAGTCCCACAGCTGTGTATCCACCCGGAGGAAAAGAAGCCATTACATGAAAAAGACACTTGCACATGCATGTTTATAGCAGGACAATTCCTAATTACAAAAATATGGAACCACCCTAAATACCCATCAACAAATGAGTGGATAAAGAAAATGTGATAGATATACAACATGAAATACTACTCAGCCGTAAAAAGGAATGAAATAATGACTTTTGCATCAACTTGGATGGAAATGGAGGCCATTATTCTAAGTGAAGTAACTCAGGGATCAAAATCCAAATATTATCTGTTCTCAATTATAATTGGGAGCTAAGCTATGAGGATGCAAAGGCATAAGAATGATATAATGGACTTTGGGGACTCAAGGAAATGTGGGGAAGAGTGCTGAGGGATAAAAGACTACCCCTTGGGTACAGTGTACACGCTCTTGTGACAGGTGCACCAAAGTCTCAGAAATTACCATTAAAGAACTTATCCATGTGGTAAAAAACCACCTGTTCCCCCAAACTATTAAAATTTTATGTTAAAAATAGTTTTAGCAGTCCAAGATGAAAAAAAAATACTTAGTTCATTCATATATGTTCATATTCAGATAATTGATGTTCTTTATGCTAATTTTTTGTTTCTTGTTGAAGTCCTAGTTAATAGTAGTTTCTACCAGGACCTGAAAATTCTACTTTCCAGGTTATTTATGGAAACTGAAGTTTGTTGGTGTCTATCAGCTAGAGTGAATAAAGATAGAATATTCTGATAAGAGTAGCAGTTCTTTTGCAAACATTGTTACTATGCTGTTTTCTTTTTGAGATTTAGTTCTACAACTGAACCTTAAAAACTGACAATCTCAAAAATACATTGCATGAATTAATAAAGAGTCTTTCTGACTTCAAAGCTTAAATAATTCTACACATAATATCAAATTATTTGGTTAAATATTTTTCAAAGAATGTGAATATTTCTAGAAAAGTCTTCTCTCAAAAAAAATGTGATTTACCCCATTGTCATTTCTATCTAATAGTAAGAAGAGTTAGTTGTAATCTCTGTTGATATAGAAGATAGGATTTCAATTCTGGCTTTATATCAGAAGTACCCAAAGAATTTTAAAAATTCAAATGCATGTTCACTCTGATGATAGTTTATTTTGCTATGCAGAAGCTCTTTAGTCTAATTAGATCCCATTCATCAACATTGGCTTTGGTTACAATTGCTTTTGGTGTTTTAGTCATGAAGTCTTTGCCCATGCCTATGTCCTGAATGGTACTGTCTAGTATTTTTTTCAAGGTTTTTTATGGTTTGAGGCTTTACATTTAAGTCTTTAATTCATCTTGAGTTAATTTTTGTATAAGATGTTAGGAAGGGGTCCAGTTTCAGTTTTCTGCATGTGGCTAGCCAGTTTTCCCAGCACCATTTATTAAAAAAGAAATTTTTCCCCATTGTTTGTTTTTGTCGGAAGATCAGATGGTTGTAGATGTGTGGTGTTATTTCTGAGGCTTCCGTTCTGTTCCACTGGCTTACATATCTGTTTTGGTATTATTACCGTGATGTTTTGGTTTCTGTAGCCTTGTAGTATACTTTGAGATCAGGTAGTGTGATGTTTCCAGCTGTGTTCTTTTTGCTTAGGTTTGTTTGAGTATAGGGGTATTTTTTGGTTCCATATAAAATTTAAAGTAGTTTTTTTCAAGTTCTGTAAAGAAAGTCAATAGTAGCTTGATGGCAATAGCATTGAATCTATGAATTACCTTGGGCAGTAGGGCCATTATCTTGATATTGATTCTTCCTATCCATGAGCATGGAATTTTAAAAATTTGTTTATGTCCTCTCTTATTTCCTTGAGCAGTGGTTTGTAGTTCTTGAAGCGGTCCTTCACGTCCCTTGTAAGTTGTATTCCTAGGTATTTTATTCTTTTGTAGCAATTGTGAATGGGAGTTCACTCATGATTTGGCTCTGTTTTTCTATTATTGGCATTTAAGAATGCCTGTGATTTTTGCACATTGATTTTGTATCCTGAGACTTTGTTGAAATTTCTTATCAGCTTAAGGAGTTTTGGGGCTGAGACGATGGGGTTTTCTAAATAAACAATCATGTTATCTACAAACAGAGACGATTTGACTTCCTCTCTTCCTATTTGAATACCCTATTTTTTTCTCTTGCCTGATAGCCCTGACCAGAACTTCCAATACCATGTTGAATAGGAGTGGTGAGAGAGGGCATCCTTGTCTTGTGCCAATTTTCAAAGAGAATGCTTCCAGTTTTTGCCATTCAGTACGATATTGGCTATGGGTTTGTCATAAATAGCTCTTATTATTTGGGGATATTTTGATTGAACAGGCAACCTACAGAATGGGAGAAAATTTTTGCAATCTATCCATCTGACAAGGGGCTAATATCCAGAACCTACAAGAAGCATAAAAAAATTTACAAGAAAAAAAAAAAACTCCATCAAAAAGTGGGCAAAGGATATGTACAGACACTTCTCAAAAGAAGACGATTATGTGGCCAACAATCATATGAAAAAAAGTTCGTCATCACTGATGATTAGAGAAACAGAAATCAAAACCGCAATGAGATACCATCTCATGCCAGTTAGAATGACGATCATGAAAACGTCAGAAAACAACAGATGCTGGAGATGATGTGGAGAAAGGGAAAGCTTTTGCACTGTTGGTGGGAGTGTAAATTAGTTCACCCATTGTGGAAGGCAGTGTGGCAATTCCTCAAGGATCTAGATCCAGAAATACCATTTGACCCAGCAATCCCATTACTGAGTATATACCCAAAGGATTATAAATCATTCTACTATAAAGACACATGCACATGTATGTCTATTGCAGCACTATTTACAATAGCAAAGACTTGGAACCAACCCAAATGTCCATCAATGATAGACCGGATAAAGAAAATGTGGCACATATATACCATGGAATACTATGCAACAAAAAGAATGAGTTAATGTCCTTTGCAGGGACATGGATGAAGCTGGAAACCATCATTCTCAGTAAACTAACACAGGAACAGAAAACCAAAAGCTACATGTTCTTACTCATAAATGGGAGTTGAAAAAAGAGAACACATGGACACAGGGAGGGGACATCACACATTGGGACCTTTCGGGGGGTGGGGGTCAAGGGGAGGGAGAACAATAGGACAGATACCTAATGCATATGGGGCTTAAAACCTAGAGGACAAGTTGATGGGTGCAGCAAGCCACCATGGCACCTGTATTACCTATGTAACAAACCAGCACGTTCTGCACATGTTTCCCGGAACTTAAAGTATAATAAAAAATTAATTAATTAAAAAATCTCAAAATCTCTGAAAAAAGTATCCAGGCATCCTTATTTTTTAAAGCTATATAAGTATTTCTAATGTGTAGCTAAGATTGAAAATCACTGATCTAGAAAATTTTCTCATGTTTTCTCATTCCTTTTTAGTGTTCTCAGCTTTTCCCCATTTACCAGACATAAAACATGGAGTTCAAGAAACAGGAAGGCTAAATCATAGTTTTTCAACTTGTGGTTCCCAGATCAGTAATATCAATATCATATGGAAGCTCACTAGAAAAGCAAACTTTGGGGCTTCACCCTGCATTTAGTAAATCAGAAGCTTTAGAGTGGGGTGCAGCAATTTGTGTTTTAACAAGACTTCCAACTGATTTAGATGCCTGTACAATTTTCAGAAACACTGGCCTAAATGAATAGTATTTGGAAAAAAAGCAACAAAAGCTTTGAAAGATTGAAAGTAAAATAGGGAAGATTACTACACTAATATATAACAAAAATATGTGATATCACCCAATTCAAAGATTATGTGTGAACCAATGAAGGATAAGCCAAAATATCAAGACCATAATCTCTGTAGGAAGTGTGATATTGTTTATAGATGTAAATGTTTATCCAACACAACTGATAAAAATAGGGGTAACAACAAGGATTATTAATCTCTGGTCATAAGGGAGCAAGGAGAAGTTCTAATTTTTTGGATTCCAAGATGTAAAGTTACCTGGAAATTCATTTCCCAAAAAGTGTATTTTATAATATATTTTTCATAAACTGCATTTGAAAATTTACATGTAAATTTCTATTCAAAATCAACTATGAAGTCAACCATTTAGGAGACATTTTAACATAAAAATGCTAAATCGATTATTCAACTAATTTTGATAATTAAAATGTTACTTTTCTTACAAATTACAGCTGTAACATTTTGTGGCTGATTTATCATTAATTTCTAATGTGTTTCAAATATAAAAAGCTATCAAATGCAAAGCTATATAAACTACTGGGTAAAATTTCAATTATATCATTATAGAAATAAGACTGTAAATAGTTTGGGTAGGGAATTTGTTTAAAAAAAATGAAATAGCCTTACATCCCAGTGTTATTATCAGTGATTAAAAGAGATTATTAAAATATATGTTGATCTATGCATCTGACCCCAAAAAGAGGTTGATAAATCTACTTTTATGTGATGTAAAATTAATAGCTTCTATTTATAGGCTAGTTATTAAGCAATCCAGAATGTAACAACTTAGCCAAATACCAGTCAGTTGTTCCAATGAGGTATTTTCTTATATATTTATTATAACCATATAATTAATATTATTCTTACACAATGTACTGATAATTAATAACTGACTTTTTAAAAAGGGAAAAGGAAAACAATGATCTATTTTATTTAAATGATGCGCTAATGATTAATTTTTATGTCATATTAGCCAGGCTTTGGTGCCAAATTGCACAACCCATCTTTTGTAGATGTGATTAACTTTTGTAATCAGTTAAATTTAAGCACAGTATATTACTCTTAATAACATGTGTGGATCTCATACAATTAGTTGGAGGTATTAAGAGCTAAAACTGAGCTGTCCTGGAGAAGAAGAAATTCTGCCTCAACACTAATTTGAAAATCTTGTCTCCTTCATCAGCTTGCTGACAGGCCTTACAGATTTCAGACTTGCCAGACCCCATAATTGCTTGAGTCAATTTCTGAAAATTTATCTCTTTCTCTCTCCCACTCTCCATCTATGTATGTGTGTGTGTGTGTGTGTGTTTGTGTGTGTGTACATATACATATGTATATGTGCCTTTGAACAACATAAAGGTTAAGGGCACCAACTCCCCATTCAGTTGAAAAACTGTGTATAATTTTTGACCTATTTGGTGCAAAATACTAATAATTAACTTTTATTACCTAGATACTGTGCTCTTGAAAACTACTTTATATAAAATTTATAAAATTTGAGAGCTAATAAGAGCTTGAAAATAAAAAATACATATTTTTATAATAAAAAAGACACACTTACGTGACTTTTTCTTATTTTCTGTCTAATCCAAATAATAAATGCATCTATCACATTTATTAATTTCTGTGGAAATTCAATCACACTTTCTAAAATGGTACTTAATGCAGGAATGCAACTATATATTGATTTTATGATGTAGGTACTTTATTGAATAAATGCATACTGCAATACAAAGAGTCAATCAATCAAACAAATTAGATAAATTATTGCAAGGAATGTAGAGAAATCAATGCATAAAAAGCTTTTATGTTTGACGTGTTAACCAATCATACTGCAGCTCATCGAACTACATTTGGGTTGTGGAATGGCCTCTTTTCTACACTGTATATCTGAATAATAGACTATTACTCATTCAAGATGACAGGAAACTAAGATTTCTGTCTCCAACAACAATTTTCACATAAATGTACTTAGAAGAAAAGAGGCATCTTAAATGCATCATCCCCCCAACCCCACACATGAACGTATATTATTTCATAGAAAATTGGCACATTGCAATTTTGGCACTCAACCAAACACATCATATATTTCAAGTTGCTCTTGGCATTTAGATACCACACCTACTCTTTCTATAAATTAGCTTATCCAAATTTAGTATCCAGATAAAACTGTAAAATATTTTTAATAAATTAAGAAAAAATTAAAGGACAGTTATTTTCAGAATGAAAATTATAGTGTGTTATTTAAAACCTCTAAAGAAAAAAATAGTCCATTAAACATTTTATATTACATATTCCTCATATGAGGAACAATAGCAACAATATTCTACCACCAGCAGTATCACCACAACAACCAGTATCACCATCTACATTTTGTATCAAAATGTGAATGCAGTAAAATCACAGGGCTATGACTGACAAGCATTGCCAACAGCCAGCAGTAAAAATGTGACATATATACTATGAATAGTGAAATCCACTTGGATCCTCATTTTCAAATTGTCAAAAACTGCTACATAAAATATAATTTCTATATTTTTTTCTATTGAACTAAAATGACAGATCTGCCAAAGACTTGACTAGAACTAGACATGGAATTGCTCCTATCTGTTATAATATTTTGACCTAATAACTTGCATATGATTTGATCATTCATCATATAGTTAGAATTGAAATTCTAACCAATAATTTCCATTTGTCAGAAATATTAAGGCACTCTGATACAACAATATAGAAAATAAAATAAAAGTTGAAGTGCTGGTCCTTTAAAGTCAGGCGTTGCTATCTTAGTACATCTACCCATTGATTTCACTTGCTCATGCACTAAAATCTCTTGAATAATACTAAAAACACTCTTAATTTATTCTGTAAGAGTTCAGTCAGTTAAAATTATGGAGATTATATTATTTTAGTCGTCTTCAACTAACTAAGCATAATATCACAGAAACAAAACCACTGAGATACTAGTACATGCCACCAGATATTATTATCTTTTGAAATTCAACATTTTTGGGTGTAAGCAATGTATTACGTCTTAAACTCAGTTCTTCCTGGTTGTACCAATATCTACTTTAAAAAGACATGTTTCATGATACGAGGAAAGCAACAAATGATCCATTGGTAGGTGAAAAGATCAAGATTAAAAGGGAGCAAATCTGTATTCTAACAATAGTTCTGCTACTAAGTAAATAATCTTTAACATTTCACTCTATAAAATTGGGCATCTTTATATCTATAAATTTCTACTACCATACTCTGCACACAAAATTTGGCTAAAGGCCTATACATAGTATTATAATAGTTAAAAATCACAACACCTTAGAAAATAAAGATAATGTATATTATAGCCAATTACAATCAGATATGGTACTGGATTGTTATTCCTCTCTCTCTCTCTCTATTCTTCTTTATTCCCCTCTGACACATACATGCACACGTGCACATGTACACACACACACAAACACACACACTATAACATTTTGAAAAGTTGTCAAAGGGATTTAGTCACATTAAAGCATTTATCTAGAATTCTTTTTTTTTTTTCCCACCATTTCTTTTTTTTTCTTTTTTCTTTTTTATTATTATACTTTAAGTTCTAGGGTACATGTGCATAACGTGCAGGTTTGTTACATAAGTATACTTGTGCCATGTTGCTGTGCTGCACCCATCAACTCGTCAGCACCCATCAACTCGTCATTTACATCAGGTATAACTCCCAATGCAATCCCTCCCCCCTCCCCCCCCTCCCCATGATAGGCCCCGGTGTGTGATGTTCCCCTTCCCGAGTCCAAGTGATCTCATTGTTCAGTTCCCACCTATGAGTGAGAACATGCGGTGTTTGGTTTTCTGTTCTTGTGATAGTTTGCTAAAAATGATGGTTTCCAGCTGCATCCATGTCCCTACAAAGGACACAAACTCATCCATTTTATGGCTGCATAGTATTCCATGGTGTATATGTGCCACATTTTCTTAATCCAATCTGTCACTGATGGACATTTGGGTTGATTCCAAGTCTTTGCTATTGTGAATAGTGCCACAATAAACATACGTGTGCATGTGTCTTTATAGCAGCATGATTTATAATCCTTTGGGTATATACCCAGTAATGGGATGGCTGGGTCATATGGTACATCTAGTTCTAGATCCTTGAGGAATCGCCATACTGTTTTCCACAATGGTTGAACTAGTTTACAATCCTGCCAACAGTGTAAAAGTGTTCCTATTTCTCCACATCCTCTCCAGCACCTGTTGTTTCCTGACTTTTTAATGATCGCCATTCTAACTGGTGTGAGATGGTATCTCATTGTGGTTTTGATTTGCATTTCTCTGATGGCCAGTGATGATGAGCATTTTTTCATGTGTCTGTTGGCTGTATGAATGTCTTCTTTTGAGAAATCTCTGTTCATATCCTTTGCCCACTTTTTGATGGGGTTGTTTGTTTTTTTCTTGTAAATTTGTTTGAGTTCTTTGTAGGTTCTGGATATTAGCCCTTTGTCAGATGAGTAGATTGCAAAAATTTTCTCCCATTCTGTAGGTTGCCTGTTCACTCTGATGGTAGTTTCTTTTGCTGTGCAGAAGCTCTTTAGTTTAATGAGATCCCATTTGTCAATTTTGGCTTTTGCTGCCGTTGCTTTTGTTGTTTTAGACATGAAGTCTTTGCCCATGCCTATGTCCTGAATGGTACTACCTAGGTTTTCCTCTAGGATTTTTATGGTATTAGGTCTAACATTTAAGTCTCTAATCCATCATAGAATTCTATTTACAGATACACATAGAAGAAGAAAATCAAGCTGTTGGGGAAACCCTATTGTGAGTTTAAATTTTAGAACTTCATTCACAATTTTAGAAAGGCTATTTGAAAGAGCTCATCTTGCTTGGTAGTCTTTACATTTTTGCCTGAGAATTTTCAGGAAAACATACGCTGTCTGAAAATTACTTGTCTAGAGATTGTTTGTACATCTTCTACATTATGAGCATGAATAATCCATGGATTTAGAAGTTGGCACATTCTCTATTTTCTTCCTTTCATCTCTATGAACATAAGCTAAAAAAAAACCCTAGAAAAAAATGGATGAATTCCTGGAAACACAAAACCTTCCTAGATTAAACCATGAGTAAATTGAATTCTTGAGCAGATCAATAATGAATTCCGAAATTGAATCAGTAATAAAAAGCCTACCAAAAGAAAAAGCCCAGGAGCAGACAAATTCATAGACAAATTATTCTAGATGTACAAAGAAGAGAGGGTCCATTTCTATTGAAAATATTCCAAAAAACTTGAGGAAGAGACATTCCTCTCTAACTCATTCTATGAGGCCAGGGACATCCTGATAACAAAACCTGGGACAGACACACACACACACACACACACACACACACACACACACACATATCAGGCCAATATATTTGAAGAACAATAGATGCAAAAATATTTATCAAATTACTAGCAAACCAAACTAAACAGCACATCAGGTTTAAACTTGATCAAGTTTATCCACCATGATCAAGTTGTTTTTTACCCCTGAGATGCAAGGTTGTTTCAACATATGTAAATAAATAAATTTAATTCATCCCATAAATAGAACTAAAAACAAATACTACATGATCATCTCAATAGATTCAGAAAAGGTTTTAGATAAAATTCAACTCCTTACTTGTTAAAAATCTTCAACAAACTAGAAACTTTACTTCAAAATAATTAAAAGAACATACTTCAAAATAATAAAATTTATCTATGATAAATCCATGGCAAACGTCACATTGAATAGACAAAAGTTGGAAACATTCCCTTGAGAAGCAGACCAAGACATTAATGCTCTCTCTCACCACTCAAACATTTTACTGGAAGTCCTAGCCAGAGAAATTAGGTAAGAGAAAGAAATAATAGGCATTGAAATAGAAAGAAAGGAAGTCCAACTATCCTTTTTTTTTTTAGATTATGTTATTCTATACCTAGAAAACCCCATAGCCTCTGCCCAAATTTTCTTGATGTGATAAACAATGTAAGCAAAGTTAAATGATACAAGAGCAATGTACGAAAATCAGTTGCACTTCTATATACCACCAACATCCAAGCTGAGAGCCAAATGAAGAATGCAATCCCATTCACAATGAGAAAAATGGAATACCTAGGAATACAGCTGATCAGAGAGGTTACAGATCTCCACAATGAAAATTACATAATACTGCTCAAAAAATCAGAGATGTCACAAATGAATGGAAAGACATTTCATGCTCATGAAAGAAAGAATCGATATTGTTAAAATGACTTTACTGCCCAAAGCAATTTACAGATTCAATAGTATCTTTTTCAAACTACAAATTGAATTCTTCACAGAATTACAAAAAAAAAAAAAAAAAAAAAGAACTTAAAAAAATTCCTGTGGAACCAAAAAATAAAATAAAATAAAAGCCCAAATAGCTACAGCAATCCTAAGCACAAAGTTGGATGTGTCACATTACCTGATTTCAAACAATATTGCAAGGCTACAGTAATCACAACAGCATACTGCTGCTATAAAAACAGATACATAGATCAATAAAAGAATAGACAGCCCAGAAATAATGCTATACAACTACAACCATCTGATCTTTGAGAAAGTTTCCAAAATTAAGCAATGGAAAAAGGACTTCGTATTCAATAAATGGTACTGGGATAAACTAGCTAACAATGTGTGGAAGACTGAAACAGGACCTCCTTCCTTACACCATATAGAAAAATCAACTGAGGATGGATTACATATTTAAATGTAAAATCTAAAACTTTAAAAATCCTGGAAGATAACTTAGGAAATATCATTCTGGACATAAGACCCAGCAAAGATGTCATAACAATGACATGAAAAGCAATTGCAGCAACAACAAAAAATGACAAATGGGACCTAATTAAAGAACTTCAGTACAGCAAAAGAAACTATCAGCAGAGTAAACAATCTACAGAATGAGAGTAAATGTTTGTGAACTATGCAACTGACAAAGGCCTAACATTTAGCATCTATAAGAAACTAAAGGAAATTAACAAGCATAAAACCAAACAACCACATTAAAAATTTAGGCCTGGTGTGGTGGCTCATGCCTGTAATCCCAGCACTCTGGAAGGCCAAGGCGGGGGATAACTTTTTAAAAATTCCAGATGTCTGCATAATAGTAAGTTTCTTGAGAATGCTCTCATATTTTCTCCTTTTTAAACCATTTCTAAATATGCTAATTTTTGCCTTAAGTTAATATATTCAATGTATTTGAAAAGATGAGAGTCATGCTAAGCACTTTTTAGATCTTAAAATATGCCTTTGAAAGTGATGTCTAAAAGGTATAGTCTAGGAAGTCACAGTTCATCATTCTCCCATGAAAACATTAAGAAAACAGCTATAGACGGACTAAAATAATATTACAGGAATTCTGCAACCAGTTAAAGAATGATAACCACCAACTGAATGCACAGTCAAGAAAGAGACACATTCAATATGTTAGAAAATTCTGTGGTATTTTTATTCACTCTTGCTTCATCTCGTTCCTGGCATAGTAGTGTAATCAGCAGAAAATGAGGCAACCATGTGTTCCTTTGGTTAGGCAGAAGTAGCAGAGTAGAACATGTTTGCAACATTCTGACTCATCTATGGGTTACCTAAAAGATTATTCTCTGCATTACTCTGATATATTATGGGAATATGATCTCCATCAAAGATCATATGAAGAACATTAAGTATAAATTCTATCTTCAGTTGACAGAAGCTTCAAAAGACAGGGCCAGTTCCATGGCACATAAAACCTATAGGAGAACTGCAAATCCAGATATACCTGAGGGCAAGACATTACAGGTAGAAGACGGAAACATGACCCATTTAAAGGAGCAACATAAACTAAAAAAGGCAGCTTCCCTAAAAGAAGACATGAATTGGAATTAAAAAAAAGCAACTTTAAAACTGCTTTCTTAATATCCTCAAATAGTTAAAATGAAACATACACTAAACATAAAATGAAATCAGAAAACTAGGTATGAAAAATATTCACAACACGATAGAAATTATTTAAAAAACCTAACTACATCTGGAGCTGCAAAAGGCACGAACTCAATTATAAAATTCACCAGGGGGTTTAAACAGCAAACTCAAACAGGGAAAAGAAACAATCATACAATTTGAATGATGGTCTTTAGAAATTATCGAGTATGAGAAGTAAGAAAAAAGTTAAGTGAATAGGAGGGAAGAGAGATGTAAAACATCATCAAGCAGACCAAAATATATCTTGTAGTATGTCAGTCTGTGTTATATTGCTGTAAAGTAGTATCTAATGCTGGGTTATTTATAAAGAAAAAAAGGTTTATTTTGGCTGACCGTTCTGCAGACTATACAAGAAGCATAGTGCTGGCATTTGCTTCTGGTGAGGGCTTCAGGAAGCTTACTATCATGGCAGGAGGTGTAGGGAGAGCAAGCATGTCACATGGTGAGAGAGGAAGGGAGGAAGTACCAGGCTATTTCAACACCAGCTTTCACATGACATAATAGAGTGAGAATTCACTCATTACTGTGAGAAGGGCACCAAACTGTTCATGAGAAACTTACCTCCATGACCCAAACCTTCCCCACTATGCCCTACCTCCTACATTAGGGATCACATTTCAACATGGGATTTAGAGGTGATGAACATGCAAACTACATCAGGAACTTGCAGGAGGTGAAGAGAAAGAAAAAAAAAGAAAAATCATTTGAAGATACAAGTATGGAAAATTTCCCAAATTTGAATAAAGATATAAATATACAATTACAAGAAGCTCAATGAATTCCAAGTAGGACAAAATCAGAGACCCTAAGACACATTAAAATCAAACTGCTGAACGGCAAAGACAGGACAAGGACATTGAAGACAGCAAGATAAAATGGACCCATCATACGCAAGAGCTCTTAATATGACTATCCTAGGGAATTTCTTACCAGACACCTTGGAGAACAGAAATAGTGGCATGATACATTTAAAGAAATTGAAGAAAAGAACTGCCAACCAGGAATTCTATACCTGGCAAAGCTATCTTTCTAAAATAGATAAGTAGTCAGGACATTTTCATACAAACAAAAGCTGAAGTAGTTTACCACCCCGGACCTTCCCTGCAAGAAATAGTAAATGGAGTCCTTCAAGTAGAATCCTAGACAATCACTCAAAGGCATAAGAAAAATAAACTTCTCCAGAGACGGTGATATGGTTTGACTGTGTCCCCAAAATTCATGTGTTAGAAACTTAGCCTTTAATGCAAGAATTTTGAGAATTGGAACCTTTAAAAGGAGACTAGGATATGAGAACTCTGTCCTCATGAATAGATTAATATCACTATAATGGGAGTGGGTTACTTATTGGAAAAATGTGTATTATTTTTTTATTTTTTATTTTTTTGAGATGGAGACTTGCTCTGTCACCCAGGCTGGAGTGCAGTGGTGCGATCTCAGCTCACTGCAAGCTCAGCCTCCCGGGTTCACGCCATTCTCCTGCCACAGCCTCCCGAGTAGCTGGGACTACGGGTGCCTGCCACCACGCCCGGCTAATTTATTTGGTACTTTGTAGTAGAGACGGAGTTTCACTGTGTTAGCCAGAATGGTCTTGATCTCCTGACCTCGTGATCTGCCCTCCTCAGCCTCCCAACGTTCTGGGATTACAGACATGAGTCACTGCACCTGCCATGTGTATCTTTTAAAAATGAGTTTTGGCCGGGCGCGGTGGCTCAAGCCTGTAATCCCAGCACTTTGGGAGGCCGAGATGGGCGGATCACGAGGTCAGGAGATCGAGAGACGATCCCGGCTAACACGGTGAAACCCCGTCTCTACTAAAAAATACAAAAAAATAGCCGGGCGAGGTGGCGGGCGCCTGTAGTCCCAGCTACTCGGGAGGCTGAGGCAGGAGAATGGCGTAAACCCGGGAGGCGGAGCTTGCAGTGAGCTGAGATCCGGCCACTGCACTCCAGCCTGGGTGACAGAGCAAGACTCCGTCTCAAAAAAAAAAAAAAAAAAAAAAAAAAAAAAAAAAAAAAATGAGTTTTGCACTCCATTGCTTTGTCTAGAAGATGTGCTCTGTTTCCTGCCTGCTTTCTGCCATGGATGATGCAGAAAGAAGGTCCTTGACAAATGCAAGCCCCTCCATCTTAAACTTTCCAGTTTCAAGAACTATAAGAAATAAATCTCTGTTCATTATAAATTACCCAGTATTAGGTACTCTGTTATGTCAGTACAAAACAGTAATAAAAATGGTAAATAGATGAACAAATAACAAATATAAATATTATTATTTTAATTTTTAGTTGTACCACCACTTATCTATAGGATTTAAAGTATAAATGAGTAAAGATTATAAATATGAAATCTTTATATGATAATGGTAATGGTTACATAACATCTAAAGATATACAGTTTAGCCTTGAACAACATGTGTTTAAATTGTGATTCCACTTATACATGTATTTTCTTCTGCCTCTGCCACTGCTGAGACAGCAACATGTTCAGGACTGAACATGAAGTGATGAGGATGAAGACCTCTGTGATGACTTAAACCAACTTAATGAATAGTAAATGTATTTTCTCTTCCTTATGGTATTCTTAATAAAATATATTTTCTAGCTTACTTATAGAACATAATACATATAAAATACAAAACATGTTAAATGACTATGTTATCAGTAAGATTTCAGTTCAACAGTAGGCAATTAGTAGTGAAGTTTGGGGGAATACAAAGTTATATGCAGATTTTCAACTTTGTAGGGACTTGGCACTCTTATCTCATACTGTTCAAGTGTCAATTATAATTTATTAGTAGCATAAACTGGGAAAGGCGGTAAGCTGCAAAGAAGTAAAGTTTTGTATGCAATTGAAGTTAAGATGGTATTAATTTAGGATGGATTTTTATAACCTTATGATGTTTTATATATTACTTACATGGTAACCAAAGAACCATATGTTTTTTGGGTAACCAAAAAGAAAATAACTACAAAATATACACAAAAGGAAATAAGAAGGGATTCAAAACATATTCACATAAAATAAACTATATACAAGGGAGGTCAGTAATACAGGAATAAAAGACAAATACCTATAACACACATACACAAATCAAATTACAAAATGAAAAGTATTAATAGTGCTCCCCTATCAATAATTATCCTAAAGGCATATAAAATATAGACTTCAATCTGAATACAGAATGGATAAAAATAAGATCAAACTATACACTATCTACCAGAGACAGTTTAGATCTAAAGAAATACAAGTGTTGAAAGAAAATATGGAAAATACAAAGGAACAAGAAGGCAGTAGGGGTGGCCATATCAATTTCAGCCAAAATAAATTACAAAAAAAAAAAAAAAAAACTACTACAAGAGGGAAAAAAGCAATATTATTTAATGATGTAAAAACCAATTCACAAGGAAGATATAACAATTATAAACATACATGTGCCATATATCAGAGCTCCAAAATATAAGAAGCAATTCTTAACAAAATTGAAGAGAAAAATAGGCAACTCTACAATAATATGAGGAGACTTTAGTACCCTACTTGCAAAAATAGACAGCAAAACCAGGCAGAAAATCAATAAAATAAAAGGGTACTTAAAAAATACCTTGAACATTTAGACCTAATAGACATATAGAGAGCACTCCACTCAACAACAGCAAAGTACATTATTTTTTCACATACACATTGATTGTTTTCAAGGAGAGGCCATATATTTAAGCCCCCACCAAATAGTCTCAATAAATTCAAAAACATTTAAATCATACAACATATGTTTTCCATTTACAATCAGCTGTTGACTTCTATTCATTGCATTGTAACTGGAAAAGACTACACACAGACACACACACACACACACACACACAGTTTTTTAAAAATAATAAATTTAGAAAAGCTGCAAGATGCAAAATCAACAAAAAACTACTTGCCTTTCTATACACTAACAGTGAAAAATTTGAAATAAAAATTAAGAAAACAATTTTATTTACAATAACATCAAAGGGATTGATAATACTTAGAAATAACTTAGTCAAGGAGGCAAAATACTTTTATGGTATAAACAAAAAAATTTGCTGAAATTAAATGATATATTAATAAATGGAAAGAAACCCTGTTTTCATAAATTCGAAAACAATATTGTTAAGATGTGTATATTAGCCCTTTGTCAGATGAGTAGATTGCAAAAATTTTCTCCCATTCTGTAGGTTGCCTGTTCACTCTGATGGTAGTTTCTTTTGCTGTGCAGAAGCTCTTTAGTTTAATAAGATTCCATTTGTCAATTTTGGCTTTTGCTGCTGTTGCTTTTGGTGTTTTAGACATGAAGTCTTTGCCCATGCCTATGTCCTGAATGGTACTACCTAGGTTTTCCTCTAGGGTTTTTATGGTATTAGGTCTAACATTTAAGTCTCTAATCCATCTTGAATTAATTCTCATATAAGGAGTAAGGAAAGGATCCAGTTTCAGCTTTCTACTTATGGCTAGCCAATTTTCCCAGCACCATTTATTAAATAGGGAATCCTTTCCCCATTTCTTGTTTCTCTCAGGTTTGTCAAAGATCAGATGGCTGTAGATGTGTGGTATTATTTCTGAGGATCCAGAACCTACAAAGAACTCAAACAAATTTACAAGAAAAAAACAAACAACCCCATCAAAAAGTGGGCAAAGGATATGAACAGACATTTCTCAAGAGAAGACATTCATACAGCCAACAGACACATGAAAAACTGCTCATCATCACTGGCCATCAGAGAAATGCAAATCAAAACCACAATGAGATACCATCTCACACCAGTTAGAATGGCGATCATTAAAAAGTCAGGAAACAACAGGTGCTGGAGAGGATGTGGAGAAATAGGAACACTTTTACACTGTTGGCAGGATTGTAAACTAGTTCAACCATTATGGAAAACAGTATGGCGATTCCTCAAGGATCTAGAACTAGATGTACCATATGACCCAGCCATCCCCATTACTGGGTATATACCCAAAGGATTATAAATCATGCTGCTATAAAGACACATGCACACGTATGTTTATTGCAGCACTATTCACAATAGCAAAGACTTGGAATCAACCCATATGTCCATCAGTGACAGACTGGATTAAGAAAATGTGGCACATATACACCATGGAATACTATGCAGCCATAAAAAAGGATGAGTTTGTGTCCTTTGTAGGGACATGGATGCAGCTGGAAACCATCATTCTCAGCGAACTATCACAAGAACAGAAAGCCAAACACCGCATGTTCTCACTCATAGTTGGGAACTGAACAATGAGATCACTTGGACTCGGGAAGGGGAACATCACACACCGGGGCCTATCATGGGGAGGGGGGAGGGGGGAGGGATTGCATTGGGAGTTATACTTGATGTAAATGACGAGTTGATGGGTGCTGACGAGTTGATGGGTGCAGCACAGCCACATGGCACAAGTATACATATGTAACAAACCTGCACGTTATGCACATGTACCCCAGAACTTAAAGTATAATAATAATAATAAATAAATTAAAAAAAAAAGATGTGTAGAGTATCCGAAGTTGATGTACAAAGTCAATGCAATCTCAATCAAAATGATGGTTGAGAGAGAAGGAGAGAAAACTCTCTCATGCCTCTTCTTATAAACGGATGATTCCCACCCGTAAGCACTTCACTTTCACAACTTCATTAACTCCCAAAGGCCCTTCTTCTATTCACATCAGGGCTAAGAGTTTTAACATAAATTTTGTGAGAAAAACAATATTTAGTCCACAGCATTCTACCCCTGCCCCTCACCAAATGCTTGTTTTTATCACAGGCCAAATTAATTCCTTTCATTCTAACATTTCGAAGACTCTTAACTCATTGCAGCATCAATTCTAAAATCTAAAGTTCTTAATTTCATATAAATATCATCTAATCAGATGTGAGTAAGAGTTTCATCCTTAGACAAAATTCCTCTCTATCTGTAAGTCTGTCAAACTAAAAAAGTTATATGGTTCTAAATCAATGGTGGGAGAGGCAGGGAATAGACATTCTCATTCTAAAAAGGAAAAACAGGGAAGAAGAAAAAGATTATGAGTTCCAAGCACATCCAAAACCTAACTAGGCAAATTCTGTACAATCTTAAGGGTGGAGACAATTTTTTTTTTGTCCCAATGCTCTGCTTTCTGGACCCACTAGGTAGCAATGTCGCCCTCATGGCTCAGCGGGGCACTGCCTACGTCATGGCTCTCTGCAGTGCCTGACCTATGGCCATGATGGGGCTTTCTGTCAGGGTTCTGCCTATGCTGACACTCTGCCATGCGGTGATTGCCTCCACAGGCTCTACTGGATGGCCCTATCCCTATGGCACGGAGCGTCCCTACTCCCTGAGCTTCTGTTGGGCACTGTCTGCTTTATAGATCATTGAATTACTTTAAAGGTCCTCTTTTTCTTGGAAGTTAGCACACAGTTTCAGCCTTTTTAATTTTATCACACTTTCTCTTTTTTTAATTTTTTATTTCCAGCTGGCAGTGATTCTGATGGTATAATCAGATATCTATTCCTGGGTATTTTTAGTTGACTGATCGAGTCTGTGCTTCAAACTAGCAGTTTTCTTGCTGGGGTGGTTGATTAATTCCATGGTTCACATCCAACTATCTCAATCTCCTTATCAAATGTTTTCTTTGTCACCCTCAGTGCTCTATAACATGTTTTATAACATGTTTTCTCATTTTTTGCAATATGAACAGGTTGAAAACGTTATACTTTTTCAGGTTTTGGCTTATTTTATTTATTATTATTATTATTATTTTTTTTTTAAGACATGGAGTCTCTCTCTGTTGCCCAGGCAGAAGTGCAGTGGCACAATCAAACTTTATTGCAGCCTTGAATTCCTAGGCTCAAATAATTCACCTGCCTCAGCCTTCCGAGTAGCTGGAACTACAGGCATGTGTCACCATGCCCAGCTATTTTTAATATATTTTTTATTGTAAAGATGGGATCTCATTATGTTGTTTATGCTAATTTTGAACTCTTGGCCTCAAGCAGTCTTCCTGCCTTGGCTTCCCAAAGTGCTGAGATTACAGACTTGAGCCACTGTGTTCAGTCATTGGTTCTTTTATACTTAAAAGTCAAATTGTCTTTTTTGCAGATGAAATGATTCTATACCTATAAAACCCCATCAACTCAGCCCAAAATCTTCTTAAGCTGATGTATCAGGGTTCTCTAGAGGGACAGAACTAATGGAATATATATATATATATATATAAAATTAACTCACATTATCACAAAGTCCCACAATAGACCATCTGCAGACTGAGGAGCAAGGTGAGCCAGTCCGAGTTCCAAAACTGAAGAAAGAGTCCAATGTTTGGGGGCAGGAAGCATCCAGCACGGGAGAAAGATGTAGGCTGGGAGGCTAGGCCAGTCTCTCTTTTCACATTTTCCTGCCTGCTTATATTCTAGCTACGCTAACAGCTGATTAGATTGTGCCCCTTTCTTGGTTGTAGGAGGGGCCAAATGCAGCAACTTATTCTTCACCTTAGAAGAAATATCTCAGCAAGCCCCACACCACTAAACCCCCAGAAATTTTACTGAGGTAGAAGGTCCCTGAATTTTAGTTGGATTTATTTCCCATTCTCTTGCATGCAAATGTCTCACCAATAAGTCCAGAGTGTTTGCTACTTCTTGCTCACTGGATCCAATCAGCATAATGTCATCAATGTAATGAGCCAGTGTGAAATCTTGCAGAAGCAAAAAGTGATCAAGATTTCTCTGAATAAGATTATGACACAAAGCTGGAGAGTTGATATACCCCTGAGGTAAGACAGTAAATGTACCTTGCTGCCCTTGTCAGCTGAAAGCAAATTGTTTCTGGTGGGCTTTATGGGCAAGAATAGAGAAATAGGCATTTGCCAAGTCAATGGCTGCATACCAGATATCAGGGGATGTGTTAATTTGCTCAAGAAATGATACCACATCTGGTACAGCAGCTGCAATTGGAGTCACCACTTGGTTAAGCTTATGATAATCCACTGTCATTCTTCAAGAGCTGATAAGCAATGTCAGCAAAGTCTCAGGATATAAAATCAATGTGCAGGAATCACAAGCATTTCTATATATTAACAACAGACAAGCAGACAAATTGAGAATAAACTTTCATTTACAATTGCCACAAAGAAAATAAAATACCTAGGAATACAGCTCACAAGGGAAGTGAAGGACTTCTTCAAGAAGAACTACAAACCACTACTCAAGAAATCAGAGAAGAAACAAAAAGGTGAACAAACATTCCATGTTCATGGATAGGAAGAATCAATATCATGAAAATGGCCATACTGCCCAAAGCAATTTATATATTCAATGTTATTTCCATTAAACTAGCATTGAAATTCTTCAAAATATTAGAAAAAACTATCTTAAAATTCATATGGAATCAAAAAAAAAAAAGAAGAAGAAGAAAAAAAAAGAGCCTGTATAGCCACACAACAATCCTAAGCAAAAAGAATAAAGCTGGAGATATCACACTACCTGACTTCAAATTATACTACAAGACTATAGTAATCAAAACAGTATGGTACTGGTACAAAAACAGGCATGCAGACCAATGGAACAGAATAGAGAACTCAGAAATAAAACCACACATCTACAACCAAATGAGTCTCAAAAAAACTGGCAAAAACCAGCAATGGGGAAGGAATTCCCTATTTAATAAATAGTGCTAAGCAAACTGACTAGCTATATGCAGAAAATTGAAACTGGACCCCTTCCTCACAACTTATAGAAATACTAAATCAAGATGGATTAAAGACTTAAATGTAATACCCAAAATTATAAAACCCTGGAAGAAAACATAGGCAATACCATTCAGGACATAGGCAAGGACAAAGATTTTATGAAGAAATTACCAAAAGCAATTGCAATGAAAGCAAAAATTGACAAATGGGATCTAATTAAACTAAAGATCTTCTGTGCAGCAAAAGAAACTATCATCAGAGAGTACAGACAACCTACAGAATGGAAGAAAATTTTTGCAGTCTATCTATCTGACAAAGATCTAATATCCAGAATCTATGGGAAACTTAAGCAAATTTACAAAAAATCAAAAACAAAAACAAAAACAAAACTCCACTAAAAAGTGGGCAAAAGACATGAACAGACACTTCTCAAAGGAAGACATTTATGTGACCAACAAATACATGAAAAAACCTCCACTTCACTGATCATTAGAAAAATGCAAATTAAAACCACAATGAAATATCATTTCATGCTAGTCAGAATCATGATTATTAAATAGTCAGGAAACAACAGATGCTGGCGAGGTTGTAGGGAAATAGGAATTCTCTCACACTGTTAGTGGGAATGTAAATTAGTTCAACCACTGTGGAAGATGGTGTGGCAATTCCTCAAAGATTTAGAATCAAAAATACCATTTGACCCAGTAGTCCCAGTACAGGGTATATACCCAAAGGAATGTAAGTTATTCTGTTATAAAGGTACATGCATATGTATGTTCACTGCAGCACTATTCACAATACCAAAGAAATGGAATCAACCCAAATGCCCATGAATGATAGACTGGATGAAGAAAATGTGGTACATATACACAATGGAATACTATGCGGTCACAAGAAGGAATGAGATCATGTCCTTTTCAGGGACATGGATGGAGCTGGAAGCCCTTATCCTCAGCAAGCTAATGCAGGAACAGACAACCAAACACTGCATGTTCTCACTTATAAGTGGGAGTTGAACAACGAGAACACATGGACACAGGGAGGGGAACAACACAAACTGAGGCCAGTTGAGGGAGGGTAGGCGGAAGAGCATCAGAAAAAATAGCTAATTCATGCCAGGCTTAATACCTAGATGATGGGGTTCATAGGTGCAGCAAATCACCATGACGCATGTTTACGTATGTAACAAACTTGCACATCCTGCACGTGTACCTGGGAACTTAAAAAGAAAACAAATTTAAACATAAAAAATAATTTTCGATCTAATTTATTTCTCTCTTCTCACATATTACTACAATCAGTCGGGAAAAACAGACTGCTCGTTCAACACTTCACTTAGAAATCTCCTCAGGTAAATATTGAACTTCATTGCTCATCAGTTTTACCTTTCAAAAAACACTGGAACTCAAACACAATTTAGCCAAGTTCTTTGCTATTTTATTTTTATTTATTTATTTATTTTTTTGAGACGGAGTCTCGCTCTGTCGCCCGGGCTGGAGTGCAGTGGCCGGATCTCAGCTCACTGCAAGCTCTACCTCCCGGGTTTATGCCATTCTCCTGCCTCAGCCTCCCGAGTAGCTGGAACTACAGGCGCGCGGCCACCTCGCCCGGTTAGTTTTTTTTTTTTTTTTTTTTTTTTTTGTATTTTTTAGTAGAGACAGGGTTTCACGGTATTAGCCAGGATGGTCTCGATCTCCTGACCTTGTGATCCGCCCGTCTCGGCCTCCCAAAGTGCTGGGATTACAGGCTTGAGCCACCGCGCCGGCCATTCTTTGCTACTTTATAACAAGCATTGCTTTTCCTCCATTGTCCAGTTGTTCTCCTTTTTATGTGAACCTCATTAGGATGGCTTTTTACCATCCACAGTTCCACAAACATCCTGTATGCTATTATTTATGTATTCTCTAAGAAGATAAATGCTTTATCTACAGCTCTCCTCTTTCTTTCTGATCCCTCACTATAATCACCTTTAAAAGTCTCTTTGGAGACTTGGGTATTTTTAGCATGTACTTCAAAACTCTTCCAGCCTCTATACCTAGTTCCAAAGGCATTTTTAGGTGTTTAATACAGCAGCAGCTCATTTCTTGGTACCAATTTCTATCTTAGTCTGTCGGACTGTTGTAACAAAATACTATAGACTGGGTGGCTTAAATGACTGAAATTTATTAGTTATATGTCTGAAGGTTGTGAAGCCCAATATCAAGGTGACAGCAAAACTGGTGTCTTAGGAGGACACACTTCTAAATTTGCAGAGAGGCAGTTCTTCTTGTATCCTACGTGGCAGAGAGAGAGAGAGAGAGGAGAAATGGGGGGTGAAGAGCAAGCTAGTCTTCTCACTTTTTTTCTTATAACCTTTTCTTCTAATGCCCCAATACCATTCACGAGGGCTTGAGCTTCATGATATAATTACTTTCTAAATGCCCCACCAACTAATTTCATCACATTGGGAGTTAGAATTTCAATATATAAATTTGAAGGAAAAGGAAACATTCCATTTATAGAACAAACCAATAGAAGAAAATAGTAAGCCCAGAAATAAACTTTTGCCTTTATGGGCAAATGATTTTAGACAAAGTCATTGAATTGAGAAAACAAGTGGTGATGGGAAAGCTGGATATCTACATGAAAAAGGATCATGTCTGATACTTACCTTATACCATATACAAAAATTAACTCAAAATTGATCAAATGCCTAAATGTAAGAGCTAAGGGCATAAGACCCTCAGGAAAAGACAAAAAGGGAAATCTTTGTAACATTGGATTTGGGAATAATTTCTGAAATATGATACCAAAAGCACAGGTGAAAGAAGAAAAAATAGATCAATTGAAGTTTTTTAAAATTAAAAATATTTTTGCATTAAAAATACTACCCAAAAGTAAAAATGCAACCTACATAATGGGAAAAATATTTTCAAATCATATATCTGATAAGAGTTAATATCCAGAATATGCAAAGAACTACAACTCAGTAACAAGAAAATACAAAACAGCTTGAGGAATAAATGGGCAAAAAAGTTGAATAGTCATTTCTCCAAAGAGGATATACAAATGACCATTAAGTACATGAAAAAATGGTCAACATGACTAACAAACGAAGTCTGTGTGTGTGTGTCGTGCCACTTGGAGCTGTGAATGGGATGACACAAGCAACCCTGTAGGCACCACCAATGGGACTATGCTGGGTCTGACCTGAAGCCAGAATATCACTGGGCCTTTCCCAACATCTGCTATAACCACTACCTGTCTACTGCCTATGATTGTAAACACCCTAGGTCTCTACAATCAGCGGATGGTAAAGCCAGCCAGGCCTGTGTTTGTCCCTTCTTGTTGATGAGTTCCCCAGGCTTGGGCAGGTCCAGAGGTGCCATCTAGGAGCCAGGGAGTCAAAAACCTTTGACATTTACATGGTGGTCTATTGTACTATGGCTGAACTGGCAGTCAAGCAAAATGACACAGTTTTTCTCATTCTTCCCTCAGGCAGACTCCTTCCACAGGCAGACAAGCCTCCCCTTGTGGCCATCCACCACCACAGGCCCACAGAGAGTATTCCCAGGCCATTGCCAGTGTTCACTTAAGGCTCCAGTGCTCTTCATTCAGCTTGCGGTAAATGCTGCCAGGCCTGAGATTCACACTTTTAGGCAGTGGGCTACCCTCTGTCTCAAGGAAGATTCATAAGTGCCATCCAAGAGCCAAGACCTTGAATTCTGGACCCTAAGAGCCTGCTTGGTGCTCTATCACCCTGTGGCTGACCTGGTACCTAAGTTACAAGACAAAGTCCCCTTTACTTTTCCCTCTGCTTTTCCCAAGTAGAAGGATTCTTACCCCATGGTCACTACAGCTGGGAATTTGCTTAGCATAACCTGAAGCCAACAAGTCTCGAAGTCTCACCCAAGACCTTTGGTACTTTGTACTACCTGGGTATTACTGATGGTTATTCAGGGCCCAGGGGCTCTTTAGCCAGCAGGTTATGGGTCTTGCCAGGACTGTGTCTTTCCCTTCATTGTAGTTGGTTTCCTTCTTGTCCGTGGCGTGTCTGGATATGTCCTCCAGGAGCTAGGACCTGGAATGGGGGCCTCATGACTCTGACCCATACCCTATCCTACTGTGACTAAGCCAGTAGCCAAGAGTCAAGACAAAGTCCTATTTATTCTTCTCTCTCCTCTCAAGAGAGAGAGAAAGAGGTGTCTTTTGGAGTCAGGAGCTATGCTGCCTGGGTTTGGTAGAGCAGTGGTGCAAACATTCTCTTAGCCATCCTGGCTGATGTCTGAGTCAGTTACATGCTTTTTTAGTCCACTGGCTCTGAGCACAGATCAGCACCAGGACTTACTTAGGAATTTCATTCCTTTTGGTCTATGCTGCCTTTCAAGTTTACTTAGAACCCCAGAGCACTTTAGCCCATTGTAGTATGACTTATTCATATGCAAATTCTGACCACCAGGATGTGCCATTTCCCTCTCCCTAAGATTGGTTTAAATGTTTTCCAGGTGGGTTGGCAACTTAACTAACCCAATCAGTTTATTTTCTTCTGGTTTTGCTTTCCACTGAGAGCACTGAGTTCAATGGAAATTCTCACAATCACTGCACTGTCTCTCTCCCATGTGCATAGCTTTCTCTCTACACCACGGTTGCTGCTGAGCAAAGGGGGAACGGTGGCATCAGTGATTCCAGTCTACGTTTTCTACCATTTTTAGTGTCTATTTCAGTGATACAATATTAAAAACAGGTAGTGTGGACGCTCACCTGATTTGTAGTTTTTATTAATGTGCTTTTTGTGCATAGATGTTTTTTAAATTAGGCAATTCTGCAAGGGGTTGGTGATCAATGAAGTCTTCTATACAACCATCTTTCTCTGCCTCTCCTGCTTGTACTTTTGTTTTACATACTTGTGATTCCAAAGTATAAAATTTAATATTCCTTATATTTCTTTAGTTTTTAATTTATGCAAACATTTTTTGTTGGTTTCATGATATTAAATTGACTGGCTTTATTAATATTTAGTTTATTTCACTTATTGTTTTATATTTGGACTATTTTCACAATTTTCATTGTTATAAATCTTGTGGCAGTAAAGATGTTTGTAGATAAAACTTCCTTTTATAAATTGCTTAGGACAAATGTCCAACAAATGAATCTAAGACCTTAGATATTTTTAGAAGCATTTATGGACTTCTAAGTGAATAAAAATCCCAGTTTGAATGAATTCCTAAATTACTAATATGAATGTTGTTACATTAATATTTATAATATTAATATTATTGAACTATATTGAAAATATTAATAATAATATTGAGATATTTTGAGAAGATTAATATTCATATTGTTGAGATAAAACATTTTTAGTTTACTTGTTCTGAAAACAATATAAGAAAATTTGAATTCTACATGTGTATATGTCAAGGGTTGAAAAGACTGGGACATTTAATTCATTCATTCATTCATTTCACTTCCTCGACACTAACACATTCTCTATTTCGAGATAATAATTTAGTGTCTACTGTGCTGATCATTATAGGCAATAAAGATATTTCTCCCAGTTAACAATACAGTGGGAGTAGTAACCTCACCAACAAATAGACTGATACTTCAAAACATGTTTAGCAAAATAACAGTCAATTATTTTTGACATATGGAAAGAAGTGATCACTACTTACTGCGGAATCCAGAGCACTAAAAGTCGGCCTTGAAGATGTATAGTAGAAATTGTAGAAATAGCAGTGTAGCTGTAGTCAGGAGACCCAGTTCTAATATTTGAATACTTTGAATAATTTAGGAAAATCGGTGACACATTCTGTACTTCAGTTTGATTATGCATTGTATGGAGATAATGATACATCTTTCTTCACATGATTGTTGTAAAGATCAAATAATGGTATTGTATTATCCTGTGGTTTTTAGGAAACAGAATGTGAGGCAAAAACATAGGTGTCACTACTTTGGTAGTAAAGTACCAGGGAAGCAGGAGTGAAAAGGCAGAAACTGAATCTGCCTTTTCAGAAAGAACTAATATAGGTGTGTGCTATTGAGCTGAGTAACACAAATCAGTCAATCACCCAGGACTGTCTTCGAAGGGGGCTGAATAAACTATTACATGGTAAAGCAATCTGTCTAAATATGAAGGGAGAATAATTTATCTTCCAGTCTACTACTGATCAATCATTTACCCTAAGGAGTATTCTTTCCCCTGAATCTCTGGGTTGTAAGCAGTACTTATATATCATATATTCAGCATTAATAAGGAAATCCCATGTATAATCGCAACAGATGGGTGTTGCAGATATAAAGCAAGATGTTGTGAAGTGATGTTCATTTGTTTCAATATCCATGCTGATTTTTATTCTCCAGATATTGCTAGGATAAAAATAGAAGTAAATAAGATTTGTAATTCGGTGAGGCATAATATATATGAGGTGACAATGGACATAATTAATATTAAGAAGTCAAATATCGAGCAATAAGAAAACACTGTAAGCAAAGGAGGTAATAATGACTGGCATATATATATATATATATATATATATATATATATATATATTTTTTTTTTTTTTTTTTTTTTAAACAGAGTCTCGCTCTGTCACCAGGCTGGAGTGCAGTGGCATGATCTTGGCTCACTGCAACCTCTATGTCCCGGGTTCAAGCAATTCTCCTGTCTCAGCCTCCCAAGTAGCTGGGACTACAGGCACATGCTACCACGCCTGGTTAATTTTGTATTTTTAGTAGAGATGGGGTTTTACCATGTTGGCCAGGATGGTCTCAATCTCTTGAACTCATGATCTGACCGCCTCAGCCTCCCAAAGTGCTGGGATTACAGGCGTGAGTCACCACGCCCAGCCAATGAGTGGCATTTTTATGAAGAGTAAGTAATCCTGTTTGAACTAGCACTGTAAATATAGTCAAAAAAGTAAAAGATCAACCTTGAAAATGAAGAGGTGATAATAATCTTTTTATTGTTTATTCTGTAATCCATGTCAGAAAATTTAAAAAAATGAATAAGATAATGGCATGATAGAATTATGCTTTAAGATTACACTTGGAAGTAGCAAGAATACATGAATATATAATAAGAAGAAGTGGAGAATGAGAGAGTAAGAGAAAGGAAAAAGAAAAGCAGATGAACAGTTATATTATGAATATGGACATAACCACTTACCATAAGGGAGCACCTTAATGCTGTCTAGAAATCCTACTCCATTTACGTCACCCATTGCTCTAGAATCTAGATAACTATTTCACAGTTTCTCCTCTCTGCTTCAACCTTCAACATCTTTCCTCCTTCTATTTTCAGCTCATGAAAATGCTTTTCTACTTACTGCGAATGTAGAATCAATGTAAAAAGACCTTTCATGCTTTCATCCTTTCTCACTTATCATCTTATTTTATTGGTGTCCATATAGTTTCATTTGCCACCTACTACTATACATCAATTCTGTGCAAAAGTGCCATGTCTTCTTGCCTATTCAAAGACTTTTTCAGGTGTGTGTGTCTTCCATGTTAAAAACCAACAACATGCCAAAAAGATCACTTCCCTTGACTCCTCATCTTTTTTTCCAGTTTCTGCTTTATTTCTCTGATCTTCTTTACATAAAATTTTCCTAAAAGAATCTTCACTCTTTGTCCCCACTTTCTCTCCTAGTATTCTGTCTTATGCCCAGGCAAATAAGGCTCTTGTAATCAGCATTACAATGAAACTGCTCTAATTAAGGAAACCCATTGTTTCTGTGCTGCTATATCCAGTGATCGATTCTCATTACCCACCTTACTCAGCCTATTAATAACATTGGACACGGTTCATAGCTTTCTCTTTCTTAAGAAATTTTTGTTTTTGGCTTCTAGATGCCATTCTTCTCTTACTTCATTAGAGGCTCCTTTTTCTTGCTAAAGATCTTTCTGCCTGGTTGTACCGCATCAACCTTACCTTTAAAAATAAGAATGCTGCAAGACACAATCTTCAGACAGCCCTTTCTTTGTATTGACAAGAATTCCATAGGTGGCTTTTTTTTTTTTCATACTCTAGGTATACATCCATTAATGAGTCATAAAATAAACCTTGTAGGACAGAATAGGTTGATGAGGAGTGGGGGAATAGAACAGGAAATATAAGATTTCATTGTATTTAACAAAAACAAGTATTTTTCATATGTGCTGGGTCACAATATAAAATGTACTTTTTGATTATAATTTATGATCAAAAGTGAAAGCCACTCTTCTTGGTCACCTCATCTATAAGGTGACCTCATCTACTTCCATGGAATTGAATACCATACCATATTTAAATGCTCAGTATGTTCCTCTCCCCTGAACTCAAAATTATTTATGAAACTGTGTATTCAATGTCTTTACTGGGATGTCTCTTAGCCATTTCAACTTCAGCACATGTAAACATCAACTAAGTTGACTTTACTTGACTTTTTACTAAAGATAATAAAAGTCAACTCTGGTTTCCACCTAAGCTTCCTCCTTTTAAAGTCTTTTGGCTCTTAGGGAATAAAAATGTTCTTCTTTCAATTTCCCAGGCCAAAAACGTTGGGGGTAATCCTGGTTGTCATTATTTCTCTGAAACTCTACGTTCAATCCATCTTCATGTTCCTGAAGTTCTGCCTTTGAATGTATCCCAATTTCAACCCTTATCTCTACTTTTACTGTTACTATTCTGGTTCAAGTCACCATATATATATATATGTATTTTTTTTTTTTTCCTGGAAGAAAGTAGGAGTCAGTTATCTGGTCTCCCTATCCCTGTCCTTATCTCTACTACTCTTTAGTTTCCACACAGCCTCCAGAATTTTCATTTTAAGACATGGGATAGATTATATTACTTCTGTGCTTAAGATATTTAAATGTCTTCCCATGTCGTTTTGAGTAAACACCAAATATGTAAAAAGGTGTGCAAACCTCTCTGTGATCTGACTACTGTCACCACTCTTACTAAGTTGCTTTTCACACTGATTTTGTTGTTGTTCAATGAAAACACAGTGTGTGCTTCCACATCAGGCACTTAACACTTGCAATTTCCTCTGCCTGAAATATTATTCCCCCAAATATAAGATATGTACCTAAAGAGCTCCCTCCCTGCCTTCAAGTCTTTACTCAAATATTACTTCATCAAGCAAATTTTCTTTAATTATCTTTCTTTTTGTAACTAAATATTTCCTATTACCCTTACCTTGCTGTTATTTTTTCCATAGCAGCTTTTATCATTTTTAAATACTAAAAATGTACTCTTTTAATGTTATTTCTTCTTTTGTTTAAAATTGTGGTAAGGACACTTAACATAAAATCTACCCTTTTGACACATTTTTAAGTACACAATGTAGTACAGTAATTTTTCAGTGTTTATGGGGAATTGATTTCGGGTCCCTTACCCACTCCACATCTGTGAATGCCAGAATTGTGGATGCTCAAGTTTCTTATATAAAATGATATAATATTTGCATATAACCTATACATACCCTTTTGTATACTTTAAATAACCCTTCTAGATTTCTTGTAACACCTTATACAATGTAAATGGTATGCAAACAGTTGTTATAGTACATTTTTAGTGCATATCATTTTATTGTTGTATTATTATTGTTTTTGAATGTTTTTGATCTTTGCTTGGTTGAATCCACAGATGCAGTAGTCATAAATGTGAAGCATCCACTGTATTGTTAAATATAGGCATAAATTTATATGGTAAACCTCTAGAACTTTATTCCATATTGCATAATTGAAACTTTATAGACTTTGAATAGCAATTCTCCACTTTTCCCTCCTCACACCACCTGTTAACTATTATTCTACTTTTTGTTTCTATGAGTTTGACTCGTTTAAATATCTCATATAAATGCAACATACAGTATATATTTTTCTGTAACTGACTTAGTTCATCTAGCACAATGTTTTCCAGACCCATTCATACTGTCACCTATAAGAGAATTTCTTGGCTCAATATATATATATTTTTTTACTGTATGTATATTTGACATTTACTTTATCTATTCATCTGTTCATGGACATTTAGATTGTTTCTATATCTAAGATTTTGTGAATACTGCTACAATGAGCATGGAAGTGCCGATGTCTCTTTGACAGATATTATGATTTCAATTCTATATCAAACTAAAAAGTTTCTGCACAGCAAAGAAAGCAATCAATAGAATAAGGAGACAACCTAACAAATGCAAGAAAATATTTGCAAGCCATTATCTGCTAGGGGATTAATATCTAAAATTAATACATAACTAGTATAACTCAATAGCAAAAGAAAACACAATTAAAAAATGGACTAAGGAAGTGAATATGTCCTCGAAAATAGCATACAAATGACCAACAGGTATATGAAAAGATGTATAATGGAAATGCAAATCAAAACCACCATGCCCCTTCATGGGTCCCATGTTTAAAAACTGGTGGGCTTAGTAAAATCTGGGATTGGAGCTTTTGGGCCTCTGCCATCAAAAGGTGAAGCAGAGGACATGGAAACTCTCACTACTCATTCTCCATAAACTGGCCAGAATCACTCCGTGTTTGGCAGTCTCTTATAAGAAAAGAATGCTGACCAGTTGTTGTATCAAAACTACAACAGGGATGGGCAGCTGTCCGGCAGTTGGGTTGATTGAAATTAGTGGTGGAGTCTTTTTAAAGGTCTGGTTTATGTTCAGCCTTTAGAAAAAACAGCCTAATGGCAGTTAGCAACAGAAGGGATATAATAAGTCATGTCTGACCACTGATCCCCCTCATGGCTGGTAACTCAGCTTCCACGTTTTCTCTGGGGTCCCCTTGGACAAGGAGAGGTCTATTCAGTCAGTTGAGCAGCTTAGAATTGTATTTGTATTTCTCAACACGTATTCCTTAATTGTATTTTTGAAGAGAAACTAAGGATCTCCAATTTATTGAATGTAATTCATTGGTCTATAAATAAGGAAAAATAACTCTTTTACCTACTTCACTAGGTTTGTTGTAAACTAAATAAAATTGATTGTTATTACATTATAGTCACATTTACTAATCCAAACGTGTTTAAAGTATAATTATTGAGACAGGTGGCCAAGACAGCCAACTAGAAACAGCTAGGGTATGTGACTCTCATGGAGAGGAACTAAAAGGGCAAATAAATACAGCACCTTCAACTGAAACATCCAGGTACTCACATTGGGACTAATCAAGGAAACGACTTGACCCATGGAGAATGGAGAAAAGCAAGGCAAGACAACGGCCCACCTGGGAGCAATGCAAAACCGAGGAAACCTTCCCGACCCAGGGAAGTGGTGAGTGAATATGTGACCCTGGAAAACCACACTTCTCTTACGGATCCTTTCAACCCTTAAATTAGGAGATCCCCTCTTGAATCCACTCCATGAAGGCCATCAGTCTGACACACAGAACTACATGGAGTCTTGACAAAGAAAACACTCAGACACATGCAGATACTTGGGAGCTTTAGGTACTCCAGCTCCTGGCTTCCCAACAAAAGTATCTGCAACTCCTGTGAAGCAGAAGTTTAGACCTCCATACATACCTGTAGGAAAGATTCTGAATCACAGTATTTGGGTGACTTAGTCATTTCAGCCTTTGAGCTTTGCAAAACCCTAGCTGACTGGGGTGAAAGTGCTACCTCAGCACAAGCACAGCGGCTCTATGAAAGTGTGGCCAGTCTGTTTACTTAATCTTTCCTCAATCTCATTTCTCCTCATTAGGTGGAACCTCCCAACTGGGGCCTCAAGTCACCTTCACCAGTGTTTTCCAGCCAACAGAAGTTTTAAAACTCTCTGGGAAAGAGTTTTCAGTGGGAGGGGCAGGTCACCTTCTTTGCTGTTTGGGAGACTTACCCATTCCAGCCATTAGGCTTTGGAGAACCCAGGCTAACTGTGGGTGGAAGAGATCCCCTAGGACAGAACAGCTGCTGTACCAAAACGTGGCCAGACTACTTTTTTAAGCAGGTCCCAAATCCGTTCCATCTCACTGGGTGGGACTTTCCAACTGGAGCCTCCAGCCACCCTCCAGCCAACCGAGATTTGAAAACTCCCTGAGACAGAGCTCCCAGAGGGAAAAACAAAAAACCATCTTTGCTGTTTGGGTGACTTAGGCATACCAGCCTCCAGGCTTTGGAGTGCCCAAGCTGGCTGGGGCAAAAGTGGTACCCATACACATCTCAGCTGCTCTATAAAATCAGGCTCAGACAGCTTTTCTAAGTGGGTCCCTGATGCCATTACTCCTCACTGGGCAGGACTGCTCAACTGGGGCCTACAGCCATCCCTACCAGTGTTCCCCTGCCTACAGAAATTTGAAAACTCCTCAGGTGGAACTCCGAGAAGGAGGAGTGGGCTACCATCTTTGGTCTCTGAGTGACTTAGCAGTTCCAACCTTCAGGATTTGGAGAGGCCAAGCCATCTGGGGGTGAAACAGTACCCAGCACAGCACAGTGGCCCCATGAAAATATGGCCAGATGGCTTTGGTAAGCAGGTCCCAACACTGTTTCTCATCATCAGGTGGATCCCCTTAATGAGGTTATACAGCTACCCCCACTGGTTTTCCCCAGCTGACAGAGGTTTCAGACCTCCTGGGATAAGCCTCCCAGGAAGAGGGGCAGGCCACCATATTTGCTATTTGGGTGACTTAGCTGTTTCATCCTTCAGGCTTTAGAGTGTCTGAGGTAATCAGGGACTGAAGTGGACCCCCAGTACCCCACAGCTATTCAACATAATTTTGGCCAAACTACTTTGCTAAATGGGTGTCCAATCCCATTCCTCTTGACTGGGAAAAACAAAAACAAAAACAAAAACAAAAAACAAAAAAAAAACCATCTGGGATTTTCAACAACCTCCTACAGGTGTATTCGAGATGGCAACAGGTGCTTCCCTCCCTGAGACAGAGATTACAGAGAAAGGAAAAGGTTGCCATTTTTGCTGTTTCACCTCCTTCACTGATGATACCTTCAGGTACTAGAAAATATGAGGTGACTACAGACTGGATTGGACCCCCAGCATATCACAGCAGCCTTATGGAAAAGTGGTCAAACTTTTGGAAAAAAAATATGCAAAGACCAACAACCTCAGAGATTAAACAGAGAAGCCCACAAAATTGAAAAAGAATAAGTGTAAGAATGCTGAAAACTCAAAAAGCCAGAATGACCAGTTTCCTCTGAAAAAGCACATCACCACTCCAGCAAGGTTTTGAAACCAGGCTGATGCTGTGGTGGCTGAAATGACAGAAGTAGAATTCAGAATATAGATAAAAATGAAGTTCACTGAGTTAAAAGAGTATGTTGTAACCCAATGCAAGGAAGCTAAAAGTTATGATAAAACATTGCAAGAGCTGATAGATAAAATAGACAGTAAGGAAAAGAATGTAACTGATCTGATAGAGCTAAAAACACACTACAGGAATTTTATAATGCAATTACAAATATTAGTAGCAAAATAGACCAAGCAAAAGAAAGAATCTCAGAGCTTGAATATTGCCTTTCTGAAATAATACAGGCAGACAAGAATAGATAAAAAATTAAAAGAAATAAAAAATCCAAGAAACACGAAATTATGTAAAGAGACCAAATTTATGGCTGTTTGGTTAGACACACAATCATCAGATTCTCCAAAGTGGAAATGAAAGAAGGAATGTTAAAGACAGCTAGAAAAAAATGCCAGATCATCTACAAAGTGAAGTCTTTCAGACTAAGAGTGGACCACTCAGCTGAAAACCTACAAGCCAGAAAAAAATTGGGGAGGAGTATTCAACATTTTTAAAGAGAAGATATTCCAACACAGAATTTTATATTTATCCAAACTGAGCTTCATAAGTGAAAGAGAAATAAAATCTTTCTCAGAGAAGCAACTGATGAGGGGATTTGTTACCACTAGTGCTGCCTTACAAGAGATCCTAAAGGAAGTATTAAATATAGAAAAGAAAGACCATTACCAGCTACTACAAAACCACATTGAATTAAATACATGAGTGACACTATAAACCAATCACATAAACAAGTCAAATATGCACATATCAATACTAACAGTAAATGTAAATGGGCTAAATGTCTCAATTAAAAGAAACAGACCAGCTGGATACAGAACCAAGACCCATGCAATAACACATATAGGTTCAAAATAAAGAGATGAAGGAAAATCCACCAAGCAAATAGAAAATAGGAAAAGCAGAAGTTGCAACTGTAGTTTCTGCCAAAGCAGATGTAAAATTACAAAGATCAAAAAAAACCAAAGAAGATCATTACATAATGGTAAAGGGTTCAATTCAACTAAAAAAAAAAATCTAACTATTGTAAATATATATACACACAACAGAGGAGCAACCAAATTCATAAAGCAAATTTTTAGAGACCTTCAAAGAGGCCTAGATTCCCACACAATAATAGTGGAAGATGTTAACATCTCACTGTCAATATTAGACAGATCATTGAAACAGAACATTAAGAAAGATATCCAGGACCTGAACTCAGTGCTACATCAAGAGGATCTGATAGATATCCACAAAATTGTGTGGATTCTGAAATTCAAACAGTGGTCAGGAAGCTCTCTACAGGAACTCTGGCCTACCAAGAGTCTCTGTTTCCCCCTTTTCTTCCTTTTCACCCAAGAAAACCCTGTCTCACTCACCATTTAAATTGTTTGTCAGCCTGAATTTTCATGGCTGTGGGACAAAAAACTTTGTCTTTAGCTGAACTAAAGGTCCTGCAACATTAGTATTGGGGCAATATTTAGTAACCTGATAAATAAATAGTGTTTGCTTAAAAATTATATATATGTATATATATAATTAAAATGTGTTATTAAATGCATAGTTGAAAACATATTAAATATATATTTAATAATATATTTTATTATGTAAACATTATATTATTAGTATATATATATAATTTTAAATATATAATATGGCAATAATAGATACATGTCATTATGCATTTGTCAAAACCTATAGAATGTATCACACCAAGAGTGAATCCTAATGTAAACTATTCATATGGTTTGGCTGTGTCCCCACCCAAATCTCATTTTGAATTGTAGCTCTCATATTTCCCACGTGTGTGAAAAACGGAGTGGGAGGTAATTGAATCATAGAGACGGGTTTTTCCTGTGATGTTCTCTTGATAGTAAATAAGTCTCATGAGGTCTGATTGTTTCATAAAGGGCAGTTTGCCTGCACATGCTCTATCTTGCCTGCCACCATGCACGATGTGACTTTGCATCTCCCTCACCCTCCGCCATGATTGTGAGGTCTCCCTAGCCACGTGGAACTGTAAGTCCATTATACCTCTTTTTCTTTGTAGATTACCCAATCTCAGACATTTCTTCATAGCAGTGTGAAAATTGACTAATATAACTATGGACTTTCGATGTGTAGGATTCCAACATATGCCATCCTAAAATATGACTGTAGGAGATCAAAATACGGCTTTTTGGCATATATTTTTTTAATCTGGTTATTTTGAGAAATAGCAGTCATAGGAGAAATTCTAAAAACAGCACAGTTTACTCTTTTATAAGAAAAACTTTATACTTTTAAGGGAAATCTCCATTTGTAAGGGTTCCTGTGTACCAAGAAAAGAAGGATGATGAAATCACAAGAGACTCTTATCAATGGAGAAGACATTGACTTATAACTGCATAACAAACCTTAGTCTTGTTTACCCTGCGTTTTCTGGTTACTGTTCCATGTCTCGCCTCCTCTATACCCTTTTCGTTTGTTTCAGTTGAAGATGCTAACAAACCAGAGTTCTAGGCCACCTCTTTGACATTATTCATTTTTCAAGATAGCATCTATGTATATATGAGATATACATGTTAACAAACTACTGTTTCTTTTTCTCATGCTAATCTGCTTTTTGTTAAGGAACATCAACTGTCTTCTGCTTCTACTTATTCAGTTTATATGTGAATAACATTTTTCAAACATCAACTAAATACAAACACATAAAACACTTACTATATATATATTTACATACATTAATTCATATAACTGCCATAATTACTTTATGAGGTGGATCCTATTTTTGTGCTCCCCATTTTGCAAATAAGAAAATCGCAACATTAAGAGGTCGAACAACTTATCAAAGGCTACACAACTAGAAAAGGGGCAGAACTAGGATTTGAACTCAGGTAGAAAACGTAATACATTCTATTAATTGAAATGATTTACTTTTTAAGTATGCTTTAATGTATATTATACTATTATATAAATATTATATAAAGAACTAGTAAGAAGTGCAGGAAAAATAGGTAAACAGATTTTTTAACTAATTATATTTTTACCATGAATATGTGCTGTAATTCAATTTGATAACATTACTTGAATTCTACTGGACTCAGTAGAAGGATTTACATTTAAAAAGTAATTATTTCTATAGGAAAGTATCTCATATTCTAATGATAAATAAATGAAGAATTTAAATGAAGGAGTTGAGAAAATTTAAGAATGTTCTCTTTGGAAAGAAAAGAACCTGGAAAGTTCAAGAATGGTGTGTGGTATTTTACTCAGGCAGTAGGTGACAATATCTAAACTATCTGAACTGAATGCATTATAGACAAAATTCTCATATTAAAACTGAATATTTTTCTTCTTATTTTAAGAAATATAATGATTTTCTAGTTATCTGTATTTTGTGTTTTTGTCAGCAAATATGTCTAAAAATTCTTCATTTAAAAAAGAAACTTTATGTTTTTCTGAAAAAATGCTTATGTATATATACAAAATAACATGTCTACTAATAAATGACTATGTAAAATTGTAACAGTTCTAATATCTGTGATATAATTATCATTAACTTTACATTTAATGTAAACTAATAGTCAAGTGAGAAATATCTTTCCGAGAAAAAATCAAGGAATATGCAGAATAGAGATATATTTTTTACCAGTGATTAAAAAAAACTTCAACTGGATTAAATTTAAAGGAGTTTAATTGAGCAATGAATGATTCACAAATCAGGCAGACTTCTAAGTCACAGTAGGCTCAGAGACTCCAATGTAGCCATGTGGTGGAAGATTTATGGAGAGGAAAAGGAAAGTGAAGTACAGAAAATGAAAGTGAGGTACAGAAACAGCTGGATGGGTTACAGCTCAGCATTTGCCTTATTTGAACATGGTTTGAACAATTGGCTACATTTGATTGGCACAAATGTAGGCTATGGTCTCTTTAGACCTCCACTTGATATAGTTCATGATGTACAGAAAAGCCTTTGAGCCAAACTTAAATATGTCAGAAGGCAGCTTTAGGCTAAACTCGATTTAACAATTTCTCCATTTTGTAATTTTCTCAATTTTGTGAGATTGACCGAAACCTTAATCATTGATGTCATTATCATGATTGTAAGTGTACTTATTTGACCTAGAAACCCACCGGGAAATAGTAAAACAATGGGTTTTTCAAGGTGGAACAAGGACTGAGTAGAGGTTATCTCCTTATGCTGGAAAGCACTGTTTATAGGAGAAAACAAAACCATGTCTGCTCCAGAACCTATGCTTTTCCTTAAAGTCTTAGTTTGATTATGTCACATTTAGCATGAGCGATTCCATTTTTGTTTGGTTTTGTCTGTTGGGGCCTAGTGCATGAGCTCAGTCCAAAACAATAACCTTCCATAATTTTGTTTAAATAAATTCCCTCTTTTTTGTCAGGTTCTCACTTAGGTGAAAGTGTGACCAAAAATTAAGGCCTTAGTGCCAATCTCATTTACGATCATTTTGGGGTTCCAGTCTCAGCATGTCATTCATAGGTTATGATGTCCTCATGGTCACACATTTCTTTTAGGTTTTGTCAGGCCAGTTGAAGAGAGACCATTTGACATTCTAGAGATGGTTACATGCAAACATTTAAAATGTTTTAGGAAATACAACACACCAGGGAGACTACTATTATGACTCTCAGGAGGATAATATCAAGAGTTTGGAGTATGCTTCTAACCCAGGGTCCCCGTAAATTAAACCACCTAAAATCAAACAGACAAAAGAAGGAGCCTGATAGAGTATAATTTTTTTTTTTTTTTTTTTTTTTTTGAGATGGAGTCTTGCTCTGTCGCCCAGGCTGGAGTGCAGTGGCACGATCCCGGCTCACTGCGAGCTCTGCCTCCCAGGTTCACGCCATTCTCCTGCCTCAGCCTCCCAAGTAGCTGGGACTACAGACGCTGGCCACTGCACCCGGCTATTTGTTTGTATTTTTAGTAGAGACGGGGTTTCACAGTGTTAACCAGGATGATCTCGATCTCCTGACCTCGTGATTTGCCCACCTCGGCCTCCCAAAGTGCTGGGATTACAGGCGTGAGCCACCACGCCCGGCTGAGTCTACTCTCTTAACTAAGCAGTATCTTCGCTAATCCCCTACAACTGGATCTCTATAATACCTAATGTCATATGTTTTTCCATAGTCCACAAGGGCCAGCAGCTGCACAGATACTTCTGTTTAGCCGGAAAGTAATCTAGAAGAATTCTATTATTTAGCAGAAGTTTCCCAAGAGAATTTAAAGTTTGTTGTGTAACCATAGCCTTTCCAGTAGGATCTGCAATTGAGCCCATCATGGGAGGTACATTTCTAATTATTGCATCTCTGAATCCAAATCATAGAAAAAGGACCTAACAAATGATGTCCATCTAGAAGGATGAAAGCCTCCTGACAATGTTCTTTTCATTAAAGTTTCAGGAATTCTTACCCAGTCCAAATGATAATGATTTCGGAGTTATTAGAAACCTGTATTCAAGAGTGCTTTCAGGGTCCTTTCCATCTTTTCATGAACCTCCTAGAAGACACTATATTCTAGGATTTTGTGTGTTTGTGAACTTTTCAGAAACTATGTCAGCATTAAGCAATTAATATGGAAATGATGTTAAATGGTTATGGTTAAAAACACAATTGACAAGGAAATTTGGTTATTTCTATGGCCTACAATAACTTAACATAATAACTATAATTATGATTGATAACATATACTTAGACATATTAGAACTTTAGCCATCCCATACAATTTTGTAACATATGTTAATGTCATTCACTAAAATATAACCTAAAGAAGGTGAAACAAAATTTTTTGTTTTGACAGTGCTTCTCATGTAACTTAACATGTTAAATAATCCTGTTTACCTCTCTTTTGGATGCTTCAGGGATCCTCCGTAGCATCCCAAAGTTAGAGGTCAGAAGAGACTATTTTGAAGCTGAAATTTTATTTTGGAAAGCCTATAAAATATGTTAAAGGTTTAAAACACTTGACATTATGAAATAGAATTCCAGGTCACCATAAGTCATTCAGTTGGCCAAAATGATGACTCAAAAACCTGAAAAAGGCATAAATCATCACTCCTTGAGAGAGGGACAATTTAGCTTTCAAAACAATCTGTCCCTTGTCTTTTTTTCTTTGTTCAGTAGTTTATTCGAAAGTAAAACAAAAATTTGTATTATTCTTTAATATTACATGAGTATCTGGTTCAAGAAAGAAAGTCAAATTTCACCTTTGCATTAGTGTACTATTAATGTCAACCCCAATCTTTAATAAAACCTTATAGACAAATCTGTCAATCTTAATCAGTTTGATCATAAGGTGAGATTCTCAAAAACTTTCTCTAATCCTCTACAAATTTTTGTTAAAGAGCAGATCAGTTCTTAAAGTAAACCTTGTTGTGCTTTTATTCCAATGTTCAATGCACAGAAAAAATTAAATAATGCCTTTTTAAATGTAGCTAATATGTATCGCACAGAATTTTTGCAAGATCAGTTTTTCGCAAATCCTTCATAACTTACTCAAAACTTCAGCTTTATCCTATCTGATATAAAACAATCCTTTAACCCTCTAAACCAGGTAAAAATTTATATTTTCATGCCTTCATATCATCTTTTATTAAAAGCATGTTTCACTTTCTTCACACACCTTGCATGTACAACACTTTTAATAATCTTAGTCACATGTTACAATGCCAACTTTCAGCAATTTTTATCTTTGATGAAAAACCTGGTAAGCAAGTGATTTTAATTATGTACTAGGTTTGGAGCCTAGGTCACCAGACAGAAGTGCAGATATGGTCTGATTCTTTTCAGCATAGCTAGGGGCATAGCTAACTCCATACATCCCAGACCTTACCTTACCAAGCCGTAAAGTGGCGAGTTGAACAATTTTTAAAAGTCAAAAAAGCAGTTTATTACCTTAAATCATTTAGCAAACCTAATATCTGACCTGCTTGATTTAGACAAAATGTCTTTATGTTACCAATAATTTTTAAAGCTCTTTATTTCTGAAAACTTATTAAGTCACATGAAGTAAAAGGCATTAGTTTTAATTTTTTGACAAAGTCTTTAATTTAAATTATTTGATTTGAAATCAATTTGCTTATTTTTCTTTAAGCCAATTAATTAGAGCTCTTTTATATAAACATCACAAGCACAACACATACACAACTATGCATACAGAAGAAGATCCAGTAGTTGTCACATTTTTCATTTGCCAGTTTTTAACTTTCTTAAATGGATTATTGGCTTCAAGATGGAGTTCTTCAAGGAAGAGGGCCAGAAAAGTATGCATTTTCTAGGGCCTTATCAACAGGCAGAGCTTGATGACAAAAACAAATTTCCAAAATTAAGGGTCCAATTTTTATATCACATTCTGGATCCACTGAAACAGAAATGCTGTGGGAGAAGACAATGTAAAGCTTTTACCTTGCATTTCATTGCATGGCAACCCAGCCAATCAGTTGATTTTTCAATCAGACCATCTTGCAATCAGTCCATCACCAATGGGAGTCTTATCTCTCAGTGGCAGGTGGAAATATTTCCATACCTTCTAGGTGGCTAAGCGTCTGCATCTGTAATCCAAACATGCAAAGAGCCAAGTATCTGACATAACTGCAATTAGCCATCCCTAAAAGTACATTTCCTACCTAGTTATTACACACAAAAGTTCTCTCATAATGAGAAGTAATTTCTGATAACCCCTTAACTCAAACTTATAAGATAACACAATGAAAAACAGAACACAGCCTTAAATTTTGAGAGGGATCTATATACTTTCAATTCCTGGGGTTTCACAAGAAAAACAGAGGTTGTTCCTAAAACAGAATCTACAGTGGCTACTCTGTTTTTCCCAAGGAGTCCCACGCTATTAGAAGTTATCGTAGGTCCTCTCAGGTGTGCATTGTGAGAGGCAAGAAGAAAAATAATAAAGAAAAACAATTCAGTTCACTGAAAAAAAAACACCCTTTCTTCAGAAAAATAAGATTCAAAAAGAGAAAGAAAACAAAAAAGTCCTCTTAAATATACGTAGAGATTGGATAGCCACTTTTAATGAAGCTGACTTTTAACCACAGCGCTTGCAAAAAAATAAAAATAAATAAATAAATAAAAATCCTTGTAAATTTTTTATTACCCTTCTTTAACCAGGCCAAACAGCAAATATTCCTGGCTTTTAAATGTTATCAAAATTAACCTCATAGGTGAAACTAACAAGCTTTAAAAATGGTTATGGCTTAACCATGAGTGTACAAGTGTATGAGGTACTTTCAAAGACGTGGTGAACAGTTGTTACAGAAGTTGGAATCTTCAAAGATAGCTCAGAGAAAGGAAAACTTAAGAAGGGAACCTAGAAGTTGTTCATAGAGGGGAAGAGAATCAACAGATGTTAAAGGTCACACAGATATGAATAAGAAATATACTAAATCCCTAAGCCAGGATTGAACCCAGGCCACCATTTTGAAATGGCAAAGCCTTAGCTGCTGAGGTAAAGGATTATTGGGAAGTTTCCATTGCTCTCCCCAGAAGGAGTCTAGAGCAGTCAATTTTGAGCTTGCAATGACTTCTAACTACTCAAGATAATTTGTAGAGCTAACTGTTACATGAACCACCAAATTCCTGTTCCCTAGATGGCAAAGACCAAGAGAAAGTACCACAACGTAGTTACAAGATCAAGCTCCCAAGGACATAAAACAAGATGGAGACCTCATCCAGTTTTTTGTTTGGTTCAGAGACCTGAAGCAAAGTTTGTTACTGACTAGCTTTCTGGGCCATCTTGAAGAGTGAGTTTATGGAATCCTAAGCCCATGTTCTATCATAAGGTACCCCTTTCATGACAGAACAACACAAAAAGACAAATTCATACCACAGAGTTTACCAGATTCACTACAGCTTAAGAGTAGACTCATACATCATTTTTCCCATTAATTAAAACTTTCCAAGAGATAGTGATTTTTATCATTCTCTCAACTGTTTTGCACAGAGAGAGAGCAAGAGAGAGAGAATCATTGCCTGCCACAGGGTGCGGAAGCTGATTAGCTCAAGGAGGTTAGAGAAAAACCCACCCATTGTAGCGAACCTGAATCAAAAAGTTCAGGTGGCTGCTTGTTAGTCGTGAAGGAATCTTTTCCAGCAATCCCATCAGCTCTCAATTTTTCCCCTTTGGGGAGAAAAAGGTTCCCATTTTCCACGGTCCTGTACATGCCTAATCCTGTCACTCATTGCCATCAGGAAAAATTGCAAGGCAGATTTCACTTTTTTAAATCAATTAGTCACTCAAGTTTTTATTTGCCTTATATATAGTCTTTAAATACAAATACTGAAAACTTTATAGAAACTTCTTCATGTTAATGGGCATCCATAGATGAGACTAATTTGGGAACTCTCATTTTCAAATGCGCTTCAGTGCAGTTTTGTTCCTTTGGAACATTCTACTGGAAGTCATCTTTAGTAAGATTTTGCCATTTCTGTAAGAATTTGCTGCTCAGTTCTTCAGAAATTAAGAATCCCATTTTTCTCACAATAGCAAAGACTTGGAATCAACCCAAATGTCCATCAGTGACAGATTGGATTAAGAAAATGTGGCACATATACACCATGGAATACTATGCAGCCATAAAAAAGGATGAGTTTGAGTCCTTTGTAGGGACTTGGATGCAGCTGGAATCCATCATTCTTAGCAAACTATCACAAGAACAGAAAACCAAACACCGCATGTTCTCACTCATAGGTGGGAACTGAACAATGAGATCACTCGGACTCAGGAAGGGGAACATCACACACCGGGGCCTATCATGGGGAGGGGGGAGGGGGGAGGGATTGCATTGGGAGTTATACCTGATGTAAATGACGAGTTGATGGGTGCAGCACAGCAACATGGCACAAGTATACATATGTAACAAACCTGCACGTTATGCACATGTACCCTACAACTTAAAGTATAATAATAATAAATAAATTTAAAAAAAAAAAAAAAAAAAAAAAAAGAATCCCATTTTTACCTAAGATACTGGCTTTGCTCTCAGGTTCCTAGATTAATTTAGCCAATTTTGTTTTTCCCTACCTAAGCATGTAAGAAAAATGAAACAAAGGAATAGAAGACAAAACCCCTGTGAATTTCCAAAAAGCCAAATTTTATACCCTCTACAATATTACCATTTACTATCCATTTCTTTCTGACCCATTCAGATGTAAGAGGCCTCTAACTGGATCCAAGCCAGTTAATTCCTTAATTAAATACTATTATGGACCCAGACCCATTTCCGTCATGACTTCCAAAGACAGTTTGGATTAGAAATTTGCTCAAAGAAACTGAGAGCTCAAACACAAATCCGTGGAGCTCCAAAATCCAGGAGAGAACATACCATTATCTCCAGCTGCTGCAATTTTTACACTTTTTAAATATTTAATGAAAAAACAGTTTACACTATGTTGAGCTATTATTTATTGAGTTGGATAATATACATGACCTTCTGCTTAATAAGAGAAATAAATTTGAAAAACAGTGACTGAAAATGTCAAAATCTCTCTTGTGCTAACTGAGTTATGTACATTTTCTTTTAACCAATGTCTTATAAGTGGTGGCAAAATTTACTTCTACACTGTTAGATTTTTTTTTTTTTTTAACTGGGACTAAGAGATAAACTAATGTAAGACAGATTATCAGGAGTAAAGCATACAAATTTATCTAATTTAATTTACAAACAGTAAGGTAGGAGGCTGGCAGGACTTGTTTTCCAGTAATGATCCTGCTAATTGAAGCAGAATCTGGTTGATTCTCAGGGTGAAGTGAGGAAGCTGTCCCAAACCTGCAGAAGTCAATGGAAGTGATATCTAGTTGCCCTCACTGCTCGTTAGCATAATGACATTCCCACTGGCACAATGACAGTTTACAAATGCCATTGCAATGGACCATGACAATGGCCCAGAAGTTATCTTACATGATTCCAGAAACTCTCCTCCCTTTTTCTAGAAAGTTCTAAATAATCTGCCTCTTAATTCTCATGTAAGTAAAAGTGGATATAAATGCAACTAACTGCCAACAGCCCATATGCTGCCAACTCTAGGCACACTGGCTGTGGGTTAGCCCTGCTCTGCAAGGAGCAGCACTAGTTCAATAAAAGTTGCCCTCTCTCACCATTGATTCACCCTTGTATTCTTTCCTTAGGGTAGCCAAGAACCTTCCCAGGCTAAGTCTCAATTTTGGGGCTCACTTGTCCTGTATTATCTTGGTGATCAAAAAGGGATGAAACAAAATGGTAAAATGGCAATTGGTGATTGACGAGGTGATAAGTTGACAATTGGCAATCAGTGAGACAATGCGATGGTGAGATGGCAAGAAGTGGCAATTGGTGAAACAGTTGGGTGGAGAGAAGGTGAAAGGCAATGATTGACGAGACACTGAGGTGGTGAGGCAGCAAGATTATGATTGATGAGGCATAACACTGTAGAGCTTAACTCTAGCCAAAGGCTCTTCTCAGAGCCATCATCTTTCCTGGCAGGTGGTGGAAGCAGATCTGAGCAGACCGATGAGCAAACAGCCACAGTGCCACCTCATATAAAAAGACCCACCATTCTGGCTGGCTGGTTACAGGATCATGTGCCTGATCCTCTCACGGCAGCTGAGCCAGCCCAAGCTTTAAAGCTTGGGTGGAGACCTTCACCCCAGCCCCACATTGGAGACTGGTCAGTATCATTTTGGCTCCTGTGGATGGGTAGGTGTTCCATCTGTCCCCCTTTCAACATTGGGTGTACCTGGAAATAAGACCTTGGCAAGGTAGTCAATTCAAATTCCCTCGCCATTTGAGTGCCCTGAACAGAAGCACAATGGATCAGCTTCATCCTTGTCACCCCTTCTCTCAGCCATTTCTCCTCTAACATCATTGTAATTTTTTGATTGGAAATTTTATTTTAATTTACCTTCCACACTGAAATATAGGTTTCATTTGCAGCTTTTGATTTAGCTCCGCATTAACTGCATTTGGCAATTGTAGAAGGCAGGACACCTGATTGTGAGAGTGTTCATTCTAGAAGTGTGAGTTAGAGGCCCACCTTCAGTGTTGGTCATCCCCATCTGCTCTGGGGTTTTTGACATTGGATATTATGGTTTAGAGGCCTACTCTACAGAGGTATTGTGAGTTAGAGGCCCACTCTAGGGGGCCTCTAAAGCACCTCCAATCTTTGGTATTGTCTTATCTGTTTTCTGCTCTAAAGTTCAAGATGATTATCTTGTCATTCTGTTTTTCCACCACCTTATAGACTTTGTTTAATAAATATACTCCTTTTGTTGTATTTCATTCACTGGCAAATGCTTATAATCAATTTTCTCATCAAAAGGAGAGGAGGATAACTCTCTTCTTTAGCTTTTTTGTCAGCTTCTGTGATTTTTCTATCCCCTGGTTCTAACTGTTGTTATGGCCAGTTGCTGAAATATTTCATCTTAGAGGTATATAAAAGCAATGATTTTCTCCAGTATAACTTGATGCTATACTCTTGTTTTTTCTTGATGTGTAACCTTATTTTTGACTTTTAGTCTTTGTCTCTTTTATTGCTTAAAAAAATATTTTAAGAAAAAATGGGTGCCTACCCACCACCCTTCTTGTCTGGCCTAGAACATTTAATTGACAATAAGAAATCTGAAAAACAAATTTAGGTGGTGAAAAGAAACAGGATGTCGGACATAACTCACTATATCCCCCTTTTTGGAATTTAGGCCAGGTCCAAAAGGCCCTTCAAGAATATGGAAATTCTATTAAAACCCTGGAAAGAAGAATACCCTGAGGATCAATTACAATCAAAGTGGAAGGGTCCCTCCCAGGTATGTATTGTTAAGTACCTGCCCAGTGTCCCATCTTTGATGATAAAAAATGATACTTTCCTTCTGGTGTAGAGAGGACATCTTTCACATGGGAATCTCATCACCTGCTTTTAAGAAACAGAAGGAAAGTCAGAGAGGTCTTGATGCTGTATTTTTTCAAGTGTCTTTAACTCAAAATAATCAATATCCAGGAGCAGCATATTTGGGGATAGCATGGTCTTAAATTCTTCAGGTTTATATGAAAGTATTTATTTTTCTTTTTGTTTGTTGTTTATCAATCAATTAATGTTTATGACAAAAATAACTAAAATGATATGGAGGTATACATTGTGGGGAAAAAAAAAAAAAAAAACCTCATGATCCTTTTCCCATCTTATCCTTCAGAAATAATCATAGTAAAGGTTTGATATATGTCCTTTAAGATTTCTTTTTTATCCATATAAAGGAAGCATTTTATGGTGTCATATAACATTATACATTGGGTTCTATGACTTACTTTTTTTCACTTAATCATATATATGGGAACATTTAAACATCTTTGTACGTAACTCTTTTTATACCACTTATTGGAATTCATGAATACTGGATATACCAGTATTTCTTTACTAACAATTCATTGATTGACATGACGATTGCTTCTGATTTCTCATTGTTATAAACAATGCTGTAATAATTGATATCTTGTGTATCTGCATGCAAAGTTAAACTTTTCTCCCATAAGGTAAATTCTCAGAAGTATAAATACTGATTCCAAAGATAGTCACATTTTACATTTTGTTAGGTACAGTCATATTTCCTCCAGCAAAAGTACCATAATTTAGAATTTTATCAAGAGTGAGTGATACCATTCCTTTCCACACCCTTGCCAGCACTGGATATTGTAAATATTTTTATATTTTTTCAATGTGACTGATGAAACATAGCTTCTGATGTGCATTTCTGGGTTTTAAGTGTACTCTTTCATATATTCAACACAGTTAATAGTTGCTTGTACGTATTATGTTCTAAGAACCTTTGCAGGCACAGCAATAGATAGGTTAAAAAAAAATATTTCGTAGAGTTTACATTATAGTGGAGTAGCTGTAATTTTTTATTTTTTTCATTATTGCCTTTATAATAAAAATTGGCAGTGAAATAAGTGACTAATGGTAGGGGATATGATAAATCTATACAATGGAATATTACAGAGCCACTAAACTAAGGAAATGATGCCAATATGTATTTAATGACACGAAAATATGTACATGATCTATTTTGTTAAAAAGCTAATGTTGATGAATCTTTCAAATACAAAACTGTGACTCATAAAAATATAAACTTGTTTCAAATGCTTTAACATCAACTAATTTGGGAACCTATAGGTTGTTGTAACTAATTCAAAGAAGAATTTAGAAAATACATTAACCTGTATAAGCCATAAGGAATGCTAAAATTGCTTTACAAAAATTTTCCAAATTGATCAATATACAAGTACAATAATCAATAGCATCTCCAGTGGATTAAAATAGGTTTTCTTTGCACAAAGGTCATTTACTTTATTGCCAGTATTCTACAACTTACTGACTGGTAAAGTAACTTAAGTACAATGACAGGCACAGATAATCCTGAATGGTGTACTTGATAAGACTCTTAGTAATATTTTTTGGCCCATTTCAAAGATTTTTTCCTTTTTTCTGACAGAGTTTACCAAAGGGTCTAGTTGCATAGAAACAAATTTGGAGGGTGAGAAATATTTAATAATAGTTATCAGTTGATGAAATATATATATTCAATTTTATATTTATTTTTATGTATTTCATTTTCTAGTTTATTATTCATACTGAGCATACATTTTAGATAAATCATCATTGGCTACATAAATTACTACTTACTTTAAAGGTAAGTTTGAATCACACAATAAACCACATAAATATGCATCAATATGTACTTTTCTAGACCTGCTGTACAATTTTCAAGTGAAATTTATTTCTCAATATCCAGTTCTATGTGTATAAGAAATTAAAATGACATTTTTAATGTTTTAAACACTTAAATGTTCCAATCACTTCCCTCCCTTGACACCTGGGGATTAGAGGGCCCTTCCCTGGACAGGTGGGAATTACAATTTGAGATGAGATTTGGGAGAGGACACAGAGCCAAACCATATCAAGATCTCCTCAGGAAATAATGAAAAACCTTTATAATGACATAATGATTGTGAATTATATGATTTTATTATTATTTTTGAGACGGAGTCTCTCTCTGTTGCCCAGGCTGGAGTGCAGTGGCGCAATCTCGGCTCACTGCAAGGTCCGCCTCCCGAGTTCACGTCATTCTCCTGCCTCAGCCTCCCCAGTAGCTGGGACAAGAGGCGCCCGCCATCACCCCTGGCTAATTTAATTTTTGCATTTTTAATAGAGATGAGGTTTCACCGTGTTAGCCAGGATGGTCTCGATCTTCTGACCTCGTGATCTGCCCGCCTCGGCCTCCCAAAGTGCTGGGATTACAGGCATAAGCCACCGTGCCCGGCCTCATAATAAGTTTTTAAGGCTAGCAAACTTGTTTTCTGCTTGGACACTTTATATGCGGATTCAAGATGCTCTCTGAAATCTTACTGGAATTAGAACATAACCTAGGATAATCTGATTCATTAAAAATATTGTTATTAAACTATAATACAAAGAAAAGTACATTGATCAGAATTGAATAGTTTACTGAATTTTCAGAAACTGAACACAGTGAAACACAAATTAAGAAAGAGTATATTTTAAGCAACCGAGAAGATCTCTACTGTGTAGTTAAAACCTTGACCATTGCTAAGGGTATCCACTATCCTAACTTCAACCTGGATAGACCAATTTTACTTGTCTTGTACTTTATGCAAATGAAATAATATAGTATGTAATCCTTGTAGCCTATATTCTTTCACTCAGAATTGTGCTTTTGAGATTTATCTACATTTTTGCTTGAGCACTGTTTGATATATATACTGCCATTTGTGAATTTACCATGTATTTCCCTCCAGATTTTGTTTTTTCTGTTTTACTTTGTGGTCCCTTTCTACCACTTCCATGTATTTCCTCTATGTACGAATTATCTTTTTACAATTAATGCTAACAATTTTCAGTTATATTTTATAGATATATCCAAGTATTTGCCTTTAAATTTGTTTTTCATTATTCAAAATTTTATAGTTTCTATTTAATTGTGTATATTAATCTTTTTAAATAAAAGTTTCAGGATTTTGTATTATGCCTAGAAAATCTTTCCTTACTCTAAGAGTAGAAGCACATTCTGTATTAAGTATTTCTTAGAAGTATCATCATGGAAAGAATTGCTTTATTTTATGAAACTCTTTCATTTCCCTAATTACACTATTTTAATCATAATACTTTAAACATTTGGAAAATACACTGTAAGAAAATTGAGAATAGTTATGGTATTAAACTGTCTATATACGACTTAAATTATGTTTTTCACAGAAATATATATTTTAAGAATACACACACACACACACACACACACACACACACACACATGCATGCACTGGTGGATTTGTAAAATGCTGAAAAGAAGAAAGAGGAAAGTGAAGATCTGCTTTAATCTGCTACCCAGAAATCAGGTTCATATCTGGGCATATACTCTTTCAGTATGTTTTTTATCCATGTATATATAATTTTGGCATTTGGGCATATTTTATGTAATGTTTTATATTCTGTATAATGAGTATTTTTCTATAATTATATTTTTCCAAAACTATTTTTTAATATCTGTATCTTAAGTCATCACATGGATGTACAATAATTTATTTGACATATTCTTTATTGTCATTTAGATAGCTTAAAATACATTTCAAGCAATACAGAACACTTCAGTGAAGAGGTTTATGCCTTAATATTTATAAAAGTTTATCATTATTTCCTGAGGAGATCTTGATATGGTTTGGTTCTGTGTCCCTTCCCAAATCTCATCTCAAATTGTAATTCCCACCTGTCCAGGGAAGGGACTTCTAATTCCCAGGTGTCAAGGGAGGGAAGTGATTGGAACATGGAGCAGTTTCCCTCATGCTGTTCTCGTGATAATGAGTGTGTTCTCATGAGATCTGATGATTTTTAAAATGGCAGTTTTTTTCTGCACTCTCACTTTTATCTCCTGCTGCCTTATGAAAAAGATGTCTGCTTCCCCTTCTGCCATAATTATAAGATTCCTGAGGCTTCCCCAGCTATACAGAATTGTGAGTCAATTAAACATCTTTCCTTTATAAATCACCCCATCTCAGGTATTTCTTTATAGCAGTATGAGAGTGGACTAACACAGATCTATAGACATTAAAATGTGTGGTGAAAAGGTATGACTTTTTTTTTTTTTTTTTGAGTTAGAATCTCGCTCTTGTTGCCCAGGCTGGAGTGCAATGGCACAATCTTGGCTCACTGCAACCTCAGCCTCCCAGGTTCAAGTGATTCTCCTGCCTCAGTCTCCTGAGTAGCTGAGATTACAGGCATGCACCAGCACGCCTGGCTAAAATATATATATTTGTATTTTTAGTAGAGACAGGGTTTCACCATGTTGGCCAGGATGGTCTCAAACTCTTGACCTCAGGTGATCCTCCCACCTTGGCCTCCCAAAGTGCTGGGATTATAGGCATGAGCCACGGCACCCAGCCAGGTATGACTTTTTTGAAGTGTTGCTTTTTTCATATATATATTTTCTCTTTTTTTCTTTTTCTTCTTCTTCCTCTTCATCCTCCTCTTTTTCCTCTTCCTCCTTATCCTCCTCCTTCTTCTTGCTTTTCCTCTTCCTCTTCTTTTTCTGCTTAACATATTAACACTACACTGCCAAATTGCTCTGAATAATAAATGTACCAATTTATGCTCTCAACAGTAATGAATGAGTGTGCCTAAACTTAGCTGACTTTTACAAACATAAATCTAAAGTTTTTACAGTCCTCTCTAATTTCATAGGAGTGTAAATTTTTAATATTGGGATATTGGCTTTTACTAGCACTAATTTGTGTTAGATCTTTTTTTTTAGTTATGGTTTCTTCTTTAACTTTTGTAGTTAACATATGTTAACTTATGTACTCCCCAAAAGGGCAGATTTTCATGTCTTTTTAAAAATTCTTTTAACTTCATTTGCATTTAGAACTTAAATCTGGGCTTTATATTGGCTTATGATGATAGAAATCAAATTTTGATTTCTGATAGCCAATTCCTCTCATATCACTTAATTACTAACATATTCTTTTCATATTCATTTGAAATGTCATCTTTATCTGCCTCTTTTTCATACAGATAAGTAGTTAACCACCATGTCTAAAATCAGACCAAGCAATCTTCTGTGTTGTTTATTTACTTGGAACCTGATAGTACCTATATTTTATTAAAATGTTCATACTTATTGCATCATTCAGATAAATTAACCAATTTAAGGCGGGATTACATCATTTTGTAAATCTATTTTGTATATTCTAAGCCATGAGAAAGAATTTGGAAATAACATAAACTCTTACATTAATTATAATTTTAAATTAATACTAATAGAATAAAGCCAGCACTAATAAAGTATTTAGTATATACCAAGCACTGCTATTATAAGTACTTATATAAAATTAATTTGTAAATTTCATCAACCTTAGAAGGCAATATTATCATTATCTCCATTTTATATATTTGGAAATTGGGATATCAAAAAGATAAGTAAATTGTCCAGTGCTACACAAATATTATGTAGTAAAACCTAGTATCATTTATTAAATCTTATTATGTGCAAGACATTAGCCTAAAGACATGGGATTCACCAACTCTAATTATAAAACATTATAATTAAGCCTTGCTATTCTTTTAGAGATGAAGACAAACAGGTTATATATAGTTGAGTACACTTGCTATTGTTACACAGATGTCAATGATAGACATACACATAAAAATTGGCCAATCTTGCTTCAAAGACCATGACTATTATTACGTTTCTTCCAAAACTGATTAATAATCTACACTTAGTTTAGGTCTCTGGGCACATTACCAGAATTCTTCCTGACATACCCTAAATATAGTCATCAGCTGATTTTATCAGCTACCATCATTCTGTGATAAGTAACAACAAAAAAGCAAAACACAGAAAATACAATAAAGCAAAATTCACAATAATAAAAATCACTAAGCCTTTTCTAATTATATCACTGCATTTTCAGACTTTATAACTGTGTGATTTTATACAAGCTACTTAACTTCTTTGATTTATGTTCTTTAATCTGTTATTTCACATAATAAGTAATAGTTCCTACCTTCGGTACCCAGGACAATGAATTAAATAAGGGATTTAAATTGTCTAACAAAATGTCTGAATTCCAGTAAGTACTCATTGAATAGAAGTTAGTTGAATCATTTAAAATTTTCCTTTTAATGTATTTGTTTTGAAAGACCACAGGCAGATTAGCTGAAATTCACTGTAGCATGACAAACTTAAAAATATTATTTTAGCCCAAAAGCTCTAAGCAGGATTAGCGAACAGGAAATCAGAGACCCTTGGTCTCAGGATATAATATTAAATCCTTTTTTTAATAAAATGTGAACATTCAAATAAAATACTTTTGTCTACAATTACTACAACATTTGTGAGGATTATAAAAGGACAATAAATCAAACTATGGCTTTTGGCCAAAAGATTTCAAATTTTCCTATTCAAAATGCTGTCTGGGGCCTGTACCAAAACTTTTAGAGTTGAATTATAATTCCACTTTTCTTAACAATTTGATAAGTATTGTCTGCAATGATTCATAATATAATGAATAAGATGTCTATTTGTTTATTATTTTTTCTTTTTCTAAAGACCTTTAACTAGACTGCCATTGGCTTCTAATCTGCCTATCTTCTATTAACAGGAAAACCAATGCACAGAATGCCCATCACCACAATGGGGAAATGTAGTGTATCTTAAGATTTTGAAGCCAGTAAGGAAAAGCAAAACCTGTCATTTTGAAAAGCATCAAATATGCACAAAAGTAGATATTTTTGTGTAGTGAACTCCTGTGTACCCATCATACAAGTTCAATAACTATCACATAATACTTTATTTTGTTTCATCTTAACCCAACCCACTTATCTTCCCAGTCACAAGTGAAAAATTTTGAAGCAAATTCCAGACATCATTATGTCATTGCATTCATACATACTTCAGTGTGTGTCTCGGAATGATAGAGATTGTATGTGTGTGTGTGTGTGTGTGTGTGTGTATGAATGTTTGTATATATACATACAGCCACTACATTTAGCATGTGTCTACTGTAGTTATTAGTATGGATTATAGAACATTTATATAATTACACTAATTAGTTCTGGACTACAGATTTGATCAGATTCAGGATCAGTTGTATTGTAAGCATATGTCATTTGTGAGGTTTCATACTTCCATCATGGACACATAACATTTGGTCCCTTAATATGATACTAGCATCCCTAAGCCACTGATGATTATTGCATAGATACATTAATTAATGAGACCTTACAAAATATTGGTATTCAAACGTGAAATTCCTTTGTTATTACTTATCTGGAATACTACTGTACAAAGAATAATGAGAAACATCTACTTATTGAGTTTGTGGTTTTCTGGAAGGACAGTGTATAAAGTAAAGGCAAAATTAATGTTTGAATCAATTCATTTACAAGTCTCCATTGATGAACTGATGTTTTAACAACCTCCAAGAGTGACAAATTAGGATTTTTCTTATTTTGTCATGAATAAAAATCTATCAAAACTACTCGTTGTATCAAAAGAATTTAAGAGTCAATCTGAAGAGGTTTCTACTTCTTCAAAGCATAAATCAAAGATATAAAAATTGGAGGATAAATAATGATAATTACTGAAATGGATAGAAACATATCCAATATGTTTAAAGTCATTAACTTAGAGTAGAACCAACACTTTTATCCAATTCAATAGTATAGGAAGTCATAAAAAACATAATCAGATTTCATATAGTGATAGTAATAATAACAATAAAAATAATGATTGAGCCACTGCGATATACCAGGTACTGTTTAATGTCACTTACTAGCTTTGTAACTTCAGGTGAATCAATTTTTCTACCTATGCCTCAGTCTCCTTCTCTGTGACATAAGTGCAATTATAGTACATACCTCATAGTATTGGTATGTACATTAAATGAGTTAACATTTGGAAAAGTGCTAAGAATAGTGCTTGGCAAATATTGTCTTATACATGTGTTTGTTATTTTTAAGAACTCACACAAAATTTATGAACACTTAATGTTCACACCAACCTTGTGGAGTAGATACTATTATTACCCTAATTTCAGAAACAAACAAACGAAAAACTAAAGCACAGAGCTGTTAGTTTCTTGTCTGTGGTCATAGAATAGTTTGTGGCTTTGTTTTACCCCACATGAAGGATATATTTATGTCAAACTGGTAGATCAATTGTGATGGTTAATGTTACATTTCAGCTTGACTGTGCTGAAGGATGCACAGATAACTGGTGAAACATTATTTTTAGTGGTACCTGTAAGGATGTTTCTGGAAGAGATCATCATTTTGATCAATATACTGAAAGACAATTGTCCTCACCACTGTGGGTGGGCATCATCCAATCTCCTGAAGGATGAATAAAACAAAAAGCCTAATGAAGAGAAACTACATTTTTTTTTTTTTTTTTTTTTTGGTACAAGACATTCATCTTTTCCTTCCCTCAGACATCAGTGTCCCTGGTTCTTGGACCTTCAGACTTGAACTGGGATTTACTTCATTGGTTCCTCTGGTTCACAACCTTGGGCTTAAAGTATAGCTACATCACTGGTTTTCTTGATCCTCTAGCTTGCAGATAGCAGATCGTGGGACTTCTCAGCCTCCATAATGGCATGAGCCAATCCCTTATAATCAGTCTTTGTACATATCTATAGATATCCAGTTAATTATTTTTCTCTGAAGAATCCTAATACATTAATTATTATTCAATAAGTTTTGGAGGAAAAGGCATGCTCAGATTTCTTAGATTAATAATATTGTCGTGAGTCTATTATACAAATAATGGAAAACTGAAATAGTATAGAGGAGCAACTCATAGCCATATCATCACACTGGGTTCCATCCTTTCCAACATTTGGCATATAACTTGCCTCCAGAAACATTAGGATGTTCTGCCTATTAACATTCCATAAACCAAAGGATTTGATGGGACCTATTATCTATTTAAACAATTTAGGCAGATTTGCACATTAAATTGTAGAAATCAAAGAAAATACCCACGGTAAGTTTCAATCCTTTTAGAGGTTTATTTGCTAAGGTTAAGGACCATGGCCCACGACAGCCTGAGGAGGTCATGATAACATGTGCCCAGGTTCATTGTGTTACAGTGTAACTTTATACATTTTAAGGAGACAGAAGTTACAGGCAAATAAATAAATCAATACATGGAAGGTATACATTGATTCTGCCTAGAAAGGGAGAACTTTTCAAAGTAGGGGCTTCCAGGTCATGGGTGGATTCAATGATTTTCTGATCAGCAACTGGTTGAAAGAATTGAATGAAAAGTTGGCTGAAAAGTTGAATTCAGCATAAAGAAATACTTGAGTTAAGATAAGGTGGGACGTGTGGAAAGGAAGGTTCTTATGTAGATGAAGCTTCCAGATATTAGGCTTCAGAGAGAATAGATGGTAAATGTCTTTGATAAGGACCTTAAATGGTATCAGACTCCATGGAAAAGGTCTAGTAAAGGAAGGGATTATATACAGAATGGAAATTTCTCTCAAAGAGATGGCTTTGCGGAGCAATTCCAAAATATGCTAAAGAAATATATTTTGGAGTAAAACATTTTAATTTCCTTTGGGGCCTGTTATCTGTCACATGATGTTATAAGTCAGGCTGGATTTGGGTATTGTAATGCTACAAAGACTTACTTTTGTCAGTGTTATAATCTCTATTTTAATGTTAGTGCTGGTCAGTTGTGCCTAAACTCCAAAGGGAAGCATGTCTAACCCCCACCCCCTCATCATGGCCTGAACTAGTATTTCAGTTTTTTTTAGGATCCCCTCAGGCAAGAGGTCATGCATTTATTTGGTTGGGAGGCTTAGCATTTTATTTTTGGTTTACAACCACTTGGGAGGGGATATGGGTGTCCCTCGTGTACTGTTAACAATATTTAGCTCAGGGACTAATTCTTTGTTGATTTAGTCATGACCAAGATAACACTGTTGATTTTATTTCACAATTATGATGTAGCCACGGATACATTTTATTTGAAAAAAGGATTTGTGACTAGTTCCTCAGAAGAGGAGGGGTTCATAGAATGCTCTTAAAAGATTAAAGAGGACCCTTGCAAACATGATTTGGGGAATATCATTAACAGAACACTTAGGTAATCGTACATTTGTAGAGTAAAATGGAAAAAGTGACAGATAGCAAGATAGAGAGGCATCAGAGATACAAGATATATGATTCCTTCAGTCATGGACTTTACATCTCAGTCTTGAAAACAAAAATAGTTATATTAAATGACTCAATAATAACTGAAATACAATACAAATATCAGCAAGTTTTAGATAATATTCTAGGAAATGAATGCTTTTAAACAAACTAGATGTACAATAAGAAAGACATCCGAAGCTTCAATTTACAATCTCTATTAATACTCCATAGTTTACCAAACTAGAGTACTGGCCGATAAAAAGGACAGTAGAATAAAAAATTCCCTCTAATTGTTCCTCATATTCTTTTGCAGAAAAAACACGATTCATGTGTAACATATGTTGTGTTGAAAGACTCCTTTTAAAAAGAAAAACATACCTTTTAAAAAGCCTCAGTCTCTGCAACTATTGACAACTTTAAATCTACAGCATAGTGTCATATTTATTCCGTTTAGTTTCCATGATAATAAAAACTGGTCACATATAATTATTCTAGGTACTTATTAGTACAGATAACAAATGCAATCTAGAATGATTAGCTAATAGTAAATATTTTAGGCTGTGTGGGCCAATAGGCAACATTAACAGAAAGGAAAACAAGTGTCTACAATATTTTTATTAATGAAATTCAAAATATAAAAATTGAGTACAATTATTTTAATGAAATTCTAATAGAAATAATGACTCTTATTGTGACTGGATATTTGCTTATTTGGGGTTCAAAGTCAGTGTTCCCTGTATCAAATCAACCTGTAAACCATTCTTGACTTGAGGCCTACATAAAAAACAGGAATTGGGCTGGATTTGGCCTGAATTCTGTAATGTGCTGATCCCCAGTGTAAATGGTTTGATTTGTCAAGCGAATTAACAAATTCGTTTTAATATTAAACTTCATTTGTGTTTAAAGAAGTTTATTTTTACTCTATAATAACTTTAAACTCACTTATACTAGGAGGACCATATATTAGATATGAAATAAAACAGTAAATCTTTCCTCACCCCTTTTTAATATAATGCACTGTTTTTTTTTTCTCAAAGTTTTATCTTTTAAGTATAACCCCAGATGGAATTTTCTTTGTCAAAAATAATTTTTTGTAGTGTTTGGCATTCCTTTCAAATTTGTGTAATAATTTTCTGACAGGTTCAAATCGCTTTCAAGCTATAAGCACAGAGGTTTTTTTGTTTTTTGTTTTTGCTTTTGTTGTTGTCGTTGTTATTGTTTTTCTTCTCCTGAAAGCTGACTATCTTTATTTTAAAGTCTGGCTTTCAGTACAGGAGATGCAAGGAGACAGAGTAAATGGATGAGTAACATATTATTTGAAGTCAATGGCAGCAATCAAGGACAAGCCACACAAAAAGACAGCGGGAACCAGATGAAAAGTCCTTGCCATTTTTTCATCCTCAATCTCCTCCTTTTACAGGTTACCTCTCTTCATCCACATTGCAAAAATAAGGATGCATGAACTAATAGGTGTTAGAAAATAATCTTTGCTTTCATTGTGCTAAATATTGGACTGAGCAAGCCCTTAGAAATGGCATGATTGATACCATGAAATTTAGATAGACTATCAAATACCATTTCAGAATTCTAATATGCCTATTCATATAAAATCAAGTTAGCTTTCTAGAAAAAATAACGAAAGTTGTTGTGGGTTTTTGCTCCTTTCCATTCTACTATAATCAGAGCTATCATTTGTACTGGCTACATTTGATTTGTATTTTGTCCTTTCCTACTTATTCTTGAAATTATTGAGTAATCTGGTCATCAGATATTCAGACTCCTGTTACCAATTCTTTGGGATACAAAGTGATCTTGGAGAGCAAAGAAAATAGCTTAGGTGTAAATCTAATTGGTCATCCTAGCTAGTTGCTCAGAGATAATCTTACTTTAAAGATTGTCCTGCAAAATTTATCATACTACTGAATACATGTTACCACAATTATACACTGAGCATCAGGGAAAAGTCTACATTTTTTTGTCTTATGAGACATTTTAAAATGCAAATCTACCCTAACTTTTATGAGGTACCATACTATATGCTTTTTAGTTATTCTTACATTTTTTTCTTCAAAATTTCAAGTATTTTATTTTCTGTTTCTCAGTGCTTTTATACTTATCACATTTGAATAAAATGAACAAATACTCATTCAAATCCGAAATGAAAGCAAGAATATCTTTTATTTGTAGGAGGTCACTTGACTTTTGAAGTAAGTAGGGCAAATAGAGAGATCTCTATGGTTTTAAGCTAATGGTAATAATTACATAAAGTCTTACTCAAAACAAATGCCACTTTGAAGTAAGTGAATAGAGTAATAAGCAGCTATATTGATAGTGGACTGGTTGAACCATTTCTAAAAAGACTAGATTCACAACGTTATTATGGTTTGCACAAAAGCCAATTCCCCTCACATCTCTATTACAATTAAACAATCGCTTGAGTTGAGTATTTCTAGATAAACTCACCTTTGAATGCAAGAGCATGGAGACAAAGATAGAAAAGCAGCCAAGGTGCTTAACAAGGGATCTTCTTCTCTATAGATAAGAATGAATTTAAAAATGGCTTGGAGAAATGACATCCAGACTCTGCACTCCTCAAGTCCCATCCTCTTACCATTCTTTATTAGATTTATCAAGTAAAATTTTGAGTGAAACTGAAAAAACTGTCCCAAACACAAGTTTTTGTTTTGTTTTGTTTCGTTTTGTTTTTGTTTCCTAGTTTTTAATTTTGGTGAATACATTGTAGGTGTATATATTTATGGAGTACATGAAATGTTTTGAAACAGGCATGCAAAGTGAAATAATTACATCATAGTGCATGGGGTATCCATCCCCTCAAGCATTTATCCTTTGAGTTACAAATAATATCATTACACTCTTAGTTGTTTTTAAATGTACAATTAAGTTATCGTTTAGTATGAGTTACTCAATCTCACATCATTTTTGGAAGTTCCTGGCATTGGTCCAATCTGCCTGACTGTTTCTAAACAATTTTGAGTACCATGCACAGATTAACAAATAGCAGTAAAGTGTAAAACAAAAAGAAAGTTGATTTTTTTTCACATTCTTCTGTGAAGCTCTATCAGAAGAGAAATTTCTTTGATTCTGGGCCCTCAACTTGTTGTAACATGCAGTGTGGGATATTTATGTTTAAATATATCTGTATTTTTCAGTAGGAGAACCGATTTAAATAAATTTTCAAAAGGAGCCTTTAGGAATTATTTGAGGTAGTGTTGTAAGCAATATAAATGAATTTCATTCAGACCCACCAAAAGAAACTTATATCAGCAAGGACACTAAAGTACTATTAATGCCAAATTCTATGTCTTGTTTTTAAACTTGATATTACTGAGACTTTCTGCAGCATTTGACATTATTCACCACTTGATATAATTTTGTTGCATCTCCACCCAAAACTCATCTTGAATTATAGTTTCCATAACTCCCACATGTTGTGGGAGGGACCTGGTGGGAGGTAATTGAATTATGGGGGCAGTTACCCCCATGCTGCTGTGATAGTGAGTGAATTCTCACGAGATCTGATGGTTTTGTAAGGGTCTTTGGCACTTCTCCCTCCTGCAATCATGTGAAGAAGGATATATGTGCTTCCCGTTCCACTTTGTTGTACGTTTCCCAAGGCCGCCCAACCCATACTGAACTGGGAGTTAATTAAATCTCTTTCCTTTATAAATTACCCAGTCCTGGGCATTTCTTTATAGCAGCATGAGAATAAACGAACACAGTAAATTGGTACCAGGAGGTAGTGGGGCTCTGCTGTAAGGATAACTAAAAATGTGGAAGCAACTCTGAAGCTGGGTAACAGACAGAGGTTGTAATAACTTTGACAGCTCAGAAGAGAGAAAAATGTGGGAAAGTTTGAAACTTCCTAGAGACTTGTTGAATGGCTTTCACTAAATTCTGATAGTGACATGGACAATGAAGTCCAGGCTGAGATGATCTCAGATGGAGATGAGGAACTTCTTGGAAACTGAAATAAAGGTGATTCCTGTTATGCTTTAGCAAAAAGACTGGTGGCATTTTGCCCCTACCCTAGAGATCTGTGGAACTTTGAATTTGAGAGAGATCATTTAGGGTAACTGCTGAAAGAAATTTCTAAGTGGTAAAGCATTCAATAGGAAGCAGAGCACAAAAATTTGAAAAATTATAGCCTGATGATATGACAGAAAAGAAAAATAAACATTTTCCAGGGATAAATTCAATTCCACTGTAGAAAATTGCATAAATAACCGGAAGTCAAATGTTAGCCAGCAGGACAATGGAGAAAATGTTTCCAGAACATTTCAGAGACCTTCATGACAGCCCCTCCCATCACGGGCCTGAAGGTCTAGAAGGTAAAAATGCTTTCCTGGACCTAGCCCAGGACCCCCCTGCTCTGCGTGGCCTAGGGATGTGATGCTCTGCATCCGAGATGCTTCAGCTCCAGCCATGGCTAAAAGGAGCCAAGGTATAGCTTGGGCCATTGCTTCAGCTCCCAGCCTTGGAAGCTTCCACGTGGTGTTGATCCTGCAGGTGTGCAGAAGACAAGAACAGAGGTTTTGGCAACCTCTGCCTAGATTTCAGAGGATGTATGAAAATGCCTGAGTGTACAGGCAGAAGTTTGCTACGGGGCAGAGCCCTCATGGAGAATCTCTTCTAGGACAGTGAGGAAGGAAAATGTGGGGTTGGAGCCCCCACACAGAGTCCCTACTGCAGCATTGCCTACTGGAGCTGTGAGAAGGGGGCCACTATCCTCCAGACCCCAGAATGGTAGACCCACTGACAGCTTGCACTGTGCACCTGGAAAAGCTGCAGGCACTCAACACCAGCCCATGAAAGCAGCCAGGAAGGGGCTATACCCTGAAAAGCCACAGGGCTGAAGCTGCCCAAGGCAGTGGTAGCCTGCCTCTTGCATCAGCATGAACTGAATGAGAGAAGTCAAAAAAGATCATTTTGTAGCTTTAGGGTTTAATGACTGCCCTAATGAATTTAAAACATGCATGGGGCCTGTGGCCCCTTTGTTTTGGCCAATTTCTCTCACTTGGAGCAGGTGTATTTGACCGATGCCTGTATCCCCATTGTATCTAGGAAGTAATTAACTTGCTTTTGATTTTGCAGACTCATAGGTGGAAGGGACTTGCCTTGTCTCAGATGAAACTCTGAACTTGGATGTTTGGGTTAATGCTGGAATGAGTTAAGACTTTGGAGGACTGTTGGAAAGGCCTGTTTGTGTTTTAAATTGCAAGGACATGAGATTTGAGAGGGGCCAGCGATGAAATAATATGGTTTGTCTGCGTCTCCACCCAAATGCCATCTTGAATTGTAGTTTCCATAATCCCCACATGTTATGGGAGAAACTTGGTGGGAGGTAATTGAATCATGGCGGTGGTTACTCCCATGCTGCTGTTCTCATGATAGTGAGTGAGTTCTCATGAAATCTGATGGTTTTATATGGGACTTTTCCCCTTTTGCTCAGCACTTGTCCTTCCCACCATCATTTGAAGAAGGCTGTTTTTGCTCCCCGTTCTGCCATGATTGTAAGTTTCCTGAGGCTTCCCTAGCCATGCAGAACTGTGAGTCAATTAAACCTCTTTCCTTACAAATTACCCAGTCTCAAGCAGTTCTTTATTGCAGCACAAGAACACACTAATATACCACTTCATCTTTTTGAAACTCTTTTCTCTTTCAGCTTCTATGTAATGATCTTAGATTTTTACTTCTTTGAATATTTATTTTCCATTTTTTTCATTGGCACATTCATTTTCCTCACTTTGTGAATATTGGTGTTGCACTTAATTCAGGCTGCCTTGCCTTCTCACTCTTCTCACTGGGTATATCCCATATTAGAAATTCCAGGGACTAAGGGAATTTGTCTTGATATGTGTAAGCTTAGTAATAAGAAAATATGTGTATATATACAAGATAACACACACACACACACACACACACACACACATTCTGTCATCTATATTCTGTGACAATCTTTCCTAAAAACTCTTGCCTTATAGTTGGCAAAAGAAATGGGTAAATAATACTTGTGGTATACATGCTGCTATTTCAACCAATCCAGGGTTCACCTAAAGTGCTACAGATAGTGAATTGTTTATATTACATACAAGATAAAATTAAGTGCATTTGACACTGAGAGATGTTATGCTGTCATTATGAAGGACATTCATAAACTCTCTATGATCAAACAAAAAGGCGTAGTGAAAAAGATAAATCTTCTGGAGTTATTAACTAAGCAGGGAAAATGTTTGGTAATCTTTGTAAACAAGTGTATGGTGGAATTTTGTAAAGAGAAATGCTATAATTTTTAGAGAAAATGTTAGAGAGAATCATGGAGAAAATGCTTAGGTTTTTAATTTTTTCATTTGCATAAAGAAAATACATGAAACCTTATGCTAGTAAGTATACACTTCTTTCTTTTGTTTTAGTTTTGATAAGCTTTCTTTCACCAAGCATGATAAAGCAATATAAAGTGGGTAACACATGAATTGAGTTGGCCTCAAGAGAATCAGACAATTAGAAATGAGTACCAATTCTGATACTAGCATCCTTCAGAGTATTGGGGAAGTAATTAATAGATTCACATTTCTAAAGACAGAAAAAACTAAAAAAGAAACAAAAACAAAGACAGATGTGAGAGTAGGCACTCATTTTATAACCATAATCAGCCACATTCAACACAGATAAGTATATACTGTAAAGGAACCAATGGTAAGATTTCAGGAGACATTCAGCACACTTGAAATAGAAATGCTTGAAACAGCGGTGGTGAATGCGTGTCCTAGAAAAGGATATGAATAGAGCAAGTGATGATTGATTAATATTTTATGGGTTTTTTTAACAATGAATAGAAGATCAATGTAGAAGTTTACCAGTAAGATTTCATGCTTTAAGTGATAGAATACTCTGAACACTTGTAATGAGAAAAAAGAGATAGCTCAGGAAACACATATTTATTATTTAAAAAATCATAATATTTCTGGAACTAAAAGAAGAATTTCTCTAAATTTCTACATGATGAATATCAATAGATTTTTAAGAATAATGGTATTTCTTATTTTAAAATAATTTATTTTCCCATATAATGGCCACAACCAAATTAGAACATTACAAATTACATGTCCATATTTAAACATTCTCTGTTTTTGTCATGACTTCAAAAAATATTTAGTTATAAAATTACTATGGTTTTCTAAGTATAAGAAAATTTTACATGATCTTAAATACACCTTGTGTGCCTTATAAACAAATAAAAAATATTAGTAGAGCAAAGACTTTACTATTTTTTTTTTTAGGAGAAACTAGTGACAATGAATTTAGGATAGTGTTTCTAAAGCTTGGCCCATCTGTCACATGAATCAGAATTACATGGAGTGCTTATTAAATATTCAGACTCCTAAGATCCTTCCCAGATGTACCATATTAAAACCACAATGGTGTGCCTAGAGAATCTCCATTTGTCACACTTCAATAAGTTACTTATTTTAAAAGCATTAATATATTAGAACAATTGTCCTATTGAAAATCTTTGGCTTTAGCAGAAGCTATTGCCAAGTCAAACCTCTTTTGAATCTGTACCACAGAGGGTTTATAAAATATAGATGAAAAATAAAAAAGCATGGCAATATAACACTGAGGAGTCTTTATTTGAAATCAAATTAAGAAAGAGGTTGGACTCCTCCACTTTAAGCAATGTAAAGATTTCTCAGCTAATCAGTATTTTCTAGTTTTGTAATAAAAAATAAAACTTGTTTAATTAAAGAAAAGTGAGCCTATATTTATATTGCAATTAATGAAACGATCCATCTTTCTAAAATCTTATAGTTTTTTTGCTATATTCTGAATAACCTAATGAGACTGGGAATGACTTTGGGGGATGTTAAATTAATACTGTATCTATTAACAAATACTTGTAAAAGATGGATATCAAATTACGATCTAAATTTTGACTGCTCTGAATTGTTATTTCTGGTGAATAGAATTTGGATTGATGTTTCTTTTCCTTTCTTGTAAACTTTTTTTTTTTTTTTGCGGTGTTTAATTTATTAATAAACACATTATTTTTGCAAAAACAATTTTAATTTTCTTTTTATTTTGAAGAAGACAATACATGAAAGTAGTCAAAGTAAAATAAATATTATTCTCATTATTATGCTTTAATTTGACATTGAATGTATTTTTAAGTGATTTTCAGAAAAAGATGAATAGTTTAAAACATTGATTCATTATTTACAAAATAAGCAAAAATGACTTGCATGTTATAATGTTTCATTAAATATTACATAAAAATACAGCATATGGAATACGTATTATTTCATGTTAATTATTCTCAACATAATTTTTTAACAAACAGGAATTTTACGCATATTAGATTCAATACTACTAGTATGTTCTTTTTTTTTTTTTTTTGAAGACAGAGTCTTGCTCTGTTGCCCAAGCTGGAGTGCAGTGGCACGATCTCGGCTCACTGCAAACTCCACCCCCCAGGTTCACGCCATTCTCCTGCCTCAGTCTCCCGAGTAGCTAGGGCTATAGGCGCCCTCCACCATGCCCGGCTAATTTTTTGTATTTTTAGTAAAGACAGAGTTTCACTGTGTTAGCCAAGATGGTCTCGATCTCCTGACCTCGTGATCCACCTGCCTCGGCCTCCCAAAGTGCTGGGATTACAGGTGTGAGCCACCACGCCCGGCTACTAGTATGTTCTTAGGAAAAATTTTCAGTGATACTTTATTCACACAGTATCTTCCTCCAAGCAATTTAAAGCTTACAGATGTTATACCTATTTAAATTCTATATTATGATCTGCAAAGTAAGATGTAGGTAGTTTGTTGTATTTTACCTTTTTTACAGTTTTTTCTTTGCAAAAAGACACATCATGTTTCAAGAAATTAATTTCAAGTTAATTTCAAGAAATTAACTACCAGAGTAGAATAATAAAATCTCAGTCTGCTGAGTCCCAGTTTATTGCTCTACATGATACATAAGCTTTTCACTGCACCCTAATTTTACTGTTTTACATTAAAAAAAAATTTATCTAAATGGAAAAAATCATGCATTAAATAAGGGAATAAAAAATCTGAGTGAATAAATTTCCTTGGTATCTCATCCATGAACTTCATCTTCCATCTACTGAATAGAAACCATTGATATTTGTGATGGATGCCATTGGTTGTTTCCCATACAGATGGATTCTTTACCTTCATATTGTCTTCACCTCTTTGCTTGGGAACTGATTTTGTGTTTAAATCCACCCTTTTATACACCTTCTCTTCCCTTCCCTTTCTCCTGGGGTGAATACTGAAAAGTCTGAAACAATCATGGCATTACTATTTATTTGATCAACATTTGGTCTAGGCAATAGCATGTGATGCAATCCTGGCCAAGGAGACAGAAGGGCACGTTGTCTGGGATACTTCATTTAGCAGCAGCAGCCATCTTGTGACCACCAGAAGCTGACCAAAAACCCTGATATGAGTGAAACTGAATGAACTAACCCTGAAAATGCACAGCCTGCGGGTCAAACGATACATGTTCTCATCATTTGAGTCATTCTTGATATTTTCTTTCTTGCAATCAATCACATTCATACTGCTAACGTACCTAAGGGCTTCTTAGTATACGTATCTAGTTCTATACTGATGCCATCATCAATAATATTCTGATTTTCCCAAGGCCTTTACCAAAGCTTTTGTTCGGGTTACATTCAACTGACCACTGTAACTCTTTTCAAAGATTCCCAACTTATGTTAACACTCTTATACAAACCACTCTAAATAGTACAGATACCAGTTTATCAAAGGTGGTAATTTGATGCTTCTTCAAATACTTCTGATGATTCCAAATTCTTGTCAAAGAAAACATAAAATAATGTTTGTGGATTTAAAAGTGCTCTATCATCTTACCCTTAGTTTAATTAATTTCATTTATATTATATATACAACTCTAAATAGGCTGTTTGAATAGTTATACCTCAAAATCATTTCATAATCATGCTTTTCATTTTCAGGAATTTATTTTTATATAGTCATAGCATTTTTTAGCTAGAATTTTGTAGACGTTGAAACTGAGGTTAAGGAAATTTAAACTTACTCAAACTGCACAATTTATCATTGTCTACAACTTCACTATATTCATTTTAACTACTTATTTTTTAATAAAAATGGAATTATGTTCGATATGCTGTTCTGCAATTTACTTTTACCATGCTTCTAATGATAAGCATTTGGCTTGTTTCCAAATGTTTAGTATTTTAAATAATGGGACTATTAATATTTTGCTGACTTGCATAAATTCCAAGTAGTAGGAAGTGCTGAGTTCAAAGGTGTAAACATTTAGGATAGCCATAGTACAGCTGAATTGTCCTATAAATCTGTTAGGAAATTCTGATTTCCTCACATCTTCACCAAGAATCGGAAGACCGATCTTTTTTCTGTTTTTGTCAATACGATAAAAAATTTTCTGTTTACCTTGCATTTTTGTAATTATAAGTGATGCTGTGCATATACGCCACTTGTAGTTATTTATTTTGTAGGTAAATTGTCTAATTATTTCACTCATTTTATTTTTCTCTTTTTGCTTGTTCATTTTGTTCTTTTACAATTACTTTCATATTGCCCTGGGTACTAGTTATAGACCCATAGAGACACTAGATATTATAACTATGTACTAGATAGAAACAAAACCAAACAATACATTTAAAATAAGCTATAAAGAATCATTTCAATGAAGTTCTGCATATGTTTACATGAAACAATGCATTGCAATAATTTTTCAAAAACCTCATAAGTGCTAAGTAATTATTTCCTTAATAACCATATTTTCTTGGATATTTTCATGAAGCTATCCTAGATTAAAACTCTTCATGTAATAGACACATGGAAAAATAGCAGACATAACAGAATTTGGATTTAATGGAAGAATACTAGTACATTGGAATGATGTGAAACTAACTGATGATAAATCATAATGATATCTTCAGGGGTTGGTAAAATACTGCCTGAGTAATATGCCTACTTTTGTAAATACAATTTCATCGGAACACAGCCATGCTGATTCACATATGTATTATCTATAGCTACTTTCCCAATATTAAAAGTTGAGAAGTTGCAACAGAGCCTATATGGCCTGCAAGCCTGAAAAGATTTATTATCTGGCAAGTTAAAAAAAATTGCTGACTGATGCCTTATATTTCAAAATATTGAACAGGTTTTCAAAAATTTTTCAAATCTATTCAGTACCTCAACAAAATCTAATACCGTTTATATCTACAATATCACCTTTTACTGCCTAAAACTAGAATGATGTGTGTCTCCTTAAACAAACTGGCAAAAGAAATGACAGCTAAGATCAGATTGAAGCCAATAACAAAGTAATGTTCACTTAATAGAGACAAACTCACTTTTTAGTGCTCTCTCTCTCTCTCATCTTTCTCTTTATCTGTCTATGAGTTTCCCTTTGATTTCCCAGATAATTCTAGGGTTGTCTCTTTGGACAGAATTTAGCCTGCAGCCTTTCACTGTACTGTGTGAGGATCAATTCTCCATGGTAGTTTACTGCAAGAATGGAAAAGCCATGTGACTTTCTGTGATAATACAAACAAAGCAGTATGATAAAAGCTAGCTTTTCAGTTTATCCTATGAAACGACGTAATTTTCTTTTGGAAGAATCATGAAGATTTCGAAAATACAATGCAAGATGAGTTTATATGAATGAAGAAAGAAAAGAAAAGCTATAGGTTCAAATCAGGAGCTTGCAGAAGAACACACAAGCTTGAAAATGCCAGATTTTTCAACATGCAATAAATATCCAACGGAAAAAAATCAGAAATGATATTTAGCTATACGAATAAAGCTAGAGGTGGTGGACTGAATATGTGTTAGTGCAAATTGGTACAAAATATACAAATAACCTTTCATATTTAAATGTTAGATCTGCCCAAATTTGAGGGTTGTTTTGCTAATTTTTGTAAGTATTGGATTTTGGTCGGTATGTGACAAACCCTTCGACATGTTTAACCTTTTAGCATTTCTTGCAAGATAGTCTTCAACTTCTGAATTTAGAGGCATAGACCTCATCACTATGATTAGCACAAATGCTGAGCTTCTGTGTGAGAGGCTAAATGTTGTCATTACATACATATAAATAATTCCTAAGTTATAGCATGCACAGCGGAAGGATCAGAGCATAGCAAGCATAAATCTTGGTGATGTTGTGGGCTCCATGGCGGACGCCAATTATTATTTTGAAGTACTTGTATGATTTCTTCATTTACTAGCTAAACGCGATATCTATGCTAACTTTGCTAATGTTCTCTATCTTAGAAAATGTGCAACAGTTGCAGTCAGCAGTTTGCCTATACTCCAGTCAATGCTCTTTGTGCTTCTAGTAACTAAAGAAACAAACATTTCCTACTGTGGAAATTATCTTTTCATATTTTAGTGTGTACTATATACGGACATAGAATTTACATGATGAGTTAACTTAATTTCTACAGGCACACCTAATACAATGACAAGTAAGTAAGATGTCTTAAAACGCAAAAATCCTAAAATTAAGGAGAGGCAATATAAAAATAGACACTGAAATTACCCTATAATTTTAACTTTCTGGTAAACTGTGCATAATTTGGTAGAGTAAAGAGAGAATCCCTACTAAGGAAATTATGAAATGAGATCCTACTGGATAATGTGTGCAGAACCACTTATTTGGACTCATTCCTTTCTCTTCAGAAACATTTATCTGGCAATTATCCTCTTCCCTTGCACTTTCAATTACTCTCTGCTTATCAGTTCCTTCCTTGTACTACAAGTATGCTCCTGTTATTTCCTCTTAAAAATGTTTTAAAGTAATTTTCTTAACACTAGTGGCTGCTAAAGTTATGCACTCACCCTTTTCCTTCCACTGCAACACATCTTAGGAGAGAAGCCTACACTGCATTATACCTTTGGCTTCACGTCGATAACCTCCCACACTACTGAATATGTTTTCTGTAAGGTCTCTGACGATTGCTTACACACAATATTCAATCATTTTTAAAAATGTTTTCACTCTCACTGGGCTCGCTGCAACACTTGCTGCTGCTGTCATTGTTTGCATGACACGCTACTCCATCTCATTGCAGTACATTCTCTGTTCCAGCCACAAGTTGCCACTCGCTATTTAAGTATACTCTGTAGGTGCATTTCTTCATGCAGGTGTTAACTTACAACCTTATGGTGAATTGTTCTTACTACCCCACCCTGCCATTTCTTCCTTTTAATCTCTTTTTATGGTTCAATTCACTGATCTAGGAAATCTTTCCTGATTCTCCCTCAATTTCCTCCTTCATTATAAATCACTTCCTTCTCTTTTTTTATCTTTTAAGATGTTTTTAAAGCAGTTTTAGGTTTGCTGGAAAACTGAGAAGAAGGTAGAGATATTTCTCACGTACCCCTTCTTTCAAACATGCAATGCCTCTCCCGTTATCAACATCCCCCACCGGAGTGGTACATTAGTTACAATTGATTAAGCTATATTGACACATTATAATTATCCAAAGTTCATAGTTTACCTTACGTCACTCTTGGTATTATACATTTTACAGATTTGGAAAATTATATAATGATATATATCCCGCTTTATAGGATCATACAGATTTTCACTCCCCTAAAAATCTTCTGTGCTCTATTTATTCATTCTTCTCCATCCAGAACCCGTACAGGCACTAATGTTTTACTGTCTTCATAGTTTTGCCTCTTCTAAAACATCATATAGTTGGAATCGTTCAGTATGTAGCCTTCTAATATTGGCTTCTTTCACTTAGCAACGTACATTTAAGAATTACTCTATGTATTTTTATGGTTAATAGCTCATTTCTTTTTAGTAATAATAATATTCTATGTCTTGATATACCACACATTATTTATTAGGTCACCTCCTGAAGGACATCCTCATTTCTTCAATCTTTTGGCAGCCATGAATAAAATTGTTATAAACATCATTGTGCAGGACTTTTTGTGGACATATGTTTGCAACTTATTAAGGTCAATACCAATGAGTGTGATTGCTGTATAGTATGGTAAGAATATGTTTAGTTTTATAAAAAACTGTCCACCAATAAAGTTGTAACATTTTTGATTCTGAACAGTAATAAATGACAGTTCCTGTTGCTTTACATCCTCACTAGTATTTTATATTGTCAGTGTTTCAGATTTTGGTCACATTGATAGGTATGTAATGATATCTCATTGTTTTTATAATTTTTATTTCCTTAATGTCATATGTTTGGAAAATGATTTCATATGCTTGTTGCCATCTGTATATGCTGTCTGGTGAATTGTCAAAGTCAGGCTTGTTTTTCAATCAGCTTGTTTGTTTTTCTTATTTTTGAGTTCGGAGAGTTCTTTGCATGGTTTGGAAAAGAGTCCTTAATCAGATATGTCATTTGCAAATATCTTCTCTCAGTATGTAGTTTGACTTCTCATTCTCTTGACATTGTCTATCATAGAGCAGAAGTTCTAAATTCTAATGATTCCAAGAGTTTACTAATTCTTTCTTTTCGGATTGTGCCTTTAGTGTTGTGTGTAAAAAGTCATCAACATACCCAAGATCAAATAGGTTTCTTCTATGTTATCTTCTAGGATTTTCATAGTTTTGTATTTTACTTTTGAGTCCATGATTCATTTTGAGTTCATTTTTGCATGCGGCTATCTAGTTGTTCCAGAATCATTTGTTGAAAGACGATCCTTGCTCCATTGTATTGCATTGGCTCTTTTGCCGTAGTTCAGTTGACTACATTTATGTGCATATATTTCTGGGCTTTATCTCTTTGCCATCGATCTATTTCTCTATTCTTTGCCCAATACCACATTGTCTTGATTATTGTATCTTTATAATGAATCTTGAAGTGAGGTAGTATCAGTCTTATAAATTTGTTATTTTCCTTCAATATTTTGTCAACTATTACTGAGTCTTTTGCCTCATCATATAAACTTTAAAATAAGTTTGTTGATATCCACAAAATAACTTGCTAAGATTTTGATTAGGATTGCATTGAATCCCAATTCAAGTTGGGAATAACTGACATTTTGACAACACTGAGAATATGAAGTATCTCTCCATTTATTTAGTTCTTTGATTTCATTCAAATGAGTTTTTAAAGGGGAACATCACACACCGGGGCCTATCATGGGGAGGGGGGAGGGGGGAGGGATTGCATTGGGAGTTATACCTGATGTAAATGACGAGTTGATGGGTGCTGATGAGTTGATGGCTGCAGCACACCAACATGGCACAAGTATACATATGTAACAAACCTGCACATTATGCACATGTACCCTAGAACTCAAAGTATAATAATAAAAAAAAATAAAAAAAAATAAAGATTTTCTCATATAGATCTTCCAAATATTTTTAAATGTACACCTAAGAGTTTGTTATTTTGGCTGTGAATATAAATGGCACTGCGATTTTAATTTTAGATTCTACTTGTTCATTGCTAGCATATAAGAAAGCAATTGACTTTTGTACATTAACCTTGTATTATGAAACCTTGCTATTATTAGTTCAAATGTTTTTTGCTCAATTGTTTCAGATTTTCTACATAGATGATTACATTATCTGTTAACAAAGACAGTTTTATTTCTTTCTTCTCAATCCATATACATTTTGTTTCCTTTACTTGTTTTATTGCATTATCAGGAACTTTCAGAAAAATAATGAAAAGGGGTAGTAAGATGAGACATCTTGCCTTGTTCTTGATATTAGTGGGAATGTTTCCAGTTTCTCTCCATTAAGTATGATGTTGTCTGTGGATATTTTTGTAGACATTCTTAATCAAATTGATAAAGTTATCATCTATTCCAAGTTTACCAAGTTTTTTTTTTTTTTATCATGAATGGTTGTTAGATTTTGTCAAATGTATTTTCTGAATTTATATGTATTTCCATGTGATTTTATTTTTTAGCCTGTTGATATGATAGATTACATTAATTGATTTTCAGATGTTGAACCAGCCTTGCTAAACTGAAAATAAATCCCACTTGATTGTGGTATATAATTCTATTTTTATATGTAGTTAGCTTCAATTTGTTAATTGTTGTTGAGAATTTTTGCACGTGTGTTTATGAGAGGCATTGGTCTGCCATTTTATTGTGATGTCTTTGTCTGGTTTTGGTATTAGGGTAAATGCTAATTTTCTAGAATGGGTTGGAAAATATTCCCTCTGTTTCAATCCCCTAAAAGAGATTGTAGAGAATTAATAAAATTTATTTTTAAATGTTTGGCAGAATTCACTAGTGAACCTGTCTTGACCTGGTACGTTCTGTTTCAGAATGTTATTAATTACTTATTGTATTTCTTTAATATATATAGGCCTATGAGATTGTCTACTTCATCTTGCGTAAATTTTGGCACATTGTGTCTTCTAAGGAATTGGTTCATATCACCTAGGTTATCAAATTTGTAGGCATAGAGGTGTTCATAATATTTCTTGATGATCTCTTTAATGTCAATGGGATCTGTAATGGAGTCTTCTTTTACATTTCTGATACTAATAATTTGTGCCCTCTATTTTTCTTCTTAATTATAATAACTAGAGGTTTATCAATTATCTTTTCAAAATCAGGTTTTAATTTTATTGAGTTTCCCTATTGACTTCCTCTTTTCAATTACATTTCTATCTGCTCTTACTATTATTGTAGTAACCATTGCATGGTTTCTATTATTTTAAATAATATTTTAAATGTATTAAGATATCTTTTATGGCCAGAATGTACCCTGTCTTAATGAATGTTCCGTGTGAGCTTGAGAACATTGTGTTCTGTTTTAAAATAAAGTAGTTTATAGATGTCTATTATTTCCAGTTGAAAGATGGTATTGTGGAGTTCAACTATGTTTCTAATGATTTTATGCCTGCTGGATCTGTTCATTTCTGATAGAGAGTTGTTGAAATCTCCAACTATCTTAGTGAATTTATCCATTTCTCCTTGCAGTTCTAATAGTTTCTGTCTCACTTAATTTGACATTTTGCTGTGAGGTGCATATATGTTAACAATTGTTATTTCTCCTTGGAAAGTTATCCCGGCCCGCGGGATAGTCGAAGCAGGCCCTGGAGGAGGGGGTGGGAATTTGGGGAACAAGAGATACGAGAAATGGAGACAAGACAGTGCTCTGATCAAGTCTCGTTTAATGGCGGTAATGCAGTGCCTTATATACACTTGGAGGGGAAGGGGTTGGGCCAAGGCGAAAATGATCTCATAGTGGAGGCGTGGCCAGATAGGTATTGGTTTCTCTGGAACGTCATGTTGCACCTGCGCTGTCAGGTAGTAATTTTCGCGGGCGCGGGAAAAATGGGTGAAGAAGAAGCAGGAAGAGCGCCATCTTTTATGAGGTATTAATACAGGGAAAAAGGTAAATCTAGGGAGGAGGTAGAAGGTGGAAATGAATAGAGCTCAGGCGTTTTTAATCGTCAGTTATTATTCGCTATGGCCGGGGCGTGCAGCTCCGGACAGAAAGTTGACACCTTTATTATACAGTGCCCTTCTTTATCCCTAATAATTTTCCTTCCTTTGAAGGAAATACTCTGTTTGAAATTAATGTAGCTACTCCTGCTTTCCTTTAATTAGTGTTAGCATAGCATATTTTTTCCATTCTTTGATTAGTGTTAGCATAGCACATTTTTCTCCATCAGTTCATTTCCTCTATGTGTCTTTATATTTAATGTGAACTTCTCATAGAAAACATATAATCTGTACTGATTTTTGATCAACTCTAAAAATCTCTGTCTTTTAATTGGTGCCTTTTGACCACTGACATTCATAGTGGTCATTGCTATAGTTGTGTATTAACCAACTAAAGATACATATTAGTACCATATATGTTACTGTTTTTCCTTTGTTGCCATTATTCTCTGTTACTATTTGTTTGTTTGTTTGTTTCATTTGTTTGTTTTGAGAGGGAGTCTCACTCTGTCACCCAGGCTGGAGTGCAGCGGCATGATCTCGGCTCACTGCAACCTCCGTCTCCCGGGTTCAAGCAATTCTCCTGCCTCAGCCTCCCGAGTAGCTGAGACTACAGGCGCCTACCACCACACCAGGCTAATTTTTGTATTTTTAGTAGATTCGAGGTTTCATAGTCTATAAGTATTCCCTTTTCTCCATGGCTTTGAGTTATAGTGCTACTATCCCATGTACAAACTTCCATTTTGGCAATTATCAAAGTGTTTGCTTTTTGTTTCTATTTCAACTTTTACTTTAGATACAGGGTGTTCATGTGCAGATTTGTTACAAAGGAATATTGCATTATGCTGAGATTTGTATTATGGATCCTGTCACCCTGTTAGAGGCCATAGCATCCAATTGCTAATTTTTTAACCCACTACTTCTCCCTCCACTTTCTACTAGTATTTCTGTATAGTATATAAGGTCTTATATTTTAATTAACTATGAGAAAGTGGGAAGCTGGATGTCAGGCTGTGGCCTCGCCAACTCTCCCTCTTCCCTCAAAACTTGCATGCCAGCCATAATGAGAAGAATTTTATTCTGAGTTTTCAACATCCATAAATGAAGCCTTTGTTTTCCCCAGATGGTCCACAGTGTTAATTTTTCTTACATTTATGTTCATCTGTGCTTAATGCTTAGCTCCCATTTATAAGTGAGGACATGGGGTTTTTGGTTAGCTTAGCATTTTGCTTAGCATTATAGCTTCCAGCTCCACCCATGTTCTTGCAAATGACATGCTTTCACTATTTTTATGGCTGAGTAGTATTTCACAGTTTATATATACCACATTTTATCTATCTTATCTACTATTGAGGAACACCTGGGTTGATTCTATTATTTGTTTTTCTGAATAGCATAGTGATAAACATATCAGTACATGTGTAATTTTGGTAGAAAGATTTATTTTCTTTTGGAAATACACTCAGTAATGGGATTGCTGGATCAAATGGCTGCTCTGTTTTAATTTTTGGGAGAAATATCCAATTGCTTTCCAAAGTGTCTGGACTAATTTGCATTTTCACCAATACTGTATAAGCATTCCATTTTCTTCACAGCCTTGGCAACATCTGTTGATTTTTAACATTTTAGTAATAGCTATTTTAACCGGTGTGAGATGGTATCTCATTGTGGTTTTGACTTGCGTTTCTATCATGACTAGTGATGCCAAACTTTTTTTTATATGTTTATTGGCCACTTGCATGTCTTCTATTGAAAAGTGTCTGTTCATATATTTTGCCCATTTTTAAATGTGGTTATTTGGTTTTTTGCTTGTTGATTTGTTTAAGTTCTCTGCAGATTATGGATGTGAGGCCTTTGTAAAATGCATAGTTTGTAAATATTTTCTCCTAATATGTAGGTTGTCTGTTTCCTCTGCTGTTTCTTTTACTGTGCAGAAGCTGTTTAGTTTAATTAAGTCCCAGTTTATATTTGTTCTTGTTGCAATTGCTTTTGGGAACAGCCAAAAATTATTCGCCAAGGCTGATGTCAACAAGAGTATTTCCTAGTTTGTCTTTAAGGATTTTTATATTTCGAGGTATTACATTTAAAGTTTTATTCCATACTGAGTTAATTTTTGTATATGATAAAAGGTAAGAGTCAAGCTTCAATCTCCTAACCTGTTATCCCAGCACCCTTTATTGAATAGGGAGTTATTTCTATATTACTTTTCTTTGTTGGCCTTGTCAAAGATCAGATGGTTGTAAGTGTGCAGCTTTATTTTTGAGGTTTCTATCTTTTTTTTTTCTTTTTTCATTTGTCTGTGTCTGCTTTTATACCAGTACCAAGCTGTTTTTGTTATTGTGGTTTTATAAAATAGTTAAAGTTGGGTAATGTGATGCCTCTGACTTTGTTCATTTCACTTAGGATTCTTTTGTCTATTTGGGTTTTTTTTGGTTTCATATGCACTTTTGAATAGTTTTCTCTAATTCCTTAAAGAAAGACATTGGTAGTTTTATAGGAATAGCATTGAATCTGTGAATTGGTTTGGTCCATATGACCATTTTTTTTTTTTTTTTTGATATTGATTCTTTCAATCTATTAGGATGGAACGTTTCTCTACTTGGTTGTGTCATCTCTGATTTTTTCAGCAGGGTTTTGTAGTTCTCTTGTAGAGATCTTTAACTTCCTTAGTTTGTTAATATTACTAGGTATTTAATTTTGTTTGTCACTATCATAGGTGAGATTGTGTTCTTGATTTCACTCTCAGCCTGGATGTTTTTGGTGTACAAAAATACTAATTAGATTTGTACATTGATTTTGTATCCTGAAATTTTACTAAAGTCAATTTTCAATTTTAGGAGCATTTTGGCAGAGTCTTCAGGATTTTCTAGGTATTAATTATATCATCTACAGATAAATAGTTTGACTTCTTATTTTCCAATTTGAATGTCTTTCATTTATTTATCTTGCCTGATTGCTCTGGCTAGGACTTTTAGCATTATGTCGAATAGGTGTGAGAAAAGTGAGCATCCTTGTCATTTTTCAGTTCTTAAGGGAAATCGTTCATGTTTTTCACCCATTCAATGTGATGTTGACTGTGTATTTGTCATAGATGGCTCTTATTATTTTGAGATATGTTCCTTTGATGCTTAATATGTTGAGAATTTATATCATGAATTGATTTTGGATTTTATCAAAAGAAGTTTCTTTGTCTCTTAAAATAATCATAAGGTTTTTTTTTTTTTTTTGAGACGGAGTCTTGCTCTGTTGCCCAGGCTGGGGTGCAGTGGCCGGATCTCAGCTCACTGCAAGCTCCGCCTCCCAGGCTTACACCATTCTCCTGACTCAGCCTCCCGAGTAGCTGGGACTACAGGTGCCCACCACCTCGCCTGGCTAGTTTTTTGTATTTTTTAGTAGAGACAGGGTTTCACCGGGTTAGCCAGGCTGGTCTCAATCTCCTGACCTCGTGATCCGCCCATCTCGGCCTCCCAAAGTGCTGGGATTACAGGCTTGATCCACCACACCCGGCCAATCATAAGGTTTTTATATTTAATTTTGTTTATGTGGAGAATCACATTTATTGATTTGCATAGATTGAACCAGGTTTGAATCCCAAGAATAAAGCTTACTTGCCTGTGGTAAGTAAACTTTTTGGTGTGTTAATTCCATTTGTTGATATTTTCTTTAATATTTTTGCATTTATGTTAATGACGGATATTGGTCTGAAGTGTTTTGTTGTTGTTGTTTTGTTCTTTTTTTTTTTTAGTGGCTCTGTCATATTTTGGTATCAGGATAATGCTGGCTTCACAGAATTAGTTAAGGAAGAGCCTCTACTCCTCATTTTTTTGGAATTATTTCACTAGGTTTTGCATCTATTTTTCTTTGTCTGACTGTAAGAATTTAGCTGTGAATCTATCTGGTTCAGGGTTTTTTTTTTTTTAAGGGGGGGGTTAATAGGTTCTTTGTTACTGCTTGCATTTCAGAAGTTTACATTGTTCTATTGAAGGTTTCAATCTCTTCCCGAAAATATCTTGTCAGTGTGTGTGGTTCTAGGAATGTATCCATCTCTTCTAGATTTTCCAATTTGTGTGCATGGAATTGTTCATAGAAGTCTCTGAGGATCTTTTGTATTTCTGTGAAGTAAGTTGTAATATTACCTTTGTTTTGTATCTTCTCTTTCTTTTTCTTTGTTAATCTTGTTATGGGTCTGTAATCTTGTTTATTTCTCTAAATAACCAACTTTTGGTTTCATTGATCTTTTGTATGAATTTTTGCATCTCAATGTCATTCAGTTTTTCTCTAATTTTAATTAATGTTTCTTTTTCTACTACTTCTGGGTTGGTTTGTACTTTTTTTTTCCCTAATTCCTTTAGGGGCAAACTTAAACTGGTAATTTGAAACTTTTCTAACTACTTGAGGAAAGTGTTTATTCTGTAAACTTTTGTCTTAGCACTGCTTTGGCTACATCCCAGAGATTTCAGTCTATTGTATCCCTATTTGCATTAATTGTATAGAATTTTTTAAATTTCTTAATGAATGTTGTTCACCGAGGAGTTATTAAGGAATAAGCAGTTTAATTTCTATGTACTTGTGTAGTTTTGAGAGATCTTATTGATATTGATTTCCATTTTTATTGCACAGTGGTCCAAGAGTGTACTTGCTATAATTTCAGTTTTTTTGATTTACTGAAGCTTGCTTTATGACAGAGCATGAGGTTAATCTTAGAATATGTTCCATGTGCAGATGAGAAGAAAATATATTCTGTGGTTGTTGGGTGGTGTGTTCTGTATATTTCTATTAGGTTCAATTTATCTACTTTCCTATTCGAATCTAAAGTTCTTTTGGTAGTTTTGTACCTCAGTGATTTGTCTAACACTGTCAGTGGGGCATTAAAATCTCCCACTATTGTTGTGTGGTTGTTTAATACCTTTTGTAGCCAAAGGCTCCAAGAAGTTTGGGATTATGTTAAATGACCAAACATAAGAATAATTGGTGTTCCTGAGGAAGAAGATAAATATAGAAGTTTGGAAAATTTATTTGAGGGAATTATTGAGGAAATCTTCCCTGGCCTTGCTAGAGATCTAGACATCCAAATACAAGAAGCTCAAAGAACACCTGAAAAATTTATTGCAAAAAGGTTATCACCTAGGTACATCATCAGGTTATCTAAAGTCAAGATGAAGGAAAGAATCTTAAGAATTGTAAAACAAAAGCACCAGGTAACCTATGAAGAAAAATCTATCAGATTAACAGCAGATTCCTCAGCAGAAACCCTACAAGTTAGAAGGGATTGGGGTCTTATCTTCAACCTCCTTAAACAAAACAATTATCAGCCAAGAATTTTGTATCCAGTGAAACTAACTTGATAAATGAAGGAAAGACACAGTTTTTTTTTAGACAAACAAATGCTGAGAGAATTTGCTACTACCAAGCCAGCACTACAAGAACTGCTAAGAGGAGCTCTAAATCTTGAAACAAATCCTAAAAACAGATTAAAACAGAACCTCCTTAAAACATTAATCTCACAATATCTATAAAATAAAAATACAATTAATAAATTTTTTAAAACCCAATGTATTCAGACAACAAATACCATGTTGAATGGAATAGTACCTAACATCTCAATACTACCTTTGAATGTAAATGGCCTAAATGCTCCACTTAAAAGATACAGAATGGCAGAATGGATAAGAATTCACCAACCAAGTATCTTCTGCTTTCAAGAGACTCACTAACACATAAGGACTCAAATAAACTTAATGTAAAGGGGTGGAAAAAGACATTCCGTGCAAATGGACACCAAAAGTGAGCAAGAGTAGCTATTCTTATATCAGACAGAAAAACTTTAAAGAAACAACATTAAAAAAAAAAAAAAGAGGGACATTATTTAATGATAAAAGGCCTTGTCCAACAGGAAAATATTACAATCCTGAATATATATGCAACTAACACTGAAGATCCCAAATTTATAAACAATTACTACCAGACATAAGAAATGAATTAGACAGCAACAAAATAATAGTGAGGGACTTCAATATCTCACTAACAGCAATAGACAGGTCATCAAGACAGAAAGTTAACAAAAAATAATGGATTTAAACTATTCCTTAGAACAAATAGACTTAACAAATATTTACAGAACATTCCACCCATCAACCGAAGAATATACATTCTATAAATAAGTGCATGGAACTTTCCCCAAGATAGAGCATATGATAGGCCACAAAACAAGTCACAATAAATTTTTAAAAATCAAGTTATATTAAGTACTCTCTCAGACCTCAGTGGAATGAAATTGGAAATCAGTTTCAAAAGGAACCTTCAAAACAATGTAAATACATGGAAATTAAATAACCTGTTCCTGAATGATCTTTGGGTTAACTATAGAATCAAGAGGGAAATTAAAAAATTCTTTGAACTGAATTATAATAGTGACAAAACCTATAAAAACCTCTGGGATATAGAAGTCATTGCTAAAAGGACAGTTTACAGCATTAAATGCTTACAAAAAAAGGCTGAAAGAGCACAAATAGACAATCGAAGGTCATACCTCAAGGAACTAGAGAAACAAGAACAAACCAAACTCAGACCCAGCAGAAGAAAAGAAATCACCAAGATCAGAGAAGAACTAAGTGAAATTGAAACAAACAAATACAAAAGATAAATGAAAGAAAAAGCTTGTTCTTGGAAAAAAATAAATAAAACTGTTATACCATTAGCAAGATTAACCAAGAAAAGAAGAGGGAAGATCCAAATAAGTTCAATTTGAAACAAAATGGGATAGATACTGGGGACTGCAAAATGGGGGAGGCAGGGGGTGAGTATTAAAAGAGTACCTACTGAATACAAGGTTCATTATTTTGGTGACTGGTATGCTAGAAACCCAATCTCCACTGTTATGCAATATACCCATGTAAGGAACATGCAAATGTACCCCCAAATGTAAAATTTTAAAATAAAAATAGTTAATTTTTTTAATTTAAAAACTAATAAAAAATTGATGCGTTCTGTGCTCAGATTTTTCTGTCTGTGCAATAGTTTTTTTGGGGGTATGTGGTTTATTATCTTATATTGTTTTGTTTAAATGTATTCCCTTCTTTTCTCTGTCCTGTGACTCTTACTGATCAAATGTTGGACTTCATGCAGTGATCATATATGACTCTTTTCTCTCATATTTTCTGTCTCTTTGCCTTTATGCTTAACATTTTGAGTGATTCCCACAACCTTAATTTTCATCTTTTCTATTAAAGTTTTATTCTGGAAATTCTATTTGTAAGATGTAAAATATTTTTCTAGTTTCTGACGTTTTTAAACAACATTTAAAATTCTTATCAAAATGCTCTTCATATGGACTTTTTTTCTGAAAGTTTTCTTACATTTCTGTTTTGCCTGAATATACGCTTTAATTATTTCAACCTTTATTTTCATGCAGAAGATTTGTTTCTTATTCCTAGTGATCCGTGATTGTCTGTTTATATTTAGAACAAAATTCTAGGTAGCTGATATGGTTTCCCTCTACTCTTTTTTAAGTAGGTCGATTTTTCATATGAGCACATCAAACTAGTAGCTTATTTAATGAGTGTAGTATATAAGGTCGTATATTTTAATTAGCTATGAGAAAGTGGGAGGCTGGATGTCAGGCTGTGGCCTCACCAACTCTCCCTCTCCTCTCAAAACTTGCATGGCAGCCAGAATGAGAAGAATTTTATTCTGAGTTTTCAACACCCATAAATGAAGCCTTTGTTTTCACCAGATGTTTCAATTCTTTTTAGAAAGAAATACTATGTTTTTTTACCCGGGGATAACTAGGCTAACAGTTCTCTGCACATTTAGAGAAAACTATGGAGTTATAGGCTGCCTCAGCTGTTCCATATGCAGTTTCAATCAATTCACAAGATTTCAACACCACTTTTTATTATTGATCTCTGTCATATCTGCCACTGATCATGAAGGCACTCTGGAATTCTTTCAATTTTTTTTTTTTTAAATGTATCTGATCTGTTAGTAAAACTCTATTCCTTTTTTTGTACAAAAGAAACTCTATTCTTTATTGTATTTCTAATTTAGGATAAAACGACTTAAATACAAGTCTGCTTATTGAACCAGAAGCCCTTTAATAGTCTCTAAAAAAATTTAGTGAATGAACAACTTATGGATGGAAATGCTGTAATTTTTTCTTCTTCAAAGATTTTACTACCTATGGTCCATTTTTGTATGGGTTTTTTTTTTAGTATCTATCAATTTTTTACACTGTCCTTGAATGCAGTTTTATGCTTTTATTTACATATAAAAAAGACATATTTATCTTTTATAACAATCTTAAGCTTTCGTGCTCCAAGAAACAGAAGTTTCACAGGGCATTTCACACATTCTTGAATCTCGAAAGGCTATGTGATTTAAATGTGAAAACCTTTTATTCAAATAAAGTTGCCAACCTATTAAGAAAAAAAAAAAAAATGGCCGGGCATGGTGGGTCACGCCTGTAATCCCAGCACTTTGGGAGTCTGAGGTGGGCAGATCACCTGAGGTCAGGAGTTCAAGACCAGGCTGGCCAACATGGTGAAACCCTGTCTCTACTAAAAATACAAAAAATTAGCCAGGTATGGTGGTGGGAGCCTGTGATCTCAGCTACCCAGGAGGCTGAGGCAGGAGAATTGCTTGAACCCGGCAGGCGGAGATTGCACTGAGATCGCACCACTGCACTCCAGCCTGGGCGACAGAGGGAGACTCGGTCTCAAAAATAAATAAAAAGTAAGTTTTTATAATGATATGGTAAAGTAATTATGTAAAAAATGAAATGGGCTTGTCAAAAGAATGAATAATTGATTTCTGGTAATAATATAGTTAGATAAACTGTGGAAGGTAGTGAGGGAATGTCCAGAAAAACAATGTTTTTAAAATTTTATTTTTAGCAAGAACGAGAATGGGAACTGATTTGTTGGATATCTTGAAATCCTACTTCTGCTCAGTATGAACCATAGTCACAGAAATATTTTTTCAAAAATAAGAAACATTTGATGAATAAAAGGCTGAGAAAATTGACGAAGTGTTTAATTCTCCCAAAGAAAGTGTTTTATAGTCATTATGTGCTTAAATTTTTAAAATGATAGCTTCATTTATAGGTACATGATTTTTCAACTTTAAAAGCATAGCATAGATGGAGGTACATTGAAATCTGATGGAAAGTGTGTATGCTCAAACATAGCCAAACCCATGTTTATGCTGGAATCAGTTGCTGTAAACTTCCAAACTCTGTTTTGTGATACGTTCAGTATCTGATACAATTGACCATTAAAACGGATTTCATCCTGCTTAAATGCCATATTTTTGGAGTTATAAATATCATAATTACAAAAATAAGTGGGGATTATTTTTTCCTTCTCAAAGTAATGCATAGACTATAATGATGTGTATTGCTTTATTCTTAGAGAGAGAATCTGCAACATGAAGATTAAGTGATGAGCCATAGCATACTTGCCCTTACAGGAAGTCACTGTCAGGAGTGAGATTGAACAGTTATTCTCCTTCTTCTTAGACCACACTTCAAAAGCGTCTTCTGAATAGAAATGGAAGAATAGAGATATTTGAGTTTATAGTAAGAAAAAGAAAGAAATTTAAAGTAAAATGTTTATCACTGTATATTTTACTATAAGTCTGTGGAAGTCATACGACTCTTCTATTGCTGGAAGAGTTTAAAGAGTAATGTGAATAATTGAGAGTGCTAAGTAACAGAAATTTTGATTTCCTTTAAATTTAAGTAAGAGGTTGAAACATGCCTTATTTTATTGATTCTAAGACACATTTTTCATTCTTTTATCTCTGAAATAGGAATATATTTACAATCAATGAGATTCCAGTTATAATTGGCAATGCTTTCTTATTCTTAGCAGTACATAAAATAGTGGTGCATATTGTAGTCCATATTGTTTTAGAGATAATTAAATATAGTAATTTACACTACGTGAACCATGAGCTATATATCTATGAAACTGAACGTTTGTGACTTAAGGGATACAAAGTTTAAGTGGCATTGAGAGCATTCTGAATTTTCCTGGTGCAGCAGTTTTGCTTGCTCTGCCACATCTCAGACCTGTAAAAACTAACCATTTTTTAAAAGTATTTGTATTTTGTCTTATTTATCTCTTCTATACGACTTCAACCCCAAAATAATGTTATTATATAATATAATATGTATACTTTCAGAGCCAATTAAAATGAAACATTTAAATGCAAACTAACCTTTTTAAAGCATTTCTAAATAACAACAAAATGTTAGTCTTCTTCTGGCACTCTTGACCTATACATGGTTGTTGCCTTAGAATGTGTTACTTAGAAGCTTCTGTTTTCTATTAAATGAACAGCTTTATCTCACAGAGGCATGATATTCTGATTACATTGTTCATTTTCACAATTCATTATAACACTTGAGTAGCGATTAGAATATTAAGAAATTGTTTTTATCATATTCTGAATTTTCATTCTACTGTCTTCTCTGTCAGAAAATATTTTCACCCCACTCAGCAAATTAATATTCCTCAATTATTGAATACAAATACCTGCAATTTATTTTTTTATTTAATTTTATTTTTTTATAAGTTCTGGGATACATATGCAGGACATGCAGGTTTTTTACACAGATAAACGTGTGCCATTGTGGTTTGCTGCACCTGTCAACCCATCCTCTAAGTATTAAGCTCCACATGCATTAGCTATATATCCTGATGCTCTCCCTCCCCCCAACCTCCAAAAGGCCCCAGTGTGAGTGTGTTATACCCCTAACTGTGTCCATCTGTTCTCATCGTTCAGCTTCCACTTATAAGTGAGAACATGGGGTGTTTGGTCTTGTATTCCTGTGTTAGTTTGCTGACAATTATGGCTTCCAGCTCCATCTATGTCCCTGCAAAAAGCATGATGTTGTTTCTCTTTATGGCTGCATAGTATTCCACTGTGAATATATACCACATTTTCATTATCCAGTCTATCACTGACGGGCATTTGGGTTGATTCCATGTCTCTTCTATTCTATTGGGACTAATGCTGCAATGAAGATACACATGCATGTATCTTTATAATAGAATGATTTATATACCTCTGATGCTATACCCAGTAATGAGGTTGCTGGGTCAAATGGTACTTCTCGTTCTAGTACTTCAAGGAATTGCCACGCTGTCTACCACAATGGTTTAAATAATTTACATTCCCACCAACAGTGTCAAAGTCTTTCTATTTCTCCATAGCCTCGCCAGCATCTGTTTGTTTCTTGACATTTTAGTGATCGCCATTCTGACTGGTGTGAGATGGTATCACATTGCAGTTTTGATTTGCATTTCTCTAATGATCACAGATGTTGAGCTTTTTTAATATGTTTGTTGGCTACATAAATGTCTTCTTTTGAGAAGTGTTTGTGTATGTTCTTTGTCCACTTTTTAATGGGGTTGCTTGTTTTCTTCTTGTAAATTTGTTTAAGGTCTTTGCAGATTGTGGATATTAGACCTTTGTCAGATGGATAGATTGCAAAAATTTTCTCCCATTCTGTAGGTTGTCTGTTCACTCTGATGACAGTTTCTTTTGCTCTGTAGAATCTTGTTAGTTTAATTAGATACCATTTGCCAATTTTTGCTTTTGTTGCAATTGCTTTTGATGTTTTTTTTTTTTTTTTTTTTTCATGAAATCTTTGCTTGTACCTATGTCCTAAATGCTATTGCCTAGATTTTTGTCTAGGGTTTTTATAGTTTTGGATTTTACATGTAAGTCTTTAATCCATCTTGATTTATTTTTACAAGGTGTAAGGAAGGAGTCCGGTTTCTATTTTCTGTGTAAGGCTAGCCAATTTTCCCAGCACCATCTATTAAATAGGGAATCCTTTCCCCATTGCTTGTTTTTGTCAGGTTTCTTGAAGATCAGAGGTTGTAGATGTGTGGTGTTATTTCTGAGTTCTGTATTCTGTTTCATAGGTCTATGTGTCTTTTTTCTACCTGTACATGGTACAACAGTATCATGCTGTTTTGGTTACTGTAGCCTTGTAGTATAGTTTGAAGTCAAGTAGCATGATGCCTCCAGGTTTGTTCTTTTTGTTTAGGATTGTCTTCACTTACATGGACTCTTTTTTGGTTCAATATAAACTTTAAAGTACTTTTTTCTAATTCTGTGAAGAATGCCGATGGGAGTTTAATGAGAATAGCTTTGAGTATATAAATTACTTGGGCAGTATGGCCATTTTCACAATGTTGATTCTTCCTATCTACGAGCATGGGACATTTTCCCATTTGTTTGTGTCCTCTCTAATTTCCTCGAGAAGTGATTTCTAGTTCTCTTTTAAAAGGTCTTTAACTTTCCCTGTTAGCTGTATTCCTAGGTATTTTATTCTCTTTTTAGTAATTGGAATGGGAGTTCCTTTATGATTTGACTCTTTGCTTGTCTATCATTGTTGTATGGGAATGCTTGTGATTTTTGCACATTGGTTTTGTATCCTGATACTGCTGAAGTTGCTTAGCAGCTTAAGAAGCTTTGGGGCTGAAACTGTAGGGTTTTCTAAATAAAGGATCATGTCATCTGCAAGCAGAGACAGTTTGACTTCCTCTCTTCCTGTTTGAATATTTATTTATTTCTCTTGCCTGATTGCCCTGGCCAGAACTTTCAATACTATGTTGAATAGGAGTGGTGAGAAAGGGTATACTTGTCTTGTGCCAGTTTTCAAGGGGAATGGTTGTAGCTTTTGCCCATTCAGCATGATATTGGCTGTGAGTTTGCCAAAAATTGCTCTTATTATTTTCAGACATGTACCATCAATACCTAGTCTATACAGAATTTTTAACATGAAGGGATGTTGAATTATATCAAAAGCCCTTTCTGCATCTACTGAGATAATCACGTGGTTTGTGTCTTTAGATCTGTTTATTTCATGAATTACATTTATTAATTCGTGTATGTTGAACCAGTCTTGCATCATGGGAATGAAGCTGACTTTTTTTAGTGGGTAGGCTATTTATTATTGCTTCAATTTCAGAACTTGTTATTGGTCTATTCAGAGATTCAACTTCTTCCTGGTTCAGTCTTGGGAGGTTGTGTGTGTCCAGGCATTTATCCATTTACTTCTAGATTTTCTATTTTATTTGCATAGAAATGTTTATAATATTATCTAATTGCACTTTGTATTTCTGTGGGGCAGTGGTGATATCCCCTTTATATTTTTTTGTCTATTTGATTCTTCTCTCTTTTCTTCTTTATTTGTCTAGATAGTGGTCTATCTAGTTCAATTAATTTTTTCAAAAACCACCTCCTGGATTTATTGATTTTTTTTTTGAAGATTTTTTCTTGTCTCTATCTCCTTCAGTTCTACTCTGATCTTGGTTATTTTTTATCTTCTGCTAGCTTTTTTTTTTTTTTTTCTCTTGATTCTCTAGTTCTATTAATTGTGATATAGGCTGTGGATTTGAGTGAGATCTTTCTAGCTTTTTGATGTGGGCATTTTGTGCTATGAATTTCCTCTTAACACTGCTTTAGCTGTGTCCCAGAGATTCCGGTGTGTTGACTTCTTGTTCTTACTGATTTCAAATAACTTCTTGATTTCTGCCTTAATTTCACTATTTACCCAGGAGTCATTTAGGAGCAGTTTGTTCAATTTCCGTGTAGTTGTGTGGTGTTAAGTGAGTTTCTTAATCTTGAGTTCTAATTTGATTGCACTATTGTCTGAGAGACTGTTATGGTTTCAGATCTTTTGCTTTTGCTGAAGAGTGTTTTACTTCCAATTATGTGATTGATTTTAGCATAAGTAACACGTGCTATGGAGAAGAATCTATATTATGTTGTTTTTGTGTGGATAGTTCTGTGGATATCTATCAGGTCCACTTGAGTTCAACACCTGAGTATTATTGTAAATTTTTTGTCTCAATTATCTGCTATTGACAGTGGGGTGTTAAAGTCTCCTAATAGTATTGTGTGGGAATCTAAGTCTTTTTGTAGGTCTCTAAGAACTTATTTTGAGAATCTGGGTGCTCCTGTATTGGGTGCATATATATTTAGGATAGCTAGCTCTTCTTGTTGTATGGATTTCTTTCCCATTATGTAATGCCCTTCTTTGTCTTTTCTGATCTTTGTTAGTTTAAAATCTGTTTTTTCGGAAGCGAGGATTGCAACCACTGCTCTTTCTGCTTTCCATTTGCTTGGTAAATTTCCCTCATCCCTCTATTATCAGCCTATGTGTGTCTTTGCACGTAAGATACGTCTGTTGAATACAGCACACTGATGAGTTTTGACTCCATACAGCTTGCCGTTTTGTGTTTTTAATTGGGTCATTTAGCTCATTTACATTTAAGGTTAAGATTGTCATATGTGAATTTGATCCTGTCATCATGATGCTAGCTGGTTATTTTGCACCTTTTAATATAGTTGCTTCATAGTGCCATTGGTCTTTTTAGTTCAGTGTGTTTTTGCATTGGCTGGTAATGGATTTTCCTTTCAAGATTTAGTGCTTTCTTCAGGAGTTCTTGCAATGCAGGCCTGGTGGTGACAAATTCCCTCAACATTTGCTTTTCCAAAAATAATTGTATTTCTTTTTCACTTATGAATCTTAGTTTGGCAGGATGTGAAATTCTGATTTGGAAATTCTTTTAAGAATGTGGATTACTGGCCTCCAATCTCTTCTGGCTCGTAGGGTTTCTGCTTAGAGGTCTGGTGTTAGTCTTATGGGTTTTTCTTTGTAGGTTACCTGGCCTTTCTCTCTGGCTGCCCTTAACATTTTTTTATTAATTTTGACGTTGGAGAATCTGATGATTATGTGTCTTGGGGTTGATCTTCTCATGGAGTATCTTACTGGGATTCTCTGGATTTCCTGAATTTGAATGGTGGCCTGTCTTATTAGGTTGAGGAAGTTCTCCTGTATGGTATCCTAAATTGTGTTTTTCAACTTAGTTCTGTTCTTCCCATCTTTTTCAGGTACCCCAATCATTTATAGGTTCAGTCTTTTTACATAATCTCATAGTTCTTGAATGTTTTGTTCACCCCTTTTCATTCTTTCTTCTCTAATCTGTCTGCCTGTCTCATTTCAGCAAGATAGTCTTCAAACTCTGAAATTCTTTCCTCTGCTGGTTCTATCTGGTTATTGATATTTGTAGTTGCATTGTAAAGTTCTTGTGTTGTGTTTTTCAGCTTTATCAGGTCATTTATTGTCCTCTCTAAACTTGTTATTCTGGTTAACAGCTCTTGTAATATTATGGTTCTTAGCTTCTTTGCATTGGGTTATAACACGCTCCTTTAGCTCAGTGAAGTTTTTTATTACCTGCCTTCTGAAGCCTACTTCTGTCAATTCATCCATCTCAGCGTCTGCCCAGTTCTGTGCCCTTGCAGAGAGGTGCTGCAATCATTTGTAAGAGAGACTCTGGATTTTTGAGTTTGCAATGTTTTCTCATTCATTATTTCTCATCTTCATGAGTTTATCTAGCTTTGGTGTTTGAGGCTGCTGACCTTTAGATAGGGTTTTGGGTGGGGACTTTGCTGTTGATGCTATTGTTGTTGCTTTCTGTTTGTTTTTCTTTTAATGGTTGGGCCACTTTTCCATAGCATTGCTGTGGTTTGTTGGGGGTCCACTACAGACCCTATTAGTCTGGGTCCCTCCTGCACCTGTCGGTGCCACCCGTGGAGGGTACAGATCAGCAAAGATGGCTGCTTTCTGCTTCCTGTTGGATTTGTGTCCCAGAAGGGCACCGACCTGATGCCAGTTGAACTCTCCTGTATAATATGTTTGATGACTCTTGTTGGGGTCACTGAGTCAGGAGGCACAGGATTCAGGACCTGCTTAATGAAGCACTCTAGCTGTTCTTTGGTGGAGGGGGCACACTGTGCACCCCAAGCAGATTCCCACTTGTCTGGACTGCGGGATTCCTCAGAGCCAGCAGGAGGAAAGACTAACTCTGCTGATCCATGGAGACCACAGCCACCACTGTCCCCAGGGGCTCAGTCCCAGGGAGATCAGAGTTCTGTCCCTAAACCCCCTGACTGGAGTTTGCTGAAATTCCTGCAGGGAGGCCCCGCCCAGTGAGGAGAGATTGGTCACTGGCCTAAAGAGGCAGTCTCACCACAATCTTCCACAGCTGCTGTGCTACACTGTTGGGAATTCCTCCTGGGTCCAAACTGTCCAATCTCCCTGACACAAGCAGGAGAATAATGGCAGACTGGAGCTGCAGCAATGGCTGCCTCTGCTCTCCCTGGAAGCTCAGTCTTCTTAGGTAGCAGGCAGCTGCAGTGATAAAGGCCATCCTTCTCCCCAGGAACTCAGCAGTCTTAGGCAGTTTCCAACCAAGTGGCTGCTGAGAATCTGCACCACTCTGTGCTTGGGACCCAAAGCCCTGGTGGTGTGGGCTCACGAAAGGGATCTTCTGTTCCATGGGTTGCACAAATCTGTGAAAAAAGCGTGGTTTCCCAGATAGGGTAGCACGATCACTCATTGCCTCCCTTGGCTGGATTGGGAGTTCCCTTTTTCCCGTGTGGCTCCCAGGCAAGCCGTAGTACCACCCTGCTTTTCCTCACTCTCTATTGGTTGCACCAACTGCCTAGTCAGTCCCAATGATAGAACCTGAATACTTCAGTTGACGACGCATGATTCACTCACGTTTTTCCTTCTTCTTGGTGGGAGCCTTAGATGGCAGCTGTTTTAGTCGGCCATCTTGGCCCCTCCTCCCAAATACTAGCAATCTTAGACTTTCTCCTGCCATTCAGAAACTTAAAACTCAGTTAAAGATCCAACACTAATATGTTCAAGTCATTTAATTAATTATATATGAATGTGTACAACTAAGTGCTAATTTGTGTCAGAGAAATAATGCATGACAAGCATTATAAATATAGATTATGAGTTCAGAAAAGTGGAAGTTCAGTGAAGAAAAGCTGCATTTAAAGTAGAAAGAGATGATGTAAAAAATGGGAAGGCTTTGAGTATACAGAAAATAAAGGGAAGACATTTCAGGCAATAACAAGAACAATGACAACATAATAACACACAGCAAGAGCAGCAATATAAAATGACAATTAATAAAAAATAAATAAAATAAGAAGGTAATAATTTGAAAAGGATTAATACATTTTTCTTTTTGTCCTTCTAACTAAAACTTTTAGCTAAAAACCAGGGTATTTGTCTATGGGAGCAGAAAGTGAAATTAGAGTTGATTACAGAGAAAGTACAAAGATAAATTTTTAGGTAATATTCAGTAAATTTGTGACCCTCTACATTAATATGCATGTAGTATAAACAATATTCTAGGGACCGTGTGTGTTATGCTCTTTACATACTTATTTCATTTGATCTTTTGTAACAACCGTATGAGATTGATATCATTACTATCAACATTTTAAGGATTAGGATATTGAAATTAATTAATTTGCTGTAAAACTCATAGCTTATAAGTTTTTGTGGTGGCTTTTTAATGTGCCAAGTTAGCTAAGTTGAATTATATTTCTAATAAATGTATTTACTCTATGTTGCTGGATAGAGTGGACCACAAGTGAGATTCTTTACAGATTTAGAAAAAAGATGGGAAATAGCAGCTGTTTTGTCCGTTACACACATCGTTGCTGATCTGCAAACTCACCTTGTTAGCATGAGGCAGTAGTTAACCTGTAAGGGCTCTACCATTTCCTGGATTTTCCTTTGACTTTTCCAAATCCTAACCTATGTGATGTATTTATCTCCATGACAAAGAGCCCTGGCTTCTGTGTGACATCTACATTATCAAGGTCAGAGACAATGAGGACTTACATGGGTTTCAGTGTGCCCTCATACTGTCCCAATTTTTTCTTGGTCACCCCCACTTTACAGCTATCTTCCTTTCCCTGCTGCTTATCCTGTGGATTCAAGCTCTTGCATCAGCTGTAAGCATAGCCTAGTCCCACAATTGTAAAATTAATACTTTAACAGATCCACCAGCTGTCTTTCTATCTATTGATCTCTCTCACTATTATCTATTCCTACCTATCATCCATATCTTTCAATCTAACTTCGGTTTTGTTTTCTAATAGAACCCTGACTGACAAAGTCATGGATCCTGGATTTGAACACAGAATATCTGTTTCAAGATTTTATACTCTCCACCACTCTTGCATTTGTGAACATAGATGTAGAGATACCTAGGAAAATAGCCTTGAGCCATCTCAAACATAATCTTATAATTCTTATTTGTCCCACTAAATTCATCTAATATATTTCTGACTTTATGCAGGTAAATTTCTCTTTTTTGACTCAGTATCTGCAGCTATAAAATAAAGACACTAAACTGGATCAAGGGTGTACTAGTCTGTTCTTATGCTGCTCGTAAAGACATACCTGAGACTGGGTAATTTATAAAGGAAAGAGGTTTAATGGATTCACAGTTCCACATGGCTGGGGAGACTTCACAATCATGGTGGAAAGTAAAGCAGGAGCAATGTCATGTCTTACATGGTGGCAGGCAAGACGAGCTTGTGTAGGAGAACTCCCGTTTATAAAACATTCAGCTCTTGGGAGACTTATTTACTATCACAAGAACTGCATGAGAAAGACCCACCCCCATGATTCAATTACCTCCCACGGGGTCCCTCCGAGGACATGTGGGAATTATAGGAGCTGCAATTTAAGATGAAATTTGGGTGAGGACACAGCCAAACCATATCATTCTGCCCCCAACCCCTCCAAAATCTCATGCCTTCACACTTCAAAGCCAGTGATGCCTTCCCAACAGTCCCCCAAGCCTTAACTCATATCAGCATTAACTCAAAACTCCACAGTCTACAGTCTCATCTGAGACAAGGCAAGTCCCTTCTCAGTATTACTTTCTAAATACAGTGAGAGTACAGGCATTGGGTAAATGCATTCATTTGAAATAGAAGAAATTGGCTAAAATGAAGGGACTACAGGCCCCATGCAAGTCCGAAATCCAGTGGGGCAGTCAAATCTTAAAGCTCCAAAATGATCTCCTTTGGCTGCGTGTCTCACATCCAGGTCACACAGATGTAAGAGGTGGGTTCCCACGGCCTTGGGCACCTTCACCCCTGTGACCTTGCAGAGTATATCCCCCCTGCTTCTGGCTGCTTTCACAGGCTGGCATTGAGTGTCTGTGGCTTTTCTAGGCACATAGTGCAAGCTGTCAGTGGAGCTACCATTCTGGGGTCTGGCATATGGTGTCCCTCTTCTAACAGCTCCACTAGGCAGTGCTGCCTAGTGGGGACTTTGTGTGGGAGCTCCCACCCCACATTTCCCTTTTGCACTGCCCTAGAAGAGATCCCTGCAGGAAACATCTTCCTGGACATCCAGGTATTTTCATACATTCTCTGAAATCTAAGCGAAGGTCCCCAAAGCTCAATGATAGACTTCTGTGCACCCACCACACGTGGCCACTTACATGTGGCCCAACACCACATGTAAGCCACCAAGGCTTGGGGCTTGCACAGGCTGAGCTGTACATTGGCCCCTTTTAGCCATGGCTGGAGCTGAAGCAGCTGGCATTCAGGGCATCATGTCTTGAGGTTGCATAGAACAGAGGGACCCTGGGCCTGGCCCATGAAACCATTTTTCCCTCTTAGTCTTCCAGGCCTGTGGAGAAAGGGCTGCCATAAATGTTTCTGACATGCCCTGAAGCTAGTTTCTCCTTTCTCTTGGTGGTGAATATTTGGCTCCTTGTTACTTACACAAATTTCTGCAGCTGGCTTGAATTTCTCCCCAGAAAACGGAATTTTCTTTTCTATCACATTGTCAGGCTGCAAATTTTCCAAACTTTTATGCTCTGCTTTTTCTTAAACACTTTGCTATTTAGAAATGTCTTCCTTAAGATGCCTTAAATCTGTCTCAAGTTCAAAGTTCCAAAGACCTCTAGGGCAGGGTAAAATGCCACCAGTCTCTTTGCATAGCAAAAGTGACCTTTACTCCAGTTCCTAACAAGTTTCTTATCTCCATCTGAGACCACCTCAGTCTGGACTTTATTGTCCAAATCACTATCAGCATTTTTATCAAAGCCATTCAACAAGTCTCTAGGAAGTTCCAAACTTTCCCACATCTCCCTGTCTTCTGAGTCCTGCAAGTCTCTAGGAAGTCCCAAACTTTCCCACATTTTCCTGGCTTCTTCTGAGCCCTCCAAACTCTTCCAACCTCTGCCTGTTACCCAGTTCCAAAGTTGGCTCCACATTTTTGAGTATCTTTGCAGCAGCACCCCACTCTATTGGTACCAATTTACTGTGTTAGTCTGTTCTCATCCTGAGACTGGTCAATTTATAAAGGACAGAGGTTCAATGGCTTCACAGTTCCACATGGCTAGGGAGGCCTCACAATCGTGGTAGAAAGTGAAGGAGGAGCAAAATCACATCTTACATGGTGGCAGGCAAAGAGTTCACGTGCAGGGGAACTGCCCTTTATAAAACCATCAGTTCTTGTGAGACTTATGCACTGTCAGGAGACCAGCATGAGAAAGATTCGCCCTTGTGATTCAGTTACCTCTCACTGGGCCCTTCCCAGGTCATGTGAGAATTATGGGAACTACAACTCAAGATGACGTTTGGGTGTGGACAAAGCCTAACTATATCAAAGGGTCCTTAACTTGATATGAGAGACACATGATCTCTATTTAGTGTATATGTGCTTATGTCTCTCTCTCTGTGGAGAAAAAATGTATTTTTAGATATTTAAAAAGAATTTGTTACCTTAATAATGATGATCTAGGTATTGTCTAAGATCTCTTCCTGTTCAATCATTTTACTTTTTTACATAGTAGCATATGGAGATTAAAGAAACAACTGAACCTGCATATAAAAATAGAAATGTTGTATTTTGATTTGGGTTTAGTTCTGGAAACACATTACTGTGTAACAATGAAGAACTATTATCTCCCTTGGAAACCTTATCCATAACTAAGACTTACATTACTATGTAAGGCAGATGACTTCCAAATTGACATCACCATATCAGATTTGTTTTGGTGACATTCACTCACATATATCTATCTACTTGACATCAATCATTTGATATCTCGAAGGCCTCTTAAATTCAATATTTCCAGAACTGAAATTATCATCTTGTTCTCATTACCCTCCTCAATCCAAACTTTTTTAAACTACTATTTGTACTTTAATGAGTGTTTGTATTTAGTGATGCTTTTCATTTCATAACTCACAGTAGTTTTGGGAGAATTTTATCCTTGTGTCTCCCATTTTTCTATGTGACTTATAAGTAGTGTTACTGACTTTAATGTGAACTATTTTTTTCAAAGGTGTTTGCATAGCTATCTGTCTTAGAAAATAAAGATAACATTTCTCCTTAGCAAAGAGCAGATTTGTTTATTGTCTAGTATAACAGAGATAATGTTTCCCTCTAAGACAATGTTAGGCATGCTTACTGCCCATTATGAAGATGTTTGTTCCCTAAATTCAGGATTCTTCTCTTGTAAGGCAACCTACTGCATCTATAGACCCACTTCACATTGTTGTGGGAATTAGAGGTAAAAGAACCGATATATTCTAATTTCTGACATTCTGGTTACTGCTATTTTCGTCATGAGTAATAAAATCCTTTGTCTCTGACACAGAAGTCTCATATCCTCTGTCGGCATCCTTGAAGCTGCATCAGGCTAACTTCTTATCTTGCAAGTAGGATAAAATATCAGGCCCTTTATAGTCGTGGACATATATCATATTTTATATTAAATCAATGTTAAGTGTTAGGTAACTTATTCTGTTCATTTTTATCCATCTGCATCATTACTCCTTTACTTTAAGTTACCATCTTATTCTTGATGGGCTTGCTTTCAAAGCTTGTGCTAAAATGTTCCAAACTACCCAGTAGTTTCTCAATGCACTTGGGAGACATGCATACTTATTTATGTAAAATCAAGTTCTTAACCAACATGAACTTCATGAGTCTCAATTCACACTGAGGACTGATACTCATTCTAAATGGATCAATATCTGTACCCCACCCCTATGATATTTTTTGCAGTTTAGGGGAATTTTAGGCTCCCTCTACTTCAAACCCTTTGAATATGCAATTTAATCTGCCTGGCATGTTGTTTTTTTTTACACCACTTTACTAAATTAACATTTATTCATACTTCTGTTCCAATTTAATGGTCACTTTCTCAAGGAAGTCTTCTATGACCTTTTATCCTCCCCACATATACATAATATATAATACATATTTTAATAATATTCTATACTTTTGTATTCATAGTAATTCTGATGTTTTGATATTATATGTTTGTGTGATTTTATATGCAATATTTATCTCCAATTCTAGATGGCAAGCTCTATGCTGGCACAGACTGGGTTAATTGTTCATGTAGTCATATCCTCAATTTTTAAGATGATGCATAATATAGAGAACCAGCTAGGCATATATTTGTTGAATGAGTAAGTGAATGAATGATTAAATAGTCAACGTTTCCATTTTAGTTTGGCTTGCTTTAACAAAACACTATAGAGTGTTGACTTATAAACAGCAGATATTTTTTACTCACAGCTCTGGAGGTTGGAAGTTCAAGAACAGGGTGCCTTCATTGTCTGGTTCTGGTGAAGGCCCTCTCCTGGGTTGCAAACTGCCAATTTCTTGCTGTATCCTCACATGGCAGAAAGAGGACTAGAAATCTCTTTGAGATCTCCTTTATAATTGCACTAATCCCATTCCTAAGGGCTCTACCTGCATGGTTTAATTAGAATCCAAAGGCCCCATTTTCCACTACCATCACGTTGGGGGTTAGGATTTCTATACATGAATTTTGGGGGGACACATTCAGTTTATAACAATAACTAACTGGGATGATCTTAATTATCATAATTTCATTTCACATATAAATTATATTTTTCTCAAAATGATTTGGTAGATTTTAATGTTTCTTTTTCGACTAGGTGTCAAATATATCTTCAAATATATCTTTTTTTTGTTTTCTTTGGAGACAGAGTCTTACTCTGTTACCCAGGGTGGAATGCAGTGGCTAGGCTCACTGTAACCTCTGCTTCCCGGGTTCAAGCAATTTTCTTGCCTCAGCCTCCCGAGCAGCCAGATTTGCAGGCCTGTGCCACCACACCTGGCTAATTTTTGTATTTTAGAGATGAGGTTTCCCCATGCTGGCCAGGCTGGTCTTGAACTCCTGACCTCAAGTGATGCATCTACCTGGGCCTCCCAAAGTGCTGAGATTACACGCATGAGCCACCACGCCTGGCCTATTTCTTAATATAATTTATAAAATACATTTGAAGCAATATGTGTATTTGATCCTGAAAACATTAAGTTGAATCTCTGTCACACAGGAAGTTATTTATTATTTTCTCTTAGTGCCAGGGCTGGGACTGACTAGTATAAGTACTTGGAGCAGGCAATAGCCATGGGTCAGTGAGAAACTTATATTAAAGGGATTTTAAAATAGAAATTAAATCATGTTTAGTTTTATCATTAGATCACTCCCTGTCGATATATACTCATCGTAAAAGAAAATAAATATAAATAGCAATTTCCCAAACATTAATTCATAACTCCTTCTTAGCAAATATATTTGGTATATAATCCATTTGGTTCTACTAATCTCCATTTGCGGGGGATAAAGTGATCATATATTGTGGCTTCAACTACTACCTCTATGTGGACACCTCGTATGTTTGGTTGTACCATCTCTAGTTTTAACTCTAGTTTCATATCTCTACATGTTGTCAGTATTATCATGTGGAAGTTTAATTACCACCTCATTCAATTTACCTACAATAAGGTTCATAACCTGCTCACCTCTCTTAAAAATATTGGCCTATTTCCCAAGTTCATTACTTCAACCAAAGGCATTAACATTCTCTCAATCAGGGTTAAATTTCTGAAGTAAATTTTTTATCCTAAAGCCCTGTTGATGTTCTCTTTAAAATCACTCTTTATTCAGTCCTGATGCCCTCTCCCTCCACACCACTTCTGCTTCCCTGAAAATAAGGACGAGGGATAGATGCAATTTATCTTTTTATAGCAGTCATTAATTCCTATAATTTTGTTTTACTTCAGCATCCATTTTGAATAAAAGTTGGGCTTTCTCATACCAAAAAACTTAATTGCCCTTGACAAACTTTCTAGTTCTCCACCTCCTCCCAGTTCCTCAGTGTAGTCGACCCAGATATTTGCCTTGTACAACCACCTCCTGGTGTCCCACATCCCTGTGGAACAAATAAATACAACTTATTTGGCTCACCCCACTGACTCCTATACTCTGTATGGATTGTGCAGGTATGGCAAAGTTACCACCTCACAGTCACAGTGTGACTCCATGGAACCTGCTTGCTCTAAACCCACCAATTAGAATTTCTTGCAGGATACCTGCTTGATGAGTGCCCTGATTGCAGGGCATAAGTTAAGTCTAGAGTTTATAGATGTTCTTGTTATGGAGATCTCAAGACCAAATTAGAAACAAAAAATAATACTATAGGTCACCTACCTAACTACAAAATGGACAGATCTCTGATGTATCCAAGCCCTTTTCTTGGAGAGTGTTAATACCTATACCTTCTCATTTTATCTGACTCTTTTATTATATTCACATGTGTTTTTTATCTGACTGTATTAAAGTGGAACTTCAAAAGAGGACAGGCAGAGGGATAAAAGATAAATCTAAAAATATAGCTATCTTTTCTTTTTACTGCTTAAACTCTACTCTTGTTTTCTAAATGTGAGTGATTAGTTACCATTTGTAATTCCCGCTTTTACTCTCTGTAAGGGATTCCCATATTATTATAACTCCGAAAACTTATCTTAATACATTGTGAAGTGATACAATTTAATGCAAGCAGATTCTCAACAAAAACGTTATTTCGTATTTCAGAAAACAAACAGTTGTTTTTCTATCTAAATGTGTACAAAGTTATTAATTGAGAAAAAATGTTTTACGTACTTAAATCTTTCTCTAATATTAGATTTTTTCAGAGATATAAATGTGTAATGTCCTAGAATGACCAAACCAATAAACAAAATAAACTAGTAGAAAGCAATCTATAGACATACAGAGGGAGAATGGAGGAGTTACATAAAACACCAGCATAGTAAATTTTCTTACTCAATGTTGTAGTCTGTCTTATATTTTGCTTCCCTGTGAAATGTGTTTTAGTCTAGGAATAAATTTTACTCATAATGCTCAAATAATTCTTATGTGAGTTTATTCTATGGGAATCACTGTTAAAAGTTGATTAGAAGGAAGCTCATTTAACAGCAGCAAAGCACATGTTTTTATTTTCCTTTTCAAACACAATTACTTCTTTAAAAGTGCACATTTAAAATACTATTTAGGAAATAACTCCCTAGTATTTGAAAGAAGATAAACACACAAATTCTGAATCTGCAATCTTGTGAACGAACAGAGAAATAAAATCGCAAATTGTTAAAATAATTTAAACTAAGATTTATTATTTGACCTTCAAATTCTGGGTAGGTCCTTCTGGTATTTTGTTTTATTATGAGGATATTTTTTCTGGGCATCCCTCAGTTCTTCATAGAGTAAAAAACTGTCAATATTAATTATAACCAACTAAAAACACCATTTGCATTGTTTACTAATTCCTGTATTATAACTGTACATTTATTCCTTATGTAGTCACCAAAGCTTTAAATGGATATGTTTGTTCACAAATTCTCCACTTTTCTTTTTTTCACACATAAAATTATACAATCTTTCTATTTATTTATATATTTCTATTTGCAGGGTTCACATTGTTATACCATAGGATATGAAAACGATATGGCCTCTTCCTGCCAGTATAGCCTAGACTATCAATACTGCCAATGTTTGATTTCTCTCAAGAACAAAATACTGATATTGGAAGAAGTCAGGAAGTAAATTTATACCACACATAAGGCAGGCGTTGTAATGATTTAAATATAATAAAATTTCTTTTTAAAATTATTATACTTTAAGTTCTAGGGTACATGTGCAGATTTGTTACATAGGTATACGTGTGCCATGTTAGTTTGCTGCACCCATCAACTCGTCATTTACATTGGGTATTTCTCCTAATGCTATCCCTCCCCCAGCCCCCCCAGCCCCCAACAGGCCCTGGTGTGTGATGTTCCCTGCCCTGTGTCCAAGTGTTCTCATTGTTCAGTTCTCACCTATGAGTGAGAATATGCGGTGTTTGGTTTTCTGTCCTTGTGATAGTTTGCTGAGAATGATGGTTTCCATTCACCCATGTCCCTGCAAAGGACATGAACTCATCCTTTTTAATGGCTATATAGTATTCCATGGTGTATATGTGCCACATTTTCTTAATCCAGCCTATCATTGATGTACATTTGGGTTGGTTCCAAGTCTTTGCTATTGTGAATAGTGTTGCAATAAACATACATGTGCATGTGTCTTCACAGTAGCATGATTTATAATCCTTTGGGTATATACCCAGTAATGGGATGGCTGGGTCAAATGGTATTTCTAGTTCTAGATCCTTGAGGAATCTCCACACTGTCTTCCACAATGGTTGAGCTAATTTATACTCCCACCAACAGTGAAAAAGCATTGCTGCTTCTCCACATCCTCTCCAGCATCTGCTGTTTCCTGACTTTTTAATGATCACCATTCTAACTGGCGTGAAATTGTATCTCATTGTTGTTTTGATTTGCATTTCTCTGATGTCCAGTGAGGATGAGCATTTTTTTATGTGTCTGTTGGCTGCATAAATGTCTTCCTTTGAGAAATGTCTGTTCATATCCTTTGCCCACTTTTTGATGGGATTGTTTTTTTTTTTGTTTTTTTTTTTTTTTTTGTAAATTTGTTTAAGTTCTTTGTAGATTCTGGATTTTAGCCCTTTGTCAGATGGGTAGATTGCAAAAATTTTCTCCCATTATGCAGGTTGCCTGTTCACTCTGATGGCAGTTTCTTTTGCTGTGCAGAAGCTCTTTAGTCTTGCTGCATTCCCATAAGAAATGTCCTGGCTGGCTTATCCAATTTTGTAAACTTTCAGAGATTTTTTATGTTGATATACACACATCTTACTTTTACCATCGTGCTATTTTTAAAAATCACTACTGTTTTTTTTCTTTAATCTGTAGTTTTTGTTGCTGACTAAACCTTGTCCCCTTTGTGCATATATTGTAAATTGAATTGTTTCATTATTTAGAATATTTACAAGGTTTTCTGTATTTAAAATAATGAAAATTCATATATTCACCTAAATATTTAACTTATAGTTACCATAGATCTGTAGTTCCATTAATAAATCCATAGTGTACGCCATGCAAGCAACATAAACTGCAGGTCCATAACCACCAAGACCATTTTTAACAACATATTTACGCAAAATTTTCACTGGAGTAGCTGAAGTCGATTGCCTTCTAATTACATCTCCTTTTATATCTGATAGAAATTGTTTGGTGGAATACTGATGGTTCATTATTGCTGAAGTAATGATGTTGGTCTTTTAAACATTTAAAAACTCTATTACAAAATCAATAGTTTTCAGATCAGTTAAATTCACTATGGTCTTTTCTTCTCCTATTCTGTTCAAAGGGTATATGCTGGTCAAAGTTATAGTTTCCCCAGTATCTGCTGCTAAAATGCCTCATGATGTTCTTTCATGGCTAGTGACTTGAGCCATCTGCATTTCTTGATTTTTTAAAACTTTGTTCAATGAGTAATTATCTTGCGTTGCAGAATGTTAGATTATTTAAATTTTGACTACAATTTGATTTCCAAATTTTGAGATTAACATAGACTAGTTTTAAAGAGAATAAAGGAAATGCTTTCTGTTAGGAAATCTAAAACATCTGAAATCATCTTAGGAGCTGAAAACACTTCATCTAAAATAAAGAATTCAGGCAAATTATTTAATATTGCCCATTTATTATAAGGATAACTATAAAAGCAATATAATGTGCTATTTTCTAGCCCATGGAGATTACGAGATTCAGTTATGATAGAAGGAAATAGTTCCTGCTATGAAGGTTGTTAAATCCTGACACTCACCATTGAAAGAGGTTTTATAATATACATACCCGTGTATTTTTAATTATTACAACTATGCAGCAGGTTAATCCTCTGTGACACATGCACTGTTTTTGAGCACTTAACATATGCCAGGCTTTGGTCTAAATACTTCAGGTGTGTGAATTCATTTAATTTTTACACATCCTGCATGAAGGAAACTTTATATCCTTGGAACAGCAACTCTCCATTCTCTGTTTCTCTCAGACCCTGGCAAGCAACAGTCCACTCTGTACTACTATGGGTGTGACACCTTTAGGTATTTCACATAAGTTAAATCATACAGTTTTTGTCTTTCTGCAACATAATGTCCTCAAGATTCATCCATATTATAGCGTATGGCATATGTTTTATCGCTAAATAAATTCCATTGTATGTATATATCATATTTTCTTTATTCATTAGTCCGTGGACATTTAAGTAATGTCTGCCTCTTGCCTGTTGTAAATACTCTGCCCAGAATAAGAGAGTACAAATATCTCTTCAAGATCTGGATTTCAGTTATTTTGAAAATATACCCAGAATTGGGATTGCTGGATCACATGGTAGTTCCATTATTCATGTTTTAAGGAAATGCTATACTGTTTTTCCCTAGCAACTTTACTATTTACATATTTACCTGCAGTGCTCAAGTGTTCCTGGTGTTCTACATCCTCATCAACGCTTGCTACTTTTGTTTGTTTTCGTTTTTAAATTCTAACAAGTATAAGGTAATAGCTCATTGTCGAGTTGCATTTCCCTGGGGATTATGATGTTGAGCAACTTTTAATATTCCTCTTGGCTATTTGGATGTCTTCTTTGAACAAATATCTATTCAGATCATTTTATTACTGATTAATTGGGGTTTTTTTTTTTCGTATTGAGTTGTAGTTTTTTATATATTTTGGATATTAAGTTATCAGATATAATGTTCACAAATATTCTCCTACAGCCTGTACGTTGCCTTTTTATTCTGTTGGTTATTTCCTTTGTTGTGCAAAAGCTTTTTAGTTTGATATAGTCCCACGGGTTTATTTTTGCTTTTCTCACCTGTACTTTTGGTGTTATATCCAATGCATCATTGCCAAGATCAATGTCATGAAGCTTTTTCTCCTATTTTTTTCTAGAAGTTTTACAGTTTACATTCTACAGTTAAGTCTTTAACTCATTTTGAGTAGGTTTTTATTAATTAGGTAACATAAAAGCCCAGTTTTATTCTTCTGCATGTGAATTTGCAATTTTCTCATCACCATTTGTTGAAGAGTATATCCTTTTTCGACTGTGTATTCTTAGCACCCATGTTGAAGCTCTGTTGACCATATATGCATGATGTTATTTCTGGACTCCCTATTCTGCTTTATTGGTCTAAGTGTCTATTTTATGCTAGTATCCTACTATTTTGATTACTGTGACTTTGTAATATGTGTTAAAATTAGGAAGTTAGAGTCCTTCATCTTTGTTTCTCTTAAGATTTGGGTAGAGTCCTTTATAGTCTCATATACATTTTAAGATGGCTTTTCTATTAATGTAAAAAAATTGGGTTTTTGATATAGATTGGAAAAATCTGCAGGTCATTTTGAGTAGTATGTATATTTTTACAATATTAACTCTTCCAATCCATAAACACAGGGAATCTTTGCATTTATTTTTATCTTCTTTACTTTCATTCACCAGTGTTTTGTAGTTCTCAGTGTAAACAAGTCTTTTTCCTTTTTGGTTAGGTTATTCATATATATTTTATTATTTTGATACTATTGTAAATGAGATTATTTTCATAACTTATTTTTCTAATATTTCATTGTCAGTGTACAGAAACACAATTTTTGTACATTTATTTTGTATTCTGAAATTATATTGAATTTGTTTTTTAGTTCTAACAGTGAGTGTGTGTGTGTGTGTGTGTGTGTGTATAACCTTCACAATTGTATTTCTACCTATTTGATTTAGATGCCATTTTTACTTATTGCCCTGGCTAGAAACTCCAGTACTGTGTGGAACAGAAGTTGTGAGAGTGGGCATCCTCGACTTGTTCCTCATCTTAGAGAAAAAGATTTCAGTTTTTTCACCATTGAATATAATAGTTGTGGGTTATCCTTATATGGCTCTTATTACTTTGGGCTAATTTCTTCTATATGTAGTCTGTTTTTATCATAAAGGGTTGTTGAAATTTCTCAAATGTTTTTTCTGTACCTATTGAGGTTATCAAGTAATTTTTATTTTTCACTATATTAACATGGTATGTCACATTGATTGATAGCTTCCTATATTAATTTAGTTTTTTTTTTTTTTTTTTGCATTCTATGTGTAATTCCACTTGGTCATGATGTATGAAGCTTTTGTTATCTTGTTGAATTTAGTTTGCCAGCCTTTTGTTGAGGGTTTTTGCATTTATGTTCATCAGGGATATTGCCTTATAATTTTCTTTTCTGGTAGACTCCTTGCCTTTCTTTGGTATCAGGGTCGTGTCGGCTTCATAAAATGAATTCAATAGTATTCACTGTTCTTTATTTTTTGGAAGAACTTGAGAAGAATTGGTTTTAATTCTTATTTCTGTTTGGTAGAACTCACCAGTAAGGCCATATGGTCCCAAACTTTTCTTTTTTCAGAGGTTTTTTGTTTCATTCAGACTCCTTACTAATTATCACTCTGTTCAGACTTTCTACCTCTTCATGATTCATTCTTGGTAGGTTATATGTTAATAGGAATTAGTGTATCTTTTCAAGTTATCCAATTTGTTGTTGTACAATTGTTCATAATAATCTCTTATAATCATTTTATATTTCTGTGACATCAGTTAGAATGTCTCCTAATTTATTATTTTATTTATTTGAATTTTTTCTTTTTTCAGTCTAGCTGAAGTTTTGTGAATTTTTTTGGTCATTCCAAAAAGTAACTTATTTTTATTGAGTTTTTACAAATTATTTTATATTTTGTTAGTTCTGCTTTAATATTTATTATTTACTTCAGTCTACTAATACGGGCTTAGTTTCTTTTTCTTTTTTTAAAAAATTCTTTGAGTTTGTGCGTGCACACACACACACACACAAACAGCACAAAACAATAAACAGAGGCGAAATGCTATAATATGATATATTAAACTGAGCATTCAGAAACCGGAAATATTAAGCTTAACCTGCCATAGTCTTAGCAAAATCAATTTAACAAAAATACTCATTATAGTAAAATATTTAATACATTGTAACATTGAGGCTCTTCTAGGTGGATGTCATCTGATTTGGCTTCTAATTTGTCACATTTATAAAGATAATATCAGGGTCTACATGCTATAAGCATTGTGTTTTGCAACTCAAGCGCCAAAGCAAGCCAAGATTTAAGTATAGCTTATCAACTTCTATTCCAGATCTTGAAATATGTATGCTATTTGTAGTTAATATGTGTAGAAAGTAGCACTCTGGAATTTAGTTTTAGGTCAAAATTAAGCTTTGCTATTCTTTCTTCAGTGGACCCAGGAATTAAGAGGGAAAATATACTGGTCTATTCTGGTCCTAGGAAAGATGAGCAACTTGATTGTACAGAATGAGAAAGCTCCATAAGCATACTTCTATGCGTGTAAACTTCATTCAGTTAACATATGTTGACAAAATATTTTGTGTTATGTATTACTGAGTATTCAATGTATTGACAACCCAACATATGTCTAAGCAATGACCTATACTTTTCAATATATTATCTTAGATAATAATAAGAGGATAGTTTAGGGAACTATTCTCTCAGCTTGTAATAGTAAGCCACATTTCCTAAAAGAGTAAAGACAAAGATTCAAGAATACTATTTCCAGGCCTGGTGTGGTGGCTCATGTCTGTAATCCTAGCACTTTGGGATGCCAAGGAGGGCAGATCACTTGAGGTCAGGAGTTCGAAACCAGCCTGGCCAACATGGTGAAACCCTGTCTCTACTGAAAATACAAAAAAAAAAAAAAAATAGCTGAGAGTGCTGGCAGGCACCTGTAATCTCAGCTACTCAAGAGGCTGAGGGAGGAAAATTGCTTGAACCCAGGAGGCGGAGGTTGCAGTAAACCGAGATTACACTCCAGCTTGGGTGACAGAGCGAGACTCCATCTCAAAAAAAAAAAAAAAAAAAAAATACTATTTTCAAGTCATCCTGCGAGTAACTCAAAGGAAGATGAAAGAATAAAAATTAGTTCGAGAAATTCATTCTATCATAGGTAAAATTATTTAAAATAGCACTATTAATTATACAGCTCAAACCATATATAAATAATTAGGCACAAATTCCTCCATCACAAATTAAAATGTACAGGTATAGAAAATTTGATTTCCATACTAGTAGCAGGGCAGGCATTTTTCAGTTGGGATTATTAGGAGCTTCTTAGGTAATACAAGAAAGTATTTCCATTTCTGAACAGATTTGGGAAGAGATAAATTATTAACACTGGCAGTGAAACCAGATCATTAGAAAAAATATTATCTTACAACAATGACACTTTAATTCTAATATTTTTTCTTCTATATATGGTTGTTACCAATCTTCATGGGGGAAAAAATTGTTTAGGTAATTGGTTTGGTGCACAGAGAGGTTGCCTCATATAGGGAGATATGATTGCTTACTAATTATACTCATGACACAGTAAACTGTTTAAGATTTGCAGACAAAGGAAACTTAAATTTGAGCAGGTAATTTGCTATGGAAACATAGTAGGTTAATGATACAGTAACCATCAAAACTTAAAATTCCAGCTTCCTATTTTTATAAGTAGAAAGCCAATGGGCTAGGCAATCTGATCTTTTTTTAAGATTGCATTGTTTTGTGTTAAATTTTAATTTTTAAATTCTGATTAGTTTTCTGAATTCATAGCTGGATTAAAATTTCGGTCATTAGTGTTTTTAGTCTTCCTGGATGCTTTAGAATCCAAGGAAGTGGTGTTTATAATCAATTTTTAGCAGTAATACATCAGACCCCTTTGTAAAGCTCTGAAGATTCTGTAAGAAAAATAAATGGATTTAAAATAGATGATTTTATTAAGTTTTTGCCAGCATTCTTTTTTCACCTTTTAATCTATGAAGAGATCACTCTTGTGGTCGCAGCATTTAGAAAGACACCTGTTACTTTTCATGATTATTGAGAATATATGCCATTATAGTATGTTATAGATTTATAGAATCTGGAAATTCTAATCTTAAATTTGCTGTTAGAGAAAAGTATTACCAATTTCATATTTACTAGCCCAGGGTTGACTCTTGCAGCATAATCCTGGTGGTAGGCAGCTATAAAATAATTTTTCTGCTTCCATTACTACTTTTTAGGCATCTTGGATCAAACTTTTTTTGCCTACTCTCACCTTATTTTTCTATCGGGTAGACAATAACTAGGGGTGTCAAATGATTTGAAACAGACAAGTTGACTGTGGAAAAAATCTTGCCCCCAGATGGCTCAATAAGTGACCACTGTAGATTCCCAAGCTGGAATTTGCCAGCTCTTCCTGGAGTGAATATGTTCAGTTTCCTTGCATTGCTCCGTGCATTTCATTCTCTCCCATTGCTCTGTGCACTTATGTGTATTGTGCCAATTCACTCTGCATCATGACATGAAGTTTCAGTGTCAGAGGTGGTATTGTGATATGAACTCGTTTATGATACTTAACTCTGGGAGTACGTGAGTATTGGAGAAGAAACAAGTTTGATGTGTGTGTAGCCAGCATCTAAGCTATAGAAATGTGTCCCAAATCTTGCAGTTTAGGTATAAAAGAGACATTATAGTCAATTGTATAAATTTGATTAGAATCCTTTAGTTTAATTACATTACCAAGAATGAGTTGTACATTTGAAAGAAACTTTCCTAAACTATGCTAGAGGAAAACCAAATTATGTTTCTCTTCTCTCTATAGAAAAAAAAAAGTCACAAAATCATTGTGCTATGAAGAGCTAATCAAAGCATTGGTAACAAAAAAATAGAAAAATAATATGAAAGCGGTTTCTCAGACACTTAATTAAAAAATATTTTGTTCTTTTTCTGGATGTTGTGATGTTTGTGATACTTGTCAGCTTTTATAAATTTGTAATTTTATGTGATTTCCTTTGCTCATTCTAAGGAAACATTCACTTTCATTCCTAATTTGTTATTCTTTTACTTAAAGAGTCCTACTTCAAATTATATAAGGGGCAAAACCTACAAAACCTGAATCCACCAGTGCACCTACATGAGACAATCTTACTTGCATTCTTATGTTTATTAGTTTTGCAGCAGATATTTCATCTATTACTCCTCTCTGAGGTATAATTATACACGCTTCTGTAAGATCATTCTATTGCTACAGATCTTGTAATGGCAACTTTTTGTAGGAATTTGAATATTGCACCTGGATAATACAGAACAGCAAAGCAATTTTGCATAAACTTTTGACATTGTCGATCCCATCAAAATGTTTAAATTAGTCCCAAATGATTGGATTGATTCAGTCCTTTTGGACTATGTTTTCAATGCATGCTGTGAAGCTGAAGTTCTTTGGCAGCATTTGTTTTTTTCCGGCAGGTTAGAGAAATTAGACTTTTCAACAGGGGAATTCAAGTGAGCAAAATTTAAAAAAAAGAAATAAATAGAAAGAGAGAGAGAGGGAAATACAAAGAAATAAAAAGCGGTATACTGATCTCCATACATTGGGAGATTATAACTCTATTTCAAGCAATTATGATAATTTTTAGTATTTACATGACTGTCTTTGTATTATAGAAAATGTTAGATTATGATGATTGTACAGGCCAGCTCTATATGCTTTATATTTGCAGCAAAAGCAAAACAAGGATACCACATAAATGATCAAAACTTGAAATAATTTGTTAATTTGTTACTTGTTAGTCATGCTGTGGTAAGGCTTTTCTTTAACATTGGTGTACTTTATTTGGGAATTTCATTTATAAGATCAGTAAGCATAGCCTAAGATCCATTGAGTATTAATGAAAAATGTTGCACTTTCAGTAATTAACTGCAATATGACATCAATTCCATTTTAAAGGTTTCAGGGAAAGGTAAATTTTATAATTTCCCAATAAAAATATAAATATTTAGCAGTTCTGATTGTCAGAAAATGTATACTTAAATGCAGCTGAATTCTTCTTTCCACAATAATTGGTATTTTCTTGCTCATCTGTGTTTGGTAAAAAGTAGTGGTGGTATAAGTGTAGTTATATTTAAATATCAGTTATTTTTAAATGGTGAAGTATTCAGAAGACTAATACAAAATTATCTACAACTCTGTAATGTAAGCATAGTACTTTACCTCTGATTTGAATATATGGACAATTTAGAGAAAGAGAGAATCATTTAACAAAATACAGGGAAGTTTAAAATAGCATTATTCTGAATACATGAATATGTTTAAAATTCAAAGATAAAGGAGATATTTGCAGCTAGGGCTAATAGAGCAAAATGTTTAGCTTTAGAGGTATATCTTAAGGTTGAGAGGGAAAAAAAGAATGAGTTTTTATTGTTGTAGAGTTTAAACAAAGACAATGACAATGACACAAAAGAAAGCAAAAACAAACAACAACAACAAACCTCCTTTTGAGAGAATAGTAAAAAATAAAGAACAGAAAACCAAACCTTTCCATAAAGTGTTTAAGAAAGCAGTCCATTCTAAATTATGACATTTATAAATATCATCATCGTTTCTCAGTAAGCCATATGTGAAACTTCAGAATCATCTATGATTTATCTATAAACTTCTTGCCCATCAGTTAGTCACCAAAACATTAATTATTGTATTATCTCTCTCACACACAATTGTTATGTTAGAATTTAGTATGGAGGTTATTCCAAGTTCTCAACATACCTCTAGCCAGTTACTAGCAATGTAGCCTTGAGTGAGCATATAACCTGTAATAATCTCAAGTCACTTTAGTTGTAACACAGTAATAATAAAAGCACATGCCTAATTTGTGTGGTAGATACTGCAGGATATTTATAAAGCATGTAGCAGGTAACATAGTAAGTCTTCACTAAATATTACCTATTAATATTTTCTATTATTCCAATACTAACTTCTAGTTTTGGCCTTAACTACTTATGCTTAGTTATTCTAATAACCTTCATATTCATCCCCCTGACTATTATTTCCCCACAACAAGCTATCCTACGTGACTTTGCTAGACCAATATTCCAAAATCATAGTTATTATCATGTTTCTTTACTTCTCAAAATCTGTTCTTATATTTTATGTAACCAAATAATCAATTTTAGCACAATTTGCCTGTCTTTCAAGTCATTCAGTGTCCACATTTTGTCCTCAAACTTTTGTGTTTGGTTCCAGATCACTGCAATAAAGCAAATATCACAATAAAATGACTGGCATTAATATTTTATTTTTCCAGTGCATATACAACTTATGCTTACACTATGCTGTAGTCTATTAAGTATGCAATAGAATAGCATTATGTCTAAAAACATGTGCATACCTTAGTTTAAAATTGCTTTATTGTTGAAATATGTTATCAGTCACCTGAGTCTTCAACAAGTCATATTCTCTTGAGTGATGGAGGGTCTTCCCTGGATGTTGATAGCTACTGACTGATCAGGCTGGTGGTTACTAAAGGTTGGGGTAGCTGAGGAAGTTTCTTTTATTAATTTTATTTTATTTTAATGTTTTTTGGGGGAACAAACATTTTTTGTTAGATAGATAAGTCCTTTAGTGGTGATTTCTGAAATTTTGGTGTACCCCTCAATGCATAATATTTTATCCCTCACACCCATCCCGCTCTTTCACAAAGTCCATTATATAATTCTTAGGCCTTTGTGTCCTCATAAGTTAGCTCCCACTTATAGGTGAGAATATAGGATTTTTGGTTTTCTATTCCTGAGTTACTTCATTTAGAATAAGGGTCTCCAGCTCCATCTGGGTTGCTGCAAATGCCAATATTTCAGTTCTTTTTATGGATAAGTAGTATTTCTTGGTGTGTGTATATACACTGCATTTTCTTTATCTACTCATTGGTTGATGGGCATTTAGGATGATTCTGTATTTCTATAACTGCAAGTTGTGCTGCTATAGACATGCATGTACAAGTGTCTTCTTCATATAATGATTTAGTTTCCTTTGGGTAGATACTCAGTAGTGGGATTGCTAGATAAAATGGTAGTTCTATTTTTAGTTCTTTGAGGAATCTCCATACTGTTTTCCATAGTGTTCATAGTAGTTTACATTCCCATCAGCAGTGTAAAAGTGTTCTTTTTTCACCACATCCATGCCAACATTATGTTTTGATTTTTTTAATTATAGTGATTCTTGTAAGAATGAGTTGTAATTTTAATTTGCATTTCCATGGGAAGTGTTTCCATTTGTCTGTGTCATCTGCGGTTTCTTTTTCAGCAGTGTTACGTAGTTTTTCTTGTAGAGATATTTCACTTCCTTGGTTAAGTATATTCCTAAGTATTTTATTTTATTTTTATTTTTTGGAAACTGTTGTAAAAGAAACTGAGCTCTTGATTTGATTCTCAGCTTGGTGTTTAATGGTGTACAGCGGTGCAATTGATTTGTGTACAATGATTTTTTATTCTGAAACATTACTGAATTCATTTATCAGATCTATGAGTTTTTTGGATGAGTCTTTAGGGTTTTCTAGTTATATGAACATATCATTGGTGAACGGCGACAGTTTGACTTTTCTGATTTTGACTCCTTATATTTCTTTCTCTTGTCTGCTCTGGTCAGGACTTCCAGTAATATGTTGAAGAGAAGTGGTGAAAGTGGACACCATTGTCTTGTTCCAGTTCTCAGAGGGAATGCTTTGAACTTTTTTTCCATTCAGTGTAATGTTGGCTGTGGTTTTTTTGTAGATTTGTTTTCCTACTTTCAGGTATGTTCCTTCTATGCCAATTTTGCTGAGGTCTTTAATAATAAAAGGATGCAGGAATTTGTCAAATACTGTTTCTGCATCTATTGGGATGATAGTATATTTTTTGTTTTTAATTCTGTTTATGTTATGTATCACATGTATTAACTTGCATATATTAAACCATCTTGATCATGCTGTGTTCTCTTGTTGATATGCTATTGGATTCAGTTAGCTATGTTGTTATATAACGTCCATCTATTTATTTTTCTTTGTTATTGTTGTTGCTTTAAAGTCTGTTTTGTCTGACTGTAAGTATAGCTACTCCTGCTCACTTTTGGTTTCCATTTTCATGGAATATATATTTTTTACCCCTTTACCTTAAGTTTATGTGATTCTTATTTTTTAGGTGAGTCTCTTGAAGATAGCAGATACTTTGTTGGTAGATTATCCATTCTGCCATTCTGTGTCTTTTAAGTGGAGCACTTAGGCCATTTACATTAGTATTCAGATGTGAGGTACTATTCTATTTATCCTGTTAGCTGTTGCCTTAATACTTTTGTTTTTCAATGTGTTATTTTTGTATAAGCCCTCTGAAATTTATGCTTTAATGGAGTTCTATTTTGGTGTATATTGAGGTTTTGTTTCAAGATTTAGAACTCTTTTTAGAATTTCTTGCCACGCTGGCTTTGTAATGACAAATTCTCTCAGCATTTGTTTAACTGAAAAACACTTTATCTCTCCTTCATTTGTGAAGCTTAGTTTTTCTGGATACAAAATTATTGGCTGACAATTATCTTGTTTAAAAGGCTAAAGATAGGACATCAAGCTCTTCTGGCTTGTAAGGTTTCTGCAGAGAAATAGCTGTTAATTTGATAGGTTTTCCTTTATAGGTTATCTTATGCTTTTGTCTCATAGCTCTTAAGATTTTTTCCTTTGTCTTGACTTTAGATAACCTGATGATTATTTGCCTTAGTGATTATCTTTTTGCAATAAATTTTTCAGGAGTTCTTTGAGCTTCTTGTATTTGAATGTCTAGATCTCTAGCAAGGTCAGGGAAGTTTTCCTCAATTATTTCTTCAAATAAATTTTCCAAACTTTTAGATTTCTCTTCTTCCCCAGGAACACCAATTATTCTCAAGTTTGGCCACTTAACATAATCCCAAACTTCTTGAAACCTTTCTTCATTTTTTATTACTTTTTCTTTGACTGTAGGATTGGTTTAATTTGAAAGGCTTGCCTTCAAGCTCTGAAGTTCTTCCTTCTACTTTTTCTATTCTATTGTTAAAACTTTTCCCTGCATTTTGTATTTCTCTAAGTGTGACTTTCATTTTCAGAAGTTGTGATTGTTTTTTTCTTTATGACATCTATTTTTCTGAAAATGTTCTCATTCATATCCTCTATTGTTTTTTCAAAATTTCTTTAAGTTGGTTTCACGTTTTTCTGTTATCTCCTTGAGTAGCTTAATAATCATCCTTCTGAATTCTTTTTTCTTTTTCCTTTTTCTTTTTTTGGAGACTGCGTCTTGCTCTGTCACCCAGGCTGGAGTGCAGTGGTGCAATCTCGGCTCACTGCAACCTCCACCTCCTGGGTTTAAGTGTTTCTCCTGCCTCAGCCTCCTGAGTAGCTGGGATTACCAGTGTGTGCCACCATGCCCTGCTAATTTTTGTATTTTTAGTAGAAACGGAGTTTCACCATGTTGGTCAGGCTGGTCTCAAACTCCCGACCTCGTGATCTGCCCCCCTCGGCCTCCCAAAGTGCTGGAATTACAGGCGTGACTTCTGAACTCTTTATCTGGCAATTCAGAGATTTCTTCTTGGTTTCGATCCACTGCTAGGGAGCTAGTGTGGTCTTTTGGGGTTGTTATAAAACCCTGTTTTGTTATATTACCAGAATTACTTTTCTGGTTCCTTCTCATTTGGGTAGGTTAATACTTACAATTTTTTTTGGAATTTATTTTTAACTGAACTGTGCTTTTATTTAATATATATTTCTTTTTTATTCTCTTGAGGATCAGACTTTAATGCTTATTTTAGCCTAATTTGATTCTTGATGCTTGTAAGGGTAATGAGTCTCTAAGAGATCCTTAGTTATGAGAGTCTTTGTGTTCTGGTTTTCCCTAATGCTGGTTGTAGTAGTTACATCATTGGTGTGTGGACCAGTTTACTATCTCCTATGGAGTTGGAATGGCAAGGATCTCTTGAAGCATATCTCATTCTCTTGTGGTATACACTTTATTTATTTATTATTTGTCCTCGTATTTTATTGACTGAGTTGATGAATCAGGCTTCAGGCCAAAAGGGGAGGTATCCCTGGGTAAGCACTGACCCTGACTAAGGCAGATGGGTAGATGTAATAACCAATGTTGGATCAAGGTGCCAGCCATAATGAGGATGGCCAGGTGAACTCTCAATTAAATGTGCTGAGGTTTTATCAGGGTGAAGAGTGGGAGCTACCTCAGCTTCCCGCCAGATCAGCAGGAAAGCTTCACAGCCTCACTCCTGCTTTATGTTTCAGCTATTCAGATCGTACAGACACCACTTTTTGTCTATGGAAATGTTGATGTTTCAAGTAGGGGGGAATTGTGACTCTGCCACACTTGCAGGCCTGAATCTGGGGTATGCTCCTCCTATGGGGCTGCACTCTCCGGGACTGTTCCAGAAAGTCTGTCTATAGGTGACTCCATACTGCATTCCTGTGGGGGAAGCTCCAGCTGTGTCTACAATAGAGTACCAGTGGGGAACAAGGACCCCTTCTCCAAGGCTCTTCATGATCACCGAAGCTGCCTGCCTGTTGTGATATAGGTGCAGAATTTTTATTACTGCATCCAGCACTGCAATTGTGTTTCTGCTGTGAGAAACTCCCCACCAGCAGAAAGATCTGGAACTTAAGACCTGCTGTTCAGATTTTTTGTCCCATGGGGTGATCCCTTGATGTGGTGTTCTCCCCCTCTCCTTAGGGATGGGGCTTCCTGAGAACCAGACTGCAGTGATTATAATTGATCTTTTGGATCTAATCACCCAGTGGGGCTACGAGGCTCTGGGCTGGTGCTGGGAAATGTCTGTAAAGAATCCCGTGATGTGATCAGTCTTTGGGTCTCCCAGCCATGGATAACAGCACCTGCTCTGGTGGAGATGGTAGGGGAGTGATGTAGACTCTGAGAATCCTTGGTTGTAGACAGGTTACATCCTGGCTTTCTCAAATGCTGGTTATGCTCGCAGTGAAGTAGTCACATGGACAGACTCAGGACCTCTGGTTAGCCAGGATGTTGCAGGCAGTGGAATTAACTGTTGTTTTCTCCTTCCTGGGGCAGAGTTATTCTGTCATGAGATGCTATAATGGCCTTAGTTGGTTGACCTTCAGCCAGGAGGTGGCACTTTCAGGAGATCACAGCTGTTGTATTAGCAGTGGAATTTGAGCTTGCCCTAAGTTGGCCAGGGGAAGAATTTTGATTTCTCAGGCGATGGGTGGGGCCATAAAGCTCCCAAGAGTTTATGTCTTTTGTGTTTGGCTACCAGGGTGGGTAGAGAAATACTATCAGCGGGGCAGGGTTAGGCTGATCTGAGCAAAGACTCTCCTTGGGCAGGACTTGCTGCTGTCACTGTGGGGATGAGCAGGCAGTTCTCAGGCCAATGGGGTTATGTTCCAGAGGGGATTATGGCTGCCTCTGCCATACAGGAGACTTCACTAGGGAAGTGGGGGATAACTGGTAGCAAAAGGCCTTACCCAACCTCCACACAGTTGGCAAGGCTGGTCTTTTTCCCACAGTGCTCCACTAACAGTGCAAGTGCTGAGTTTAGATCCAGGCTGCCTGTGCACAGAACACAGACCCGCCACAGGTCATAAGGTTCCCCACTGAAAAAGCAAGCACAGCTTTCACGCCACACCTCTCTCCATTTACCTGCAATGGTGGACACCCCATCCCTATGCTCATTTCTGCTGCAGTTCCCATTCACCCTTTAGATTCTGTTCGAGAGGTTTTGTTCCCACTTGAAATTATCACAACATTTATTTGGGAGCTTCTTTCACCCTATGTCCGCTCCCTAATTCTGCTGGCTGCCTTTCCTGAGGGCCCCTGTGAGATATAGTAAGAGATGGCTTCCAAGGGCTCAATGGGAGTGCCTACAAGCCTCCTCATACTACTGCTTCTACTTTTGTATTTCACATGGCTCCCTAAATCCATTCCAGCTCTAGATAAGGTTAAATCCTTCTCCCGTGATCTGAATTTTTAGATTTCCCAGTGGGGATGTGTGTTCAAAGGCAGGTTTTCTCACTCTCACAATTTGGGAACTCAAAGCTTTTCACTTGTCCTGCAGAGTTTGCAGAGGCATGTCACTTCTTTCAAATAATCTGTTAATTCTTTTGATTATCCTGATACTTTTCTGCAGTAATTGTTGGAACAAAAGTTCACAGTGTGAGTATAGACACCTTGTTCTTTCTATCCAAGTGGGAGATGCACATTAGCCCTGCCTCCTATCTGCCGTCTTCCTCTGGTCCCAGAAAGAAAATATGTCAATTTCTTAAAATGAGACAGCAATGGTATTTGCCGTATTAATTGATTCTTTCATAAAAAATTTCTCTGTAACATGCAGTGATTTTTAATAGCATCATCCCCACAACAGAAATTCTTTCAAAGTTTTAGTTGATCATCTCAAACCTTGACACTGTTTTATCAACTAAGTTTCTGTAATCTTCTAAATCAGGTGCTGTCATTTCAACCAAGTTCACAGCATCTTCACCAGGAGTGGACTCTATCCCCCCAAAAATCAATGTATTTGTTTATTCATAAAAAGCAAGTCATCATCCATCCAAGTTTTATCATGAGACTGCAATATTTAGTTCCATCTTTAAGCTCCACTTCTAATTTTATTTATCTTGCTATTCCCACCATTTTTATATTACTTTCTCCCTGGAAGTGTTGAATCCATTAAAGTCATTCATGAAGGTTGGAATTATCTTCTTCTAAACTTCTGTTAATGTTGATATTCTGACCTTTCGTGAATCACAAATGTTCTTAATTGGTATCTTGAATGGTGATTTTCTTTCCAGAAGGAATTGCCCAGATCTAGCAGAGGAATCATTACCAATGGCAGATACAGCCTTATGTAATGCTTTTTGTTGTTTGTTTTGTTTTTGAGATGGAGTCTTGCTGTGTCACCCAGGTTGGAGGGCTGTGGCACAATCTTGGCTCACTGCAACCTCCACCTTCTGGGTTCAAGTGATTCTCCTGCCTCAGCCTCCTGAGTAGCCGGAATTACAGACACATGCCACCATGCCTGACTATGAAATGCTTTTCTTAAATAAGTCTTGAAAGTCAAAAACATTCATTGACCTAGGGCTACAGAATGGATATTGTGTTAACAGGCATGAAAACTACATTAATCTCCTTGCAAATTTTAATCAGAGTTCTAGGTTGACTGGTGAATTGTCAGTGAACAGTAATATTTTGAATGAAATCTTTATTTCTGAGCAGTAGGTCTCAACAATGGGCTTAACATATTAAGTAAACCATACTGTAAACAGATGTTCTGTCATCCGGGTTTTGCCATTCCATTTCTAGAGGACAGGCAGAGTATAATTAGCATAATTTTTAAATACCCTAGGATTTTCAGAATAGTAGATGAGCATTGACTTCAACTTAAAGTTGCCAGCTGCATTAACCACTAACAAGAGAGTCAGCTTGTCTATTAAAGCTTTGAAGTCAGGCATTGACTTCCTTTCTCCAGCTATGAAAGTCTTAGATGGCATCATCTTCCATCAGAAGGCTGTTTTGGTCTACAATGAAAATCTGTTTTTAGTATAGCCACCTTCCTCAATTATCCTAGCTAGATCTTCCAGATAACTTGCTGCAGCTTCTCCGTCAGCATTTGCTGCTTCACCTTGCATTTTTGTGTGATGAAGATAGATGGCTTATTTCCTTCAACCTCATGAACCAACCTCTACTAGCTTCAAACTTTCCTACTGTAACATTCTCACCTCTCTCAGTTTTCATAGAGTTGAAGTGTGTTAGGGCCTTGCTCTGGATTAGGCTTTTGCCTAAGTGAATTTTGTCACTGGTTTGTCTTTGATTTAGACCACTGAAATTTTCTCCATATCAGCATGTAATAAGGCTGTTTCATTTTCTTATCATTCAGGGTTTTGCTGGAGTAACACTTCTAATTTTCTTCAATAACTTTTTCTTTGCATTCACACCTTGGCTCATTATTTAGTGCAAGATGCCTAGCTTTCAGCCTATTTTGATTTTTGAAGTGCCTTCTTTATTAAGTCTAATCATTTTCTAGCTTTTGATTTAAAGTGAGAGACATGAAACTCTTTATTTGACGTGAATACTTACATGACATTGTAGGGTTATTAATTGGCCTAATTTAAATATTGTTGTGTCTCAAGGTATAGATAGACCTGACAAGAAGGAGAAAGATGGGGGAAGTGCTGGTAGGTAGAGCAGTCAGAACACATACAACATTTATGTATTAAGTTTGCTGCCTTATGTGAGTGCAGTTTATGGTGCCACAAAACAATACAATAGTAACATCAGAGACCGAATATGACCATAACTGATATAATACTGAAAATTTTTGAAATATTATAAGAATTGCCAAAATGTAACACAGAGACACAAAGTGAGCAAATGATGTTGGAAAATTGTTACCAATAGGCTTTCTTGATACAGGATTGCCACAAACAAATGTTAATAAACACAATATCTGTGAAGCACAATAAAGCAAATAACAAAAAAACTGAGGTGTGTCTGTTGCAATCACGTATTGTTTAAAACAGTGAATACATTTCTGAGAAATATATTCTTAGGCAATTTCATCATTGAATAAATATTGTAGAATGTGTGTACACAAACCTAGATGTTATAGCTTACTACACACTTAAGCTATAGAGTATCCCTTATTGCTTCTAGGATGCAAACCTGTATGATACATTAGTGAACTGAATACTGTAGGCAGTTGTAACACAATGATATGTGTGTGTGCATCTAAACATATCTAAGCATGGAAAAGGTAGAGTAAAAATATGGTGTACGAGATTAAATTTGATACATCTGTATAGGGCTCTCACCATGAATGGAACTCACAGGACTACAAGTTGCTCTGGTTGAGTCAGTGAGTGAGTGGTAAGTGAATGTAAAGGCCTAAGATTGCATTCAACTGAAGACTTTATAAACACTGAACATTTAGGCTGTGCTAAGTTCATTTAAAAGATTGTTTTTTCTTAAAAATAAATTAAGCTTGGCTTACTGTAACTTTTTTACATCATAAAATTTTTATTTTTTTCAACTCCTTGACTGATTAAAAATAATACTTAGCTTACAACACAACCACATCTCATAGCTGTACAAAAATATTTTCTTTGTTTATATGCTTATTTACAACCTTTTTAAAAATAATTTTTAATGCTTTCATTACTTTTTAAACTTTTTTGTTATAAACTAAGACACAAAAATACACTTGATCCTAGGCCTACACAGAGCCAGAATCATGAATATCACTGTCTTCTACCTCCACATCTCAGATTTTCAGGGGCAATTACTTGCATGAAGCTGTCATCTCCTATGATAACAATGACTTCTTCTTAAATACCTCCCGAAGGACCTGCCTGAGGCTGTTTTACAGGTAATGTTTTTTTATAAGTTACTCTTTCACAATAGTACATTCTAAATAATGATGAAAAGTGCAGTATAGTAAACAACAGGCGATAGGAATTTTCAACTTCATTATAATCTTATGAAATCACCATCATATATGTGGTCCATCACTGACTGATATTATGTGGTGCATGACTGTGAATCTTTTATTCTGACCAGGTTAATCTATTTTGTAGTCAGTCAAGAAAAGAATGCTCATTTGTCACCACTAAAATTTTGTATCAGCTAACTCTCCCCTAACCAGATCTGGTGCTCTCTCTCTCCTTCTAATACGTTTATCACCTCTTAGGGGTTATTGAGATATTATTTTTTTTCTTAACTTTATTTATTCTCTAAGATAGTTCTTGAGTACATAACAGACAGTGAACTATTTTGTATTTCCTATAATATTTAGAATGCTGCTATATGCATCGAAGTTGCATGCAGGTGATTTTCGAAGCTCTAAACTCATTAACAGACTACTGTAAATGGTTACTTTTCTTTCAACTCCCTACAGGCAATTTATCTCACTTATTTATCTGTTACTAGTAGACTCTCCCTTTTGCTATCATGAACCATGTAATAGGTTTCTTCATGGGAGAATAGTTGGAATTAACATTACAGACTCTCCTGTTTTTAGTTTCATTAAGTATTACTTGGAATTTTTCTGCTAATTGATAAAAACCTTGAAAATGAACATTAGGAATTTGAGCTAATTTCATTAGAAAAACATATGTCATTCTATTTTTAAATATGTGAAGAATGATTCAATAAAATGGTCCTTCAAGATCAACATGTCATGGGGAACAGGGAGAGATGGCAGTAAATGAGCCCAGCTAGGTGTCTACTACAATGCTCATCAGCAATCTCATTACTGGATATATACCCCCCAAAATATAGATCATTATACCAAAAAAACTCTCACTTGTATGTTCATCACTATGTTATTCACAATAGCAATTACATGGAATCAATCTATGTGCCTATCAGTAGTGAATTGGATAAAGTAAGTGTGGTCCATATACACCATAGCATCCATAAAAAGATGAGGTCATGTTCCTTGCAGCAACATGGATGGAGCTAAAGACCATAGTCCTAAATGAATTAACACAGGAACAGAAAACCAAATAACCACAGTTTCTATTTTTTCCATGTTTATGTCCATGTTTTTTTCAATGTTTAGCTCTCACTAATAAGTGGGAGCTAAACTACTAGACTACTAGAGGGAGGAGGGAAGAAAGTGGGAGTGAGATGAAGAAATAGCTACTGGGTACTATGCTCACAAATGGAGTCCAATATACCCGTGTAACAATTCTACACATGTACCCCCCATATCTAAAATAAAAGCCACAATAAAGAGCACACCAAACTCAAAGCTGGCAGAAGACAAGAAATAACCAAAATCTGAGCTGAACTGAATGGAATTGAGAGGTGAGATCTCAAAACCTTTCTTTTGTGGCGACATAATTCAACTCATAGTATCCACTATCCCTTATCCATTGAAATATTTTGTTTTTTACTTCTCCAGCACTACTTCCAATTCATAGCAATTTTAATATTCTTATGGATAATCTTTCCAGTCTTCTGTTCTCTTAGGTCCTTGAAATATTTTTCAGTGAACCTGTACTTTGTTTCACCTCAGTAATATGGTTAGGCTTTGGGTCCCAACCAAATTTCATCTTGAATTGTAATCCCCAGGTGTTAAGAGAGAAACCTGTTGGGAGGTGATTAAAACATGTGGGCAGTTTCGCTACGTTGTTCTTGTGATAATGAGTGAGTTCTTATGAGATCTGATGGTTTTATAAGTGTTTGGCAAGTTCCTCCTTTGCACGCTTTGCTCTCTCCTGATGCCATGTGAAAAAGCTCTTTGCTTCCCCTTTGCCTTCCTCCATTATTGTAAGTTTCCTAAGGCCTCACCAGCCATATGGAACTCTGAGTCAATTAAACCCCATTCCTTTATAAATTACTCAGTCTTGGGTATTTCTTTATAGCAGTGTGAGAATGGACTGATACGCTAGGCTTCTCATTTTTATTGAGAAATTCAAGACTTTACTGTTACACGCGTCCATGTGAAGAGGCCACCAAACAGGCTTTGTGTGAGCAACAAGGCTGTTTATTTCACCTGGGTGCAGGTGGGTTGAGTCCGAAAAGAGAGTCAGCAAAGGGTGGTGGGATTATCATTAGTTCTTATAGGTTTTGGGATAGGCGGTGGAGTTAGGAGCAAAGTTTTGGAGGCAGGGGTTGGATCTCACAAAGTACATTCTCAAGGGTGGGGAGAATTACAAAGAATCTTCTTAAGGGTGGGGGAGATTACAGAGTACATTGATCAGTTAGGGTGGGGCAGAAGCAAATCACAATGGTGGAATGTCATCAGTTAAGGTTATTTTCACTACTTTTGTGGGTCTTCAGTTACTTCAGGCCATCTGGATGTATACGTGCAGGTCACAGGAGGTGTGATGGCTTAACTTGGGCTCAGAGGCCTGACAAGAAATGTCTATACAGACTGTCTCCTCTTCCTTTCTTCCAATTTTTCCTTAAATACACTCTACTCAGGACTCATATCACATTTGCATTAAAAACTTTGTCAAGTTCACCAATGACATTTATGTTCCTAAACGAAATGGTTAACTTTCAGTTCCCATCTTACTTGACATATTATGTATTTGACACTAGTGATCATTTCCATCAACTTGAAATATTTATTTTTTTCATTTTATTTCCAGAACAACATTATTCTATATTATTTTTTATTCCAATTTCTGTTTTTTTTTGTGCATAATCACTTTTAAAGTTTCCTTCCCATTTTTCTGATCTTAATAATTAGAGTGATGTAGGCCTTAATAACCTTCTTTATCTACCCACCCTCATGTCTAGATAGTGTTAACCTATGTTGTGGCTTTAAATTACATATCTATGCCAATGGCAACAAAATTTATTATCTCTAGTATAAACTTCTACCTTGAATTCAAGACTCATACATCCCATTGTCTTCTCAGCATTTCCTCTTGGGTCTCTAGGCATCTCAGTATTAACATATCCCCAAAATCTCCTAATTTCTCCTTTCCGAAGGTTGCTCCTCTGTTATTTACCATTTAAGTAAATGACAATCCAAAATCTTAGATTTATTATTTACTCACCTCTTTCCCTTACATCTCTTAGCCATTTCATCATCCAAACTCAGCTATGCTCAACTTTAAAATGTCTTTAGAATTTGAGAATCTAGCTACTTCTCATCACCTTCTACCTATCCTGGCCAAAACTCCCATCATATTTTACCTGAATTATTACATTAACCTACTAAATGTTTATCCTATTGTGTTTCAGTTTTTTCATCTTTTTGTGTCTTAGGTCACTCATCTTAATATCCCAGTTTCGATAATTACCGCTGTAATTTATAGTATTAATTCCTTTACAGGATTTACAGTCTGTTGATACTACCATCTTTTCACTCTTTCTCACCATCTTTTGTGGGTTGGTGCAAAACTGGAGATATCACATTACAGTTTCAGAGCCAAATATTATGGGTAATTTCTAGTTAATATAAATAGTGAAAGAGGTAAACTATGTGGAATCCAGATTGTGTAGCTCCCCAGGTCCACTTAGCTCCACTTTTATCCTGGATTTTGTTATTGAATAGTGAAGATTCCCCAGATCCTACCAGTGTCATCTCATCTCCTAATAATTTTGATTGTCTTGGATTCACTGAAGTGAGGGCTAAACTCCAAGAAAGTCTCATAACATTTGTTGTAACTTCCTAATATACCAATCTGATCTGATCTAACCCTTGCAGTCACTGGCTCTTCCCAGCACTTCTGGGCTTAGATGCAGCTGCTAAACTGAAAGGAGTATGGAATCAGGCATCTCCAGTGACTGGAAGGGCAGTGAGTCAAAACACAGAAAAGAGAAAGAATGAACTGCTTTTCTCTTACAGATAAACTTTTAATGCATGATGATTCACCATGGCATTTTCAGATATTCCGTGTGATCAAACAACAAGCTGTTTCCTCGTTAAGCCATTGGTGACTTTTTCACGCTCATTTTCTGTTGTGTCATCTGTCTTTTCCTTACTCCGGATGCCCTGAAATAACATGACTAACATCCCCATCCCATCCCCCACACCAATAAACATTAGTACACAGGCTTTGTTTTTAATGACTCTCATCTAAGACATCAAAATTGTTGAATATTTTTCCAAATGGTGGAATCATAGATAGTACATGGGTATATTCACTATTCTAACATCTAGCAAAATGAACATTAGAACATTTTATTTCCTATATGTCTTACATTCTCTTCTGGCATTTACTTTGTGAAGTAGACATGGATTAAATTTATCTATTTTCATGTCCATAGGGAAGAAAATCATAGATTATTTAACACTTTATGATGGAAAAACTTTAGGTTACATAGCAAGGAGTCAAGTTCAACATGGGGGAAATGCTCAGGGCTGCAACTTTTTAAAGCTGTCTCCACAAATGAAGGCATTTCTCCAGGTTTAAAAATTATGAGTTGTTTAGTAAAAATAAATGAGATTATGTTCTTATACCAACTTAAAGATGCTGCTTCATTAACTAAAGAAAATAAAACATACCTGTTAAAATCTTGTACATCTATTATTCATATAGTTGTTTGTCATATCAAGTAGCTTATGGGCAGAGACTATGGCATTTTCTAGATATAGAATGATATCATCTGGAAAGAGGGATAGTTTGACTTCATAACTGGCTGTCTTTATATCTTTCTCTTGCCTGATTGCACTGTCCAGGACTTTCAATACTATGTTCCATAAGAGTAGTGAGAGCGAGGACCTTTGTCTTGTGCCAGTTTTCAAGGGGAATGCTTCTAGGATTTGCCTATTCAGGATAATGTTGGCTGTGGGTTTGCCATATATGTATCTTACTACTTTAAGAACTTCTTAATTTCTGCCTTAATTTCTTTATTTACCCAAAAGTCATTCAGAAGGAGGTGTTTTTTTTTATTATTATTATTTCTGTGTAATTGCATGATTTCAAGTGATTTTTTTTTCTTTAGTCTTGATTTCTATTTCTATTGTGCTGCACTCCAAGAGTGTTTTTGGTATGATTTCAGTTATTTTGTATTTGCTGAAGATTGTTTTATGTCTGATTATGTGGTTAATTTTAGAGTATGTGTCATGTGGTGGTGAGAAGAATGTACATTCTATCGCTTTTTAACTACAGAGTTCTGTATATGTCTTTCAGATCCATTCGATCCAGTGCTGAGTTAAGGTCATGAATATCTGTGATGATTAATATTAAGTGTCAACTTTATTGTTTGATAGACGCAAAGTATTGTTTCTAGGTGTGTCTGTGAGGGTGTTGCCAAAAGAGATTAACATTTGAGTCAGTGGAACTGGGAGAGGAAGACAACCCTCAATCTGGGTGGGCACCATCCAGTAGGCTGCCAGCATGGCTAGAAAAAGAAGGCAGAAGAAGGTGCAATAAGCTGACTTGCTGAGTCTTCCGGCTTTTGTCTTTCTCAAGTGCTGGTTATTTCCTGCATTCAAACATCAGACCCCAAGTTTTTTGGTTTTGGGACTCTTGGACTTACACCAGTGGTTTGCCAAGGGTTCTCGAGACTTTGGCCACAGACTGAAGGCTGCACTGCTGGTTTCCATGCTTTTGAGGCTTTCAGACTTGGACTAAGTCAATACTGGCTTTTTTACTCCTCAGCTTGCAGATGGCCTATGGTGAGACTTCACCTTGTGATTGTGTGAGTCAAGTCTCCTTAATAAATTCCCTTTACTATATACATATATCCTATTAGTTCTGTCCTCCTGCAGAACCCTGACTAATGCAATATTTTTGTAATTTTCTGCCCTGATAATCTGTCTAATACTGTCAGCAGAGTGTTGAAGTCTCTCACTGTTATAGTATGAAAGTCTAAATCTCTGTGTAGATCTCTAAGAATTTGCGTTATGAATCTGGGTGCTCCTATGTTGGGTACATATATATTTTGGATAGTTAGTTCTTCTTGTTGAATTGAACCCTATACTATAATGTAATGTTTTCTTTTGTCTTTTTTTTTTCAATCTTTGTTGGCTTAAAGTCTGTTTTGTCTGAAATTAGAATTGTAACCCCTGCTTTTTTCTGTTTTCCATTTGCTTCATAGATTTTCCTCCATCCCTTTAGTTTGGAACTATGAGTGTCACTGAATGTGAAATGGATCTCTTAAAGACGGCACACCTTTCAGACTTGCATTTTATTCAGTTTGCAACTCTATCCCTTTTAAATGGAGTATTTAGCCTATTAACACTCAAGGTCACTATTGATATGTGTGGTTTTGATCCTGTCATCATGATGTTAGCTGGTGATTGTGCAGGCTTGTCTGTGTCATTGCTTTACAGTATCACTGGTTGTGATGGTTAACTGAGTATGAACTTGATTGAATTGAAAGATGTGAAATGTTGCTCCTGGGTGTGTCTGTGATGATGTTGCCAAAGGAGATTAACATTTGAGTCAGTGGACTGGGAAAGGCAGACCCACCTTTAATATGGGTGGGCATAATCTAATCAGCTGCTAGCAGGGCCAGACTAACAAGCAGACAGAAGAACATGAAAAGACTAGAATGGCTTAGCCTCCCAAACTACATCTTTCTCCCACACTGCATGCTTCCTGCCCTTGAACATCAGACTCCAAGTCCTTTAACTTTGGAAAATGAACTGGCTTCCTTGCTCCTCAGCTTGCAGATGGCCTATTGTGGGACACTGTGATCGTGTGAGTTAATACCCATTAATAAACTCCCCTTTGTATGTACATCTATTATATTGGTTCTGTCCCTCTAGAGAACCCTGACTAATACAGATATTGGTACCAGGAGTGGTTCTAGAGGAACAGAATACTAAAGATGGAGTTCTTTCATTGGTTTTGAGGTTTCTGGAGTTGGCTGCTTAATGTGATTAGACTTCAAAATGCTAAGGACTCTGCTTTTAATAGTATGGAGAACACTGATAGTCCTCGGCAAGAACTGTTTAGAGAGTTATGCAAAATAAATGCATTTGACACTCCAGATTCACCACTTGTGAGAGTCAAGGAGTTTAATAACTCTGTACATATTACCTTTGACCATATGTGGAGAACCAAAAGAACACAATAAAGTTGGTTGGTTTCTCCTAAGTCCACTGGACAAAGTGATTAAAAAAAAAAAAAAAAAAAAAAAAAGTTGAACTCAGGGATTCTAACTCCCATCTTCAGAAGTAAATACTGAGCCTCAAATCTGCTAAGATCTCCCTGAGTGAGAGTCTTATCACCTGTAGAGAAAGAGCTGAAATTGTGGAAAATCCAACACAGGTTCTTATAATGCAAGCGGCTGACCTGCAACAAAATGTGCATGCACAGCCTTGCCAGGTGTCTACTATTAAAGTGAGGACATTGATTTGTGAAGAATGGGACCCTGCAACTTGGAATGGTGATGTGTGGGAGGACCCTGATGAAGCTGGGGACACTGAGCTTGTAAACTCTAATGAAACTTTTTTGCCAGAAGGAACAGCTACCCCATCCCCAATAGTGGCAAGATCCCCTCCAAGACCCATGCTGCCTTCGGCCTTTCCACCTTTGTCTGAGGAGATAAACCCTGCACTAACTGAGGCAACAGTGATGGCCTCTCCTGAGGCAGTTGTGAGATGAGATAATGTTTATTCTCCTCAATACCCACCCCCAACACCCTTGTGTGCTTCTAGACCTATAACTAGACTGAAGTCCCAGTGGGCCCATAGAAGTGAGGCTCAGAGTGTGACCCATGAGGAGGTGCACTATGCTTGAAAAGAACAGCTTGAGTTTTCTAATTTATGTAAGTAGGAATCTAGATAACAGGCATGAGAATGGATATTAAGTGTGTAGGATAATGGTGGAAGGAACATAGAGTTGAATCAGTCTGAATTTTTTGATTTGGGCCCACTAGGTAGGGATTTTGCATTTAATGTTGCACCTCAGGGAGTTAAAAAACGTTCTAAGAGTTTATTGCTTTGTTAGCTGAATTATAAATTAAAAGATGGCCCACTGTGAGCGAACTGGAAATGCCTGATTTTCTCCCTTGGTTTAATGTAGAGGAAGGGATCCAAAGGCTTGTGGAGATTGGGATGGAGGAGTGGATTAGTCACTTTAGACCTACTTATCTCAGCTTGGAGGGTCCAGAAGATGTATCCTTGAACAATGCTTTGTGAAATAGATTTGCTAAGGCAGCACCTGAATCTCTGAAGAGCTCTGTATGAATTGCTCTTCTCTGTATGACAGATCTAACAGTGGGAGCCACAGTCACTTAACTGCAAAATTTAAATGTAATAGAAATAATTGGATACTGAGGTGGCAAGGGACAAGTGGGGACACTCAACCATCAAAGGCAAAATGGGCATAGCCACCATAATGGACAGCAGGGGCAAAGCAGAAATCAGAATAGTTTGACTCGTACAGAGCTCTGGCATTGCCTAATTAATCACGGTTCCTGTAGAAGTGAAATTCATAGGAAGACTATTGCATCCCTATTTAATTTATATAAGCAGGAAACTTCCAGGTCAAGTGGACAAAAGACTAATTGGAATTATAAAAATAGAATCACAGCCCCTCAATCAATAACCAGGTGAGTCAGTTTACAGACCCAGAATCCCTTGAAGGCAAGGGAGGCCAGGTCCCTTTGTTGAGGAAGGAACTCACTACACTACCAACAATTTATGCTGTTAATCTTTCTCCCATCCTTCCCCAAGGAGACATCTGATCTTTTACCAGAGTAACTGTGTATTGGGAAAGGGAAATAATCAGACATTCTGGGGACTACTGGACACTGGTTCTGAGCTGCCATTGATTTTAGGGGACCCAAAACAGCATTATGGTTTTCCAGTTAAAGTAGGGGCTTATAGAGGTCAGGTAATTAGTGGAGATTTAGCTCAGGTTTGACTTACAGTGGGTCCAATGGGTCCTCGGACTCATGCTGTGGTCATTTCCCTAGTGCCAGAATGCATAATTGGCATAGACATACTTAGCAGCTCGCAGAACCCTCCACATTTGCTGCCTGGTTGGTAGGGTGAAGGCTATTATGGTGGAAAAGGTCAAATGAAAGCCATTAGAGCTGCCTCTACCTAAATAAAAGTAAATAAAAGACAATATTGCATCTCTGGAGGGATTGTGGAGATTAGTGCTGCAATCAAGGACTTGAAAGATGCAGGGGTGGTTATTCCCACCACATCCCCTTTCAACTCTCCCATTTGGTCTGTGGAGAACACAGCTGGATGTCGGAGAACGACAGTGGATTATCATACATTAACTAAATGGTGACTCCAATTGCATCTGCTATACAAGATGTGGTTTCATTGCTTGTGCAAATTAACACATCTCCTGGTACCTGGTATGAAGCCATTGGCTTGACTAATGTCCTTGTGTCCATTCTTGTCCATAAGGCCCACCAGAAGCAATCTGTCTTCAGCTGGCAAGGCCAGCAATATAACTTTATTGTCCTACCTCAGGAGTATATCTCTGGCTTTGTGTCATAATTTTGTTTGGAGCGACCTTAATTGATTTTCCCTTCCAAAAGATATCACACTGGTTCATTACATTGATGACATTACACTGATTGGACCCAGTGAGCAAGAAGTAGCAAACATACTGGACTTATTGGTGAGACATTTGCATGCCAGTGGGTGGGTAATAAACCTGACTAAAATTCAGGTACCTTCTACCTCGATAAAATTTCTAAGGGTCCATTGGTGTGGGACCTGTCAAGATATTCCTTCTCAGGTGAAGGATAAATTGCTGCATTTGGTCCCTCCTACAACCAAGAAGAGGCACAATGCTTAGTGGGCCTATTTGGATTTTGGAGGCAACACATTCCTCATTTAGGTGTGTGTTACTCCAGCCCATTTATTGAGTGACCTGAAAGGCTGCCAGTTTTGAGTGGGGTCCAGAACAAAAGAAGGCTCAACAACAGGTCCAGGCTTCTGTGCAAACTGCTCTGCCACTTGGGCCATATGACCCAGCAGACTCAATGTTGCTTGAGGTATCAGTAGCAAATAGGGATGCTGTTTGGAGCCTTTGGCAGGTCGCCACAGGTGAATCACAGCAGAGGCCTGTAGGATTTTGAAGCAAGGCCCTATCATCTTCTGCAGATAACTACTTTCCTTTTGAGAGACAACTCTTGGCCTGTGACTGGGCTTTGGTGGAAACTGAATGTTTGACTATGAGTCAAGCCACCATGCAACCTAAACTGCCTATCATGACCTGGGTGCTTTCTGACCTATCTTGCCATAGAGTGGTTCATGCACAGCAGCACTCCATCATCAAATGATCAAATGGAAGTAGTATATACGTGATTGGGCTTGAGCAGGTCCTTAAAGCACAAGTAAGTTACATGAGGAAGTGGTTCAAATGCCCATTATTTCCATTCCTGCCTTCTCTCCCTCAGCCTGCACCAATGGCCTCATGGAGAGTTCCCTGTGATCATTTGACAGAGGGAGAGAAGTCTAAGGCCTGGTTCACAGATGCTTCTGCATATGCAGACCCCGCCCCCAAGTGCACAGCTGCAGCACTACAGTCCCTTTCAGGACATCCCTGAAAGAAAGTAGTGAAGAGAAATCTTCCCAGTGGGCAGAATTTCAAGCAGTGCACCTAGTTGTGCACTTTTCATGTAAGGAAAAATGGCTAGATGTGCAATTATATACTGATTCATGGGCTGTAGCCAATAGATTGACTGGATGACCAGGGACTTGGAGGAAATATGATTGGAAAATTGGTGACAAAGAAATTTGGGGAAGAGGTATATGGATAGACTTTTCTGAGTGGCCAAATAAAGGGGATGATATTTGTATCCCATGTGAGTGCTCACCAATACGTGACCTTAGCAGAAGAGATTTTAATAATCAAGTGGATAGGATGACCTGTTCTGTAGATACTACTCAGCCTCTTTTTCTAGCTTCCCCTGTCATCACTCAATGGGCCGATGAATAAAGTAGCCATTGTGGCAGGGATGGAGGTTACGCATAAGCTGAGGAACATGGATTTCCAGTCACCCAGGCTGACTTGGCTATGTCCACTGCTGACTGCCCAATTTGCCAGCAGCAGAGACCAACACGAGCCCTCAATATGGCCCTGTTCCTCAGGGTGTTCAGCCAGTTGCCTGGTGGCAGGTTGATTATACTGGACCTCTTCCATCATGGAAAAGGCAGAGAGGTTTGTCCTCACTGGAATAGACACTTATTCTGGATATAGGTTTGCCTATGCTGCATGCAATACTTCTGCCAAGACTACCATCTGTGGACTCATGAAATGCCTTATCCACCATCATGGTATTCCACACAGCATTGCCTCTGACCAAGGCACTCACTTTACATCTAAAAAAATGTGGCAGCTGGCTCATGCTCATGGGATTCACTGGTCTTACCATGCTCCCCATCATCCTGAAACAGCTGGATTGATAGAATGATAGAATGGCCTTTTGAAGTCACAACTAAAATGCCAACTAGGTTATAATACTTTGCATGGCTGGGACAAGGTTCTCCAGAAGGCTGTCTTTGCTCTGAATCAGCGTCCAATATATGATACTGTTTCTCCTATAGCCAGGATTCATGGTTCCAGGAATCGAGGGGTGGAGTTGGAAGTGGCATCACTCACCTTTACCCCTAGTCGCCCACTAACAACATTTTTGTTTCCTGTTCCTGTGACATTGTGTTCTGCTGGCCCAGAGGTCTTAGTTTCAGAGGGAGGAATGCTGCCACCAGCAGGCACAGCAATGATTCAACTAAACTGGAAATTAAGATTGCCACCTGGAAATTAAGATTGCCACCTGGAAATTAAGATTGCCATACTTTGCACTTCTCCTACCTTTACGCCAACAGACTAACAAGGGAGTTACAGTGTTGGCTGGGATGATTGACTCAGACCATCAAGATTATATCAGTCTACTACTCTGTAATGGAGGAAAGAAAGATTATGCATGGAGTACAGGAGATTCATTAGGGTGTCTCTTCTTATTACCATGCCCTGTGATTAAAGTCAATGGGAAACTACAACAGCCCAATTCAGGCAGAACTACAATTGGCTCAGATCCTTTTAGGAATGAAGGTTTGGGTCACTCTGTCAGAAACAACAACAACAACAACAACAGCAACAACAAATCCACAACCTACTGAGGTGCTTCCTGAAGAAAAAGGGAATAAAGAATGGGTAGTAGAAGAAGGTAGTCATCAATATCAGCTATGACCACGTGACCAGTTGCAGAAACGAGAACTGTAATTGTCATGAGTATTTTCTCCTTCTTTTTTTTTAAAAAAAAAAAACGTGTTTGCACATGTATACACTTGTACTAATAAAATGTCTTTATTTCCTTTTTTCTTTTATCATATGATATAAGATTTATTGACTTCGTATCAGCATTTAAGTGTTGTTAACTTTATGTAATAGCATTTGGGTTGGGGATTGGTGCCTTTCCAGTTGTACAAAGAATAGTTGCATTATGTTAGGCATAATTGGGATCTTATTATTGTCTTTATTTGAAGATTATGTATAATCTTAGGACATGTGTTTGGGTTCAAGTTAACAAGGGCTGGACTTGTGGTGGTTAATACTGAGTGCCAACTTGATTGGAATGAAGGATGTAAAGGTATTGTTCCTGGATGTGTCGGTGAGGGTGTTGCCAAAGGAGATTAACATTTGAGTCAGTGGACTGGGAAAGGCAGACCCACCCTTAATGTGGGTGCGTACAATCTAATCAGCTACTAGAGGGGCCAGAATAAAAATCAGCCGTAAGAACATGAAAAGACTAGACTGGCTTAGCCTCCCAGCGTACATCTTTCTCCCATGCTGCATGCTTCCTGCCCTTGCAGGAAGCTCCAAGTTCCCGAGCTTTGGGACTCAGGCTGGTATCCTTGCTCCTCAGATTGCAGATGGACTATTTGGTGTCCTTGTGATTGTGTGGTTAATACTCATTAATAAATTCCCCTTTATATATACATCTATTCTATTAATTCTATCCCTCTAACAAACCCTGACTAATACACTGGTCTTTCTAACTAGGCTGAATTAGATGAAATGACAGAAGTAGAATTCAGAATATGAATAGAAATGAAGATCATTGAGATTTAAGAGAATGACACAACCCAATTCAAGGAAACTAAGAATCACAATAAAATAATACAGGTGCTGACAGATGACATAGCCAGTATAAAAAAGAAACTAACTCATCCGATGGAGCTGAACAATGCACTACAAGAATTTCACAATGCAATGGCAGGTATTAACAGCAGAATAGCCTGAGCAGAGGAAAGAATATCAGGACTTGAAGAGTAGCTGTCTGAAATAAGGGAGTAAGACAAAAATAAAGAAAAAAATTAAAAGGAATGAATAAAACCCCCAAGAAACATGGGATTATGTAAATAGACCAAATCTACAAATCATTGACATTCCTGAAAGTAAAAGGAGAAAGCAAACAACTTGGTAAATGTATTTCAGGACATCAGCCATGAAAACTTCCCCAACTTCACTAGGGAGGCTGACAATTAAATTCAGAAAATACCGAGAACCTCTGCAAGATTTTACACAAGAAGATCATCCCTAAGACACATAACCATTAGATGTTCAAAAGTTGAAATGAAAGAAAGAATATTAGGGAAGCTAGGGAGAAGGGGCAGGTCTCCAGTGAAGGGAACCACATCAGGCTAACAGCAGACCTCTCAGCAGAAACCTTACAAGCCAGAAGAGAGTAGGATTCTATATTCAACATGTTTATAGAAAAAATTTTTCAACCAAGAATTTCATATCCAGCCAAACTAAGCTTTCTGAGTGAAGGAGATATAAGATCCTTTTATGACAAGCAAATGCTGACCTTGTTTGTTACCACCAGACCCACTATACAAGATATATTGAAAGGAGCACGAATTATGGAAAGGAAAACAATTACCAGCCAATACAAAAACAAACGTAAGCAGTACAGATATTGATACAATGGAAAAGAGAAATAAAAACTTAGTATTATTGTGAGAGCAACATTGACTTCACAGACATTTAAAAGTTCTCAGCTTCTCCAGGGATCCAGGGACTACATTTGCAGAAACTCAGCTGAAGATACTACCCAAACTGGATCTTGAATAGAGGAGGGTATAACTTTTTAAGTTTTTAGAAATTGCTTATAAAGTCACGTTGAAAAATATGATATTTGGTATTTCCAGATCCATTATTCTTGAGATAAAATAAAGAAATTTATCTTTATGTTTTTGTCTTTCTTTCCTATATGCCCTTAACTCCAGGTTTATTTCAGAGATATCTATTTGTCACTCAAAAAGCATGTCTGAATGGAAATTTTCTTTTCTACTAAGTCCTTGATTTCCTTTAATTTTTAACTTGTACTTATTTAACTTTTATTTCATTTATTTATTACATTTATTTAATTTTATTTTGGTTTGTTATATAGGTAAATTTTGTGTCACAGAAGTCTGGTGTACAGATTATTTCATTACTCAGGTCATAAGCTTGTATCCAATAGGCAGTTTTTCAATCCTCACCCTCCTATCACCGTCCACCCTCAAGTAGGCCCCAATGCCGGCTTTTCCCTTCTTTGTGTCCATATGTACTCTGTAAGGTTAGCCAAAAGAAAGAAAAAATAGACCCAAAGTCAGGCAAGCAAGTTTTCATTAACCTGCTCCTTAACAGTCAGAGAAGAAGAAGCCCCAAGCTTACAGAATGAGGGGTTTACAGTGGGGAGTGAAGTTTGAGGGGGTTCTTTGGTATGGCCACATCCCGGGGTTGTTTACTGGTTAATTTTGTCACATATCACCTTGTGACATTCATGGTGGTAGCTAGAGGAAGAACAGGAACTTATAGGAAGGTGTAGGTAAAGTTTGTTTATGCTTCCCACGACCTCCGCCTGTGCAGTATAACTGGTTTGTAATTGGGGTTTGCTTATGACAGCAAGGTCTGATAAGTGAAGTCTGCTGGTTTCACCGCTTAAGGGCTGAGAAATGTAAAGAGGCTTGGGGAAAGCCTGGGTGGCATGGAGAAGAGTTGCAGAGCATTAGGTGGAGAGGTGGGCAGCACCAAGAAGGTTTCTTGGTGTGGTATGTCCCTAACATACTCAAAGTTTAGTTCTTACTTATAAGTGAGAAAATGCAGTATTTGCTTTTCTGTTCCTGTGTTAGTTTGCTTAGGATAATGGCCTCCAGCTCCATCCATGTTGCTGCAAAAGACATGTTCTCATTCTTTTTAATGGCTGCAGAGTATTCCATGGTGTACATAAACCACATTTTCTTTATCCAGTCTCCCACTGATGGGCATATAGGTTGATTCCCTGTCTTTGCTATTGTAAATAGTGCTATGATGAACACATACATGCATGTGTCTTTATGTTAGAATAATTTATATTTCTTTGGGTATATACCTAATAATGGAAATACTGGGTTGAATGTTGATTATGTGTTAAGGTTTTTGAAAAATGGCCAAACTGCTTTTCTAAATGATTGTGCCAATTTACATGACTACAAGCAGTGTGTAAGCATTCCTTTTTCTCTGCAACCTCACCAGCATCTATTATTTTTTTGACTTTTTAATAATAGCCATGCTGAGTGATGTGAGATGGTATCTCATCTTGATTTTGATTAGTATTTCTCTAATTATTAGTGTTGTTGAGCATTTTTTCATATGCTTGTAGGCTGTTTGTATGTTTTCTTTTGAAATCTGTCTGTTAATGTACTTTGCTCAATTTTTAATGTCATTAAAATTACATAAAGTATGAAGCCTTAGAATAAAAATTATAATCAAGGTAAAAAGCAGTGAAGATAATTAATATCCACAAATGTGGATATTATTCGTTCTGACTTTTATACGTTTAATAAGCACTCATGGAGTACTATTTTGTGTATGACACCATGGCAAGGCAAACAATAGTTATATAGGCATGAAAATGAAGTATTTTTCTCAAAACACTGTATTCAGTGAGAGAAAGTGAAATGTACTAATAGAAGTATTATAATAGATATAAATTTAGTTATCAATTTTCATGGTAGAATAGCCAAAAATGGATTTTTGGAAAATTTAAAAAACTTTTGTTTTATTATGTGTTAGTAACTGTTCTGTAGACTAAACATGAATTATTTTATTTTCTTCTCATCACAATTTTATGAGGAAATACTGCTATTATCCCCATTTTACATACAGGAAAACCAAAGTACAGTATGGCTATTTAAACTTACTCTAATCTGACTCTCAAGACTGCAGGTTTAATCATTATGCAAGACTTCAGCATTAAAACTAATATGAAGTTTTTGCTTTTGTGGCCTGAGATTGCTCTGTAATAAATAGAAAAATCATTACCGAGGGCGAATGTACAGGAGCTGTTTCTCTATGTTCTCTTCTAGGAGTTTTATAGTTTCTGATCTTATATTTGTGTTATTTTAGTAAATTTTTGTGCATGTTACAAGGGTTCAATTTCATTCTTTGGAGTTTGAAAATCCATTTTTCCTAGGATCACCTATTGAAGAAACTATTCTTTCCTTACTGTGTCCTCTTGGTGCCTTTTTCAAAAATTAGTTGACTGTATATATTTTATTTCCAGACTCTCTATTCTGTTCCATTAGTCTGTGTCTGTTCCTATGCAAGTTCTACACTGTTTTGATTACTATTGCTTTGCAATGTTATATTAAATTAGGAATTGTGATGCTCTCAATTTTTTTTCTTTCTTGAAATTGTCTTGCACATTTGGAGTCTTTCACAGTTCTAGACGAATTTTAGAAATTTTATTTTTTTTCTGTAAATAATATAATATGGTTTGGACCTGTGTTCCAACCCAAATCTCATGTTGAATTGTAATCCCCAGTGTTGGAGGTGGGGCCTAGTGGAAGGTAATTGGATCATGAGGGTGAATTTTTCATGAATGGGTTAGCTTCAGCCCCTCAGTGCTGTTAACAGTGAGTGAGTGAGTTATCATGAGATCTGGTTGTTTAAAAATGCATAGCACCATCCCCGTCTATCTCTCTTCCTTCTACTCTGGCCATGTAAGATATGCCTGCTTCTCCTTCACCTTCTGCCATCATTGTAAGTTTCTGAGACATTCCCAGTAGCAGAAGTCATTATGCATCCTGTACAGCCTGCAGAACTGTGAGCCAATTAAACTCTTTTGTTTATAAATTATCCAGCTTCAGGTATTTCTCTATTGCAGTGTGAGAAAAAAAGTAACTAAAAGTTGGTACCAATAATTGGGGCATTGCTACAAAGATACCTGAAAAAGTGGAAGGAGCTTTGGAACTAGGTAATGAACAGAGGTTGTAAGAGCTAGGAGAGCTCAGAAGAAGACAAGAGGATGAGCGAAAATTTAAAACTCCATAGAAACTGTTTAAGTGGTTGCAACCAAAATGCTGATAAAGATATGGAAAATAAAGTTCAAGGTGATGAAGTCTCAGATGGAGATGAAGAAGATATTGGGAATTAAAACAAAGGTAACTTTTGTTATGTGTTACCAAACAACATGGCAGCATTGTGGCTCTGCTCTAGGAATTTGTGGAACTTTGTACTTGAGAGTGATGATTTAGGATTATCTGGAGGAAGGAGTTTCTAAGCATCACAGTGTTCAAGATGTGGCCTGGCTGCCTCTAACAACCTACACTCATATGTGTGAGGAAAGCAAAGACCTGAAACTGGAACTGACGTTTAAAAGGGAAGTAGAGCATAAAAGTTTAGAAAATGTGCAACCTGGCCATCTGGTAGGAAAGAAAAGCCCATTTTTTTTAAGGGAAGGAATTCAAGCAGGTTGTAGAAATTTGCATAAGTTAAAAGAATCCAAATGTTAATAACCAAGACAAGGAGGAGGCCTCAAAAGCATTTCAGAGACTTTCCCGGCAGTCCCTCCTATCACAAGCCCAGAGACCTAGCAGAGAAGAATGTTTTTGTGAGCCAGGACCAGGACCTCAACACACTGCATATCCTTGTAACACTGCTTCCTGTGTCCCAGCCACTCCATCTCCAGCCATGGCTCAACAGGGTGCAGATACAGCTTGAACTGTTGCTTCAGAGGGTGCAAGCCATAAGCTTTGGCAGCTTCCACATGGAGTTAAGCCTGCAGGTGAGCAAAGTGCAAGAGTTGAGTCTTAAGAGCTTCTGCCTAGATTTCAGAGGATATATGGAAAAGCCTGGTTGTCCTGGTCTGCAGGGGCAGACCTTTTATGGAAAACTTCTACTAGGGCAGTGTGGAAAGGAAATGTGGGAATGGAGCCTCCACATGGAGTCACCACTGGGGCACTGAATAGTGGAGCTCTGAGAAGAGGGCCACCATCTTGCAGAACCTGGTATTGTACATCCACTGGAAATCTGCACACTGTGCTTTGAAAATCTGAATGCACTCAATCCAGACCATAAGAGCTGCTCAGGGTGCTGATCCCTGCAGAGCCACAGGATCAGAACTGACCAAGGCCTTGGAAACCCATTCATTGCATCAGTGCGCCCTGGATGTGGGACGTGAAATAAAAAGATTTTATTTTGGAACTGTAAGGTTTAATGACTGCCCTGCTGGTTTTCAGACTTGCATGGGGCCTGGAGCCTCTTTCTATTGGCCAAGAAATGTCTGTCATTTAGATTGAAAGTATTTATCCCATTGTATCTTGAAAGTAAGTAATTTTTTTTCTATTTTACAGGCTTATAGGTAGAAGAGACTTGCCTTGTCTCAGATGAGACCTTTGATTTTGGACTTCGGAGTTAATGCTGGAATGAGTAAAGACTTTGGTGGACTGTTGGGAAGGCATTACTGTATTTTGAAATGTGAGAGGGACATAACATTTGGGAGGGGCAGGGAGTGGAATGATATAGTTTGGATCTTTGTTCCCACCCACATCTCATGTTGAATCATAATCACCGATGTTGGAAGTGGGGTTTGGTGGGAAGTGATTGGATTATGGGGGTAGCGTTCTCATAAATGGGTTAGAACCATTCCATCAGTGTTGTTCTCGTGATAGTGAGGGAGTAAGTTATCATGATATCTGGTTGTTTAAAAGTGTGTAGTATCTCCCACTTCTCTCTGTCTTTCTCCTCCTCAGGCCATGTAAAATGTACCTGCTTCCCCTTCACCTTCCCCCATAATTGTAAGTTTCCTGAGGCATCCCCAGAAGCAAAAGCTGCTATGCTTCCTGTACAGCCTGCAGAACCATGAGACAATTAGACCTTTTCTTTATAAATTACACAGTTGCAGGTATTTCTTTCTAGCAGTGTGAGAATGAAGTAAAACAGGATGCCAGTGGGATTTTAATAGGTATTGCATTGTTTCTGTATATAGTTTTGAGTAATATAGACATTTTTTAAAATGATAATTCTTCCAGTGCATGAGCATGGGATATATTTCCATTTATTTGTGTCTTGAATTGTTTTTCATTGGTGCTTTGAGGTTTTCAATCTAGAGATCTTTTCCCTCTTTGGTTGAATTTATTCCTAGGTATTTTTTTCATACACTATCATAAATGAGATTGTTTTTTGATTTCTTTTTCAGTTAGATTGTTATGCATTTATCAAAATGCTAATGATTTTTATATGTGGATTTTGTATCCTGCAACACTATAACATTTGCTATTAGTTTTAAGAATTTTTAAGTGATTTGTTTTTCATTGTTTTATAGATAGAATGATGCCATCTGCAAAAAGAGATAATTTTGCTTCTTTCTTTTCAGTTTAGATGCCTTTTCTGTCTTTGTCTCATGTGATTGTTCTTGCTAATACTTCCAGTATTATGTTGAATAGAAGAAGTGACAGTTGGCATTCTTACTTTGTACTGAATCATAATGGAGAAGACTTCAGGTTTTTCTCCATTAGTTACAATATTATCTGTGGGTTTTCATAATAGGCTTTTATTTTATTGAAGAAGTTTCTTCTATACCTAAATTGTTGAGAGTTTTTAACAATAAAGAGTGGTGAATTTTACTGAATGCTTTTTTCATGTCATTGAGATGATCATGTGGTTTGTGTCTTTCATTGTTAATGTGCTATATCCCATGAACTGATTACATATGCTTAATCACTCTTGAATACCAGGAATAAATTCCACTTGGTCACAATATGTAATGTTTTTAATGTGTTGTTAAAATTGGTTTGGTAATATTTTATTGAGAATATTTGCATCAATGTTACTCAGATAAATTGGCCTAAATTGTGTGTGTATGTGTGTGTGTGAGAAAGAGAGTGTGTGTGTATGTGTGTGTGATGTCTTTGGCTAGGATATCAAAGTGATATTAGCCTGCTAAAATCTGTTTGAAATTATGCTCTCTAGCTCTATTTTTTGGAATATTTAAGAAGCATTTTTATTATACTTTGAATGCTTGAATGTTCTTTGAATGCTTGGTAAAATTCAGCTGTGAAGCCATTTGGTTCTGAGCTTTTCTTTGTCAAGAAGTTTTTAATTACTCTTCAATATCTTTATTTGTTATTGGTCTGTTCAGGTTTTCTCTTTTTTTCCTGATTCAATCTTAATAGGTTATATTTTTCTAAATGGAACTATATCAAACTAAAAAGCTTCTGCATAGCAGAAGAAATACTCAAAAAATGACATGGAAAACTACAGATTGGGAAAAATATATTTGCATTCCACATATATGATAAAAGAGTAATATCCAAAATTTACATATAACTCATAAAACTCAATAGTGGAAAAACAGATAACTCAATTTTATAGAATGGGAAAAGACCTGAATAGATATTTTCCCAAAACAGACAAAAAAATAGCCAACAGGTATTTTAAAAAGTGCTAAACATCGTTAGTTATCAGGGAAATGCAAATCAAAATCACTGTGAGATACCACCTCACACTCATTAGGATGGCTACTATTAAAATGTCAAAAGACAACAAATGTTGGTGATGGTGTGGAAAAAAGGGAATTCTTGTACATTGCTGGAGAGAATATAGATTGGTACAGTCATTATGGAAAACAGTATGGAGGTTTCTTAACATAGCCATAATACCCAGTGATCACTTTTCTTAGCATATATCCAAAGGAAACAAAATCATTACATCATAAAGACATCTGCAATCTCATGTTTATTGCAGCATTTTTTACAATAACCAACGTATGGAATAAACCTAAGTGTTCATCAATGAATAAATGGATAAAGCAACTGTGTCACATATATACAATGGAATATTATTTTACACTCAAAAAGGACAAAATATTACAATTTGCCACAACATGGATGAGCCTGGAGGACATTACGCTAAGCTAAATAAGCCAGATACAGAATGAAAAATATTTCATGATCTTACTAATATGTGAAATCTAAAAACAAATTCAAATATACAGAGATGAAGAAATGGGGAGATGTGGGCCAGAGGATATGAAATAGGAATTATGTAGGATTAACAAGTTCAAAATCTAATGTGCAACATGAGGAGTATTGGTGATAAAACTGTATTGTATATGGGATTCATAATAAATGAGTAGATTTTATCTGCTCTTGACATGAAAACAACAAAAAAGAAAGATAGTGGGCAACTCTGTGAAATGATTGAAGTGTTCGTTTGCCTCACTAAAGTAACCTTCTTTATTTATATGTATCCTATAACACAATGTCATATACCTTATACATAGTAAAATTTATTTTAAAAAATCATAGAACAAATTAAGAAACAGAAATTGTGCTTCTTTTGTCTTCTGCTGTTTAAAAATTTAACCAACCATGCAACAAACGGATGAAAATCGTCTTCTGGCCGGGCGCGGTGGCTCAAGCCTGTAATCCCAGCACTTTGGGAGGCCGAGATGGGTGGATCACCAGGTCAGGAGTTTGAGACCAGCCTGGCTAACACGGTGAAACCCCGTCTCTACTAAAAAATACAAAAAACTAGCCGGGCGAGGTGGCGGGCGCCTGTAGTCCCAGCTACTTGGGAGGCTGAGGCAGGAGAATGGCGGGAACCCGGAAGGCGGAGCTTGCAGTGAGCTGAGATCCGGCCACTGCACTCCAGCCTGGGCGGCAGAGCGAGACTCCGTCTCAAAAAAAAGAAAAAAAGAAAATCGTCTTCTAATGTATATTTGGAAAAGCAGAAGTAAAATCTAGTATCAGACAACATTAAATAGAAAAGCAGGCCCAATGAAATATATTCTGTTTATGTGCTGTAATTTAAGCATGAAGGTACTAATAGGTGATAGTAAAAAGGCGGAAAAATAAATTCTATGAAAAAAAAGATAAAATCACTTCTGAGGCTATATTAATTTCAGAAATAGTAAAAGACTTATGTGCACTGTTGATTTACAAACTATGGAAATATCTTAAATATGCTCTCAAACATATAATGAATATTTGCATAATTAACTTTGCTTATTTAGCAAGAAAAAATCGATATTCATGTTGCGGTGGGATTTGGGCATTTCTATAACTGAAGCTGTAACTTTGGGTTTTATAACACAGATGTTTTCAGGGCACGTGTGAACTAGTAACGACAGCCACACACTTCATTATTTCTTGGCTATGCATTCATATGTCTACCTCCCATTTGGAGATTTAAATTTCTCATGGATAATTTCGCAACAGTTTTATGCAAAATTCTTGAAATATTTATGTGAATGAATCACTAAATAAAAATTATTCTAGCATTTTTGACAGTAGGGAAGTTTCACCATACTTTCTGAAAGCATGAAGAGTCCCAGAACTCTTATCCATCTTATTTCTTTCTATATCTTTCATTTCCTCCTCAGCATCTACATGCCAAATCATTGTACGGCAAAGGACACTGACAATAGGGCCACAGTCTTTATGTTAGATAACTGACTGAAGAACAGAATGAGAAAGATTTTCTTTCTGTTCCCCCATGTGTGGAGAAGCATGTGGGAAGATTCTCAACATCCTAAATAAAAGTATGAAATTCTTTCAAGGATGTAGCAATTCATATTTAAGATAAGATTTATTGATAGAATAATTTCATTTTCAGGTTGCCGTGTGTGTTTGCATGTTATGTATGGGTACACGTGCATGAGTGTAAGAGGATGGAAGAGTTCTCTAACAACCTGACATCGGGTTAACTAGCTACCCACAATGCCTGAAAACAAATCACTACATATTTTGCAAATCTGGGCTAAATGTTATGGTAATTTTTTTTGGAAGAGAAGAAGGCTGATGGAGAGGTTAGATAGGCTTCATGCTTTTTTCACCAATGGCCACAATGGCATGTACGTACTATCTTCCTGGATCCAAGGAGGAAAAAAAAAAGGCAAAACTAATCCAGTAACAGAGGAATAAAATAATGTTGGATGTATTAAATTTCCCGATTAAAATAGCTTTTTCACAGCTTTGAATAAAATCACTCAACTCATATTATTTATATTAATAAAAATATTTTATCTACATTTATTGGCCTAAGTGATTTGTAATAATTAACATATTTTAATGCTTCCTAATACAGCTTTGTTCATATTTTTTTTCAGAAAAACTGAGAAAAACTTTACTGAAATTAGTCATCAGATATATACTTGCAAATCCATTGTCTTTAAAGAGATTTGCTTGTGTTCTATCTCAGGTGCATTTCCTTGGTATGCTATTACAAATAAATAAAAGTCAATGTCATGCAAGCAATTCTGATGGAAGTTTGACATTAATATTTGCGCTACTTTTGCAGTGGTTCAGAACTCATGTTTTGCAACCCTAATTGGAACTTGAAACTCAGGCCCGAAATTGTATTTTCTCAAATTAGCATTTACCAGGTTTCAATGTGTTTTGAAGCTTGAAAAATGACACCACGTATTTCTGATTGCATTAGACAACTTTTCAAACAAATGTATAAAATTATTTATGCTCCATTTCTCCCCATATTTTTTAAAGTTTAATTTTTTATACAACGGGTTGTACTTAAGAATAAATATAAGGTGCAAGCAAAGTGCTTTACATTTGATGTAAAACCTTGAACCCTTCAGGTTGAAATGAACTTTTAATTGGTAAAGAGGAATTTTTCATATACAAACAACCAAGAATAACATAGAATTTTGACCTAGTTGCAAGAGCTACCATTTAAAAGTGTTATGCTGTTCTAGGCATTGTGAGTTATAGGTTATTATCATCATTTTCATCTGAGGACACTCAGGTTCAGAGTTTAAGTAGATTGTGTTCATTTCTAATATCAATGTATTTTACTAGTTATGCCATAGATTGGAAATTATTCTACTGGTTTTATATACAAGGACAAGTTTCTATGTTTAACACAATGTTGAGAAAGCCACCAATATTTGTGAAAGCAAATTTAAAGCTATCAATTGATTCATTTCATAGGAAAACCACTGTAAATTGTAAGGTATGCATTTCAAACGTAAAGAAAGTCCTTGGCTGTAACTTATTATGATCCATATACCAAAACTTGCTGCCAACAAAAAGAAACAACCCACAGACACAAAGGTCATTGGTGTGAATATATGCTGAACAATTTGATGTTACTGGAAACTTCTTTAACACTCCATAGCTTATTAAAGCATCTCTATTTGGGTGAGTAAATATCAATTTCAGCGATTCAAATTGGAACATATAAGAAGAAATTTGATTCCAGTTTTACACATATTAATATTAGTATAATTCATTTCAAGTTAAATTCACCCTAATATTTTCAAAAAAGGATAGCTCCTACAGTTCCTAAAATTCTTTTTTCTGATCATTTCTCCTAGCTTATTTTCTTTGTTTCTTTTAGAACTCCCTTGAGTATCCTGAATTTTTGTGTAATCCTAGATTGCTATGTAGGTAATCTTAGTCATTCTGGTCTAGATTTATGACCTTTAACCCTTTGGACATATAAACGATTGATTACATGGTTTGGGAGTTCAATACGAATTGCAAAATGTGCTGTCTGTGGTTAAAAAATCATTCAGAATTTCCAGACAACAAGTGCATCAAAGTGCTGAATCCTTTTAAGCCTCGTGCCTGTATAAGGGAACAGGTTGCATGCTTGTGAGGCCAGCTCTAGACCTATATAGTAGTTACGAGTTTTTCCACTAGGATCAGGTAATGGGTTTTGGATTGGTCCATAATTAAACACAGATTAATGACATCCAGTTGCATTTCTCATGTAAACAATTACATATTATAACGTACCAATGTTAGCAAGGTACTGGTACAAAAACAGAGATATAGACCAATGGAACATAACAGAGCCCTCAGAAATAATTCCACACATCTACAACCATCCGATCTTTGACAAACCTGACAAAAACAAGAAATGGGGAAAGGATTCCCTATTTAATAAATGGTGCTGGGAAAACTGGCTAGTCATATGTAGAAAGCTGAAACTGGATCCCTTCCTTACACCTTATACAAAAATTAATTCAAGATGGATTAGAGACTTAAATGTTAGACCTAAAACCATAAAAAACCCTAGAAGAAAACCTAGGCAATCCCATTCAGGACACAGGCATGGGCAAGGACTTCATGTCTGAAACACCAAAAGCAATGGAAACAAAAGCCAAAATTGACAAATGGGATCTAATTAAACTAAAGAGCTTCTGCACAGCAAAAGAAGCTACCATCAGAGTGAACAGGCAACCTACAGAATGGGAGAAAATTTTTGCAATCTACTCATCTGACAAAGGGTTAATATCCAGAATCTACAAAGAACTCAAACAAATTTACAAGAAAAAAACAAAACAAAACAAAACAAAACAACCCTCTCATCAAAAAGGGGGCAAAGGATATGAACAGACACTTTTCAAAAGAAGACATTTATGCAGCCAACAGACACATGAAAAAATGCTCATCATCACTGGCCATCAGGGAAATGCAAATCAAAACCACAATGAGATGCCATCTCACACCAGTTAGAATGGCAGTCATTAAAAAGTCAGGAAATAACAGGTGCTGGAGTGGATGTGGAGAAATAGGAACACTTTTACATTGTTGGTGGGACTGTAAACTAGTTCAACCATTGTGGAAGACAGTGTGGCGATTTCTCAAGGATCTAGAACTAGAAATACCATTTGACCCAGCTATCCCATTACTGGGTATATACCCAAAGGATTATAAATCATGCTGCTCTAAAGACACATGCTGGCTCAAGCCTGTAATCCCAGCACTTTGGGAGGCCGAGACGGGCGGATCACGAGGTCAGGAGATCGAGACCATCCTGGCTAACACGGTGAAACCCCGTCTCTACTAAAAAAAATACAAAAAACTAGCCGGGCGAGGTGGCGGGCGCCTGTAGTCTCAGCTACTCGGGAGGCTGAGGCAGGAGAATGGCGTGAACCCAGGAGGCGGAGCTTGCAGTGAGCTGAGATCCGGCCACTGCACTCCAGCCTGGGCGACAGAGCGAGACTCCGTCTCAAAAAAAAAAAAAAAAAAAAAAAAAAAAAAAAAAAAAAGACACATGCACATGTATGTTTATTGCGGCACTATTCACAATAGCAAAGACTTGAACGTCCATCAATGATAGACTGGATTAAGAAAATGTGGCACATATACACCAGGGAATTCTATTCAGCCATGAAGAATGATGAGTTCATGTCCTTTGTAGGGACATGGATGCAGCTGGAAGCCATCATTCTCAGCAAACTATCTCAAGGACAGAAAACCAAACACAACATGTTCTCACTCATAGGTGGGAATTGAACAATGAGAAAACTTGGACACAGGGCAGGGAACATCACACACTGGAGCCTGCTGGCCTGTCGTGGGGTGGGGGCAGGGGAGAGGGAAAGCATTAGGAGATATGCCCAATGTAAATGACGAGTTAATGGGTGCAGCACACCAACATGGCACATGTATAAATATGTAACAAACCTGTACATTGTGCACATGTATCCTAGAACTTAAAGTATAATAATAATAAAAAAAAGGAAAACATGAGAGAGAAAGGCATATTCTAAAAGCCTAAAACTCAAAAAAAAAAAAAAAAACCTACCAATGTTATTATCAGCCTATGTATATATTTATTTCAAATTCATCAGAGTGATACACTTCAAGAATCAATTTTTTTTTCAGGCCACTAAGGTGCTACTTGTTGATTCTACTATATTAAAATGTCTTTTACATGTTAAAACACCTTTTGCATCATGTTATTTTCCATCAAGAAAAAATAAAATAGATACAAAAAATAAGGGAAGAAAGTCAAACCTCAATATAATAAAGAACAAAGTGTACAAGAATTGACAAAAAGCATATTTATAATGGCAACATTTTTTTAAAAATAACTCCCCTTCTTTTTTGAGAAAGTGTCTCCCACTGTCATCTAGGCTGCAGCGCAGTGGTGCCATCTAGGCTCACTGTATCTCCACCTCCTGGGCTCAAGCTATCCTCTTACCTCAGCTTCCAAAGTAGCCAAGTAGCTGTGACTATGGGTGCATGCTACTATGCCCAGCTAATTTATTTTTATTTTTACTTTTGGTAGAGACGAGGTCTCTCTATGATGTCCAGGGTGGTCTTGAACTCCTGAGTGCAAGTGATCCGCCTGCCTCAGCCTCCCAAAGTGTTTTGTGTATTTTTTTAATAACTTAATGGCCTAGTGAGATTATTCAAACATAAATTCTATTTCAAATTTAGTAAAGCTTAGAAAACAAAGAATAGTTGATTCACTTTACCTGAAAATTAAAATAATCATCACACATAATTTTTATTTACATATCATTTACCAGAGTGGATGAGAATATGGTATATAAGATTTTTTAAAATGTTATTAAAATAGCTAACAAATATTGGCAAATACAATAAATCATGATATTTATGTATTGTTGCTTTAAAACTGTTTAAAATTTGACCAGTTATTTTGACCATATATGTATTTAATATTTTCTTATACAGGCTATATTTTTTACCTGATGAGTTGAAATCTGATAAATGTATTCTTATCTATTAAAGTGTATTACATTGGTGAGAGATATTTTACCACACCAAAACGTCAATCGATGAAAGCATTTGGAGCAGGTATATATATTTGTGTATTTATCTTTCTAAATATGATCTGGACTAGTAGAAGTCAAAGAATAATGTCCATGATATTGTGAAATTAATTTGACTTGAGTCTTCTTAAAAAGCACAGTTTGTTTTTAGGGCTTTAAACATTTCTTATTTTTAAAACATAATAATTAGACATCCATAAATTTACATGTAAAAAATATAATGAAAAAGTTTCCTCAAAATTGTAAACCAGGAAAAAAATGATATTTTTATGTTAGCGATAATAGCAAAGGTTTATCTTCTGAAGAAATTTTCTACCACATTTTTCTACAAATGAGAAAACTACAGTTTGTGAATTTTGGTCTTGTCTTCTCAAATAGCTTAAGCAAACTCAGGATAATTTTTGTCTTTAAATAGCAGAATGTTACTTACTCAGAACATATTTACCTTTATACTACCCAATTAATGAGTTCTTGTCCTGTTTTTCATTCATATTTATATGAAGGTACATTTTTCTTAGAATTTTGAATTTTTAAAAAAATATGTAACGTTGAAATATGTTCACTCAACAACATATAATAATTTTTTTTCCAAACAAATTCTTATGAATCAGCTAGTAGGTTACAGTAATTCTGGAACTTTACAGATCAAAAATATTACAGCAGAAAGGGCTCACAAGTTCTCTAAAAAAAAAAAAAATCATTAAATGGCAGAAGTGTTATTGCTGTTCTATGTGGATGATTACTTCAATCAAACCAAAAATATTGGAAATGCAAAGCATGATACAGTACTGGAATACTAGTAGAAGTTGGTCCTTGATGTAACTAATATTTTTATGTGCTTGAATGGTAAGACCATTATAAATAATGCATGAAAATTAACTCTTTATGGGTCAGTATTAATTGAAACTAAAGACCTGAGATTGAATTTGTTGATGAAACCCTATGCTTAAATATGCACAAGAGCAATTAGGCTAAGGAATTAAAAGATTTGGAAGCTTCGCTTTTGTTATGAAACACAAATTTTACATGTGAAACTTTTTATCAGAAATTGTAACTATTATATCTTAACGTTTGGCTTGAACTTGTGAAACTAGTTGTCAAAGTAGTTGTCACTAGTCAATGTTATTTAGAGAAGCTATATATATATGCAAATTGCCCTCCACCCATCTGATAGTCTATAGTTACAGGATTTCCTCTGTTTCTTGATAGCAACTTGCAAGGCTTTTTATCAACATTTTATCTGATGTTGAAGAACAGACATCTGCTTTTCTTCAACAATAGCAAGATTAAGAACTTGTGTGAAGTGGGGGATAAGAGAGACAAGAGAAAGAAGAGCAAGCAGAAGAGAAAGATTATAAGAAGAAAGAGAAAGAGAAGGAAAAGGAAAACGGATGTCAAGCAAAGGGTAAACAGTAAAAAATAAACATGTACCTCTTCATTTTACTGTTTCTTCAGACTTCATATTTCTTATTTTTAAATTTTAGTTATTTTGCAATAGGTATCAAATTCATGATTCACATTTTAAATGATAAAAAATAGAACATACTAAAAGTTCTCCTTGCCAACCCCTAATCACCAGATATCCAGTTACTCTCCTAGAGGCCATCAGTATTATTAGGTTGGGGTATTCTTCCAGAATGTATTTATGTATATACAAGTATAATATCATTAATATTGTATTTTTGTTGCTTTCTGTTTCTTTACATAAGTTTAGTTTTTATGCACATTATTCTGTATCTTTCTCTGTCACATAATAATTTCATGGAATATTTCTATATCAGTATATAAAAAGCATACTTACTATCTTAGTACAAGTATAAGCATTCTGTTTATGAATATTCACAAATTTCACATATCTGTGTGACCAAGTACTCATATAAAAATACAGAACATTATTAGAACCCTGTAAGACCTCCACTTGTCCCCTTCCAGGCACTACCCACTAAAAGTTGACACTACTAATAAGTTGCTTTACTATTAAAATAGTCTTTTAAAAGTATAATATTAGAGTTGGTAAAAATGAGTTGCAAAGCAACATTAATGAATATAGTATTCTTAATCTGAACAACAAACATTGCAAAAATCTAAAAGGCTTCAGAGTTAGTAGCACATTATTTGAAATTAATTATTAATACAATCCCAGTCACACATGGAGATTTCATAAATGCAACAGTTGTTTAAGTTACAAAAGTTTCAGTGTTCATAAACAGACACATAATCTTATTAAAGCTGTAGTTCATTCAATATCTATTAGCTAACGGATTTCATTGCTATTACCATAAGGTTCTGGAAGTCGACTGAGTATTCATTTAGCGTTAATGAACCTCAAGTTCACATCAAATTTTGTGGGATATTTTGTAAATTGACATCAAGTTTTTATTCATTATCTAGTTAATGCTTGTGAAAGGAAAAAGTGGCAGAAAGAATTGCAGAAGTAAGTGGAAAGAAAAAAAAATGAGTTGAAAACAGTATCAGAGAAGTTTATAAATATAGAGTAAATGGCTACCTTTATAATCAGTTTTAACCATTTCCAAAAATATCTTCTTTTAAAATCTTTTTTTCATGTATACTGAAACTCTTGATGTTATAATCAAGTCACACTGTGTAAAAGAATACATATAATCCTGGAGTGTGTAAACATAGTGATCTATTAATATCAGTGTCACAGATTTTACGTCAAATAGTGTATCATTTTGATTAGCCTCAACGAGCAAGATTCAGATGTATAAGATACATACATTTTTATTTTTGTTTCAAAAGTAATACATGCTTCTTGTTGAAAATCCAAAATCTTCAAATACATAGACAGCAAAAAATAGAAATTCATCCATTTCTAATCCTACTCCAGAGGAATAAACACTGTTAACATTTTTAAATATGCATACTTACAGACCCTGTTTCTACCAGTATTCTTTTATAAGTGTGTATGCACACACACATACACTCGCAGTATTTTTACAGGAATAGTTTTATATTTTAAATATTCTCTAAACTTGTTTTTGTTACCCAACAATATCATGGATAGAATCCACTGCCCAAATATATGGGTTTACATTTTTCTCATTTTTAACAGCTGATTATGTTACTAGTTCTATATCACTGAACATTTGGAAAAACAAATTATAGCCAGTTTTTCTTATAACCAACTAATGTGTACTAATGAGCACATTGTATAAAATTATTTATCAGAAATGTGATTGCTGGGTCAGAATATGTATATTTAAAATATTGAATGGTACTGTTAAATGTCACTGCAATGTGGATGAGGCATTAAATAATCCCACCAAAAATATGTGAAAGTTCCCACTGTCTCATAACTTCAGTAATGCTGGCTTTATTAATTTAATGTATGTATTTAGTTTGCTAGACAAAAAATTGAACTTTATCATTTTTATTTGCAATCTTTTGTTACTAGTGAGATTGAGGATCTCGTTATATGCTGATTGACTATTTGCATTTCCTCTGCTCTGAATTGCCTATATTCATCTTTGCTCATCTTTCTTTAGATAATATGTCTTTTCTTTCTTGTGTTGAAGGTGATCTCTCCATAGGGATAAGCTGTTTGTTATATATTTTGTCAAAATTTCCTCCCATTATGTAAATCATCTTTAGATTTTTTCAGACTTTTTAAATTTTAAAATGATTTTAGACTTACAGAAAATTTGCCAAAATGGTACAGAGAATTCCCAAACATGTTCACCTGGCTTTTCCTAATGTAATCTTCGTAGATAATGATAGTACAATTATGGAAACCAGAACATAATATTGATATAATACTGTTAACATATCTGTAGACCTTATTCAAATTCCACTAATGTTCACATGAATATTCCTTTTCTGTTCAGGATCCAATTCATTATCTCACATTTCACAGTGGTTGCCATGTCTCCTCAGCCTCTTCTGGATTGTGACAATTCTTCAGTTTTTCCTTGTCACTTACAACCTTGGCATTTTTGAAGAATTCTGGTCATTTTTTGAAGGAACTTTTCTCAATTTAGGTTTGTTTGATATTTACTCAGGATTAGATTAAGGTAATGCAGCTTTAGCAAGAACACTACAGAGGTGATACATCCATCTTACTGCATCGAATCTGGGGACATTGATTTATATATGCCTTATTAGTGGCCATATTCACTCTAATCATTTGGTTACAAAAGGTATCGGCCAGGTTTCAATGTCTTAAAGTTATTTATCTTTGTACTCTATGCAAATATTGTAGAAAAATAATTGATACTATGCAAATATGCTGTTTCTCACCATATGTTCCGTCACTGATTTTTAGCATCCATTGGTGATTCTCGCATTCAACAATGACCTTGGTATTCTAATAATGATGTTTTATTTCCATCATTCATTCCACAGTTACTAATTGGAATTCTTACCTCCAGGAAGACTTATCAAGCCCCACTCATATATTTATTTATTCATTACATTTTTATCTCTATCATTTTGGACTCATGAATATTTATTTTATTTTATTCTGTAGGTTATAACCTGATGTTATTATTATAGCTTCTGTTACTTTTTTATGTTGTTTGAATAAGCTTTATCATTTTTTTGAGTTCTTTCTTATTCTCTTGTGAGATTTTCCAGACTCATTTTATAGATTTCCAGCCCAAGTCCTGAAATTACCATTTCTTCAAGAAGCCTTGCTCTTTTTCTTATTGGATAATTATATTTCGAATGGACATTTGAGTGTTAAGTATGCTCATTGCTACCAGAGCATCATTATTTCTAGGCCCCATAAGCAAACAGAGCTAGTAAATACATATATGTATACTGATATGCAAATAAATACATTTATAATCATTTTGATATGTAAGTATCTGACTCTATGTTAAAAACCATACTGATACCTGTGATCCCAGTGTAAAATACAGAGTTAATTCTTGCTTTCCCTCTGGCCTTATTTGTAAGTCCTTTTGATTTTTGATAGTTAGAAATCTGACTCTTGTTACTCACAGTATATATATGTATTCAGAGTATAAACATAACATAATTTTAACCCATGTCCTGTGATAAACACACTTACTGTGTAGAGTTCAATAATTATGTAAATTCTTTTGCCTTTATTATTAAAATATGTTGTTACAATACTCTTTCCCGAAATTATTTGATAGTTATTTTATTCTCTATCATGTTTGGCATGATAATGCTATTCATTTTAATATAGGTAGGTTTGTTTGTTATTGTTTCTCATCCATTTTTCATTGTCTCCCAAAATGGTGAACATTATATATCAATTTGAGGGCAGTATGTGAAACGTAACTATGATTTTAATAATCACAGTTATAAAAACGGTACACTGAGAGTAATGCCACTCACTCTCCATACCTACTAACCTTTTCATCTTTTCCAATAACTTGTTCTCATTATTTACTCATTCAACTCTGTTTCCAAACTCATTAGCTTTTGGTTAATCTCTTCTGTATGTCTTTTTCAAACCTGAGCAAAAACATGTATTTCTTTCTCATGTCTTCATCATTTTTACAGCAAGGATCATATACTGTAGTTTTTTTTTTGTTGTTGTTTTTTGTTTGTTTTTTGTTTTTTAGCATTTTGCTTTTTTCTTAATATATAAATCATTCCTTACCAATCTATCCCAAAGTTAACGTCTTTCATAATTACAGTACAATATCACAATCAGGAAATTTACATTGCTACAATTAGTAGAGCTCATTCAGATTTCACCAAAGACACATACAATCATTTGTGTATTTATGTGAGTGTCTATTTCTGCACAAGTTTATCACATGTGCAGTTTCATGTAGCCACAGTCATAATCACACTTAGCTATGCCATCATGATTAGACTCCCTTGTACTCCCTTTCTAGCCAAATTCGCCCTATCTACCATTCTTAATAATTGGAAATGACTAGCCTATTCTCTATCTGTACAATGTGATACAATATTCTTTTATACATTGCCAGATTGTATTTGCTAAAATGTTGATGGGAATTTTTGCATCTAAGTTTATGAGAGATATTTGTTTGTAGTTTTCAACGTTTTAATGCTGTGTTTGTCTTACAGTCCTATCAGGGTAAAACTGGCTTCAAAAATGAGCTGGGGAGAAGTGTTCCTTCCTATTTTATTTTCTGAAAAAGATTATGTAAATCTGATGTTGATTTTTCTTTAAATGTTTGGTAAAATTCTGTGAAATCATTTGTGCCTAAACCTTTCTTATTTGGGAGACTTTAATTATAAATTTATCTTATTTAAATGTTATAAGGCTCTTCAAGTTATATAGTTATCTTAGCTGAGTTATATTACTTTGTGGCATTTGACGAATTGGACTTTTTTTTCAAAGTTGATAAATTTGTGAGCATAATTTTATCTGTAGTATTTCTTTATTATCCACCCTTCCCTTTTTATTTTTTTAATGACTGCAGGATCTGTTATGATGTCAACTGTCACATTCTTATTCGTTGATTATAGTCTTGTCTCTCTGCTTCCTTCTTTTTTCTTTCTTTCTCTTTCTTTTTCTTTCTTTTCTTTCTCTTTCTTTCTTTCTTTCCCTCTTTCCCTCTTTCTTTCTCTTTCTTTCTCTTTTTCTTTGTTTCCTTTCCTTCCTTCCTTCCTTCCTTCCTTCCTTCCTTCCTTCCTCTCTCTCTATTCATTTCCCTTCCCTTCCCCTCCCTTCCCCTCCCCTCCTCTCCCTTCCTCTCCCTTCCCTCTCCTCTCCTCTCCTCTCCTCTCCTCTCCTCTCCTCTCCTCTTCCTTTCCTTTTGTTTTCTTTTCGTCTTTTCGTTCGTTTCTCTTCTTAAGACAGAGTCTCCCTCTGTCACCCAGAGTACAGTGGCACCATCTTGACTCACTGCAGCCTCCGCCTCCGCCTCACGTGTTCAATCGATTCTCTTCCGTCAGCCTCCCAAGTAGCAGGGATTACAGGTGCCCACCACCACGCCTGGCTATTTTTTGTACGTTTAGTAGACACTGGGCTTCACCATATTGGTCAGGTTGGTCTAGAACTCCTGAACTCGAGTGATCCGCCCACCTCGACCTCCCAAAGTGCTGGGATTACAGGCGTGAGCCACTGCGCCCCTCCTGAATCTTCTTTCTTTTTATCTTTTCTGATATTGCTACAGATTTATTAAATATGTATGTATTTATTTATTTATTTATTTATTTATTTATTTATGACAGAGTCTCACTCTGTCACCCAGGCTGGAGTGCAGTGGCGTGATCATGGCTCATTGTAGAGTTGACCTCATTGGCTCAAGGGAGTCTTCCGCCTCTGCCTACCTGGCAGCCTCCTGAGTAGCTGGGACTACAGGTGCATGCCACCATGCCTGACTAATTTTTGTATTTTTGTAGAAACAGTGTTTTGCCATGTTGCCCAGGCTGGTCTCAAACTCCTGGGCTCAAGCAATCCACCTGCTTCGGCCTCCAAAAGTGCTGAAATTACAGGTGTAAGCCACCGTGCCTGACTGATTTTATTATGTTTGCATATCTAGTATTTTTCCCATTTTTTTCATTATTTTTCAATTTTCAATTTCATTTATATTTGCTCTTATTTTTATTATTTCCTTCCTACTGCTAGCTTTGGATTTATTTTTGTGCTTGTGTTTTTCTGGTTTCTTCAGGTAGAAATTTAGGTTATTGATTTGAGTGTTCTTCTTTTACAATGTAAGCATTTAATGCTATAAGTTTCCCTCGCATATTATCTACATATCACATATTTTAACATTTTTCATTTTAACTTTCATCCAGTTCTATGTATATTTTATTCATTTAATGTTTGACTTGGAACAACAGGTTATTTAGAAATAAGTAATTTGAATTCAAGTATTTGAAAACTTTTGTATTGTCTTTCCATTATTGATTTTGAGTTCAATTTCTTTATTTTCTGGAATCAGTCATTGTATGATTTCTATTATTTTAAATTTGGTGAAGTTTGCTTTATGATCCAAGATAATGTCTAACTTATTTTTATTGAGTGGATTGATCAGGGAACATCAACTAGATCCTGCTGTTTGATGGGGATATTCAGTTCTTCTAAATATTTTCTCATGTTCAGTTCAGTAGATTTATCAATTATGGAACATTTGGTGCTGACAATCCCAAATATAATTATGGATTTGTCTCTTTCTCCTTTTAATACTATCAGGTTTTCCTTCAAGAATTTGAAGTTCTCTAGTTGTTTGCTACATACATATTTAGTATTACTACATTTTTCTGATAGGTTGATAATTTTGTAATTGCATAATGCCCCTCTTTATTCCTAGTACATTTCTTTTCATGAAATCTACTTTGTCTTATATTACCATAGCCAGTTCTGCTTTTTTTTTTTCTAAATTGAGGTTTGCCTGATATGTCTTATATTTTATTTTTACTTTCAATGTATCTATGTAATTATGCTTGATGTTACCTCTAAAAACTCTACCTTGACCTGGATTTTGAATGTTTCTGATTTTTAAAAAGAGTTTTACAATTTTACATTTGACATATAATTACAAAATCCATTTTGATTTCATATTTGCCCAAGTTGTGAAACCTAGGCTGAAGTTCAGTTTTGATTGTAGATATAACCTGTTACTCCAGCAACATTTTTTGAGGAATTAACCCGTGTCTTTTTGTAGTACTTTTGGGTTTTTATTTTTTATATTTAGTTATCTAATCCCTTGGAGTTTTTCCTTGTGTATGTTTGAAGTATGAATCAACTTTTACCATTTTCCAAATGGCAACTTAGTTATCCTAGCAACGTTTATTAAGATGTTATCATTTGCCTCAGAGATTTGCAAAGCACTAAGTTTCCATATATACTTTGGTTTATACTTGGGCTTGCTATTTTATTTCACTTGCCAAATTGTCATCTGTTATTATCACACTTTTAACTATATAGAATTTTTGAAATGCCTGGCAGGGCTAGTCCTCCCTAACAATATCAACATTTCAAAATCCATTAAAGAGCTTGTTGGCATATATATTGGGATTACATTAAATCTATATATTACTCTAGACACAATTAATATCTTCATAATTTTGAGATATCCAATCCAATTACAGGTGATACCTTTCCATTTGCTCAAACTACTTTATCTTTCAGTAGCATTGTAACATTTTTATCATATACTGTAGTTTTTTACATTTCATGTTGTTTATTCCTAAGGGTATTAATCTCTTTTGTTGCTATTTTATATGTGGTTTTCTCCACTATTTATATCATCTTATTGGCAATTTTGGGGTATATATAAAGACTATTAAATGTTATTTGTGCATTAATTTTAAGTACTACTGATTTATTATTTTATTGTTTTAGTATTATTATTGATTATTGTGTTGGTTAATTTTATGTGACAACCTGAGTTACTACAGAGTAACTAGATTAAACATTATTATGGGGTGTCTCTTTGAGGGTGTTTCAGGAGTATGCTAGCATTTGAATCCATAGACTCAGTAGATTGATCTACTGAATGTATCATCCAATCTACTGAGCACTTGAATAGAATAAAAGTTAGAAGAAGAAGGAATTCACCCCTTACTGACTGACTGCTTGAATGGAAACATTTTGTCTCATCGTCTTTAGTACTCAGACTGAGATTTACGCTGTTGACTCCCTTGGTTCTCTGGTGTTTGGTCCTTCAGATGCAGACTGAATTACACTACACCACTGGATTTCCTGGGCCTCCAGCTTGTAAATGGCAGATCATGGAACTTCTCAGACTCCATCATTGTGAATTGTGGAGTAATGGTTCACACGATTATAGTAGTGGAATTGGTTCACACAATTATAGTATGTATATAGTATACTACTATTTCTGTTTCTCTGGGAAACATGGACTAATAAAACGATTTAGCCTTCTTCATGTACACTATCATATTCTCTGCACATAAATAAAGTCTTATTTCTATACTCATCCTAAGTGTCCAAATGATTTTTTGTCTAACTGTATTGGATATTAAATCTAGTGCATTTTTGAATAGTAGTAATGACAGTGGCAACTCTTACGGTGTTCCTGATGTTAGTAAAAATACCTGTAGTGTTTCGACATCAAGATACTAGCTTTAGGACAAAGGTACATGTACTTTACTCTGTAAAAATAGTACCTCACAATTCCTATCTTTGAGTGTTTTATTTTGAGCAGGTGTTAAATTATGGTAAAGGATTTTTAGCATCTGTATAGATAATCATATGACTTTTGTTTTATATCTATTGATACGTTGCATTACATTAAGCAATATCTTAATATTGAACTAAGCTTGTATTCCTGAGGGGGAAAAATATCTCATTAAGTCATTGTGTGCGTGTGTGTGTGTGTGTGTGTGTTTTAATGTGGTGTTAGATTTTGTTTGCCAATGCTATTTTAATGTGTTTTTGCTAATACTCATAATATTCATGAGTAATGGTATGGGTTTTTAAATTTTTCTTTTTGGTTTAGGTGCCAATGTTTCTTGTTTCATGGTAAGAATTAAGGAGTTTTTATTTCATTTCAACACTTCAAAATTTTTATAAAGCACAGTGGCTATCAGTTCTTTGAAAGTGTGATGGAAATTCCATATGAAAACTTCTGTGTCTGCTGTTCAGGGGGAAATAGTTGCTTAATATTAATAACTATTTCTTCTGTGGAAAATGGTCTCTTTAGGTTTATAGGTCTAAGGAAGCCAAATTTTGCTAATCTATATTAAGTAGAAAATTATTTTATGGAGATTTTTATATTTATTTGCAGAGGGGTTATACTTTTTTCTCTTACATTTTAAAAACTATCTTCTGTTTCAATGGTCATTTTCTTTTTGACCTTTCTTATATTTGTGCTTTTTCCTTTATTTCTTGATGAGGTTAGCTACTAGTTCATCCATTTTGTTTATTCTTAAAATGCAGGATTTTGACTTCTTAACCGTAATATTTTCCTGTACTCTACTTCATTGATTTCTGCTTTTATCACTATGATTTTATTTTTTTTATTTTTAGATGAGAATTTATTTATTTTATTTAAAATCTCTTACCGATAAAAGTGTTTACTGCTATGAAAGCTTCTCTGATTGTTACTTTAAATGAATTTTCTTGCTATGATATGTGCTTTTTTATTGCCATTGTTTTAAAATATTGTTATTTTTATTGTTATCATTTTTTGAGTTCTTTCTTATTCCCTTGTGAGGTTTTTCCAGACTCATTTTATAGGTTTCTGGCCCAAGTCCTGAAATTATCATTTCTACAAGGAGTCTTCATTCCAGGGATGAAGTCAACTTGATCATGGTGGATAGGCTTTTGATATGCTGCTGGATTCAGTTTGCCAGTATTTTATTGAGGATTTTTGTTTCAATGTTCATCTGGGATATTCGCCTGAAGTTTTCTTTATTTGTTGTATCTCTACCAGGTTTTTTCAGGTTCATACTGGCTACATAGAATGAGTTAGGGAGGAGCCCCTCCTTTTCAGTTGTTTGGAATGGTTTCAGAATAAATGGTATCAGCACCTCTTGGTTCTTCTGGTAGAATTCAGCTGTAAATCTGTCCCTTCCTGGGTTTTTTTAGTTGTTAAGCTATTTATTACTGCCTCAGTTTCATAACATATTATTGGTCTATTCAAGGATTCAGCTTCTTCCTGGTTCAGTCTTGGGGAAGGTGTATGTGTTCAGGAATTTATTCATTTATTCTAGACTTTCTAGTTAATCTGCATAGAGGTGTTTATATTATCTGATGGCTATTTGTATTCCTGTGAGGTTAGTGGTTACATCCCTTTTTCATTTTTCTCTTTTCTTCTTTATTAGTCTAGCTAGAAGTCTATTTTACTTTTTTAAAAGAGCTTCTGGATTCATTTATTTTTTTGAAGGGTTTTTTTTTTTTTTTTTTCTCTATCTCCTCCTGTTCTGCTCTGATCTTGGTTTTTTCTTGTCTCCTGCTAGCTTCCCAGTATTTTTGTTCTTGGTTTCCTAGCTCTTTGAGTTGTGATATTATGTTGTCAATTTGAGATCTTTCTTGCTTATTGATGTGGGCGTTTGGTGCTATACATTTCCCTCTTAACACTGCTTTAGCTGTGTCCCAGAGATTCTGGTACATTGTCTGCCTTAATACTCAGGTGTCATTCAGAAGCAAGTTGTTTAATTTTCATGTAATTGTTTGGTTTGGGGTGAATTTATTAATCTGGAGTTATAACTTGATTTCACTGTTGTCTAAGAGACTGTTATTATTTCAGTTCTTTGGCATTTGCGAAGGAGTGTTTTACTTTCAATTATGTGATTGATTTTAGAATAAGTGCCATGTGGCACAGAGAAGAATGTATATTCTGTTGTTTTTGTATGGAGAGTTCTGTAGATATATATCAGGTCTATTTGAGTTCAACACCTCAATATTCTTGCAAATTTTCTATCTCAATAATCTGCTGTTGACAGTGGGTTGTGAAAGTCTCTTACTATTATTGTGTGGTGTATTAGTGCTGCTGATAAACACAAACCCAAGACTGGGCAATTTACAAAATAAAGAGGTTTAATTGGACTTACAGTTCTGTGTGGCTAGGGAAGTCTCACAATCATGGTGAAAGGCAAGGAGGAGCAAATCAGTCATGTCTTACGTGGATGGCTGCAAAGAGAGCTTGCACAGGAAAATTCCCTTTTATAATTACCATCAGATCTTGTGAGACTTACTATCATGAGAACAGCATAAGAAAGACCTGCCCCCATGATTCAATTACCTCCAACAAGGTCCCTTGCACAATAAGTAGGAATTCAAGATTTGATTTGGGTGGGGACACAGTCAAACCATATTATGTGCGAGTCTAAGTCTCTTTGTAGGTCTCTAAGAACTTGTTTTGTGAATCTGGGTGTTCCTGTATTGGGTGCACATATATTTAGGATAGTTAGCCCTTCTTGTTATATTGATTCTTTACCATTATGTAATGCCCTTCTTTGACTTTTTTGATCTTTGTTGGTTTAAAGTCTGTTTCATCAGAAACCAGGATTCAACCTCTGTTTTTTTCTGCTTTCCATTTCTTGGTAAACTTTTCTCCATCCCTCCATTTTGAGCCTATGTGTGTCTTTGCACATGAGATTGGCCCCTTGAATACAGCATATCAATGGGTCTTGACTCTATCCAGCTTGCCATTTTGTGTCTTTTAGCCTATTTACATTGAAGGTTAATATTGTTATATGTAAATTTAGTCCTGTCATCATGATACTTATGGTTGCAATTGTGAAGTTCTCCTGGGTGATATCCTGAAGTGTGTTTTTCAACTTGGTTCTATTCTTCCCATCTTTTTCAGGTACCCCAATCAGTCATAGGTTCAGTCTTTTTACATAATCCCATAGTTCTCAGAGTTTTTTTTTCATTCCTTTTCATTTCCTTTTTTTTTCTAATCTTGTCTGCCTGTCTTATTTCAGCAAGATAGTCTTCAAGCTCTGAAATTCTTCCCTCTGTTTCCCTGGGGGTCCACTACAAATCCTATTCCCCTGGGTCCCTCCTGCACCTGGAGGTGTCACCCATGGAAGCAACAGAACAGCAAAGATAGCTGCCTGCTTCTTTCTCTGGGATCTCTGCCTTAGAGGAGCATTGACTTGTTAACAGCATGAACACTCCTGTACAAGGTCTCTGGTGATTCCTGTTGAGAGGTTTCACCCAGTCCAGAGTCACAGGTTCTGAAACCCACTTAATGAAGCACTCTGCTTGCCCATTGACAGAGGATGTGTGCTGTGCAGCGGGGCATCTCACTCATATGGACTGCCAAATATCCTCAGGGCCAGCAGGAAAAGCTAAGTCTGCTTATCCTCAGAGACTGTGGCTACCCCTCCTCCAAGGGGCTCAGTTTCAGGGAGATCAGAGTTTTGTCCCTAAACTCCTGGCTAGAATTGCTGAAATTCCTTCAGGGAGGCCCCTCCCAGTGAAAACGGATTGGTCCAGGTCTAACCTAAAGAGGCAGTCTGGCCATGATCTTCCACAGCCACTGTGCTGCACTGTGGGGAATTCCTCCTGGATCCAAACCATCCAGTCTCCCTGTTACCAGCAGGGGAAAAAATGGCAGACTGGCACTGCAGTAATGGCTGCCGCCCCTCCTGCAAGGAGCTCAGTCATCTTAGGCAGCAGGCAGCTGCAGTGTTGACGGCCAACCCTTTCCCCCAGGAACTTGGTAGTCTTAGGCAGTCTTCAGCCAATTGACTGCTGAGAATCTGCATATCTCTGTGCTTGAGACCTAAGGCCCTGGTGGTATGGGCTCATGAGGAGGCTGTGATGCTTCATAGGTTGCACAGAAAAAAAGCCTAGTTTCCCAGGCAAGGTAGTATGATCACTCACTGCCTCCTTTGGCTTGGGGTAGGAGCTCTCCTTGCTCCATGTGGCTCCCAGGTGGACCATCACACCACCCTGCTTTTCCTTGCTCTCCCTGGGTCACGTCAACTGCCTAGTAAGTCTAAATGAAAGAACTTGAATACCTCACTTGCCTGTGCAGGATTCACTTGTAATTTTTGTTCCTCTCAGTGGGAGCCTCTGACCGCAGCTGTTTCTAGTTGGCCATCTTAGCCCCTCCCACTGCTTAACATATTGATAGGAAAAAGAAACTTAGAAAAATCTGAAAAAACCTAAGTGAAGTGAAGAAATTTGGCCGGGTGCGGTGGCTCATGCCTGTAATCCCAGCAGTTTCAGAGGCCAAGGCAGGCAGATCACTTGAGGTCAGGAGTTAAAGAAAAGCCTGGCCAACAAGGTAAAATCCTGTCTCTACTAAAAATACAAACATTAGCTGGACAGAGTGGCAGACACCTGTAATCCCCAGGAGAATCACTTGAACCTGGGAGGCAGAGGTTGCAGTGAACCACGACCGCACCACTGCACTTGAGCCTGGGTGACAGAGCGAGACTTCATCTAAAAAAAAAAAAAAAAAAAAGGTGAAATATGGAATGAGATTTTTTTAAAAGCTCTTATGTTAGTTTTACCTGTGGTCTAAATATACAAGTCTTCACCACTTTAGTCTTTCATTCCAAAGTTTGTCTTTTATCGTTTGCAAAGGTTATGCTTAAAATATACTCATACTTAGAAAGTAGAAAAACAATTTATCTAAAGCTAGGATTGATTTGATTAGCCCTATCTCACTCTCTCTCTGCCTCTGTCTCTCTGTCTCTCTCTGTGTCTCTTTGAAAGAAGAAAGAAGAGAGAAGCAGGAAGATAGAGAGACATATAGAAATATTTCGATTAGACATCTACCTTTTCACTGCTGAGACAAAGGGGGATTAGGTTGTAATCATGTAGGTTAAAGGCATTTCTAGCTTTTACAGTCATATCTATCATAGTTTAAAACCCATCAGACTTGGAAAAATAGTGCATACTTAATATATTTATGTTCTATGTCGAACGGGCCTCACTCACAGGAAATAAACAGCAGACTAGGGAACACAATCTTAAAAGTTTAATACTTATAAGAAGTATAATTAGGATCCCAGTTTAACAAGGAATGAAATAGGAATGTACTAGGAAATTTGTGATTAGAAGTAGAAAGGGAGAGCACATTACCAGAAACAGTGTGAAAACATGTCCTAAATTGTGTCAAATGATATCCTTAAACTAGTAGAAAAAATAAAATTTACATTGTGGGTGAACAGATAAGCATGACATTTCAAGTGATTATCTTAATTACCTTCTAGTATTATTTCCCTTGCATTCTACAGGAATAAAAGAAGGGCAGAAAGAAATATTTCTTGAAAGAGAAAGGAAAATAACATAAATAAAGAAAATAAATAAATAAAATAAATTTGTCATATTCAGATCTGGAAAAAACAACCCAATTAAAATTCTAATTAAATTGTAATTATTAAACTAGAGTACCTGTTGCAAAGAAAATACCAGTGACGAGGTTAATGCTTCTAAACTTAAAGTGCTAAATAAACTAAATTTTTAGTAATATGTCCCCTCATCTGAAATGTTACATTTATTTCCTTGCCCAAGGATAATTTTAGTCACATAAATATTTTATATTATAAATTTTTGAAAAATATAATCTTTGAGTATATATACTAATTTCTGCTTGTTAAATATCATGTAGGAAAAGATGTTCATTACTATGAAAAAAATATTATATTATTTAAAGTATAGGATTTTCAGAGTGTATTTTAAATTTAATATAACCACAGAATAAATAAACTCATCTTAAACTCTTGGTAAACAAAAATACCTAAAAATACAAATATTAAAAATTGTTATAATTCAAAAAAATGCACACTTAGCATCATTCTCTATTTATTGTATCTGAAGCAGAACTGTTTCTAATTTAAATGTACTGTGTCGTAAATACGAGCACAAAAACTTGTGTACATGGTTAGGCAGAGCAGCTCAGAAAGGTTGGAAGTGTTTAGATGTATAAGTGGTATTAATTTTTGCTTAAACGTTAAAGATCCCAATGACTTCATCAAAAGAGGAAACTGATTAGTCATATGGCTTAGCCTAAAAGTTATTTCATTTTTAAAACTTTTTTTATATATATTTGGGGTGGTCTAGGCCTTTTCACTCCATGACTTCATCATTTTGCAGAATGCTTTATATTATATAAAACACACTTATGCTTCCTAAATTATGATTGATGTTACAAAGAATAGTACAAAGTATATTTTGTCAGTTTAGTTTATTTTTAAAAAGTGTTAATGTTCTATAGAAAAAAATAAATTTAATAAATTTCATTCTTTATTTGGGCAATCAGTTATCTCTAAAGAAGGGTGTATGCATCCAAGCATTGCACAACATGGTTACTTGGGGAGAGGGAAAACACTAGAATTGCTATTTATTTTTATTTTTACTGTGGTCCTTTTCTTTTTCTTTTTTTTTTTTTGGTACTTTTTGTAATGTATTTATAACCTATACATAACATATTTATTGTCTATACTAGCACTACCCAATGTAACTCTCTGCAATGATAGAAATGTACTATAAATTAGAATGATAGCCACTAGACATATGTGGATGATAAGAACCTGAAATGTGAATAATAAACTGAGAAATTGGATTTTTGGGTTTATCTAGTATTAATTAGTTTGAATGTAAACTTACATAGCTATATGTGGCTCGTGGCTACTCTATTGGACAGTAAAAATCTATAAGTGTATAATAGCTTATGTATTATGCAGTGTGTGTGTGCACGCGCTCGTGTAAGGTGATTGATTTTCATTTTTATCCTCTTATTTTTATACCCCATATATTCCAGCGAAGATTTATTAATATTTATAGCACCACAAATATAAAAGAGAAATAAGCCCCAATAATCTCAATTCTTTAAACTGTCAATAGAGCCCACTTCTTCAGTCAGCATATGGATAATGTTTTCTATTCTTTACAGCGTAGTATAATTAAATGACACATATAAACAGTCACTGCCTCATGAACTGGTCTGATTATTGGGGCACAAGGTCAGTATCAAAGCCAAAAGCATACATATACTGTGATTCTCTGGCGGTATTATTATATTCTAAATATAGTAAACCTGGAAGTGCTCAGGCTTCCAGGTTTTAGTTACTAGTTTTCAGAGTACCTTGGGAATAGTGGTTGAGGCAGTTGCCAGATAAATAATTATATAATAAGATAGGACATGAAAGCAATTGAAGTGGGAAATCAGACAGAGCAGAAGAAATGTTTATTCTCCATTGCTGCTTTATTATGGTTCTTGGCTACATCTTTTGTAGCAAGAAATAAAAAGTAAATGTCTATTCTTGTACTTCTTTTATGACAGAAAGTTTAACTGGCAAGAACTTCAGGTATTGATTGGAAAATAACTTTTTAAACTTTATAAATACATGTTCTTTTTTCAATCTAGGATTTTTTTGGACTACAATTCTAAAAGTAGTAAATAACTTACAGAAGACCAGTATTTATAATAAAATGTTATTTTTTACCTGCTTTATATGATAAACAGATACCTAGATTCTCTTGAGCTATGTGCATTTTATACTCAGACTAGACCTTGCTAAATGATATAAAAATAATAATTTAAATAGTTTATTTCTAGTTATCTCAATAACATAATAAATATATTAAAAGTATGAAACTGCTAATTTATAATATAATCATGCTGGTCTTTTGTGAGAACATTTTATGTAAACTCACATTTTATATAGTGATACAACATCAGTATCGGTATGGTCATTTGATAATTGAGTTCAATAAATATCACAACAAAATTGTCATCAGATGGCTAACTAGAGGCACCCAACACTCATCTCCACAAAGAAGGACCAAAGCAACAAATAAATAACTGCATCTTGAGTAGAGTGACTGAGACAGAAGACTGGAACTCAGCAAGAAAGCGATGAAAATGCTCAGAGACATAGAAACTCTAGATAGCAGCACAGAAAGGGAAGAAAAACACCCGGCCAGATCCAGCTCAGAGCCAAGAAAATGCACACACCAGATCCCCAGCATTCCCAATTATCACAAAAGATGCCTTAATTTCTATCTACAGGACAACCCTACAATCCTCACAGACCGTGAGCTCAGTATAGAAAGTTTTCTGGAATTCACATGGCTGTTTTACTACAAAAGAGGAAACACACAATGAGATACGCCTACTCCTGAGTACACAGGCTGCTATAGCAGGAAACATTTACAGAATGGAGCCACTGATGGAATATATTATGATCTGGGGGTCAATACCATTTAAATCTCCACATCCCTGAGGTCTTGTCATCACCTCATTTTACCAACACAGAAGGTTTCAACATTGAGGTCCCAGTAAGACTCAGTGGTACAGCTGGGACTCCACTTGAACCCATATTTTCCTACACTCCAAAGAGCAGTGGTTCCAGCACAACAGGGAGGCTGTTCCCAGGATCAGGGATACCATTATGCACACTCCCCAGGCACCTAGAACTGGTACCTTGTGCCCACCACTGGCAGCAATCCAACCATCTCCAGCACTAGGGCCACTGTGTGCTGTATGCACCCATCAGGAACCCAGCACTGACCTTCCTAATGCTTCTCACTAGCATTGAACCACCATCCTTGACCAGTGAAGCTGCTGCACACAGTGCATACCTACCAGGGACTGGGGGATGAACTGCCTGTTGTGCCACCACAGGTGACACCAGCTCCATGATTGGTAGTGCTGCTGTACCTGTCACATATTCCCAAGGACTTGAAAATAAGCCTGACCACTGGCCCTCACCCATGAAAAAGTCTTGCCACTGTCTCCACAAACACCTGAAGTGTAGGCCACTGAGGCACAGATGCTAATGACAGTTATTGAAGCCTGAGAAATTGCACAGAGACTACACTATCACACCTACCCAGTACCCAGAGCAAAATACCCTACCTAACCAACAATACAGGAAATGAGCACATAGAAATATTTTCCTCTAAAAATAACTACTCTGTGAAATTGGGAGAGGTGACCATCTCACCAGATGTGCAGATATAAATGTAGGAACCCACGAAACATTGAAAAATAAAAACAAGAAGATACAAAACATTCAAAAGAACTCGATAAATTTCCAGTGACTGAACCCTGAAAAAGAAAATCTATCAAATCTTTGAAAAGAAATTCAAAATAATGTTCTTAAGGAAATTTAGCTTGATACAAGAGTATACAGATAGACAATTCATCAAAATCAGGAAAAAAATTAATGATCTGAATGATAAATTCAACAGAGATACATATTATATAAAACTATCAAACAGAAATTGAGGAACTACAAATTCAATGAATGAAATAAAAAAATATACAATATAGAGTTTCAACCACAGACTAGGTCAAGTGGAAGACATAATTTCTCAACCTAAGGATGGCTCTTTTAAAATAACCCAGAGGGGAAAAGAATAAATCACAAAAAAATGAGGAAAGCCTATGAGACTTATATAACACCATTAAGCATGCAAATTTTAACAGTTGAAGAGATGGGAAAATGAGAAGAAACAGGAAAAGGCATAGAAAATATATTTAATAAAACAGTAGCCAAAAACTTCCCAACTCTTGTGAAAAATGTGTACATACAAATTCAGTAAGGTCAAATGTTTTCAAATAGGTCAAACTCACAAAAGGTCTTTCTCAAGACATATTATAGACAAACTGTGAAAAGTATAAGATGAAGTGAGGATTTTTTAAATGACAAAAAAAAGCATTAAGTCACATATAAGAGGATACTCATTATATTAACAGCAGATTTCTCAGCAAAAATCCTTACAAGACAAGAAAAAAAATGGGATGATATATTAAAAGCTAAAAAATCTGTCTACTAAGAATACTGCACTCAACAAAGCTAGCTTTCAAAAATAAAAGAGGAGTAAAATATATCTCAGAAAATAAAAAACTGAGGGAATTCATCACCACTAAATTGGTCCTACAAGAAGTGCTTAAGGGAACCTGATATCTAGAAAAAAAAAAAAAAAAAAAAAAAAAACTATCATTATGATAGTACTCAAAAGTATACAACACACTGGTAAAGAAGATCCACAAATGATAAAAAAGCAATTAAACTGTATTACTACAAAAAAACACAAAAAGTCAAAGATAATCAGAAAGAAAAGAACAAAATGAACAATATATACAAAACTACTGGAAAATAATTAACAAAATGACACAAGTAAGTATTCTCCTATTTATGATAACCTTAAATATAAATGGATTAAACTCTCTAATTAAAATAAAAACTGTTGGAACAAATTTTTTGGCAACCCAACCATATGCTGTTTATAAGAAACTCACTTTATCTGTAAACATACATATAGACTGAAAGTAAGTATTTTATGCAAATGAAACCCAAAAATTTTCACGAATAGCTCTACTTATATTAGATAAATAGACTTTATCTATTAAAAGTATAAAAGGAGAACAATAAGGTCATTATATAACAATACAGTGATCAATGCAGTAAGAGGATCCAAAATATATGGATATATATAAATGCAACACTGGAACACCAAGATATGTAAGCAAATATTATTATATCTAAAGGGGAAGATAAACTCCAATACAGTAATAGTTAGGGATTTCAATATCCTACTCTCAGAATTGGACAGATGACCTAAACAGAAATCAACACAGAAACATTGTATTTAAAATGCATGATAGAACAAATAGGCCTAAAAAACAAGAACATTTCATTCAATATCTTTAGTATATACAAATTCTTCTCATCAGCATATGGAACATGTTTCTGATAGACCATATTATAGGCCACAATATTCTCAATAAATTTAAAAATAAATCAAAATCATATTAAGGATCTTTCTTTGCCATGATAGAATAAAAGTAGAAATCAATAACAGGAGGGACTTTGGAAACTTTACAAATACATGGAAACTAAGCAATATGCTACTGAAAGACTAATGGGTCAATGATATATTAAGAAGGTACTTAGAAAATTTCTTGAAACAAATGACAAAAGTAACAGAATATACCAAAAACTATGGGACACAACAAAAGCAGTACTCAAAGGGAAGTTCATAGCAATAAACACCTCTACCAAAAAAGAATGTTTTCAAATAAACAATCTATAAATGGACCTTAAGGAACAAGGAAAATGAGAGCAAATCGAAGCCAAAATTAATAGAAAAATAAATAATAACGATCACAGCAGAAATATACAAAATAGAGACTAAAAATACAAAAGATCAATCAAATGAAACAAAAATGTTTTTTAAATAAACAAAATAAACAAATAACTTGCTAGACTAAAATAAAAACACCCCCTAAAATTATTAAAAATAAAAAATTGCAACTGATAACACAGAAATACAGAATATCATGAGAGATTGTTATGAACAACTATATGCCAATAAAATGGAAAAGCTAGAGGAAATGGATGAATTCCTGGACACACAGAACCTGTCAAGAATGAACCAGGAAGAAATGAAAAACTCGAGCAGACCAAAAACAAGTAACAAGTTTGAAGTGCTAGTAAGATATTTCTCACAACATCAGAAATGCCCAGGATCAGATGACTTCATTGCTGAATTCTACCAAACATCTAAATTAAAATGAATTTCAATTTTTCTTAAACTATTCCAAAAATTGAAGGGTAGGAAATTATTTTAAACTTATTATATGAGGCCGACATTGCACTGATACCAAAACCAGACAAGGACAAACCAACAACAAAACTAGGCCAATATCCCTGATGAGCATAGACACATTAACAAAATACTAGCAAACTGAATCCAACATCACATCAATACAATTATAGAGCATGATTCAATAAAATTTATTTCAAGGATACAAGAATGGCTTAACATACACAAATCAATAAATGTGATAAATCACATAAACAAAATGAAGGGAAAAACATAATCATTTCAATAGATGCAGATAAAGCATTTGATAAAATTCAATGTTTCTGAATAATAAATACTCTCAGTAAATTAAGTATAGAAGAAATATACCTTAAGAAAATAAAGGCTATATGTTGCAAACCTGCAGCTAACGTCATCCTGAACAAGGAAGAATTGAAACCTTTTTTTTCTAAAATCTGGCACAAAACGTGAATGCCCTCTTTCACTACTGTTATTTGACACAGCAGTGAAGGTCCTAGTCAGAGTGATTAGAGAAGATAAAGAAATAAAGTACCTTTAAATTGGAAAGGAGGAAGATGAATTGTACATGTTGGCAGATGGCCTGTGTTTTTATATAGAAATTCTAAAGACTCTACCAAAATCTTTCAGAACTAATACATGAATTCAGTAAATTCACAGGATACAAAATCAACATACAGATATCATTTACATTTTTATATACCAATAACAATCTAGGTGAAAAAGAAATTGAGAAAATAATACCATTTACAATAGACACAAAATATCACATATTTAGGAATAAATTTAACCATGGAGATGATAGATCTCTGCAATAAAAATAATAAAACTCTGATGAAATAAAGAAGACATTTAAAAAGTAAAACAACATCCCATTTTCATGGATTGAAATAATATTGTTAAAATAACCTCACTACCCAAAGTGATCTACAGATTCCATGTAATCCCTAACAAAACATTCACAGGATTTTTCACAGAAATATATTAAAAAGACAATAAAAACATTTATGTCATTATGGCACTAAAAATGATCTAAAATAGCCAAAGGAGTCTTGTGAAAAAAAGAAGCTAGAGGCATTACACTACCTGACCTAAAATGTACTACAAACATAGTAACAAAAATAGCATGGTACTGGCATAAAACCAGGCACATAGACTAATGGAAAAGGGTAAAGGACCCAGAAATAAATATACATATATACAGTCCAATGTTAACAAAGTTTTCAAGAATACATATTGGGGAAATGACAGTATCCCCAATAAATGATGGTTGGAAAATTGCATATCCATATACAAAGAATAAAACTAAAGCCATATTCCCCACCATATACAAAGTTGAACTCAAAAATAAAGTAAACACCTAAATATAAGACCTGAAAGTATAACACTTCCAAAGAAAACAGGAAAATCCTTCAGGACATTGGCCTGAACAAATATTGTATGGCTAGGACCTCAAAAGCACAGGCAACAAAAGTAAGAATAGACAACTGAAATTGTATCAAAATTAGAGGTTTCTGCAAGGAAAGAAAAACAATAAACAAAGAGACAATCAGCAGAACGAGAGGAAATATTTTTAAACTACTAATTTGACAAGAGACTTACATGTAGAATATAAAAGGATCTCAACTCTGCAGCAGAAAAATAAATAACCTGATTTAAAAAAAGAATAGAATATCTGAACAGTAATTTCTCAAAAGAAGACATACAAACATTAATAAATATATCAAAATGTCCATTTTTACCAATAATCAGAGAAATGCAAATCAAACTCACCATGGTATCATCTCACCTTAATTAGAATGACTATTATAAAAAATAGTAGTGAGAATGCAGAGAAAAGCTTATACCTTGTGGGTCAGAATGTAAATCAGTCATCAGTTATGAAACAGAGTATGGAAGTTCTTCAAACAACAAAAAACAGAGCTGTTGTATCTGCCAGCCATCCTGCTATTGAATATATGTTTTTAAAAAAGTAAATTAGTATTTCAAAGAGATACCTGTACTTGAATATTTTCTCTCAGAACTTGTCATCATAATCAGAATATTGAATCAACAGATGAATAGATAACAAAATGTGGCATAGATTCACAATGGAATATCATTCAGCCTTTAAAAAGAATAAAATCCTGTTATATGTGGCAGAATGGATGAAGCTGTAGGACATTACATCAAGTCAACTAATCCAGGCACAAAAACATAAATACCATATGTTCTCAGTCACATGTAGAAGCTAAAAATGTTTATATCATTGAAGGAGAGAATAGAATAGTAGTAATTAGAGACTGGAAATGGTTAAGGGGCCACATAGGGAAAGGTGGTTTATTGGATACAAAATTATAGCTAGATAAGAGGAAACATTTCTAGTGTTACTAGGGTGACTAGTAAACAACAATTTATTCTGAGTTTTTAAACAGCTATAAGAGAGGATTTTTAATACTCCCAATACAATTAAATGATAAATGAATGAGGTGATGAATATACCAATTACCCTGATTTGAGCATCACACATTTTATACATACATTTGATATAGGTATCAAAATAGCACCTCTACCTCATAAATATGTACAATGACTATATGTCAACTAAAATTTCCAAAAGCAAATAGCCAAACAAATCATACTTCAAAAACAATTAGAATATGGTCATCTTAAAATAAACAATGTAACATACATCAAAGAAATATTGATTCTTTCACCCTCAAGTGTCTCTAAGGTAGTTAGCATTTTTTATATGTGAGTGCAAGAGAAAAAAAATCATTGCATAGTGAAGACTGATTTTGGCATTTGAGAGTTTTCTTCTATTTTCCATTGTTTAATTTCACTTGGAAGAAGTTTTGTTACCAAACACTAGGGATTTGGCCTAGGTCCTGCTGTTCACTGCACTGAAAGCCAATCACTGAGTCAATGATTATTGCCAAGAAAAAAAGACCTTAAACAGGTGCTGCAGCGAAGGAGAGGGGAGATCAGTATCAAAGGGGCATTGTGGGTACTCTATATCATGGGTGATCATATGGCCATGGAGAAATCAAAGATTGGTACTATAGTTTTCTTTTGAAATACAATCTTTCTCTCTCCAGTTCCCCGCTTTCACTAAAGGCGAATTATAATAGGACAAACCTACCTGCAAAATAAGCTTTCGTCCCATATACTGGGCCTGATTACCCATATAAAGTGCAGAAATAATTATTGTCCAAATAGGCTCTCCTGTGTTGGCTTTGCTAAAACTTCTCACGAGACCATTTTAGTAAAAACCCTTGGAAAATAATCAGTTCCTCCAACTGCATCCCCTTATAAAAGAAACAGGTTCTTACTAAACGTATACAAATGATCACATTGCCATGAATTAAGAATATTCACAAATAGTTTACAAATTAGGTAGAAATAGGCAGAGAGAGAAAGGACTATGACTCAAAATCTTCAAACTATCCATAATACACTTAAAGTATATTTAAAGGTTATACATAGCTCTAAAGAAAAAAGTTCTCCAGATTCTGAAAAACAAAGAATCAACAATATTTCAAACAAAAAAGCCATAAAAATTATGTCAGTCTTCCATTAGTTCAGACCACCCAATCAGCTCCTATTGTGCTTCATATTTTGTTAGCAGTCTTTATAAACATATCAGCTAGTTAATTAGACTACTGGAAGGTTTCTTTCTAATCCAGTGGCACAATCTCCAAAGTTATCAGAATCCTGCATTCATGAGTTCCTTCCATAAACTTCCCCAAAGAAGCAAACCCTGGGTTAAAACTGATTTTAAGTCACTTTTTGACAAGAATCAACAAGAAACAATTGTGGATGACAAAAGTCTTAAAACAGTCATAGTTAAAGATACAGTTGATGAGGAAATTTGGGAATTTCTGTTGGCAACAAAAAAATTCAACATAATAATTATAATCATGACTTAACAAATATATTAAGGTATGTCAGAATTTCAGAAATATCATACAGTCCTAGAACACATATTAATAACATATCTTTATAAATATAACCCCAAAGAAGTTAAATACTACATCACATTTGACAATGCTTTTTGTATAATTCCAACATACCAAATAAGCCTAATATGTCTCTGTTGGACTTCAGAGGACCCAATATAAGAAAAAGTTAGTTTGAGGTTAAAAAGCCTGAATTTAGAACTTGAAATTTTGCTGTTGGAAACTATCAAAGCTTTAAAACAATTGATGTTACAAAATAGAACCACAAGTTACTACAAACTAGTCATTCATTTAGCCAAAATGATAATACAAAAACAATTACCCTTTGATAGTGATGAGAAAAAGTTTCTCGATGAAACCTAATAAAGATAGCATGAGGTCAAATAAATTTGTCCTCTCCCTATCCTTTTTTGCCTGCAGTTTAATCAAACGGTAAACAAACATCTCTTATTATCTCTTACATGAAAAGTTTCTCCAAAGAAGAAAACCAAAATTTACCTTTGTATGGTGTATCATTAATGTTAAATCTAATTTTAATAAAATTTAATAAAACCTTTAAAACAAATCTATCTATTTTTAATCAGTTTGACCACAAGGTAAAATTTCTTTTAAATATTTTATAACGTTCCATTAAAGAACAGATCAATGCTCCAAGAAAACCCTGTTATTTTTACATGCAGGCCTAGATGCTGGCTTTGCATCAGTGTGCTTTTAATATTAATGTTTAATTTATAAAAAAAAAAACCTCTGTACTAATTTTATCTCTCAAAATTGGCCCTTAAAATCTCACGTTCCCAACGTTTCATGATAGTCCCTGAGCCTAGAGAGATTGAATGGTTCAAACTTCTGGCTCTGTGTTTCACAAAAGCATTCATTTTGATTTTCACCTTCTCTGTGGTCTCGAGACGCAGCTTAGACTGCTGTCAATGCTCAAAATTCAGCAGAAGTGGGTGCCTTTTTCAGATTCAAAGGCACCCTGTGCTGTTAAGTTACAGGATTCAAAGCCCTGTAACTTAACAGCACAAGGATGGGTTAATAAGATATTTATACCACAGAAAGTGCTATCATTCTCTCTATCATGTCACAAATTAAAACACTGTGATTTGGTGTTTAGAGGCTACTGCCTGTTGCACTTGAAACCACTGTATATTAAGTTAGTTATCTTACTTATTGCATGTTTAGTTGCTAGCATTCTAGTGACAAAAGTGTGACGAAAAGCATCCAAAATGTGATAGTTCCTATTCCAAACTTATCAAAGTAAGATGACTAAGGTTTCTCTTCATCATTTAAAAAAATGATAAATGCAGCTATCAGTTTTGGAAATTCAGTGTGAGGAAAAATAATCTCCTTTCATTTAAATACTGTACAACAAAAAAGGGACAAATTAAGAACAAGCACACAGTAATTTCTTTTCAACTGTTTTAAAAGAGCATCATCACACATTTCCAAGATTGGCTTCTAGACACAGTACTGACAACTGATCAGGTAACTTTCACCAGTAAAATGTTCAAGCCAGTGTAACACTTGTACATATTTTGCTTTCAGTTACCCATATCGAGGCCTATCAGTGATAAATGGCTTGGGATAAAAAAATAAATTACTAGAAAGTCACACTTTTTTATTATGACTTAACCCAAGCAAATATCACTGAATTTTAATAATGGTAAATACAACTAAATTGGTTTGAGGGAAATCACAATCAATATAATTTCCTTAAGGGCAAAGCCAATCTTTTCTGAACATTAAAACTTTATGTCAATGTCATAATTTTTCTTCATTCCCTAAATAAAAAGATCTGAAACCAATTCAAATTATTGATTGAACTGAATTACCTTGGTAAACATTATTTATACATCTTTATTCTCACTTACTTTTTTCAAATGAAGTAATGTAACATTACTGCTCAAAACATGTAAAAATAAATCTTATTTATTTTATTTTTACAGAAACCTTAAAGCTTTTGTAGCTGTCTGTCAGAGGTAAACAAAACCAATCAAATTTTAAATAGCTGGTGTCCTCTATTAATTATTTTTTGCAGATTTGACATAGGTAGCTTAGGAATTTTAGATAAATAGAACAGATGATGAATTGTTGGAAATGCATAGGCCAATAAATGGCTTTTCATGGGATCAAATAAAAGCCTTCCATTAGAAACTAAAAACCATCAATGGTTTTATGTATATGCAAATATGGTTAAAACTCCAAAAAAATCAAACAGCAAATAAATGAAAATTAAAAGCAAAAACAAATAAACAGAAAACTGACTCCAATTATTTCTCCTACTCAGTTTATATGAGAGGCTACAATGTTACCCAGAGCATAACACAAACACCTAATGGACATGTTTCTGGTATAGAGATTAATGTCTTTAAGTTTATCAATACCAATGTATATTTTGTGCAATTGAGAAATTCACTCTAGGCAGATGATCAGTAAGTACATTAGTACTTGTACTGATAGGTCAAGGAAGCAGAGAAATTCTAGGCAGAAAAGGTCAGGTCCCCAGTGAAACCCTCACCCTCAAGCCAAAAAGCCTGAACCCATGGCCTAAAATGAGAACCTATATCCCTGTCTTCCTGCTTGCATGTTGTCTTTTCCTAAACTACCCATGGCCCACCCTGTCCTCCATTATGTGCCTGTAAAGACCCAAGATTCAGTTGGAGAGGAGCAGAGACTACGGTTGGATGTCCGAGAGAAATGGCTTGAGTTCAGAGGGGCAGCTTGATGGTGTATCCTTGGAGAAGAATCTGGCTAGAGACAGCCAGACTTCAGGGGAAAATTACCTACCTCCCCATCCCCTTTTGAGTACTTCTTCCCACTGAGAGCCAATTTAATCAGCAATAAAATACCCTGCATGTACCATCCTTCAATTTGTTCATTTAACCTCATTTTTCCTGGACTCTAGACAAGAGCTTGGGAGCCACAAGTGGATACAAAAGGCTGTCACACTGGCCCTTTCCCCTCACTGGTGGAGAGCAGCTGCCCCACACAATGAGGCAAAGTACTCACTGAGCTGTAAACACTTCAGCCATCCATGGATGGCATAGCTTAAAGAGCATTGGTAACATGCCCTCTAGGGCTTTGGGGTCACAGGCATCCATATGTGGACAATGCCACAGGGCCCACATGGAGCTCACTCCTGCTGACACCAAACCTGTTGGCCAATTCCAGTGCTCACACACTCCAGTTCTCATCTGAAATTTAGAGTGGGAGGCTGAGTAAACGAGGTACCCCTGTAGTGAGTCCTGTATGCTCTTTTTCTATTGTTTGGAATAGTTTCAGAAGGAATCGTACCAGCTCCTCTTTGTACCTCTGGTAGAATTCAGCTGTGAATTCATCTGGTCCTGGGCTTTTTTTTGGTTGGTAGGCTATTAATTACTGCCTCAATTTCAGAACTTGTTGCTGGTTTATTCAGGGATTCGATTTCTTCCTAGTTTAGTCTTGGAGGGTGTATGTGTCCAGGAATTTACCCATTTCTTCTAGATTTTCTAGTTTATTTGCATAGAGGTGTTTATAGTATTCCCTGATGGTAGTTTGTATTTCTGTGGGATCAGTGGTTATATCCCCTTTATTATTTTTTATTGTGTCTGTTTGATTCTTCTCTCCTTTCTTCTTTATTAGACTGGCTAGTGGTCTATCTATCTATTTTGTTAATGTTTTCAAAAAACCAGCTCCTGGATTTATTGATTTTTTGAAAGTTTTTTTTGTGTGTGTGCCTCTATCTCCTCCAGTTCTGCTCTGATCTTAGTTGTTTTTTGTGTTCTGCTAGCTTTTGAATTGGTTTCCTCCTGCTTCTCTAGTTCTTTTAATCGTGATGTTAGGGTGTTGATTTTAGATCTTTCCCGCTTTCTCCTATGGGCCTTTAGTGCTAGAAATTTCCCTCTAAACAGTGCTTTAGCTGAGCCTCAGAAATTCTGGAACGTTGTTTCTGTTTTCTCCTTGGTTTCAAAGAACATCTTTATTTCTGCCTTCATTTCATTATGTACCCAGTAGTCATTTAGAATCAGGTCATTCAGTTTCCATGCGGTTGTGCCCTTTTGAGTGAGTTTCTTAATCCTGATTCCTAATTTGATTGCACTATGGTCTGAGAGACTGTTTGTTATGATTTCCATTCTTTTGCATTGGCTGAGGAGTGTTTTACTTCCAATCATGTGGTCAGTTTTAGAATAAATGTGATGTGGCACTGAGAAGAATGTATATTCTGTTGATTTGGGGTGGAGAGTTCGGTAGATGTCTATTAGGTCCACTTGGTCAAGAGCTGAGTTCAAGTCCTGGATATCCTTGTTAATTTTCTGTCTCATTGAACTGTCTAATATTGACAGTGGTGTGTTAAAGTCTCCCACTATTACTGTGTGGGAGTCTAAGTCTCTTTGTAGGTCTCTAAGAATTTGCTTTATGAATCTGGGTGCTCCTGTATTGGGTGCATATGTATTTAAGATAGTTAGTGCTTCTTGTTGAGTTGATCCCTTCACCATTATGTAATGCCCTTGTTTGTCTTTTTTGATCTTTGATGGTTTAAAGTCTGTTTTATCAGAGACTAGGATTTCATATCCTGCTTTTTTTCTTTCTTTCAATTTTCTTGGTAAATATTCCTCCGTCTCTTTATTTTGAGCCAATGTGTATCTTTGCACGTGAGATGGGTCTCCTGAACAGAGCATACCAATGGGTCTTGACTCTTTATCCAATTTGCCAGTCTGTGTCTTTTAATTGGGGCATTTAGCCCATTTACATTTAAGGTTAATATTGTTATGTGTGAATTTGATCCTGTCATTATGATGCTAGCTGGTTATTTTGCCCGTTAATCGGTGCAGTTTCTTCATAGTGTTGATGGACTTTACAATTGGTATGTTTTTGCAGTGGCTGGTATAAGTTTTTTCCTTTCTGTATTTAGTGCTTCTTTCAGGAACTCTTATAAGTCAGGCCTGGTGTTGACAAAATCTCTCAGCGTTTGCTTATCTGTAAAGGATTTTATTTCTCTTTTGCTTATGAAACTTAGTTTGATTGAATATGAAATTTTGGGTTGAAAATTCTTTTCTTTAAGAATGTTGAATATTGGTTCCCACTCTCTTCTGGCTTATAGGGTTTCTGCAGAGAGATCCATATACAGCATGGAATACTATGCAGCCATAAAAAAGGATGAGTTCATGTAATTTGCAGGGACATGGATGAAACTGGAAACCATCATTCTCAACAAACTAACACAGGAACAGAAAACCAAACACTGCATGCTCTCACTCATAAGTGAGAGTTGAACATTGAGAACACATAGACACAGGGAGGGAAACATCACACACCAGGGCCTGTTGTGGGATAGGGGGATAGGGGACGGATAGCATTAGGAGAAACACCTAATGTAGATGATGGGTTGATGAATGCAGCCAACCATCATAGAATGTGTATACCTATGTAACAAACTTGCATGTTCTGTACATGTATCCCAGAACTTAAAATATAATAAAAAAATTGCCAAACTTCCGATGTGTTTTATTATAATATTTCTCAATTTGCCTTTATTGAGACTAAGAGCTTTGACTATAAGCAATGTTAATTGCCATTTCTTCAGTTTTCTATCATATTTTAAAGATTTTATTATCTAAACTTTTTCAACTTTCTGTTTTTCCTTCATATGCACAAAGGTAGACATACAAAGAAACAGAAAAACACTACATAAGACTTATACAGACCATCTATAGCATGGTTGGAATTTCAATTGTATTATAATTTCCCCTTCTTTATAACTTTTATATATATATGTTTATGTATATTATTATATATATGTATATATTTATATATACATATATGTATATTTGGCTGGCTATGAAATTTTGCGTTGAAAATTCTTGTCTTTAAGAATGTTGAATATTGAACATTCGTGACTTTAAGAATGTTGAATATCTATATCTATATCTATAGAGAGAGAGATGGAGTCTCGCTCTGTCACCCAGGCTGGAGTGCAGTGGCGTGGTCTCGGCTCACTGCAACCTTCGCCTCCAGGGTTCCAGCAATTGACCCTGCCTCAGCCTCCTGAGTGCCTGGGACTACAGGCGTGTGCCACCATACCCATCTAAATTTTGGAGTTTTAGTAGAGACAGGGTTTCCCTGTGTTAGCCAGGATAGTCTCGATCTCCTGATCTCGTGATCTACCTGCCTCAGCCTTCCAAAATGCTGGAATTACAGGAATGAGCCACCATGCCCAGCCAAAATATATATTTTCATATCCATAGAGTTCTTCACATCTCTGTCCCCTACTTCCAGATTCCTTTATACCTTGTTTTACAAATGACCTTTTCAAGTGTGTAATTTGAATTAATCTTCAGATAACTTCTGAAGCAGACAAAATTATTCTCTTAATAAAATCACATCTTCTTTGGCAGATTTTATACACAAAATTACATCTTATTTAGTATTCTTATCCTTAGTAACCTGACATTTTAGTAAAAAAATAGAAGGCAAGAAATCCTGAGATTCCTATCAGATATTAGAATTTTATAGATGAGAACCATTTCATGATTTTTAGAAATATGTTTTTCAATATCATAACCTTTTCTTAATTGGAAAGGGTCCAGACATCCAATGAGCAGCACAAATAATTGTAGTATTTTAAGTTCCACAAAAATTTCACCTATAGCACTTAATCATTTGTATTTTATTCTTTTTTAGAAGTTTATCTAGATTATTTATGCATCATTTACTTGTTATTTGTTTTATAACCTGTGTATATCAGCTGGTCACCTAAATAAGAAACTTAAAATGAATTACATGGGCATTTTCGCCAATAACCCAGGAAATTCAATTATTTTCATTAAGCCGAAAACATTAAATTAGTCTTATTTATCAAAAAAATTGCACACAGATTATTTTATTTTTGCTGAGTTCATAGGTTTATAACCTTCTGTGGCAAACTCTGATACCTCAAAATATCTAACAGAGGCAAATATAAAACCCGGACAAAAAATATATACTGAAAACTCTGAAGACATTTCTATTTTTATATTGCCAATAATTTTAAAGCCAGCTTGTTTATTAAAGATTTACTTAAGTCATGTGAATATGAAATTTATTGGATGCATTTATTTAATTTATGAGTGCTTTTTAATTTATAAGCCAATTTGGTAGACACAACACATAACAATACATGTACATACACCTAAGCACATACAGACATGTATACACACATACAAGTAAAGATCCAGTAGCTTTTACCTTTAAACTGTAGCCATGAGATAGCAATACAAACTTACCAGTCTATGAACATGTTTACATGACTAAACTTTGTTTGTCCCATAGGTGACCCAATGAAGGCTGTGAACCAAAATTTTGGGTAAAGCAATTTTAATGGCAGTTTCATTCTTAAAGACTCAAACCTCCCCAGACTCCAAAGAATATTAGGGTCAAACAGCACCTCAGGACATCACCTGGAACATACTAACTAGGCACAACTCTGTGTAGAACAATAACATAAGATCCTGAAAAAAACACACTTTCTCATTTAGTAGAAAAATCCAGATTCCAAAGAATATTAGGGCCAAACAGTTCCATGTTCATGGACAGAAAGAATCAATATCATGAAAATGGCCATACTGCCCAAGGTAATTTATAGATTCAATGCCATCCCCATCAAGCTACCAATAACTGTCTTCACAGATTTGGAAAAAAATACTTTAAAGTTTACATGGAACCAAAAAAGAGCCCACATTGCAAAGAGAATCCTAAGCCAAAAGAACAAAACTGCAGGCATCCCGCTACCTGACTTTAAACTATACTACAATGCTACAGTACCCAAAACAGCATGGTACTGGTACGAAAACAGAAATATAGACCAATGGAACATAACAGAGCCCTCAGAAATAATATCACACATCTACAACCATCTGATCTTTGACAAACCTGACAAAAACAAGAAATGGGGAAAGGATTCCCTATTTAATAAATGGTGTTGCAAAAACTGGCTAGCCATATGTAGAAAGCTGAAACTGGATCCCTTTCTTACACCTTATACAAAAATTAATTCAAGATGGATTAGAGACTTAAATGTTAGGCCTAAAACCATAAAAACCCTAGAAGAAAACCTAGATAATACCATTCAGGATATAGGCATGGGCAAGGACTTCATGTCTAAAACACCAAAAGCAATGGCAACAAAAGTCAAAATTGACAAATGGGATCTAATTAAACTAAAGAGCTTCTGCACAGCCAAAGAAACTACCATCAGGGTGAACAGGCTACCTACAGAATGGGAGAAAATTTTTACAATCTACTCATCTGACAAAGGGCTAATATCCAGAATCTACAAAGAACTCAGACAAATTTACAAGAAAAAAGCAAACAATCCCATCAAAAAGTGGGTGAAGGATATGAACAGACACTTCTCAAAAGAAGACATTTATGCAGCCAACAGACACATGAAAAAATGCTCATCATCATTGGCCATCAGTGAAATGCAAATCAAAATCACAATGAGATACCATCTCATAGCAGTTAGAATGGCAATCATTAAAGAGTCAGGAAACAACAGTTTCCTGAGAGGATGTGGAGAAATAGGAACACTTTTACACTGTTGGCAGGACTGTAAACTAGTACAACCATTGTGGAAGACACTGTGGTGATTCCTCAAAGATCTAGAACTAGAAATGCCATTTGACCCAGCCATCCCATTAATGGGTATATACCCAAGGGATTATAAATCATGCTGCTCTAAAGACACATGCACATGTATGTTTATTGGGGCACTATTCACAATATCAAAGACTTGGAACCAACCCAAATGTCCATCAATGCTAGACTGGATTAAGAAAATGTGGCACATATATACCATGGAATACTATGCAGCCATAAAAAAGGATGAGTTCATGTCCTTTGTAGGGACAGAGATGAAGCTGGAAACCATCATTCTCAGCAAACTATCACAAGGACAAAAAAACAAACACTGCATGTTCTCACTCATAGGTGGGTATTGAAGAATGAGAACACCAGGACACAGGGCAGGGAACATCACACACCGGGGCCTGTCGTGGGGAGGGGGGAAGGGGGAGGGATAGCATTAGGAGATATACCTAATGTAAATGGCGTGTTAATGGGTGCAGCACCCCAACATGGCACATATATACATATGTAACAAACCTGCACGTTATGCACATGTACCCTAGAACTTAAGGTATATTAATAAAAAAAATTGGTATATTGAATTCTAATTTTTCATGGAACACACAAAAACAATCACCAAAACACAATTCAACTACTGCAGCAACACAGAAGTCCCAAGAATGTCCAAGCTGAAACAATCTGAATGCTTCCTCTTTCCACTGGGTGGACTTGATCAACTTGCAAACAAAAATTACTTCAGAATTTATCCAATTGAGAGGAGTCAATCCCACTCTCTGGTACCCACAAAAAACACTGATATGCCCAGACACATAAACACAACACACAATTACACATAAGCCCCACAAAGTGTCCATACTGAAACAGTCAGTGTGCTTCCCTCCTCTCTCGGTCAGTTGGGCTTATTCAACCGGCAAATGGGAATTCCTTTAAAATGTTCCTGGTGTTACTGAAACACCGGGAGTTCAGTCTAGGTCCTGTTGTTCCTGTTGGCTGCATAGAAAGCCAATCACTGAGATAATGGTTATTGCCAAGGAAGAAGTCTTTAATCGAGTGCTGCAGCAAAGAAGATGTGAGATCAGTCTTAAATCCATCTCCCTGACCAACTAAAATTAGATTATAGAGCAGGGAAGAAATGTAACTATGAACTGGAAAAGGGAAACTCAGGACGGGTAAGGAAGCAATCATGATGAATGAGGGGCCTGGCATCTCATTGTCAGAATGTGATGATCTGGTGAGCTTCAGTTCTTTGATACCATTTGAGAGGCCTGGTATGTCATTGTCTGGATCTGGTGAGTTTCAAGCTTTAAGACCAGGAAGGCCAATTTCTATGTTTATCAAAATAGATTTAAAAAAAAAAAATCTGTCTATGGGACTATTTGGTAGGTTTTAGTTTCAATTATTCTTGAAATTAATACAAACCTGAACTTTGGCAGTATCAGAAGGACAATCAATCGATGCATATAGATTTACTAAATAGTGTAGAAGATTTAGCAGAAGGTGCACTAATGTCATGTTTGCAAAAAGTGAAAAGCAGTTGCTTTCATCACTAAGATACATAATGTTTTCTGAAACTGTATTCGAGTTCATGTGCTTGATTACCAAATACCCTGTGCTGAATGGACACCCTAACCAATTTCCCTTGGGACTGGACTCTGCATTCATTCCATAGCAATATTCCTTCCCAAAAGTTCAGCTTTTACTCCTGTCTCTCCACAATTCTCTCATATTTCATATAATTATATTATAGCAATTAATATGATACAGGAATTATTGCAGTTCCCAGGCTTATAAAAATACTTTTAAAAGCTTTTATTGGTGTCTTTTGAGTCTATTTTCTCGGGGATAGGTCTGTGTCAACCAAAAGAAATATAGTGATTTGTGTGAATGAACTGTAGCATGTGATTGTGAAAAGCATTAAGAATTAAGGATCTAGAACTAGGGATCTACATTCTCATTGTGAACCTAATATGTGCCATGGTCTTAGGTCTGATATAATAACTATGAAATAACTGAAAAGTATAAACCTGGCACAATTATAAAATTTATAGTTTTCTATGCTCCTATTCCTTCACTGTCTCATATTTTACATGCCAAGGTTACTTTTATTTAATTATATTTCTATAAAAAGTAATTCTCACACCCATGTACACACACACACCCAGGCACTCATACCGCACAGAAATACACCTTACTCCCCAACCTCACCTCCGTTGTGTTCCAACAAAATGTATGTACACAATTTTTAGTTATTTTACTATCCCTAAAAAGTGCCTGGAATATATGTATATATGACTATTTTTTGATATGCAGCCTTATAATTATTTACATAGAGGCAATCTCTTTTGACTAGTTTGTATTCTTGTCACTGAATTCTTCACTGTCACTCACTTTATTAGATACTAAAGGCACAGGACTTGGCTACAAACTATCAAAACAGCAAACTGATCATTACTTCAAGTTTTGTTCAAATTTTGGTTAAGTTTACTGACAAAAAATAATCTCAGATGGTGTTATTAAGTTTACAAGTGGGTCATGTAAACATATCTTGAAATAAGAAAAATTTCAATAGCTTCTTTCCCCAAATTCCAGAAATTTAAAACTATAATAAATGGAGAAAAGTGTTACCACCAATATGTATAAGTGAATATACATATATATACAGATACATACATATAGTAAGTAAACTGGATACTAGAGTATAATGTTACAAAATGTATATATTTTGAAATAAATGTTTGTCATCATAAAGGGAAAATATATAGAGAGAATGGAATGTATAAGAATTTAGACTTATGTAGGAATTTTAATAGCATGGACACACGAGTCATTTTATGTACCATAAAAGGCAATGTTTTTGTTTAATAAAATAACACAACTTATTCTCCATCAAAGTGTACACAACCACCCCCACACACATATATAGGACATTTCATATATATGCATATAATTTGTGCATATAAAATATATAGCCACAAATATTTAATATTTGTTTTGGAATGAAAATAATGCATTATGGTAGATAAAAGCCATAATATGCAGAGTCATTACTATATTTAATATATTATAAATTCAGGAACGTAATCCTGTATGTCTGAATTTGTAAGAAGTAATAACAAATGGTTGGTGATTTTAAAAGTATTTTGTATATATTTATCATAAAGTATTTTGTGAGATTGTTTTAAATCTTGATTTCCTTGTTAAATGTACACATTTTATGCACAATAGCTATATTGAGTTAATTATTGAGTTAATTAACAGAAACACAGTTACATTACTACAGTTGCTATGAACTGTATGATGATTCATATACACTTAGAGTGCACCTGCAAAGAGAGAAAAGACAAAAAGAGAAAAATATAAATTCAGTTCTTTTTTAATACCAGAATGGGGAATCATCTTAGAAAAGCAAAATGCCATATTGGAAGCTTTTCTTTTTCTTTTTTTTACTAGATTGTCTTCATAAAGGGAATTAGAAGTGAAAAGCTTTCATACTGTCAAAGATAGCCTCTCTGAGCCTCTTTAAGGTTTAGTGTCGTTTAAATGCAGTGAATGGATTAATGACCTTTCAAGATCCCTTCTAGGTCTATCTTTCAATAAACATCTCTAAATAAAGAAAAGGAAGAATAAGACAGTTTGATCTTATACATAAAATATGCTTCTAAAATGTGTGCATAATGTGAATTAATAATTATATACAAAGTCACATTTTCTCAGTTACAATTTCATACCTGTACTTTCCACAGGAGTATTTGGCCCTAACATACAATAAATACTGCACTTAAGAATCCTAATATCAATTTTTTTTTTTTTTTTTTTTTTTTTTTTTTTTTTTTTGAGACGGAGTCTTGCTCTGTCACCCAGGCTGGAGTGCAGTGGCCGGATCTCAGCTCACTGCAAGCTCCGCCTCCCGGATTTAGACCATTCTCCTGCCTCAGCCTCCCGAGTAGCTGGGACTACAGGCGCCCGCCACCGCGCCTGGCTAGATTTTTGTATTTTTAGTAGAGATGGGGTTTCACCGTGTTAGCCAGGATGGTCTCGATCTCCTGACCTCGTGATCCGCCCGCCTCAGCCTCCCAAAGTGCTGGGATTACAGGCTTGAGCCACCGCGCCCGGCCCCTAATATCAATTTCAATTAACTCTATATCATTGTATGCAGTCTGCAAGTTAAAAAATTAAGTTGTGTAGCCATTTATTTTTAAATGTAGGCAATTCACAATATATATAGTACATCCTAAAGTATATCTTTTCATTGATTTGTGTATCATTAAGAGATCTCTTTCTGTAAAGGGATTTGAATCTGAATGTGTTCACCTTGTATAGTTCTCACGCCAATGTAATTTCTGGAAGGGATGCAAGAATCTATTTTTCTTTTCTTTTTTAAGGTAAAACCAGTTTATTTTATCATTTAGTACACATTTATAAAATATTCAATGTAAAATAAAAGCAAATGATAAGAATAATATATTTTAATTAATCACATTACATGCATGATATTTAAACACACAGACAAGAGTTACTAAAGGCTGACTAATTTTTTGCAGAAAATGTTGGAAGTCCACATTATGAGCTGGGTTATTCTGTAGCATCTTTCAAATGTTGCTGTGACTTTAATACAAATGTTTATAGGTGAGATATTCTGACAGGGCCGTGCTTCAATTGCTTCAGCATGGAAAAGCAAAACTGTTCTATCAGCAAATGCTTCGAGTGAGGTTTAAACTACACAACAAAAGCTACATAATCTATGCTTTGTTAACATTTCTAATATAGATAGATAAATAGATAATCATAAAACAATGGCACATAAGGTTACAGGTTAGGTTGAATAAATATAACATATATAAGCATATTTTATGAACAGTTTACAAATACATATATCCTTAGCATTTGTAATTATCAAATTATCAAGTTAACGGAGTAATTACCGTACATGATGTGTTATTATTAAATGTTGTCTTTGAGAATATTATTTCTCCATTGGAAGAGTAAAGACAAGTACTCCAACACTGTGTACAATAGCGTGTATTAGAAACTGTACTGCTTTGGTAGAAGAACTGTCCTAACCCTGCAGTTCTAGTCTTCTAGTCTTATTTTAAATGTTTCCTCTAAACTTTAGAGTAAACCTGATGTTTTTTTTTTTTTTTTTAATTTCAAATAAACATTACCAGTTAAAATAGAAAGACATTTTGCGAAAATGGAAAACAGTATTGGACAGGAAACTAGGGGGCCCTCACCTAAATTCTGTTTAAATCACTTTGAGACCTTCAGGAATATCATATAAGATTATCTGCCTCTTAGGAAATTTCTTCATGTCAGGGGCTTTAATTAGATTTGTACTCCCCAAATAGTGTTTCATGGAATATCAGTCCCATAAGTTACAACAGAATTAAAGCCTCCATATTCAAATACATCTGAGAAATGTCACATACTATATTTCCATTTTATAGTCAGAAGTATTCTACCTCATTTAAAGGTTCTGAGAAAATGTACAGTGGAAAACAATTTTAAGAAACAAACAAAAAACTGTTTAGCGTTTCCTGATTCAACATTTTCTAAATTTGAGAACTGCTTTTTTAACACAAGGCCTATTTTAATCCTGTAGATATAATGTTTTAAGGAATACACTTTATAAAACTGTAAACTAGATAATCTATGCTTTGTTAATATTTCTAATAATGAAGTGATAACCGTACGTGGTGGGTTATTATTAAATGTTGTCTTTGATAATATTATTCCTCCATTGGAAGAGTGAAGGCAAGTACTGCAAAATTAGTATACACCCATGGTTGTTTATGACTTATAGATTGTAGCATTATCATTAGATTTATGACAGAAAAGGGCTTTTGTATGGTAACTCTATGATGTGCTAAATATTATCTCCAAGGATTTTCACTATTTAATTGTCGGGGAAATAAATGCTTATGTGATTATGACGAACTCTGTTCTTAACAAACATGATTTGCAGAGTCTTGACAATGACCAGTCACTCTGTAAGGTGTGGCTGACTGTGCTCACTGCGATTCAGTCACAGTTAAATATCTTATAGTATCTTTGCACTACCATGAAGAACTCAAGTGTTGCTCCAAGTGTATTCCGTCCAATCTATTTTTAATATGTGTTATATCTTGTATATTGTCAGCCATCTGTGATGGGAAAAGTTTCAATTCAGAGTTTAAAGTATTAAATGAGGAAAGTTTGTTGTTCACTAAACCACAAATTACATTAATTATCTCCTAAGTCATCCAAGGTTTCCCAGTAGAAAATAGTTTACCAGAAAATATTAAACACTTTAGGAATGGACATTAAATATTTTGGGCGACAAGGAAGCCATTTGGTATACTGAAGCAATAACTAATTTAAAAGTTTATCTATTTATTAAGAGTGCTTCATTTTCTCCCAATATATAGCACAGACACTGGAAGTATCTGGTTCAATATTTTCTAAAGTACATCCTTTTATTCTATTCATAATCTGTGGTTCTGTAGGGCACTAAGAGGCAGTGACATTCAAACAGAAAATCTTTAAAGAAAAACAGTCTGCCTTCACTCATTGACTTTTCTCTCGTTGGATGAGCATTTGGACATTTTAGATTCTGAAGGTCAAAAATAAATCTCTTTTTATATTTACCTTTAATCTAACCATGTGTGCAAGACCAATAATCTGTACTAAATGTGCTCAGGGAATTATTCTCTCTACCAAAACAGAGTATTTCTAAATATAGTAAATTATCTTTATTTTTCATTTTTATGACCTATACAATTAATGTATCAAAATAAATAAACTTCTTTATTATTTATTTCCATCACTAGCATTCAATACTAATGATTAATTTGTCATGGTAAAATAATCTATTCTGTGAGATCTCATATGATGTGATGTAACAACTTATCTTAATTGAATATTTAAGATACATTTATCTGAGAATGTTGCCAATATAATGTATATTTATGTTGGCATATATATTTATTAAGCTACAGTGTCTATCTATATTTTACACATATATAACAAGTTTTCTCTATATATACAGTATGTACAGATACATATATCTATATCTGTATATAATCTATGTAATGTGAAGATGCACATTTCAATAACCTGAAAGTGATAAAGCTGAACATATGGAAATGCAAAAAAGAACTGCTTTTATTTTACTTAGTGTCTTTTTTGCATTATTTTGTCTCTGACATGTCATTTTTATAGCACATCTCTGATTTTGCCACTTCTGTCTTTAAAAACATTGAAAAACTCAAGTTTGCTGCAATGTATTTGGCTAGCCTGATAGTCAAAAATGTTCATCTTCTAGTCTCAACACAGGTTTCTAAATAACTTTCTACTAAAATCCACTAAACTGAAGTAGTGAATGTCTCACTCTTATCCAAAAATATCATGGATTCACTAAATCTCTGTGACTTAGTTTAAGGTATCTCGTTTGCTTGGAATTTCTAATTCATAACTCATATTTGAACTATTTTTGTCAAAATACAAAAAGTATTTATTCTTTAAATCCATCTTATAATATCTCATTCGTAAAGGTTGTTTTTATCCTCTAAACTAAAATAATATCTCTCATGTCAACATCTACGCTATGTTCAGTTTCCCTTTTGCATTTATTATAAATAACATTGATGATCATTATATAAATACTCTATTTCCCTACAATGTGTTAATCTTCTTATGGGTGGATACAACATCTTAACCATTGCTTTTCCTCCCATATCAACTTGTGTGCTGTTTGGCACATAGCATGGTTTCAAGAACTGAATATATTTTTTATATTATTAATCATCATTAGCTGTGGAGGTCTGGAATAATAACAATTTCATCTCCCAAGAATTTACATTGATATGAAGAACTAAACTACTACTTAATTACTTTAATTTAGTTTATTAGTGTTCTTCTATTTTGCTTTGTAATCTCATTTAAACTTTCCAAAAATTGTTATAAGGACAACAATATCAACCCTGTTTTGAAATGAAAAAACTGAGGCTCCAAAAGTTTCAGTAATTAGCTAACGGTCACACAGAACATAAGTGGTAGAGTCAGAGAACAAATAGATTTTGAGAAAAGAAAAGGAAAAGAAAGAAGAAAAGAAAGCCACAAAAGTGATAGAAAACAAAGAAAGAAATCTACATTACACACATGAAATTTCATTCTGGGGTTTGTTAACTACAAGTTTGTTATTCTTTTCTCCGTAACACTAAAGGGATTGTATTAGAAAAGGGGGGTGCTCCTAGGCTAGAAGTAACGGACTGTCTACGATATACCAGGTATGGTACCAGTCACTTTACATTTAATACCAAATATACCCCTATAAGGTAGAAATTAAGTTTTGTCAACTTTCATTTTAGATACAATGAGTCTATGTACAGATAATACATTACATGGGTATGTTGTATGATGCTGAGGTTTGGAGTATGGGTCTTATCACCTAGGTAGTGATCATAGTACCCAACAGGTAGTTTTTAACCGGGAAATCCCTCCCTCCACCCTCTAGTATTCCACAGTGTCTGTTTTTCCCATATTTATATCCATGTGTGTTCCATGTTTAGCTCCCACTTATAAGTGAGAACATGAAGTATTTGGTTTTCTGTTCTTAATTTGTTTAAGATTATGGCTTCCAGCTCTATCCATGTTGCCACAAAAGACATGATTTCAATCTTTTTTTTATGGCTGCATAGTATTCCATGGTGTATATGGACCACATTTTCTTTATCCAATCTATCATTGATGGGCACCTAGGATGATTCCATGTCTGCTATTGTGAATAGCACAGCAATGAACATAAGAGAATACGTGTCTTTTTGATAGAATTATTTATTTTATCTTCGGTATATACCCAGTAATGGAATTGCTGGATCAAATGGTAGCTCTGTTTTAAGTTTTTTAAAGAAATCTCCAGATGTTTTCCCACAGGGACTGGACTGATTTACAGTCCCACCAACACGGTATATTTGTTCACATTTTTCCACAGCCTGGCCAGAGTGTTGTTTCTTGACTTTTTATCAGTAGCCATTCTGACTGATGTGAGATGGCATCTTATTGTGCTTTCAATTTAAATTTTCTAATAATTAGTGATGTTGAGCACTTTTTTGTTTGTTTGTGGCCACTTGTATATCTTCTTTTGAGGAATGTCTGTTCATGTCTTTTGCCCATTTTTTTTTTTTAAGTGACGTTATTTGTTTTTTGCTTTTTGATTTGTTTGAGTTTCCCATGGATTCTGGATATTGGACGTTTGTTAGACACATAGTTTGCAAATATTTTCTCCCATTCTGTAGGTTGTCTGTTTACTCTGTTGATGGTTTCTTTTGCTGTTCAGAAGCTCTTTAGTTTAACTGCATCCCATTTGTAAATTTCTGTTTTTGTTGCAATTGCTTTTGAAGACTCAGCCATAAATTCTTTGGCAAGGAAAGTGTGGAAAAAGAGTATTTCCTAGGTTGTCTTTCAGGATTTTTATAGTTTGAGGCCTTTCATTTAAGCCATTTTGAGTTAATTTTTGTATATGGTAAAACGTGGAGATCTAGTTTCAATCTTCTGTATATAGCTAGCCAGTTATCCTGGTACCATTTATTGAATAGGATGTCTGTTCCCCACTGCTTGTTTTGCTCAGTCTCATTAAGGATCAGATGGCTGCAGGTATTCAGCTTTATTTATGAGTTTTCTATTCTGTTCCATTTGTCTATGTGTCCATTTTTGTATCAGCATCAAGCTGTTTTGGTTACTATGGCTTTCTAGTATAGTTTGAAGATGGGCAGTGTGATACCTCCAGCTTTGTACTTTTTGCTTGGGATTGTTTTGAAAATTAGGGATGTTTTTTGGCTTTATAATAATTTTAAATTGGTTTTCTAATCCTGTGAAAAATTATGTCAGTTGTTTGTTTGGAATAGCATTGAATCTGTACATTTCTTTGGGCTATATGGCCATTTTTATAATATTGATTTTTCTAATTCATGAGCATGGAATGTTTTTCCATTTAGTTTTGTCATCTTTGAATTCATTCAGCATTGTTTTGCACTTCTCCTTATAGAGATCTTTCACCTCATTAGTTAGCTGAATTTTTAGGTATTTCATTTTGTTTGTGGCTATTGTAAGTGAGATTGTGTTCTTGATTTCACTTTTAGTCTGGATGTTGTCAGTGGAAAGAAATGCTACTGATTTTTGTACATTAATTTTATATCCAGAAACTTTACTAAAATAGTTTATTAGTTCTAGGATCCTTTTGGCAGAGTCTTTAAGATTTTCTAGGTATAGAGTCACATTGTCTGCAAAGAGAGATAGTTTGACTTTTTCTTTTAGTATTTAAATGCATTTTAATTCTTTCCTTGCTTGATTGTCTTGCCTAGGACTTCCAATACTACACTGAATAGTAGGAATGAGAGTAGGCATCCCTGTCTTGCTCCAGTTCTCAAGAGAAAAGCTTCCAGCTTTTGTCCATTCAGTATGATGTTGGCCGTGAGTTTGTTGTGGATGATTATTATTGTTTTGAGGTATGTTCATTCAATGCCTGGTTTTTGAGGGTTTATAACATAAGTGGATTTTGAATTTTATTGAAAGATTTTACTTTGTCAGTTGAGATAATCATATGATTTGTGTTTTTAATTCTGTTTATATGGTTAATCACATTTGTGGATTTGCATATGTTGAATCAGACTTGCATCCCAGAATTAAGCCCACTTGATTATGTTGTGTTAACTTTTTGATGTGCTGTTGCATTCAATTTGCTAGTATTCTGATGTGGATTTTGTGCATATTTTCATGAGGGATATTGGTGTAACGTTTTAATTTTTCATTGTGCAGGACTTTGGTATCAAGCTAATGCTGCCTTCATAGAATGAATTAAGTAGGAGAACCTCCTCCTCAATTTTTTGGAATAGTTTCAGTAGGATTGGTGTTAGAGCGTTGTATGTCTGATAGAATTCATCTGTGTATTACTTCCAACTGTATGGTCAATTTTGGAATAAGTGAGATGTGGTGCTGAGAAGAATGTATATTCTGTTGATTTAGGGTGGACAGTTCTGTAGATGTCTATTAGATCTGCTTGGTGCAGAGCTGAGTTCAATTCCTGGATATTCTTTTTAACTTTCTGTCTCATTGGTCTGTCTAATCTTGACAGTGTAAAGCACTCCTCAGCAAATGTAAAAGAACAGAAATTATAAAAACTGTCTCTCAGACCACAGTGCAATCAAACTAGAACTCAGATTAAGAAACTCACTCAAAACCGCTCAACTACATGAAAACTGAACAACCTGCTCCTGAATGACTACTGGGTACATTACAAAGTGAAGGCAGAAATAAAGATGTTCTTTGAAATCAATGAGAACAAAGGCACAACGTACGAGAATCTCTAGGACACATTTAAAGCAGTGTGTATAAGGAAATTTATAGCATTAAATGCCCACAAGAGAAAGCAGGAAAGACCTAAAATTGGCACCCTAACATCACAGTTAAAATAACTAGAGAAGCAAGAGCAAACACATTCAAAAGCTAGCAGAAGGCTAGAAATAACTAAGATTAGAGCAGAACTGAAGGAGATAGAGACACAAAAAACTCTTCAAAAAATCACTGAATCCAGAAGCTGTTTTTTTGAAAAGATCAACAAAATAGACTGCTACCAAGACTAATAAAGAAGAAAAGAGAGAAGAATCAAATGGACGCAATAAAAAATGATAAAGGGGATATCACGACCAATCCCACAGAAATCCAAACTACCATCAGAGAATACTATAAACACTTCCATGCAAATAAACTAGAAAATCTAGAAGAAATGGATAAATTCCTGGACACATACATCCTCCCAAGACTAAATCAGGAAGAAGTTGAATCCCTAAATAGACCAATAACAGGCTCTGAAATTGAGGCAATAATTAATAGCCTACCAACTAAAAAAAGTCCAGGACCAGACCGATTCACAGCTGAATTCTACCAGAGGTACAAGGAGGAGCTGGTACCATTCCTTCTGAAATTATTCCAATTAATAGAGAAAGAGGGAATCCTCCCTAACTCATTTTATGAGGCCAGCATCATCCTGATACCAAAGCCTGGCAGAGACACAAGAAAAAAGGAGAATTGTAGACCAATATCCCTGATGAACATTGATGAAAAAATCCTCAAAAAAAAAAAAAAAATACTGGCAAACCTAATCCAGCAGCATATCAAAAACTTATCCACCATGATCAAGTGGGCTTCATCCCTGGGATGCAAGGCTGGTTCAACATACGCAAATCAATAAATGTAATCCAGCATATAAACAGAATCAAAGACAAAAACCACGTGATTATCGCAATAGATGCAGGAAAGGCCTTTAACAAAATTCAACAGCCCTTCATGCTAAAAATTCTCAATGAATTAGGTACTGATGGGATGTATCTCAAAATAATAAGAGCTATTTATGACAAACCCACAGCCAATATCATACTGAATGGACAAAAACTGGAAACATTCCCTTTGAAAACTGGCAAAAGACAGGGATGCCCTCTCTCATCAATCCTATTCAACATAGTGTTGGAAGTTCTGGTCAGCGCAATCAGGCAGGGGAAAGAAATAAAGGGTATTCAATTAGGAAAAGAGGAAGTCAAATTGTCCCTGTTTGCTGATGACATGATTGTATATTTAGAAAACCCCATTGTCTCAGCCCAAAATCTCCTTAAGCTGATAAGCAACTTCAAGAAAGTCTCAGGATACAAAATCAAAGTGCAAAAGTCACTAGCATTCTTATATACCAATAACATACAAACAGAGAGGCAAATCATGAGTGAGCTCCCATTCACAATTGCTTCAAAGAGAATAAAATACCTAGGAATCCAACTTACAAGGGATGTAAAGGACCTCTTCAAGGAGAACTACAAACCACTGTGCAATGAAATAAAAGAGGACACAAACAAATGGAAGAACATTCCATGATCATGGATAGGAAGAATCAATATAGTGGAAATGGCCATATTGCCCAAGGTAATTTATAGATTCAATGTCATCTCCGTCAAGCTACAAATGACTTTCTTCACATAATTGGAAAAAACTACTTTAACGTTCAGATGGAACCAAAAAAGAGCCCACATTGCCAAGACAATCCTAAGCCAAAAGAACAAAGCTGTAGGCATCACGCTACCTGACTTCAAACTATACTGCAAGGCTACTGTACCCAAAACAGCATGGTACTGGTAGCAAAACAGAGATATTGACCAATAGAGCAGAACAGAGCCCTCAGAAATAATACCACACATCTACAACCATCTGATCTTTGACAAATCTGTCAAAAACAAGAAATGGGGAAAGGATTCCCTATTTAATAAATGGAGCTGGGAAAACTGGCTAGCCATATGTAGAAAGCTGAAACTGGATTCCTTCCTTACAGCTTATAAAAAAATTAATTCAAGATGGATTAGAGACTTAAATGTTAGACCTAAAACCACAAAAACCATAGAAGAAAACCTAGGCAATACCATTGAGGACATAGGCATGGGCAAGGACTTCGTGTCTAAAACAACAAAAGCAATGGAAACAAAAGCCAAAATTGACAAATGAGACCTAAGTAAACTAAAGAGCTTCTGCACAGTAAAAGAAACTACTCATCTGACAAAGGGTTAATATCCAGAATCTACAAAGAACTTAAACAAATTTACAATAAAAAAACAAACAACCCCATCAAAAACTGGGCAAAGGATATAAACAGACACTTCTCAAAAGAAGACATTTATGCAGCCAACACACACATGAAAAAATGCTCATCATCACTGGCCATCAGAGAAATGCAAATCAAAACCACAATGAGATACCATCTCATACCAGTTATTATAATGGTGATCATTAAAAAGTCAGGAAACAACAGGTGCTGGAGAGGATATGGAGAAATAGGAACACTTTTACACTGTTGGTGGGATTGTAAACTCGTTCAAACATTGTGGAAGACAGTGTGGGAGTTCCTCAAGGATCTAGAACTAGAAATACCATTTGACCCAGTCATCCCATTACTGGTTATATACCCAAAGGATTATAAATCATGATGCTATAAAGACACATGCACACATATGTTTATAGCAGCACTATTCACAATAGCAAAGACTTGGAACCAACCCAAATGTCCCTCAATAATAGACTGGATTAAGAAAATGTGGCACATATACACCATGGAATGCTATGCAGCCATTAAAAAAGGATGAGTTCATGTCCTTTGTAGGGACATGGATGAAGCTGGAAACCATCATTCTCAGCTAACTATTATCGCAAGGACAGAAAACAAAACACCGCATGTTCTCACTCATAGGTGGGAATTGAACAATCAGAACACTTGGACACAGGAAGGGGTACATCACACCCTGGGGCCTGTTGTGGCGTGGGGGGATGGGGGCGGGAAAGCATTAGGAGATATACCTAATATAAATGATGAGTTAATGGGTGCAGCACACCAACATGACACATATATACATATGTAAAAAACATATGTATATACGTATGTAAAAAACCTGCACATTGTGCACATGTACCACAGAACTTAAAGTATAATAATAAATAAATAAATAAATAAAATCTATCTGTGAACCCATCTGTTACTGGGGTTTTTATTTAGTTGATTATTTATTACTGATTCAATTTTAGAAGTTTACATTGGTGTATTCAGAGTTTAATCTCTTCCTTATTCAATTATATAAGATTGTAGAGTTCCAAGAATGTATCCATTTCCTTTAGTTTTTTTAATTTGTGTGCCAAGAGTTGTTCATAGTAGTCTCTGAGTATCTTTTGTATTTGTCTGGGATCAGTTTTAATAGCACCTTTGTCATTTCTTATAGTGCTTATTTGGATCTTCTCTTTCATGTTCTTTATTAATCTAGCTAAGGGCCTATCAACGTTATTTACTTTTTGAAGAAAAAAATTATTGGTTTCATTGATATTTTTATCGAATTTTTGCATCTCAATTTCATTTAGTTCTTATCTAATTTTAGTTATTTCTTTTATTCTGGTAGCTTTGGGGTTGATTTGTTCATTTTTCTCTAGTTTCTTTCAGTGCAAAGTTAGAGTATTAATTTGAGATCTTTCTAACATCTTGATGAATGCGTTTAGAGATATAAACTTTCTTTTTAACATTACTTGGCCTGCATCCCAGAGATTTTGGTAAATTGTGTGCCTATTTTTATTAATTTCAAGAAAGTTTTGTATTTAAGTTTACATTTCAATGTTCCCTAAGCAGATATTCTTGTTAACTTGTTTCATTTTCATGCATTTTTATAGTTTTGAGAGATCTTATTTATATTGATGTCTATTTCTATTGCCCTGGGATGCAAGAGTGTGCTTGATATGATTTCAATTTTTTTGCACTTATTCAGGCTTGTTTTATGACAAAGTAGGTGGCCAATATTAGACTATATTTTGTGTGCAGATAAGATGAATGTATATTCTGTGGCTGTTGGGTAGAATTTCTGTAGATGACTATTAAGTCCAGTCGGTTAAGTGTCAAGTTTAAGTCCAGAGTTTCTTTGTTAGAATTTTGCTGCAGTTATTACTTGTAATCCTATCAGTGTGGTGTTAAAATCTTCCACTATTATAGCTTGGTTGTCTATTTGTTTGTTTGTTTGTTTTCATACACCAAGGAGAAGTTGTTTTATGAATCTGTGTTCTCCAATGTTTGGTGTATATATATTAAAGATCGTTAAAGCTTCTTGCTGGATTGTACTATTTATCATTATGTAATGCCCTTCATGATCCTTCTTAATTTGTGTTGGCTTAAATTCTGTGTTATCTCATATAAGAATAGCTCTTTTTTGTTTTCTATTTGCATGATAGATCTTACTCCATAATTTTACTTCCAGCCTGTGAGTTTCTTTACTTGTGAGAAGGGTCTCTTAAAAACAACAGATGGTTGGTTCTTGTATTTTTATTCAGTTTTCCACTCTGCATTTTCTTAAGTGAGGTGTTTAGTTCATTTACATTGAAGGTTAGTGTGATATGTGTGATTGTGATCCTGTCGTTGTGTTGTTAGCTGGTTGTTATGTAAACTTTATTACACAGTTACTTTATAATATCTGTGGGCTCTTCGCCTTTGTCGTTGTTCTTTTTAATCTATGTTTAGCACTCTTTTAAAGACCTTATACAAGGCTATTCTTATTTGAAATGTATTTCCTCAGCGTTTGCTTGTCAGAGAAAGCTTTTATTTCTCCTTCACTTATACAACTTAGTTTGGCAGGTTATGAAATTCTCGGGGTGAACTTTCTTTTCTTTAAGGGCACTGAAAATAGGCCCCTAATCTTTTCTGGATTGTAAGGTTTCTGCTGAGAGATCTGATGGTGGCTGTATGGAGTTCTCTCTGTATACAATCTGACCCTTCTCTCTAGCTGCCTTTACAATCTTTTTCTTTGCATTGACCTTGGTGAACTTGATGACTATGTGACTTTGGGATGGTCATCTTGTAGTGTATCTGGTTGAGGTTCTCTATATTTCTTGGACTTGAATGTCAACCTCTCTATCAGGTTTAGGAAAATTTTTATGTACTCTTCTCCCACATATATTTCCCAGGCTTCTTATTGTCTCTTCTTCTCTCTCAGGAATGCCAATGAATCATAGATTTTATCTCTTTTTTTTTTTTTTTTTTTTTTTTTTTTGAGACGGAGTCTCGCTCTGTCGCCCAGGCTGGAGTGCAGTGGCCAGATCTCAGCTCACTGCAAGCTCTGCCTCCCGGGTTCCCGCCATTCTCCTGCCTCAGCCTCCCGAGTAGCTGGGACCACAGGCGCCGCCACCTCGCCCGGCTAATTTTTTGTGTTTTTAGTAGAGACGGGGTTTCGCCGTGTTAGCCAGGATGGTCTCGATCTCCTGACCTTGTGATCCGCCCGTCTCGGCCTCCCAAAGTGCTGTGATTACAGGCTTGAGCCACCGCGCCCGGCCTGATTTTATCTCTTTATATAATCCATTATTTATCACAGGTTTTGTTCAATTTTCTTGGCTCTTTACTTTTGTCTTACTGTGTTGATTTAAAGAACGGTCTTCAACCTCTGAGCATTTTTTCTTAGCTTGGTCTACTCTCCCTTTAACAACACTGATTGTATTATACAATTCTTTTAGTGTTTTTTAACCCAAGAAGTTCAGTTTGGGTCTTTTGTAAAATAAGTATTGCATCTTTCAAATGCTGAATTGTTTTACCGAATTACTTGGCTTCTTTGGATAGAGTTTTGTATTAGTTAGAGTTCTCTAGAGGGACAAAGTTAATAGGAGATATATATATATATCTCCTATATATATATATATATATCTCATATATATATATATATATATATATATATATATATCTCCTATTATTGAGCTTAACCACAGGGCATGTTAACACAAAAGTTAATAGGATACAAACACACACACACACACACATATATATGATATATATATGAGATTATTAAGTATTAACTCATATGATCACAAGGTCCCACAATAGGCCATCTGCAAACTGAGGAGCAAGGAATGCCAATCTGAGTCCCAAAACTGAAGAACTTGGAGTCCAATGTTTGAGGGAAGGAAGCATCCAGCACTGGAGAAAGATGTAGGTTGGGAGGCTAGGCCAGTCTAGTCTTTTCACATCTTTTTTTCTGCTTGCTTTATATTCTAGCTGCCCTAGCAGCAAATTAGATGGTATCCACCCAGACTAAGGGTTGGGGTGCCTTTCCCAGCCCACTGACTCAAATGTTAATCTCCTTTGGCAACACCCTTACAGACACACCTGGGATCAATACTTTGCATCCTTCAATCCAATCAAGTAGACACTCAGTATTAACAATCACAAGTCCACCCTTTGTCAACTTGAAACCATACACCTTATGGTCATGTTTATGCCCAACATAATATCTTTATCCTTCATACAACTGGAAATGCACCAAACCCCAACTCAAATGCTATTGCATAAAGTTAGCAAAACTTAAAGGATAATATGAAGTTAATAAATCTTCTGTCACATGATAAAGGAAAAAGGAAACAAAAAGAAGATATTTTCTTAGTAGAAGTGCATACATTCACCAACATGTTTTTAACAAAAGAAAGAGAAAATACTTATGAAAATTAGAGTCCTCATCTCCGCAGCTAGTCATGTGTCTGCAGCTGGTCATGTGACAATAGCAGGTATTGATGACTACCTTCTTCTACTGTCCATTCTGTATTCTTTTTGCCTTCAGCAAGCACCTCAGCCAGTTGTGGTTTTTTCCTGGTGGAGTGACCCAAACTTTCATTGCTAAAGAGTCTGGGACATTTGTCGTCATGCCTGGATTGGGCTGTTGTAGTTTCCCATTGAGCTTAACCACAGGGTATGTTAACACTAACAGATGTCCTAATGAATCTCCTGTAGTCCATGCATACTCTTCCTTACCTCCATTGTGGAGTACTAGACTGATTTTATCTTGATAGTCTGGGTCAATTACCCCAGCCAACACTGTAACTCCCTTCTTTTGACTTGAGCCTTTTGACTTAAAGGCAGGGGGAGCCCAAAGTGTCCAGGTGACAATCTTAACTTCCAGTTTAATGGAATCATTGTTATTTCTTTTGGTGGCAGTGTACCTCCCTCTGGAACTAAGACCTCTAGGTCAGCAGAACGTAATGTCGCAGGAACAGGAAGCAAAAATTTTGCTAGTCACTAGGGGTGATAGTGAGTGGTGCCCCTTCCACTTCCACCCCTTGATTCCTGGACCCATGAATTCTTGCTATGGCAGAAACGATTACCATGTATTGGAGGCTGATTCAGAGCATACATGGCCTTCTGGAGAACTTTGTCCCAGCCCTGCAAAGTATAGTCACCTAGTTGCCATTGTAATTATGACTTCAAAAGGCCATTCCATCGTTCTATCAAAATAGTTGCTTCAGGATGATGGCACACGGTAAGACCAGTGGATTCCTCAATCATGGGTCCACTGTTGCACTTCTTTAGATGTAAAGTGCATGCCTTGATCAAAGGCAATGCTGTGTGGAATACCATGATGGTGGATAAGGCATTCCGTGAGTCCACAGATGGTAGTCTTGGCAGAAGCATTGTGTGCAGGATAGGCGAATCCATATCCAGACTAAGCGTCTATGCCAGTGGGGACAAACCTCTGCCCTTTCCATTATAGAAGAGCTCCAGCATAATCAATCTGCCACCAGGTAGCTGGCTGATCACCCTGAGGAATGGTGCCATATCCAGGGCTCAATATTGATCTCTGCTGCTAGCAAATTGAGCACTTGGCTGTAGCCAGGTCAACCTAGGTGACTGGAAGTCCATATGGCTGAGCCCATGCATAACCTCCATCCCTGCCACCATGTCCACTTTGTTCATGTGCCCACCGGGCAATGACAGGGCTGGCTGTGTGATGTCCACAGAATGGATCATCCTATCCACTTAATTATGAAAATCTTCTGCTGAGATCACCCATTGGTGAACACTCACACGGGATAGAAATGTCTTCAGTTTTTGACCACTCAGAAAGGTCCATCCACATAATTCTTTCCCAGATTTATTTGCCACCAATTTTCCAAGATTGCTTCTTTCAAGTACCTGACCATCTAGCCAGAGCAATGGCTAGAGCCCACGAGTCAGTACATAATCACACATCTGGCCATTTATTCTTCCATGAAAAGTGCACAACCAGGTGCACTGCTCGAAGTTCTGCCCACAGGGAAGATTTCCCTTCACCTCTATACTTCAGGTCACTTGATAAATGAGCTTGAGTAACACACCCAACTGAGGAATCTGTTGCCTCCAAAATCCAAATAAGTCCATTCACCTTTGTATCTTTCTTGGTTGTGGGAGGGGCCAAATACAGCAATTTATCCTTCACCTTAGAAATAGTATCTTGGGATACAAAATCAAGTGCAAAAATCACAAGCATTCATACACACCAGTAACAGACAGAGAGCCAAATCATGAGTGAATTCCCATTCACAATTGCTTCAAATAGAATAAAATACCTAGGAATCCAACTTGCAAGGGATGTGAAGGACCTCTTCAAGGAGAACTACAAACCACTTCTCAACAAAATAAAAGAGGACACAAACAAATAGAAGAACATTCCATGCTCATGGAGAGGAAGAATCAATATCATGAAAATGGCCATACTGCCCAAAGTAATTTATAAATTCAATGCCATCCACATCAAGCTACCAATGACTTTCTTTGCAGAATTGGAAAAAAATACTTTAAAGTTCAGATGGAACCAAAAAAGAGCCCACATTGCAAAGACAATCCTAAGCCAAAAGAACAAAGCTGTAGGCATCATGCTACCTGACTTCAAACTATACTACAAGGCTACAGTAACCAAAACAGCATGGTACTGGTACCAAAACAGAAGTGTAGACCAATAGAGCAGAACAGAGCCCTCAGAAATAGTACCACACATCTACAACCATCTGATCTTTGACAAATCTGTCAAAAACAAGAAATGGGGAAAGGATTCCCTATTTAATAAATGGAACTGGGAAAACTGGCTAGCCATATGTAGAAAGCTGAAATTGTAACCCTTCCTTACAGCTTATAAAAAAATTAATTCAAGATGGATTAGAGACTTAAATGTTAGACCTAAAACCATAGAAATCTCTAGAAGAAAACCTAGGCAATACCACTCAGAACATAGGCATGGGCAAGGACTTCATGACTAAAACACCAGAAGCATAGGCAGCAAAAGCCAAAATTGACAAATGGGATCTAATTAAACTAAAGAGTTTCTGCACAGCAAAAGAAACTACCATCAGAGTGAACAGGCAACCTACAGAATGGGAGAAAATTTTTACAGTATACCCATCTGACAAAGGGCTAATATCCAGAATGTATAAAGAAGTTATACAAATTTACAATAAAAAAACAAACAACCCCATCAAAAAGTGGGCAAAGGATATGAACAGACACTTCTCAAAAGAAGACATGTATGCAGCCAACATATACATGAAAAAATGCTCATCATCTCCGGCCATCAGAGAAATGGAAATCAAAACCACAATGAGATACCATTTCATGCCAGTTAGAATGGCAATCATTAAAAAGTCAGGAAACAACAGGTGGTGGAGAGGATGTGGAGAAATAGGAACACTTTTACACTGTTGGTGGGACTGAAAACTAGTTCAACCATTGTGGAAGACAGTGTAGCGATTCTTCAAGGATCTAGAACTACAAATACCATTTGACCCAGTCATCCCATTACTGGGTATATACCCAAAGGATTATACACCATGCTGCTATAAAGACACATGCACACATATGTTTATTGTGGCACTATGCACAATAGCAAGGACTTGAAACCAACCCAAATGTCCCTCAATGAAGGACTGGCTTAAGAAAATGTGGCACTTATACACCATGGAATACTATGCAACCATTAAAAAGGATGAGTTCATATCCTTTGTAGGGACATGGATGAAGCTGGAAACCATCATTCTCAGCAAACTATCACAAGGACAGAAAACCAAACACTGCATGTTCTCACTCACAGGTGGGAACTGAACAATGAGAACACCAGGACACAGGGTGGGGAACATCATACACTGGGACCTGTCATAGGGTGAGGGGAGCGGGGAGGGAAAGCATTAGGAGATATACCTAACGTAAATGACGAGTTAATGGGTGCAGCACACCAACATGGCACATGTATGCATATGTAACAAACCTGCACATTGTGCACATGCACCCTAGAACTTAAAACCTTATATATATATATATATATCTTGGCAGGCCCCACACTTCTGAATCCCTAGCCATTTTCCTGAGATTGAAGATCCCTGAATTTTAGTCAAATTTGTTTCCCATCCTCTTCCATGCAAATGTCTCACCAATAATTCCAGTGTGTTAGCTACTTCTTGTGCACTGGATCCAATCAGCATAATGTCGTCAATATAAGGAACCAGTGTGATACCTTGTGAAAGAGAAAATCAATCAAGTTCTCTCCAAATAAGATTATGACACAAAGTCAGAGAGTCATTATACCCATGAGGTAAGACAGTAAAGGTATATTACTGGTCTTGCCAGCTGAAAGCAAATTGCTTCTGGTGGGACTTATGGACAGAAAAGGAGAAAAACACATTTGTCAAGTCAATGACTGCATACCAGATACCAGGAGATGAATTAAATTGCTCAAGCAATGAAACTACATCTGGTACACCAACTGCAATTGAAGTCACCACTTGGTTAAGTTTATGATAATTCACTGTCATTCTCCAAGATCCATCTGTTTTCTGCACAAACCAAATGGGAGAGTTGAACAGGGATGTGGTGGGAATCACCACTCCTGCATCTTTCAAGTCCTTAATGGTGGTACTTACCTCCACAGTCCCTCTGGGGATGCAATATTGTTTTTGATTTACTATTTTTCAAGGTAGAGGCAGCTCTCATGGCTTCCGTTTGACTTTTCTCACTATAATAGCCCACACCTTACCTGTTAGGGAGCCAATGTGGGGGTTCTGACAGCTGTTAAGTATGTCTATGCCAATTATGCATTCTTGCACTGAGGAAATGACCACAGGATGAGTCCGGGTACCCACTGGACCTACTGTAAGTTGAAACTGAGCTAAAACCCCATTAACTACCTGGCATCCATAAACCCTTACTTTAACTGAAGGACCACAACGATGTTTTGGGTCTCCTGGAATCAATGTTAGCTCAGAGCCAGTGTCTGGTAGTCTCTGAAATGTCTCATCATTTCCCTTTCCCCAGGGTACAGTTACCCCGGTAAAAGGTCAGAGGTCTCCTTGGAGAAAGATGGGAGAAACATTAACAGCATAAATTGTCAGTAGTGTAGTGGGGTCCTTCCTCAAGGGGACCTGGCTTCCCCTTCATTCAAGGGGTTCTGGGTCTGTAAACTGGCTCAAGTCTGGAAATTCATTGAGGGGCCATGAATCGTTTTTAAAATCCAAATTAGTCTTTTGTTTATTTGACCCAGATGTTTTCTGCTTATATAAGTTAACTAAGAATGCAGTAAGCTTCCTATCAATTTCACTTCTAGGAACACTGTGATTAATTAGCCAATGCCAGAACTCTACAAGAGTCAGAATATTCTAATTGCTGCTTTGTCGCTGCTGTCCATTATGGCAGCAACACCCACCTTGCCTTCGATGGTTGACTGCTGTCACTTTGTCCCTGCATCCTTGGGATCCATTTATTTTCATTGCGTTTACATTTTGTAGTTGAGTTACTGTGATTCTCATTGTTACATCTGACATACAGAGAGGAATGATTACATGCCCCTCTAAGATGCAGGCGCTGCCCTCACAAATCTATTTTGCAAGGCATTGGTCAAGGGTATATCATCTGGACCCTCCCTGTTGAGATGAGTAGATCTAAAGTGACTAATCCACCATCCCAATCTCCCTAAGCCTTTGGATCCCTTCCTCTACATTAAACCAAGGGAGAAAATCAGGCATTTTCAGCTTGCTCATAGTGGGCTACCTTTAAATCCATATTTCAGCTAACCAAGCAAATAAACTACTAGAACCTTTTTTAACTCCTTGAGTTGCAAAATTAAACGCAGAATCCCTACTTAGTTGGACCAAATGAAGAAATTCAGCCTGATTCATCTCTGTGTTCCTTCTACCATTATCCCAAGTCCTCAATGTCTATTCCCATGCCTGTTCTCCAGATTTCTGTTTATATAAATTAGAAAACTCAAGCAATTCTTTTTGAGTGCAGCACACCTCCTCATGGGTCACACTCTCAACCTCACCTCTAGGGGCTCACTGGGACTTTAGTCTAGTTACAGGTCTAGAAGCAAACAAGGGTGTTGGGGGTGACTCCTGAGGAGAGTCAACATTATATGGTCTGGCCACTGCCTCAAGGGAGACCATCACTGCTGCCTCAGGCAGTGCAGGGTTTATCTCCTTAAAGTTGGAAACGCTGATGACAGCATGGATTGTGGTGGGGGCGGGGGCGGTCGGGGATGTTACCACTCCTGCTGATGGGTAAGCTGTTCCTTCTGGCAAAAAAGGTTCGTGAAAGTTTACAAACTCAGTGTCCCCCACTTCGTCAGTGTCCTTCTACACATTCCCATTCCATGTTGCAGGGTTCTATTCTTTTTCAATCGATGTCCTCAATTTAACAGCAGACACGTGACAAGGTTGTGCATGCACCTTTTGCTGCAGGTCAGCCTCTCGCACGATAAGAGCTTGAGTGTGTTTTTCCACAATTTCAGCTCTTTCTCTCTACAGGAGTTAAGGCTCTCACTCAGGGTAATCTTAGCAGATTTGAGGCTCAGTCTCTGCTTCTGAAGCCAGGAGTTAGAAATCCTGAGTTCATCATTTTCTTTCACCATTTTCTACACTGAATTTAGGAGCAATCAACCAGTTTTATTATGTTCCTTGGTTCTCCACATATGGTCAAAGGTATTATGTATAGAGTCACTAAACTCTTTGCTTCTCACCAGTGGTGAATCAGGAGTGCCAAATGCATTTATTTTGCATAACTCTCTAAACAGTTCACACCAAGGACTATCAGTGTTCTCCATACTATGAGAAATAAAGTCGTTAGCATTTTGGGGTGTAATCATCTTAAGCAACCAACTCTAGGAACCCCAAAACTAATGCAAGAACTCCATACTTAATATTCTGTTCATCTAGAACCACTCCTGGTACCAAAATCTGTATTAGTTAGGGTTCTCTAGAGGGACAGAGCTAATGGGTTATATATATATAAAGGGGAGTTTATTAAGTATTACCTTAGGCCCCACAATAGGCCGACTGCAAGCTGAGGAGCAAGGAAAGTCAGCCCAAGTCTCAAAACTGAAGAACTTGGAGTCTGATGTTTGAGGGCAGGAAGGGTCCAGCACTGGAGAAAGATGTAGGTTGGGAGGCTAGGCCAGTCTAGTCTTTTCACATTTTTCTGCCTGCTTTATATTCTAGCCATGCAGGCAGCTGATTAGAGGGTGCCCACCCAGTTTAAGAGTTGGTGTGCCTTTCTCAGCCCACTGACTCAAATGTTAATTTCCTTTGGCAATACCCTCACAGACACACCCAAGATCAATACTTTGCATCCTTCAATCCAATCAAGTTGACACTCAGTATTAACCATCACAAGCTTGAACTCTATACTTGATGTTGGTAAGCGTCCTTGTCATCAAAATTCTGATTTTTATGTCTATCATTTCAGACAATTTAGAGTTGTGTGTATGTGTATATATATATATATATATACACTTTTTTTTTTTTTTTGCCAGAGTTCTCACATTGTTTTTTCTCATCTGGGCAGGGTAGTATTGCCTTAATTGTAGTGTAAATTGAATATACTCGGTTGGCTTCATTTCTGGAAATTTTCACAGAGCTAAAACTCTACAGGGTCTTTGTTATTGAATTTTTACTCTCGGTTTCACAGTGTGTGATGATTATTAGTAATTTTTGATGTTCTAGTTTTGGCGACAGTCCAATGTATGGCTCTTGGGAGCAATGGGAAATAGATAGGCTCTTACTCAGCCACGATGTTTCATTGCGTATCTTTATATTTTCAGCTCTGTTATGTGGTGTACGGGCTAGAGAGGTGACCCTCTCACCAGGTTTCCTTGTGGGACTTGGGAAAGCTGTCTCAAATCATAGGCACTGTGCTTGCAATTTTATTGTTGTTATGTTTTTCAGGACACAGGACTCTCTTGGGGAGAAGTGTGGTAGGAAAATAAGTCACATTCTTACCAACACAGCCCTGTGGAGAGTAACATGTAAAGATCTCTTACCAGGTCATAAAATTATGTGACTCAGCTTTCTGTTTCTGGGAGTGTGGGCTTCTCCCCCATTCAAGTGTCAAGCACAGCGGGGGCGGGGAGTGGGGAGGAGCAGGGTGGAGTCTCGCTGTTGCCCAGGCTGGAGTGCAGTGGCACAATCTCAGCTCACTGCAATCTCTGCCTCCTGGGTTCAAGCGAATCTCCAGCCTCAGCCTCCCTGGTGGCTGGGATTGCAGGAGCACACCACCATGCCCAGCTAATTTTTGTATTTTTAGTAGAGACAGAGTTTCACCATGCTGGCCAGGCTGGTCTCAAACTCCTGACTTCACTTGATCCAACCGCCTTGGCCTCCCAAAGTGCTGGGATTACAGGCATGAGCCACTGCACCTGGCCCTAACTCAGCACGTTTGAGCTGCAGGCCGCAGCCCTGGGGTGTCAGGACCTGCTTGCAACTTACTCCCCCATATACTTGGGGCTAGATTCTACATGCAGTGGGGAGATCCAAAAGGATCCCAGGCTACCAAAATGCACTCGGGTGGAGAAAGCAACCAGGCTGAGCAGTGGAGTCTCTATTGCATACACACCCCAATGGGGCGGCAAGACAGAATTCCTGGGAGGGTCTACTGAGAGGATGGGTCTAAAGGACAGATGTTCTCCAGTCCTACATGGAAACAGGCCCTGCTTTCTCCTAGGCAGTTTTAGCTGTGCCCAGGATCTCTCAGAGTAAGATGTGCAGCCCTGGGTTGTGGGAGCTTATGGCGAACCTCCACCAGAGCTGACCCAAATTCAAACATCTCTGGCTTCTCACCTACTGCTGCTCCACCTCAATATAATCTCTGGGGAGATTCACTTTCAACTTGTCTATGGGAGTGTGGGTTCCCCTGCACTGAGTATCCCAGAGGTACAAAGTGAGGATGAGGAGCCTCCATTCCCTTCACTCATCCCTTCCCAGGTATCTTCTGGGGCTGGGAACTAGTCATAGCATTCAGACACCCCATGCGAGATTCCCAACTTCCTTCCTCTTTAGCCTCAGCGTCCACACGTTTTCTCCATCCACATTTGACATTTTCACTTCAAAAATCTGTTCATATTATGTTGGTGTAATAAAAATTGTGGTCTTTGTCTGTGGGAGTGGAATTCTGTCTTGTTGACAACCAATAATAACCATCACTATCTGTATATCCTGATATTCTCAAATCTCAATATTTACATTAAAATTATGAATTCAATCATCCATGTGTCAAATGGGTCTTGAAACATACAAATAATTGTCACAATATTTTCTAGAGTGAATGTTTTCCAATGTGACATTGCCATTTTTTTTTCCATTGAGAAGTAGAGTTTATTTTATCTTTTCCCAAACTAATGTGACATTTGCATTCCTCCCATTAAGAAGTGTTGTCTACTTCTTCTTCTCCTTAAAACTGGGTTGCTCTTATGACATACTTTGCCTGACGGAATGTTAGGGAAGTGATGTCATGCCAATTCTGAGTCTATACTTCATAGGACCTTAACACTTCTGTTTTTAACATTTTGCTACTATGAGACAAAAGACTATAAAAATCTTGGGATAGTAGGCCACATGTAACGAGATGTCAACGCATCCCAGTTATACCAGGTATCCCAGTCGAATCTGTAGACATATGAGGGAGGTCATCTTAAATCATCTGGCACTGGATAATCTGCTATCTGACAGTATCCATGAGAGTGAGGCCAGACAACTCTCAAATAACCACCCAGTCAACATGTGATACCTTGAGAAATAACAAGTGATTGTTGCATTACAATACTAAGTTTTGGGGTGCTTTGGTACTGAGCAATAGATAATTGATACTAATTGACACCTAAGACTTCATGTAAGTCTAAGTCTGTAAAATAATATTTTTCTTAAATAAAATCTAAGATAATTGATCAGGTTGCTTTCACGGCCTGGCTATGAGAATATAACATATGCACTTAACTTGGTATAAAGAGACATAAAAACATACTATTTAAAGTATATTATTATTGACATGTATAATTTGGTCTATGTGTCCATTTAAATTTCCTTCAAATATGCTGAGGCTAGACAACCAATGACTCTATTTCCAGACTCTCTTTATGCTAAAATTATAGAGGTAAATTTGATATTGACTGTTATGTGTTACCTGAAAAATATAGAAGAGGAAAATGAATCAGGGGACATTTATATACTGCTTTGGTTATTGCTGCTGGCAATCAAATTCTTGAACTCTTAAATCTCTCTCTCTCTCTCTCTCTCTCCCCCTCCCTCTCTCCCTCCCTCTCTCTCTCTCTCCGTGTGTGTGTGTGTGCGTGTGCGTGTGCGTGTGCGTGTGCGCGTGTGTGTGTGTGTGTATTCTGCCATCCAGTTTCTACTAAACAGCTCATGAGTGCTGAGAGACAGTTATGGCGGGTAGTGATAGCTGTTCACTTCCTGCATTAGTGCTAAATGAGTATTATAATGAAGTTAACCGCGCTATAAAAAGCTTCTTGACTCCCTCACTTTCATGACACACATGAGCGTGTCTGAAGTAGCAGCTCCCTGAAAGACAGTTGGTGTTTTTCTTCTTGGCATTATTTTTTTTGTGAAGCCCACTGTTGAACCTCCTGCAGAACGTTTGTAGGGACCTAGATTCCACATATAAGTGACATTAATCGGTACTTATCTTTATATGCATGACTTCTTTCACTTGGAATAATGTCCTCTCTGTCCACCCGCATTGTTGCAAATGACAGAATTTTCCTTTTTATGGCTAACAATATTCCACCCTGTATATACACCACATTTTCTTTATCTATTAATTCACTGAAAGCAACTTGGGTTGATTTTATATTTTGGATATAGTGAATAATGTTGCAATAAACATGGGAGTGTAGAGGTTTCTTCAACATGTTAATTTCAATTCTTTTGGCTATATATCCAGTAGTGGGATTGCTGGCTCATATGGTAATACATTTTTATTTTTATTTTTGGTTATTTGAAGAACGTCTGTACTGTTTTTCATAAAGGCTGTATAATTTGCATTTCTAAAAGCAGTGTACAGAGTTCTCTTTCCTCTGACACTCACCAACACTGGTTGTCTTTTACTTTTTTTATAACAGCAATTCTAACAGGTATGAAGTAACACCTCATTGTGGTTTTAATTTTCTTTTCCGAATGACTAATGATATCAAGCAATTCCTCATATGTCTGTTAGCTGGGTGTGGCTTCTCTTGCTTGCTTATAGTAAAATGTGTGAAGACAGGAATGATTGGATGGGATTTGTAATAAATAAGAAAGCAGAACTTAAAATATTTGGAAAATTCTCACCCTCGTCATGTTGTAAAAAATGAGAAATCATGTTTTGGAGAGACCCCCAAGGCTGTAACCAAGTTCCTGTTTTATAAGGTGACTAATATGGATGAGTAGCAGTTGGGTGTTTTTCATCAAGGCAATGGAAGAATGGCCCTGAAGGCATTTTCAATATCACTGATAGCCATTTCCATCACAGTTTCAGAGTGCCAAGGTCGATGGACAAAACCATGTCAAAAGAGGAGCTTCAGTAGGACCTCAGCACTAGTTGTTCAATACTGCATCAAGTTCCTTCCTCCCACATGCTGGATCAGCACTCTACCCCTGGTATGACTCCAGTGGACTTTGGTATGATATGAGCCATAGTAGCGTCCCCTCTCAAGGGTAAAATGGTTAACTTTGGTGGCATCCATGCAATGTTATCTCCACCAGAATGTACAGTTGCAGGAGCTGTAAGGTTATGGTTGCCTCCACCTAGATTTCAAAGGATGCCCCAGAGTCTTGTGGCCCAAACAGAGAACTGTCACAGGGGTGGTGCCACTACAGAGAACCCCCAATAAGACAATTCCAAATACAGTTATGGGGGTGGGGCGACCAGAGACCCTTCTGCTATAGAAATGCCTAGTGGAGCTGTGGCTGTCTGTAAGATCTCAGACTAGTAGTGCCACTAACATGCAACCCCAGCCCAGGAGAGCTACAGGCACACAATTCCAACCCATAAGTACTGCCATGGGGAGCTGCTCTGACAGCCTTTGGGGCCCAATCCTTACCCCAGTGTGTCCAGAAGGAAGAACATAAAGTAAAAAAGATAATTCTCAATAATTAATATTTAATATTGTTTTACTTTGTGATTTTGGACTTAAGACCTATTGCCCCCTTACTTATTTTCTATTTCTCCCTTTTGGAATGAGAATGTCTATCCCACGCCTTTTCCAAACGACATTTTGGAAGCACATAACTTGTTTTGAGTTTGCAGGCTCACAGGTGGATGGGGATTTGCCTCAGGATGTCTGGAGGGGAATTGTATCTTGGGTCTCAACGCTACCCAATTTAGATGGATTTAGGCAAGACTATGAACTTTGGAATTTTGAGTTGATGTTAGAATGAGCTAAAACTTTTGTAATTTGGGGGATAGCAATGAATTAATTTGCATGTGAGTAGGGCACACATTTTGTGGGGCCAGAGTCAGAATGCTATGATCTGAATGTTTGTGTTCCTCCCAAATATATATGTTGGAACATAATTCCCAATGTTATAGTATTAATAGGTAAGACCTTTGGTAGGTGATTAGGTCAGCAGGGCTCTGTTCTTGAACCCAGTACCTCAGTTGAAAATGCGGAAATCACCCGTCTTCTGTGTCACTCACGCTGGGAGCTGGAGGCTGGGGCTGCTCCTATTCAGCCATCTTGGGCGCACTGTGGGCTCTGTTCTTATAAATGTGATTAGTACCCTTATTAAAAAGGACTGATGGAGATTGCTTGCTCCTTCTTCCATGTGAAGATGCAGTAAGAATGCACCATTTATGAAGCAGAGATTATGCTCTCACCAGACATCAAATCTGCCTTGATCTTAAACTTCCCAACCTCCAGAACTATGAGTAATACATTTCTGTGGCTTATAAATTACCCACGCTAATTATATATTGTTATAGCACCCAAACAGACTAAGACAATACCATATTTTGTTTATCCATTCATCTGTCAAACACAAGGGTTGCTTCCGTAGTTTGGTTGTTGTGAATGATGCCGCTATAAACATGGGTGTACAAATGTCTCTTTGAGAACCTGCTTTCAATTGTTGTGGATATTTATTTGGAGTGAAATTGCAGGATTATACGGTAATTTTATTTTTAATTTTTTGAAACACCACCACACTGTTTTCCACAGCAGATGTACAATTTTACGTTACTACCAAGAGTGCACAAAGGCTCCAATTTCTTCACATAATTACCAACAATTGTAATTTTTTTACAGTAAAAATCCTAAGGGGTATGAAGTGACATTACATTGTGGTTTTAATTTGCATTTCTCTAATGATTATTGACCATTTCATGTACTTACTATTGAATGTGGCAACTCATATATTCTGGATATTAACACCTTTTCAGATATATGATCTTCAAATATTTTCTCATATTTGTGGGTTGATTTTTTCACTCTGTTGATTGATTGTGTCCTTTGCTGTGTAGACTTTAATTTTGACATAGTCTCATTTGTTTATTTTTGCTTTTGCTGCATATAATTTTAGTATCATATTCAAGAGATTATCACCAAGTCCAATGTCATGAAGACTTGCCCCTATGTTTTTCTGTAAGAGTTTTACAGTTTTAGCTCTTATGTTTAGTGCCTTATAGCTTAATTTTTGTACAGGTATAAGGTAAGGGTACAACTTTATTGCTTTGAATGTGTATATCCTATTTTCACAGCACCTTTTGATGACAAGAATGTACTTTTCCCAACAGTTTTGACATGCTTATCAAAAATTATTTTACCATGTATGTGAAAGTTATTTCTGGGCTCTGTATTCTGTTACATTTTTCTATACGTCTGTCTTTACACAAGTACCATAAACTGTTATAATTAATGTAGCTTTATAATTGTTTTTAAAATCAGAATATTGAGACTCCCAAACATTTTTTTGAATATTATTTTGGCTATTCAGGGTCCCTTGAGATTACATATTAATTTTAGAATGTATTTTTCCATGTTTGCAAGTAATACTATTGGTTTTTGATATGGATTACATTTAATCTGTAGGTTGCTTTGGGTAGTATTGACATCTGTCCTACTCAGCTTTGTATTCTAGAATGAAAATACATTACACTTGGCTGAATAAACAGCAAAATTTTATTTCTCACAGTTCTGAGTACTAAAAAGTTAGAGATCAAGATGCCAGCAGATTCAGTATCTAATGAGTGCCTTCTTCTTAGTTTAGATAATGGTCTTCCAGCTGTGTCCTTACATGGTGAAAGGGACAGGGGAGCTCTTTGGGGTCTCTTTTATAAAAATATTAATACCTTTTATAAGGGCTCCACTGTCATGACCTAATCACCTACCAAAGGCCCCAACTTCTAGTACCATCACTTTGGGGTTAATATTCCACATATAAATTTTGGGTGCATACATTCAGTCCATTGTAACATTTTAGCAAAATTAAATGTTCCAATCCATGAACATAGAATATACTTTTATAGGTGTCTCTTTTAATTTATTACAGCCATGTTTCACAATTTTTAATGTACAAGTCTTTAGCCTCCTCAGCTGGATTTATTTCCAAGTATTTATTTTGATGCTATTGATTGTAGAATTGTTTTCTCAGTTTCCTTTTTTGATTATTAATTATTAGCATATAGAAATGCAATTAGGCTGGGCACGGTGGCTCATACCTGTAATCCCAGTACTTTGGGAGGCCGAGGTGGGTGGATCACCTGAGGTCAGGAGTTCGAGACCAGCCTGGCCAACATGGTGAAACCCCATCTCTACTAAAAATACAAAAATTAGCCAGGTGTGGTGGCAGGCACCTGTAATTCCAGCTACTCAGGAGGCTGAGGCAGGAGAGTCACTTGAACCCGGGAGGCGGAGGATGCAGTGATCTGAGATCTCACCATCACAGTCCAACCTGCGGGACAAGAACGAAACTTCATCTCCAAAAAAAAAAAAAAAAAAAAAAAGCAACTAATTTTTGTGTGTGTTGATTTTGCTTCCTGAACTCTTTTGAAGGCATTTATTAATTCTAGTGGGTTTTTTTAAATGGAATCTTCTATGTTGTCTTTCTTTCTTTTTCTTTTTCTTTTCTGTTTTTTTTTTTTTTTTTTTTTTTTTTTTTTTTTTTTTTTTTTTTTGAGATGGAGTTTCACTCTGTTGCCCAGGCTGGAGTGCAGTGTTGCAGTCTCAGATCTCTGCAATTTCTGCCTCCCATGTTCAAGCGATTCTCCTTCCTCAGCCACCCGAATAGTTGAGATTACAGGTGCACACCACCACAATGCCTAATTTTTGTATTTTTAGTAGAGACAGGGTTTTACCATGTTAGCCAAGCTGGTTTTGAACTCCTGACCTCAAGTGATCCACCCACCTTGGCATCCGAAAGTGTTGGGATTACAGGAGTGAACCACTGCGTCTGGCTCTTCTGTGTTAGCTACATAAAAGATTATAACATTGACAAACCAATATAATTTTACTTCTTTCTGTCTAATTTGAATGACTTTTATTTTTTTCCTGCATAATTGTTAGATCTTCCAGTACTACATTGAACAGAGGTGGTGAAAGCAGGCATTTTTTTTCTTGTAATTAATCATTGAGCATAATCTTCAGTACTTCACCATTGAGTATATTTTCAACTCTTGGCTTTTCATATGCGGCCTTTATTATGTAGAGGTACTTTATTTTTCCATTCCTAGCTTGTTGGTTGTGTTTATCATAAAAAATATTGAATTTTGTCAAGTAATTTTTCCACATATATTGAGAAAATTATGTGATTTAAAAATCTCACTGTGTTAATGTGATATATTACATTGATTCATTTTTATATGTTGAACCATGTATGCATACCAATAATAAATCTCATTAGATCATGGTGTGCAGTCATTTTAATGTGCTGTTGAATTCTCTTTGCTAGTATCTTATTGAAAATGTTTGCATCTATGTTAATTAAAGATCTTAGCTTGTAGTTTTTTTTTTTTTTCTTGTGATATCTTTGTCTGACTTTAGTGTCAGAGTATTGTTGGCCTCATAGAATGAATTTGAAAGTCTTTTCTCTTCGATTTTTTGAAATGGTTTTCAAAGAATTGCCTTAATACTTCTACGAATGTTTGGTAGAATTCACCAATGAAGCCATCAGGTCCTAGGTTTTCTTGGTCGGGCAGTTTTAATTACTGATTCAATCTTCTTACCAGGAATAAGGTTGTCCACATTTTCTGTTTTTGTTTCATTATGTTGTCCTGTAGGTTGTGTGATATAGAAATGTTTTTATTTCATCCAGGTTATCAAATCTGTTGTTGTTCAATTGTTCATAGTATTCTCTCATAATCCCTCATGTTCCTGAAAAATTGATGTAATGTTCCCTCTTTTCTTTCTGATATTAGTTATTTGAGGCTTCTCTCTTCCCTTCCAATTAAATTTAGCTCAAAGTTTGTCAATTTTGTTAATCTTTTCAAATAATCCACTCATGATTTTATCCATTTTATCTATTTTTTTACTATACATTGTTTTATTTATCCCTGCTGTAATCTTACTTTTCTTCAGGAAGTTTGGGTTTGGTTTGCTCTGCTATTACTAGTCACATAAGGTGTAAATTTAGATTGTTAGTTTGATGTTGTTGATTTGTGGTCTCTCTTTCCTTGAGCTGCAAGCATTTACAGCTATACAGTTTTCTTTCACTATTTTTCGTGTATTCCATACATTTTGGTTTGCTGTGTTTTCATTTTCATTTATTTCAAGATATTTCCAAACAATTGTAGATCTTTTAGTTTTTCTCCCATTATTAATTTCTAGTTTCATTCCATTGTGACTAGACAATATATTTTGAGGAGTTTAATCTTAAAAATTATTTAAAACCTGTTTTGTGGCTTGGCATATGGTCTATGCAGGACAGTGTTCTATGTTTACCTGACAAAAATATGCATTCTGCTGTTCTTGGCCAGACTGTTCTATGTATGTCTGTTAAGTTTAATTGGTCTGTAATGTTGTCCAATATTGTACTTCCGTTATTGATCTTACTACCTGGTTGTTTTATTTATTTTTAAAATTAAGGTTTTGAAGTAATCTATGTTATTATAAAACTCTCAATTTCTCTCTTTAATTCTGGTTATGTTTTTTTCATATAGTTAGGTGCCTTGATGTTTTGTTAGCAAGCACACGAGTAAGGTTAGTTCCATAAATAAAAATGATTTTGGCTATGATACTATTAGAAGTTAATGTGACAAGAAAACCTGTAGTTTACACAGTTTGGTTTTGTTTTAAAGAAAAATGTATTTTATTGTATTAATTCAGAGACTTTTGCCATGTGAAACCACCTTAAAATGATATTTGAAAACATTATTGATTGCCTTCAATCCTGACTTTGTAAAAGGTACAATAAAATCGTTCAAAGCGCTCTTTGCTTTACTGACACTGTAAAAGTTGAGGAAAGATTTATCTCTAATAACTAACACTTGATCCCGGGAAGACAGAGGGGAAATCTTCTAAGCTTTATGAAAATGTAAATGGAAGAGAGGAATAAACTGCCCCTCTCCTCATCCCTAAAAATGGATAGTTACAATGTAAATCACAGCTCTAGCAATAGACTTTTCTAAAATTTCTTCTAAAATAAAATCAAAGAAACTTTCTCCTTTTTGTTTTCTATAGAGCACACATTTAATTCACTCAAGAGACTCATTAAGTTATTTAGGTATAAATTTTAAAAGGAGGCAGTAAAAAATCATTTACTTTACACAATTTAAAATTGGAATGCCATAAGGTTTCTCTTTTTTACTATAATATTGGTAGGCATTATTAAAATACAGAAATTAAAAGTAACAAATACATAGGATGGACAAGTCTAGAGATTTTATGTACAACATGAGAACTATGGGTCACAATAGTATTGTATTTGAGATTCCTGGTAGATAAGTATATTTTTAAACTCTTTATTATCTATATTATACATATCTCATAACATCATGTTGATATCTTAATTATACAGAGTAAATTTTATTTCTAAAGAGGATATTTAAAAAAATACAGAAATCAAAATCAAGATAATAAAATGTGTTGCCTATCAAATTTATATTGATGGAGTAAAAGATTAATTTGTCCTATGAATAGCTTTTTACTGCTTTTAGGTTTACCGTGTAAGTAAGCATCTTATAACCTATATTAGTCTTTGTATCTTTGCACTAGACATTTTTTTACAAAAGAAAACATTTTTTAAAAAAATACTTCCTCTTTTCTTTTACAATTATGAACATTACAAATTTCATAGAAATACTCAACATGATCTTAGGGAAAATCATTTCTAGAAATATTTTTAAGTGATAGGGATTTAATTTTATTACAATGACCTGTATTTATATTTAATAATTTTGTGCCATATAGTTTCTAAATAATAAGACTTGCCAACCTTTTATATTTCAATAGTATGATTTCTTAGAAAGCTGAATTATTGAAGAATCACTGTGTTTTTAGAATTAGTACTGGTTCATTTGCCCATACAGTAGTACTAGAAAAGGTCATCCAAAATAAATATCTGGGAAGAGGCAGAGCAAGATGGGCTGAATAGAAATCTCTTCTGGTCATCTCATTTGCTAGGACAGCAATTTAATAACTATCTTTAAAAAAGCACCTTCATAATAATAAAAAATCAGATAAGTGCTCATAGTACCTGGTTTTAACTTCATATCACTTAAAGAAGCACTAAAGGTGGTAGAAAAGATAATCTTGAATTATTAACACCACTTCTTTTCCATACCCTGGCAATGGCCACATGGTGCAAAGAATCTGAGCACTCGGGAAAGGGAGAACACAGCAACTGCGAGACATTGCAGTGAATATAGTGCTGCCCTTTCACCGTAGAAAGCAAAATCAGACTGAACTCAGTCTATGTCCACCAATGGAAGTAGTATCCAGAACAACCCTAGCCAGAGAGGAAATACTAACCTTAGTGCTCAGAACTTGAGTTTCAGCAAGTCTTCCCACTGTGACATAAAGTGCACTGGGGCCTAAAGTAAACTTGAAAGACAATCTAGGCCACAAGGACGACAACTCCTAGATGAGTCCTAGCGCTGAGCTAGGTTCAGAGCCAGTACACTTGGAGGACACACAGTCTACTAAGACACCAGCCAAAGTGGCAAATGAAGGGCTTGTACCACCTCTCTCTCAACCCCAGACTTCAAAGCTCACAGCTCCAAAAGAGATCTCTATCTTCTGCTTGAGGATAGGAGAGGGAAGAGTAAAGAATTAATCTGCACTATACACCAAATGGACCTAGTAGATAGTTATAGAACATTTTATCCAATGGCTGCAGAATATGCATTTTTTCCCTCAGCACATAGATAATTCTCAAGGATATACCATAAATCAGGTTTAAAAACAAGTCCTAAAAGACTCAAAAACTTTGAAATGATATCAAGCATCTTTTCTGACTACAATGGAATAAAACTAGAAGTCAATAACAAAAGAAGTTTTGGAAACTATACAAACTTGAAAATTAGATAATATGTTCCTGAATGACCAGCGGGTCAATGAACAAACTAACAATGCATCTTAAAGAACTAGAGAAGAAAAGAAAAACAAACCCAAAATTAGTAGAAGAAAATGAGAATAACAAAGATCAGAGCAGAAATAAATGAAATTGAAATGAAGAAAGTAATACAAAAGATCAATGAAACAAAGTGTTGGTTTTTGAAGATAATCAAAATTAATTAATCTTTAGACAGAATAAGAAAATACATAGAAAACCCAAATTTAAAAAATCAGAGACAGGAGATATTATAACTGATACTAGAGAAATCCAAAAGATTATTAGTGGCAACTGTGAGCAAATATATGCCAATAAATTGGAAAATCTCGAATAAATGGCTAAGTTCTTTGACACGTATAAGCTAGCAAGATTGAACCATGAAGAAATCACAAACCTGAACAAATCAATAACAAGGAAAAAGACAGAAGCAATAATAAAAAGTTTCCCAGCAGATAAAAGGCCAGGATTCAAGGGCTTCACTGCTAATTTCTACCACACACTTAGAAAAGAACTAATACCAATTATACTCAAACAATTTTTAAAAGTTGAGGAGGAAGAAATACCTCCAAACTAATTCTACAAGGTCAGTTATACCTTAATACCAAAACCAAACAAAGAGACATTTAAAAAAAAAAAAAAAAAAAAAAAAAAAAAAAAAAAAAACACCCAAATCTACGGGCCATTATTTCTGATGAATATTGATGCATATACACTCAACAAAATACTAGCAAACCAAATTCAACAATACTTTATAAAGATCATTCATCATGACCAGATGGGATTTATCCTTGGGATACAAGGATGACTCAACATACACAAATCAATCAATATGATACATCAAATCAACAGAATGAAAGACCAAAAACATATGACCATTTCAGTTGATGTTGAAAAAACATGTGCTAAAATTAAACATGCCTTTAGGATAATATCCCACAGAAACCTTGGTGTTGAAGGAACATACCTCCACCTAGTAAAAGCCATATGCGAAAAACCCATAGCTAGTATACTAAATGGGAAAAAAGGAAAGTTTTTCCTCTGAGATCTGGATCATGACAAACTTGCCCACTTTTACCACTCTTATTCAACATAGTACTGGAAGTCCTATCTACAGCAATCAGACAAGAGAAAGAAATAAAAGGCATTTAATTTGGAATGGAAGAAGTTAAATTATCTTTATATGCAGACAATATAATATTAGGCTTGAACAAATCTAAAAAGTCCACAAAAAAACATTAGAACTAATAAACAAATTCAGTAAAGTTACAGGATACAAAATTAACAAACAAAAATCAGTAGCATTTCTATATGTTAATATTAAGCAGTCTGAAAAAAAATCAAGAAAGTAACTCTATTTACAATAGCTACAGATAAAATACCTAGGAATTAAACAAAAAAAAGTGAAAGATCTCTACAAAGAAAACCATAAAACATTGATGCAAGAAATTGAAGAGGACACAAAATATGGAAAGATATCCCATGTTTGCACATGGAAATATGAAAACCGTAAAAATACCCAGAATATCATAAGCAAAAAGAACAAAACTAGAGGAGTCACATTACCTGACTTCAAATTATACTACAAAACTAAAGTAACCAAAATGACATGATCCTGGCATAAAAACAGACATATACTTCAGTGGAACAGAATAGAGAACCCAGAGATTAAGTCATACATCTACAGTGAACTCAATTTTGACAAGGTTTCCAAGAGGAGAAAAGGATGATCTCTTCAATAAATGATGCTGTGAAAACTAGATATCCATATGCAAAAGAATGAAACTAGATGCATATATACAAAAGTCAAATAAAAATGGATCAAAGACTTAACTCTAAGACCTCACACTATAAAACTACTAGATGAAAACATTGGGAAATATCTCCAGGACATTTATCTTGTTAACAATTTTTTAAGTAATACAGCAGAAGCACAGGCACCCAAAGCAGAAATGGACAAATGGGATCAAATCAAGTAAAAACCTTCTGCACAGCAAAGGAAACAATAAAGTGAAGAGGGGTAGCAATATTTACAAACTACCCATCTGACAAGAGATTTATAACCAGTACATATAAGGAGCTAAAACAAATATATAGTAAAAAATCTAATAATCCCATTTAAAAAATAGGCAAAAAGATTTGAATAGACATTTCTTAAAAGAAGACACACAAATGGCAAACAGGTATATGACAAGGTACTCAACATCACAGATCATCAGAGAAATGCAAATCAAAACTACAATGAGGTATTTATCTCACCCCAGTTAAAATGGGTTATATCTAAAAGACAGGCAATAACAAATGCTGGCCAGGATGTGGAGAAAAGAGAACCCATATAGACTGTTGATGGGAAGGTAAATGTCACCGATCCTGCCTGAGGCAGCAATTTGGTAGAAAAGAAAATAGGATAACAAGAAAAAATTAAAATGCAGTGTGAGAAGTTGTATAGTACAGTACAAATGAGTGCAGTAGCATAGGGAAAGGTAAACATCTTAAAAAATTCAGTGAAAAGAGGAGGAAGTAGGAATAGAAATAAGAATGATAATTTAGTAACTAAGAAAGTCAGGACAAAAGGTCGAGCGTGGTGGCTCATGCCTCTATTCCCAGCACTTTGGGAGGCCAAGGAGGGTGGATCACAAGGTCAAGAGATCGAGACAATCTTGGCCAACATGGTGAAACTCTGTCTCTACTAAAAATACAAAAATTAGCTGGGTGTGGTGGCTCATGCCTGTAGTTTCAGCTACTTGGGAGGCTGAGGCAGGAGAATCACTTGAACCCAGGAGGCGAGATAGCGCCACTGCACTCCAGCCTGGCAACCGAGCGAGATTCCGTCTCAATGATAAATAAATAAATAAAAATAAAGTCAGGAAGAAAGAAAGAGATCACATTTTTTGGTTCATGTACATTTTACTCTCAAATACTGCTTTCCGAAAGCAGGAACATTGATCACTAAGCTTATTGCATTAACCACATGACAATTAAAAAATGAAATATTTTTAGAGACATTGAATGGAAAACACCTGAATATTCCTTATTCACTAATTTAATAAATACATGGGGAGCATCTACAATGTAAAGATCAAGAACTCAGATTATTTATCTTTAATTTTCAATTCATGTCATTTTTTGTCCTATAACCAATAAAATATGTCTTTAGGTGCAGTTAACAGAAGTGTACAGATTTTTTTTTATCATTGTGAAGCATCACATTAAAAATAAGTATAATGTAAATGTAATTACTTAAAATATACCTTTGTAGTGTGATTTTATTTTAATTTATGGTCATTGGCAGATTCCCCATTTTTAGGCATATCAACTTTTTCTTTTTTTTAACATTACAACTTCCAGTGAAACTAACTGAGAACTACTGTGCCTTTAGTGTTGTCTTAACTGCCTTTTCAAAATCATTTTTGTTAATTGCCACCAGAACTAGAGTGCACTTTATTTTTATTTATTGTTTCTTTCTAACCCTCCCCAGAGTCCCCAAAGTCAGCTTGAAACTTAAATGAAAAACTCAGATTGGTTACATTTTATCAACAACCTTACTGATATAGTTTGGATATTTGTTCCTGCCCAAATGTCATGTTGAATTGTAATCCTCAGTGCTGGCGGTGGGGTCTGGTGGGAGGTGAGTGGATCGCTCATGACTTGGTGCTGACTTCAGGACAGTGAGTGAGTTCTTCAGCGATCTGGTTGTTTAAAACTGTGTGACACCACCCTACTCTCTTTCTCTTCTCTCTCTCTCACTCCTGCTCTGACCATGTGATGTACCTGCTCCCCCTTCACCTTCTGCCATGAATGTAAACTTCCTGAGGCCTCATCAGAAGCCAGGCAGATGTGTGGTGCCATGCTTCCTGCAGAACCGTAAGACGATTAAGCCTTTTTTCTTTATGAATACCCAGTCTCAGTTATTTCTTTGTAGAAATACAAGAATGGCCTAATACACTCACTTATTACAGACTCACTCCATTAGTCTACAGATGTCGAGGCAGCAAAAAACATTATCTGTCAAAGTAACTCTCCATAACCACATGTTACTTGCATGCAAAACATGCTTCCCTGTTGAGACCACAAAACTAAACACATTTTTTAGAAAAAACACTGGTTTAAGCAATGACAGAACTCTTCCTTTTTACATTTTCTTCTCACAAATTACTAAATTTTCCTTTATGTGGTAATAATAGGAGGGACTATCTGAAGATGTAGAACAATTAGTAAGAAAACAGTTTTGCAGAACACAGTGTTAAAATACAATAATCTCAGTGTTTTTCTACCAATAAGACATTTATTTGACACAACAATAATATTAGTACTTTTGCGTAATGTCCTTTAAAAAATAGTAAGAGCTTATGCCAAGTGTGTTAAAGCTGGTACTTTAATATGTAGCATAGAAAACCCTTTCATTGTCCTTATTAAAAGGTTTAGATATTTTCATTATTGTCTGAAAACCTTTTCATAGACACCCATACTCTCACAATAGTTCAATCCCACTGATACTGAGACCTGAAGAGTGATCTATTCATATAACCAGAAAAACAATTGTTAATAATATTTATACTATTTGAAAGAACAACTTCACTACAATGAACTGAAATCTAAGAAGGTGACCTAAAACCATTGTCCTAACTCACTTGCTATATTTTTGAAATATTTCTGAAAACAATTAAGACTATTTAGTTACAAACTACTAGTTTTTTTCAGGGACCCTATTGAATTGGGGTTATCTAATCATGCTCTCTAGAATTTCTCTCTAGAAGTGCATTTCCATTACACTAGTGGAACAGAAATTGAAGTTATGTGTATGCATGTACATGTATATGTGAGAAGATGTGACAGAGAGAAAGAGGGAGAGAGAACAATAGATAAGAACAAATTAGAAAAGTCTCTTGTGTATAGTATGCATTAATAAAATGAATGCGTTATCTAAGTTTATATCTTATATTGTGATAAGTAAAAACTCGTAAACTCTACTTACATGGATATATTGATACAAAATAATGGCATACAAGAATTAAGACAGATAATAAATCAATAAATTATCCTTAAGGTTTGACATTGCAAAAACATGCTTATCTCACTTTAACAGTAAAGAATATGTAAATTGTTACACAATTCCTCCTCAAAAAATTTTGTTCACAACATCTACGATTAATGTAAAATGAACTATAGTATCTTGTACTTGGTAGAGGAGAGAAATTTTAATTTTCTGATGGCAGTCTTATATCATCTGAGTGACTGAACTAGCAAAAACAGTATCTACAGCAATACGCACCACTAAATCAAGATAAGTGGAGTGCTGCTTAGAAACCAAACAGAAAAGACAGAAAACATATGCGTTTTGAAACATTACATGTACTTACTCTCAGATCCATTTGCTTGTTTTATCTGTTGTGTTAAATAGAAATATTTCAAATAGCTCCTAACAAGATAATTGTACTTTCCACTTTCAGCATGTTTAAAATGAAAATTCCAAGTGTTTTACAAATATAAACACATTAATGTTCCTGTGTCTCTGTTAAGTGAATGAAAAAATGCAAGTTCCCCTTTTTTCCTCAAGAACGTAAAATTTAGGCACCTTCGCCTGGCTTGTACTATAATATAAATGGTAAATTTCTTTTCAGGAAAAGTAATTATAAATCTCCCCGTTGGTCTCTTTTTTTGGAACGCTTTTAAATTATATTCAATGATTTTCATCTAGTTCTTTCTTTATGATAAATATTAATTACAAGTGATGGGGTATGGAAAAGTGATAAATATATTTTATATGTTTTTCTTGTTTCTATAAAAGAAATTGCATCCCAATGATACATGATCTCTGCAGATCCCTTCTCATATCACTTAAACCTTTGACAGACCATCACACATTTTCGTATAATTTTGCTCTCAATGAACTGAAAATAAATAATTATTTATAGGATATTTATAAAGCAGTTACAGTGAATCATTCTATCTTCAATAATGCTATGGTGTGTTATCAACTGTAGGGTTGGTATGCAACAAACATGCTCCCATTGTGTTGTACAAAACAGTGTTCTATTATCTCTTGACCATGTGGCCCCACCTTAGTCTGTTTCCTCAGTTTTTCTGAAAAAATTTAAAGTATTAAGTCAAAAATGTCATAGTCTTCATGTTACTTGATAAAATTACTAGTTTCGTGTAGATAGGTTAACTATGTCTGGCCTTAAGGGCTTTCTTTTATACACCATGGCTTCTTTTTTAAAATTTAAATGAAAATAAAACAGAAAAGAATTCCAAGCAGATAATCTGATTCAACACTGACAGAAATGTGAAGGGAGAAATTTCCATGGGTGGATTTTGTCTGTATACCTATGTCTATTCTCAGCCTTGGCCAAACCACTTGAACATCTTCAGGTCTCAGTATCAATGTGAGGCTATAGCAAATCAACGTGCTGCTATAGCAAAGAGCCTTTGCATCTTGTTCTAGGTATTTAATTCAAGTTCTTTGTGGTTAGAGGAAGCCCCACTAGGAGACATAGCAGTCCAGATCTCACTTAGGTCAAAGATGTAAGAGTAGGCAGCAGACGGCCTGGCGCGGTGGCTCAAGCCTGTAATCCCAGCACTTTGGGAGGCCGAGACGGGCGGATCACGAGGTCAGCAGATCGAGACCATCCTGGCTAACCCGGTGAAACCCCGTCTCTACTAAAAAATACAAAAAACTAGCCGGGCGAGGTGGCGGGCGCCTGTAGTCCCAGCTACTCGGGAGGCTGAGGCAGGAGAATGGCGTAAACCCGGGAGGCGGAGCTTGCAGTGAGCTGAGATCCGGCCACTGCACTCCAGCCTGGGCCACAGAGCGAGACTCCATCTCAAAAAAAAAAAAAAAAAAAAAAAAAAAGAATAGGCAGCAGAGTTTGCAGAGTGGAGAATGGTGAATTAAGTAGAGTTAAGAGGTACTCAATGAAAATGTACAAAATCCTGTGTTGAGTGCAGTAAGAATACAATGATGAATCAGGCTATTTAGATCCATGTTTACAATTAGGAGACACAACGAAAATGTACAGAAATAATAACAAGGTAGAACGAGATTAATGTCATAACGTGAAAAATTAAATTGAAACAGTAGTTCAGGAGAAAAGAGATTTATTGTTGCTGGAAGGGCAAAAGAGGATTTCAATAAAGAGACTGATTTTAGCTACACCTTAAAAGATAACGAAAATATTGTGATTTGTTCAAGAGAGTTGGAAAAATTATGGGTTTTCCAGATAGAGAGAAGTGTATTAGGAAAGAAAGTTGGCAGATTGTGAAGAACCTGTAAAAGTTGGAACTAAATTGAAAACATTAAGCCAAATTGAGAAAACATGATGTTAATGAAAATATACCATAAGATTTCTGTGTATGTGTCACAGAGCATGAGAGGGAGTTAAGCCAGATAAGAAATAGGAGAGATAATCAATCCCCAACAAATGAAATAAATGTCTTTGAGCTGAGTGGCTTTTTGGCAAGTTTTCCAAAATAATCTATTTTGTATACTCAAAACTTTATCTCTGGGATGGATACATACTAGAGAAAAGATGTGAGACTGGAGTAGGTTCAGCATCTAGCCAAGAAAAGCTGGAGGCAAAAGAAGGGCTAACACATAGTGAAATCCAGTTTGTTTCAATTCCATCCATAGTAATTCCTGTTTTGTGCTTGGACTACAAGGTCCTGCCTCCCCTACAACACACTCAGCGTTCTTATGAACCATGCTACAAAGTGTTTCAATAGGGCTTTGGAGAAGAATAAAGCTTCGTGTAATAATTTAGTTATTACATAGATTGGTCTTTGTCTCTAAGTTTTTTATTTTGCGCAAGTGTAACTTTTTTTTCTAAATCATACCAAAGCCTAAACGTCCTGAGCAAGTATATTTACTGGGTTTGGTCTCATTCCACAGTGAGTAAAACATGATCAGTGGTGGTGTTTGGAAACTAATAGGGATAATTTTTATACCTTAGGAGAGAATCTCAAGAAGACAATTTAGTCAGCCCAAAAGAGTCCCTATGAGGGCAATGCGGAGTGGCTTTAACGTTTTTCATTTCAGAACACCTTAAGAGTACAACCACTAAGATTCTCTAGTGATTTCACAAATACTTTGTTACTAACTCTACTGGCTCTTAAAATTTGTGCTCTTCTTCAAACAAGGCTTGGATTTTTCTTTTAAAATACTCTACAATATTTAGACCAGAAATACAACAAAAATACTGATATAATCCATAGACAATACCACAGTTCCCCCTTATCGGTGGTTTTGCTCTCCATAGATTCAGCTATCATCTGCCATCAACTGTGGTCCAAAAATATGAAACACAAAATTCCATAAACAATTCATAAGTTTTAAATTGTCATGCCACCCTGAGTAGCATGATAAAATTGATGCTGTTTCACTCTCTCGTGCCCAGGGATTATTCCTTTGTCCAACATATCCATGCTGTCCATGCTAGAGCCCATTAGTCACTTAATAGCAGCCTTGGTTATCATATCAATAAAATGTAGTGTAACAGGTTTTGATGCTATTTGCTGTTTCAGGCATCCATCAGGGAGTCTTGGAACATATCCCCTGTAGGTGAGGGGGAAATACTGTATATGATGTGTTACAGGGGCTTTCCTGCAGTGCTGCAGGGTGGTAGAGTATATTAAGGTTGTGAAGTAGAATTAACCTTGATTTGTATCCCAATGTGACCACTAACAAGTAAAGTAATTAGATTTGATTATTATTTCACTTTTCTCACTGTCATTTTTCCTGTCAAAAAAATGGAAATAATTTTTTATTTCCTCTGTTTTTTTGCAAGACTTAAGTGAGATAATATGTGTGAATTACCTGGCACAATGCCTGACATAGAGTATGTATTCATTTGGAAAATTATGTCTGTGTATTGAAATGAAGGTATTAAGAAGTGTCTCTGAGCAGCCAGTCCAATAAATAGAATTCAAATTAAAAAATATTTTATGGCATCTAACCATGTTTTTGAGCCTATGTGTTATTATTATTATTCCAGGAAATATTCTTTTACATATGGGGAAGAAAATTTTTTATGGTCAAAGCTGCCAGAATGTACACTCTATAATAAGCACAGACATAAACTGTCTTGCTTGCTGTTGTATCTTGGAGCCCTAAGAGAGTATCTGGGATTTCAACCAATATTTACTCAGTGAAAGGAATTGACATCCATTTAGGGAAACCACAAACCCAGAGATATTAAATATGTTTTAAACATGTGGTTCTTTGAGGTCATTTCCTTTGCAGGACATGGAAGGAACGTCAGGCCATTATCCTTAACAAACTAACACAGGAACAGAAAACCAAATACCACATGTTCTCTCTTATAAGTGGGAGCTCAATGATGAGAACTCACAGACACTTAGAGGGGAACAACACACACTGGGGCCTACCGGAGGGTGGAAGGTGGGAGGAGGGATAGGATCAGGAAAAATAACTAATGGATACTAGACTCAATACCTGGGTGATGAAATAACCTGTACAACAAACCCCATGACACACATTTACTTATGTAACAAACCTGCACATTCTGCACACATATCCCTGAACTTAGAAGTTAAAAACAAAAATATGGTTCTCCAAAAAACAGTCTTGATCCCTTGTGAGATAGTCTAAAAATGCATTCTTCAGTATGAAAGTCTCCCTTCTCAAAAGCCAAGCTTCAATCCAGTCCCCAAAGAATGCAAGAGAAGTAATCTATCAACAACCTGAAGTTAAATTTGGAATAACTTTAGATATGTGTACACATCAGGAAGTCATTGTCATTATGATGTTGTGTGTGTGTGCAGAAAGAACAAAACAAATTCTTAAGAAAGAATACTGCATATATGATCTTAAACATTTATATTACTAAAACGTAAATCAAAACTATATTTTTAGTAGATGTCCCAGGGCATTAAGCTGATTACAATATGGAGACCTCTAAATTAAATTGTAACACACGTTTCATTTTATTTTTCAGTGCTTTGCTGCCCATATTCAAATTTTCATATAGTAAATCTAACGAGGAAATCTATGTATGAAACACTAGCATTTTATGTTTTATATCAGAACTTTATTTCACCGCAGTAAATGTTACTCAGATTTGAACTTGATGTTTCCTACATTAAAACAATCAAATATTTTTATGTGATTCATGTACATGTGTAAATCACACACACTCTCTCTTGCCAACATATTTTCCTGGAAACGCCCCAACTGTGATTAAAGACATCTTTCCCTCTAATTTATGCCTACTTACAGGTGCAGATATGCAGAAACAAGCTCAAACCATCCAGACTCGACTCACTTTAAATTTATGGCTGTAAACTTAAAAAAAATACGAATTTAAACATTTGTCCTCAAAACTATAAAGTAGTTAATTTCTTAACAGGACTTAACTTGAACAGATAAAATTTTAGCTAAATGTTTCTTTTCTTCATGAAATTTCATAATTCCAATATATATATTATTTACATTAATCACTTTTGCAATATTCATACAAGCAGCAAATCCCAATAAGATTTTCTTTTCTTATACAAACATAAGCCATGTAAAGGAACCTCTAACATAATAAAAATGACAATTGTAGGCCTTTCTTTAAGGAGCCTAGGAGATTGGATATGTTTTACACACAAGAATATTAGAAATTCTGTTGTTCTTATTAAGCTACCAGCTAGGTTCAGGATGGGAGTCTATAATCTTACAGATCTCCAGGTATCATGAAGTTATATTCTGTACCGTGCAGTCTATGCTATTATTTTTTAATCCTCACTTATATTTTATTACATTATATTTGAATTATATTTAAATTCCTAAATTATAACAAATTATTAAATTATAATATTTATATTATTGCATTATACTTAAATTATAAAATTGCACTTTTAATTATAAATTTAAATTAAAAAGTACACTTATAGGTCGGGTGCTGTGGCTCACGCCTGTAATCCCAGCATTTTGGGAGGCCAAGGAGGGCGGATCATGAGGTCAGGAGATGGAGATCATCCTGGCTGACACTGTGAAACCCATCTCTGCTAAAAATACAGAAAAATTAGCTGGGCGTGGTGGCTGGCGCCTGTAGTCCCAGCTACTCGGGAGGCTGAGGCAGGAGAATGGCATGAACCCAGGAGGCAGAACTTGCAGTGAGCAGAGATTGTGCCACTGCACTCCAGCCTGGGTGGCAGAGCTGACTGCATCTCAAAAAAAAAAAAAAAGTACACTTACATACTTATATTTTATTATGTTATTATGATATAATTCAGGCATACAAAAATTATAGACAATATAATTAAGACACGCTTCTATTTAAGCCAGGTTAAAGTATAAAGAAGCAGAAATTTAATTTAGGCCTCCTGTTTTTAAATCTTGAAAGTAAAATAATTTAAAGAATTACTGTCTGGCATGGTGGCTCACGCCTGAAATCCCAGCACTTTGGGAGACTGAGGCGGGTGGATCACCTGAGGTCAGCAGTTTGAGACAAACCTGACCAACATGGTGAAACCCCGTCTCCACTAAAAATACAAAAATTTAGCCAGGTGTGATGGTGCATGCCTGTAGTCTCAGCTACTTGGGAGGCTGAGGGACGAGAATTGCTTTAACCCTGGAGGTGGAGGTTGTGGTGAGCTGAGATCATGCCATTGCACTCCAGCCCGGGCAACAAGAGTGAAAGTTCGTTCCTCTCAGAAAAAAAGAATTACCTTGCATGTGGTTATGTGTAAACTTAAAGACTCTTGCCACTTCTAGGGAACAACAATTTTTTCCTCAGGTCCTACTTAACAAATGTAATCTCTATAAATTTCAGTGCTATGTCTTCAACAAAATGTATGTATTGCTTGTTAATATGTGTGCTGATACAATCACAGATCCTCAAAACCATGTCTCTCTTTTTTTATTGAAAGCTTTTGAAAAAGAAAATTGATATGCTATTCAAAAGACTTTTTAAATTTTCCTGGATGTACTTATAAGTCTAGCTCTAGCATAAAAAAAAAAAAAAAAAAAAAAAAAGAACTTCTTAAAATTTAACTTTGAAAGCTCAGAGAATTAGATTTTCTTAAGAATTCTCCATTACTATATATTAGTTCTAGTCTTAAAAAGGATCATCAGTGCCTTACAATAGTACCTTTCAACCTGAAGAGAGATTTATTCCGGCAAGACATGAGTGTTTCCCACTAGGGCTGCATGGCTCCAAAATATTATTCCTTTTCAACTTATATCCAGATATAAGGTACCCTCTTTGTGTTTATATACACATATTTCTAAGTATATTCCTTCTTATATAAGAATGAATCAATGAGGCTTCCAGTAAGCTATAAAGGAAAAAAAAAAAAAAAAAAGAGAGAGAGAGAGGAAAAGAAAAAAGAAAAAACACATATAAGACACATTTCAGAGCAATCTTTTTTTCTTACATGTAGTGTACATTCTTGACTATTAAGAATTTATTTTTCTTGTCTAATAAATAACTATATTGGTGATATTTCAGACAGTGTAGAAAAGCTTGTAACATATACAAAATATCTAGAAAGTCATATTCTATTTATATCTTTTTCAACTATTATGATAGATTCAGGGTGTACATGTGCAGGTTTGTTACCTGGACATATTGCATGATGCTGACGTTTGCGGTATGAATGGTCCCATTACCCAGGTGCTGAGTATAGCACCTGATACTTAGTTTTTCTACCCTTGTTCCCACCTTGCACCCCGCCTCCCTGCCCAATAGTTCCTAGTTTCTATTGTTGTCCTCTTTGTGTCCATAGCACACAATGTGACAATATGTGATATTTGGTTTTCTGTTCCTGTGTTAATTCACTTAGGATAATGGCCTCCAACTCCATGCATGTTGCTGCAAAGGACATGATTTCACTCATTTTATGGCTGAGCAGTACTCCATGGTGTATATTTACTACAGTTTCTTTATTCATTCCACCACTGATGGGCTCCTAGGTTGATTCAGAGTTTGTGCCATTGTGAGTAGAACTAAGATAAATACGTGAGTGGATGTGTATTTTTCGTAGAACAATTTGTTTTCTTTGAATATACACCCAGCAATAGGATTACTGGGCTTTATGACAGTTCTATTTTAAGTTATTTGAGAAATTTCCAAGTTGCTTTCCACAGAGACTGAACTAATATACATTCCCACCTCAGTGTGTAAGCATTCCCTTTTCTCTGTTACCTTGCCAGGATCTGTTGTATTTTGACTTATTAATAATAACCATTGTGAGTGGTGTCAGACAGTACCTTATTGTGGTTTTGATTAGCATTTCTCTGATGATAGGTGATGTTGACCATGTTTTTTGGGCCACTTGTATGTCTTCTTTTGAGAACTTCTATTCTTCACTTTTGTCCATTTTTAATGGAGTTATTTGATTTTGTTTATTCAGTTGTTTAAGTACCTTTTCTACTGTGCATAGTAGGCATGTATTGGATGCATAAATCGTGAATATTTTCTCCCATCTGTTGGGTTGTCTGTTTACTCTATTGATAGTTTCCTTTGCTGTGCATAAACTCTTTGGTTTAATTAAGTCTCACTTGTCAATTTTTGTTTTCTTTGCAATTGCTTTTGAGAACTTAGTCATAAATTCTTTACCAAGGCTGATATCGAGAATAGTGTTTTCTAGATTGTCCTCTAGGTTTCTAATAATGTGAAGTCTTAATTTTAAATTTTTAATATATCTTGAGTTGATTTTTATATGGTGAAAGGTAGTATTTAAGTTTCATTCTGCATATAGCTACGCAACTATCCCAGCACCAATTATTGAATAGGCAGTTCTTTTACCATTGATTGTTTTGGTCAACTTTGTCAAAAATTGGAAGGCTATAGGTGTGCAGCTTTATTTGCCTATTCTCTATTCTGTTGCATTAGTGTGTGTGTGTCTTTTTTTTTTTTTTTTTTTCAAGTACCATGCTCTTTTTTATAGTATTATTTGAAGGTGTGTAATGTGAGGCTTCTGGCTTTGTTCTTTATACTCACGGTTGCTGTGGCTATTCAGGCTTCTTTTTGATTCCCTATGAATTTTAGAATAGTTTTTTCTAATTCTTTGAAACATAATGTTTGTAGTTTGATAGAAATATTTGAATGTGTAGATTTCTTTGGGCAGTATGGCCATTTTTTAAAAGTTAATTATTCTAATTCATGTGCATGGATTTTCTTTCCATTTTATTATGTCATCTATGATTTATTTCAGCAGTGTTATACAGTTCTCCTTGTAGAGATCTTTCACCTTCTTGGTTAAATGTATTTCTAGATACTTTGTTTTTTGTGGCTATTGTAAATGGAATTGCATTCTTGAATTCACTCTCAGCTTGAATGTTACTAGTGATAAAGATGCTACTAATTTTTGTACATTAATTTTGTATATAGAACATTTATCCTTTACAGCCACATTTGGCAGAGTCATTAGGGTTTTCCAAATAGAGAATCATATAATCCATGAACAGATAGAGTTTAATTTATTCTTTTCCTGTTTGGATGTCTTTTATTTATTTCTCTTGCTTGATTTCTCTAGCTAGGACTTCCATTACTATGTTGCATAAAAATGGTGAGAGTGGGCATCTTTGCCTTGTTCCACCTCTCATAGTGGATGTGTCTAGCTTTAATACCCATTTGTTATGATGTTGGCTGTGGGTTTGTTATAGCCGGTTCCCATTATTTTGAGGTGCATTCTTTTGACGCCTAGTTTATTGAGAATTTTTATCATAAAGCAATCTTGGATCTTATCAAAGCTTTTCCTACATCTATTGATACAATCATATATACATAGTTTTAAAATTCTTTTTATGTGATAAATCACATTTACTGACTTTCATATGTTGAACCAGCCTTGCATCCTAGGGATAAAGCTTACTTGATTATGCTGAATTAACTTTCTGTTGTGCTGTTAGATTCATTTTGCTAGTATTTTGTTGAAGATTATTGTGTCTTTATTCATCAGAGATATTTACCAGTAGTTTTTTGTTTTTTTTAATTGTGCTTTTGCCAGGGTTTGGTATCAGGGTGATGCTGGCTTTCTAGAATAAGTTAGGAAGGAGTACCCCTTATCCTTGAGTTTTTGGAACCGTTTCAGTCGAATTGGTACCAGCTCTTCTCTGTACATTTGGTTGAATTTGGCTGTGAATCTATCTGCTCTGGAGATTTCTTGGATGGTAGTTTTTATTATTAATTCAATTTCAGATTGGAATATTTGTTCATGTTTTCGTTTTTGTTTTTTTTTTTTTTTTTAATTCAACTTTGGGAAATTGTTTCCACGTACTTATCCATTTTCTCTAGATTTTTTATTTTGTATGCATTGAAGTTTTCTTTATAATCTCTGAGAATCTTTTGTATTTCTATGGGACTGATTGTAATGTCTCCTTCTTCACTTCTGACTGTGCTTATTTGAATCTGCTTTTTCTTTTAATCAATCTAGTGGTATATTGGTCTTGTTTATCCATTCAAATAATCAACTTTGCTTTTCATTGATACTTTTTAGGAATTTTTGGTTCAATTTAATTAAGTTTGGCTTTTATTTTAGGTATTTCTTCTCTTCTGCTAGCTTTGGGGTTAGTTTGTTCTTTTATCTATTAGTTCCTCTAGGTGCGATGTTAGATTATTAATCTGAGATTTTTCTAACTTTTTGTGGTGGGTGCTTAATGCTATAAACATTCCTCTTAACTATGCTTTTGCTGCATCCCAGAGGTTTTGGTATGTGTTTTCTCTGTCTTCATTTGTTTCAAAGAATGTTCTTATTTCTGCCTTAATTTTGTTGTTTACACAAAAGTCATTCAGGATCAAGTTGTTTAATTTCTATGTAATTCAGTGGGTTTGAGAGATCTTCTTGGTATTGATTTCTGGTTTTATTCCATTACGTTCCAATAGTATCAGGGGTATAATTTTTTTTTTTTTAATTTATCGAGACTTGCTATATAGCTGAATGTGTGGTCGATCTTGGAGGATATTCCATGTGCAAATGAAAAGAATGTATGTTCTGTAGTTTATGGGTGCAGTATTCTGTGGATGTCCATTTGTTGTAACTGGTCAAATGTTGAGTTGAAATCCATAATTTTTGTTAGTTTTCTGTCTTGATGATCTGTCTAATTCTGACAGTGGGGTGTTGAAATCCCTCTATTATTGTGTGGATGTCTACGGCTTTTCATAGGTTTGGAATTTCTTGCTTTGTGAATCTAGGTGCTCCAGTGTTGGGCGCATATGTATTTGGGATAGTTAAGTATTCTTGTCAAATCAAACTTTTATCCTAAGTAATTCTATTCTTTGTCCTTTTTACTGTTGTTGGTTTAAAGTCTCTTTCTGTGATATTGGAATAGCAATTCCTGATCACTTTTGTGTTTCACTTGCATTTTATAAACTTCTCCAATTTGTTACTTTGAGCCTATGAATGTTGTTTTGTATGAGATTGGTCTCTTGAAGACAGCAGTTGGATTGGTCTTGTTTGTTTGTTTGTTTTTTGTTTATTTGTTTATTTCAATTTGCCCATCTCTGCTTTTGTAGTTGGTTGTTTGGACCATTTGCATTCAAGGTTAATATTGATATGTGAGGTTTTGATCCTATCGTAAAGTAGTTAGTTGATTTCTTTGTAGTTTCTATTGTGTGGTTGCTTTATAGGGTCTAGGGCCTATGTACTTATATGTGTTATTGTGGTTGCAGGTATCATTCTTTCATTTCCGTATTTAGAAAACCCTACATAATCTCTTCTAATGTTGGTCTAGGGGTAATAAATTCCCTTAGAATTTGTTTATCTGAAAAGATTTTGTTTCTTCTTCGTTTTTGAAGCTTAGTTTGTTGGGATATTAAATTCTTGGTAGTAATTCCTTTACTTGAATATTGCTAGAAATAGATCCCCAGTTTATCCTGGCTTATAAGATTTTTGTTGAGAACTTCACGTGTAACCTGATGGAGATCCCTCTGTACATAATCTGATCTTTTCCTTTAGTTGCCCTTAATATTTTTTCTTTAGCATTTATTTTGGACAGTCTGGTGACTATGTGCTTTGGTCATGTTCATTTTTATAGTATCTCACAGGTGTTCTCTGGATTTCTTTTTTATTTGGATGTCTGCCTCTCTAGCAAGGTTAGGGGGATTTGCTTGAATTATTTCCTCAAATATGTTTTCCAGGTGGTTTGCTTTTGTTCCTTCTCTCAGGAATGCCATTAATTCATAGGTCTGATCACTTTATATACTCCTGTATTTCTTGAAGAAATTTTTATTTCTTAAAATTCTTTTTTCTTTATTTCCGTGTAACTGGGTTAATTTGAAAGACCAGTCATCCAGCTCTGAAATTCTTTATTTTGTTCTTTCTAGACTGTTGGCAAAGCTTTCAATTGCATTTTAAATTCTCAGGAGAGGTTTTTCTATTCCAGAAACTCTGATTGATTTTTAAGATATCTATCTCTTTCTTCATTTCATGGATTGTTTTAGAAATTTCTTTGTGTTGATTTTTAACCTTGTCTTGGATCTCATTGAGCTCTCTTGCAATCCATGCTTTGACTTATTTATCTGTAATTTGTGAATTTCTCTTTTTGTTAGATTCCATTGCTAGAGAGCTAGTGTGATCCTCTGATGGTGTCACAACATTCAGATTTTTTATGGTGTTAGAATTTTTGTGCTGGTTCCTTCTCATCTGGAGATGGTGGCACTTTAAATTTTTGTAATTATTTTAATGCTGGTAGAATTTTTTCTTTTTCTTTCTTCCCCTATAACAATATTTTTCCCATTCCCCTTTCTCCCCTCCCTATGGGTACAACTGTAGAGAATGTTGGATAGTGTCCTTTGACTTTGCCTCTATAGCCCCATGCACTTCTTTTGGCAGGTTTTATACTGGTCTGTGCAGTTCAATGTACAAGCCAGCAGAGGGTGCTTATAGAGGTAACAGCTTACTGCACCCAACACAGCTCAGTATACATTATCGTTTACTGGCAGAAGCTCCCTGTTACCTCAGGCAATTGGCTGACTCCTAGAATGGTTAGTGAACTGAGCTCTCTGCAGAGGCCTGCATTTTGGGGACCGTGATAAATGGGACCAGACTGGGCAGTTCTGCCTACAGGTCCCCTGATGGCAGCCACAAACACTTTCAGTGAAGAAAAATCCCATGGGTCACCACCAGGCACTCAGAGGTGTGCCTAGGCATGGAGCTGAGGAACCTCCTCAGCCCCAAAATCTCTGCACAGTAATGAGAGGTGGCCTAATCTCCTAATACAGGAGAGTGGGTCCTTCAGATACCAAGAAGTCTTCCTTGGCTTGAAGTAGAGTGGGTCCCCTGCACCAAGATGTCTGCACAGGAGAGGTGGGGCAACTCAGGCTGCTGAACCAGACTAGCAGGTGCTCTGGATTCCTGGAAATCTGACTGAGCTTGTAAAAGTGAGTCCCACCCAACCCCAAACCCCACCTGCACCAGGATCTCTGCACAGGAAGGATGGAGAAGCTCAGGCTGCTGATCCAGCTGAGCTGATGTTCCAAATGCCTGAATATCTGCTTGGTTAGTGGAGCAGACAGGTCCTTGCTGCTCCACAATCTGTATTCACAAAGAGTAGGGACTAAGAGCAGGATGCCTCTTGGCTGCTGAACCAGACAAGAGGGTGCTCCAAACGCCTAGATTTCTGTCTGGAGTTGGAGCAAAGAGGGCCTTGCTACACAAGATGTCAGGAGGGCAAGCTGGGGCACCCAGCAGTGGCACATATGGACCAGTTCTAGGTCACCAAGCTGGCCCTGCCTTCAGTCCTTTCCATCCAGGAGAAACTGCAGCTGTAGCAGCTGTCCTCCTGCCCCAGGATTGTGACTAGGGAGAGCATAATTCCACCACCTACTGCTGAGCTGCTTTCCGTAGCTCTGGCTATGAAGGCCCTTACCCCACTCCAGAGAGAGAACTCCAGTCTTTGTCCTGAAACTAAAATGCCTGCACGGCCATGTTTCTGGATCACCAAAGACTGGCTATTTATGCACCTTGATTGAAAGTGGCATCCTGCTCTCAGCCCCACATTTGAGAAAATATCTGCAGCTTTTTCTTGTGTCTTTTCCTCACAGTATCTCCAAGTCTATCCTCAAGTTGCTGCCAGGGCTTGGGAGAAACAAAATTCTGTCCTTCAGCCTTTGTTGCTCAAATGTCTAGGGAAAAGGTGAGTCACAGAGGGTGGTTCTCTCCCTCTCTCACATACTGGGGCTTCACTCACTTGTATCAGCCAGACACCATCACAGGGGCTGTTTACTAGTGTTCTTCTTGGGATCTGTGGTATCCTTTATGATTCTGGTGGATTCCCATTTTTTTCTTCTCAAAGAAGAGTTCATCTTTATGCACTATCTTGTTATCTCCAAGTGACTAAGGCATGCTGAATGCTTCTAATTAGGTATCTGGAGAAAAAAGAAAGTTATATTTTAAATTTGATCTTTTTGTTCTTTTAAAGTCATACATGTACAAAATTTGAACATAAAGCGAATTCTACAAAGCTTATAATGAGAGTTAGCAGTTGCTTGGCTCAATCCTTCTGACCCTGAAATTCTTCTCCCTAAATTCAACCATATTCAATTCTTCTAAGTTTTATTATGGTATTTTTAAATATTTCTAAGTAATATGTTTATTCTATTACTTCTTTATTTTTCAATTTGGGGGAATATAAGGAATGACTATAAAGTGATGATTAAATACATATATAAGCACATAAGCTTATATACACATATGTCTCAAATTTGCATAAATGTAAACATGCTTTATGTACTTATTACATTGTGAACTATAAAATCTGATATTATTTGTTTCCTTTGGGAATTTTAATGTTTAGTATCCATTTAATATGTCATAATATTATTTTTTAATATTCTGATTGTTTGCTGTCTTTTTCAGATAGGCTCAGAATTTTTAGTTTCTATATTACCCTAAAGGTATGTATTTTTAATTATTAACAAATTATCCCTGAAGGTTCTTGAACTTTATTCTACTTAACAATTCATATTTGGTATTATCTAGTCTTTTTTCATGGCTCATATAATAATGACTTTATTTTCTTACCTCTGAAAAATCTCTTACATTAAAACAATCCTGCAGAATTGAAAATCAACTATCAGAATTCTAAGTGAATGCTTGAATTTTTTTAGAGTAATGTTGTAACATATAATTGCAGCTTGAACTATAGAATATTATGAAAGCTTTGTATGAAATTAAATTTGTTGTTTAAAGTTTGTAATACACAAAATTACATAATTTTATAAAACAAAAAAAATTGTACTAAAAAAACAGGGTTAAATCAGAGAAACAATTATACTTTCGTGGAAAGGTACACATCTCAATTAACTTAGCAAGTCTTTAAAAATCAAATAATAAAGAAATATATATTATGAGGATATCCTCCATAAAAATTACAATGTTATGACGAAATTTTTTAATCAGTTGAATTTTTAATGTTGTTTCTAGTATTTGAATATGTTCACCACTTACATGACTGTTATTTCCTGTTTCCACAATCTTTGCAAGATTAAAAAATGAATACAAATGAAATTACACTGATACACAGAAAGAGCTATTTGGATTATTATACTTTACTCCTATTGTTGGTATTCCAAGCAACCACTGTAAAAACTCTTTCAAATACATATAGTTTTGACTAATGTTATGATTAATGCCTTGTTTTTTCTCAACTAATATCAGAATTTTCACTACATTCAGTATAACCTTTTGAAGAACAAGACCGTGGAACACTTTGTTTACTTAGTCCTATGGAAGTTACAAATATGATATGTCCCACTCTTTATTGAAATAACTTTAAAAGGAGATGATGTAGCATAATGGTTAAAATCTAAATCTCTCTACAGTCAAAAAATCTAGGATTGAAGTATGGTTCTACCATTTACTAGGTATTCAAACATTTTAGGTCTCAGATTTTTCATTAGTAAATGGAGGATAACTATACCTACCTCCTGGAATTGTTGTGAAGATTAAATGTAATTATGTTTTTATGAGGCACTTAAAATAATGCCTTGCATACAATAATTACTCAATATAAATGTTAGCTATAATTATCACTGGAATAAAGTTTTCTAGCTACTTCTATTGCACGCGTCATATGAAGTGTAGTTTTGGATTCAGGCTACACAATGGCTGCTGTGGATGCTAAAAAATAAGATATTTGGAACACATTGCACTTCTTTTCAGGGCCAGGGCAAGAGTTCAACCATTATCAGCAGTGAATAAACTAATGAAGAATTTTGATTGTCCACCCAGTACAGAATTGAGAACATGGGCCAAGATAAGCAGGCATGATAAATCTGTAGCGGTAATAAATGTGGTTTCATCAGTTACAGCCAGTGGTCCAAGTGGGTTCTCACTATGTGAGGAATGAATTAAAAAAAGATGCCTGAATTAGATCAAAACATCCTAGTCTGGCTGGTATATGTGGATTTTACTCTGGCTCACAATAATTATTAGGTTAATTATAGAATGTTTATTTTATCTTTAAACTCTATTATAATTTGTACTTTGTTTTCCTTTAAACAGTCGTTCCTTTTCTCTGTTTCTCATTCCCTAAGAATATATAAGATAGAAAACTTTTTCAGAAAATGGCATTTTAATAAGAGCACAAAATATAAGATTAAGATAGTTGCAATGGCATTCTTTCTCTGATATTAATCAAGCCATTCACCTTGAAATATCACATAATGACTATCCTTCTCTGATTTTTTAAAATAAGCTGGTATAATGATCATATAAAAATAATGTGGCTTCTATGGTTTTTGGTTAGATTGCTTTATGGTGCTAATATTATTTTATCAACCCTATTAAAATTATATTACTATTTCCTGCACTGAAGGACAAATTTAAAATATGATAGATTTAATGTAGATAAATTTTAGGTCATTGAGAAAAGTAAAAATAATGCTCTATTAGAAATCTCATATGTGGAAATTGCCCATAATAAAGATAAATGTAACAAAATTTGAGGCTTCCTTGCCTGTCCATTTCTTAAATGTTTCTACATTTTAAATTCTTCTATATGTTAAAGATTTTAATGTCTTAAAGTAAAGGGAGAAATTACAGAGAAAGAGGACTGATTTGCAAGTGAAAAGATGGTAGTAGTAGATAATTTCTAGAAACTACACACAAACACAGCAGCATAATATTAATTATGCAGTTTCTTTTCTCTAAAATGATAAAGAAAAAAATTTGAAAATGACACATGAAAGTATAATTTGTTTTGAGAAAGAAGCATTCAAAATTCACAATGGTCCTGCCTACAGTGATCTATGTAATGGGAGTCAGTGAGATAAATTGTGAACAAAATGGATGGTGGAGTCAGTTTGTATCAAATTGGAAATGCTATTTAATTACTCTGTCCCCCAATTTACTCCTATGAGAAAGCAGTAAAATTTAAAAAAAAAAAATGATAAGTTTGCTTTGAAGCTTATATTGGACAATATATATAAAGGATAGTGTCTAGAAATACCTGATGTTTGTAAATATTTGATTTCTTATTTTCTTTTCTGTGAGAGAAATAGGGAAATTATTAATCATGAATTTCTTGTATCATGTCTAAATTGACATTACAACTGTAACAATCTCTGAACATCATGCTTTCCATTGGTCAATAAGTTGACCAAACTAAACAAACACATCTGTATGAACCAAAGTTACATGTATTTATCAATACAATTAAAAGTTAATTATTAGGGTACAGCAAATACATCTGTGTTATGACATATTCAAGTTTCTGATAAGAATAAATAAGAGGTGCTCATTTCAGAAGCCCATATACAAAAATTAGAACAATACAGAGAAGATTAGAATGCCCCCTGGCAAAGATGACATGCAAATTTATGAAGAATTCCATATTTGTACTATCTAAGGTCTATGCTAAGGAAAAAAAAAAAATCTTAAAAACAGCTAGAGAAAAGGATCTAATTCCCTATAAAGGAAATGGAAACAGAGTTAAGAGCAGACTTCCCAGGAGAAACTTTACAAGCCAGATGAGACTGGGGGCCTATTTTTAGACTTCTTAAGAAAAATAAATGTCAACCAACAATTGCATATCTTGCCAAACTAAGCTTCATAAGGAAGAAATTTAAAATTTCCCAGATAAGCACATGCTAAGGGAATTCATCATCACCAGACCAATCACGTAAGAAACGCTCAAAGGAGTTTTAAACGTGGAAAAAAAAAGAAAATACTTGCTACCATGAAAGCACACTTACAGACAAAATCCACAGGTCCTCTAAAGCAGTTACACAATTGAGACTACACTGTACCTAGTCAGAAACATTATGACAGGAACGAAACCTCACATATCATTATTAACTTTTAACATAAATGGCCTAAATACTCCACTTAAAAGCTATAGATTGGCAAATTGGATTTAAAGATGACCCAACCATCTGCTGCCTTCAAAAACCCACCAAACGTGTAATGACATCCACAAACTCATAATAAAGGAGTAGAAAAAGATATATCACACAAATGAAAAACAAAAAGGAAGCAGGGATTGATATTCTTGTATGAGATAAAATAGACTTTAAAACAATAGTAAAATAAAAAAAGACAAAGAAGGGCATTATATAATGCTAAAGGGTTCAATTAAACAAGAAGATTTAATTATTCTAAACATATACACACCCAACACCAGAGAATACAGGTTAATAAAACAAATATTAGTAGATCCAGGAAAGAGACAGGCATTCATATAATACTAGTAGGGAGCTTTAAAACCCCACTGACAGATCACTGAGGCAGAAAACTAACGAAGAAACTCTGGAATTAAATTGAACTCCTGAACAATAGAACCAATACACATCTACACAAAATTACACTCAATAAAAAATATACATTTTTCTCATCTGAGCATGGAACATTTTCTAAAATTCATCATATGCTTGGTCATAAATAAAGTCGCAATAATTTTTTAAAAATTTCAATCATATCAAGCACCTTTTCAGATCACAGTGAAATAAAATTAGAAGTCAATACTGAGGGAAGCTCTCAAAACCACACATGAACATGGGAACTAAATAACTTCATTCTGAATAACTTTTGTGTAAGCAATAAAATAAAGGCAGAAATAAAAAAAAAAATAAGTAAATGGAAACAGAAATAACAAACTAAAACTTCTGGGATACAGCAAAAACAGCATTAAGAGGAAAGTTTATAGCACAAAATGCCTACATAAAAAAATAAAGATCTTAACAATCTAGTGTCACATCTCAAGGAACTCAAAAAAAAAAAAAAAAAAAAAAGAGACATCAGAACAGAACTAAATTAAATTGAGACCAAAAAATTATACAAAGGAACAACAAAATGAAAAGGTGGTTCTTTGAAAGGATAAACAAAACTAATAGAAGACTAGCTATAAACCAGCAAATCAAGACAGAAGTTTCAAATAAGCACAATAAGAAATAATGAAGATCACATTATGAATAATGTTACAGAAATACAAAAGCTTCTTAGAGACTGCTATGAACATAATTATGCACACAAACTAGAAAACCTAAGGGAAATGGAAACATTCCTGGAAATATACAATTTCTCAACATTGAACTAGGAAGAGGTTGAAATTCTCTACAGGAAAATAATGAGGTATGAAATTGAATTAGTAATAAAATTTCTACCAAAAGAGAAAATAGAACCAAGCAGATTCACAGTCAAATTCTATCAGATAAAGAAGAGCTGGTACCAATCTTACTGAAACTATTCCAAAAAGTCAAGAAAGAAGAATTTCTTCCTAACTCATTTTACAAAATCAGTATCAGCCTGATAGCAAGATTCAATAAGGACACAAACAACAATGACAACAAATTACAGGCCAATATCCTTGATGAAGATGTAGACAAAAATCCTCCATAAAATATTAGCCAAATGAATCCAGCAACACAACAAAATATAATTAATCTTGATCAAGTGTATTGCATTGTGGAGATGAAAGGATAGTTCAAAATACACAAATCAATAAATCTTATTAACCACATAAACAGAATTAAAAATAAAAACCATATGGTCATCTCAATAGAGACAGATAAAGCATTTGACAAAACCCAATATCCCTTTATAACTAAAGCCCTCAACACACTAGGCATTTAAGGCACATACTTCAAAATAATAAGAGCCGTATATGATAAACTCACAGCCAGTGTTATACCACATGTGGAAAAGTTGAAAATATTTCCCCTAGGAACTGAAACAAGACAAAGATGTCCACTTTCACTACTGCTATTCAACATAATACTGGAAGCCCTAGCCGGAGCAATCAGGTAAAAGAAAGAAAAAAAAAGACATCTAAATTGGAAAAAAAGAAGCCAAATTATCTCTGATTGCTGATGACATAATCTTATACATAGAAAACCCTAAACAGTCCTCCAAAATACTCCTAGATTTGATAAAGAAGTTTAGTAAAGGTCCAGGATGCAAAATTAACATACAAGAATTAGTTGTATTTCTATACACCAACACTCAAACTGAAACCAAATCAAGAACTAAATCCCAATTACAATAGCTATATAGACAAAATATATCTGGCAATACATTTAACCAAGGCTATGAAAGACTGTTACAGGAATATTACAGGAGAACTACAAAACACTGATGAAAGAAATTATAGATAACAGAGACAAATGTAAAAACATCCCGATCTCATGGATAAGAAAAATCAATGTCATTTACATGACTATACTGCCTAAATCAATCTACAGATTCAACACAATTTCTTTAAATTTACCAATGTTATTTTTTACAGAATTGGAAAAAAAAAAACTCTTTTAAAATTCATAGAAAAACAAAAATAGCCTGAACAGCCAAAGCAATCCTAACTAAACAAACAAAACAACAACAACAACAAAACTGGAAGCATCTTGTTACCTGACTTCAAACTGTATTACAGGGCTATAGTAACCAACAAAGCATGTACTGGTACAAAAATACACACACAGATCAATGGAATAGAATAAGGAACCCATAAATAAAGCCACATACATAAAAGAAACTGATCTTTGACAAAGTTGTCAAAAATAAAAGATGGGGAAAGGACGTTCTATTCAATAAATGGTGCTAGGAAAACTGGGTAGGCATATGCAGAAGAGTGAAACTGGACCACTATATCTCATTACGTACAAAAATTAACTCAAAATAGATTAAAAACTTAAATGTAATAACTGAAAGTATAAAAATACTAAAAGAAAATCTAAGAAAAATTATTCTGGACACTGGCTTAGGCTAAGAATTTATGATTAAGACTTCAAAAGCAAATGCAATAAAAAAAAATATGTCAGTGGCACTTAAACTAAAGAGCTTCTGCATAGCAAAACAAATGATCAGAAAAGTAAACAGTCAACCTACAAAATGGCAGAAGGTATTTTCTAACTATGCATCTGACAAGGGACTAATATTCAGATTATATAAAGAACTTAAGCAAGTCAACAACAACAACAAAAAAAAAAAACCCACAAATAAACCCATCAAAAAGTGGGCAAAGAATGTAGACAGAAATTTCTCAAAAGAAGTCATATGCATGGTCAATAAACATGTGTATAAATCATCAACATCACTAATTATCAAAGAAACGCAAATTAAAACCACAATGAGATATCATCTCACACCAGTCAGAATGATTATATAAAAAGTCAAAAACTAACAAATGTTGGCAAGGATGCAGAGAAAATAGAATGTTCATACACTGTTGGTGGGAATGTAAATTAGTTTAGTCATATGGAAAACAATATACAGATTTTTCAAAGGACTAAACATAGAACAACCACTACCATTTGACCTAGTAATCCTATTACTGGGTATTTACCCAAAGAAAAATATATTGTTTTATCAAACAGATACCTGTACTTGTGTGTTTATTGCAGCACTATTCACAATAGCAAAGTCATGAAACTAACCTAAATATCCATCAGTGGTTGACTAGATAAAAAATGTGGCTTGTATGCACCACAGAATACCATGCAGCTATGAAAAAGAATGAAATCATGCCCTTTGCTGCAACATAAACGAAGCTGGAGACTATTCCTAAGTAAAATAACCGAGAAGCAGAAAATCAAATACTACATGTTCTCACTGATAAGTGAATGATAAAAAATGGGATGGGTATACATAGACACAAAGATGGAATAGACACTGGTGACTACAAAAGGTGAGAGAGAGGGAGGAGGAATGATTCAAAAACCTCCCTATCATGTACTATGTTCACTATTTGGATGATGGGTTCACTAGAAGGAAACCTCATCATTACACAATAAAGTCATTTAACAGACCTGCACACGTATCTCCTGAACTTAAAAATTGTTTTAATTAATTAAATAAAAAATGAAAATAATGAGCAAAAAGAAAAAAGTAAGAATACCAAAAAACAATGTTGAGAACATATTCTTATTCAAAATACTTACAAGATAAGACACATTTTCATTAGCTAATTATTTTGTGTAAGTGTTGTTATTATGAACCACAAAGTGCAAACTAGACAGTAAATGTTTCTTTACAACCAGATTACATGTTGTATAAAATAGAACTAAATAAAGATATCTTTATCACTTCCTTTTAAAACATTTATACTCTAGCAGCATGTAGCTAACTATTTTTGGCTTATGCAAAGCAGATTTTCAGTTGGTATTTTTAAAAGTATTATGTTAATGCTCTTCACTATCTGTAGGTGGTTGCATCATTATGCTTCACATTACTCTTAATATGTTCCATATATAGATATATAGGTTTTCTGTGGTTTGAAGCATTATAGAAAAAAAATACCCTTGGAAAAATAGAATTCTGATGGATATTAATTTTTTAAGTAAATTAAATATATTTTCTGGAGATAATTTATACTATCCTAAAGAGGAGAGAAATAATTAAGATTTGTAGGTAGACTACAAGCTACTATGAGCAATTTAAACCTTTTTTCTTGCCAGATATCTTATCTCTTCTAACAACAAAAAGCAAAACTAACTAATTTGTTGTTGAGAATCATCCTCTTCTTCATTATGAGCAACTATTTATTAATAGTATTATTAACCATCACAAACTGAATCTATTATAGTTATATAGTTTTACTCCCTTTAATAAAAGTGGGCTATCCTCATTATTCTGGGTTACCTATACAACTCTTTTGTGGTGGGTTGTCTATACAACCCTCTTGGGTTGGCCAACTGGAATGGATTAAGTCTTGTCCTTAGGATGTCAATCAGATTGGGTTTTCTGTGTATCCATTTGCTTTGGTAAATTCAAATGATGAGAAGGCATTTTTCACTGTGCAGAAATTAGGCATAAAATCGGCCCCAAATATAAATTTTCTACACATTTAAAAGAAAACAACAACAAAAAAAATAGCAAACAAATGAGCTGGTCCAGATATAGATAGGGGTACCTTCTTTGGTAACTTCTACCAAATACTTAAGAAAGGAAACTCAATATTACATAAAAATATCAAGAATATTAAAGGTGAAAAAAGGCTTTCTAAATAGTTTTGTGAATATAGGATGACCTTGATATCAAATCATGACAAAGACAAAATAAGAAAAACAATTCAGGCCAATGGCTATTATTGAACATTGATATCAAGATTCTAAATATATTATTAGCTATATGAATCTATTAAGGAATAAAGGGAAATATAAATCAAAACAAATTATGTTTATTCTAGGAACACAATATTTTTCATGATTTCAAGGATGTACACTTATCTGCAAACTCATGAATTAGTTTACATTAAATATGTACAGGTTTTCATTTGTCCATCATACCTCAAAAGATATTTAAAAACATTTTATTAACAATAAAAATGAATTCATGCAAATGTATACATTACAGGAGAAAATATATACAAAAAAGGGTAATTATAAGTGAAAGATTGAGAATTTTATTACATTCACATTATTAACCTAATGTTTTTCAAATAAGCCATCAGGGTAGTAAAAATTATATTTCATAAAAAAATTTGTTTCCTAAAAATTTGAAATATACTTGTATAATGAATTTAGCTCTAATTTTATTAGCACTATACTATTACAGGTGTAGTGCAAATTAACTTGGAATATCATTAACTTGTCTCAGAAACCAACTCTTACAGTGTTTTGCCATTCATTTTACTTATGCATAAAACATAATCACTTTGTTGTTATGATGATTTTGGATGTTATGTATAAGAAATATAATAAGTATTCTAATAAGGACATAAAATGAAATATAAAATGCTCAGTTAAAACTACAAAAGGCAGAAAAAGAGTGGAACAAACAGAAAGAAACAGAAGGCAAAACCAATAAGTAGAAAAAAGTAATAAATATGGTAGATATTAATCCAACTATATCAATATTCACTTTAAATGTCAGTGGTCTGAATAATCCAATTAAAAGAAAGATGCTAACATAGTGGATTTAAAATAATCATAAACATACGTTCTCTTCAAAACACTCATTTTAATATAAAAAACTCATAGATTAAAGGTAAGAAGTGGGAAAAATTCTATCATGTTAACACTAATAACAAGAAATATTGAGTAGTTATATTAATTTTAGATACAGCCCACTTTGGAGCAAAACATAAAATGACCAGAGACAAAGCAGTATATTGCATAATTAGGAAGAAGACACAACATTTCTCAATCTGTATGGGCCTAATAACAGAGTGTCAAAATAGATAAGACAAAAACAGACAGAAATGCAAGAATAAATAGATTAATACCTCATTGTAGTTGGAGACTTCAATACTCCTATCAGTAATTAACAGATCCAGTAACAGAAAATCACTAAGGACATAATTGAACTCACCAACTTCATCAACCAACTGGATGTAATTTACATGCATAGAGTATTTTATTCAACAACAGAAGAATACACATTTTTTTCCAAGCCCAAATTAAACATTCAACAAGATAGAACATATTTTGGGCCACAAAACACATCTTACCAATTTTTAAAATATTAATCACATAAATATGCTGTCTTTGTTCTCAGATAACATGATTGTCTATGCATAAAATTGCAAGCAATCAACAACAAAATAGTTGAACTAATAAGCAATTAAAATAAGGTTGCAAGATATAAGACTGATATATCCAAGTCAACAGAGAATAATTAAAATTTGAAATTAAAATCAAAATTGTATTTACATTAACACCAAAAAATGAAATACTTAGTTAAAAATCTAGTAGAGTATGTACAAAATATATATAAGGAAAATCATAATACTCAGATGAAAGAAATTGGAGAAGATATAAGTAAATGTAAATGTATTTATATAAATAGAATATTATCTATACAGACAATCTCAATCAAAATCTTAACAAATAATTTTATGAATGTTGACAAACAGATCATAAAGTTTATATATGAAGGGAAAACACACAACACAGCCAACACAATATTGGAAGACAAGACAAACTTGGAAAGCTGACATTACCTGACTTTAAGACTTACTATAAAGCTAAAGCAATCAAGACAGTATGGTATTGGCAAAATATTATACAAACATATATTGGAGTAGAATAGAGTCCAGAAATAGACCTCCACAAATACAGTCAACTGATTTTTGAGTAAGGAGAAAAGGCGATACATGAATTAAGGGTTTTTTTCTAGCAAATAGTGCAGGAACAACTGGAAAACTTCATTCACAAAATACATAAATAAACCAGACACAAATGTTGTACTTTCCAAAAATCAATTTTTAAAAATCCAAGTTAAAAATGCAAAACTATAGAACTCCTGTAAAATATCATAGAAAAAATTTCAGGGAACCTTGGATTTGGCAGTGACATTTTAGATACAAGAACAAAGGCATGATCTATTTAAAAAAAATAATAAGCTGGTCTTCATTAAAACTTAAAAACTTTGTTCTTCAAAAGACACTGTCAAGATAGTGAGAAGACAAGCTACAGAATAGAAGAAGAATTTTGCAAAAGACATATAGGATAAAAGGACTGTAATCCAAAATATGACAAGAACACAAAAATTAACAATATAAAAAACAAAGAACTCAAAAACGGGCTAGTGATCTAAACAGACACCTCGTCAAAGAAGGTACACAAATGGCAAATACGCTTATAAAAATACGTTCTTGTTTCTCATTAAGGAATTGCAAATTAAAACAACAATGAAATAAGATTACCCACCTATTAAGATGATAAAAATTCAATCATTGACAATACCTAAACACCAGAGAAGATATACAGGAACAGGAGCTCTCATTCATTGTTGATCATAATGCAAAATGGTATAAACATTTTAGAAGATATTTGATAGTTTTTTATTTTTTCTTTTTCAATTTGTATTTTAGAATCATGGGTACATGTGTAGATTCTTTCCAAAGGCATGTTGTATGACACTGAGGTTTGGGGACTGAATCCATCACTGAGGTAGCAAGCATAGTACTCAATAGGTAGTCTTTGCGGCCTTGCCCCACTCCCTCCCTCTCCTCTCTAGTGGCCCCAATGCCTACTATTCCCATATTTATGTCCATGTGTCCCCAGTATTTAGCTTCTAAATAAGTGAGAGGATGCAATATTTGATTTGCTGTTTCTGCATTAGCTTGCTTAGGGTAATGGCCTCCAGCTGCATCTACGTTGCTGCAGAGCACATGATTTCTTTCTTTTTCATGATTGCATAGTATTCCGTGGTGTATATATATCACATTATCTTTATCCAACCCACCATTGATGGGCATTTTAGTTGATTCCAGGTTTTTGCTATTGTGAATAGCACTGTGATGAATACACAGGGATGCATGTCCTTTTGAGAGAAATATTTATTTTATTTTGGGTATATATCCACTAATGGGATTGTTGAATTGAATGGGAGTTCAACTTTTACTTCTTTGAAAAATCTCCAAACCGCTCTCCCAAGTGGCTGGACTAATTTACATTCTCAACAATACTGTATAAGTGTCTTATTTTATCTGCAGCCTTGCCAACATCTGTAATTTTTTGGCTTTTTAACAAAATTCATTCTGACTGGTGTGAGAAGGTATTTCATTGTGGCTTTGTGTGGCTTTGATTTTCATTTATCTGATGATTGGTGATACTGCACTTTTTTCATGTTTGTTGCCTGCCGGTGTGTCTTTCCAGAAGTATCTGTTCATGTCCTTTGCCCACTTTTTAATCGAGTTCTTTGCTTTTTGCGTTTTTATTTGATTAAGTTCCTTATAGATTAGGGATATCACACCTTTGTCAGATGCATAGTTTGGGAATGTTTTCTCCCCTTATGTAGTTTGTCTGTTTACTGCCTTAGTTTCTCTTGTGCAGAAACTCTTTAGTTTAATTAGGTCTCACTTGTCAATTTTTGTTTCTGTTGCAGTTGCTTTTGAGGAAATAGAAATAAATTCCTTGCCAAGGCCAATATTAAGACAGCTATTGCCTAGGTTTTCTTCTAGTACTTTGATACTTTGAGGTCTTACATTTAAGTTGTAATCCATCTTGACTTAATTTTTGCATACAGTGACAGGTAGGGGTCCAATTTTATTCTTATTGTTATGTATAGCCAATTATCTCAGCACCATTTTTGAATGAGGAATCTTATCCCTGTTGCTTGTTTTTGTCAAGTTTTCAAAGATGTGTGGCTTTATGTTTGTGCTCTCTATTCTGTTCCGTTGGACTATGTGTGTTTTTGTACCTGTACCATGCTGTTTCAGTTACTGTAGTTTTGTTGTATGGTTTGAAAACAGGCAATGTGATGCTTCTAGCTTTTTTTCTATTCGATTAGGATTGCTTTCGCTATTTGAACTTCTTTTTCATTTCATATGAATTTTAGAATAGTGTTTTGTTAATTCTGTGAAAAATGATTTTGGTAGTTTGATAGGAATAGTGTTGAATCTGTAGATTGCTTTGGGCACTATGGCCATTTTAACAATATGATTCCTTTGATCCCTGAGCATGGGGTTTGTTTCCATTTATTTGTGTCATCTGTGATTTCTTTCAGCAGTGTTTTGTAGTTCTTCTTGTAGAGATCTTTCACTTCCTTTGCTAGATGCACTCCTAGGTATTTTATTTTTGCGTGTGTGGCTGTTGTAAATGGGATTCTGTTCTTGATTTAGCTCTGACAGAACATTATTGGTGTATAGAAATGCTACTAATTTTTGTACATTGATTATGTATCCTGAAACTTTACTGAAGTTTTTCTTCCAGTTCTATGAGGCTTTTGGCAGAGAGTCTTTAGTGTTTTCTAGGCATATAGAATCATACAAATGGCAAAGAGACATAGTTTGACTTTTTTCCCACTTGGACACGTTTAATTTATTTTTCTTGCCTGATTGCTCTGGCTTCAACTTTCAGTACTATGTTGAATAGGAGTGATGAGAGTGGGCATTCTTCCTTGTTCTGGTTCTCAAGAGAAATGCTTTCAGGTTTTGCCAATTCCATATAATATTGACTGCAGTTTTGTCATATACGGCTTTTATTATTTTGAAGTATGTTCCTTCGATTACTAGTTTTTTGAGGGTTTTTATCATGAAGGGATTTAGGATTTTATTTAAAGCTTTTTCCACATTTATTGACATGATCATTTAAATATTGTTTTAATTCTTTTCTTATGGTGAATCATATTTATTGATTTGCAGGTGTTAAAACAACTTTTCATCTCAGTAATAAGGCCCACTTGATCACGATGAATTTACTTTTTGTTGTGCTTCTGGATTCAGTTTGCTAGTATTTTGTTAAGAATTTTAGCATCAAGGTTCATTAGGGATATTAGCCTGAAGTTTTATTATTATTTTTTTTTTTACTGTGTCTCTATATTTGGCAATTTCTTATAAAACTAAACATACACTTAATTGCAATCCAGCAATTGTACTCTTTTGTATTTAACCTAATTATTTGAAAATTGTGTCTACACAATAACCTGCATGCACATGTTTATAGAAGTTTTATTTGTAATTACCACAACTTGAAAGCAACCAACATGTTTTTCATAGGGGAATGAATAAACTGTGGTACATCTATACAATGGAATATTATTCATTAAAAAATAACTAAATGAAAATAAAATGATCTATCAAGCCATAAATAAACAAGCAGGAACCCAAAATGCATAATTCCAAGTGACACAGGTCAATGTCAAAATATTATATACTCTATGATTCCAACTATATAACACTCTGGAAAGAGCAAAGTTATGGAGACAGTAAAAGATCAGTGATTGCCACATTTCAGAAGGTGGGAATAAATAGGTGGAGTACAGGATTTCAAGGGCAGTGAGATTAATCTGTGTTACAGTATAATGGTGGGTATACATTATATATTTGTCAAAACCCATAGTATGTACAATACTAAAAGTGAAACTTGATATAAACTATGGAATTTAGCTATTAATAATGAATCTATTGGCTCATCAATTGTAACTAATGTATCACACTAATGCAATATAATAATAAGGGAAGCTGTGTGTGATTGAGTGTATGGGGACTCTTTGTATTTTCCATGTAAGTTTTTATAAATCTAGAACTTCCCTAATAACTAGTCTACTGATTAAAAACAAGTTGGACTATTCTTACATGTGTATTCTTCTTGGTCTCATTTCAGTGTGCTTCTTGTAATAATAAATAGCTTATATTGCTTGGAAATCAGATAAATAAAAGTTTGATTTCAGTCTCTGTGACATCTTTTATATTATATTCGAAAAGTTACTTTGTCTCACTTTTTCATCTGTAAATTCTTCTTAACATTGCATTCACTGCTGGCACAATGTGGACTTTTTCTATTTTCTTAGTTTTTATATACAGAAATATATTATGTGTGTTGTCCTGTTTGGGTCAACTATATGCTCTTTCATACCCCTTTCTCTCTTTCACTCTCATTAAGAGATCAGATCATTTAATCTCTTACTGGTATAATCACTGTGGGCTTACGTGGAGATCAATGAAAGATATTTCCCCACTAGAGAATTACTAACGGACTGTCCCTAGGGTAGAGTCATTGGCCAGACATGTTTATTAGAATACATTATCATTATCTCTGTTCTTCTTTCAAAGCCAGGCTAACTAGTGACTTAGAGACTACTTAGTGCAAAGGAAAAACAAAATCTAAGAATTGAACAGAGAGCAATAAATTTTTCCACTGTGTTCTAGAGTTTTGTTTGTTTTTTGCACTTTCCTATATTGGAATGTGAGACTCTCTGAATATTGAAAAGATAATGTATATAATACATGTATGGTACATTTTGCTGTTTATGAAGCACTTGTACATTTCTCATTTCATTTGATTTTTGCAACAATGCTGTGAGGTCTTTGTGGCCAAAGTCTGAACTATGATTAACATGATTAGGCAACTACATTTCTTCAGGTTTTTGATAGAGACCTGACATTTCTACATAGTTTAAAATAAAGAATAGATATTCTTAGTTCATTTCCTTCCTAACCTTGTGACTTTCACGATTCATTGTTAATATAACTAATAACTCCACTTTACATTAAGTAATTATGTTTGTGTGTGCAAACATGTGTGTTCTTTATTGCTGCTGTTATTTTTAGCAAATGTATCTTTTTTTCATTGCCACCATGCTGTATTATTTCTCTCTTTGGCCAACTTATTTCTACCATTATTTTTATATGCACATTTGTGTTTGCAATAAACATTTTTAACTTATGCAAAAAGATATTTATATATAAATCTTATGGTACAAGATAATGTTTTATCTAATCATAAGAAATAAGAAGCTCTGTTATCCAATTCTGTTTGCTCTAAGAAGCACTAGACCAGCACCTTTGCAATGGACATTTCTTAGAATCACAATTATAGTAGCATTCATTTATCAGTATGCCTTATAATTTGTAACTTTTAACTTTTTGATGCCATATTTTAAGGTGATAGTACTCATTCAATTAAAAATGAAAAATTAGATATACATGCAATTTAGTTAAATGGACAGAATTTAATTCCCTTCCCATTTTGCAGTTCTCTTCTTGTATTTTGGAAATGTCTCTGCTCATTAAGCTCACCTCAGAAATGCATCTCTACTCTGTAAGTCCTCTCAAGTGGGCAAGTATTCTTATTCAAAAGATAAATATATAGGATACTGAAATGTACAGGCTTATCACATATATCAAATTAGTAATTAAACCAACAAGAAGATTTAAAATTTGGCCTTTCCTTTCCTTTCCTTTCCTTTAATCATCTGACATACATTATTCCATTAAAATCCATTATATAATTCATACTTTTACCACTCTGGCACTTTTTAAAGGCAAATGTTATATTTTTCAAAAATAAAATTTTATAATTGATCATGGGCTCACAAGGTTACTTGGAGTCAATTTATTGACACAACATTTCTTTCAGAAGCATTTTCCAGAATAAGTGTGAAGAACAGTAGACCTCAGTCAAAAGGGAGGCCAGAGATCTTCATGATTAAAAGAGGATTGTGGCATTGACCTAGTGGTGGCATTGATTTGCCATTGTCGTTTTTTAGACAACAGAATATTTTTATTTAATATAATTTATATTTTGCTACTCTTTGATTATTTTCTGCTAAAATTAGACAACCGAGTATACAACAACATTAAATTTTGGAGAAAGATTTCTTTACAAGGAGTCTTTGCTAAGCATAACAGAATTTAGAATATATTAGTCTTGGAATTTTTATCATAGGCTATTATATATGCTATCATAATTAAAATATTTGGAATTGAAATAATTGAAATGTTATCATAATTGAAATAATTGGGCTACAGAAATATAACACAACAGAATTTAGTTTCATATTTATTTGTGCCTAAGGGATTGAATTTCCATCCAGAAACCATAACAGAAAGTTTTAACAAAACAGATTTTTTGTATTTAAGCAGTTTAAGATATTTTGTGATTCATGATACTGCATTAATTAATCCTTTGAATGTAAATTACCTTAACTCCTTGCTATTTCTTGATTTTAATCAAATGTACTTGCTGTTTTGGTTATAATAAGTACTCACTAATTTGCATTCTATAATTTATGATAATTTAAATGAGTTTAATTTATTTCAATTTTATAAATAAAGTAATTGTCTAAGAAAGAATTTAACCAAAATAAGTGGTGAGTAGTGAAAAAAAATTTTTGAAACATTTTTGCAGTGCACAATTATATGTGCAAATCTAATTTTATTACAGATAGGTTGTACCTCTCCATCAAATCTTATTTTATTCGACTTGTGATATAGATTTAATAGAGTTAACAGAGAATATTCTGTTGAATACTTCTCATGTTAACAAATATTCATTATCTATGTGCAAAATACAAGAGAAGACACCATGGGAATACATGAAAAGAGTAAGATGTGATTATCATTCTTAGGGAATTTACAGGAGTGAGGGGATGATAGAAGTTTATATATTAAAGAATTAGAAAATAATACCAGTGATTTGGATAATTATAAGCAGTAATAAGGGAGACAGAACTGATCTAAATTCAGCTTAATTGCTTGAGTCATTTTGAACATATTCAATGTAAGATAAAATTGCACAAACAGGTAAAATAATGAAGGTCTGTGAAAACCAATCATAATGTAATGAAAGACAGATATTATAGATGTTTTCTGTAGGAGATATTACTTAGATTCTCATTGGGTATATTGCACAGTAGTGAAAGAAAATTGTAAATTATGATAAATATTTTCATGGACTGTTCGGTAATATGTTTATTAACATGAAGGAGGTCATACATAGAGACATTCAAAGTACAAATTTCAGAAGATTATTAATTTAGTTTGAAATATGTTTACTACAACAATAATTGGTAAATCAGAGTTACGCTTGCATAATTAACAAGTATTCTGGATTCTCTATACTGTGTGTTAGTGTTAGACAACAGAGACTTACTTCTTCCTGCTTTGTTTTGAGTATGATCTGATATGTACAGATCTGTTGTTAAATGTCTGATCTTTCTACAACTGCTCAAATCATTTCTTTAAGTTGCCATGAGTTCTTGATATTGTTACAATAGTTACTGTCTTAGTCCATTTCTTGCTGCTGTAGCAGAATACCCGACACTCAGCAATTTACAAATAACAGAAATTTCTCATAGCACTGAAGGCTGAGAAGTCCAAAATTAGAAAGCTGGCAAGTTTGACATGTGGTAACAGATCTGTCTCTGCTTTGGATGGTGCCTTGCATGCTGCATTATTTGAAGGGGAGAAATCTTGTTTCTCGAATGGCAGAGAAGCAAAAGAGAGCAAACTTATTTCCATAAGCCCTTTACATAGGGGCCTTCATCCATTCATGAGGGTGGAGCCCTTAAGACTTAAACATCTCCCATTCATTAGGCTCCATCTCCCAACATTGATGCATTGAAGATTAAGCTTTCAATACATGAATTTGGAAGGGACAAAAACGTTCAAACCATTGTACTTGCCTATACTACCAAGCATCAAAATGAGTTATGCTGTCACCGTCTGACAATGTGGCTTTTGATTTTCTTATATTTCCTAAGGCTTCAGTGGCCATATCACATCACCTTTACTAATATAAAGTTCTAAGTGTCATGAAGAAGTTCGCCATCATAGTTGGTGGATGTTTTGAAATGAGTTTTATCAGTTTCTCCCAATAAGTTTTGTTAGAATAAAATTTACCCATGTTAGTTTCAAATGGGAAGTGGCAGTACCAGCAATTTTTGAAGTCTGCCTTGGACATATTTTGGATTTTAAATTATTGGACAACTTACTCAGAACCCCTTCTACCACTAATGAGTATAGTGGGGCAATATATAACTTGGAAATACAGTCTCAGATGTTACATTCTCCATTCTCCACAAAATATAAAATGATCACTTCAGTTTATAGTTCCTCTTCCTATTAAAAGAAATGGCACAAGAAAAAAAAAAACGGAGTAAAAGAAAAGATACATTAAATAAATTTAAAAAATGGCTGAGAGCTGTACTTTATTTAGTGGTGAAATTGATAACTGTCTTAACATTGTAAACTAGAAGAATTTGTTATCTCATCCTAATTTACTGCTGGTATTTATCATCATTGAAAGAAAGAATTAACTGTCCATCTTTCTTCAGAAAGCACCTTAGCTCAGTATTTTTCAATGATGAAATAATTTAATAATCCCTGAGATATTAAATAAGGTGTGCATCTCTAAGAAAATGATTGACCTTTTACTAGTTTATCAGTCAGCAAGTATTATATTTATTGATTATCCGTAATATAATAGGCACTGTGTGGTAAAATAAAGAAGTATAATTAGCTTACTCATTAATCAAATATTGAGTGCTTGAGTGATAGATCTTGTCCTTGAGCAAAAGGATACAATATAGATGAAGATATTAACATATGAACCAATTAGGAAATGATAAAAAGAAATATCGGCCAGGCGTGGAGACACATGCCTGCAATCCCAGCACTTTGGGAGGCCAAGGCGGGTGGATCACCTGAGGTCAGGAGTTCAAGACAACCCTGCCCAACATGGCGAAACCCTGTCTCTACTAAAAATACAAAAAATTAGCCGGGCGTGGTAGCTGTAATCCCAGCTACTTGGGAGGCTGAGGCAGGAGAATCGCTTAAACCTGGGAGGCAGAGGTTGCAGTGAGCCGAAATCGCACCACTACACTACAGCCTGGGTGACAAGAGCAAAACTCCACCTCAAAAAAAAAAAAAAAAAAAAAAAAAAAAAAATCTAAACATATTCTAAGAGATATAATGCAGATTTTGACACAAAATGAATTATAATCTTTGCATGAGCTGAGAAAAGGTAATGAGGAGAAGTTAATGCACAAAGTATAAAATGATAAATTTAAAAGTTTTTAAAATCCTAAATATTAAGATGGAATATACATATTAGAAGAAATTTCTTAGCCTAAAACTTTAACAGAATTGTGAGTGGTAGTTTTAATATTTCATTAAAACTTATATAAGAAATTAATTTAAAAATGTATTTTGATTCTTATTTATCTTTACAGAAATAATAGTTTTCATAAATCCTAGACCTGCAAGCATCTTAGAACTCATATTATCCAACTTTTTAATTTTATCAATGAGAAAAGCACAGCACACACTAATCCTATACTTCTATATGTAAATTTTTCATTTTTATTTTTAAGACATCAAAGTGAAGATTAATCTTCTGTGAAAATAAATATATTACTTTGAAGGATATTTTCTCTTACAGTCAAACCAACTAGAATAAATATATTATGAATTTTATGTTACATTTGAGATGAGAGATGAGTTTAGGACAAAGAAGCTTAGGTCTGATAATTCTTGACTTCACATTTTACAAAATATCCAGGTCGAAATTGGTGAAGATGGTGTATATGCACCAACTATGGATTTGGTATATGAAAATCATCAAGCAAGTGTTTCAGTTTTTGAATAAAAATGAACAACTTAATACATCTGGAAGGCAGAACAGAATATGTTTCAGCATACAAAAGTAAAACTCTCTGTGATGATTAGCAAAACAAAATATCCAAAATCCAAAGCAATCAGAAAGGCTAGCAAAACAGACAGAATTGAAAATCCCAGGCATTCTCATTGCACAATAGAATATATTTATCTTAATCAAAATCTACTTTCATCTCTCGTTCATACATACAGTGTGCAAACATGACAACAATGTAAAACGAGGCTATGACTGTTGTGACAGGAAAACTGCCCATGTCTGTTTGCCAAGAAATCAGCCAAAATAGAGAGAACGAATGGAAATTTCCCAGGAATGTAAAAGTGAATTGAGCAGCAGTTTGTCCCTAGGCTAGTTCCAAGTTGAATATATGTGCTGCCAAACAGAGTACACGTTGTTTTCTCATTTTTACATTTTAATTTGTTTGTATTTGCCATATTAGTGTTGAAAGTAGCTAATAACAATCAATTTCAAATTCTAACATCTAGAATTTTACAAAAAAATGTAAACTTTTCCCCATAAATTTGCATATATCTAGTTTTCTACATTTTATTAGTTTATATTATTATAAATATTATTCACAATAATGATAATGATAGTCACTTTGTTTTATTTGTTGTGGCTTGGCTTAAGCTAAAACAATCAATATTTTAAATAGTTTTCCTTTTTGTGTTCTTGTGTGTGTTTGTTTGTTTGTTTTTTCCATTGTCTTTGGTTTACATTTCTTTTCTCACTTTTGCTTATATCACTGTATTGTCGGTATTTAGTGTAAGGTCAAAAGAGAGAGCTTCCCTTTTACCCTCTGAAGATTTGCTGAGAATGAATGGACTAAAGGCAGATTAATAGGAGAAAAAGGTATATAAAATGTATTTAATGGGCATAAACACAGGGAAATTAGAGTAGGATTATGCAATAATCCAAACAGACTAAGATGCTTATTTACCTGTCTTCATAGGGGAAAGGGAGATGGAGGTTGTGGGAATAAAGGATTTCAAGAATGAGCTCAAAAAACAATGGCATGTTACAAAGATTTTCTGAGTTCTGAGGGAGATGGTGGGAAGATGAGGGCTGGCCCTTTACAGTGAACAAATGTTGTTTTATGATGCAGATAAAATATCAGAACTGTCATTAGAATAGATGCAAAGTCTGTCTGGACTTTCTAATGAATCCTAGTCTCTTTCTTCTTTCTGTGATTAATCCTTCTCATTATTTGATGATATTTCTAGGGAGAGAATTTTAAAACAATTACATTTCTTTGAAAAGAAGTTTTCTTAGTTAAGAAAATTTTAAAGACAGTCCCTTCTGGTTATCACCAAAGAAAAAAGATCATCTTTAATAATAACATGGATAATTGATATCTTACTTAAAAAATAGAAAAAGAAACACAGAGATGGGGACAAGGGAAGGTAAGAGAGAGACAGTGGTTGGGAAGCTTATTATTGAGACCTTTCAATTTTCTTTAATTCAAAACACTTAGCATGCCACAGTACCATATTTTGGAGTACCATTTTCCATTTTCTGTAAACCAACATTAGAAATGGTAGTCCATCAGAATTTTGTTAAGATGAATGTTTACAATTTTAAATTTAGAATGATAAAAATAGATAAAATAGATAGATATTTTAGATAGATAAAAAGTCATTAGTTTTCTAGATCAGAGCCTTTATAAAAAGGATTAAGAAATAAGATGTTAGAAAAATATTGCACATAATACCCAAAAGGGTACGAAATGAAATATTTAATTATTTTATTTGAATTAGAAATCTAGAACTATCTTTTTGTTGTTGTTTTTTACTGAATTGTGTTTTAAATATTACAACTATATTCTGTTGTCAATTTTTAAGTAATTATACAAAATTAGTAGTAATCAAATTGGGCTTATTTTTATTACCCTTAATTTTATATACTTTTACTGCTAAATATAAATATCAAATCTATATAGACAGAAAATATTATAAATATGATTTATCTTGGATATTACTTCATGTAAAAACTGATTTAGAATTCATTTGCTGTAGATTCTTCTGTAACATGAAACTTTGCAAAGGTAAAATCACATTTGGTTTTGTAAGCAACTTCCAATATTATTTTGTATGTAGATATTCATAAAACTATAGTACTAAAAATCATTGAGAATTCCACAAAAAATCAGAAATTAATTGTAGATGAAATATCTAAAAGTTTCCATTTCAACACATAGACAAGTATGAGGGCCTTTCTTAGGGTGATTTTTCTCTAGATTATATAAAGAAATCACAGTGAAATTTTTGTAAAGTTGTTTACAATTTTTCAGCTGTAGTTTAAAAAAATATATAAAGTGGCTTTTATTTGGTAATGCTACATAGCTTTAGAAGTTGATGAAGTGTATAATTTTTGTAAGTGAGGATTAAATTTAGGTTACTTTTAAAAAATGTCCACATGTGTTCAAGTTGGGTGATATTTGTGGTTTTATGTGACAGATTCTGAGTAGTTTATGATTTCAGCTACTTTTTTTTTATAAGTACGATTTTGAGTAATTTTCCTGTCACTGTGGATCTTTAACTCAGGCTCTTTAAAAAGTATGTATTTATATTCTCTTTTATATGGTTTGTAGTTTATTCTATGTAATAGGCCTCTAGAAAACCAGCCTTATATCTTTATTTTTGAAATCGCATTAAGTATTCTATTTCAAGTTATCAAAAATTGAATAGTGCCTGGCACTTTATTAAATTTACATTTTATATTATAATGAATAATACATTATACCTTATACATTAAATACATATCATTTTACATAGTCATTACAACAGTTCCTTAAAGAAGGCGTTATTAGCATTTTACAGATAATATAGAACTGAACTGGAGTCCATTTGTTACAGTAGTCAAGTAGTCAGGCATGACTAGGAGAGGGCTCTGCCTGACCACAAACATCAGGCAACCATCAGGTAAGGGTCAGGTGGTTGTTACCTGCCTCTCTAAAATAATAATTGATCATAGCTGGCACCAGCAAAAGGCAATCTCCCCATAGGTAGAAAAAAACTGAAACTGGTGATCAGCAGCTTCCTGACAACATCTCGGGAACTGGGGGAGTGAGCTCAAACATGTGAACTGAGAGTCAGAAAGTTGGAGTTTAACTGGAAAATGACCTTCCTAGGAGCATTCAGCTGGTAAGGGAAGAATGCCTCAAGTGACCATGTGTATCACTTCAGTAAACACACTGCACATACTCAACTTCCAAATACTGGCAGGCCACTGCACATTCAGACACCCAACCCCAAGAGAAGAACCGAGGCAGAAGGGACGCAAAATGGCAGAAGTATGCCAACATGTAAAATGTATAAGTCAGGCCAGGAGTGGTGGCTCACGCCTGTAATCCCAGCACTTTTGGAGGCCGAGGCGGGTGGATCACGAGGTCAGGAGATGGAGACCATCCTGGTCAACATGGTGAAACCCTGTCTCTACTAAAAATACAAAAATTAGCTGGGTGTGATGGTGCGCGCCTATAGTCCCAGCTACTCGAAAGGCTGAGGCAGAAGAATCTCTTGAACCCAGGAGGTGGAGGTTGCAGTGAGCCAAGATTGGGCCACTGCACTCCGGCCTGGTGACAGAGTGAGACTTCATCAAAAAAAAAAAAAAAAAAAAAGAAACAAAAAAAAAAAAAAAAAACCACCCAAGTCAAAAGGTCAAACCTCACACTTGTCTTTCAAGTGGCCTGCTTGACTCTCTTCGAAGTGTACTTTACTTCCTTTCATTTTTGCCCTAAAGCATTTTAATAAACTTTCACTCCTGGTCTAAAGTTTGCCTTGGTCTCCTCTTCTGCCTTATGCCCCTCAGTTCAATTCTTTCTTTTGAGGCGGCAAGAATTGACTTTGCTGACATATTTTGGTGCGCTGTGACTCGGATAACTTTCACTGCTAACATACATTGGCAAGGATTGACTAGGATCCATGCCCTAGTGGTAATCTCTATGCCTCGCCTTCTTTGGCTGGAGGCGTTTAACAGCCATACGTGGTTTTCTTCTCCCTTTCTCCTTCTGCTTACTAACCGACACCCAGAACAATTCCTCTCAGACATTAGTGACCCTGCTCCTCATGGCTGATCTCTCAGCTCACCCTGATGGGTGGCTCATCATGGTGGAAAGGACGTTGGTGTTCACATGCAGTAGAACTGAAGCACTAATGACCCTCCTGGACAGAAGCTCATGAGAATGCTAGAGCTAAAGTCTAAAATCGTGCAATGTCTGGGTTTCCTCTGCTTTTTCACCTAAAATTGGCTCTTTCCCAATAATTCACAATGCCTATTCTCCTGTTTTCTCTCTGTGTGTTCTGAAATGGCCTTGCACACCTGCCAGACCATCTGCCTTGGGGGTAAGTCTGCTCTTCGCTTTCACTTTGCAGACTATGTGACTTCTTAAATACACACTTCCTGCTCTTCATGTGCCCACGGCTCTTTCACTGGGTTTGTGAGGCAGCAAAGACATGGGCTTCCTTAGGGATATCTCCTCAGATTTATATTTGCTTTTACCCTAGCAGCTTGGATGAACTCCAACCCCTCCCCTTTCTGCTGGCACATTGCTGGGACAGACACTAATCGGAACTCTAACTCCGCCAGGTCTTTATGACTTACCATATGATTTTCATTCCTGTTACTCTCCGGGGCCAAGTTTTCCCCTATGCAGGCAGACAAACTGCTTCAAAAGCCACTGGTTTCGAAAGCCACTGATTTGAAGCAGTTTGTAAACCTGCATAGGGGCTCACGCAGGCCCTTTAAGGATCGCACCTACTTGCTTTTTTTTAGTTAGCACCACTTTGGGAAGAGAGGAAGTTCTTCCTTTGCCATTTGTGAATTCTTTTCATTTTAAGTTCCGGGATACATGTGAAGGATGTGCAGTTTTGTTACATAAGTAACGTGTGCTGTGGTGGTTTACCGCACCTATCAACCCAATACCTAGGTATTAAGCCCCGGGTCCATTAGCTATTTATCTTGATACTCTCCCTCCTCCCAACTCCCTTCCCCAAAAGGGCCCAATGTGTGTCATTCCCCTTCCTGCGTCTATGTGTTCTCATTGTTCAGCTCCCACTTATAAGTGAGAACATGGGGTGTTTGGTTTTCTGTTCCTGTGTGAGGATAATGGCTTTGGATTTGCTGAGGATAATGGCTTCCAGCTCCTTCCATGTCCCTGCAAAGGACATGATCTCTTTCCTTTTTATGGCTGGATAGTATTCCGTGGTATATATATACTACATTTTCTTTTTTCAGTCTATCATTGATGGGCATTTGGGTTGATTCTATGTCTTTACTATTGTAAATAGTGCTGCAATGAACATGCATGTGCTTGTATCTTTATAATAGAATAATTTATATTACTTTGGGTATATACCCAGTAATGGAATCGCTGGGTCTAATGGTATTTCTGGTTCTAGATCTTCACCACACTGCCTTCCACAATGGTTGAACAAATTTATATTCCCACCAACAGTCTCAAAGCATTCCTATTTATCCACAGCCTCACCAGCATCTGTTCTTTCTTGGCTTTTAATAACCACCATTCTCACTGGCATGGGATGGTATCTCAATGTAGTTTTGATTTTCGTTTATCTAATGATCAGTAATGTTGAGCTGTTTTTCATATGTTTGATGGCCACATAAATGTCTTCTTTTGAGAAGTGTTTGTTCATGTTCTTTGCCTACATTTTTTTTCCTTTGAGAAAAAGTCTCACTCTGTCACCCAGGCTGGAGTGTAGAGATGCAATCTCAGCTCACTGCAACCTCCGTTTCTCAGGTTCAAGCAATTCTTTAGCCTCAGCCTCCTGAGTAGCTGGGACTACAGGCACCCACTGCCACACTCAACTGATTAGCTTTTTATTTTATTTTATGTTTATTTTTTTATAGTACAGACACTGTTTCACCATGTTGGCCAGGTTGGTCTCAAACTCCTGACCTCAAGTGATCCACCCGCGTTGGCCTCCCAAATTCTTTGCCCACTTTTTCTTATAAATTTGTTTAAGTTCCTTTTAGATTCTGGATATTAGACCTTTGTCAGATGGATAGATTGCAAACATTTTCTCTCCCATTCTGTAGGTTCTCTGTTCACTCTGATGATAGTTCTTTTGCTGTGCAGAAGATCTTTAGTTTAATTAGATCCCGTTTGTCAATTTTTGCTTTTGTTGTAATTGCTTTTGATGTTTTCATCATTAAATCTTTGCCCATGCCTATGTCCTGAATAGTAATTCTTAGATTGTCTTCTAGGGTTTTCATAGCTTTGGTTTTTACATTTAAGTCTTTAATCCACTTTGAGTTAATTTTTGTATTAGGTGTAAAGAAGGAGTCCAGTTTCAATTTTCTGCATTTGGATAGCCAGTTTTCTGAGCTCTGTTAATTAAATAGGGAATCTTTTTCGTATTGCTTGTGTTTGTCATGTTTTTGAAAGATCAGATGGTTGTAGATGTGGTCTTATTTCTATTCTCCATTCTGTCCCATTGATCTATGTGTCTGTTTTTGTACCAGTACCATGCTGCTTTGGTTACTGTAACTTTGTAGTGTAGTTTAAAGTCAGGTAGCATGATACCTCCAGCTTTGTTCTTTTTGCTTAAGATTGCCATGGCTACACGGGCTCTGTTTTGCTTCCATATTAATTTTAAAGTTTTTTTTTTTTTTTTTTTTCTAATTCTGTGAAGAATGTCAATGGTAGTTTAATGTGAATGGCATTGAATCTATAAATTGCTTTGGGCAGTATGGCCATTTTTGTGATACTGATTCTTCCTATCCACGAGCATGGAATGTTTTTCTATTTGTTTGTGTCAAATTTGATTTCCTTGAACAGTGGTTTGTAGTTCTACTTCAAGAGGTCCTTCATTTTCTTTGTTAGCTGTATTCCTGGGTACTTTATTCTCTTTGTAGTAATTGTGAATTTGGAGTTCATTCATGATTTGGCTCTCTGCTTGTCTATTGTTGGTGTATAGAAATGCTTGATTTTGTATCCTGAGACTGCTGAACCTGCTTATCAGCTTAAGAAACTTTTGGGCTAAAACAAAGGAGTTTTCTAGATATAAGATCATGTCAGCTGCAAACAAAGACAGTTTGAATTCCTCTCTTTTTATTTGAATGCCATTTATTTCTTTCTCTTGCCTGATTGCCCTGGACAGAACTTCCAATACTTTGTTGAATAGGAGTGGTAGAGAGGGCATCATTATCTTGTGCCAGTTTTCAAGGGGAATGCTTCCAGCTTCTGCCCATTCAGTATAATATTAGCTGTTGGTCTGTCATAAATGGCTCCTATTATTTTGAGATATGTTCCATCAATACCTAGTTTATTGAGAGTTTTTTTTTAACATTTTATCTAGGACCTTTGCTGCATCTATTCAGATAATCCCGTGGTTTTTGTCTTTAGTTCTGTTTATGTGATGAATTACATTTATTGATCTGTATATGTTGAACTAGCCTTGCATCCCACGAATGAAGCTGACTTGATTCTGGTGGATAAACTTTTCGTTGTGCTGCTGGATTCGGTTTTCCAGTATTTTATTGAGAATTTTTGTGTTGATGTTCATCAGAGATATTGGCCTGAAGTTTCCTTTTTTTGTTGTTGTGTCTCTGCCAGGTTTTGTTATCAGGATGGTGATGGTCTCATAAAATGAGTTAGGCAGAAGTCCCTTCTTTTCAATTGTTTGGAATATTATTGGAAGAAATGGTAGCAGGTCCACTTTGTACCTCTGATAGAATTTTGTTGTAAATTCATCTGGTCCTGGGCTTTTATTGGATGGTAGGCTATTTATTACTGCCTCAATTTCAGAAATTGTTATTGGTCTACTCAGGAATTCAACTTCTTCCTGGTTCAAGCTTGGGAGGGTGTATGTATCCAGGAATTTATTTATTCTAGATTTTCTAGCTTATTTGCATAGAGGTGTTTATAGTACTCTCTGATGGTTGTTTGTATTTCTGTGGTGTCAACAGTGATATCCCCTTTATCATTCTTTATTGTGCCTATTAGATTATTCTCTCTTTTCTTCTTATTAGTCTAGCTAGTGGTCTATTTTATTAATTTTTTCAGAAAACCAGTTCCTGGATTCATTGATTTTTTTAAAGGGTATTTTGTTTCTCTGTCTCCTTCAGTTCTGTTCTGATCTTGGTTATTTCTTCTCTTCTACTAGCTTTGGAGTTTGTTTCCTCTTGGTCCTCCCCAAAAGGGGAAACTTGAGAGCTGATGGGACTACAGCCACCTAAACTTTTGATTCAGTGTCGCTGCAATGGCTGGGTCTTTCTCTGGCCTCCCTGAGCTCTTCACCTTTCCCACCCCACCACAGGCAATGCTTTTCTCTCTCTCTCTTTTTTTTTTTCTTCTCCTTCTCCTTCTTCTTCTTCTTCTTCATCTCTTTTGTTACACATGGCGACCATGTGGTCTCTGGGCAACATGGTCACCATGTGTAACAGAAGAGATTAAAAAAAGAAAAAAGAAAAAGAAAAAGCTCCAAATTGACTGCTCTAGGCTCCTTCTGGGAAGAGAAATAAAAACTGCCAAATTCTGTAGCATGGTAACTAAGGCTTTGTATTTTCCCAATGGTGGCATGAGTTCAGGGTTCAATTCCTGGCTTAAGGAAGAGTACTTTCTGATTGATATTTGTGTGACATTTGCCATTTGTTGATTCTCTGCCCCTCCAGGAACAACTTGTGAGTTCCCTTCTTGAATTTTCTTTCCTCTGAGCTAACTTCAGAGATTCTAGGTATTGTAAAAACTGTTAACTCCCTCTTTGAAAATACCTTGAACACTCATGGTTAAGTCATAACTTTAGTTAAGGCCTATTGGTTTCACCAATGAGGTTTATTTTGGTAAAGTTTAAAAGCCAGGAATATTCGCTGTATGGCCTAGCTAGAGTAGGGTAATAAGAGATTTAGAAAGATTTTTTTTTTTTTTTTTTTTAAGAGCACTGTGGTTAAAAGTCAGTTTAAATAAAAACAGATATCCAAGTCCAAGCTATGCATATATTTAAAAGGCCTTTATTCTTTTTCTTCTTCTTCTTCTTCTTCTTCTTCTTCTTCTTATTATTATTATTATTATTATTATACTTTAAGTTCTAGGGTACCTGTGCACAACGTGCAGGTTTGTATGTATACATGTGCCATGTTGGTGTGCTGCACCCATTAACTCATCATTTACATTAGGTATTTCTCCTAATGCTATCCCTCCCCCTCGCCCCTCCCCACAATAGGCCCCGGTGTGTGATGTCCCCCTTCCTGTGTCCAAGTGATCACATTGTTCACTTCTCACCTATGAGTGAGAACATGCGGTGTTTGGTTTTCTGTTCTTGCGATAGTTTGCTAAGAATGATGGTTTCCAGCTGCATCCATGTCCCTACAAAGGACACAAACTCATCCTTTTTTATGACTGCATAGTATTCCATGGTGTATATGTGCCACATTTTCTTAATCTAGTCTGTCACTGATGAACATTTGTGTTGATTCCAAGTCTTTGCTATTGTGAATAGTGCTGCAATAAGCATACGTGTGCATGTGTCTTTACAGCTGAATGATTTATAATCCTTTGGGTATATACCCAGTAATGGGATGGCTGGGTCAAATGGTATTTCTAGTTCTAGATCATTGAGGAATCGCCACACTGTCTTCCACAATGGTTGAACTAGTTTACAGTCCCACCAACAGTGGAAAAGTATTCCTATTTCTCCACATCCTCTCCAGCACCTGTTGTTTCCTGATTTTTTAATGATTGCCATTCTAACTGGTGTGAGATGGTATCTCATTGTGGTTTTGATTTGCATTTCTCTGATGGCTAGTGATGATGAGCATTTTTTTTCATGTGTCTGTTGGCTGTATGAATGTCTTCTTTTGAGAAGTGTCTGTTCATATCCTTTGCCCACTTTTTGATGGGGTTGTTTGTTTGTTTCTTGTAAATTTGTTTGAGTTCTTTGTAGGTTGTGGATATTAGCCCTTTGTCAGATGAGTATACTGCAAAAATATTCTCCTATTCTGTAGGTTGCCTGTTCATCCTGATGGTAGTTTCTTTGGCTGTGCAGAAGCTCTTTAGTTTAATTAGATTCCATTTGTCAATTTTGTCTTTTGTTGCCGTTGCTTTTGGTGTTTTAGACATGAAGTCCCTGCCCATGCCTATGTCCTGAATGGTATTACCTAGGTTTTCTTCTAGGGCTTTTATGGTTTTAGGTCTAACATTTAAGTCTCTAATCCATCTTGAATTAATTTTCGTATAAGGAGTAAGGAAAGGATCCAGTTTCAGCTTTCTACTTATGACCAGTCAATTTTCCCAGCACCATTTATTAAATAGGGAATCCTTTCCGCATTTCTTGTTTTTGTCAGGTTTGTCAAAGATCAGACAGCTGTAGATGTGTGGTATTATTTCTGAGGGCTCTGTTCTGTTCCATTGGTCTATATCTCTGTTTTGGTACCAGTACCCTGCTGTTTTGGTTACTGTAGCCTTGTAGTATAGTTTGAAGTCAGGTAGCGTGATGCCTCCAGCTTTGTTCTTTTGGCTTAGGATTGTCTTGGCGATGTGGGGGCTTCCTTGGCTCCATATGAACTTTAAAGCAGTTTTTTTCCAGTTCTGTGAAGAAAATCATTGATAGTTTAATGGAGATGGCATTGAATCTATAAATTACCTTGGGCAGTATGGCCATTTTCATAATATTGATTCTTCCTATCCATGAGCATGGTATGTTCTTCCATTTGTTTGTGTCCTCTTTTATTTCACTGAGCAGTGGTTTGTAGTTCTCCTTGAAGAGGTCCTTTACGTCCCTTGTAAGTTGGATTCCTAGGTATTTTTTTCTCTTTGAAGCTATTGTGAATGGGAATTCATTCATGATTTGGTTCTCTGTTTGTCTGTTACTGGTGTATAAGAATGCTTGTGATTTTTGTACATTGATTTTGTATCCTGAGACTTTGCTGAAGTTGCTTATCAGCTGAAGGAGATTTTGGGCTGAGACGATGGGGTTTTCTAAATATACAATCATGTCATCTGCAAAGAGGGACAATTTGACTTCTTCTTTTCCTAACTGAATACCCTTTATTTCTTTCTCTTAACTGATTGCCCTAGGCAGAACTTCCAACACTATGTTGAATAGGAGTGATAAGAGAGGGCATCCCTGTCTTGTGCCAGTTTTCAGAGGGAATGCTTCCAGTTTTTGCCCATTCAGTATGATATTGGCTGTGGGTTTGTCATAAGTAACTCTTATTATTTTGAGATACTTTTCATCAATATCTAGTTTATTAAGAGTTTTTAGCATGAAGTGCCACTGAATTTTGTGAAAGACCATTTCTGCATTCATTGAGATAATCATGTGGTTTTTGTCTTTAGTTCTGTTTATATGCTGGATTATGTTTATTGATTTGCATATGTTGAACCTGCCTTGCATCCCAGAGATGCAGCCCACTTGATCATGGTGGATAAGCTTTTTGATGTGCTGCTGGATTAGGTTTGCCAGTATTTTATTGAGGATTTCTGCATCGATGTTCATCAGGGATATTAGTCTAGAATTCTCTTTTTTTGTTGTGTTTCTGCCAGGCTTTGGTATAAGGATGATGTTGGCCTCATAAAATGAGTTAGGGAGAATTCCCTCTTTTTCTATTGATTGGAATAGTTTCAGAAGGAAAGGTACCAGCTCCTCCTTGTATCTCCGGTAGAATTTGGCTGTGAATCCATCTGGTCCTGGACTTTTTTGGTTGGTAGGCTATTAATTATTGCCTCAATTTCAGAGCCTGCTATTGGTCTATTCAGGGATTCAACTTCTTCCTGGTTTAGTCTTGGGAGAGTGTAAGTGTCCAGGAAATTATCCATTTCTTCTAGGTTTTCTAGTTTATTTGCATAGAGGTGTTTATAGTATTCTCTGATGGTAGTTTGTATTTCTGTGGGGTCGGTGGTGATATCCCCTTTATTATTTTCTATTGCGTCTATTTGATTCTTCTCTATTTTCTTCTTTATTAGTCCTGCTAGTGGTCTATCAATTTTGTTGATCTTTTCAAAAAACCAGCTCCTGGATTCATTGATTTTTTGGAGGGTTTTTTGTGTCTCTTATCTCCTTCAGTTCTGCTCTGATCTTAGTTATTTCTTGCCCTCTGCTAGCTTTTGAATGTGTTTGCTCTTGCTTCTCTAGTTCTTTTAATTGTGATGTTAGGGTATCAATTTTAGGTCTTTCCTACTTTCTCTTGTGGGCATTTAGTGCTATAAATTTCCCTCTACACACTGCTTTAAATGTGTCCCAGAGATTCTGATATGTTGTATCTTTGTTCCCATTTGTTTCAAAGAACATCTTTATGTCTGCCTTCATTTCGTTATGTACCCAGTAGTCATTCAGGAGCAGGTTGTTCAGTTTCCATGTAGTTGAGCGGTTTTGATTGAGTTTCTTAGTCCTGAGCTCTAGTTTGATTGCACTGTGGTCTAAGAGACAGTTTGTTGTAATTTCTGTTCTTTTACATTTGCTGAGGAGTGCTTGAATCATGTTTATCTGAATTTTTTTTTCTTTCTTTTTAGTTGACTGAATAGTTGTTCTCCATTTTGTCTTCTTGCCACTCTGGTTGCACACATGAGAGAACCTAAGATAATTTCTAAGACAATTTCTCCTTGGGATAAACAGAGGAAGCAACACAGACCCCATTTTGGGAATAACTTTTTTCCCTCATGAAGCTCCCGGAATCAAAAGCAGATAAAATCCCTCTCAAAATCTAAACCTCTGTTCCACTTTGAATGATGATATCTGATGTGTGTGTGTGTGTTTTGCTTTTCTTTTTTTTTTTTTTTAACTTTTAGGGGTATCAGAAATTACTTTGAATTATGAGAGAGCTTTGGTGTGTAATAAATGGGTAAGAAATATACTTTTAGGGATGGCTAATGGCAGTTATGGTGAGATACCCAGTGCTTTACACATTTGGATCAGAGAAACATGCTCTTGGCCACCTAGAAACTATGGAACTGTTTCCAGCCCTCGCTGAGAGATAAGAATCCCATGGGAAATGGGCTGATTTTTCTCTTTTTTGGGATCTAGGATCTGGTATAAAAATGGTACCCTTAACTTTTGGGATTCTGTTTTGCATCCAGCTGTGACTGCTTCTTAGATGGTACAAACTGCATGCTTTCCTGGCCTTGTTTCTCAAAGTGCTCCACCCTGAAGCCAGTAATCCAATTAAGAAACTTAAAAACTGGCAAATGGAAAACCTTACATTACTGGATTTTCTGTCTTTCTGTGCATTTATATGTGTTGTGTGTGTGATGTTTACATATGAAAGGGCTCGGATTTATTGGCTTAAAAATAATAAATGCTTAAATCAAGTATTTTGCCAGAAAAAGAAAAACTATAATGCCATTTTATTCATGTGACTTAAGTAATGTTTGGGAAATAAAGACAGTTTTAAATATTAATGGTAAAATAAAAATATATTCAAAAATTTAGGCATATTGCATAAATTATGCAGGTCAGATACTACGCTTGCTAAATGCTGTAAGGTCATAAACTTATTCTTTGACTTATGAAAATTGTTCAAGTTACCTGTTTTGGAGCCATTAGATTCTGTGTAAGGCCTGAGGACATGTGAAGTTATCCATGCTCCCCTGGTTATGCTGCAAAGAGTCAGACTTTATTCGTACTTCCATTTGGTTTCCTAGGCTCCACACCTAGTACATAATTAAAATCACTTACTTACCAGGTTTTTCACCAAAAATAAAAGTTGCTAAGAGTTAACATTGTAACATTTAATTAAAACTACTGAAGGAAAAGTTTTACACGTAAGGTGTGTAAGGAAAGTGAAATGTGTTTTTTGTAAAAGATTATAACAAGGCAAAGTAATGTGTATATTTTTGCCTAGATTAATGGATTAAAGGCTTGTTTTTCACTAGATGGAAAGAAAAATCCTGAAAGTTTGAACAAGGCATGGAAAGGTTGGGAAAAATTAATCTTGTAAAAAATGTTTGTGTGTGAAATTATTGGGTAAAGATAAGGGGTATTATTCAGTATTTCTGTGAATTAAACATTGGAATAAAACCATAACAGGGTTTTTTTAGAGCATTGTTCTGCTCTTTAACAAATAAAACTGTAAAGAGTTATAAAAGGTTTATGAGAGTCTTACTGTAGAGTCAGACTGATTAAAATTGAATAGATTTGTCTATAAGGTTTTAAGAACTAAGATTGACATCAACAGTACACTAATGCAAAGGTAATATTTGGCTTTCTTTGGGCTGTATTTGTATAAATGTGTTATCAGCATTTGTTCCAAAATTATGTGAAACTTCTATAATTCTGATATTAATTAGTGTGTGTTATTATTAATCCTTAGAATTGTTGTGTCAAATTGTTATAATACACCAAAGAAGTAACCAAAATTCCTAGTCAATTGTGGCTTTAATAGAGGCTGCCCTAAGATGTCTTGTCATCCAAGGAAATTGTTGTCTTCCTTTGGTTCTCTTTAGAAGGTGGTTTTATAACCAGCTATAAAACTCTAAGAAGTGTTCTTGAATGCAGCATTCTGATGACTTTGGAGATTGTGACGTTAGAATTAGGGAAAAACTTTTAGGACTCTCATGGAGAGTTGAAATGTTTATGAATATCAAGCAGAACAAGAGTTAACTGTATGTGTGGCCTGACCTAATAGAAGACTAAATTAATTATTTCATGACTTTTTGCTCAAAACGTTGCTGGTATTTTGTTTTTCAAAGCCAGGGAAACTTTTCTTTTGAGCTATTTACATCTTTTACCAACTCAGTAAAATATGCTCCTATAAATAATCTTTGGAGCATATTTCTCTTTACTGGATTTCTTCAAAATTTGAAAGCTATTTGTGAGTGTTCTTAACTAATGGCAATATAGTTATTTGCATAAATGCAATACAAATCTGGTTTCTTTTGCATCAGAACACAGTTGGAGGATCTGGTTATTTTACCAAGGCTTTGACTGGAAGGGCATACTTTCCCTTAAGGAATCAAATTTTACTTATAGAGTCAATAAAAGCCCATTGGGAAAACTGTCCTCATACCTTGTCTACACAGTTCCTGTACAGGATTCCTGACCTGTGGTAAGTAAAGAATGTCACTTTCTGACAGGCCCAGGAGCTTCAAGTTATCTTGGGACCTCAAGAGGAGAAAAATTTACCCAATCATACAGGTATTTGATGGCACCAATTTATGGCTGGGCTTAAGGCTTTAAGAAAACTGTGACATGAGATTCATTATGGAATGAAGATCCATCAAAGCCAATTTAAAAAGGAGCCTATGTAGAAAATAAACTTGCTGTGCTTTATGCAAATAATTATGCCAAGTATAATAAAACTAAACCTTATTTTGCAAACAAATCAGTACTCTCATGAGTTTTTTAAAATAAAAATGAGAACTGGAGAGGTAAAAAGTATGTTTTGAGCACTATGGCACATTTATTATTAGATTCTAGTCTCATCAGCTCTTTTTGAGTTTTTGTCTGCAATTTAGACTAACCCTGCTTATTCCTGTGAGCCAACTAGTGATCTGGTTGTAGCTCAGAAGAAACAAAAACGATAGGCCATCAAGCTCCAGATAATCCTCAGTGAGGGATATCATCTTTTCAACATTCAGAGAATCACTCTCCTACAGGGGACCCCTAGACTGCCCATCAGTGAGACATAACAGGCAAACTCCGGCCCCTGTCTCCCTAGACCCTGGCCGGATACCACATTCAAACACCCATGGAGCCACCTTCCTGCCCTGACAACTAGCAAGAGGCCAAGACCCACAGAATGATCTGCTGCCTCTTTGTCAGCAGCAAAGAGTTATAGGAGACTGACCTTTGTCCATTTTCTCCAAATAATTGGGGGCTTAGGATCATGAGTGGGAAAATGCTACAATAGGTAGCTAGTCAGGCATGAGCAGAGCAGGAGAGGGCTCCATCTGACCAGGAATATCAGGAGACCATCAGGTGATGGTCAGGTGATTGTTAACTATCTCTCTCTAAAATAACAATTGGCCACAGCCAGCACCAGGGAAAGGCAGTCTTCCCAGAGATAGAAAAAACCTGAAACTGATGATCATCTGTTTCCTGATAAGATCTTAGGAGTTGGATGGCTGAGCTCAACCGTGTACATTTAGAGGAAAAATGACAGTGTTTAAATGGTAAATGACCTTCTAGGAGTATTTGTCTGGTAAGGGAAGAGCACCTCAAGTGAGCATGCTTACAACTTCAGTAAACACAATGTGCATGATCAACTTCTAAGTACTGGCAAGCCACTATGCTTGTCAACAGCCCACCACAAGGGAGGAATCAGGGGAGAAAGGATGTGAGACCGTGAATGTATGCCAATATATAAAACCCCAAGTCAAAAGGTCAAGCCATGAACTTGTCTTTCAGTTTGCCCATTTGGCCCTCTTCCAAGTGTACATTACTTCCTTTTATTCCTGCTCTAAAACATTTTCATACATTTTCCCTCCTGCTCTAAAACTTGCTTCAGTCTCTTCTTCTGCCTTATGCCCCTCATTTGAATTTTTTTCTTCTGAGGAGGCAAGAATTGAAGTTGCTGCAGAATCATAGAGATTTGCTGCCACTGACACATTTTCCCAGTGCAGTAAAACCACATATCCACGTTGAGGTTTTTGCTGTGATAGAAAAGAGGGCATTTTTTTGCAGGGTTCCAAGCTAGGATGGACAAGCAGCTATTGCTCCAATCTGGACCTCACTGATGTCTTGCAAGACAGGGTTTTAAAAGGCAGGGATAAATTTTACAAAAGCAGAAGCTACATGCAAAATACTGAATCAATAGATAGAGGTTACACATTGTTTTTGACCTAAAAAAGGTGAGATAACTTAAAGTAGGACCTTATCAGTTGTAGGTAGATTTAATGATTTTTGGATTTGCAATTAGTTAAGGAAACAAAGCTTTGTTTAGTAATTTGTGGTCAGCAGAAAAAAAAATCTTAACTGCCTCAAAGGTGTGAATTCTTCCAAACCCCTCAGAAAAGAATTTATTATAGAAAATGGTGATCATAATTCAGTCTTCAATGCCCCCCTATCTGAGTATTAAATGTCAGTAGATCTATTTGGTGGGAGTCTTCAGTGGGGGGTTTCTGAAAGACAACTCAGGCCCATAGTTTCCATGGGGAAACTAAATATCTCTGAACTCTAGTTTTCTTGGCTATTGTTTAAATTACTGTCTCAGTCTATTTTCACACTGCTGTAAATCTGCTACCTGAGACTGGGTAATTTATAAACAAAAGAGATTTAATCGACTTACATTTCTGCATGGCTGGGGAGGCCTTAGGAAACTTATAAGTATTGTGAAAGGCAAAGGGGAAGCAAGGTACGTCGTACATGGTGGAAAAAAAGAGAGAACACAGGGGACACTGCCACTTTTAAACCATCAGATCTCCTGAGAACTTCCCACTATCACAAGAACAACATGGGAGAAACCTCCTACATCATCCAATCACTTGCAACCAGGTCCCTTCCTGGACAAGTGGGGATTTGAGATGAAATTTGGGTGGGGACACAGAACCAAACCATATTATGTCACTCTGGCCCCTCCCAAATCTCATGTCCTTTTCACATTTAAAAACCAATCATGCCTTCTCAACAGTCCCACAAAGTCTTAACTCATTCCAGCATTAACTCAAAAGTCCAAGTCCAAAGTCTCATCTAAAACAAGGCAAGTCCCTTTCGCCTATGAGCCTGTAAAATAAAAAATGAGTTAGTTCTCGCCAAGTTACAATGGGAATTCAGTAATTGCATAAATATTCCCCTTCCAAATTGACCAAGCAAAGGTGCCACAGACCCCCTGCAAGTCTGAGACCTTTGCCCCATTGTCTTGGTGGTTAACATTCAACTCCTCGTTACTTATGCCAATTTCTGCAGCCAGCTTGAATTCCTCCTGAGAACATGGGTTATTATTTTCTACCACATGGTCAGCCTGCAAATTTTCCAAACATTTATGCTCTGCTTCCCTTTTAAACATAAGTTCCAATTTCAAACCATCTCTTCGTGAATGCATAAAAGTGAATGCTTTCAGAATAAGCCAGGTAACCTCTTGAATGCTTTACTGCTTAAAAATTTCTTCTGCCAGATACCTTAAATTATCTCTCTCAAGTTCAAAGTTGAGCAGATCTCTAGGGAAGGGGCAAAATGCCACCAATCTCTTTGCTAAAGCATAGCATAGCAAGAGTGACCTTTGCTCCAGTTCCCAACAAATTCCTCATCTCTATCTGAAGCCACCTCAGCCTGAACTTCATTGTCCATATCACTATCAGCATTATGGCCAAAACCATTCAACAAGTCTCTAGAAAGCTCCAAAATTTTCCACATCTTTCTGTCTTTTACTGAACCTTCAAAACTGTTCCAAACTCCGCCTGTTACCCAGTTTTAAAGTCGCTTCCACATTTTCAGGTCATCTTTATAACAGTACCCGACTCCTACTACCAATTCTCTATATTAGTCCATTCTCACATTGCTATAAAGACACTACCTGAGACTGGGAAATTTATAAACAAAAGAGGCTTAATTAACTCACAGTTTCACATGGCTGGAGAGACCTCAGCAATCTTACAATCAGGGCAGGAGACAAAGGAAAAGCAAGGCACATCTTACATCACAATAGGAGAGACAGCAAACATGGAGGAGACTGCCACCGAGGAGGCCTTCTTAAAAAGAAGCAAATGCTCTAGGTATATTTAAAAATATCGATTTTTTTCCTTACCCTGCCAGAAGTACAAGGAGATTTTCCCATTATCTTTACTGTGGAAACGTGGGATGTATCCAAGAGGTAAAATGCATAAAAGTTTGAGGGCCTCCTAAGACCAGGCCTCCTTAAAGGTGTTTTTCCTTTTAGCTCCCAGTCTTCTCCACACTTAGATTCCATCAATTTGTCAATTACAGTATAATTTGGGGGTAGGGTTTTCTACCCCATTATTAATATCCACAGAAGTTTTTGCTTTGGTTTTATTCTAATAAGTTGTGATTCTTCATATGCACTAGAATGTGTTTTCAATTTGAAAAATAGCAGGGTTTTTTTTTTTTTTTTTTTTTTTTTGATCTCTATTATTTGATGGATCTATGAAGCGTCTCTGATTTTCAGTTTCATCAGCATTTTACTTGTCAGGACAGAGCAACTACTGCCAAGTCCTGTATTTATTAGCACATTAGGCTGAAACCTCTTCTTTCCAATTTCTAATATTTTTTCTTTGAGTATTTGTCTGAAATGTTCATATTTCCTATTGTAGAAATTTTAAACAAATTTGAATTAAGATAATACTAACATATCAAGAGCCAATAGCCTAAAGATTATTTCTCTGTATAATATATACAGAATAGTTTATGTAAATTTCTAACCAACATTGAAATTCAGCTCAAGAAATATTGATAAAATTATAAATGCAGTATAAAAAGAAGATCCGCTTTTTGCTTTTCCTATAAATATAAGGTGAAGCATGAAACATTCTTAAGCAGCTAAAAACTCTAGGCATTATTGCCTGCATATTTTTTATGCATTCATTGCATCATTTGTTTTTACTCATTTATTCTACAAGCACCACAAATAAATGTAAATGAGATGTCACCTCCCATTATATGTCACTTTATTCTTCTATGTGTCCTATTACATTGAGTGACACCAATATATATGTATTCTCCCAAGTAAAAAATGCCAACAGTGCCTTTAAATACCTTTCCAGTACCAACCTGCCAAAGTTAGAGCATATAGCCGCGGAGTACTGAGTTGAGACTAAAGCCCCTAAAATATTCTAGAATGAAAACTAGTCAACTGAACATACCTTATACCACAATCAAACCCCAAGGGCATCAAAGAAGATAAAAGCAGAAAAACCCATGCAAAAGACAGCAACTTCAAAGATCAAAGGATCATACAACCACACACATAGGAATCACCACAAGAACTCCAGCAACTCAAAAATCTAAATTTACCTACAAATGACAGCAGTAGTTCCCCTAGCAACGGTTATCAACCAGGCTGAAACAGCTAAAATGACAAACATAGAATTCATAATATGGGTCAGAATGAAGATTACTAGGATTTAGTAGAAAGTTGAAACCCAATTCAAGGAATGTAAGGAATACAACAAAACAATACAGGAGCTGAAAGACAAATGGCCTTTTTAAGAAAGAACCAAAATGATCTGATAATGCTGAAAAACTCACTACAAACATTTCATGATACAATCACAAATATTGATAGCAGAATAGACCAAGCTGAGGATATAATCTCAGAGCTTGAAGACTAGTTCTCTGAATTTACCCAGACAAAAGTAAAGAAAAAAAGAATCTAAAAAATGAACAAAACCTTCAAAAAGCATAGGATTATATAATGAGATCAAATATATAACTTATTGATATACCTAAAAGAGAGAAAAAGTGAGCAACAACAACAACAAAAAACCATGTTTCAGGATATCATCCACCAAAATTTTTCCAGCCTCACTAGAGAAGGCAACATTCCAATTTTAAAAATGCAGAGAACCCGTACTAGATACTGTACAAGCTGACCATTTTCAAGACATATAGACATCAGTTTCTCCAAGGTCGACATGAAAGAAAATATATTGAAGGCAGCTAGAGAGAAGAGCCAGATCACCTACAAAGGGTGCCCCATCAGGCTAACAGTGAACCTCTCAGCAGAAACCCTACAAGCCAGTAGAGACTGAGGGCCTATATTCAGCATTCTTAAGAAAATAAATTTCAACCAAGAATTTTATATGCAGCCAAACTAGGCTTCATATGTAAAGGAGAAATAAGATCTTTTGCAGACAAGAAAATGCTAAGGAAATGTGTTACCATCAGACCTGCCTTACAAGAAGTCACTATGGGAGTGTTAAATATGGAAATGAAAGACCATTATTAGCCACCACAAAATACACTTAAGTACACAGACCATTGACAATATAAGGCAACTACACAATCAAATCTGCATAATAATCAGCTATCAGCACCATGATAGGAACAAATCCTCACATATCAATGTTAACCTTATATATAAACTGGCTAAATCCCCCAATTAAAAACACAGAGGGGAAAGTTCGATAAAGAAGTAAGACCCAATTGTATGCTATCTTCAAGAGATCTGTCTCACATGCAAAGACACCCATGGGCTCAAATTAAAGGGATGGAGAAAAATCTACCAAGCAAATGAAAAAATAAAAAATAAAAAGCAGAGATTGTTAATCTAATTTCAGACAAAATAGACTTTAACAATGATCAAAAAAGGCACAGAAGGGCATGACATAATGGTAAAGTGTTGAATTCAGCAAGAAGACTTACCTATCCCCAAATATATATTTGCACCCAACACAGGAGCACCCATATTCCTAAAACAAGTTCTTAGAGGCCTACAAAGAGACTTGGATAACCACATAATAATAGTGAAAAACTTCAACACTGTACTGGCAGTATTAGACAGATAATTGAGGGAGAAAACTAACAACAACAACAAAAAAATGGGAGCTGTACTTAACACTTGACCAAAAGAAGCTAAGAGACATCTAAAGAACTCTAATCTCACAAAGATATTTGGGAGCTGAACTCGACACTTGACCAAAAGAAGCTAACAGATATCTACAAAACTCTCCACTTGAAACCAACAAAGTATACATTCTTTTCATTTGCCCATAGTCCATACTCTAAAATTGACCATGAAGTCTGCCATAAAACAATTCTCAGCTGAGTAAAAAAGAAAAACAAAATTATAACAGTCACACTCTTAAATCATGACACAATAAAAATAGAAATCAATACTGAGATCTTTTTAAACCATATAATTACATAGAATTTAAACAATTTCTTCCTACATGACTTTTGGGTAAATAATGAAATTAAGGCAGAAATCAAGAAATTTTTTGAAACTAATGAAAACAAAGATACAACATATCAAAATCTCTGGGACACAGCTAAAGCTGTTTAAAGAGGAGAGTTTAAAGACCTAAATACCCACATCAAAAAGTCAGAAAGATCTCAAGTTAACAACCTAATATTATACCTAGAGGAACTAGAGAAGTAAGACCAAACCAACATTAAATCTAGAAGACAAGAAATAACCAAAATTACAGTTGAAATAAAGGAAATTGAAAGGAGAAAAACCATGCAAAAAATCAATGAAACCAGAGTTTTTTAAAAAATAATAAAATTGATAGACCACTAGCTGGATGAATAAAGAGACAAAGAAGATATAATTAAACACAATCAGAAATGACAAAGGGGACATAACCACTGACTTCACAGAAATACAGAAACACTCTCAGAGATTATTATGAACACATCTCTGCACACAAATTAGAAAACTTGCAAGAAGTAAAAAAAAATATTAGAAATATACAACCTTACAAGACTGATCCATTAAGAAATTGACACCTGAACACAACTAACAATGTGTTCCAAAATATAGAATCAGTAATAAGAACTCTACCAATCAGAAAAAGCCTGTACAAGGATTCAAAGACAAATTATATCGGACATACAAAGAAAAGCTGGTACCATTCCTACTGAAACATTTCTAAAAAGTGTGTTAGAGGACTGCCTCCCTAGCTTCTTCTATGAGGCCATTATCATTCAGATACCAAAACTTGGCAGAGACAAAACAAAACAACAACAAAAAAAGAATTTAAGGTCCATGTCCTTGATGAACATAGATGCAAACATCCTCACCAAAATACTAGCAAACTGAATCCAGCAGCACATCAAAAAGTGAATCCACCATGATCAAGTAGTCTTAATCCCTGGGATGCAAGGTTGGTTCAACATACCTAAATCAATAAATGTGATTTATCACATAAAAAATACTAAAAACCAAAACCACATGATTGAGATGAAGAGTTCTTATATGTTAAAAACTCTTAATAAACAAGGCATCAAAGGAATATACTTCAAAATAACAAAAGCCACCTGTGACAAATCCACAGGTAACATCATACTGAATGGGCAAAATCTGGAAGCATTCCCCTTGAGAACTGAAATGAGACAAAGATGCTGACTCTTGCTGCTCCTATTCAATATAGTACTGGAAGTCCTAGCCAGAACATTCAGGCAAGAGAAGAAAAAAATAAAAGGCATCCAAATAGGAAGAGAGAAAGTCAATCTATCTGTTTTCAGACGATATGATTTAATGCCTAGAAAACCGCATAAACTTTGCCCAAAAGCTGATAGATCTGATAAACTACTTCAGCAAGTTTCAGGATACAAAATTAATGTATAAAAATCAGTAGCATTTCTATACATCAATAACATCCAAGCTAAGTGCCAAATCAAGAATGCAATCACATTCACAATGATCAGAAAAAATAAAATATCAAGAATAGAACTGTATTGAGCTGTTCATGCATCGCTATAAAGAAATACCGGAGGCTGGGTAATTTATAAAGAAAATAAGTTTAATAGGCTGTCATTTCTGCAGGGTACACAGGAATCATGATGCTGGCATCTGCTCATATTCTGAGAATGCCTCAGAGAGATTTTACTGATGGCAGAAGGGAAAGCAGGAGCAGGCATGTTGCATGAAAAACTCAGGAGCAAAAGGAATGGGGAGGTGCCACATAATTTCAAACAACCAGATTTCATGAGAACTCATTCATTATAGTGAGGAAAGCATCAAGCCAAGAGTGATTCACTCTCATGATCCAATAGCCTCCAACTAGGCTCGTTGATAGCTCCAACACTGGGAATTACAATTCAACATGAGATTTGTGTGGAGATGAATATTCAAACTATATTAACATGCACCTGCTCCCTTCAAAGTTCATGTCCTTTTTACATTGAAAAATATAAATACACCTCCTCAATACTCCTCCAAAGTCTTAACTTATTGCAGCATTATCTCAAAAGTCTCAAGCCCAAGTCTAAAATCTCATTGGAGATTGGGCAAGGTTCTTCCACCTATAAGCCTGTAAAATCACAAACAAGTGATTTAGTTCCAAATTACAATGGAAGTATAGTCATTGGGTAAACAATACTGCTCCAAAATGGAGAAAACATCCAAAAGAAAGGGGTTACAGGACTCATGCCAGTTCAAAACCCAGCAGGCAGTCCTTATATCTTAAAGCTCCAAAAAAATCTCATTTTACTACAAGACCCATATCTAGAGCACAATGGTGCAAAAAGTGGGCTCCCAAAAGCTTGGATAGCTGTGCAACTCTTGCTTTGCAGGGTTCAGCTCCATGGAGGCTCACGGGTTGTTGAGTACATGCAGATTTTCCAGATGCAGGGAGAAAACTGCCAGTAGATCCCCCATTATGGAAGCTGAAAGACACTGGCCTCCTTCTCACAGCTACACTAGGCTGTGTCCTGGTGGGGGCACTGTGTGGAGCTCCAAACCCACATTTCCCCTTGGAAGTACCCTAGTAGAGATTCTCTGTGAGGGCTCTGTCCCTGTAGCAAGCTTCTGCCAGGGCACTCAGGTTTTCTCATATATCCCCTGTAATCTAGGCAATGGGTACCAAGCCTCCTTTACTCTTGCACTCTGCATACTTGCAGGCTTAACTACATGGAAACTGTTACGGCTCATGGCTTTTACCCTCTGAAGCAGTAGCCCAAGCTCTTTCTGGAGCCCTTTGAAGTGAGTTTGGAGACAAAGTTACCACAATACGAGGAACAGTGTTCCGAGACCGTGTGGGGCAGTGGAGAGCTGGGCTTGGCCCACAAAACAACTCAGTCCTCATAGTCCTCAGGGCCTGTGATTGGAAGGACTGCTTGCTAGATCTCTGAAATACTTTCAAGACCTTTTTCCCATTGTCTTTTCCCTGGTTCTTTTTATTTATGCCAGTCTCTCTAGTAAGTTGTTGCTCCACAGCCTGCTTGAATTATTCCACTGAAAATGCTTTTTATTTCTCTGACACATGACAAGCCTACAAATTTCCTAAACTTTCATGCTTTGCTTTCCTTTTCAATGTAAGTTCTGACTTTAAGCCATTGTTTTGGTCCTACATCTCAGCATAAGCTGTTAGCAGTAGCCAGGCCACATCTTGAATGTTTTGCTGCTTAGAAATGTCTTCTAACAGATACCCTAAATCATCACTCTCAAATTTAAACTCTCACAGATTCCCAGGGTATAAACACAATGCAGCCAAGTTGTTTTCTAAGGCATAACATACGACCTTTGCTTCAATTTCTCATACATTTCTCTTTTTTTATTTGCGACCTTAGCAGTCTAGACTTCACTGTTCATTTCACTATAAGCATTTTGGGTGCAATCATTTAACCAGTCTCTAAGGAGTTCCAAACTGTCCTTAATCTTCCTATCTTCTTCTGACCCCATCAAATTCTCTCAACCTCTACCTATTGCCCAGTTCCGAATCTGCTTCCGCCTTTTAAGGTTTCTGTATAGCAATATCTCATCCCTTGGTACCAATTTTCTGTATTAGGCGGCTCTTTGTTGCTATAAAGAAATACCTGAGGCTGGGCAATTTATAAAGAGAAGAAGTTTAATTAGTTTATGATTCTGCAGGTTGTGCAGGAAGCATGGTGACAACATCTGCACAGCTTCTGGGGAGCCCTCAGGAAATTTTACTCATGCCAGAAGATGAAGCATGACTAGGCATATCACATGGCAAAAGCGGGAGCGGTGGGGGGAGTTGTGACATACTTTTAAATAACCACATCTCATGAGAACTCACTCAATATTGTGATAAAAACAGCAACACATGAGAGATTCATTGCTCTTATCTAATCACCTTCCACCAGTCCCCACATCCGACACTGGTGATTAAAATTCAACATGAGATTAGGATGGGGACAAATATTCAACATTGTCAATAGCTAATGAGAAATGTGAAAGTTCTCTTTAATCAGAATCAGAAAACACTGCTGAAAGAATTCAGAGATGACACAAATGGAGACACATTTCATGCTCGTGGATAGGAATAATTAATATTGTTAAATAACCATACTTCCCAAAGCAATTTAGAGATTCAATGCTATACTTATCAAACCACCAATAAAATTCTCCACAGAATTTTTAAAAAGCTATTCAAAAAATCTTATGGAATCAAAAGATCCTAAAAAGTCAAATGAACAAAGCTGGATGAATCATATTATCCAACTTTAAACTATACAACAAATCTAGAGTAACCAGAAGAGCATGGTACTAGCACAAAAACAGGCCCATAGGACAATGGAACAGAACAGAAAGCCCAGAAATAAAGCTGCACACTTACAACCATCTCATCTTTGGCAAAGTCAACAACACCGACAATAGCAAAAAGCAATGGGGAAAAGACTCCTTATTTAAGAAATGTCACTGGGATAACTGGCTAGACATACACAGAAAAACTGAGCCTTTTACTAACACTATTTTAAAAAATCAACTCAAGATAGATTAAAAACTTAAATGTCAAATCTACACTTACGAAAACCCTAGAAAAAGTTAGGAAATACCAATCTGGACATTGGCCGTGGTACAGATTTTATTATAAAGATGATAAAAGCAATTGCAATAAAAACAAAAATTGGTAAATGGGACCTCATTGAACTAAAGAGCTTTTGTACAGCAAAATAAACTCAACGGAGTACACAGACAACTCACAGAATAGGAGAAAATATTTGCAAACTATGAATCTGACAAACATCTAAGATCCAGAATCTGTAAGGAACATAAACAAATTAACAAGCATAAAAGCAACAAAACCATTTAATAGTGGTCAAAGGACATGAGCTGACACTTTTTAAAAAATATACATGTAGCCAACAAGCATTGGAAAAATGCTCTGCATCACTAAGCTATAGAAATGCTAATCAAAACCACAATGAGATACCATCTCACACCATTCAAAATGGCTGTAATTAAAAATTTAAAATAATATTAATAATAACAAATGTTGAAAAGGTTGCAGAACAAAGGGAATGCTTATACACTGCTGGTGTGAATGTAAACTAGTTCAGCCACCATGGAAAGTATCCTGGAGATTTTCCAAACAACTTAAAACAATTACCGTTTGACCTAGCAATGTCATTATTAAGTATACACCCAAAGACATATAAATTGTTCTACCATAAAGACACATGCACTCATATGTTCATCATTGAACTATTCACAATAGGTAAGACATGGAGTCAACCTAGATGCCCATAAATTGTAGACTGGATTAAGAAATGGGGTACATACATTGAGCACGGTGGCTCACACCTGAAATCCTAGCACTTTGGGAGGCCAAGGTGGGTGGATCACGAGGTCAGGAGTTCAAGACCAGCGTGGCCTTGATGGTGATCAAGAGGTGGTGAAATCTGTCTCTACTAAAAATACAAAAATTAGCTGGGCATGGTGGCAGGAGTCTGTAATCCCAGCTACTCAGGAAGCTGAGGCAGAGAATTGCTTGAACCGGGGAGGCGGAGGATGCAGTGAGCTGAGATCATGCCACTGCACTACAGCCTGGGCCACAGAGCAAGACTCCGTCTCACAAAAAAAGTAAAAGAAAAAGAAATGTGGTACATACATACCATAGAATACTATGCAGTCATAAAATAGAATGAGATTATATCCTTTTCAACAACTCGATAAACTTGGAGGCCATTATCCTAAGCAAATTAATACAGGAACAGAAAAACGAATACCATATGTTTTTACTTATAAGTGGGATTTAAACTTTGAGTATGCATGGACACACAAAAAAAGGGAACACTACATGCGAGGTCCTACTTGACGCTCGAGGTTAGGAAGAAAGTGATAATCAAAAACCTATCAGATACTATGCTTATTACCTGAATGATGACATTATCAGTACACCAAATCCCCATGGCATTCAATTTACCTACAAAATAAATCTGCACATATACCCCTTGAACCTAAAATAAAAGTTGAAAAGAAAAAAGAAGATGGGACCAATAGACACCGAGGGCTTCGAAGGGAGGTAGGAAAGAAGGGGGCCATGGGCTGAAGAACTTCACATTTTTACAATGTTGATTTTACCCATCCATGAACATGAAATGTGTGTCTTCATTTGTTTTGTGTGTCTATTATTTCTTTCGGCAAGGTTTTGTTATTTTCCTTGTAGAGGTCTTTCACCTCCTTAGTTAGGTACTTTCCTCAGTATTTTAATTTTATTTTTTGCAGCTATTGTAAAGGGGGTTGAATTCTTTATTTGATTCTCTTCTTAAGAGCTGTTAATGTATAGCAGTTCTACTTATTCATGTACATTGATTTTGTATCCTTAAACTTTACTGAATTAATGTATTAGTTCTAGGATCTTTTTGGATTTGTCTTTAGGGTTTTATAGGTATAGAATCATATAATTGGCAAATAGCAAGAGTTTGACTTCCTCTTTACTAATTTGGATGCCTTTTATTTTTTTTCTCTTGGTTGATTGCTCTAGCTGGGACTTTCAGTACTATGTTGAATAAATGTGGTGAAAGTGGACATCCCTGTCTTGTTCCAGTACTCAGGGGGAATGCTTTCAACTTTTTCCTGTTCAGTATAGTGTTGGCTGTGGATTTGTCCTAAATGGCTTTTATTACCTTGTGGTATGTCCCTTGTATCCCAGTTTTGCTGAGGGTTTTATCATACAGGGATGCTGGATTTTGTCAAATGTTTTTCCTTCATCTATTAAGATGATCACATAATTTTTGTTTTTAATTCTGTTAATGTGGTGTATCACATTAGTTTACATATGTTAAACCATCCTTGCATCCCTCGTATAACACCCACTTGATCATGGTGGATTATCTTTGTGATATGCTGTTAGATTCGGTTAACCAGTATTTTGTTGAGATTTTTTGCTTGTAGGTTCATCACAGATACTGATCTGTAGTTTCGTTGTTGTTGTTGTTGTTATGTCCTTTCCTGATTTTAGTATTAGAGTAATACTGGCTTCATAGAATGATTGAGGGAGGATTCCCTCTTTCTCTATTTTTTGCAATAATCTCAAAAGGATTGGTACCAATTCCTGTTCGAATGTCTAATAAAATTCAGCTGTGAATTTTCTGGTCCTGGGCTTTTTTATTTGTTGGCAATTTTTTTTTTAATTGCCATTTCAATCTCACTGCTTTTTACTGGTCTGTTTAGAGTTCCCATGTCTTCCTGGTTTAATCTAGGAGGGCTGTATATTTTTAGGAATTTTTCAATCTTCTCTAGGTTTTCTAGTTTGTGTATGTAAAGGTGTTCAGGGTAACCTTGAATGATCTTTCGTATTTCTGTGGTATTGGTTTTAATATCTCCCATTTCATTTTTAATTGAGCTTATTTGGATTTTCTTTCTTCTTAGTTAATCTTGTTAATGGTCTATCAATTTTGTTTACTTTTTCAATGAACCAAATTTTTGTTTTATTTTTCTTTTGTATTAGGATTTTTGTTGTTGTTTCAATTTCATTTAGTTCCTCTCTTATCTTTGTGTTTTTTTGTTTGTTTGTTTTTGTTTTTTTTTTCTTCTGTTGGGTTTGGGTTTGGTTTGTTCTTGTTTCTCTAGTTCCTTGACATGTAACCTTAGAATCTCTATTGTGCATTTTCAGACTTTTTGATGTAGGCATTCAATGTTATGAACTTTCCTCTTAGCACCACTTTTGCTGTATGCCAGAGGTTTTATTTTTTTTTATTTTTTTATTTTTATTTTTATTTTCTTTTGAGACGGAGTCTCGCTCTGTCGCCCAGGCTAGAGTGCAGTGGCACAATCTCGGCTCACTGCAAGCTCCGACTCCCGGGTTCACGCCATTCTCCGGCCTCAGCCTCCCGATTAGCTGGGACTACAGGCGCCCGCCACTGTGCCCGGCTAATTTTTTCTATTTTTAGTAGAGACGGGGTTTCACCATGGTCTCGATCTCCTGACCTTGTGATCCGCCCGCCTCGGCCTCCCAAAGTGCTGGGATTACAGGCGTGAGCCACCGCGCCCGGCCCATGCCAGAGGTTTTAATAGGTTGTGTCACTGTTACCATTCACTTTAAATAATTTTATTTATTTATTTATTTTGCCTCCGCCTCCTGAGTATTTGAGACTATAATCACCTGCCACCATGCCAGGCCAATTTTTTGTATTTTTAGTAGAGGCAGGGTTTCACCGTGTTAGCCAGGATGGTCTCGATCTCCTGACCTTGTGATTCAACTGCCTCAGGCTCCCCAAGTGCTGAGATTGCAGGCATGAGCCACTGCACCCAGCCTTAAATAAATTTTTAATTGTCATCTTAATTTTATTGTTGACCCAATAATCATTCACAGGAAGGTTATTTAATTTCTATGTATTTGCAAGATTTCGAGGTTTCCTTTAGGTGTTGATTTCCAATGTTATCACACTGTAGGCTGAGAGAGTGCTTAATATAATTTCTATTGTCTTTAATTTATTTAGACTTGTTTTGTGGTCTATCATATGCTCTATCTTGGAGAATGTTCCATGTGCTGATGAATAGAATGTATATTCTGCAGTTGTTGGGTAGAATGTTCTGTAAATATCTGTTAAATTCATTTGTTCTAGGGTATAGTTTAAGTCCATTGTATCTTTGTTGACTTTCTGACTTGATGACCTGCCTAGTGCTGTCAGTGGAGTATTAAAGTCCCCCACTAATATTGTGTTACTGTCTACCTCATTTCTTAAGTCTAGTCATAATTGTTTTATAAATTTGGGAGCTCCATTGTCAGGTTCATATATATTTAGAATTGTGATATTTTCCTGTTGAACTAGTTATTTTTAACTATTATGTAATGTCCCTCTTTGTCTTTTTTAGCTGTTGCTTTGAAGTCTTTTTTGTCTAATATAAAAATAGCTACTCGTGCTCACTTATGGTGTCAAGCTGAATGGAATATCTTTTTCCACCCCTTTACCTTAAGTTGATGTGAGTCCTCATGTTTTAGGTGTGTCTGCTGAAGACAGAAGATACTTGTTTGGTGAATTTTTATCCATTCTGCCATTCTGTATCTTTTAAGTGGAGCATTTAGACCATTTATATTCAACATTAGTATTTAGATGTGAGGTACTATTCTATTCATCATGCTGGTTGTTGCATAAATACTTTTTTTTTCTTTGTGTTATTGTTGTATATGTCCTGTGAGATACGTGCTTTAAGGAGGTTCTATTTCAGTGTATTTCATGGATTTGTTTTATGACTTAGAGCTGATTTTATTAGTTCTTGTAGTGCTGGCTTGGTCATGGTGCATTATCTCAGTATTTCTTTGTCTGAAAAAGACTGTGTATATTTTTTCATTTATGAAACTTAGTTTTGCTGCACACAAAATTCTTGGCTGATAATTGTTTTTATTTAAGGAGGCTAAAGATAGGACCCCATCTCTTATAGCTTGTATGATTTCTACTAAAAAAAATCTGTTGTTAATCCAATCAAAGTAATCCTTTATAGGTTAGCTGATGCTTTTGCCTCACAACTCTTAAGATTCTTTTCTTCATTTTGACTTTAGATAACCTGAAGACTATATCCCTAGGTGATGTTTTTTTTGCAATAAATTTCCTAGGTGTTTTTGATTATTTTGTGTTTGGCTGTCTAAGTTGCTAGCAAGGTCAGAAAAGTTGTCCTTGATTATTTCTTCAAATATAAAGTTTGGTGCAAAAGTAATTTCAGTTTTTGCCATTACCCTAATATATTTTCCAAACTTTTAGATTTCTCTTCTTCCTCAGGAATAGTAATCATTCTTAGGTTTGGTCGTTTAGCATAATCCCAAACTTCTTGGCATGTCTGCTTATTTTTTTTTTTAATTTATTCTTTTTATTTGTCTTTGTTGGGTTGAGTTATTTCAAAAGCGTTGTCTTTGAACTTTGAAGTTCTTTCTTCTACTTGTTTGATTCTATTGCTGACACTTTCCAGTGTATTTTGCATTTCTATATGTATGTTCTTCATTTTCAGAAGTTGTGATTGTTTTTTATTTATACTATCTAGTTTTCTGGATTTTTTTTCTGTCTGTATCCTGTTGTTTCCTCTGACTTCTTCAGGTTGATATTCACCTTTCTCTGGTGCCTCCTTGAGTAGCTTAGTAATTGACCTTCTATTTTTTTTTTTTTTTTTTTTTTTCTGGCACTTCAGATATTTTTTTCGGTTTGCATTCATTGCTCATGAGCTAGTGTTATCTTTTGCGGATGCTAAGGAACCTTGTTTTGTCATATTACCAAATTTGATTTTTTGGTTTCTTCTCATTTGAGTAGACTATGCCAAAGGGAAGATCTGTGGCTCAAGCGCTGTTGTTCAGATTCTTTTGTCCCTTGAGATGCTCCCTCAGTGTGGTGCTCTCCTCCTTCCCCTAGAGATGGGGCTTCCTGAAATCCTGTAAAGAGCCCTGTGATATGATCCCTCTTCAGATCTCTCAGCCATGGATACCGCTACCTGCTCCAGTGGAGGTAGCAGGCAAGTAAAGTGGACTCTGTGAGGGTTCTTTGTTGTAGTTTTGCTGTTGTTGTTGTTCATGCCAGTTGCTTTATTTCTGCTTCTTATATTTCATCAAACAGAAGTCAAATTTTCTGGAGGTAGTACTATTTTTAAAGACCTTTTTAAATTTTTTTTTAATAGCAGTTTTAGTTTCACAGCAAAATTGAAAGATACAAACTTTTTATCTACCCCAGGCATGTATAGCCTCTGTGGTTACCAACATTCCTCACTATACTGATACATTTGCTACAATTGATGAACCTCCATTGGCATATTATAGTCACTCCAAGTGAATACTTTATAGTAGGACTCACACTTGGTATACCTTTTATAGATTTAAGAACGTATAATGTTTTTAAATTGATGTGTTCATGATTATAGTATCGCATACAATATGTTCACTGCTCTAAAACTCCTTGGTGGTTTACCTATTAATTTCTCCCTCCTGTAAATTACTGTAAACCACTAATATTTTTACTGTCTCCATACCTTTTCTAGAATATCATAGTCAGAATCTTACAGTGTGAAGCCTTTTCATATTGGCTTTTGTACTTTATAGTATACAATTATGGTGCCTTCATGCTTTTCATGGCTTGAGTATTTTTTTTTTTTTTTTTTTTAGTGTTTAGTAATGTTTTCTTATCCGGATATATCAAAGTTTACCTATTAATATACCTACTGAGTGATGCCTTCACTGTTTCCAAATTTTGAAATTTATAAATAAAGCTGCTCTAAACATCCATGTGCATGTTATTATGTGAACATAAGATTTTAACTCCTTTGGGTAAACAACAAGGAGCCCAACTGCTGGATTATATAGTAAGAGTGTGTTTAGTTTTATAAAACAAAATAACAAAAAACAAAAGCGAAAACTCTTCTGCAAAGTGACTATATATCATTTTACATTTCCATCAGCAATGAGAGATCCTGTTGCTCTACATTCTTGCCAGCATTTGGTGGTGTTAGTGTTCCAAATAATGGCCATTCTAATGTATATGTGATGTTATTTCATTGTTTTAATTTGTACTTCATTTATGACATAGTACAGCATCTTTCTTATGATTATTGACCATTTGTATGTTTTTTTTGTTGTGGTATGTGTTCAGGTCTTTGTCTCACTTTTTAATTGGGTTGTTTTCTTATTGTTGAATTTCAAGGGTTGTTTGTATATATTAGATAACATTTCTTTATCAGATGTGTCTTTTGCAAATATTTTTCTCTCAATCTGAGGCTTGTTTTCTCATTTTCTTAACATTTTCTTTTGCAAAGCAGAAGTTTTTTGATTTGAAAAAAATCTTTCCTTTAATTATTTATTTCCTCAATCATGCCTCTTGTGTTGTACCTAATAAGCTATCAGCATACCCAAGGTCAGGTAAGTTTTCTCCCATGTTATCTTCTAAAATTCTAATAGTTTTGCATTTTATATTTAGGTCTGTAATCCATTTTAATGTAATTTTGTTAAAGTTGTCAGGTCAATGTCTAGATTATATTTTTTTTCTTTTGCACGAGAATGTCAAATGTCCAGGTAATTCAGCATTCTTTATTTATTGAAAAGACTATTTTTGCCCTGTTGTATTGTCTTGGCCACTTTGCCAAAGATGGGTTGACTAAATATTATGTAGATATACTTCTGGGTTTTCTATTCTTTTCTACAAGTCTATTTGTCTATTATTTTGTCAATACCATACTTTCTTTTTTATGGTACCTTTATAGTATGTCTTTAAGTCAGGTAGTATCAGTCCTCCAACTTTACTGTTTTTCTTCAGTGTCGTGTTGGCTATTCTAGATCTTTTGCCTCTTCATATGAACTTTGTAAACATTCTGTTAATATCCACAAAACCACCTGCTGAGATTTTTATTGGTATTGTGTTTAATTTCTAGATCAAATTGAGAAGAACTGACATGTTGACAATACTGAGTCTTTCTATCCATGGTCTCAGACAGTATTTGTTCATTCTCACACTGCTATAAGGAACTAGCCAATACTGGGTAATTTAGAAAGGTTTAATTTACTCATAGTTCTGCATAGCTTGGGAGGCCTCAGGAAATTTACAATCATGGTGGAAAAGGAAGCAGTCACATCTTACATGGTGGCAGGCGAGAGAGAGAGAGAATGTAGTAGGAACTATCAAACACATGTTGGCTCACTGCAACTTCCGCCTCCTGGGTTCAAGTGATTCTCCTTCCTCAGCCTCCCAAGTAGCTGGGAATACAGGCACACACCACCATGCCTGGCTAATTTTTTGTATTTTAGTGGAGGCGAGGTTTCACCATGTTGATCAGGCTGGTCTTGAACTCTCCACCTCAGGTGATCTGCCTTCATTGGCCTCAGGTGATCTGCCTGCATTGTCCTCCTGAAATGCTGGGATTACAGGCATGAGCCACCACTCCTGGCCTCATTTTTTTTAATAGATAAAAACACATTTTTAAATTGAGTTGTTTGTTTCAGATTTTCTATTTTTTCTTGTATGAGTTTAGGCACATTATCTTTCAAGAAATTTATCTCTTTCTTCTAGGTTGTGTGTAGGCATACAATTATTATACTTTTAATATATAGGATTGGAGTGATGATGTTCCCTCTTTTAGTTTTGATAGTAATAATTTGTATCCTTTATTTTAGTTAGACTGGGTTAAGACTTATCAATTATGTTAATTTTTTCAAAGAACCACCTTTTACTTTTATTGATTTTCTCCATTGATTTTCTGTTTTTAATTATATTTCTGCTTTTTTTTTCATCTTACTTGGAAGTTAATTTGCTCATATTTTTCTAGTTTCCTAAGTTGGAAGCTTAGATAATTTATTTTATACCTTTCTTCTTTTGTAATATATGCATTAAATGCTAAAATTTTCCAATGCAAAAACACTTTTGCTACATTCCACAGTTCTCATAAGTTGTATTTTTATTTTCGTTTAGTACAAAATATTTTAAATTATCTTGAGATTTTTTCTGTGGCCCATTTATTATTAAGTGTCTTGTTTAATCTCTAGATATTTTGGAGTTTTCCAGTTATCTGTCTATAATTAATATCTAGTTTAATTCTATTGTTGCCTGAGAGCATACTTTGTATAATTTCTATTACTTTCAATTCATTAAGGCATATTTTATAGTCTAAAATGTGAGTCTGCTGGTGACTGTTACATGTGAGCTTGAGAACAATGTGTATTTTGCTGCTATTGGATGAAGTACACTATAAATATTAATTATATTTGCTTGATTGATGATACTGTTAAGTTCAACTATGTGCTTAATTGCTGATCTTCCAGTCTGTTCAGCTTTTTATTTTTAGATGGAGTAGTAACTTCTGAGATCCTTATATGCAACACCAGAAACTGGAAGTTTGACTGTGCTGTCTTGAAGAAAATTTGAGGGTGTGTTCCAGCATCACAGTTTGCATTCATTAAAATGCCATTTAAAAAAGATCAATTTTATAAATTTCCAAATTAATTTGTGTTAAATAACCTTGTGTAGAAATAACCTGATTAAATAACTTATTGGCCTTTAAGGTAATATTCATCAAACTTCATAACATTACATTATTTTAAAAGTTAGCAAGCAGTCTTATATATGTTTGTATATATGTATGTATATATAACTAGCTCATACTCATGATCTACTCTAATATATACTATAATGTTTGAAAGAGAGAAAAAGAATGAAAAAAATCAATGACATCATATCTTTGCTGATATTGAAAATATTAGCAATATGCAGTAATACAATTAGCAAAAACAGTAGCATAACATATAGTGGCTGCATCATACATATATAGGCATACCTTGTCTTATTACACTTTGCTTTACTACTCTTCATGGATCTCGTGTTTTTTACAAATAGAAGGTTTGTGGCAACCATGCATTCAACAAATCTAACGGCGTTATTTTTCCAATAGCCTGTGCTCATTTTCTGTCTCTGGGTCACATTCTGGTGATTCTCATAATATGTCAAACATTTCCGTTATCGCTATATATGTTATGGTGATCTGTAATTAGTGATCTTTGATGTTACTAATTAAATTGTTTTGAGGTGCCATGAACTACACTCACATAAAATGGCAAACTTAATTGATAAATATACATGTTCTGACTGCTTCATTGACTGAAATTTCTGTTCTCTCTCTCCTTCTTCTCAGGCATCCCTGTTTCCTGATAAACAAAAATATTGAAATTAGGTCAATTAATAATCCTACAACGGCCTCTAAGTATTAAAGTTAAAAAGAAGATTCACAAATCTCTTACTTTAAATAAAAAGCCAGAAATATTTAATCTTAGTGAGGAAGGCAAGTCCAACGCCAAGACAGTCTGAAATCTAGGACTCTTTTTACCAAACAGTCAGGTTGCTAATGTAAAAGAAAAGCCATTGAAGAAAATTAAAAGCACTATTCCAGTGAACACATAAATGATAAAAAAGGGAAACACCTTTTTTGCTGATATGAAGAAAGATATAGAAAAGGCCCTAACAAAACAAAGCCAGATTTTTCAACAGAGACAAAACACTGTCTATTGGAATAAGATGTCCTCTAGGTCTTTCACAGCTAGAGAGGAGAAGTGAATGCCTGGCTTCAAAACTTCAAAGAACAGGTTCTCTCTCCTATTAAGGACTGATGCAGCTGATGACTTTCTGTGAAACCTCACTGAGGTTAAGGTGAGCTTCATGAGCATAAGTTGAATATTAGCAATGTGCAGCAATAAAATTAGCTGTTATGAAAATCCTAGATCCCGGCCGGGCGCGGTGGCTCAAGCCTGTAATCCCCGCACTTTGGGAGGCCGAGATGGGCGGATCACGAGGTCAGGAGATCGAGACCATCCTGGCTAAAACGGTGAAACCCCGTCTCTACTAAAAAATACAAAAAAAAAAAATTAGCCGGGCGAGGTGGCGGGCGCCTGTAGTCCCAGCTACTCGGGAGGCTGAGGCAGGAGAATGGCGTGAACCCGGGAGGCGGAGCTTGCAGTGAGCTGAGATCCGGCCACTGCACTCCAGCCTGGGCGACAGAGCGAGACTCCGTCTCAAAACAAAAAAACAAACCAAAAAAAAAAAAAAAAGAAAAAAAAGAAAATCCTAGATCCCTTAAGAATTATGCTAAATTGACTGCCTGAGCTCTGTAAATGGGACAACGAGGTCTAGATGACAACCCAACTGTGTACAGCATGGTTTCTTGAATAATTTAAGCCCACTATTTGTACCTACTGCAAAAAAAAAAAAAAAAAAAAAAAAAAAAAAACAAGATTCCTTTCAGAATATTACTGCTCATTGAAATGCATCTGGTTACCCAAGGGTTCTGATGGAAATATACAGCAGATTAAATATGTTTTCATGCCTACTAATACAACATCCATCCTGCAGCCCATGGATCAAGGTATAATTTTGACATTCAAGTTTTATTATTTAAGATGTGCATTTTGTAAGGCTATGGCTGCCATAGACAGTGATTCCTCTGACAGATCTGAGCAAAGGAAATTGAAAATTTCCTGGAAAGGATTCATCATTCTCGATGCTAGAACATTTGTGATTCATCAGAGAAGGCTGAAATATGAACACTGACAAGAATTTGGAAAAAAAGTTGATTCCATCCCTCATGGCTGACTTTGATGTGTTCAGTCCTTCAGTGAGAAAAGTAACTGCAGATGTGGTGGAAATACTAAGATTACTATAATAATGGAGCCTGAAGCTATAACTAAATTACAGAAATATTCTGAAATATGTGAGTGGATAAGTAGTTGCTTCCTATAGATGAGCAAAGAAAGTGGTTTCTTGAGAGGGAATCTATTCTTTATGAGAATGCAATCAACATAGCTGAAATAACAACAAAGGATTTATAATATTACATAAGCTTAGTTGACAAAGCAATGGCAGGGTTTGAGAGGATTGATTCCAGTTGTAAAAGAAACTCTATTGTAGATAAAAAGACATCATCTGCTGATGAGAAATCACCCATGAAAGAAAGAGTTAATCAATGCTGCAAACCTCATTGTTGCCTTATTTTAAGAAATTGCCACAGCCATCCCAATCCTCAGGGGCCACTACCCTAATTACTCAGCACCCATCAACTTCACAGCAAGACTCTTCACCAACAAAAGGATTATGATTTGCTGAAGGCTCAACTTATCATTAGCATATTTTAGCAATAAAGTATTTTTAAATTAAGATATGTACATTGTTTAATTAGACAATTCTGTGGCAGACTTAATAGGTTACAGCAGAGTGTAAACAAAACATTTGTGTGCACTGGGAAACAAACAAAATGTGTGACTCACCTTATTGTGATATTCACTTTATTGTGGTCATCTGGAAACCAACCTGCACTATCTTGGAGGTATGCCTCTTATAACAATAACATATTTAGTGACAACAATATCAATGAACATAACAAATCCGATGAAGTAATTATTATTTTTCTCTGTTACATGGCTTACTAAACATCATAATCAGCTCTGCTCTTCCCTTGCTATTTTCTTGTTATTTTATATATAGTATCTTCAATACATGGTTACATTGTAGCAACATTTTAAATATACTTTTCTGTTCTGTAAGGATGTCTTTAATTAAAACAAGGTATTATAACTGGTAACTCCACTCACATAGGCAAATTAATTTGACCTATTTTACAATATGTTATAAGGGAAAAAATTGCCTTTATGACCTCCTGTGTCTCGTGGAGCTATAATTCTGCCCTCAGTGTGCTGTGAGAATCAGGTGCTACATGTTACTCTGACAGAACCAGTGAGAATATTAATATTACTTAGTATAGAATATATTAGTAAAGACTATTTAGTTTCTGGTTGTTTGCATGAAGATAAATAATACGTTCTCATTTTTTTCACATCTCAGTAGATTATCTTGACAACACAGCACTTTAGAGTCACTTTTTCTTATTTATTTTTTACCCATTTAAGATTTCCTAAAGACTCATATTCAGGCTCTAGTTTTTTATTTGATGGATTACTGATTAAAGATGTTTTGGATTCTTTCAAAATCCATGCTTCTCAACAATCCTATATTATAATTAGGATTAACATCACAATTTTACAATTGAGAAAATTGAGCATCAGACTGGTTAAATTATTTGCTGACAATCCTCAGCTAATAAATACTGAGTGAGCTTGATTAGAAAAAAGTATGATTTAGAGCACACATTGTGAAATATTTCGCTTTATTGTCTCTTTATCAGGGATTATTCAGCAAGTAGTGGATAAATTCCTACTGAGCTGATATATGCAATACAAGTGGTAATAATAACAAAAATAATTAGTCATAGTATTAGAAAATAATCTTTACTATGCATTTACTATATATGAAGTAATAGACTACGTGTTTTATATATTTTTTCTCATTTAATTTTCATTACTACCCTAAAAATTGGATACTCTTTAGCCAGCTCAGGCTTCCATAACAAAATATCATCAGTTGGATAGCTGAGCAACAGAAAATTAATTTATTATTAATTCTGGGGACTAGAAGTATGAGATAAGGATGCCAGTATAGTTGGGTTCTGGTAAGGGTTGTCACCCTGGCTTCTAGCTGGCTAACTTCTCTCTCTGTCATCATATGGTAGAGAGAGAAAATAAGAGACAGGGGTGGTGGTTGTGTGTGTGTGTGTGAGAGAGAGAGAATTCTCTGGTGTCCCTTTTGATAAAGGCACAAATTTGCCTCACTCTCATGACCTCACCTAAACCTAATTATCTCCCAAAGGTCTCATCTCCAACGACCACTAATTGAGGGTTAGAAATTCAAACAAGAGTTTGGGAGTGGACACAACTTAGTACATAGGAACTCTTGTTATTCTCATTTTGCAGATGAAGAAATAGATGCCAGAGATGTCAACTCAATAAAGGTTACTTAGTTTGTGATGGGTCAAGCATGAACTTGAATATAGGCAACCTGAAGATGTATGTCAGGGTGCTACTCAAAATGTAGATGAAGAAATGAAAGTTCGGTGAATATTGTAATTATTGTAATGGAATTTCCACAGTACTTCCGTCAGACCATTCAATTTACTTACTGCAATAAAAAATATATTTTAGTAGGAGGTTTGGTCTGTTGGAGACAAAATTCATGGTTTAATTAATTGAAATTTTCACCTTTAAAGAGGTTTTTTTTTTTTTTTTTTTTTTTTTTTTTTTCTGAAGGCACATTGGTAATACTAAATATTCAGCCCATGTAATATATTAAAATGCTTAGTACATTAATCATAAGTGTGACTTTGAACACTATGGCTCTTCTGGGTACTCTTCAGGGGGAAATCAAGTGGAACATTTTCCAGGGATTCAGTCTGGCATTAATAATATGGATTATGTGTCACGTTTCATCTGTGCTAAATAAAAATGGGAGAAACATTGACTCTAGCTCTTGGCAGAGGATACGGAAGCAACAGTTAAATGTTATTTGAGTAATTATAATGCGAAATACCAATCGGAAGAACTGGTTAGGAACTTATCTATTAATAAAGATGCTCAATTATATTTACTAATACCACTAAATTAGTCATAAACTCAGTTTGTTATTAATTATGAATCAGATCATTGTAACATTTAAAGCAGTAGTTTTAATGAATAAAAAAGTTCTCTATTATAAATTGAATATTTTTGATAATTAAAAACCAAATGGCTATCCAAATTATACCACTGTTGAAGTATGGTTTATAACCAGGTAAAGCATAACAGAACTTTGACTATCTCAAGGGTTTTTCTCTCTCTGGTGAAGTCATAATTGTGATGCCCATAACACTCCGTTCCACTGTTTTATGCATCTATACTTACTGTGATACTTACTTATGCCATCTTGATTAGTGTAGCTAATAAAATATTTAATACTAATATATTAAATTAAAAATAACAAAATATTAAAGAGTATTTGAATAAAATCTTGCTTTATTGCTTCAACTTCTTATCTGGACTAAACCCATTTTATACTATTACAGTAAACAACATTAGCAGTACCAAAGGAAGAGAAACAACAACACACTCCAATTTATATTATATCACAAAGTTCCCCTACATAAATGGCAATATTCTCTTTCCCAGGAAACGTCATAATAAACATTTCTTGAATTATAGAAATAAGTTTACATTTTGTAATTTCAGTTTTTCAAATGACAACTGACACCCTATACACAGCTTTTAACAACCAATTCTTTTCCCAAATGCGATGAATCTAAATTCTTATTTTCTTTCGTTCTTCTTTTTCTTTTAGTTTCCTCTCTAGAGTCTCATAAACTATGGCTGTGCCTATCTATATTTAATCTTGTGTGCATTATTTGTTTGCAATTTCAATTACACATTCTTCTATCCATCTGAATTATAGCTTCATTGCTTTCTTTTAATATTGTGTTACTTATGAAATTAATAATGTTTTTGTTTACAAAATAAAATAACTTCTCAGAATACTTGTTATAAAAGCAATAAAAGTCTGGTAATGGTTGGTCATGACTGTAATCCCAGCACTTTGAGAGGCAAAGACAGGAGGATTGCTCAAGGCCAGGAGTTTGAGACTAGCCTTGGCAACATAGCAAGACCCCAATTCTAACAAAAAGAAAAAGCAATGCCCATTCACTCTAGAATAACTAGAAGTTGTAGGAAAGAAAAAGAACATGGAAACTACTCATAAGATTTTCTCCAAGAAAAATATTAGTATTTTAAAATATGTTTTTCCAGTCTCTCTCTTTCTCCTCCCCTTTTTCTCTCTCAAAAAGGATAGAGAGATGACACAGAAATAGCATTGCAGAGATAAAGATATAGAAACATAGAGATACAGTCTTAATTATTTGTGAGTTCCATATTTGCCATTTTGTCCACTAACTAAAAGTTATTTGTTATACCCAAATTGATATAGCACTTTTACTCTCGTTGAAGGACATGCACAGAGCAGTGAAAAAAAAAATGTCCTCGCTTGATGCACATATTCTCAGCTGAGGTCAAACAATGAGACACCACCTTGTTGTTTCAGCTCTCCTACTGTAAACAAGCATACCTTCACAGTCGATTTAGTGCCATATTTTTTTTCAATGTTGTGCTTTTTATACATGATTTCACTGTTTAAAGTGGCCCCCAAGCACAGTGATAAGGTGACATTTACTGTTCCTAAGTGCAAGAAGGCTGTGATGTGTATGTTTGTCTCATGGAGAAAATACCTGTGTTAGAAAAGTTTCATTTAGGCATGAGTCATAACGCTGCTGGCCATGAGTTCAATGGCAATACGTCAACAATATATATTAAATAAGCTGTCTAAAAAAAAACACACATACATAAAACAACGCTATATATTGACTTGTTAACAAATATGTTGTGACCAGAGGCTCAAAGAAACCCATTTATTTCCCCTAGGAGAAATGACTCAGTATTTACTAATTATTTGTTCACAGCAACTTTACAGAACAAAACTACAGTGAATAATAAGAATCAACTTTATATGTTTTACAAAGATCCTATAGTACACACAGATTTGCATGCACTTTTACTCTCTGTATGTTTTTCTTTTCCCATAACATCACTTTTATCTATTTTTTAATTTTGTTTTTCTCTCCAACTTTTATTGTAAGTTCAGAGGGTACATGTGCAAGTATATTACATGTGTAAATTGCATGTTGCAAGGGTTTAATGTACAGATTATTTTACTACTTGAGCAATGAGCACTGCACCCGATAGGCAGTCTTACGACCCTCACCTTCCTCCTACCCTCCGCCATCAAGTAGTCCCCAGTATCTATTGTTTTTTCCTTTGTGTCTATATGTACTCAATATTTAGCTCCTACTTATAAGTCAAAATATGTGGTATTAGATATTGTAGTTCTGTGTTAATTTGATTAGAACAATTGCCTATAGCTCCCTTCATATTGATGCAAAGGACTTGATTTCATTTTTTCTTACAGCTACATAGGATTCCATTGTGTATATCTACCACACTTTTTTTATCCATGCCACTGTTGAGGGGTATTTAGGTTAACTCCATGTCTTTGCTATTGTGAATAGTGCTGCAATGAACATATACATGCATGGTTATTTATGGTAGAATGATTTATATTCCTTTGGGTATATATCCAGGAATGGGACTGCTGCATTGAATGGTAGTTCTGTTTTAAGTTCGTTGAGAAATCCTCAGACTTCTTTCAACAGTGGCTGAACTAATTTACATTCTCACCAGCAGTGTTTATGGGTTCTCTTTTCTCCACAATCTCACTAGCACCTTTTTTTTTTTTTTAAACTTTGTAGCAATAGCCATTCTGACTAGTGTGAGATTGTAAATTATTGTGGTTTTAATAAGCAATTTGCTAATAATTAGTGATGCTGAGCATTTTTTCATATGCTTTTTGGCCACATGCATGTCTTCTTTTGAGAACTGTCTGTTCAAATCTTTTGCCCAATTTTTAACAATGGGATTGTTTGATTTTTGCTCGTTGATTTGTTTAAGTTACTTATAGATTCTGGATATTAGACCTTTGTTGGATGCATAGTTTGCAAATATTTTTTTCTCATTCTGTAGGTTGTCTATTTACTCTGTTGATAGTTTCTTTTGCTGTGCAGAAGCTCTAAAGAACTTCAATTAGGTCTCATTTGTCAATTTTTGCTTTTGTAACAATTGCCTTTTGCAGTCTCTGGCATAACATCAATTTTATTGACTACATAAATATTCTTTTAATGTTTGATGCCAACAAATCTGTAAGAACATGTATTAAAGTTTTTATGTATCTTGCTTTTTCTTTTATCTATTTAAACAAGGTTCTATGCTATTCCTATTTCTCTAAGATTTTGCTACTTGAAGACCTTCTCAGAAAGTTGCAAGACAAAGCCGAAGTTAGTTTTGTTTTCTTGTTTTTTAATGGCTTATGCCTTTCTCCTTTTAACTTGTTCCTTTCCTTGGAACTTAAAAATAGTATTTTCTTCAAAGCAATAGCAGCTCATCTTCTTCGTCTTGCAAAAATTATTTTTTTTTCTTTTCTTTGTTCTTCCTTAGCTATAGGTTCTGGTTCATTTCTATTTTTTTCTCATCACTTATTCTTAATTAATTAATTCATTGTTAGTCTTTTATTTCCCCTTCATCATTGCTTAAAGCATGTTTTGCTAAAACTCTCTTATGCTGTTTTCTGTATTATTTTACAGACTCAATAATTTTTCTCACATTCCTTTAGTCAAATGCTGCTAGCTCGGTTATGTCAGATTCCCTTTCTTCTTTGTTTTTCAGTATTGGCTCAGTTGTGATAACATTGTTTTTGTTGTATGACCTTATCTTTGGCAAATGTCGTAAATACTTCATTTCTTATAATGAATTGTACAATCCATATTATCTCAGAAAGCCGTCCTTAAATAAAAATTGTTCAAGATGACATTCTGCATTTTAATTACTTCTTAAACTACCTCACAGCACATGTGTACCAGCCCTATTGTCAAGCAAATGTATCTTTGTTCCTGTGATGGTTAATTGTATTCATCAACTTGACTGTGTTATTGAACATCCAGATAGCTAGTAAAATATTATTTTTGTGTATGTTTGTGAAGCTGTTTCCAGAAGAGACTGGCATTTGAGTGAGTATGCTGAATAAAGATGATCCACCATTACCAATTTGAATGGACATCATCTAGTGCACTGAGGCTCAAATAGAATAAAAAGGTGGAAGAAGAGTGAGTTTACTCTCATTTTCCTTGAGCTGGAATAGCCATCTTCTGCTGCTCTTGGACATTGAAACTGCTGGTTCTTGGACCTTCAGACTGTGGGACTTATATTAGTGCTGCCTCTTCTTGGTTCTCAGGCCTTTGGCCTTGGACTGAGAGTTGTATTATCTGCTCCCCTTGTTCTCATACCTTTGGACTCAGACTAAATTATACTGTTGGCTTTTCTGATTCTCTAGCTTGAAGATGGCATAGAGGAAATTCTTGGCTTCCGTAATCATAGGAGCCAGTTCTCACAATAAATCCCCTCTTATATGTATATATGTATGTATGTATGTATTCTACTGTTTCTGTTTCTCTGGAGAACTCTGACTAATACAATCCCTATATGAAAAATATCTGACAATTTAACACAATCCTACTTGTGGAGCATTCTTTGTAAATAACCGTATTGTTCAGCCCAAATTTCCTTTCTCATTTATGGATTTATGGGATGACCACATTTCTGAATAAAATGTATCTTAGATGCACTTAGTAGAACCGCCAGCTATGATTTTCAAATGTTGTGGGTTATCTTTTTTTGATGCATTTTCAAGTGTCAGTCTCATTTCTGTACACGAATTGACAATCATGTTAGTTATGTACTCATAAAAATTAAAATGACAACAAATAGAACTCTTCAATAAAACTAATTATATAGGAAATCAGCATAATTCAACCTATATGTAATAAACATAATACACTTATTTATAAATTAGATTTCCAACACATACTTTCTCTCTGTGTATCTACTTTTAATCATGTGTAAAATATAACTTTACTGCAAAGACTTCACAAAGCCATGCCTAACCTTATTCTACCACAACTCCCTCAATACACTTATTTTCATTTAATGTGCAGAAAGCAAAACAAAAATACCACCACTGACTCTTTTCTTCTCCCTTTTATCTCCCTATGTCCTTTATTTAACCTCTCTTTTTAAACCTCTTTTATTTAATTCTGCTCCAAATCTTACATTGATTTATGTGGTTTCCTTTATAGACTCCTTTTGTAGCTGATGAATGACACTAAATATCGGCCTCAAATATGAAATATTAATATGTTATTAAATAACATCAGAGGAATAGCACTTTTCTGTCCTGTGTTATTCAAGCCTCTACAAGGAAATCACTTCTATTCCCTGAACTGCCTTTAGGGCAGTTCTATATAACATGTGCACACTCGCTCAATACTTGCTCACAGCTTCCATCTCCTGCACTGCTTGTGCCTCTTTACAACTCAAGCAGTCCTAATGGATGTTTTTCCCATTTCTCAACATAGATAATGTTAGCTTAACTTACAGCAGTCCTACACTCTGCCTAGATGTCATATGAGTAGTCACTTCTATCAGGCATAATGCATCTACCTCTACCAAGTATAATTAATTAGTTAAGTTGTCTCAACTTTTTGAAAAAAAAACTAAAGCTCTGGTTCTCTCCATGAAAGTGACTGATTGTAAGGACACAGTGAAAAATAAAGAAAACACGAATTGGGAATCTGTTGGTGGGCAATCTGAAATATTCCAGAAATGGTAAATGTGATTGGCTCAAGAGAGTAGTCACCATTGATTGAGTACCAATATAGTGACTTATTTGGATTCAGGCATCTGTCCTTTACAATATTTAAAGTAGTTGTTGAAATTAAGACTTTAGAAAACTACTAAATGTTTAATCATTACCAAAATATCACTTCAAGTGAACCAAATCAAGGACTCCTGCATATAGAATTGAGACAAATGTATACAACTGATGGAACTTTTATCAGTTGTTTCAGCATATTCTTTTTTAATTTTTAATTTTTGTGGAACTTAATTACCTCACATTAATAATGTCAAGTTTCTTGCTTAGTATATCCTTCATATCCTCAAAGAAATCAAACTGATACTATATAGAAAGTCAGAGACATTATATCACAATAGTTATGTGTCAGTGGCCTTTTACATTTTTCTATAGATTATCTTCTATAAAAGCCTTTAAAAGCAATACATTGAATCATTCTTCTGGGAGCAAACTGTAAACTTCTTAAGAGGAGTTCTTAATCTGAAGAAATTCAGTAATTTGCCAATGTGATTGTAAAAAAAATTGTATTTCTTCACTAATCTGAACATCAGTATTTTCCTCTATGATGGATGTAAGCAACAAATCCCAGCAAAATTAGTTGTCCTATGACTTTATTACCTAGAGAAACCATGAGTATTTTTACATCATATTAATCTTGTTGCATGAAAGATCGTGAAATATCATTTACACTTATCACTACTCCAAATTGATGTTAGCTAGCATATCTTGTTAATTAATGGGATAACACAAATAATATATATTCTTATATCAAAATTATATCACTAATTTGTTTAAAAAATATTTCCATAACTATATTCCCACATAATTTGTTTTCTTCATAAATCTGTGTATTTTATTTTATCTATTTTAATGTGTGAAACCCAAATATCTGAGACAGGTCTCAGTTAATTTAGAAACTTTATTTTGCCAAGGTTGAGGATGTGTACCCATGACACAGTCTCATGAGGTCCTGACAACACTAGCCCAAGGTAGTCAGTTTTGTTCTATACATTATAGGGGGACATGAGACATCAATCAACGTACGTAAGATGAACATTGGTTTGGTCAAAAACTGCAGGACAACTTGAAGCAAAGGAGGGAAACTCAAATCAGAGATGGGGCTTCAAGCTCATAGGTAGATAAGAAAAAAATTGCTGCATTTTGTTTTAGTCTCTGATTACCTGTTCAAAGGTGGCAATCAGTTATGCATTTATCTCAGTGAGCAGAGGGGTGACTTTGAATAGAATGGGAGGCAAGTTTGCCCTAAGCAGTTTCCAGCTTGACTTTTCACTTCAGCTTAGTGATTTGGGGGCCCCAAGATTTAATTTCCTTTCACATTCCCCCACTCCTTTTCATTTTAAAAACCTTTTGGAGAAAGCATTTTATAAGAAAAGAGTCTCTGGACTCAGATTTTATCTTATCTCTCATGGCTAATGTGTTTATTCCTAGACAGGTAGGTCCCAAGTTATTAGGAAAGCTCATTTTTAGCAGGTTCAGAAGTCTCATGTCCTTTGAAGATAAAACAAGAGGAGGTAGGGAGAAAAGCAACCACAAACGAAAGAACAATCCTGGAAAATCAGTATAGGCCACATTACTCTGAAGTTCATACATCAGTAGGAAGGTATGAAAGTGGGTTATGTATGTAAATAGGTTGCTGTTATTTTCTTCTGAAGTTACGTTTTCTAGCTTCAGTTTTCAGGGCTTTCAGAAAGCATAGCTTAGTTTTCAGTGATTCTAAAATAGGAAAAATGGGGGAAAGAAGAAAGAAATAATTGAAAACATTATTATGAAGACTTGTAGCCAAGAATAGTTAGAATTCAGTCCAAACTGTAGAAAGTAATAAAAATTGAAAAACAGTAGGCAATACTTGAATCTAAAAACAGGTATACTATAACTTTTGAAACATAATTTTTCTCTTTCCAGTGTTTCATTTTTACTAAAGAAAAATCACGGTAGTACTGATTTGCTGTATTATACTAGGCTTGATTATTTGCATACAGTGCAGCAATAATAATTATTTTTATATAGGCTTTTAAACTGGCTTTGATGGAACTTTGTTCTATAGAACAATCTCAGATGAGACTTTTTTAAGGCCAAGTCCAGTCATGGATTTTTACAGTCAAATATCTATGACTTGGGTGAATTCCTCTACTCTTGAGGTTCCAAGATAAAGTGGGGTATCCAGGGCCTGTTAGAAAGTGACATTCTTTACTTACCACAAGTCATTAACCCTGTACAGGAACTGTGTAAAAAAAAGGTATGAGGACAGTTTTCCCAAGAGGTTTTATTTGCTCCATAAGTCAAGTTCAATTCCTTAAAGGAGAATGCACCATTTCAGTCAAAGCCTTGGTAAAATAATCAGTTTTTTCAACTGTGGCCTGTTATAAATAAAAGCAGATTCTTACTGCACTTATTCAAATAACTGTATTGCCATAAGTTAAGAATACTCATGAAAAGTTTCCAAATTTTGGAGAAGTCACGTAGAGAGAAACAAATATGTTCTAACTTTTGTTCATAAGAGTATATTAAATAATTAAAATCTGTCAATAGCTCCAAAGAAAAATTACTTTGACTCTGAAAAAACAAAACCAACTATCAGCAACATTTCAAACAAAAAGTCAAAAACATTACTTCAGTCTTCTATTAGTTCAATCCATGTAATTTCCGTTCTGCTTGATATTCATGAACATTTCAGTTCTCCTGTGTCCTGAAAGTTTTTATTCTATTCTGATGTCACAATCTCCAAAGTTATCAGAAACCTACTTCAAGAGCATCTGTTAGAGTTTATAGCTGATTATATAATCACTCTTTAAAGAGAACCAAAGTAAGATAACAATTGCCCATTGCCCATGCATGACAAAAAGTTTTAGGGCAGCCATAGAGAAAGACACAATTGACAAGGAAATTTGTTATATCTGAGGCACACAATAATTTAACACAACAATTATAATTATTACTGATAATGTTAAGTCATATGAGAATTACAGGAGTTTAACATAATTTGGGAACACATACCAATAACGTATTTATACAAATACAGCCAAAAGGAAACCAAACACCATTTTGTATTTGACAATGTTTCCTGTATAATTTTTATACCAAGTAAGCCAAAAGTATGTCATTTTTGGGCTTTAGGGAAACTAATATCTTAAAAGATTAATTTGGCCAGAAAAGACATAGTTTATAATTTTGTTTTGGAAAGTTTGTCAAATATCAAAGGTTTAAAACACTTGATATCTCAGGTTATTTTAAAATAATATAATCATTTCACAAGTGATAACTCAATAGCTTTTTTAAAAAGGCAAAACTTTTCTTTGAGAGATGAGACTTAATTAAAAAAAAAAAAAAAAAAAAAAACAGTAAGCCCTAATGAAAAAAAGCATAAAGTCAATTAAATTTGTTTTTCAAAATTTATAGACAATCTATAAAATTTTAATCTTGACCTTAAGATAAAACTTCATAAGCCTTTTATAATCTTTATTAAAAAGTTGGTTAAGGCTTTAAGAAAACTTTGTTAATCTGACACAGGGGCCATATGCTGGTCTTGCATTAGTGTGCCTTTGACATTCATGATTGATTTATAGAGAAACTGAACTTATGTTATCTCTCAAAACAAGCCCCTACAATCTAACATGCCCACCCCTTCCAAGATAGTCCTTGGAACTTGAGGAGTTGCATAGCTTTAATTTTTGGCCTTGTGTCTCAGAAATGTAGTATATTTTGATCAACATCTTCTACCAGCCCTGATGATGAGGTTTCAATTGCCGTCAGTGTTTAAGATTCAGCAGGACTTAATGTCTTTTTTAGAACCAGGAGTCAAAGCATTGTAACTCAGTGTCACAAGGACTTTAAAAGACCATACAGAAAAATAAATGAATGTAATAACTGTAATTTTATTTTAAAAAATTTTAATCTCAGTTGTTTTTCCAAAGCAAAGCAAAACTTAATAATAATGACATAGGACTTGTTTCAATAAACTGTAAAATCTGTTAGGCCAGTTACCAAAAGGCAGAAGAAAAGACCTTCTGCATTGCACAGAATATTATGCTGGAAAAATATTTTCTTTATACCTTTAAGAAAATATCGTTAGTATCAGCCCACAAGAAACAGAACTTGAGAAAAAAACTTCCATAAGCTGAAAAATTAGTTGGAGGGTGTTACGATTTCTCACTCTTTAAAAGGCGAGAGAAAACTGAAAACGACGAGATGAAATAAAAGCTGAACTTCGAGTTACAACAATTATAATTTGTCATAATTTATTAAAAATAAATCAATCCCTTAAGAAAATTGTATTGCTCTAACCAATTGTTTTGTGTATGTGTTTCTTTACATCAAGCCCAATCACTAGAAAGACCATCATAATTACTCTTTAATCATAGACAACTTGATTATATGAAAGATTTTGTATTTTTTTATATAAATCCTCCTATTTTGAGTTACAGATACTGCTCATGCATGCTTGGACTTTCTGGTTTGTCCTGAATATCTCTCTTTCTTAAACAACCAGCAATTTAATTCTAATACTAAATTTACAAGATTCTTTCTCATATAAAATTATTTCTTTTTAAGCTTCCTTATCAAAAGAAAAAATACCCTATTTCTCTATTTTTATAAGTTTTTTTACATCTCTACTGTCTCCTGGTTCCTTTTACCTTAATTTATCTATAACCTTTAAATAAGCTTTGAATTAGAAAAAAAAAAATTGCTCACATTTTATAAAGAGACACACTTTTTTTAGAAAAAAATATTTTTCTGCAAATATATTATTATTGGAAAATACACAAATAATGAAATACCTAACATTTAATTTAATGGAGCTTTTGATCCTAAATTGTGATCAGTTTGTCTACAAGTATTCATCCTATTACATTTACCTAATTACTTTAATTGTTTATCTAAATTATTAATGAAAGCTGAACTTATGAAACTGCCATTGCAAAATTACAACTGAGATATCTGACTTCCAACCTTCAAGCTATCCTTGTTCATTCCTGCATATATGCCAAACTAACTTTGGGAGAAACTTAGTATATATTTTACCTTTGAAACAAAGACGATAACAGTCCATTCCAAAAACAAACCTTACTGCCTGTGGACTAGACTGCCTAAAGTCACAGAAGTAGAAGTTATAGTAATCTTACTAAATTCAAGATGCAGCTATTTTCATTAAACCAATATCAATGTGTTACTTATGAAATATTGCACAAGCAAAAATCATTCTGTTTTGGGCCTGGTTTATAGTTTTTTATAACCCTTATTTCAAATTTTAACACTTTACAGTATTTGGCAGAGATAAATATAAAAATGCTTGATTAAAAACTGCAAACAAAAATGCATGCTAGCCATTAAGACATTTCTAATATTATTTTAATAATAATTTTAAACCTAGCTTGTTTCTTAAAGATTTTACTTGTTATGTAAACTCGACAAAGCATTTGACTAGTATTTTCTTTTTTCCTGACAAAGTATTTGATTCAAGTGATTTTATTTCCTTATGTCAATTAATTAATTAGAGCTCTTTATATATTTTCAGTAATAAAACATTGGGTAAAAAACATGTACATACATAGACATATTAGGCATATCAATAGAAGTACATCTTAAAGACTCATAATTTTTTTTTCCTTATCTTAGACTTTTAAATTTTTGATAAATTGTTTCAAAACCTTAGATAATTTTCAGCTAAATACCCTTAAATTTGCATATTAAAAGGAACATCTAAGTGAAAATCAAATAGCAAAATTTACATCTTAAGGTACAGAGAGAAAAAGTTTGGTGTGCTGGAGGGAAATTAAAATGGACTTAATTGCCAATTGAACATAAAATTATAGAAATTATAAATGCCTTTTAAATATATACACACATCCATATACACACACATACAAAGATCCTATAACTTTTACTTCAGAACTGTAGCCATGAGATAAATACTTATTAATCAGCAACTTGCAAACAAAATAAAAAGGAAAAAAAGAAAACCTATTAAACCCAAACAGCAGTTTTTATAATAACAGAAAAATAGCAGTTTTAATGCAAGAAGAAAAAAAATAATAGAGTAAAAGAGGACTTGGGAACTCTGTGTCTGCAGGTCATCCTTAGGGCTCTTTTTCCTTAATGTAAATGTTCATAAAGAACATATTACTTCTATTTTACATAAGCTCTGGCAAGTAGAGGTGCCATAAAACCTACAGAGTGCTCACAAGAGGGTCATTCATTTTGTTTTCTCCTCATTCTTAGATTATTTCCCACCTCTTTTTCTTAAAAGAAGGAACTGAGCTATGGCCTAGGGTTTTGGTTTTTGTTTGTTTTTTGTGTGTGTGTGTGTGGTGGATAGATGTGTGGTGCTTGTGTGCAGGACTCCACATTATGTTACCACTGAGTCATTTTTACCCTCTTAAAATGTGTCTCAGTGTCTCTCTCCAGAGATATACGACCTCTGAGAGGACTCAAAACAACAGGTGATCAGCCCCTATATGCATTCCCTGGATGAATCTTTTTTTTTTTTTAATTAATTATTGTTGGGGATTTTCCTGTAGGGCTGCTGCATGTCACAGCAAGTCAACTTCCAGACACTCTCACAAGGCCCTGATCACCCAGGGATATAAGCTAGAAAGAGCAAACTGCTCTTTCTTTTTGGAGCTGAGAAAACTCAGTCCGTCATTTGCCTATGAAAAGAACTGCTCATTGGCCGGGCGCGGTGGCTCACGCCTGTAATCCCAGCACTTTGGAAGGCCGAGGCGGGCGGATCACAAGGTCAGGAGATTGAGACCATGGTGAAACCCCGTCTCTACTAAAAATAGAAAAAAATTAGCCGGGCGCAGTGGCGGGCGCCTGTAGTCCCAGCTACTCGGGAGGCTGAGGCCGGAGAATGGCGTGAACCCGGGAGGCGGAGCTTGCAGTGAGCCGAGATTGCGCCACTGCACTCCAGCCTGGGTGACAGAGCGAGACTCCGTCTCAAAAAAAAAAAAAAAAAAGAAAAGAACTGCTCACTTTATCATGCAAATGAGCAGACAAGTCAAATCAAGATTAATTTTTGGAGAAAAAGCAATAGAGAAGACCCTATAGAATGCATCTCTGAACTAGAATTAGGATCCTTAAACCACAACTTCTTAAAATTACAATTAAAAAAAAAAAAGCCAAGACCAATTCCTGTACGCTGTGCTTAGCTACCCCTAACTTTATAGCTCTCATCTGCCATTACACATGCCAATATCAAATCTTCTCACAGTACAGTCATCTCTGGTACCCCCAAAGCCAAAGAGTTAGTCAGGTCATGCAACACAGAAAAATGGCTTTCACCCTAAGAAGAATGTGTCCATGACTTTTGAAACTCCACAAAGAAAATAGAATACCCAAAAGGAATGAGTAGTGTCTTTGTTCTGAATTTTTTAAAGGATTTCAAGTCGTTGGAAGCCTTCTCTAGATTTTTTGGTACTGCAGATGGCAAAGGGGAAAGGAGGTATAGGCTGAAAGAAAAGTAAATAAAATAGCTTTTTTTTTTTTTTTTTTTTTTTTTTTTTTTTTTTTAAGACAGGAAGAAAACACAGAAACCAAGTGTGTATTTTTTGTTTTGTTTTGTTTTTTGGTGATGTTTTCCCTATTTTGCAGCTATGAGACATTTTAACCAAATTAGAGAGGCTTTGTTACCCATAATTTGGAATTCTCACTTGAATTTGACCAAGTCAGGAAGAGTTGGTCAAATCCAATGGGAGAAAGATGAAGAAACAGCAACAACAACAACAAAATCAACAATATAATCACTGAGTGCTCTAATGGTAGGAAGAAGTTAAGCCGACCTGGTTGTTAAACTTTAGCCAAGACAAAACCCTAATTGAGCTAATTACCTAGGGATGGGTCTCAGGCTGAAGACTGCTCTCTCTCATTCTGGAAACAGGAAAAACTCAAAGTCGTCTTCCCTGCTGGAAGTGAGCTCAAACTATATAAAGGATCATCATGGAAGCAGGAAATCTTGCCTTCCTTGTCACATGCAAGTAAAATTCCCCCCCCCCAAAAAAAAAAAAAAAAAAAAAAGAAGAAGAAAAAGAAAAAAGTAGTTGGAAAGCAAAATAAACTTTAGATATTGACCAAATTTGGGGAGATAAGGGATTCTCTTTCTTTCTTTCTTTCTTTCTTTCTTTCTTTCTTTCTTTCTTTCTTTCTTTCTTTCTTTCTTTCTTTTTCTTTCTTTCTTTCTTTCTTTCTTTCTTTCTTTCTTTCTTTCTTTCTTTCTTTCTTTCTTTCTTTCTTTCTTTTCTTTTTTTCAGTGGCTTAAATAGTCCTTTATTCCTTATCAGGTCTTTTTTTTCAAACTCAATGTATTACATAAGACTTTTTTAGTGTTTTGGTTTTGTTTTACTTTATATATATATATATTAAATATATATATTATATATAATAAAATTTTATATATATAATTTTTATAGACTTTTGGGAAGCAGGTGGTGTTTGACTACATGAGCAAGTTATTTGGTGGTGATTTGTGAGATTTGGCTGCACCTATCACCTGCGCAGTATACACTGAACAAAATTTGTAGTATATTATGCCTCACCCTCCTCCCACCCTTTCCCTCAAGTCCCTAAAGTCCATTGTATCATTCTTATGCCTTTGCATACCCACAGGTTAGCTTCCACTTATAAGTGAGAACACACAATGTTTGGTTTTCCATTCCTGAGTTACTTCACTTAGAATAGTAATCTCCATTTCCATGCAGGTTGGTGTGAATGCCATTAATCCATTCTTTTTTATGGCCAAGTATTACTCCATCATACACACATGCCAAAATTTCTTTATCCACTCATTGATTGATGGGCAATTGGGCTGGTTTCATATTTTTGCAATTGTGAATTGTGCTGCTATAAACATATGTGTACAAGTATCTTTTTTAATATAATGACTTCTTTTCCTCTGGGTAGATACCCAGTCATGGGATTCCTGGATCAAATGGTAGTTTTGCTTTTAGTTTTTAAGAAATCTCCGCACTGTTTTCCATAGTGGTTGTATTAGTTTACATTCCCACCAGCAGTGTAGAAGTGCTCCTCTTTTCCTGCATCCATGCCAACATCTATTTTTTTTTTTTTTAACTTCTTGATAATGGCCATTCTTACAGGTGTAAGGTGGTATTGCATTGTGGTTTTGATTTGCATGTTCCTGATCATTGGTGATGTTGAGCATTTTATCACATGTTTGTTGGCCATTTAGTATGTTTTCATTTGGGAATTGTCCATGCATGTCCTTAACACACTTTTTGAAGGGATTGTTAGATTTTTTGTTGCTAATTAGGTTGAGTTCCTTGTAGATTCTGGATATTAGTCTTTTGTTGAACGTATAGGTTGTGAAGATTTTCTCTCACTCTGTGGGTTATCTGTTTACTCTGCTGGAAGTTCCTTTTGCTGTGCAGAATCTCCTTAGTTTAAAGAAGTCCCACCTAGTTATCTCTGTTTATGCTGAATTTTCTTTTGAGTTCTTGGTCATGAATTCTTTGCCTAAGCCAATGTCTAAAATGGTTTGTCTGATGTTACCTTCTAGAATTTTTATAGTTTTAGGTCTTAGATTTAAGTCCTTGATCCATCTTGAGTTGGCTTTTGTGTAAGGTAACAGATGAGAATCCAGTTTCCTTCTCCTACATGTGGCTTGCCAAATATCCCAACACCATTTGTTGAATAGGGTATCATTTCCCCAACTTATGTTTTTGTATGCTTTGTCAAAGATCAGTTGGCTGCAAGTATTTCAGTTTATTTCTGGGTTCTCTATTCTGTTCCATTGGTCTGTACCAAATTTGATACCAGCTCCATGCTCTTTTGATGACTATAGCTTTATAGTGTAGTTTGAAGTCAGGTAATGTGATGCCTCCAGATTTGTTCTCCTTTCTTAGTCTTGTTTTGCCTATGTGGGCTCTTTTCTGGTTCCACATGAATGTTAGGATTGTTTTTTCTAGTTCTGTGAGGAATAATGTTGGTATTTTCATGGGAATTGCACAGAATGTGCAGATTGCTTTTGGCAGTATGGCCATTTCACAATATTGATTCTACTCATCTATAAGAACAAAAAGGGGTTTCAATTTTTTCTGTCATCTATGATTTATTTCAGCAGTGATTTGAAATTTTCTTTGTAGATGTCTTTTACCTCCTTGATTAGGTATAATTTTAAGTGTTTTATATTTTTCACAGCTATTGTAAAAGGGGTTGAGTTCGTGATTTGATTCTCAGGTTGGTATCTGTTGGTGTATAGAAGAACTACCAAATTGTAGGAGTTCATTTTTTATCCTGAAACTGCTGAATTCATTTATTAGTTTTTAGAGACTTTTGGAGGAGTCTTTAGTATTTTATAGGTATACAATCATATCATCAGCAAACAGTGACAGTTTGATTTCCTGTTTGCCCATTCAAATACCCTTTATTTCTTCCTCTTGTCTGATTGGTTTGGCTGGAACTTCCAGTACTATGCTGAATAAATTTGATGAAAGTGGACATCCTTGCCTTGTTTTAGTTCTCATGGGGAATGCTTTCAACATTTCCCCATTTATAATTATGTTGACTGTGGATTTGCATAGATGGCTTTTATTTATTATTTATTTATTTATTTATTTATTTGAAATGGGGTCTCACTCTGTTGCCAGGCTGGAGTGCAGTGGCACAAACTCAGCTCACTGCAACCTCCACCTCCTGGGTTCAAGTGATTCTTCTGACTCAGCCTCCTGAGTAGCTAGGACTACAGGCACATGCCACCATGCCCAGCTAATTTTTATTGTTAGTAGTAGTAGTAGTAGAGACGGGGTTTCATCATGTTGGCCAGAGTGGTCTCAATCTGTTGACCTTGTGATCTGCCCCCCTCAACTTCCCAAAGTGCGAGATTACAGGCGTGAGACACTGAGCCTGGCCATAGGCTTTTATTACATAGAAATATGTCTCTTATATGCCAGTTTTGCTGAGGAATTTAATTATAATGTGATGCTGGATTTTGTCAAATGCTTTTTCTGCATTTATTGAGATGATTATGTGATTTTTGTTTTTAATTCTGTTAATATGGTATATCATATTTGTTAACTTGCATATGTTAAAACATCCCTGCATCCCTGGAATGAAACCTACTTGATTATAATAAATTATCTTTATTTTATTTTATTTTATTTTATTTTTTGAGATGGAGTCTCACTCTATCACCCAGGCTGGAGTACAGTGGCATTATCTTGGCTCATGGCAACCTCCGTCTCCTGGGTTCAAGCAATTCTCATGCCTCAGCCTCCTGAGTAGCTAGGATTACACGTGTGCACCACTATGCCCAGCTAATTTTTGTATTTTTACTAGAGATGAGATTTCACCATGTTGGCCAGGCTGGTCTCGAAACTCATGGCCTCAAATGATCCATCTGCTTTGCCCTCTCACAGTGCTGGATTACAGGCATGGGCCACCATGCTTGACTGGATTATATTTTTGATATGCTGTTGAATTTCATTAGCTAGTTTTATGTTAAGGATTTTTGCATCTATGTTCATCAAGGATATTGGTCTGTAGTTTTCCTTTTTTTGTTATGTCCTTTCCTGGTTTTGGTATTATGGTGATACTGGCTTCATAGAATCATTTAGATAGGATTCCCTTTTTCTGTATCTTGTAGAAGAGTGTGAATAAAGTTCACAATTCTTCTTTGAATGTCTGATTGAATTCAGCTGTGAATCTGTCTGGTCATGGACTTTTTTGTTGGTAATTTTTTATTAGCATTTTAATCTTGCTGCTTGCTATTAGTCTCTTTGGGATTTCTAATTCTTCCTTATTTAAGCTAGAAAGGTTGTATATTTACAGGAATTTATTCATATTCTCTAGGTTTTGTAATTTATGTGCATAAATTATGTGTTCATAATATTATTAAATGACCTTGTATATTTCTGTTGTGTCAATTGTAACATTTCCCATTTCATTTTTAATTGAGCTTATTTGCATCTTGTTTCTTTTTTTCTTGGTTAATCTTATGAATGTTCTGTAAAATTTATCTTTAAAAAAACAGCTTTTTGTTTCATTTATCTTTTGTATTTGTGTGAGTGTGTGTGTGTGTGTGTGTGTGTGTGTGTGTGTGTTTCAATTTCATTTAGTTCTGCTCTGTTCTTGGTTATTTATTTTCTTCTGGTGAATTTGGGTTTGGTTTATTCTTATTTCTCTAGTTCCTTGAGATTTGACCTTAGACTATCTATTTGTGCTCTTTTGGACTTTTTGATGTAGGCATTTAAGGCTACGGACTTTCCTCTTAGCACCACCTTTGCTCTATCTCAGTGGTTTTGACAGGTTGCATCACTATTATCATTCAGTTCAAATATATTTTTTTAATTTTCATCTTGATTTCATTGTTTACCCAATAATCATTCAGGAACAGGTTATTTAATTTCTATGTGCTTGCATGGTTTTAAAGATTCCTTTTGTAGTTGATTTCCAATATTTTTCCTCTGTGGTCTGAGAGAGTACTTGATAAAATTTTATTTTTTTAAGTTCTATTGAGACTTGTTTTGTGGACTATCATATGGTCTATCTTGGATAAACTTCCATGCACTGATGAATAGAATGTTTATTCTGCAGTTGTTATGTAAAATGTTATGTAAATACTTGTTAAGTACATTTGTTCTTGGGTGTAGTTTAAATTTATTTTTTCTTTGTTGACTTTCTGTTTAGATGACCTGTCTAGTCCTGGAACTGGAGTATTAAAATCCTCCACTATTATTGTGTTGCTGTCTATCTCATTTCTTAGGTCTATCAGTAGTTGTTTTATAAATTTGAGAGCTCCAGTGTTAGGTGTGTATATATTTAGAATTGTGATATTTTCCTGTTGGACAAAACCATTTATCATTATATAATGTCCCTCTTTGTCTTTTTAAATTTCTATTTTTTTAAAAAGTTTGTTATGTCTGATGGAAGAATAGCTTAAAAAAAGTTTGTTATGTCTGATAGAAGAATAGCTACAAAAAAAAAAAAAAAAAAAAAAAAAATTTGTTATGTCTGATAGAAGAATAGCTATTCCTGCTTGTTTTTGGTGTTCATTTGTATAAAATATATTTTTCCACCCCTTTACCTTAAGTTTATGTGAGTCCCTATGTATTAGGTGAGTCTCTTGAAGGCAGCAGATACTTGGTTGGTGAATTGTTATCCATTCTGCTATTCTTTATCTTTTAAGTGGAGCATTTAGGCCATTTATATTCAATGTTACTAATGAGATGTGAGGTGCTATTCCATTCATCATGCTATTTACTGCCTGAATATCTTAGTTTTTAAATTTTAATTTATTTATTTTTCATATTTTTGTTTTATAGGTCTTGTGAGACTCATGCTTTAAAGAGGTACTGTTTCTATGTGCTTTCAGGATTTGTTTCAAGATTTAGAGCTCCTTTTAGCAGTTCCTGTACTGCTGACTTGGTAGTGGTGAATTCTCAGCATTAGTTTGGGAAAAACTGTATCTTTCTTTCATTTATCAAGTTTTGTTTCACTGGATAGAAAATTCTTGGCTGATAATTGTTTTGTTTAAGGGGGCTGAAGATAGGGCACCAACTCCTTTCAGCATGTAGGATTTCTGCTGAAAAGTATGCTGTTAATCTGATAGGTTTTTCTTTGTAGGTTACATGGTGCTTTCGCCTCACAGTTCTTAAGATGCTTTCCTTCATGTTGAGTTTAGATAACCTGATGACTATGTGCCTAGGTGATTATCTTTTTGTAATGAATTTTCTTTGAGCTTCTTGTATTTGGATATCTAGATCTCTAGACAGACCAGGAAAGTTTTCCTCAATTATTTCCCCAAATATATTTTCCAAACTTTTAGATTTCTTTTCTTCCTCAAGAATGCCAGTTATTCTTATGTTTAGTCATTAAACATAATCTCAAACTCCTTGGAGCCTTTGTTCATTTTCTTAAAATTATTTTTCCTTTGTCTTTGTTGGGTTGGGTTATTTCTCAGACCTTGTCTTTGAGCTCTGAACTTCTTTCTTCTGCTTGTTTGACTCTATTGCTAAGACCTTCTAGAACCCTTTGCGTTTATCTAAGTGTGCCCTTTATTTCCTGAAGTTGCACTTGTTTTGTATTTATGCTATCTATTTCACTGAAGGTTTCTCCCCTTGTATCTTGTATAATTGTTTTGATTTCCTTAAATTGAACGTAAAGTTTCTATGGTGCCTCCTTGATTAGCTTAATAATTTACCTGAATTCTTTTTCTTGGAATTCAGGGATTTCTTCTTGGTTTGAATCCATTGCTGGTAAGCTAATGTGACTTTTTGGGGGGACTAAAAGAACCTTGTTTTGTCATATTAGCAGGATCATTTTTCTGGTTTCTTCTCATTTAGGTAGCCTATCTCAGAGGGAAGATCTGGGGCTCAAGGCTGCTGTTCAGATTTTTTCCCATGGGGTGCTTCCTTGATGTAGTACTCTTTCCCTTTTTCTACAAATGTGGCTTACTTAGAGCTATACTGTAGTGATTGTTATTTCTCTTATTGATCTAGCCACCCAGCAGGGCTACCGACTGGGCCCTGGGCTGGTCTTGTGGGGTGTCTGCAGAGTTTTGTGATGTGACCCATCTTCAGGTCTCTCAGCCATGGACACCAACACCTGCTCCAGTGGGGGTGGCAGGGGAGCAAAATGGACTCTGTGAGGGTCCTTAGTTGTCGTTGTTTAATGCATTAGTTTTGTGCTAGTTGATCTCCTTCCAGGAGTTGGTGCTTTCAAGAGAGCATCAGCTGTGGTAGTATACAGGAGGATCTGGTGGTAGGTGGGGCCCTAGCATTCCCAAGAGAATATGACCTTTGTCTTCAGCTACCAGGGCAGGTAGGGAAAGACCATAAGGTGGAGACAGTGTAAGGCCTATCTGAGCTTAGACTCTCCTTGCTGCAGCTGCTGTGGAGGATGGGGTTGTGGCTTCCAGGTCAATGTAGTTATGTTCCCAGAATGATTATGACTGCCTCTGCTGTTTCATGCAGGTTTTCAGGGCAGTGGGGGAATGCCAGCAGTTGCAGTCCTCACTCAGCTTCTGTGTCACCCAAAAGGCTGGTCTCACTCCCTCCATGCCATCCCAATAGCACCAAGTTTATTCCCAGCAGTGGGCAAGCAGGGCTGAGAACTTGCTCTAGGCTGTCAACCTCCCAGCTAAGAAAGCAAACAGGGCTTTTGCACCTCTCCACCTGTCTAGTCTGCAAACCAGATTCATCCTCTTCCCCAAGTTCTGGCCAGGAATCTTCACCCTTGGTTGGAATTTTTGCATAGCTCAACTGGAGGTTTCCTTCTCCTTGTATTCTTCCAGTTCCTCTGGCAGCCCTCCCCAAGGACCCCTATGAGATGAATCAGAAATAGCATCCCTGAGGACCCAGAGAGCCCACAGGGCTTTTCCCACTGCTTCCTCTACCCCTGTATTTCACACAGCTCTCTAAATTGTCTCAGCTCCTGGTAAGGTCAAATCCTTCTCCCGTGATCTGGACATTCAAGTTCCCCAGTGAGGGTGTGTGTTCAGGGGTGAACAGTCCCCCTTTCCCACCTTCACATTTTGGGCACTCACAATATTTGGGCTGTCTCCCATGTCCTGCAGGAGGAATCCACTTCCTTCAAAGGGTCTCTGGATTCCCTCGGCTTTCTTGGTTTATTCCTGTAGTACTTCTTAGAGCAGAAGTTCACAGTGCAAGTCTTCCCATGTTGCTCTGTCCATCCAAGTGAGAGCTGCAATTTAGTCCTGCCTCCTATCCACAACTTTTTTCATCTCTCCTACCCCTCTCTTTCTCTGCCTCCTCTTTAAGGCCAATAACTCTTAGATTGGCCCTTTTGAGGCTATTTTCTAGTTTTTGTAGGTGTGCTTTATTGGTTTTTATTCTTTTTTTTTTCCTGTCTCCCTTTTCATGTAGCCTATATTCTTTCTTTTGCCTGATCAAATCTGCTAGCAATTGACACTCATGCATTCTTCAGTACGCCGATTTCCTTTTCCAGCTCCAGAATTTTTGTGGAATTCTTTTTAATGATTTCAATCTCTTTTGTTAAATCTATCTTATATAATTCTGAATTTCTTGTCTGTGTTATCTTGAATGTATCTGAATTTCCTCAACACAGCTATTTTGAATTTTCTGTCTGAAAGGTCATATCTCTATTTCTCCAGAACTGGTCCTTGGTGCCTTATGTAGTTCATTTGACATTGTCATGTTTTCCTGGTTGGTGTCGATGCTAGTAGATGTTCTTTGGTGTCTGAGCATTGAAGAGTTAGGTATTTATTGCAGTCTTCACTGTCTGGACTTATTTGTAGCCATCCTTCTTGTGAAGGCTTTGCAGATACTGAAAAAAACTTGGATGTTGTGATCTAAGCTGTTTCTGCTTTAGAGAAACCCCAAGCCCAGTAATGCTGTGGTTCTTTTAGATTCACAGAAGTATCACCTTGATACCCTTAGACAAGATCCCTGAAAATTGTCTGCATTATCAGACAGAGACTCTTTTCTTACTTTTTCCTGAGCATAAGAGTCTCTCTCTCTCTCTCTCTCTCTCTCTCTCTCTCTCTCTCTCTCTCTCTCTTTCTCACCATCTAAAGCTGGGGGTGGAGTTACAGAAGCACCCTTGTGGCCACCACCATTAGGACTGTGCTGGGTCAGACTTGAAGCCAGCACAGCGCTGAGTCTTGCCTAAGGCCTGCTTTATCTACTCCCTGGTTACTGCCAATGTCAGTAAAAGTCTTTGGGCTCTACAATCAGAGGGTGGCAATGCCAGCCATGCTTATGTCTTTCCCTTCAAGGCAGTAAGTTACCTTTGCCCCAGGTGAGTCCAGAAGTATCGTCCAAGTGTCAGGGACTAGAGTTAAAAATCTTAGAAGTCTACCTGATGTTAAGCTGATACTCAAACCACAAGATGCAGTTTATTTCACTTTTCCCTCCCTTTTCCAAAGGCAGAGGAAACTCACCTCATAGCCATCACCACCCCGTTCACAAGAAGTGCTGCCAGACTACCACTGATGTTCCATTAAGGCTCAAGGTCTCTTAAGTCCATTTGTGCAAGACTGTCTGGTCTTGCACTCACCCTTTAGGGCAATGGACTCCCCTCTTGCCCTTGGAAGGTCTAGACATGTCATTCAAGAGTCAAGTCCTGGGATCAGGGATCCCCAAGAGCCCACTTGGTGCTCTACTCCCTTGTGCAGTGTTGGTACCTAAGATGTAAGACAAAGCCCCCTTTACATTTTCCTCTGCTTTTCTCAAGCAGAAGGAGTTTGGCCACCAGAGCTGGTAATGTTTTAGTCTCACCTGAAACCAGCAAGTCTTAGAAGCTCATCAAGGTCCTCAATGTAATACCTGGGTATTGCTGCTGGTTTTTCAGGGACCAGGGGCTCTTCAGTTAGTGGGTGATGAATGCTGGCAGGATGAGGTTGTTTTCTTCAAGGTAATGGGTTCCCTTCTGGCTCAGGATATGTCTGGAAATGTCCCAGAGCTATGGCCTGAAATGGAGGTCTCATGTCTCTGATGGGTGCCTTATTCTGTCGTGGTTGAGCTGGTATCCAAGATGCAACACAAAATCCTCTGCACTCTTCCTTGTTCTCTCCTCAAGTAGAAGAAGGAATCTCTTTTGGAGCCATGAGCTATGCAGCCTGGGGTTAGCAGGGAGGTCATGCCAGCACTCCCTTGGCTGCCTCAGTTGGTGTTTCAGTAGGCACATGCCTACTCAAAGCAGGAAGTTTTCTGTCAGTGGAGCTTTATGTTTCACCATCTTGCTCTGCTTCCTTGGTGGTGATTATGTTAGCTAACCGTTGCATAAAGGAAAATATTTTTCAGGCAGAGGGAACCTCAACTTTATTCATAACAGCATTTTTCATAATACAGAAAAATTGAAATTAAATGATCATCAACAGGAAAATGGATAAATCTCAGTATATTATTATAATGCACTTCTGCACATTACTTACAACTGATTAACTCATGTAGTTAAGTCTCAGAAATGTAATCTAGAGTTTAAAAAGTCAGTTGGAGAGGTGAGTTATAGTTTAATGTCATTTTCTGTTGCATTTAAAGTTTGCACGTCAGTATTATATAATGTTTCTGGTTATATACATGTGTGATAAAAGTAAAGTAAAAGTTGCATGGGAATTATAAATACTGAATTTGGTTGACTATTTGACCTTGGTAAAGAGAAAGGAAAGTAGGTAAGTGAGGGTAATTTTCAACCAGGTTTTTTTGGGTTTTTTTTATTATTATTTGAAGCAAATATGGAAATTATTAATATATATTTTTTATTTGAGAGATACAGAGGTTTCTCTTATATGTTTTCTAGTTTTCTATATTTTTAAAATATTTCATTATTTAAATAATTAAAATAAATAATGCTGTGATAAATATCATTTTAGGTAAACCTTATGCACAACCCTGCAATCAATGCATAGAATTTATGAACATTTTTAGAAACTTTCCTCAATTATTTATAATCATTACAACTTCCCCTAATTCAACATCATATTTTAAAGACTTGCTCCCATATGTTTTTCCAAAAATTCAGCATATATTTCACTAAAAACAACTTATGTTTCAGTCAGTGTAATCTACAGTGAGAATGGAGGGTAGTCAGTAATGTGGCTCATTGGTTAAGTGGAAGTGAGTTAAGAAAACTTCCTGCTTTGAGATATTTTAATTGAATTTCTACATTTTCTGGATTTTTAGTAGGTACATATTATAATAATTGTGGTGCTTCTCCCTTCTTATCTTCACATATTTTGGTTATTTTTATTTCCAGTTTTCAGTGACTACAAAATTGAGAACAGTGTTTTTAAATGATGATGATAAAAGGTACTTTGAACATACTATAGACAGTAATGGGTAGTTTATGACAGCTGTTTATTTTATTTTGGAAATACTCTTCTTTCACTAAACATGAAATTGTTCGTCTGCATCTATGTTCACCTTAATTATTATTTTCTATTTTTATTATTTTCTATTATTTCTATTTCTATTATTTTCTATTTTCTATTGTTATTTAGAAAGAGAGGACTAGCCACATTTTTATGTGTCTAATTTATGGTCCTAAAGAGGAGATAGAGCACACTTGACATAGTAACTCCATCTTAGAAAATGTCTCCATCTTGCATTTCATAGGGCATTTTGCCAATAGGGAAAATATATTTTGCTTAATAAAGAAATAAAAAAATAAAGACTGAATCCAACCAGGTAAAGACATAAACAAGCACATTCCTCCATTGTCAGTTTTTGCCAGAGGACTCTGGCTATAAAAAGAGCAAGGCTTGAGCAGTTCTAGATAGCCATCTTAACTGACATCATCTTACTATCAACCCCAATAAGCACCCAGCATCTACTACCAAACCCTCTGCCCACACATGAATTCTTCCAATAGACCACTGGGTCCAGACCACCAGATTATTTTTGTCTTTGTTGCTGTCCATGGACTAGTGTATTAATACCTTTTTTCTATTTCTTTTCTCTTGATGTTAAATATTTATTTGTTTATGAAATGTTTAATCTGACTTTATATAATGATTAAATATACTATTATGTATGACTGGCAATATTGACTGGCTTGTGGAGTGGCTTGAGCCTGTGTACCCAAGGTCTCATTACCAAGCGAATGGGAATTACTTGGGAATTCCCTCCTTGGGAATTCCATGTAGCTGGTGGCTTTTGTGATTGAAATAGCATCAATAAATGTTGATATTATGAAAAGACACAAGCGTGTGTGGAACTACTTATCTCTGATCTTGCACTGCTCATGAAAGAAGAAATGCAAAGGAAACCAAATAGTCACGCTTTGAGAAAATTGCACTGTCTGGTAAAAATAGACTATAATGTAAAATATATTACTGAAAAAAGGTAGATAAAACTGGTAAGTTAAAACTAGTAAGGAGAAAAACATAATCTAAGGCTCAGTGTTAACAATTGTTTTAAAGCTTTGCTTTTCATTAAGAGTTTCATTTATATATATGAATTTTACATATATAATTAAAAGCTATACAGATCTAAGGAGTTCATAAACTGAAAGAGTTTTAAAAACATGATAAAAAAGTCTTACACAAATACAAAGAATCACTACCAAATGTTATAAAGTGTCAAAGTCAATTCTTTTTTCTCTTCTCAATTCTGGAGAATGATTTTGTGCATTCTAAAGTCTAAATTTACTGCTGCAGTTTTCAGCTCCAACAGTTCTGTTATCCTGGCTCAGTGATTCCCTGAGTTTATATAGAAAGCCAATCTCTGTGTTTCTCACAGTCTGTAAACATAATATGCCCTTTTTCAGAATGGGAACTATTGTATTGCTTTAAAGGGGCTATATTTCAGAAAAAGAGTTTTAAAATGAATGCTTCATAAATTGTCTTTTAAATATTATATTAAGCATAATTAAACATAACATCAAACACAGGGGCTGTAAAACTAGAGTAAAGATTACCTCTTGGACATAGGTACAAGACCAGAGTTTTTTGCCTCTGAAATGAGTACCCTATACAGAGATATGACATGTGTTCGATAAGTTACTCATTTATTTCGATAAGTTACTCATTTTCAACCAACCTACTGTAGCGTCAGAAATATGCCACTCTAACATGTAACTGATACAAATTTTACTGAAATTAAACTCATTGTTATCTATTTTTGATGAAGTAACAGTGCTATGCCAAAACCTTTTTCTTGATTGAAAAGTTTTTTTAATAACATGAATATGCCTCTGCATCTTCAGTTCTATTTATCAGAGTTAGAACATTGATTCTAGATCTTTGTTCTTTAAACGTATATAACCCTGGTGGAAAACAGCAATTCATCAAGCTTTAGTGAGAATATTATCTAAGAAATGTTCAACCACCTTTGTAGTAATCTTAAGCTGACAAAAATGTAATAATAATAAGGTAAAGTATTTTAATCTAAAATTTGCCACATCCTCTTTGTAAGAGGAAGCTGCTACATCAAGGAGTATTAGTTATTGATATGAAGAGAATTTCCCACTCGAAGAAAATGATGTTCTGTGCTTTATTATAATAATATAGCAAATTTGATTATTGCAAATACTTTCTTGCAAAACTGATCAAGTTTAGATGGATTTATAAAATCACATTTCTCAATAATAACTCTCCTCCATGACCTGACCCTGAATTTTCTGTGACCCCACAAAAATAGCAAATAGCCCTAGAGGTTAATCTTTCTAAATACCTTAACTTAAACAAGTTACCTTAAAGGAAATATAAATTATTCGTGTGTGTGTAAAGTATTTTACAATACTGCATCCCTCCCCCCACCATCTTCCCTTTAGAACTTTAACTAAAGGTCTAAAAAAATTGTACACATCTTACTATGCTTTAATTTTTAAACCAGTCGTAAAAATGTTCAAAACTTAAACTACTCTAACCCCGGTATTTATCTACCATTCTTCTCTCTTCTCACCTATTTTCTAAAATAAAAATAAAATAAAATGACTTTAAAAAACTCAGTGTTTGTGGGAGACAAATATGCGCACATGAGGGCCAACAAAATCCTGAGTAGTGGGCTTTCACAGTAAGATAAGCCCTAGACTTTGCTCTTGAGGTGCTTATGGTCCAGTGAAGGGGAAAGACACGCCAACAAACTGTTATAGCACCAGATGACAAGTGCCATAACAGAGAAATACACAATGCATTCTAGAAGCATTAAGAAAATAATTACTGTCTCTACTTGAGATAAGTAGAAAGATTTTGTAAGGTCAGATGTTAAAAATACTCAGAAAAGAACACCTCATAGCAATGTCCAGGGATCATTTGTTAATTGGGCTCAGTGGTCGTTAGGACACTGTGCTCTGTGCCCATTCTCTGTTGAATCTTAAAGAGCTGCATTGCTCCATATTAACAGACAAATCAAGCTGTGAATGTGGCTGAACAATGAGCAGCGGTTTCAACTGGGCACCTCCTGCAGCTATATTTGGTGTGCCACATCCTATGTCTTTAAAACAATTTTATTTGAATGTCTTTAGACATATCATGTTCCCAAGTTTATTATATGTATCTTATCACTCCCTACTATCACCACATGCAGCCAGCTTCATTCATGATTGTACCTTCCTAACATTTATTTGGCTCTGCTGGGATAGTAGTTTTATGGTTCTCAACTAAGATTTAAATGTAAGATATTTCTTATGGAAAGCATAACAGAATATTGACTAATAAGAATAAAAGAACCTCAGTAGGCAAAAATGTACATTTTTGTAAATTCTATTTATTTTAAAAAATAACAAGTTTCACCCATGTAACCATTTGGGATAAAACCAAGAAATATACAGGTCATTTTTTGTTTTTATTTCAGATTTTCTTTATTATATTATATTTATTTTTTGGACATGGATTTGGTCACTGGACTCTAAATGACTATGCCCCAACATATGTGCTATATTTTTTACTGAAATTTTATATTTAAAATGATGGCTGAGTGACTTAAACACATGTTTTAGGAAACTAATAGTTGTATTTCAGACACTTTTCTAATAAGAATAAGAATTATTTGGAGCATGAATATAGGCTGCCTTTCTTTCTAACTCTCCTTAATCTTACTGTATAGGCAGATATCTGCTTTGCCAAGCACAACACCAGAATTAAATCCAACTTTGATGACCTCATGTTGGTATAAGCTGTTTAACGAACATATTCCTCAAAGGTGACATCAACATAAGGATGATTCTCACTAATCAATACTATCTCAATGTTGCACTCATAAATGTTCTTCTCAAAATCATGATTTTTTTCAGTTACTCTTAATTAAGAAGAGATGAAGTTTACCTTGATTTTAAATGTCGGACATAATGAATAAACCTAATAAATCTTTTGGTTTCATTCTATATTTAAAATATCTTTGAAACTAGCATGGCAAAAACCTCGATTATGCGTTTTTGCATTTCCCTGGGACTTTGAAAAATAGGAAAAAATGAGTTGTATTGCTACTTGGATTTTTTACATAGCAGTAGATTCTCTTTTAAAATGTACCTGCATTCGTAATTTCCTGTGAACTAAGAAAATAATAATCATTGTCTATTATTGCCAATATAGTAGCAGCAGTGAATCGGCTCACCACCTTCTTCAGAGTGATAACAGAATAAATGATTCCAAAGATGTGTGCTGCTGGATGCTTTTTAATAATACTCAACTGATGATAGATGACAAGGATTAACTTACCATAAAGGTAATGAATCCATTAATATGGACTCATGTGCCCTAAGGGAAACTCTATATATGCATATTTTGTGTGGTTGTGTGTTTGATCACTGGCTCAATAAGGCATTGGCCAGAAAGTCCATTTTATTTCTCTTAAAGTAAGCAGGAAAAATTCTATTATGTGAATATTCATTAAGTATACAAGTTTTCAGGAGTGAGTGTTGAAGAGACGATGATACCCTCAAACGTATTTATGATGATTTTAAGGTACAATCAGATTTGAAGTAAGTGTTGTAATCAAATACAGACATTTCATGAGAAGAAATGACATAAACTTACAGTGAAGAATTCATGATGCAAATTTTTAAAAAGCTATTTTCCACATCAATATTTCCCCTCTCCTTTACTGCTTTCCCATAAACTCATTTACAGTGAGTGATAGCCAACTCGTTACTTAGTCATGTCCAAGTATATTTGCAGGTGAAAAGATGTCTGCAAGGAAAGAACTACATTTAACTCCCACCAAAAAAAGTGTACTGATTATCCCTCCAGAAACCAGAGTCAGCAGAAACATTCATAGAAAGATGCCCTGATCAGGGCATGGTGCTCCATACATTACCCTCTTTCCTGTTTTAATAATGTTATATAAGTGAATTGTTACTAGACAGCCCCATACATGCTACATCACCTCCATTGTGCTGATTTGATGTTATATATACATATATGGCTTATAGAAGTAAGAGTGCTTTATACCCTATAGTATGCACATTTTACATACTCTTTGGCACCAGGATATAGCAGTGCCCCCTTATCTCTCAACATATGCCAGGAACTACTGAGAATCTACTACAGAGCGAGATTATGGCCTCCCAGGGCACAGGGAAAATCTTCAATTTGTCATGCTTTAAGAATACTTCTGAGACAAAACGTTCGATGTGTCTGTCTCTTTATATGGACATCGTGTTGTTTGCACGGTGGCAGAGGGCTGATGAAGGAGAGATATGATATGTGCCTTTGATTTCACACCATCTAGATACCTTCCCATTGCACCATTCAGTATTAATAAATAATTTTTTGTGTGGTTACTATGTCCTAGGTACTGTGATAAAGAGGCACTTATCTCAAGCAATTCTTACATCAAACATTATGAAGTAGAAACATCCATGTTCATGAACAGGAAATATCTTGAAAATGGCCATACTGCCCATGGTAATTTATAGATTCAATGCCATCCCCATCAAGCTACCAATGAGTTTCTTCACAGAATTGGAAAAAACTGCTTTAAAGTTCATATGGAACCAAAAAAGAGCCTGCATCTCCAAGACAATCCTAAGTCAAAAGAACGAAGCTGGAGGCATCACACTACCTGACTTCAAACTATACTACAAGGCTACAGTAACCAAAACAGCATGGTACTGGTATCAAAACAGATATATAGACCAATTGAACAGAACAGTGGCCTCAGAAATACCACCACACATCTACAACCACCTGATCTTCGACAAACCTAACAGAAATAAGCAATAGAGAAAAGATTCCCTGTAGAACAGAGGTCTCAGAAATACCACCACACATCTACAACCACCTGATCTTCGACAAACCTGACAAAAATAAGCAATGGAGAAAGGATTCCCTATTTAATAAATGGTGCTGGGAAAACTGACTAGCCATATGCAGAAAACAGAAACTGGACCCCTTCCTTACACCTTATACAGAAATTAACTGAAGATGGATTAAAAGCTTAAATGTAAAACCTAAAACTATAAAAACTCTAGAAGGAAACCTAGGCAATACTATTCAGGACATAGGAATGGACAAAGATTTCATGACTAAATCACCAAAACCAATTGCAACAAAAGGCAAAATTAACAAATGGGATCTAATTAAACTAAAGAGCTTCTGCTTACCAAAAGGAACTATCATCAGAGTGAACAGGCAACCTACAGAATGGAAGAAAATTAGTGCAGTCTATCCATCTGACAACAGTCTAATATCCAGAATCTACAAGGAACTTAAACAAATTTACAAGAAAAAAAAACACACAACCCCATCAAAAAGGGGGTAAAGGATATGGACAGACTCTTCTCAAAATAAGGCATTTATGTGGCTAACAAACGTAAGAAAAAAAAATCTCATCATCACTGGTCGTTAAAGGAATGCAAATCAAAACCAAAATGAAGATATCGTGTCACACCAGTTAGAATGGTAATCATTAAGAAGTCTGGAAACAACAGATGCCGGCAAGGATGGGGAGAAATAGGAATGCTTTTACACTGTGGATGAGAGTGTAAATTAGTTTAACCATTGTGGAAGACAGTGTGGTGATTCCTCAAGGATACAGAACCAGAAATACCATTTGACCCAGCAAACCCATTACTGGTATATATTTAAAGGCTTATTAATCATTCGACTATAAAGACACATGCACATGTATGATTATTAGACAACTATTTACAATAACAAAGACTTGGAATCAACCCAAATGCCCATCAATGATATACTGGATAAAGAAAATGTGGCACATATAAACCGTGGAATACTATGCATCCATAATAAAGGATGAGTTCATGTCTTTGAAGGGACATGAATTTTTTAAAATTTCTATGAGTCCAGTTTTTGAGAGGATGTTCAACGGAAGTTTTCATTGAGAAATTGAAAATTAAACAAGAGTTAAATATCACTACGCACCTATTAGAATGGTTAAATCTAAAAAAAAAAAAAGTATCAAATACTGATGAGGATGTGAAACAATAGGAATTTTCATTCACTGCTTGGTGGGATGCAACTTTTTCAGATAGTATAAACACTTTTGCAGACAGTTTGGCAGTTTCTTACACAGCTAAACAAACCAACAAGTGTGCTGTTAGGTTTTCATCCAAGTTATTATACCCTAGAACTTAAAATAAGAAAAAAATACTCAACTATAAGAAAAAAAAGAAAACTATGTCGCCACAGAAACTTGCATTCAAATGTCTACAGAAAATTTGTTTATAATCACCAATAACTGGAAGCAACCAAATTGTTCTTCAATGGGTGAATTGATAAACAGTGATACATCCATATAATAGAATATTACTCAGTGATAAAAATAAATTGATTAGAAAACCACAAAAAAGTATTAAACTAAAAACGCATACAATTAAGTAAAAGAAAATAGTCTGAAAAGGCTATATACTCCATGATTTCCACCATAATGAAAAAAGCAAAACTATAGAGAGTAAAAAGATCAGTACTTAGCCGCAGTTTAGGGGGAAAAAGGAAGCATTGAATAAATAAAGTAGAGGGCATTTTAAGGCAGCAAAACCATTCTGTATGATGGTATAATGGAGGATACATGACACCATGCATTTTTCAAAATGTGTTCAAATTTATAGCATTTTAAAAAGTGAACCTTTATGCGTAGAAATGTTTTGATACAATTTTATTTATAAAAAATAAGAAAAATATAAATAATACACTGAAATGACAAAAATGACAGACATTCTAATGTGGAGGATGCAGATATATCAAGGTCTAACATAATTGTGATTAAACTTTTAATTTAGTTGGGAAAATTCTCTCAGTATAGTAATAAACCATCATCTAATAAAAGGACATAAAGTATTCAAGTGATACCAACATTTCTTTAATTAACAAATTATTAAAGACATTTGTTGTATGTAGTGTTTTTCATTTTATTATGTACAATATTTGCCCTGAACAAAAACCAAAGGCATAACATTAGTAACATTACCTATTTTGTCAAGAAGATAAATTAATAATGCTAACATCCTTCTTTTCAGGTATCAACTTTTATATAAATGAGAATTGAAATGCTTAGAATGATCAAATTGCATGGCATATAAAACTTTCTTGTACATTTCAAAATAGCAAGAAGAGATAATTTTGAATGTTCTTACCACAAAGAAATGGTATATGTTTGAGGTGATGGACTTGTTAATTACCTTGATTTAGTCTTTGCACATTGCATACGTGTATCAAAACATCACATTGCACCCCATAAATATGTACAATTACTATGTGTCAAAAATAAAATAATAATTTTTTTTTAAATATCAAGTTATTTCAGTGATTATTAGTTGGAAAATTTGCAGCAGTTAAGATTCACTAGTACCACTATTTTAAATAGTTGTTGAGAAGAAACAATTACATTTCAGAAGAATTAGAATTCATGCTATTACTTATATAAGTTTAAATTATTGCAAATCAATGTTGTGTATAGAGCTAAAGAATACACATATATGTAATTAAAAACAAAATCATTCAGGAGAATAAGAATTTAAAAAATAAGGGTCAAAATTATATCTGGAGAAAGACAGTAAAAGCAATTGCAGCTTCAATTGATTGTGTAATATTCTCTATCATTTTATTTTCTGACTATATTCTTATTTAAAATGTCATACAGTAACATTTGAAATACTGAATAACAGGTATATGGGTGCTTATTATTTTATATTTTTTTATGTTTAAAATATTTTTAAAATTAAAACAAAACTCTATCATATTTCACAAAAAAAAATGATTTGGGTATATTCACTAATTTCTTAACTGCAAGCTTTTCTAATTCACACACTGGCATTTGAAAACTGTGTCTCCTCACTCATTCTATCCCTGTGTAATACCTATTAATATTACATGCTTAATATGTATTAAAGTCTGTGCAATGTAATTTGAATACAATACCTCATTTAATCCATGCAGAGTGTTCACTGATTCATTTTCTTAAGACATTGATAGTGGCATGTCATTTATTTTCTCAGATGTTCTCGATGTTGAAGTTTTGTTTACTTAATACAAATTCAAACTTCTTAGTCTGTCATTCAATACCCTCTGCAATCAGATTCGTGTTAAGAGAAGCAAGTTAGACTGCAAGTGAGTATAATTTGTGATTATAGGTCACCTGGAGGCTTCAAGTGGGACATAGGTTACATATGCATGTAAGAACCAAGTACTTGCCTTTATTGCAGGAAACCGGAAGAAATGAAGCTTCAAGCGTCCATAAGTCACCAATGTAAAAGGTGGAAAATATGTCTAATACAGAGTAGGAATTAGAAAATGAGTTACAATTAATATAAAAAGCAAGGTGGAGATTGACATAATAAGAGGTCGGGTAGAGGAGTAAAAATCGTGAGTCTATAGGTTCAGCAGATTGATTCGTTCTTCTCTGGACTCTAAGAGAAGTTGGGTGGAAACTCTTAAGTTTGCTCTGAACTCCTATGGTTAGGACAGTTTTTTAAAATTATTTTTTTCTAGATCTCTGTAAACCTAAAGCAGAGTTTGCTGTTTTTACATTAATAAATGTAGTGTTTCAGTTAAATGTCATTATTTATTTTTATTGTGAGACTATATAACAACAGGTACGATCCTTTTTTAAGTTTAAATTTTAGTGAGTATATAGCGGGTGTGTATATTTATGGGGTACATGGGATGTTTTGATTCAGGCATGCAATGTGAAATAATGACATAATTTTAAAAATGTAGTTTCCATCCCCTCAAGCATTTTTCCTTTGTGTTATAAAAAATTCAATTACACTCTTTTAGCTATTTTAAAATGAATTTATTATTGACTGTAGTCAACTTGGTGTGCTATCAAATAGTATGTCTTATTCATTCTTTCTATTTTTTGTACCCATTAACTATCCAACCTTGCCCCCATCACCCCCATTACCCTTCCCAGACTCTGGTAACCATTCTTCTACTCTCTGTGCTCACAGGTTCAATTGTTTTGATTTTTAGATCCCACAAATAAGTTCAAACATGTGATGTCTGTCTTTCTATGCCTGGCTTGTTGCACTTAGCACAATGACCTCCAGTTCCATCCATTTCGTTGCAAATGACTGGATCTCAAATTTTTTATGGCCGAATATTACTCCATTGTGTCTATGTTCCATATTTTCTTTATTCATTCATGTGTTGATGAACACTTAGGTTGCTTCCGAAACTTCACTGCTGTGAATACTCCTACAAAAAACATGGAAGTGCAGATATCTCCTTGTTAGATTAGACTGATTTCCTTTCTCTGGGATATACACCCAACTGTGGGATTGCTGCATCATATAGTAGCTCTATTTTTAGTGCTTTGAGAAATTTCCAAACTCTTCTATTTAGTGATTGTACTAACTTATATTCCTACCCACAGTATACAAAGGTTGCCTTTTCTCCACATCCTGGCAAGCATTTGTTATTGTCTGTCTTTGGTTATAAGCCATTTTAACTGGGGTAATAGTACATCTCATTGTAGTTTTTATTTTGCGTTTCTCTGATGATCTATGATGTTGAGAGCCTTTCATATGCCTGTTTGCCATTTGTATGTCTTCTTTCGAGAAATCCTTATTCAAATCTTTTGCCCACTTTTTGATTTGGTTATTAGATTTCTACCTATACAATTGTTTGGACTCCTTTTCTATTCTGGTTATTAATCCCTTATCAGATGAGTAATTTGCAATTTTTTTTCCCATTCTATTTACTGTTTCTTCATTTTCTTGATTGTATCATTTGCTGTCCATTTTTGCTTTGGTTGCCTGTGGTTGTGGGGTATTGCTCAAGAAATGTTTGCCCAGACCAATGTCCTAGAGATTTTTCTCAAAGTTTTCTTGTAGTAGTTTCATAGTTTGAGGTCTTAGACTTAAGTCTTTAATTTATTTTGGTTCACTTTTTGTATATGGCAAGAGACAGGGGTCTAGTTTCATTCTCCTGCATGTGGATATCCAGTTTCCCATCATCAGCTATTGTGGAGTTACTTTTCCCCGATATTCCTGGTACCTTTGTTGAAAATCAGTTCCGTTTAGGTGTGTGGAGATACACAAAATAAGCTGATCTTTCATATTTCTTTCCCTTGTCTTACAAAAAAATCCATAAATGAAGTTGCAAAATTAAATTAACCCTTTTTTCTTCCATATATATCAGGCCTGAGTAGTCCGTAAAGGCTACAAGTAAGTTAAATGTAGAAGTGGCTTAAATGTCCATGATTCCTACTCCTGCTACACTGACTTCTTTCTCCCATCCTTCACCTATAGTGTTATGGGTAGTACCCTATGATATGGTTTCGATGTATGTTTCCTCTAAATCTCATATTGAAATGTGGTCCCCAATGTTGGAGGTGAGGCCTAATGGAAGAGTTTGCATCATGGAGGTGAATCCCTCATGAGTGTCTTGGTGCTGTCCTCGCAGTAATTAGTGAGTTGTCACTCTAGGACTTCACATGAGATCCGGTTGTTTAAAACAGCCAGGCAACCCCTTCTCCTGTATCTTACTTCCTCTCTCACCATGTAACACACTGGCTTCCCTTCACTTTCCACCATGACTGTAAGTTTCCTGAAACCATCACCAAAAGCAAACACTGGCACTATGATTCATGTATAGCCTGCAGAACTGTGAGCCAAATAAACTTAGTTTCTTTATAAATTAATCAGCCTCAGATATCCCTGTGTAGCAACACAAAGAAACTAATACCCTCTATGATTAGTTGACAGAAGAAGAAACTTGGGCTGGTTCACAGATCTTTCTGCTTAATACTCAGGCACCAGTCCAAAGTTAACAGCTAAAGTACTATAGCCCCTTTCTGGAATATTCCTGAAGGACAGTGGTGGAGGAAAATCTTGTAACTGGGCAGAATTTCAGTCAGTGCACGAGATTGTGTACTTTGCTTGGAAAGGAAGATGGCCAGATATGAGATTCCATACCCAACACCTGGACTATAGCCAAAGTGGTGGCTGGATGGTCAGGAACTGGGAAAGAACTTGATTGAGAAACTGGTTACAAAGGTATTTGGGGAAGAGGTATGTGGGTAGACCTCTCTGAATGGACAAAGAACACAAAGATATTTATGTTTCATATGAATGCTTAACAAAGCATGACCTCAGCAGAGAAAAATTTTAATATCAAGTTGATTGTTTAACAATCAAATATGACCTATATTGTTGATACCAATAAGCCTTGTTCCCAGCCATCTCTGTTATCACCCAATGAGCTCATAAACAAAGCAACCTCAGTGGCAGAGATGGAGTTTCTGCATGGGCTCAGCAACATGGACTTCCATTCACCATGGACAAACTGGCTATGATGATTGCTGAGTAACCAATCTGTCACAGCAGAAGCCAATTATGAGCCCCAAGTATGGCACCATTCTCCAGGGTGATCAGCCAGCTACCTGGTGGTAGGTTGATTACACTGGACCACTGCCATCTTGGAAGGGCCAGCATTTTGCATTTACTGAATGATATAGTTTAGATATTTGCCCCCTGAAAATATCATGTTGAAATTTGATCCCCAGTGTTGAAGGTAGGGCCTGGTGTGAGGTGTTTTGGTCATGTGAGTGGATTCTTCATGAAAGACTTGGTGCCATTACCGTAGTAATGAGTGACTTCTCATTCTTTTACTTCCTGTGAGATACGATCGTTAAAAAAAAAAGTGGCATCTCTATCCCCTCTCTCTCTTGCTTCTTTCTCACCATGTGATCTGCACACATCAATTTATTTTTCCCTTTCACCATAAGTGGAAACTTCCTGAAGTTCTAACCAGAAGCATATGTTTGTGCCATGCATCCTATATAGCTGGCAGAACAGTGAGCCAAATAAACCTCTTTTCTTTATGCATTGCCTAGCCTCAGGTATTTCTTTAGATAAATGTAAATGAAATAGGACACTGGAATAGACAGTTATTCTGAATATAAATTTGCCTATTATGTACTCAATGTTTCTACCAAAACTACTATCCCTGAACTTATAGAATGCTTTATCTATAATTATAGTATTCCACACAGTATTGTTTTTGACCAAGGAACTAACTTCACAGTCAAAAAAGTGTGGTAATGGGTTTATGCTCATGAACTTTACTAGTATTACAATGTTCTTCACCATACCAAAGCAACTGGCTTGATACAACAATGGAATAATTTTTGAAATTATTAATTATTAATAATATTTATTATAACAATTCAATATTCAGTACCAGTGCTGGCTAAGTGGTAATATCTAGGAGACCTAGGCCAAGGTTCTCCAGAAGGAGATATATGCCATAAATCAGTGTCCAATATATGATACTGTTTTTCCCATTACCAAAATTCATTGGTCTGGGAATCAAGATGTAGAAATGGGCATGACACAACTCACAATTACTCCTAGTGACCAACTACAAAATTTTTGCTTTCTGTTTTCATATGCTCTGCCGGCTTAGGGATCTTAGTTCCAGAAGAAGAAACACTTTCACTGGGAGGCACAATAGTGATTCCATTGAACTGGAAGTTAAGAGCGTTACCAAGTTATTTCCAGTTCCTCGGGCCTTTCAGTCTGTAAGTCAAATGAGGTATGCTGTTGGCTGGGGTAATTGATTCAGACTATCAAAAAGAAATTGAACTATTTATCCACAATGGAGATAAGAAAGAGTATTCCTGGAATACAGTAGATTCTTTAGGGTGTCTCTTAGTGCTACCATGCCCTGTGATGAAGGTCAATAGGAAACTGCAAAAACATAATCCAGGCAGGACTGTAAATAGTTCAGACCCTTAAGAAATGAAGATTTGGATTGCCCTACTAGGTTAAAAAAACTACCACTTGCTGAGGTGCTTCCTGGAGGCAAAGGGAATACAGAATGTATAGTAGAAAAAAATAGTTACAAATACCAACTAAGACCACATGAACAGTTACACTACTGAAAACTGTAATTATCATGAGTATGTCCTTCTTTTTAATAAGAATGCCATTATGTTACGTGTGTATGTATAAATATATATATGTACATCTATTAATCAAGTATCTTTGTTTTTTCTCCATTATTCCTTTATCATGAAACTTAAGATTTATTGACTTTATATCAGGATTTAAGTAATACTAACTTTAAATTATAATATTTAAGTTAAGGGATATCAGAAGAGTAAATGTCACTCAAGGACTTTATCTTCTTTTCTGGTGAAGATATTTGTACATTTATGATTGTAAGCAAGGTAGTTGCGTAATGTTGGGTGGAACTACGGGATTGTTATTGTCTTTATCTGGAGATTAATTATCATTTAAGGAGTTGTGTATGGGTGCCAAGTGGATGAGGAGTGGATGTGTGATGGTTAATATTAGGTGTCAACCTGACAGGGTTAAGAGAAATACAGATAACTGGTAAAGTGTTATTTTTGGTTATATCTATGAAGGTGTTTTGGGGAAAGATTGACATCGTAGTCAGTAAACTGGGTAAGAAAAATCTGCACTCATCCAATATGAGCAGGCACCAAATCTATTCAGGGCTCAGATTTTCAAAAAGGCAGAAGAAAGGTGAACTTGTTAGCTCTTCTGGAGCTGGGTCACCCATCTTCTCATCTAAGCTTTGCACCAGCAGCCACCCAAGTTCTCAGCCTTTTGAACTTGGACTAAGCTAACAGCTTTGCTGGTTCTTGAGCTTGCAGGTGGTTTATTGTGGGACTTCTCAGCTTCCATAAACATGTGAATCAATTCCCATGGTAAACCTTCTCTCATCTATCTCTATCTATCTGTCTATCTCTCTATCTGTCTATATCCTATCAGTTTTGTTGCTCTGAAGAACCCTAATTCACCGAAAGAATAGAGTAATTGCTAATAGTTTGGCCCATTTATTTTAAAAAATTTTTAAAAATATTTGTGGGTACATAGTAGGTGTACATATTTACGGGGTACATGAGAGGTTTTGATATACGCATGCAATGTGAAATAAGCACATTCGTTTCCTTTGTACACAAAAATCAACAAGCAATTATCATTTTTGTAGAAGTTATTTTATTTTATTTTATTTTATTTTATTTTATTTATTTTTTTGAGACAGAGTCTCGCTCTGTCGCCCAGGCTGGAGTGCAGTGGCACGATCTCGGCTCACTGCAAGCTCCGACTCCCAGGTTCACACCATTCTCCTGCCTCAGCATCCTGAGTAGCTGGGACTACAGGCTCCTGCTAACACGCCAGGCTAATTTTTTTTGTATTTTTAGTAGAGACAGGGTTTCACCATGGTCTCGATCTCCTGACCTCATGATCCATCCACCTCAGCCTCCCAAAGTGCTGGGATTACAAGCGTGAGCCACCGCGCCGGGCCTATTATCAATTTTGTAGAAGTAATTTTATTCAAATATGTCAATAAATGCATATCTCAAATGATAATGTTGTGGGATGTGGAAAGTCTGCTTAGGTTTTGCACAGAAAAAAGTAGCATTGAATTTTTGTAGCTCTGTGCATAGTTTTTATATCTCTCTAATAAGCCTATTTATATCTAATGTGTTTTGTTTAATGATTATGAGAATATAAGCTTTTTGAAAGAGGATGTAAATTTAATGTGCCTCTATAATCTCTATAGAACCTACAATAGTAGACGCACAATAGATGTTTGCTAAGGAATAAATATAAGAAACTTAAATGAATGCCTGTCAAACGACTTTAATGATCAACTACTTAGTCACATATGCAATACTAAAAGAATTCTGACTATAAAAGATGTTGTAGAGAGTCTCTCACAAATTAGTCAACAATAAACCTGAATAAGAAAGTAAGATTATAAAAAATGTATACCATAAAATTAGACGTGTTAATTTACACTTCTGACCAAGATGGAGGCACAGAAACCAGAATTACCCTCATACATGAAGCAGCCAAAAAACTGACAAATATGTAAAACAACAGTTTTACAAGACACTGTACATCAGGCAACAAAGGACAGTGATCTGAATAAATAAATAAACAAATGAGACTCTGATTGCACCAGTTACTGCATTGCATAAGTCTCCAGACCCCAGAAAGAGCAAAGCAGACTTTCTGAGTGGAAGATAGAATCCACAAAGGTTAAGGCATCTCAATTTTTTTTTTCAGTCAGAGTGCTGGAGAGGAGAAAGCTGAAAAGAAAAAAAAAAATCTGCAGATCTTCAAAGAGTCCTTCTTGAATTGTCAGCTGAAAACTGTCATTCATAAAGGCAACCACCTTAGGGTGGAAAAAGAATTGTAAAAAATGAATAGAGATGACAGTACTCAGTGGTCACACAGGACCAAAAATAGTTTCTGTTTCCACAAGACAGACAAAAAAGTCTTTGATTCACGGAAAATTGGAAGGAGTACTCATTCGTGTCTTTTTTGAGTCACGGGAAATAACCCTAAGCTAAGCATTATTCTGAGCCTGCCTAAAATGCCTTAAAAACAAGACTCAAGAGGATCAAACTCTTACAAGTAAGTTGACTGTGTTCTAGAATGAAGCTCAAAAATGCTTCGAAGAATTCACAAATATTTAGCACTGAATAATGTGAAATTCACAATTTATACATCAACCAATAAAAGTGTCTTAAGCATGCAAAGACTCAAAAACGTTTAACCCATTGTAAAGAGATAAATTAATCAATTGAAACTGACCCAGATTTGACACAGATTTTAGAATTATGAGATTAGACAAAATATTTTACACAGACATGGAAGATATTTCAAAGACACAAATCAAACCTTAGAGAATAAGAAATACAATGTCTCTACCACAAATACAAAAATTAGCCAAGTGTAGTTGCGAGTGCCTGTAATTTCAGCTACTCAGGAGGCTGAGGCAGAGAATTGTTTGAAACCGGGAGGTGGAGGTTGCAGTAAGCCGAGATCGTGCCACTGCACTCCACTCTGGGTGACTGAGCAAGACTGTCTCAAAAAATAAATTATATATATAAAATACATATTATATATATTCAGTATATGTGTGTGTGTGTATATGTGTGTATGTGTATATATATGTGTGTGTATGTGTGTGTGTATGTGTGTGTGTGTGTGTGTGTGTGAATAGAATGAGCAACTGTTAAGGATTGAATGCGTCCGGAACCACATTCATATGCTAAAATCTAATCCCCAATATGATGGTATCTGAAGGTGGAGACTTTGGAAGGCAACTAGGTCATGAGGATGGAGCCCTCAGAAATGGGAGTAGTGTTCTTAAAAACAAGATGCCGAAGAGATAGCTCACTCTGTCTCTGTCATGTGAGGATATCATAAGAAAGTGGTTCTCTGCAATCCAAAAGAGGAACCTCACCAGAACCTGACCATGCTTGCGCTCTGCTCTCAGATTCTCAGCCTTCATAACTATGAGAAATACATTTCTGTTTCTTCACAAGCCACCTTGTATATGGTATTTTTTATAGCAGCCTGAATTTACTATGACAACAGAAAATCAGTCATTGCAGTAGAAGAGATTCATGAACTTAAAGATATAGCAGTAGAAACTTCCCAGCATATAATTGAGATTTTCTTTTTTAAAAAAAGCAGAAAATCAGTGAACTCTAGTGTTATTTCAAGTGTCTTAATATATGTGTAATTGGAATTTTCAGAGAAGAAGAGCAGAAAAGGATTAGAGGAGAAAAAATATTTGAAATATAATGGCTGAAAATTTGCCAAATTGAAAGAAAATTGTAAAACTACCAATTCAGGGAGTTAACATCAAGCAAAAGAAACATGAAGTTATTACATTATGCGAAGGTAACTTAGTTATGTGTTGCTGCATAACAAATCACTCCTAAACATAGCAAATTAACAAACATTTACTACCTCAGTTTCTGTGAAATAGAATTTCAGGTGTAGCTTAGCTTGGTGCCTCTGACTCAGGGTTTCTCATAAGGTTGCAATGAAGGTGTCAGCAGGGAATTCAGTAATATCAAAGTTTGAATGAGAATGGTTCCTCTCACAGGCTCACTCGCATGGCTATTGGCAGACCTCAGGTCACTGCTGCTTGTTGGCTTAAAACATCAGCTCCATGTGTTTTTTCATAGGGCCACTCACAATATGGTGATATGGACAGGAAGCAGGAAAATACTGGGTAGAAGAGGGCAGTTCCACAGCAAAGGCCCCACCCTGAAGCCTGGAAACCCGTGGCCCTAAATGGAAACAGGCACCCATATGTTGCCTTTTGGCCTGCCATGCCCCCCTATCTTGTACTTATATAAACCCCAAACCCCAGGCTCCATGAGCAGAAGAGCAGATGAGCAGAAGAGTGGCAGAATGGCATGGCAGAGAAAGAGAGAAGAGAAGGAGCATCTGAACATCCAGAGAAGTTCGGCTGGAGATAGTTGGAGAGATCAGTTGTGGGATGGATGAACTTCAGGGGAAGATCATCTTCTCACTCTATCCCCTTTCCAGCTCCCTATCCAACCTGCTGAGAGCCACCTCCATCTGTCAATAAAATACCCTGCATTTGCCATCCTTCAATTTGTCCATGTGACCTGATTCTTCCTAGACACTGGACAAGAAGCTGGGTACCAAGAGGGCACTGAACTGGTTAAGACTTAAGCTATCTGCGGAAAGCAGAGCTAAAAGAGTACTGAAACATGCCTACTGGGCTTTGAGAGTGGCAGGCATCCACCTATAGACACTACCATGGGGCTGGAGCCCAAAAGTGCTTGCCCCAGTTTATGTAATTGCCCATCCATGTGCTTCCTCTACTGTAAGGGGTTTGAGTGCATGGCTGTCAAAGAGACAAGCCACACCCTTGTCACGCATCCTGCAGGGGGGGACCAGGAACTCTCCCATTTCAATGGCAGTTGACTTCCTTCAGAGCAAATGAGTAAATGAGTGAGATGATAAGAGAAAAGTGCCAAAGGCAAAAACCACAGTATTCTTGAAACTTCATCTCTAAATTGGCATCCCATTAGTGTTGCTATATTCAATTTCTCACACATGAGTTACTAGCTTCAGTTCATTGTCAATATTATACAAAGACATGAACATCAGGAGGCAGGATCATTGGGCACCATTCTGAAAGTTTTCCTACCACACGATTCATGAATGCCAGAAGGCTACATCATAATCAAATTGCTAAAATAGAGCGACAAATTAAAAAAAAATTAAAGGCATCCATAACAACAACAACAACAACAACAACAACAAAACATTGCATACAAAGGGACAAAGATAGGGATGACAATAGTTTTGTGGTCAAGAAAAAAATGCAAGCAAGAAGACATAGGAGCAATATATTGAAGGGCCAGGAGGGGAAAAATTAAAGTATACTCATAAATTTTTTATACTATGCATGAAGTACTATAATATTAGTGTAGGTTTAATATTTGAAAAACACTCAGTTTATTTCACCAACAAGGAACTAAATAAGGGAAGCCATATAATTATCTCAAGAGACACAGATAAAACATTTAACAGTCAAAGAAAAATGCCCAATAAGCAGTTAGATATAACATCAAGTGAATGGTTTAAAGTATTATTAGATTTGGGAATTGATTACAAAGAAGTTAAAGATGAAGTTCTAAAAATGAATGAGTTCTCTTAGCAATTGCTAGTATTCACTTTTCACAAATTTCTGTTTCCTTACTGGGTATTAAATTTTGGCTTTGACTAACTTCTAGGGCTGTTCTTCAGATACTATCTTTACTATGTTGGAATTCAATCTTGGTATACGTCAATTCTATAACACTCTTGAAACTTAAGCAGAAAATTCATGCCTAGATTTTTTTTCCAATGAATAAGCTTGGAATCCAAATCTTCTTTCTTTGCTCTTTCTGTCAAAAAATTTTCAATTTCTTGATCATATGTCTTGGAATTTGTATTGCTTTGGGATCCATTTAAAAAATCCATGTTGAAATTATCTTCCACGTGGTAGAACCAGTATTGTATATTAGGGCATATCTATGCTTTTTTTTTTTTTTTTTCACATTTTGATGCCCCTTGATGGGATTGACTCTGAGAGCTAGATTTGCCGTCCTATCTGCTATTCCATTATTGCTGACTCCCAGACCCTCGACATGATTAAAACCTTACCTGTTCTATTGTTCATCTAACTTGCTCACTTTAGGAGGACTCCAGTATTACTTGATTCCAACCTTGAGAAATCTGCAGAGACTCTTGACCCTAAATAAATGAAAAGTCCTACTTGTTGGCTCTCTACCCTGTCTATCAATTCTTACTTACATATCCCTACCTATTCCAACAACAAAAAAGAGACAGACGTTAAATGAAACTTAGGTAAAACCAAAAGCTGTTTTTTAAAATTATCATGGGAAATTCTTAAGTGAAAGTTAAACCATTAGATTATTTTCCTGTCTTAAAATAAAAAAAATCAATGAATAAGTCTGTCAGTATCTCACATCATCCATAGTTATATTTATATTTGAATGCTGCATTTATTTTAATCTACTTTATTTTTAGAACAACTTTAGATTTACAGAAAATTTGAGATGGTACAAACAATTCTTGCTTAACTTTACAGAGTCCATTTTATTAATAACATCTTTAGTATTGTGAATATTCTACAATAGATGAAGCAATTTTGATACATTATTATTAACTAAATTTCATAGTTTATATTTGTCAGCTGTGTCACACTGTTCTTTCATTATTAACAACTTTATTGAGGTATGTTTATTTAACCATAAAATTTACCTATTGAAAGTGTCAAATTCAATGACTTATAGCAAGCTGAAATCTTGTTCTTAAAAAAGGAAGAGTTATTGGCAGAGAAGGGCAAGACTTTGCTTCAAAATCCTGAAGGACTTTTAGTGTGTTGTGTATACAGCACATCAATTTTAAAATATGAACATTTTATTACCCACAAAAAAGACCCCTTACCTCTTAGCCATCACTCATTAATTCCCCAATCCTCCCCAGTCCTAAGCAATCACTAATCTACTTTCTGTCTCCATAGATTTGGTTATTATGAACATTACATATAAATATTAACATATAATAGGTGATCCTTTGCAATTGTTTTCTTTAAATTAGCATAGTGTTGTCAAGGTTTATCCTTATTGTAATATGTATCAGCAATCCATTCATTTTTATGCTGGAATAATATTTCATTGTATGGATATACCGCATTTTATTTACACCTTAATTCATTAGTGGATAGGAAGTTGTTTATAATTTTTGGCTATTATTAATGCTGCATTGAACATTTGAGTAAAAGTTTTTGTATGCTTTTACGGTTTGTCTTACATATCAGCTTAGCTAGGCTCTTCAATCAAATGCTAATCCAAGGATTGCTATGAATGAATTTTATAGACATGGTTATCATCCACAACCACTTGAATTTAAGTAAAGGATATTTTTCTCTATAATGTGGGTAGATACCATCCAATCAGTAGAATACCTTAAAAGCAAAACTGAGATTTCTCTGAAGAGTAAATTGTACCTAAGACTAAAAAATCCAAGAGTTTCCAACTTGTTGGTCTGCCCTATGGATTTTACCCTTGTGAGCCACCACAATCATGTGAGATAATTACTTCAAGTAAATAAATAAATATATATTTACTTATTCAAAACCTACCAACAGCACCTTTATTTGTCTCGTCTGGAATTAGAACTATGTTCAAGTTCTAACAGGTCCTAAAGAGTGAGGTCCAAAGTGTGAAGCACTAAGAGAAGCACTACACTTCAAAACAACTGCATGATTTTCTTCAATGAATACACTGAAATCTCAAGAAATTGTATAGAAATAGATATTAAAGGTGTAGATGTATAATATTGTAAATTAAATCTGCAAAATTATAATTTTTAAATTATAAATTGAATTATACATCTATGTATTATATAAATTGTTAAATTATATTAATTTTAAATTATATATAATTTTACATAGTAATATAAATTTATAAATTATAAATTCAATTAAATTTTATAATATTGCAGCAGGAATATAAAATTGGTTCAGGTTGAATTTATTAATATTAGCCCATAATAGAGATTCTATACTCAATGTTGTAGCCCAAGGGCTTAGAAAGGGCTCTAGTAATTTACCAACTTATTGGTCTATGTTTCAGCTAACCGACCAAATAACCCTCTTACTAGGGTGATTGTGTATTGGAGAAAATAAGTAATCAGACTTTTTGGTGATTACTGGACACTAACTCTATAGTCACACTAATTCCACAAGATGCAAATTGTCACTGTGCTCCACTAGTCAGAGTAAGGGCTTGTGGAGTCAGGTGAGTAATGAGGTTTTAGCCCAGGTCCATCTCACAGTGGGTATAGTGGATGCCCAAACCCATTCTACGGTTTATCTCTCAAAATGAACAATAGGAAAAGACATCCTCAGTACCTAACAGAATGCCCACATTGATTTCCTGGACTGTGGAGTAAGGGCTATTATGGAAGAGAATGTCAAATAGAAGTCATTAAAACTGCCTGTCTGTAGGACAATAGTGAAGTTGAAGCAGTACTGCATTCCTGAAGTAAATGCAGAGATTAATCCCATCATCAAGGACTTAAAAGATTCGGGCATGGTGATTCTTTTGATATCTTCATTCAACTCTCCTATTTGTCTTGGGTAGAAAGTAAATGGATCATGAAGAATGAAAACAGATTATAATAAACATAACCAGATAGTGACTCTACTCATTACTGTTCCAGATGTGGTTTAATTGCTTGAGAAAATGAATATATTTCTTCTAGTTGGTATGTGAATGTTGATATTGTAAATGAATTTTTCTCAATATCTATTAATAATAAAGACTTATAAAAGCAGTTTGAATTGGTGAAGCAACCTTTATTATTCTGCCTCAGGAGCATATAAACTCTGCACCTCTATAATTTAGTCAGCACAGACCTTGATTTACATCACCTTTTCATAAGCTGTCACAATGATCCATTACATTGATGATATTATGCTGATTGGACCTGGTAAACAAGACCTAGTAGCCACTCTAAAGTCTCATTAAACATTTGAGTGGTAGATAGTAGAAAATACATCCAACAAAAATTCAAGAACATCTCAGGTCAGTGAAACTTTTAGGAGTTCAATGGTGTAGGTCATGATGAGATATCCTTTCTAAGGTGGAGAATACATTGTTTCTTCAATCACTCCTAAAACCTAAAATGAGCAATAATGTCTAGTGGGACTCTTGATTTTAGAGAAAACATATTTCTAATTTGGGTGTGCTACTTAAGGCCATTTACTAAGTGATCCCAAAAGTTGATAGTTTTGAGTGGGACCAGAACAAGAGAAGGCTCTGCAACAGTTCAAGGCTGATATGAAAGCTGCTTTGACACTTAGGCTATATGATCCATCTGAAATATTCAATTGTGCTTTAATTATCAGAGGCAGAGAAAGATGCTGTTTGGAGTCTTTGGCAGGTCCCTATAGGTGAATTACAGTGAAGTCCTTCAGGATTTTGAAGTAAAGTCCTGCGCTTCTCTGCCAATAATTCTTCCCTTTTTAAGAACAAGATTTCAGCTTGCTACAAGGCTTAAGTACAGATTAAAGCTCAAATATGAGCCCCCAAATTACCATGAGATCTAAGCTGCCCATTATTACCTGAGTGTCTGATCCACAAAGCCATACATTTGGGGATGCACAGCAGCATTCCCTTAAATGGTAATACCATACAGGACATTGGGCTCACAAATTTCCTGAAGGCACCAAGTTGCACGAGAAAATGGCCCAAATGCCCATGATGCAATTCCTGCTGCATTACTTTTACTCTCCTAGCTCATTCCTTCAAACTGGATCTGTTAAATTTTATTTTCTTGCCCAATTGTAATGGATTAAGCCTCCAGTACAATAATGAATAAAAGTGGTGAAAGAATATATTGTTATTCTTACCTTTTCCTGATCTTATGGGGAAATCATTTAGTTTTTCACCATTAAGTATAATTCTAGCTGTGAACCTTTCATGTGTCTTTTATCGGGTTCACGAAGTTCCTTCCTCTTCCTAGCTTTTGAGGATTTTATTACAAAAGGAGGTTAAATATCATTAAATTATTTTTCTGTTCTTATTCAGATGATTTAGTGTTTGCTTTCTTTTATTGTATTAATATGATACATTATGTAAATTAATTGTGAGATATTAAATCAACCAACTATTCCTTTGACAAATCTTACTTGGTAATGGTATATCATCTTTTATAATTGTTGATGAACTCAATTAGCCAGAATTTTGTTGAGAATATCTGCATCTGGATTTATAAGCAATATGAGTATGTAGTTTTATTTCTTTATGATTCTTTGTCTGATTTGGTAATAGGTTAATAATGGCCTCATAAAAACAGTTGCAAAGAGACTCTACTATTCTATTTGTTTGAAAGACATTGTGAAGAATTAATATTACTTCTTTAAATCTTTGGTATAACTCCATAGTGAACACAAGTGTGACTGGACTTCTTTACACATAAAGTTTTTTTTTTGTTACTAATTCATACTTTGTACTATGGATTGGAATATTCTGATATTCTGTTTAGGTCTTCAGTTTACTAGTTTGGATATTTCTAAAATTATGTTCATTTGATCTAAGTTATTTGGTTTGCTGTCATACAGCTATTCATAGTAACTCTATTTCCTTTTATTTATGTAAGACTAGTAGTAATATTAACACTTCATATTTCATTTCTTATTTTATTTTTAAATATTTATTTATTTATTTATTTTTTTATTGCAAAGAAGAGGTCTCACTCTCTTGCCCAGGCTGGCCACAATCTCCTGGCCTCAAGCAATCCTCCCACCTTGGTCTACCAAATTACAGGGAGTATAGGCGTAAACCACCACCCCGGCCCATTTCTTATTTTAGTAAGTTGAGTCTACTCTCTTTTGTTCTTGGCAATTGATCTGAAGATTTTTTTGGTTTGATTGATCATTTAGAAGAATAAACATTTTGTTTTATTAGTTTTTCTCTATTTTTTATTTTCTATTTTACTCATCTGTACTTTATTCCTTATTGTTTCCCTTCTTTTGCTTACTTTGGTTTTACTTTTCTCTTATTTTTTTAGTGTTTTAGAGTGAATTGTTAAATTGTTTATTTGAAAATTTTATTCCTTTTTATACAGGTGTTTTGCAGTTATAAATTTTCCTCTATGTACTGCTGTAGCTACATCCATATATTTTTGTATCTTATTTTTATTTATCTCTAAGTATTTTTTAATTTTTTAATTTTTAATCTTTTGGGTACATAGTGGATGTATATATTTATGAGGTACATGAGATATTTTGAAACAGACATATAATGTGTAATAATCACATCAAAGTAAATTAGGTATCCATCACCTGAAGCCATTTTTTCTTTCTTTGAGTTACAAACAATCCAATTATACTACTTTAGTTATTTTAGAAGTACAATAAATTATTTTTGACTGTATTCATCTTGTTGTGCTATCAAGTACTAGATTTTGTATTTCCCTTATAATTTCTTTTTTGAGACATTGACTATTTAGTAATGTGTTTTATACTTTTGCTTATTTGTAAATTTTCCATTTTTTCCTCTTATTTATGTGCAACTTCTTTTCATGGTGATCAGAGGTTTTTTTTTTGTTTTTTTTTGTTTTTTTTTTTCTGAGACGGAGTCTTGCTCTGTCACCCAGGCTGGAGTGCAACAGCGCAGTCTAGGCTGACTGCAACCTCCGCCTCCTGGGTTCAAGCGATTCTCCTGACTCAGCCTCCTGATTAGCTGGGGCTACAGGTGCATGCCACCACATCTAGCAAATTTTTGTATTTTTAGTAGAGACATGGTTTCACCATGTTGACCAGGCTGGTCTCAAAACCCTGAATTCATGATCCACCCACCTCAGTTTCCCAAAGTGCTAGGATTATAGGTGTGAGCCACCAAACCTTGCCAGAGAGGATACTTTTTATGGTTTTAATTCTTCCATATTTTTAAGTTTTTATGGCCTAATACACGTTCTATTATAGTGAATGTTCCATTTGCACTTGGGAAAAATGTATATTCTGATGCCCCAGGAATGTGTATTCTGCTGTTGTTGAAGTCTATAAACAATTCTTTGTAGAAATCTTTTAAGTCTAGTTTGTGTATATGATTCAAGACTTCTATTTCATTTTCAGTCTTCTGACTAGTTTTTCTTCCCATGATTGAGAGTGGTGATAGTAAATTCCCCAACTATTATAATTAAATTGTCTAGATTTCCCCCCAATTCTATCAGTTGTTGTTTCATGTATTTTGGGATTCTGTTGTTGGGTGCATAAAAGTTGATTATTGTTATAACTTCCAAATGGACCGACCCTTTTATCATTATAACACGTCACACTTTCTGTTTTACTTTTTTATCTGATGTTATAATATTCACTCCAACTTTCTTAAGGTTACTCTTTGCATAACATACCATTCTTTTCTCTTTTACTTTCACCTGTTTGTATGTCTGAATCTAAAATGTTTCTCCTGTAGATTGTATATAGTTGTATCTTGTTTTTAAATTCAGTCTGACCATCCATACCACTTGACAGGATTGTTTCCTCCATTCACATTTACTCTTCTTATTGTTATAGTCAAATTTACATCTTTCATTCTACCTTCTGTGTTGTATATGTTTCATGTCTTTTTTTGTTTCTGTGTTTCATATTTATTTATTTTGTAAAAAGTAAATATTTTTTAATGTAACATTTTTATTGTTTAATTTTTAAAATTATATTTCATTATCTTTATGGTTGCTCTAGGGTATACTATATGCATCTTAATTTATCATAACCTGCCTCAGATTTAAACTAACTTAATTCCATGGATATATAGAAATATTACTATAATATAGCTCTATCTAACTCCCCTTTATTTGCTATTTTTACACACATTATATCCATATATCTTACAAACACAAAAATTCATTATTGTAATCATTGTTTATATAATTTTATATTTATTTAAAAAACTGAGAAAACAAATTGTATAATTACAGACATTGTAATATTAATTTTGTGTTTATTATTAGTTTTTATGTCATTTGTGCATATGCGTTCAAGTAGCACTTAGTTTAACTTTCTTAATCCAATACAATTTTGCTCCCTCCTGTCATCTCTATGCTATTGGTTACTTGTCTCATTGTCAAATACATTCTATTTCTATATTTAACAGGCCAAAATATACAATGATATACATATTGTTTTGTGCAATTGCTAACTAAACCAGTGAAGAGAAGTAAACAATCTACATACACCTTGTCTTTTGCAATTATAAAATTACCTTTAACAATGCTCATAATTTTTTATGTCCATGCTTATTTGCTTTTGAGGGAGAAGAAAAGGTCAGTTAGGTAAACAGTTAAGGCTGGTCCTCAGAGAAGCAGCCTGCCTGAAAAATCAAAGCTAGAGGCAAAAATAGAGCAGCCTGGGGAAAACTCAGGCTGCACCTGCACAGATAAGCATCACAGAACCCTTATGTTCTTTGTGTGATTAGCGAGCTCCCAGAAACAAAACATATATATTTGCTCCCCTTTTCAGGCATATAAAGGGGGGCTTACCTGAAACAAATCCATAATTACACAAACAAGAGAAGCAGTGCATTGTGCTTGCCTAGAGACATACCCAAAACTACATAGATAAGGGGGAGTTGTGAAGAAAGTTTGATTGATAGAAGTTACTCAAATGGCTACAGAGCCAATATGGGTTTCTTACAAAAGCGTTTGGATTCAATTGTAAAACAGCAACCTGTCTGGGACCCCTCTCTGCTGCGGAGAGCTTTCTTCTTTTGCTTATTAAACTTTTGCTCCAACCTCACCCTTTGGGTCTACGTTCCTTAGTTTTCTGGTTGTGAGACCACGAGCTCAGATTACAACGTAGACAATGAGACCAGAGACTTTCCACTGTTTCACTTTCACCCTAAAGAACTTCATTTAGTATTTCTTATAAAGTAAATGTACTAGCAATGAATCCTCTCAGATTTTGTTCATCTGTGAATATTTTTATTCCTCTTTCATTTTCAAAGATAATTTTACTGGATGCAAGATTCTTGCTCAGCAGTTTCTTTCCTGGTACTGTAAAAATGTCATTCCACTGATAACTCATCACCATTTCCCGAGGGAAAGAAAGCTGCTAACTTTATTGGATTCCTCTAAGATATGGGGAGTCATTTTGTAAACTTTTTTCTTGCAGCATTCAGAACTTTCTGTCTCCGTCTTTTCATTATTTTTATTTTAATGTGTCTTGGTGTGGATCTCTTTCCATTTATACCACTTGGAATTTGTTGAGCTTCTTGGATATGTAGATTAATGTTTTTCAGCAAATTTGAAAAGTTTTCAGCCATACACTGTTGAATATTTTTTAATCTTTCTATTTCTCTTCTCCTTTTGACATTTCTAGTATGTGTATGTTGGTGTGCTAAAAGGTATCTTGCAATTCTCTGGGGTTCTATTCATTTGTGTTCTATTTACTCTCTGTTTTTCAGGTTGCATAGTCCTTATCAATCTCTCTTCAAGTAAGCTGATTTTGTTTCTGCAATTTCAAATCTGTTTTTAAACTCCTGCAATACATTTTTCATTTTGGCTACTTTTAACTCCTGAAGATTCATTAAAAAAAATTTCCTATCTTTTAAAAGGTCTTCTGTTTCTCTATATATCTTTAATATTATTTCCTTTAGTTCTTTAGACATATTATAATGGCTACATTGAAGTTGTTCATTGTTAGACCTGACTTCTCACTGCTCACTATCACAGGCAGTTTTTCTTGCCTGCATTTTTGTGTGTATACTGGTCACACATTTATGTTTTTTCACGTTACCCTTAATTTTTGGTAGAAAACTGAAAATTTTACAGAATACATTATAACAACTTTAGATATTGATTTCTCTCCCCCCTCTCTGGTGCCTGCTTGTTTTGTGACTTGTACAGGCTATTTTAGTGAAGTGTATTTCCTTCGTCGTGTGAAAATTATGGTGTGACTCCCCAGAGAATATAGCCTTGGAAATGGATGTGCAGTCATTTGAGAATGACAGTGTTTTTTTTTTTTTAGGGTCCTTTTTTATTGTCTCAATCCCTCTATTTAGCTGTCTGCTACATTTGATATTCATGTTCTGTCCTTTAGTTTCCACTATTTACTGGCTTATTGCTCTATTATTTTTTCACAATGTCATGGCACAAATTGCTCCGTAGTCTGCTGTACTTAAATTTGGACAGGGGTGGTGTTTGAGGCCAAACTTTGACACTTGTTCTTTCCAACAAGGGCTCTTCTTAGCTATCTCTTTCTATCCAATGAACTAGCTCTCTTTGTTTCTCCCTGGTGAACTTATTGGCTATGGTTAAGCTTGTGTTGCATAATTAAGAGGAGTTATTATTTTGGGGAGTACTTATATTTGAACTTCGCTACACCGTTTTATATACATTCAGTTATTTTGCGGAGAGGTCTGAACCTCTCTTTCGTTATTCAACTTCCTCTTGTCCTGGGAAAACTCTCTGGGAATTATGCAAGAGAGTAGTCCCTTGTCCTTTTAGGTTGCGTCTCACGGCATAGTAGCTCTCCCAAACCAGACACTTGGATCTAGAGCACTGTGGGTCCAAATATCAGTCTGATGTGCCTGACAAACAGTGCTTGTCCTGTGGGTATGGGTTGGGTGGAGGAAGGGAGCCCCTTTCCTCTTGGCCACAAAATAAATGAATAAATAAATAAATTAATTAATTAATTAATTAAACTGGAATTTAACCTCTTCAACTTGTAGTTAAAGATAATAAATGCTGTCATTTTGCCCCACCTGGTCAGAAGCGGCAACCCTTGGTAGGAAGTTTGACCCATCTTTTTAGCCATACCCGCTCAGAGGGGTGATTACATCAAACTGAGCTGAGGTCATGGCAGAAAGTTGGTTATGGCTCAAATGACACATGATTTACAGTTCTTAGGATTATAGTTGATTATTTTGAATAAATCTTTCATCATTTTTCTATATACCTTAGGGTAATTTTCAGAGACTTTAGAATATTTTGTGCTATCATTTTCATAAGATATTCTTGCCTCACCATGGAATGGATCCACAAAGCTTCGAACATTGTCATCCAGATGAAAAACAGAATTATTTACTTTCTACCTAGTGTCTTTTCCTCTTTCAAGATTCCATCCAGAACACCACACTACATTTGGTTGTCATGTTTTCTTAGGCTCCTCTTGGCTGTAACAATTTGCCATATTTTATGTTTGTTTGTTTTGGGCAACCTTGAGAATTGTTGATCAGGTATTTTGTAGGATGACCCTGTATTGTAATTTCACTGATGCTTTTCTCATGATTAGCTGGAGTTACGAATTTTTGGGAGGAGGTGAACAGAGGTAAAGTGCTATTTTTACCACAACATATAATGTTTTGCATGACATAAACTTTTATATTGGTAGTTTTATTTTAATATTTTAAATATTTCAACCTTCATTCTCTTTTTTCTTACTGGGTTTCTAGTAAGTAGCCCAGTGTAATTCTTAGGCTTACACCTCTACAACTAAAATGTTTTATTCCCTCTCTTCATTGAAGCATTTTTTTTTTTTGACCTTTGATTTTCTGCAGTTTGACTGCATGCCTAGCTCTAGATTTTTTTGTATTTATCCTTTGTCGGTGTCCTCTAAGCTAACTAAATTCTATAGTTCAGTGTCTGACATTAATTTTGGAAAGTTAGTTATTATTACTTTAAATATTTCTTCTCTTTTGGTATCTTCTCTTCCTCTATTCTATTTATAACTGTGTTACACATTTTGAAATTGTAACACAATTTTTAGATGTGTTTTTCTTGATTTTTTATTTTCTTTTGTTTTTGTTTTCAGTTTGGGGAATGTCTACTGACATATTTTTATCCTCACTTATTCTTTTACCAGCAGTGTCACCGTAATGATGTGCCCACCAAAGACATTATTTGTCTTGTTTTATTAGATATTTGTTTTAATTATTTCTTAGAGACCATCTCTCAGGTTATATTTTCCATCTGTGCTCTCATGTGGTCCACATGTTCCATTATATCTCTTAACATATTAATCATCATTATTTTAAATTTTATATCTGGTACTTCCAAAGTATGTGTCATATGTAAATTTGGTTTGTTTTGTCTCTTCAGATTGTATATTTCCCTGCCTTTTACTCTCATCTGTACTTTTTTAAGCTGGATATGTTATAGTAAATAACAAAAAAAAATAATTTAACTATGCTTTTAGTGTAATGTTTAATGTTAATCTGGCTGGGAGTTATGCTGTGTTCTAATGTTTGCTGTAACTGTAGATGCCAAAGGCTTCAATTTTCTCTACTGTCCTTGTCTATTTCTCCTGCTGATTTTTAGGTTTTCTCATAAACAATTTCTTAAATAGAGTCAGTGTCTTGTGGCTCTTTCAGTTGTAATTTACTGTTTATTCACAAGAGCTCTGTTGCTGTGATGGTAAGGAATGGGGAAAGAAAGCATTCTAATATTTGATTATAGCTCTGTCTTTAAGTGAGCTTGCGTCCCTTGACTGCGGTGAGACAGGAAGCCTAGAGTGGCCTGAATATGGATAATTATCCTTCTACCAGTTTGGATAAGTCTTTGATACCCTTGTGATCTATGCCTTTGTTATAGGGAACACTCTAGGCATATTTCAAAGTGGATACATTATTTTTTTCTCAACTACTGGAAACACAAGCAGATTTTTCTTGGCTCTTCACCATGAATGCCTAACGGGGTTACAGGAGGTAGAAATTGTAAAAGTGTGTGGGCATCCGTAATACTGGATCACAGGATTTATTTTACTATCAAGCTTTTCCACACTGATCCTCCAGTAGTTCATGAAAATTGAGTGTTGCTAAAGATTTTGGATACTCTGACTCTTTTTCCAAATAAGCTGTTCTCTGGGGTAATTCTCTGTGTTACCCTATCTCTCCAGATTTCAAGATGGCAGTTTTTCCTGTGACCTCAATTATCTGATGGTCCAAGTGGAGTTGGTTATTTACAACTTGTCTTTTTTTGTATGTTTTTAAGGTTAAGAGTGACCACATAAAAGCTCCTTATATGTTAGAGCTGGAAGGGGAAGTCTAGATTTTTTTTTTTAATATACATCTTTATTTAATATACAGTGAGCTTATAAAGCTTTAATAGCTTTTAAATAGCTACCTTAGGTCTGCTGTTATTTTGTTGTACCTTAATGATGTAATGGATTTTTAACTAATAAAATACACATAATAAAAGATATAAAGAGTCATGAGAATTAAAGTCGGTTCTATTTGAATAATATATAAATCCCACTGATGTTTAGTATTTGAATCACTTTATGAAATGAAACCTATTTAGAACTGAGAAAAACATAATTTTGATGTACAAAACAATAATACTTTAAGTATAATAAAGCTGTTGATTTTATAAATATTTTCTATGCCATGGTAGAAGGTCAGTGGTTTGAGGAAATAAACAGAATCTGGGAACCCTTGGCACAGCTTTGATAAATATATCTAGAACAGAAAAATATGTTTGATATACACTACAAAAAATTATTCTAGGTATTTCTTAATTTCTAAATAAAATACTACTTTTGGCCAGGAGTGGTGGCTCATGCCTGTAATCCCAACATTTTGGGAGGCCGAGGCTGGTGGATCACCTGAGGTCGGGAGTTCAAGACCAGCCTTACCAACATGGAGAAACTTCGTCTCTACTAAAAATACAAAATTAGCCAGGTGTGGTGGTGCAGGCCTGTAATCCCAGCTACTTGGGAGGCTGAGGTAGGAGAACCACTTGAACCTGGGAGGTGGAGGTTGCAGTGAGCCGAGATTGCGCCATTGCACTCCAGCCCGGGCAACAAGAATGAAACTCTGTCTCAATTAAAAAAAAAAAAAATTCACCTTCAAATATTGCTATGTCCTACTTTCTGTGTAGACACACAGCACACCTGATATTGTGTGACATGATGAAATAACATTGTTCTTCAGCTTTTCTTTCTGTGGGTAGAAATTAATTTCAATGCTATGTTGGAGGATTTATCATATTTTCTCTGTTTATTCAATAATAATTTGTTCTTTTATCTAGAAAATGAGGAGAAAATTTTTCTTTTCATTAAAAATGAGGTCAACTTTCCGCTCATTATTTATTCTCAAGAGAGAACACGTTACTGACAGGAAAAGTAATAGAAAAGAAATACATATTGTATTAGTCTGTTCTTGTGCTGCTATAAAGAACTTCCTGAGACTGGGCAATTTATAAAGGAAAGAGGTTTAATTGACTCACAGTTCTACATGGCTGAGGAAGCCTCAGGGAACTTACAATCATGGCAGAAGGTGAAGGGGAAGCAAGGCACTTTCTTCAAAAGGCGGCAAGAGGGAGAATGAACACAGGAGAAACTACCAAACACTTAGAAAACCATGAGCTCAAATCTTGTGAGAACTCACTATCACTAGAACAGCATGGGAGATATCAACCCTATGATTCATTTACCTTTGCCTGGTCTCTCCCTTCATACATGGGGATTATGGGGATTACATTGGGAACAGGCCCCCAAATCTGGCAATAGACAGGCCCCAAAACTGGCCATAAACAAAATCTCTGCAGCACTGTGACATGCTCATGATGACTATGACGCCCACGCTGAAGGTTGTTGGTTTATCGGAATGAGGGCAAGGAACACCTGGCCCACCCAGGGCGGAAAACTGCTAAAGGTGTTCCTGAACCTCAAACAATAGCATGAGCAATTTGTCCTTTAAGGACCTGTTCCTGCTGCAGATAACTAGCCAGAGCCCATCCCCTTGTTTCCTGTTTTAGTTAATCTATAATCTATAGAAACAGTGATTACCACTCATTTGCTCTCAGTAAATATGTGGATAAAACTCTGTTCGTGGCTGTCAGCTCTGAAGGCTGTCAGCCCCCTGATTCCCACTCTGCATTCTATATTTCTCTGTGTGTGTCTTTAACTCCTCTAGTGTCGCTGGGTTAGGGTCTCCACAACTGAGCTTGTCGCCACAGGATTATAATTCAAAATGAGATTTGAGTGGGGACAGAAAGCCTAACCATATCACATGCAAAAGTTAAAATTAGATTCTCACTTAATCTCTTATACTAAAACTTTAAGATTTGAAACATTAATCATGAGAAAATATGTAAAGCTATTAGAAACCTTCCTGGCACAAAATAAGCACTCAATTAAGGTGAGCTAAAATTATTATTTGTGATAATAGTATTAATTGTATCAACCATTATATGGTTCAATTTTGTTCCCTAGAAAACTTTTTTTTAATTTAATCTTCAATGCAACAATATTAAGAGGTGAGACCTTTGAGAGATGATTAGGCCATGAAGGCTCCACCCTCATAAATAAATTAATGTTGATTATAAAAGGGCTTTTGAGGATGTGAGTTCAATATTTTTGTCTCTCTTCCTCTCTCTCCCTCTCAACTTCTGCTGTGGGATGACTTTGGAAGAAGGTCCTCACCAGATGCAATCACTTTGATATTACACTTAGCTTCCAGAACTGTGTGAAATAAATTTATTTGTAAATAATCAAGTCTGTGATATTCTGTAATAACAACATGAAATTAACCAAGAAAACTCACTTTTCAGAGCATTTTGGCAATACCTCTCAAAATTAGAATATACATGTTTGTTGATGCAGCCATTTCACATCTAGGAATGTTTATTAAGTAATTAAATAATATATTAATTTCTATAAATTATTATTTATTATATATTATAAATAATACTTTAATCACTATTAGGAGCATATTATTAAATACTGGGGTAAGCAGGATTCTAATGTGCATTTCCACTACATTCTCACTTCATGACTCCTTATATAATTCCTTCCTTTTGAATACATATGAAATCTGTGAATACAATTGAATATCAACCCCATTATTAGGTTACTAATTAGCTGAGTAGGAATTAATCAAAATAAAGATTATCCTGGTGGGCTTCACCTAATCAATCAAGCCCTTAAAAAGGACTGTGTCTTTCTGAAAAAGAAGAATGTCAAAGCACAAGAGGGATACTCTTGTTTATCTTAAATGTACAAATGTTCAGGACATGTAGAGGATGGTGTGGCAAAAGTGGCTAGGTTCCTAGAATTGTTTCTGGTTAGCATCTAGTAAGACAATGGAAGGCAAGGCACCATGGATCATTCTTGTAATTTCAACGCTTTGGGAGGATGAGGTGGGAGGATCACTTGAGTCTGGGAGGTGGAGGTTGCAGTCAGCTGAGATCACACCACTGTACTCTAGCCTGGGTAACAGACCAAGACTCTGTTTAAAAAAAAAAAAAAAAAAAAAAAAAAGAAAAGAAAAAGAGAAAAGAAAGTGGAAATATTAATGCTATGAGTACAGAAAATTAAATTTTTCCACCAATCAATGAAAATAACTCAGTAGAAATGGTAAGAACCTCCAAAATGTCTTTTCTTCTTAAAAAAAAAAAAAAAAAGAAAACTGGCAACTATTGTCAGAATCAAGTTTTTCAGAATGATAGAAATTACAAAAAAATCCTCAGATGTTTTATTTAAAAAAATTTAATAATATTGATCTTTGCAATCTTTTAACTTGCCTTGGTCCAATATCCTGCTCGCTAGCTCAGCAGTTTAACTGAAAACTAACAGCCCATATTTCCAATGAAGACCAGTAGCCAGGCAGAAACCAAAAAATAAAAATGACACTGAAGATTCTCCAAGACCCTATTCTCAGAGAATGGTCATTAGTTGGTCTCTGTCTTAGTTCCATGGAAGACCTCACTAAGAATATTGTGTGCATTTGACCCAACTTAGAGCTTGCCCAACATGAGCAATCTTCTTCCTAGAAGCATTTGTTAACAACTATTGCAGGCAATTGTTTAATTTCATGGATGCCTGAGGTAATATATAAAACTTGAAGCAAATACACTAACTAAAAGCTTAAAATTAAAAGTTGCAGAATAGGATGTCTATAAGTATTTTGGGAGGTTCTGACATATTTCTGGGAAGCCAGAAGGGCACATATATAGAAAGCTGTATAAATAACCAGGTCAGTACACATGCTCAGAAGTGACCTGAGAAGGCTTTAAGCTGTCAACTCTGACAGATACTGAGGCTCTGCATAAACAGGAAGTAAAGATTGAAGCAGAGTTGCCATTGCCTGAGTGTTGAAGACATGTTCCAAGAGGCACATAGATTTAAATAATACGAAGTGTATTCTTCATTGAAAATGGAATAAAGGTAGATTTAAAAAAAAAAAAAAGAAAGAAAAATGTAATTTCACAAATTTGTGGAAAATAAACAGCACACTACCAAATAACTAATGAGTCAACAAAAATGCAACAGAACTAGAAAATATTTTGAGATTAATTATTCTACATAGCTAGTATTACATTCTTTGACACCAAAACCAGGAAGTCATAAGAAAATATACTTTATGCATAAAGACACAAAATCCTCAACAATATGCCAACAAATCAATTTGAGCAGCCTATAAAAATGACTAACACCACATATTACAGTAGATAGCTAGTCAGGCATGAGCAGGCCAGGAGAGAGCCTCCCCAAACACCCCACTAACAAAGTCAGGTAACCATTAGGTGATGGTCAGGCAGTTGCTAACTGTCTCCCTAAAATAACAATTGGTGGCAGTCAGCAGAAGGGAAAGGCATTTTCTCAATAGGTAAAAACACCTGTAACTATAATCAACAGCTTCCCAGTAAGATCTCAGAGTTAGGTGAGGGATGTCAAGCATGCACATTAAGAAGGAAAATGGTGGAGTTTAACTAGTATATAACCTTCTGGGTGCATTCCACTAGCAAAAGGAAGAATGCCTCAAGTGAGCATGCGTACAACTCCAATAAACACACTGTGCATGTGGGCAGCCCGCCCCAAGGTAAGAATCCAGGGAAAAGGGACACAAGATGCCAGAAATAGGCCAGCATATAAAACCCTAAGTCCAAGGTCAAACAGGGCACTTGTCCTTCAAGTCACTCACCTGGCCATCTTCCAAGTGCACTTTCCTTCCTTTTGTTCCTTCTCTAGAACTTTTTATTAAACTTTCACGCCTGCTCTAAAACTTGCCTCTGTCACTCCTTCTCTCTTATGCCTCTCAATTTAATTCTTTCTTCTGAGGAGGCAAGAATTGAGGTTGCTGCAGACTGTACAGTTTCACTACCAATAAAACACAAGTAAGGGTGATTTATTCCAGGATTATACTTATGATTCATCATAAGAAAATTAGTCAAAATAGGCCGGGCGCGGTGGCTCAAGCCTGTGATCCCAGCACTTTGGGAGGCCGAGACGGGCGGATCACGAGGTCAGGAGATCGAGACCATCCTGGCTAACACGGTGAAACCCCGTCTCTACTAAAAAATACAAAAAACTAGCCAGGAGAGGTGGCGGGCGCCTGTAGTCCCAGCTACTCGGGAGGCTGAGGCAGGAGAACGGGCGTGAACCCGGGAGGCGGAGCTTGCAGTGAGCTGAGATCTGGCCACTGCACTCCAGCCTGGGCGACAGAGCGGGACTCCGTCTCAAAAAAAAAAAAAAAAAAAAAAAAGAAAATTAGTCAAAATAATACAACATATTAATCGAAAAAAGGGAAAATTATATATATACACATATATATATATATAAATTTCTGACAAAATTAAACATCCATCATTATAAAAACAAACAAGAAGATCGAAATAGACAGGATCTTCCTCAATCCAATAAAGGGCATCTATGAAAAATCCATAGTTAACAACATCAGACTTACTGCTAAAAGACTAAAAGAAAAAGAGAAGGATATCAACTTTTCTTTTTTTAATTTAAGACTCTAGTTGAATCATTTAGGCAAAGAAAAAAAGAAATAAAATGCATCTAGATTGGAAAGACAGAAGTAAATCAGTCTCTATGCAGATGACATAATCTTGTAAATGAAAAATTACAAAGAATCTACTATTAAAGCTAATAAATAGTTTTGAGAGTCTTCAAAAATCAATCACATTTCTCTACTGTAGCAATTAATTGGAAAACACAATTACAAAAACAATTATGTTAACAATAACATCACAGAGATAAAATACTTAAGATAAATTAATTAAACAACTTTGAAACTCTCATATTAAAAACTGCAAAACATCATGAAAAGAATTTAAAGGCTAAATAAAAAGAAAAATATTGTGGTGTTAATGGATTAGAAGATGTAATATTATTAAAATGGCAAACACTGTCTAAGATAATTACAGATTCCATTTGAAATCTATTAACATTTCAATAGCATTTTTGCACAAATTGACAAGATAGCCTTGAAATTCATATAGAAATTTAAGGGACTCAACTAGTCCAAACCATTTTACATAAGAGCAACAAATTGAAGAACTCACATTTTCAATATCAAAACTTACTTCAAAGATACAGAAGTAAAGGCAGTGAGGTGCTGGGACAAGAATATGCATATATAGAGATGGAATAAAATTGAGATTTCAGAAATAAATCCCGATTGCTATAGTCAAATGACTTTTTAAAAGTGTGTAAATATAATTGAATTACTATTTTGAACAAATGATGTTGGACTCTTTCAGCATATAAAATTTTACCTCAAAATAGGTCAAAGCAATAAATGTAAGAAATAAAATTATAAAACATGTATGTAACTCTTTAAGATCTTTTGTTTGGCAAAGTTTTCTTAGGTATAATACTAAACATACAAATAATAAAACAATAAATAGATAACTTCATTAAAATTAAAGAGTTTTATGTTTCTAAGGATACTATCAATAAAGTAAAAGAAACCCAAAACCCAAAAACAAAAAATTAATCACAGAATGGGAGAAAATATTTGGAAATCATAGATCTGACAAGGGACTTGTATCCAGAATACACGAATAATTTTTAAAAATAAAATGAGAAATAACACAATAAAAGCAGACACATAATTTAAATGACACTTTTTCCAAGAAGATACAAAAATGTCAAATAAGCACACGAAATATTCTCAACTTTGTTAGTCATTAGGAAAATGCAAATCAAAACCATTATCAGAATCTACTTCACACACACTAGATGGCAATAATAATGACAAAAGTATTAATAGAAAGATAAATGACAAGCACTGGCAAGGATATGTAGGAGAACACTCATAAATTATTGATGGCAAGATAAAATGGGAAAGCCACTCTCTAGGGAAAGACGGTATTTCTGTTTCTCAAAATGTTATGCATAGGGTTACCATATGACACAGCAATTTTACTTTTTGTTATATATCTAAGAGAATTGCAAACATATGTCTACAACAAAATTCATACATTAATGTTTACAGCAACATTTTTCACAATATTCAAACAGTGAAGAAAACGCGTTTCCATAGATGAATTAATAAATAAAATATGGTATATGATGAAATACATTCAGCCATTAAAGGAGTTAGGTGCAGATACATGCTATAACTCAGACAAACCTTGAAACATGATGTTATGGGGTAAAAATGAGACATAAAAGGCCACTGTGATATTATGACATATGTATATTTGTTTTAATCCATGATTTGTAGCTCATAACTCCCATAGCCCCTGTTATAATGGTTGTATTGCTCTAGCACTCACAAGCAGGTCTCAGAAAACAGAATCTCTTTCTTTTTGTTCTTCTGCTGCCCTTTTTTCATCTGCTACTTTTTCTCCCCAAGGCAGAAATTTTCATCTACCTTTCTGTCTTGGAGGTGGGCATAAAGAAATTATCCAACCACCTTGTCTAATTGTAAGTCATATGATTCTCATTTCAGAAGAGGTCCTATCCCAAGCCCTAGATGAAAGAATGATGTACAGAGAGGACAAGAGGAATCAGAATGGACAGATCTTGGGAATTTTTCCCACTCAGCCTATTAGTATTAGATTATACCCCTTTTTGTACAATCACATTTCTACACAATTGTTTATGCTTTAATCACGCCTTTCCAATGAAGTACTCATAAAGGTCTAAAAGAATGAGGTATGGAGAGCTTCCAGAGAGCTAAACACACATGGAATTTCATTTTTTAGTCGACTAAGGATTTGAAGCAAGAATGGGTACCAGAGGAGATGAAATTGTATTGCTTTGGAAAGGCAGAGATTGTTAATGAGGGGGGAACTAGTATGGCATGTTACAAAGCAATATGAACAGTGTGATTACATTTTGATTGAAAATGCACAGATATGTATAAAAGGAAATATATATGTGTCAATAGATAAGCTGATACCCACTAAAGTGTTATTATTTGGGATCTCTGTGTTGTGGGAATATAACGTTTTACTTTTCTTACTTCAAAAATGTTTTCAACTGTATATAGATTTTTCTATAGTTTATATACTGCTTTTGTTACTTTTTAAAAAATACCAAAATGACTGCCATCTTAGCAAAAAAACACAAAACGCTAAGCTTGGAAGAGAATCTCAAGTTCCAGGTGAGATCACAGACTTCACTGGTACCTTGATTTCAATTTTTTATTAGGGCTGGTGGGAAATAATTGACTAATCCAATATCTGGAATTCTGACCTACAGGAAATTTAAGACGATAAATGTATGTTGTTTTAAGCTGCTGAATTTCTGAGATTTTTTTACACAACAATGGAAAACTAATATATGTACATTTTGGTATTACCATACAATGGAATAGTATGTGACTGTTAAAGAGAATGAGGTAAATATAGCTGTACTGATCAAAAAGAAATTAAAAATACATTATCTTGTTAAAAAGATAAAACAAGATGTGAAACATATTTTTAAAACATTCTCATTTAAATTTAAAAAAGATATATATCTGTATACACACACATACCTGTCAGCTGTGATTAGTAAAACCCTTCACTTTAATTAACTTGAAGAATAAAGTAATTTACTCTATCACATAACAGGGAGTACAGATTGTGTAGTTTTCAATTTAGTTGAATCAGTGATTTGATATTGTCATCTAGAACTCAGGTTCTTTTTGTTTCTCCACTATTTTCTATAGAATTGGTTTTATTCTAATAACAATGTTAAACGTAGTATTTAGTACGAGTTGCGCACTTTACCAAATTATGCTTATTTACACATCCTGTTCTTTTTCACTGTGATACAACTACCATTATTATCCTTACACTGTATACCAAAAACTACTGAAGTTCAGAGGAGCTGTATAATCTGCCAAAGTCACACAGCAGCCTAGTAATCAAACCCACAAAGCCCAGCTTCAGACACAATTCACTTTCCATCTTCCCCAAGGTTGGTTCCTCATATAGTCATAAAATGGTTATCAGTAGTAGATATAGCATCATGCTTCTTCTTAAAATTTAGTACTGTAGAAGACAAGTTTTTCTTGTGACCAAAGTTTAAAAGCATCTTCTTTCAGTGGTAGATTCCAGAGTTACTCACAGGCTTTGGTTTTTATTTATTCTTTACCTTAGGATCTTTAGACCTCTTTCCTGTTAAGTTACATATTTTTTCTCGAGCATGACAAAGGATGAAAGAATTGTGAGAGTAAAAGATTGTACTAGTCTGTTGAATGTTCCTTAGCATTATGAAACATTATGAACAGCAAAATGTTGGAAATTGAGGATAAATAGAATTGAATATTTTTGAAGGGTTTTACTTGACCATAGAAAGGAATTTTAGGCAAGGTAAAGTGTGATGGTAAAATGGTGAACATTTATGGAGCCATTAATATGTTCTAGGCAATATTATAAATACCTTCATTAAAATTTATAAATTAATATTCACAATAGTCCAGTGAGGTTGCTACTATTATAAGGTATAGAAATTGCTAAAGGTCACATGATTAGTAAATTGCAGATCTAAGATTTAAACTCAAGAGTCCATGCTCTTGAAAACTTTGCTGTATTGATGAGTATTTCAAATTTGCAGTTAGAGATGGCAGAGAGATGAGAGAAAACAGAGATTTTTCGGTGAAGATTGCTTAAAATAATTTAATTTGCTATGCTGTATATTGCAATGACTTTTTGGATAGACACACTGCACTTAAAACTAGTTTATACTTGATATTAAAAAATATTATTTTGATATAAATGTAGCCTTTGTCAATAAACATTGAAGTAATATAAAATACTATAAATTGCTATCAATTTAATCACATTTCGATTCTTTAACCACAGTTATTTCTTTAAAAAATATAAAAGTGCATATACTTTACACATGTTACTAATAATGTAACAAATGTAATAAATTAGCAAATATATTTATATCAGTTAGTTCATTTAATTGTCATACTAACTCAGATACGAACTAAAGATAATTATCATGGCTATTTTGTTAACAGCTTATCACTAAGTCAGAGGGAATAAATGATTGCTCAAGATCACATAGCACATTGGTAGATGCAGCAATAAAATCTGTGCCTTGTAATCCTCACTCTATTTTCTTGAAACATATTGCTTTCCAATGCATACTCATATACACAGACATACATAGCACAGCAAGCGGTAGTACAATATTTCTGTTAATTCTTGCCATTGAGAAATATTAGATATGGAACTTGGCACTCATCACCCTGTGTGCCACCAAGGACTTCTACTGAAAGCTGATGGGGGGCCCTGTGGTGAGCAGGGATCCCAACTAGACCATCTGGACCTTGTGTGGCATGCCAGATTTCCATTAGCAGCCACAGCAGCCAGTTTTTACTAACACTTTACTGTAATTCTGATGAATATATAAATTAAACATTAAAGAACTGGAACAACTAATGTAAGTACAAGGGCTAGAATGTAAAACAAACTCATTAAAATCTCACTTGGACTTTCTCATACTCGTCCATTCAGGAACAAATCTAATAAACTTACCTACTTGCAGACCCCTAGTTAAGATTAGATTGATTAAGAAACACTCCTGCAGGCAAGCAAAAAGCTTGACAAATATATATATATGCTAAAAATAATTGCAACTTCGAGTTGGGATGGTGAGTTCCTCCGATGTTCTCCCTGTAACCAGTTGCAGAAATAAACCTTCTTTCCCAGTCTGTCTGCATCTTGTTATTGGACTACGAGAACAAGCAGCCAGACCTCATGGATCCAGGAACATTTGCGTCATCAATATTGCTTAAATTGCCATACTCACTGATTGCAAGGCCTTGAGGAAGCTACAACGTGCAGCTTTCACCATAAATTTTACTCAAGTAAGTGAAGCAAAAGTTAAAAAGGGAAAAAACACGTTTTCCCATACTTGGCTGACTCGCTCCAAGGCCAGCAATAGGCAGGGCCCTGGCAGAGCCTTGATAACACTATCTGTAAAGCCAGAGCACAAAGGAATGAGCTCCAGAAACACTCCCAACAACCCCTACTGCCTGGAGCAAGGATAAGAAAAGAAAAAAACAAATTCTTTTCTCATAACTATTTCTAAAAGCACCTGTGTTTTACAAGTTTTGTAAGTTCCTGTTTTCCCTACAGTGCAGCTGCAAGGTCACAAGCTATGCTTGGGTTGCGAGACCTGTCATAGTTTAATTAACTGCCTTTGTTCTGCTTCTGTAAACCCGCTTGCCTGCCCCACGGATTTCACGTCATCAAATTCCTGCCATACCATTCAAACTAGCCAACCCCCTTTCAAAAGTGTGTATAAAAGTCAAGTCCTGTCTTTGTTCGGGAATCTGCTAAGTCATTGGCCACCTAACAATATCCTCCTGTTCCACCCATTGGTCTATCCAGTCTCCCGATTCCTGCAACAGAAGTTAACTCTATTTCCTGCATGTGCACAAGGCCAGTAAAGTAGCTAATCCTTAACCTTAGCTTTATTAAAAATCACACCCAAGGATAGAGATTTAACATGCTAATGAGACATGCAATACATGAAAAAGCATGCTATCAAACTGTGCAGGTGTTCCCCGCATCCATATGCCTAAATATCACTCCTTTCCCACTGTAGCCCCCTTAAAACTGCCTTTCCAACTTCCTCTGAGGAGTCAACCAGATAATTCTCTCCCTCTTATGCTGCCTCACTTATGCCTGGGCATAAGCTCTGTAGTGGTGAATATTAGGTGTCAACTTGATTGTATTAAAGGATGGCTAGATGGCTGATAAAGTATTATTTCTGGGTGTGTCTGTGAGAATGTTGCTGGAGGAGACTGACATTTGAATCAGTGGACGGGGGGAGGAAGACCCGCCAGAACGCTAGGAATACCAAGAGCGGAAGCAAACTTAAACACTCATTGGTAACATATGACAATTCCGAACCTCAAAATAGTTCTACGAACAACTTTCAAAATAAAAATGTTAAAACACTATCTAAAATAGGCATTTGAGGAGAGAAGCAACATGAACAAAACCCAGAAGTATATAGGTTACTCAGATTCCTATGGGATCTATGTATTAATGTTCTGTAACTATAATAGGTTCTGAACTCAATATGCTGAGACACTGGGCTGCAGCAGATAAAGAGGTTTGATCATAAAGTCACTGCAAAAGGAGATGTGAGAAAACATCAAACCTATCTTCTCCAGGAATTTGAAGTTAAGATTTCTAAGAATTTTGGAGTAGTCCAAAGTGTGGAGATTATTGATTGGTCAATGAGTGCAGAGTGAAGTGATGGCACAGGGAGATAAAGTTGTATTTTCATGATGATCTCATTCCTCTGTGGAGGTCTTTAAACTAGTTTCTGGAATTCAGGACCTGAAAAAAACAAGTGATCCTTAAAAAAAAAGGCCTTATGATTCTAATGTCAGAGATCCTGTCTATAGGAACAATGGGAATGCAAATGGTCAGACTTCTAGCAACAAGAAAGTGAGTCAAAGTGTAGCCCAATTAAAGCTTAATTATAACTTTATTTCTAAACAGAACCTAGCCCGCAATTCTTGTCAACGCTCTGTGGCTGGTTTCAGTCATAAAATGCAACTTTAAAATAAACATTTTACAGTTGTCAAGGAGTAAAATGAAAAAAAAAAAAACAAGTTTCTATGTGGATGAGGTTGGAACTTCACTAGGAAGGAACAAGAAAACTTACTGGTACAATGGAAATGTCTGCATTTTAAAAATAATCATGCATGGATTTATCAAAAGAAAATAAATCTGGGGACCCCAAATTCATTAAGCCAGAAGGAAAAGTTAAGCTGGAAACTGGGTCACACAAACCTGCCTGCCTCTTTTGGTTCCTAAATAAGATGGCTACAAGATGAAAAGCTACATGTCTCCCCCATATTTTGCCCAAAAAGAAATTCTTAGTGAGCTCCCAGATCTTTAAGGTGTTTCTGTTAAAATTTTACCATGGCAATGTAAATTGATAGCTTATCTTTACAGCTGAATTCACCCCTGCCTCCACCTGACACAAATATGTATCTGATTGTTCCTCTGCACCATTTTGTCTATGTTATCATATGCAAAAATGCAGATTCCTTGCATTTTTCCTCTGCCCCATTTGTCTATGTCATCTTATGTAAACAAACAAACAAACAAACAAACAAAAACAAGAAACAAAATGCAGATTCACTAAGCCAGAAAAAGGCATGAATTACTATTTTTCTACCCCCCGCCCCCCGCTACCTTACGTGAAAATTTTTTATTTCTCAATATCCCACCCTTTCCCCTTTAAATTTGGATCCCTCAAAATTATCTTCAGGGAAAGGCATAGACTTGTCTCCTGGGCACGTGTCCTTAACTGTGACAAATAAACTTTGTAAAATGATTGATAGTTGTCTTATGAGAGGAGAGAGAGAGAAATCAACTAGATAGTTAGGGCAAGGGTCCCTGGTGGAATTCCCTTCTAACAAAAAGCAGAGTGCCTTCTGACAAAAAGCAGACCAAGAGGTCATTTCTCTTTCATGAAAGATCAGCCTAAGCAATGAGGCGGCAAACACAGATAATGAAGGCAAGCTCTAACACAGAAAGGGGCCTCCTGTGTGACATACAGAGATACGGTGGGTCCCAGTTAACACAGTCCCCTCCCTTCTTGGAAATACTCAGACAGGCAGGCTTGTGCAGGGGGAGGGTCTGACGCAGCGCTGATAAGAAGAGCTACCCTGAACCAGGCACGTCCACCTTGGAGCGTTCTGTCCTCCGCCTTTTTAGGCTTGTGCAGCAGGAAGAGATAAACAACATGGAGTAACTCAGGCTAAGAAGCCCGCATGGACACTAGAAAGGGTGGGGTGAGAACTCAGAAATTTGCACCTTATCCAAATGAAGCACGGCTCCCCTCCAGCTTTTCTATAAAAACCCTTGCATTTCACTGTAGTACGGCAACCCATCTTTCTGGGAACCCCCTCTGCTCTAGAGAGCTTTCTTCCTTTCACTTATTTAACCACTGCTCTAACCTCACCTTTGCAGTGTCTGAGTCCTTGATTTCCTTGGCTATGAGGCCAAGAACTTCCGGTGACACCTCAGACAATGAGGTTGGTTTCAGTCTCATCATTTTTCTCAATTGACACATTATAGCTCATTGAATGATGCATTTTTTTTCAGTCGTAGTTAAATTTTTCTGCAGTTTATATACTGTGGCTTCCTTAATGTTCACTGAAAATCACTGACATGAGGCAGGTTGATTCATCAGAGAAAAGACATACACATTTATTTATAATAATGCGTCTACTCTATGGGAGTCTTCAGAATGAAGACCCAACCCTCCAATAGGGTACAGAGGCTTATATACCATCTTGAGGTTACAGAAAGAATGTGGGCATACAGCATGGCCAAAAACAGGTTTTAGTGCCAAGACAGGTGATTGGAAGGAGAAAGGAAGAGGCTTGGCTAGCAAAAGCGGTCTTGTTATGTAGGTGAAACCTCACAGGTAGCAGCTTTCAGAGAAAATAGGTGGCAAATATTTCTTTTCAGACCTATAAAGGTGTTAGATTCTCAGTTAATCTTTCTCAGATCTGGACAAGGGAAGTATCGACTGCATTAATGAATCAACAGATCTACAGATGCAAATTTCTCCCGTGAAAAACAACATGGCAGGGCCACTTCAGAATATGTCAAATAAATACATTTTAGGATAAAATATATTTATTTTTTTAACTGCTTTTGCTGCTTAAAAAAAATCTTCTAATTACTGTGCACTTAAACAAACAAATACAAAACTCTGATGAGCTTGGAAGAGCACCTTAATCTGATCTGAAGAGGATGATACTAAGCTTTGACTGGAACATTGATTTCAGCTTTTTGAAACCCTGAGGAGAGAAACTGGCCAATACATACCTGGAATTCTAACCTCCAGAAAATTTGACATAATAGACCTTTTTTTGTTTCTTAAGCTTCTATGCTTGTGAGATTTTCCAACAAAATAATAGAACATGAATACAAATACATTTTGGCATTGCCATACAATAAAATGATAATTTCATTCCAATGGATTTGCACATTTCATCACACATAGCATTGCTCTTAAGCAAAAATAAAATGAATTAATAAAAAATTATTGAACTAAATTTAATCATAAGCATGCCAAAATACTTGGGGAGAAATGTAGTAATGTCTCTAACTTATTTTAAAATGAATGACAAGGTAGATTGATGAGTGGCTACAGTGGTGACCAGATGAATAGTTACATGACTAAATATTTAGTAAAATATTAACTGTTGAATATAGGTGGTGCATTAAAAATATTCATAGTCTGTATGTTTTAAAAAAATCCTTATCTTTTTCTTGAGACAGGATCTCACTCTGTCACCCAGGCTGGAGTACAGTGACATAATCAGCCTCTTCCTCCCTTGGCTCAGGAGATCCTCCTACCTCAGCCTCCAAACTAGCATGTGCCATCACACCTGGCAAATTTCTTTGTATTTTTTGTGGAGACAGGTTTTTGTCATGTTGTTCAGGTTCGTCTCAAACTCCTAGGCTCAAGCAATCCACACACCTTGGCCTCCTGAAGTGCTGAAATTACAGGTGTGAGCCACCAAATGCAGCCAATATTTCTTAATAAAATTTCAGAAAAAGAATATATATATATACCAATATAATTTGTCACATTAAAAGTTCACCACTTTCATCTCACAGATGCAGATAAATGTTATAAATAAAATTCGCATCCATTCATAATAAAAACACAGAAAAAGAGGAATCCAGGGAAAGTATTAATTTGCTTTAACATATGTACAAATAATGTTTTGTGAAATAATTTGCTTATTAATGAAATATTACAAGCTTTTCCACTAAGGCCAAAGACGCCTGATATAACTAGTTTTATTTACCATTTTACTTAGAAAGTATAGCCAGGGCAGCCATTTAATACAGAGAAAAAAGTATATAATTCTTTTTTTATTTTTTATTTTGAGACAAAGTCTCACTCTCGTCCCCCAGGCTGGAGTGCAGTGGCGCAATCTCAGCTCATTGCAACCTCCGCTTCCCAGATTCAAGCGATTCTCCTGCCTCCGCCTCCTGAGTAGCTGGGATTACAGGCGCCTGCCACCACGCCTGCTTAATTTTTGTATCTTTAGTAGAGACGGGGTTTCACCATGTTGGTCAGGTGGTCTCGAACTCCTGACCTCAGGTGATCCACCTGCCTAGGCCTCCCAAAGTGATGGGATTACAGGCGTGAGCCACCGCGCCTAGCCAAATTCTTAAAAACAAAGAAAAAGCATTATTTAAAGATGGTATCTTTTTGTTTTGGTTTGTTTTTGTAAAAATGTCTTACTCTGTAGCCCAGGCTGGAATACAGTGGGGTGATCATGGCTCACTGCAGCCTCAACCTCCTGGGCTCAAGTGATGATCTTACCTCAGCCTCCCAAGTGGCTGGAACTGTAGGCTCATGCCACCACACCCAGCTAATTTTTAACTCTTTGTAGAGATGGGATTTTTCTATGTTGCCTACGCTGGTCTTGAACTCTTGGGCTCAAGATCCTTCCACCTTGGCCTCCCAAAGTGCTGGGATTACAGGTATGAACCACCGTACCTGGCCTGAAGATAGTATGGTTTTATACATAAAAAAACCCAAAGTTAATGTTTTAGAATCAATAATCTAATTAATGTTCATCTTTGTTATAAGGCCAATATACAAAAATCATTTATTTCTACATACCCCCAGCAAACAATAAGAAAACGAAACTCTAAAATAGACCATTATAATGGCATCAAAATTTCCAACAATTGGGATAAACTAATAAACTGTAGAAGACCACCAAAGAGTAAAGTTTTTTGTTGTTGTTGCTTTTGTTTTGTTTTTGAAACAGAGTCTTGCTCTGTCACCCAGGCTGGAGTGCAGTGGTACGATCTCGGCTCACTGCAAGCTCAGCCTGCCGGGTTCACACCATTCTCCTGCCTCAGCCTCCCGAGTAGCTGGGACTACAGGCATCCACCACCACACCCGGCTAATTTGTTGTATTTTTAGTAGAGACAGGGTTTCACTGTGTTAGCCAGGATAGTTTCAATCTCCTGACTTCGTGATCCGCCCATCTCAGCCTCCCAGAGTTCTGGGATTACAGGCGTGATCCACTGTGCCTAGCCACCATAGAGTAACGTTTTAATGGTCATTGAAAAAATTAAGAAAGACATAAATAAATGGGGGAATATACCATGTCTATGGAATAGAAGACTAACTACTGTAAAGAAATCAGTTATTCATAAAATAATTAAGACATTCAGTGTATTATTTATCAGAATTCTTTGGTTGACTTTAAAGGAATCCTGTCAACTGCGTCTAAAAGTTATATGGAAATGAAGAGGGCTAAAAATATTTAAGATACTCTTAAAAATAAGTACATGGTGGGGTGAATATTACTACTAGATATCATGACCGAAATCCACAGAAATCAAGACAATGCAGTCTTGGTGAAAGTATCAACAAATGGACTGATGGAATCAATAACACATATGAATATTTATGACAAAGGTGACATTCCATGGAAGTGAAAAAAGAGCAGTATTTTCAATAAATAGTGTTAAGGCAGGTGAATATAATTGTATATTTATAAAGAACAAGAGAAACCTGGCCTTATTATATCAAACAACACACTAAAATTAATTTAAGATATAGTGTAGATCTAAATGTAAAAACCAAAAAAGTTTCTAGAAGATAATATAATATTTAAATAATCTTGGAGTAAGTAAGACTGCTTAAACAATACAAAACATTAACTAATCATAAAGAAAATGGTTAGTGTAATGTCTTACCACAAAATAAAGAAAAGCAATTCATTAGAAAATATTAAGAGAGTGAAAATGATGTCAAAGAGTGGAACAAGATATTTGCAACACAAATAATGGAATAGAGGGTTTAGGACTGTTTGCAGGACAATTAACAAGAAGAAAGACAAACCAGTAGTCAAAAAAATAAGTACCTAGAATAGGTGTTTACAAAAGAAACCATCTGTATTGTTCAGAATCTCTCCAGAGAAATAAAGCCATACATATATATGGTTCTCTTTGTCTTTTCTTCAAAGAGATTTTAAGGATTGGCTCACACAATTGTGGGAGCTCGCAAGTGCAAAATCTGCAGAGTAGGCCAGTAGGCCGTACACTCAGGGAATAGTTGACGAGTTGATGTTGCAGTTCAAGTCCAAAGGCAGTTTCTAGCAGAATTCTCTCTTTTGTCTGGGGCAGGTTAATATATGTATATATTTTTTATTGACGCCTTCAGCTGATTGTATGAGGCTCACCTACATTATGGAGAATAATCTGAGTTATTCAAAGACTATTGTTTTAAATGTTAATCTCACCCGAAAAATATCTTCACAGAAACATCTAAAAAACATTTTCACCAAGTATCTAAATATCATGGCCTAGTTAGTTGACAATTAAGATTAGTCTATACTCTTTAAGTAATCAAAGAAAATGTGCTTTATGCTATAAATAATAAGGGGAAAAGCTAACTTAAACCACAATGAGATATTAAAACATGTATCACAATAACTAAAATTTGAAAATTTGCTGTTTGAGGATAAAGCAGGATTGCAAACAGGTACAATTTTTGGAAAACTGTCTCATATTATGTACTGAAAGTAAAACTGTATGTTATCTATATATTAAGATTTCTACTATATAGATAACATACAATTTCTAAAATATGTGTACCAAGATCCATGTACAAAAATGTTGAAAACACCATTATTTCTAACATTCCCAAAGTAGAAATGACCCAAATACCCATCATCAATAGAGGGGATAAACAAGTTGCAGTATATTTCTACAATAGAGAGTTATAAAAAAATTAAAATAACAGAATAATAGTTAATGCAGCAGCATGTTTAAATATTAACATGAATTTATGCAAAATAATCTAGTCACAAAACATATTTTCATGATTGAATGTATTTATATAAATTTCAAGCGACAGCCCACACTAAAACTAAACTATTTTATTAAGCAGTACATGCTTACATTGTGAAATTATAAAGAAAAATAACAAAGTGGTTACTATACAAGTGAGTATAGGAGTTATCTTTGTGGATATGGGAAGGCAGGAATAACTGAGGTTCTGTGGAGTCAGCAATGTTTTATATTTGACTTGGTTGATTTTTGCACAGGTGATTTTAATGTGTAATAAAATCAAATGAATGTCATTCATTTTTTCTTTCTTTTCTATTTTTTCTCTTTCATTACCTTCTCCAGCTAAATGCTCCAATCACTGAGCTATAATTTACATGCACTGTCCTGTGTCTAGATACTCTCCAGAATATTTAGATTACTTCAATTTCTAAGAAAGTAAGTTATAGTCATATTTTTCTAGGCCAGCAGTAGTTGTTGAAATGTTTCTCATTGAAAAATATGCTTTAAGCACATTGTAAACCTGCCTCCTCTTTTTTCTTAATGGGCAGACTCATAACCATCTCTAAAGTAACTTATCAAAATAATTTTGACACCTGATACACTGTCTACTTTATGCTATAATAGATTACCAGAATGTAACACAAGACCAAGTGGCCCAAGAGTCCTGTCTTGGTAATCACACAGTGCTGTATACCAGATAGAGTAAATTCATAGATATTTCAAAAGATGCAAACAAGAACTTTAAGAGTTTGTCCTCATAGTCTCATTTATTTTGTTCAATCTACCTGTAGATTCTCAACTCTCTTTTCTGAGTGTCACCATATGTCATATTGCCTCTTATTTATATTTACAAACAAGATTTTAGAATTGATGGCTTCCTGTGAACTGACTTTTCATCATTTTTAAGAAAGTTTTTGAATTTAGAAAGTGCAAAATGTGCAATAAAAACTTCTATCTCTTGTTAGGTGAGGTCATATTTTTCTCATATTCCATCTGTGAGCTTAAAGAATGCATTTCCTGTCATGCTCTTTTAGAGAGATCAAAGTATATTATATTTGGAAAGTTCTGGTAATAATTTAGAGAATCACTAATTGTACAGAAAAGCGAAAGCTGACAGCAGGAATAAAAGTGTAATAAAAAAATCCGTGGTAGTATAGACAATGATGAGAAGGAGGCCGCAAGCTGTGAATAAATAATAAGAAATATTTTTATAATCTACAAGCTTAAAATTTCCAAGAATACAACACCTACATTATAGTTATTTTTATAAGGCTTTTAGAAGGTATATTCAAGGATTAGAGAATTTTGGATCAAATGTCTTCCTGTTAATTGAGTTGTCATGGGCATATCACTCAGAATAAAAATTTTCTTCTCTATAAAATGAAGATAAGTAGCACCTATAACTTTGTAGTATTGTGCAGATTATTGGAAGAACATAGGGGAAATGTTTAGCACAGTGCTTAGCACTTAGTAAATGGTTAATAAATTTTTTCTGTCTTTATTATAACTCTGAATTAGGACAAATTATTTTTATAATGGCCACAGCATACTTTTTGATACAAATGCGGGAGCCCACATTTGAAAATTATTGCAAATTTTAGTTATCCTTGTCTTTTTATGTAAGATAATAAAGCACTAAGAATTAATGCCTGTTTGGGAATAGAAATAATTATTATAGTCAAAGTTGTCAGATTCCCAACTGATCTTTGAGAATTAGAAAGGCAAAATCAGAATTCCCAAGAATTTTTTGAAATTCTCAAAATCATGGGTTACTATGTATTTTTTAATAAGAGTTTATCCACATAATTTTGTATAATAAGTTATCCTAATAGCAGTGAATCATTTTTTGTATATAAGATTATGCTTAAAGTTCCAAAAGTATTTCTCATTAAAATATATAATAGCAAATGCTTAATTTATTATCATTAGCCAGTATATTATAAAATTGTATACTTCAATACATGTAAAAATTGACATGATAATGTTCCCTTCTTTCAATATTTTTATAACACAAAATAAATGACAAGTAAAAAATAATTCAAAATTTGAAAGATCAAAATTATTGAATATTTTAAATCTAGTTTTAAATAAATTATTACGACACACAAAGCATATATTGCTCTATTGCTCTGTTTGATAGTCTTGATCGTTGTTTCATGCAAGTATTTCAGACAAAATTTTATTTTTCACTGACATTGGTTGAAATGCTAAGAATGTAGGCAAAAACATCTTCAAATTGGTCATTAGGGTACATGTGCTTCAGATACACACACTTCCTTGTGAATAATAAAATATTTTTACTGCTTATAACCATTTTTGTTTTGCAGTTGGCATCACATGGCTTATGTTAAATCAGATTTTAGATTGATTTCTAATCTTAATACACAGTATTTTACAGCAACACTCATACCTTCTTTTTGCATTGCTTCCGTTAAAATATGTACATGGAACTCTGGCCTATTTAAGTAGTGAAAACACCAGCAAATATTATTGAGTAATATTAAAATAACTGAGAATTCAGATTTCCTAGCATGGTTAACAGCACTACACAGAATCACGTGTCAAGATGAGAGGTGACAATGTGCTAGCAGCCCTCACTCTTTCAGTGCCTCCTCAGCCTCCAGCCTCCTCGTCCACTCTGGCGGAGCTTAAGGAGTCCTTCAGCCCCCCCAGGGCACCATGGGAGCCCCTCTCTGGGCTGGCTGAGGCCAGAGCCACCTCCCTCTGCTTGAGGGGAGGTGTGGAGGGAGAGGCACAGGTGGGAACCGGGGAAGCACGCTGCACTGGCTGGCTGGTGTGAGTTCCCGCCGGTGCAGGTGCGGGCTCCGCGGCCCGTGCACACAGAGCAGCCGCCTGGCACCACCGGTCCAGGGCAGTGAGGGGCTTAGCACCCGGGTCAGCAGCTGTGGAGGTTGCGCCGGGTCCCCCAGCAGTGCCGGCCCACCACTGCCACGCTCAAGTTCTTGCCTGGCCTTAGCTGCCTCCCCGCGGGGCAGCACTCGGGACCTGTAGCCAGCCATGTCTGAGCTCCTCCCCCTGCAGTGTGCTTCTGCCTGGCCTGAGCCTCCCCGAGGGGCACCGCCCCCTGCTCCCTGGCGCCCAGTCCCGTGGACAGCCCAAGGGCTGAGGAGTGCAGGCGCAACTAGGGACTGGCAGGCAGCTCCGCCTGCAGCCCCAGTGCAGGATCCACTGGGTGAAGCCAGCTGGGCTCCTGAACTGGATGGGGACTTGGAGAACTTTTATATCTAGCTGGAGGATCGTATGTGCACCAATCAGCACTCTGTGCCTAGCTCAGGGTTTGTGAATACACCAATCAGCACTCTGTGTCTAGCTCAGGGTTTGTGAATACACTAATTGGTATCTGTATCTAGCTAACTCTGTATCTAGCTAACTAGCACTCTGTGACTCTGTGTCTAGCTCAAGGATTGTAAACGTAGCAATCAGCACTCTGTTAAATCGGACCAATCAGCTCTCTGTAAAGTGGACCAATCAGCTCTCTGTAAAATGGACCAATCAGCAGGATGTGGTTGGGGCCAGATAAGGGAATAAAAGCAGGCTGCTCCAGCACTTCCACACTGTGGAAGCTTTGTTCTTTCGCTTTTTGCAATAAATCTTGCTGCTGTTCACTGTTTGGGTCCAAGCTGTCTTTATGAGCTGTAACACTCACCACGAAGGTCTGCAGCTTCACTCCTGAAGCCAGCGAGACCACGAACCCACCAGGAAGAATGAAGAACTCCAGATGTGCTGCCTTTAAGAGCTGTAACACTCCCCACAAAGGTCTGCAGCTTCACTCTTGACAGCGATACCACAAACCCACCAGAAGGAAGAAGTTCCAGACACATCTGAATGTCTGAAGGAACAAACTCTGGACACCCCGTCTTTAAGAACTGTAACACTCACCGCGAGGGTCGGCGGCTTCATTCTTGAAGTCAGTGAGACCAAGAACCCACCAATTCTGGACACAAAAATTGCTAATGTATAGACTGACTTTGCTTCTAAGACTTGTTATTTCTTGAAACTCCACTCAGGATTTTTATGAAGTATATCATGCACATATATTTATTTTATTTGCAAAAATCACTTACGTTAGCAGCAGACAAAGCAACAGATGCACATTTATAACAGGACAACAGCTAGCCAAAAAATGACTTAGATTGCTCGTATTTCACTCCTGTGTGCTCTTGTATTTCCAGAAATGTGGAATTCAACATGGATTCACCAAGTCAGTGTTGCCTTCTTTAATTTTTGACTTGATCTTACTGTGTGTTTCAGTACTAGTAACATTTCTGTGTTAATTTTTATGCTTTATCTCTAACAGGAATTTTATGATACTTTTCTCAATTTTTCCAATTCCTCAACCAATTTTTCTAGAGATTCAGAATTTGGAAAACCATATACCTAAAGAAATGCTTAGAGGGAATTTGTGCCTGGAAACACCAATTTTATTGGACAATGAAGTCAAGCATGGATTTTATTTTTCATTTAATATGACCCCAAGAAATAACATTACTATTATATATTTGAGTAAATCAAAAATTTACGTGCATATCACTTGGCTTGTCAGTTCATTTGGACAATAGAACTGTATATATTTTACATATATGTTACATATAATGTAAATATATTTATTACATATCTTACATATAATGCAAATATATTTATTACATATATTTTATATAATGTAAATATATCATATGTAATGTAAATATATATGTAAAATATATTTGCAATATAGTATAACATAATATATTTATTTATTATCTATAGTATAATATATATTACATCATATATGTAAAATATATTAGTAATATGTATGATGTATCTTACATAAGATATATGTAAAATATATTAGTAATATAGTATAATATATATTACATAATGTAATATATACATACAGTATATGTATATTATATATACATACATATATTATATGTAATATATATGTATATAACTATGTAAAATATATATAGTTCTTGAAATGCTAAGAATATAGGCAAAAACATTCAAATTGGTCATTAGGGTACATGTTGCTTCAGATACACACATTACCTTGTAAATGATAAAATATTTTGTCTGCTTATACCAAGTTTTGTTTTGCAGCTGATATCACATGGCTTATGCTAATTCAGAGATTAGATTGATTTCTAAGCTTATTACACAGTGTTTTACAGCAACACTCATACCTTCTTAATATTATGTATGTAAAATATATATTATATATAGATATATATGTAAGATCACACTCTCTTTTAAATGAGTAATCATATCACTCTGATTTTACTCATCAGTATCTAAATCTCAAAGCTTAAGTGTATTTAAAAACAGAAAAGGCAGTGACAGAACTACTGAAGGCTCATCACCAATAATTCCTCTTTGCTTTCAGATGAAATGTTTTCTTCAGGATCATTCTCATGTTAGTTGAGTATTGCAAATCGTTAGTGATAGAAGCAGAAGGCAGACAACTGACTAGGAAGATAGGAGCAGGTCCCCAGTGAAACCTGGCCTTCAAGCTGGAAACAAACTTTGGACTGGATTGAGAACCTACCTTCCCGTTTAGGATGCTTTCCTCTGATTGATCCCCATTCTTCACCTATTTTACATTTATTTATCCTTTTCTAATTGGCTTTCTACACTGTTGTGCCCACCTTTGAGTGATGTCTTCGCTTTGACCTTTTTGCATGCTCACACACTAATCAGTACATACTCCCTATTCTGAGCCCATAAAAAATCCCAGGTTCAGTCATATTGGGGCTCTTTCTTGTCTTTGAGTAGGAGAACTATGCCCAGCCTCCCCTCTTTTTGCTGAGAGCTTTCTTTTCCCTTGATAAATTCTACTCCACTCACTTTTTGATGTCTGTGGGCTTAATTTTTCCTGGTCGTGAGACAAGAACCTGGACCTAGCTGAGCTAAAGAGCAAAAATCTTGCATCATTAAAAGTAAAGAACTAATTGTTCATATGCTGAGATTGTGCCACTGAACTCCAGCCTGGGAAACAGAGCAAGAAAAAAAAAAAAAAAGTTACTACTTTGTTTTGCCAAGTACCCTGCTATTATATTTGTTCAAAAAAAAACTTGCAAATCAAAATGAGAGAACTATTTTGTTTATCAACCCTGAGAAACTGCTTAACGTTTTCTAACTCCTTTCAATGTATAGTCAGAATTCTACTTTCCATGTCTGAACCTCCTACATGCACTGTCTCTTTGATGTAAAAACTTCAGGCAAAAATTCCATATCGCATGCATTTTTGTCTTAAACCTTTTTAACTGAAATGATATAGATGAAAAGAAACCATACACAGGGGGAAGGGGGAGTATAAAAAAACTAGACAAAAGTGAATGAAAGAATTTATATTCAATTATTACTCCCCACAAATTCAGTTTCATGTTTAAAATTTTCTTGTTAAAACCACTTAAATCAATTACAGGTTAAAACTGTAATTTTTTCTCTTATACATTTTGTCTTACTTATACATTTTAATTTGAATTAAGTAATAAAATATTCTTTTATATATAAAATTTGCCAATCACTATTCTAGAAATTAGATTAGATATATATTTTTTGTACAGAAAGAGGACAAAATAATTTCTGCTCTATCACAAAATAATCTTTTATTTCTTTGTGATAATTTGAAAACAATTTTAGATTAGTTGGGTAAATTCATTCTTGGGTAGAGGCTTAGCAGAGTGTTTTGGAGGAAATCTGTAAAAATCAAACTAGTAATGGTTAGGCAATCAATTATTTTCACATTCCTACATCCAATCATTCATTACAGAAAAACAAGCATTTATTTTGTGATTTCTATGTACCAGGGACTGAACTAAACATACGTTAAAAAAGTTTTTTCTATTTTATTTAAATAACCCATTTTTTTGTATCACAAAGGTGCAAATGTAGACAAGAGAGGATTTGTTTTGTTTTAAAATAAACAGTTTTCCTATATCCCTGCTTTCTTACGTGATGTAAATATAATACTAAACTAAAACCAGAAGCTTATGTTTTTAAAGAGAAGATAAGAATTCATTTAAAAAACCCACAGAAGTTTACACTGTAAATTGCTTTTGAGATTCTCATATATGATAAGGGATGTGGCTAAAAAGAAAGCGAGATACATAGTACATGATTCTCCTTTGTCGGCAATTGATGAACATGACAAGGTATACTCATTTATTACCATATGGTGTTTCTCCCCTAAAAGTGTTTCTAGGCACCAGTTTCTTACAACTGTCTGCTGCCCTTCAGGGCAACACACAGCTTTCTCTGTGTCCTGACCTACTGTAGCATTCTTTTAAAATGATATTTAATTTTTGTAGTGTCCATAAATTAATACATTATTTGTCATTTGTTTTGAATACACAGCACCATCTGCTTCTTAGGATCCCAAATGTCTGCTTGATGTGCTTTGCCTCCCATTGCATAAAAGTACCAGTTGTGCTGCCAGATCTTTGGAGTACTAGCAGAAACACTTGATTTTTACCAGTAATGGCATAATAAATTACATCACACATTTCTTTTTTATCAATCAACTGGGACTCTTGCCTGCCATTTAAAAATTGATGTATGTTGCCAGCGACAGTCAAACACCTGATATTTACAGATTCTGTTCCTATCATTACCCATTTCCGGGTGTGGTGGGGCAGCCGGTGCGGGGGACAGCTAGCACACACACAAAAAATGTATGATGGAAGTGCTAACACTTTTCCTTTCTTGTTTGAAAATGTACCATTTCTACATATCTTGTCCTGTGGTGCGCTGGCTCTGCAACTACCATTTTGTTTCTCACAAGAGAATCTTGAGTCATGGAGGTGGCACAACAGCTCAGAATTGTCGATAAATTCAGGCAACTTGAAATAAGCATTGTTACCAGTACATGTAGGGAAGTTCCAAAATCTATAAGGTGTAGCTATCTCTCTGGTGTATACTGAATTACTCATTCTTGTTCTTTGAATGTCTAATGATTGAATAGAAATAAAACTGAGGAAACAAAGGAGGCAATATGAAAACTTCTTGAAAATAAAGTACCTGTTAATTCCAAGTATCACTACAACTCTAAAGAAGAATTGAAAAAGCACTTATAAGAGTAGGAAGGTCATCAGTGTTGATGTACTAATTCATTGAACAACATCAATAATGTAACAATAATCAATGAAAATAAAATTAAGTTTATCAGTGACAGTAGGAGCAAAATGTGTTTTGAGCAAAATGTGTTTCTTTATATGCAGACTCAAAGAACACAGCTATAGTTATGACTGAACTGCATGGATAGTAAAAACTTTAAGAGCTGTGACTCCTTGGGAGAACCAGGTGGATAAGGAAAGAAACTGCAGCCAAAGAATTCTGCAGCTGCGAAGTGGTACAAAGTGGAACTTCAGATACTTATATGGTTGGCTACAGGCGCTACTAGATTGTGAGTACCTGGAATCCATGAATGAAAGCATCAGAGGCCATTTTACTAATCAATGACTTCAGGAGTGACCTAGAAGACTAGAGATTCAGGATGCAAAGCCTGAATTTATTCTAACAATGTACACTACATCAAATATCACTAGAACAGATTTGAGAAACAGGGTCAAGATTAACTAAATCAACTCTGGAGGTTACTTAGGGTACATTCCTCAATAAATAAAAACTTGCAAGGGATTTCAAATTAAAATTATCTGCAATGAAGTATTTTCCTGATCTTCTGCAAGTTGCGTATCTTTTCTGTTCTTTCTTTCTCTGTTCCTATTGAGAAAGATTCTCTCCTTGACTGAACTTTAGTCGGACTCCTCTAAGTCTTATTTTGGTTTAAACATTGACATTAGCCCCCATCTAATTTTTAACCTGCATAGCCCAGTTTTAGAAATAACTCTACTAAATCAGTTAATTTAGCAAGAATCCTCCATTCTTGGTGTCTTCTCTCTGTAGTTTGCTATCCACTGAAACCCTCCTCAACTCTCCCCGTCTCTGCTCCTTGGCTATTAATCCACAGCTGTCTTTCTGCATTCAGATTTGAACCAGATCACTATCCCCTACTGCAATAGTTTTTATGTCTATAGCGACAGCTCTGAATAAATTTTTCCTTACCATTTTAACAGTGTATAAATAATTTCGTTTTTAACACTAAAAAGTGAGAGTATGAAATAGATGGTAAATGCATTTCAAAACTTCTATTATCATATGACTTTGAAAACTGATTTTTTTCTATTACACCTATTAGATGGATTGTTAATAAAGCTCTATGTTCTATCACAGGATTATTAAAAGTGTAAAATTGGATTCCGGTGGAGCAAGATGGCCAAATAGGAACAGCTCCAGTCTCCAACTCCCAGCATGAGCGACACAGAAGACCAGTGATTTCTGCATTTTCAACTGAGGTACTGGGTTCATCTCACTGGGGAGTGCCGGACGATCGGTGCTGGTCAGCTGCTGCAGCCCGACCAGCGAGAGCTGAAGCAGGGCGAGGCATTGCCTCACCTGGGAAGCACAAGGGGGAAGGGAATCCCTTTTCCTAGCCAGGGGAACTGAGACACACAACACCTGGAAAAACTTACAAAGAGACTTAGACTCCCATACAATAATAATGGGAGACTTCAACACTCCACTGTCAACATTAGACAGATCAACGAGACAGAAAGTTAACAAGGATATCCAGGAATTGAACTCATCTCTGCAGCAAGCAGACCTAATAGACATCTATAGAACTCTCCACCCCAAATCAACAGAATATACATTCTTCTCAGCACCACATCGTACTTACTCCAAAATCGACCACGTAATTGGAAGTAAAGCACTCCTCAGCAAATGTACAAGAACAGAAATTATAACAAACTGTCTCTCAGACCACAGTGCAATCAAACTAGAACTCAGGACTAAGAAACTCAATCAAAACCGCTCAACTACATGGAAACTGAACAACCTGCTCCTGCATGACTACTGGGTACATAACGAAATGAAGGCAGAAATAAAGATGTTCTTTGAAACCAATGAGAACAAAGATACAACATACCAGAATCTCTGGGACACATTTAAAACACTGTGTAGAGGGAAATTTATAGCACTAAATGCCCACAAGAGAAAGCAGGAAAGATCTAAAATTGACACTCTAACATCACAACTAAAAGAACTAGAGAAGCAAGAGCAAACACATTCGAAAGCTAGCAGAAGGCAAGAAATAACTAAGATCAGAGCAGAACTGAAGGAGATAGAGACACAAAAAACCCTCCAAAAAATCAATGAATCCAGGAGTTGGTTTTTTTTTAAAAGATCAACAAAATTGACAGACCACTAGCCAGACTAATAAAAAAGAAAAGAGAGAAGAATCAAATCGACGCAATTAAAAATGATAAAGGGGATATCACCACCGACCCCACAGAAATACAAACTACCATCAGAGAATACTATAAACACCTCTACGCAAATCAACTGGAAAATCTAGAAGAAATGGATAATTTCCTGGACACTTACACTCTTCCAAGACTAAACCAGGAAGAAGTTGAATCCCTGAATAGACCAATAGCAGGCTCTGAAATTGAGGCAATAATTAATAGCCTACCAACCAAAAAAAGTCCAGGACCAGATGGATTCACAGCTGAATTCTACCAGAGGTACAAGGAGGAGTTGGTACCATTCCTTCTGAAACTATTCCAATCAATAGAAAAAGAGGGAATCCTCCCTAACTCATTTTATGAGGCCAACATCATCCTGATACCAAAGCCTGGCAGAGACACAACAAAAAAAGAGAATTTTAGACCAATATCCCTGATGAACATCGATGCAAAAATCCTCAATAAAATACTGGCAAACCGGATTCAGCAACACATCAAAAAGCTTATCCACCATGATCAAGTGGGCTTCATCTCTGGGATGCAAGGCTGGTTCAACATTCGCAAATCAATAAACATAATCCAGCATATAAACAGAACCAAAGACAAGAACCACATGATTATCTCAATAGATGCAGAAAAGGCTTTTGACAAAATTCAACAGCCCTTCATGCTAAAAACGCTCAATAAATTCGGTATTGATGGAACGTACCTCAAAATAATAAGAGCTATTTATGACAAACCCACAGCCAATATCATACTGAATGGGCAAAAACTGGAAAAATTCCCTTTGAAAACTGGCACAAGACAGGGATGCCCTCTCTCACCACGCCTATTCAACATAGTGCTGGAAGTTCTGGCTAGGGCAATTAGGCAAGAGAAAGAAATCAAGGGTATTCAGTTAGAAAAAGAAGAAGTCAAATTGTCCCTGTTTGCAGATGACATGATTGTATATTTAGAAAACCCCATTGTCTCAGCCCAGAATCTCCTTAAGCTGATAAGCAACTTCAGCAAAGTCTCAGGATACAAAATTAATGTGCAAAAATCACAAGCATTCTTATACACCAGTAACAGACAAACAGAGAGCCAAATCAGGAATGAACTTCCATTCACAATTGCTTCAAAGAGAATCAAATACCTAGGAATCCAACTGACAAGGGATGTAAAGGACCTCTTCAAGGAGAACTACAAACCACTGCTCAGTGAAATAACAGAGGACACAAACAAATGGAAGAACATACCATGCTCATGGATAGGAAGAATCAATATCGTGAAAATGGCCATACTGCCCAAGGTAATTTATAGATTCAATGCCATCCCCATCAAGCTACCAATGAGTTTCTTCATAGAATTGGAAAAAACTGCTTTAAAGTTCATATGGAACCAAAAAAGAGCCCGCATCTCCAAGACAATCCTAAGTCAAAAGAACAAAGCTGGAGGCATCACGCTACCTGACTTCAAACTATACTACAAGGCTACAGTAACCAAAACAGCATGGTACTGGTACCAAAACAGAGATATAGACCAATGGAACAGAACAGAGTCCTCAGAAATAATACCACACATCTACAGCCATCTGATCTTTGACAAACCTGAGAGAAACAAGAAATGGGGAAAGGATTCCCTAAAGGATTCCCTTTTAATAAATGGTGCTGGGAAAATTGGCTAGCCATAAGTAGAAAGCTGAAACTGGATCCTTTCCTTACTCCTTATCTGAAAATTAATTCCAGATGGATTAGAGACTTAAATGTTAGACCTAATACCATAAAAATCCTAGAGGAAAACCTAGGTAGTACCATTCAGGACATAGGCATGGGCAAAGACTTCATGTCTAAAACACCAAAAGCAATGGCAGCAAAAGCCAAAATTGACAAATGGGATCTCATTAAACTAAAGAGCTTCTGCACAGCAAAAGAAACTACCATCAGAGTGAACAGGCAACCTACAGAATGGGAGAAAATTTTTGCAATCTACTCATCTGACAAAGGGCTAATATCCAGAACCTACAAAGAACTCAAACAAATTTACAAGAAAAAAACAAACAACCCCATCAAAAAGTGGGCAAAGGATATGAACAGACATTTCTCAAAAGAAGACATTCATACAGCCAACAGACACATGAAAAAATGCTCATCATCACTGGCCATCAGAGAAATGCAAATCAAAACCACAATGAGATACCATCTCACACCAGTTAGAATGGCAATCATTAAAAAGTCAGGAAACAACAGATGCTGGAGAGGATGTGGAGAAATAGGAACACTTTTACACTGTTGGTGGGATTGTAAACTAGTTCAACCATTATGGAAAACAGTATGGCGATTCCTCAAGGATCTAGAACTAGATGTACCATACGACCCAGCCATCCCATTACTGGGGATATACCCAAAGGATTATAAATTATGCTGCTATAAAGACACATGCACACGTATGTTTATTGCAGCACTATTCACAATAGCAAAGACTTGGAATCAACCCAAATGTCCATCAGTGACAGATTGGATTAAGAAAATGTGGCACATATACACCATGGAATACTATGCAGCCATCAAAAAGGATGAGTTTGTGTCCTTTGTAGGGACATGGATGCAGCTGGAAACCATCATTCTTAGCAAACTATCACAAGAACAGAAAACCAAACACTGCATGTTCTCACTCATAGGTGGGAACTGAACAATGAGATCACTTGGACTCGGGAAGGGGAACATCACACACCGGGGCCTATCATGGGGAGAGGGGAGCGGGGAGGGATTGCACTGGGAGTTATACCTGATGTAAATGACGAGTTGATGGGTGCAGCACACCAACATGGCACAAGTATACATATGTAACAAACCTGCACGTTATGCACATGTGCCCTACAACTTAAAGTATAATAATAAATAAATTTAAAAAAATAAAAAATAAAAAATAAAAAAAAGTGTAAAATTGGCATTTACAAATTGGAGATTTTATGTTTTTGAGTAGAGATCAACTGATTCCAATGCAATATCCTAAAAACACAAGGTTTTAAAGTCGTTAATCATCAGAAACAAAGTTAACATATTCTTTAACTAGCATACAATCTCTCTATCTCCTTTTCTTTAAAGAAATCTGTAACCCTTTCCAGAGGTCCAAACCACTTTGGTGGAGAGAATTGCTTTCCATGTAGCAAAAGTCTCCTTTACATATTCCCTAGGGAGTAAGTGGTATCAACAGTATGTTGGTGAACCTCCATGAATTCAGTAATTGTTCCCAGGCTGTTTCAATTGTCACATTGTTTTAAATTCAAGAAGCTGGTAACATTAGAGAGGAAGTCACTGACTTCTTCTAAACCAAGCTGACCCACAGGCCACATGTAGCCCAGGACAGCTTTGAATGCTGCCCCACACAAACTCATAAACTTTCTGAAAACATGAGTTTATTTTGTGATTTCTTTGTTAGCTTATCAGCTATCATTAGTGTTAGTATATTTTATGTTTGGCCCAAGACAATTCTTCCTCTAAAGTGGCCCAGGGAAACCAAAAGATTAGACACCCCTATTCTAAACAGAAAGAGAACAATGCATACAAGACTGCTGACCTTAACATCAAATACTCATGAGAGGGTTAACTTGTTTGTAAATCACATATAGAGAACAATTTCAAAAATGACAACTAAATTATCATAAAATACATATTGATCCTTTTTTTTTTTTTTTTTTTTTTTGAGACAGAGTCTCGCTCTGTCGCCCAGGCTGGAGTGCAGTGGTTGGATCTCGGCTCAAAGCAAGCTCCACCTCCCGGGTTCACGCCATTCTCCTGCCTCAGCCTCCTGAGTAGCTGGGACTACAGGCACCTGCCACCATGCGTGGCTAATTTTTTGTATTTTTAGTAGAGATGGGTTTCACCGTGTTTAGCTAAGATGGTCTCGATCTCCTGACCTCATGATCTGCCCACCTTGGCCTCCCAAAGTGCTGGGATTACAGGGGTGACCCACCGCCCCCGGCCATGATACTCTTACAATTATTGTTTAACTAAACATCTGACCATGTAAACATACAAAAAAAAAAAACAGCAAAAAAATCACCTTTCTCTTGTCTATTTATTAAGATATTAAACAAATACATAAAATAAAATAATACTGTAAGCAGGCAAATCTTTGCAAACCTAAAGACAAAGAAGAATCTTACCTAGAAGATTATAGCAGTCAAAAATATTACTACAAACACACACACACAGACATCTGTATCATTCCAACTCTTGTTTGTACAGAGAAAAGAAGTTTATTTTTTTTAATTATTCAAACATAAATGATATAAATAAATACACATAGATTTATGGATATAAATAGGCCAGTGCATGAATTCAGAATAACCAGATTCATTCTCTGAGGATGAATAAATATTCTATTAGGAATAATCTGGACAAAAGTATAGTTTTAAATATAGTTCTACAAATTATGTTGATTATAAAAATGAGATAGTGTATTTTGCAGCAACTTAGATGAAATCAGAGATCATTATCTTAAGTTGTTACAATAGGTAGCTAGTCAGGCATGAACACGGTGGAAGAGAGTTTTTTCTTGCCTCCATGAATATCAGGCGACCATCAGGTGATGGTCAGGCAATTGTTATACAGTCCCTAAAATAATTGGTGACAGCGAGTGCCAGGGAAAGGCAGTCTCCCTATAGATAGAAAAAAAAAAAAAACCTGAAACTGGTGATCAGTAGCTTCTCGATAAGACAGGAGGAGTTGGAAAAATGTCTAAGAGGCAAGATGGCAGGAATTAACTGGTATATGATTTCTTAGGGACATTTGGCTGGTAAAGGAAGAACACCTCAAGTGAGCGTGCATACAACTCCAGTAAACGCACCGCACATGCTCCCCTCCCAACTGCCGGCAGGCCACTGTGCATGCAGACAGCCCACCCCAAAGGTGAAGTCAGGGGAGAAGTTCTGCACAACCCCAGAATTATGGCAACATATAAAATTCCAGGTCAAAAGGTAAAACTGCACACTTGTCTTTCCAGTTGCCCACTTGGCCTTCTTCCAAATATACTTTCCTTCCTTTGGTTTCTGCTCTAGAGCTTTTAAAATAAACTTTTACTCATGCTCTAAAATTTCCCTGGGTTTCTCCTTCTGCCTTAGGCCCCTCCGTTGAATTCTTTCTTCTGAGGTGGCAAGAATTGAGGTTGTTGCAGACCCGTATAGATTCATTCATTTTGGTGCCATGTGACTCAGATAACTTCCACTGCTAACATACGCTGCTAACATACATGTGTGTGTGTTGTACGCACGCATGCTGCATGACCTGAATACATTCCCTAGTGGTAAGAGATCTCTGTGCCTCATCTTCTTCGGCTGGGGATGTTCAACCACTGTACATGGTTTCTTCTCCCTGTCTCCCTTTTGCTTACTAACAAACATCTAGAACAAGTCCTTTTGGGCATAAGTGACTCTGCTTCCCCAGCTTATCACTCAGCTCACCCAGAAGGGTGACTCATGGGGATGGGTTTGGTCTGGGGTCTGAATTGAGTAGAATAGAGGCACTAATGGCCCTCCTGGACCAGTGGCTCATGAGAGTACTAGGGATAAAGCCTAAAACCATGCAATGCTGGGGGTTTGTCTGCCTTTTCAACTAAATGGGCTCTTTCCCAAGAACTCACATTGCCTATTTTTTTTTTGTTGTTTTCTGTGTGTGTTCTGAAACGGCCTTGCACACCCACCAGACTGTCCACCTTAGAGACAACTCCAACCCTTTGCTTTTACTTCGTATGTCACGTGACTTTATCACACAATCCCTGTTATTCATGCACCTGTGGCTCTTACTGCACTTGCAGAGCAGCAAAGAAATGGCTTTCCTTTCGAATGTCTGCTGGCCCATTGCCAGGACAGACAATAATTAGAACTCTAGCTCTGCCATCTCCTTATAACTTAGCATATGCTTTTAATTCCTGTTATGCCCCAGGGCCAAGTTTCCCAGGGTCTTGAAGCACTTTGTCCATCTATATAGGGCTTCACTCTTGCCCTTGAAAAGTTAGCACCTATATTGCAGGAGGTGAAATTTTTTTCTTTACTGTTTGTGAGTTCTTACCCCAAGCCCCAAGTCCTCCAGAGGTTACTATTTTATATCAAGAGGGCAAATAAACATTGCTCTCTTGAATCCAAAGGTGGCTGGATTCTTGCTTCTTCTCACTTCTTCCTGTGACCTCCATTTCTATAATTACTTTCACATCCTTCTCAATATGCATCAAGACCTTCAAGGTCATATTTGAAGCAAGTGGGAAGGGAAGTCCAGCCCCCTTGTAGCAGTTAGCTACAAGGCTTCTCATCTACTCAAATAACATGGAAAATGAGAATCTAAGAAAAATATATATATATATATATGTTTTTCTGGAAGGCTTTATGCAACAATCATTATAAGGTCACAAAGACAAGGATATAGGCTCGGCCAAGGCTGCAGGTGCAAGAGACCCATAGGACAGAGATGAAGGTTGGTCCCAGGCTAACCAATTACCATTAGAACAGAGATAAAGGCGAGGTTAGGAGTACACAGTAAGACGGGTTCATTCCAGAACCCCAAGGATGAACACGGGGCCCACTGTTCACTCTAGTATCTCCTTTGTTCCCAAGTGGATAATTGTGACCAGATGAGACCAAGGGTACATGGTAAAACCGGTTCATTCTGGAACCCTAAGAACAATGGGGGATGCCCCATCCAGAATAATAGAAAAGTAGAGGGAACACCTTCTTCTTTCTTTTTTCTTTCCTTTGCAGATAGGTAATCACATCTTTTTTGTTTTTGTTTTGTTTTGTTTTGTTTTGTTTTTGAGACGGAGTTTTGCTCTTGTTGCCCAGGCTGGAGTGCAATGGCACATGATCTTGGCTCACCACAAGTTCTGCCTCCTGGGTTCAAGTGATTCTCTTGCCTCAGCCTCTCGAGTAGCTGGGATTACAGGCATGTGCCACCACACCTGGCTAATTTTGTATTTTTAGTAGAGATGGAGTTTGTCCATGTTGGTCAGGCTGGTCTCGAACTCCTGACCTCAGGTGATCCACCTGCCTCAGCCTCCCAAAGTGTTGGGATTACAGGCGTGAGCCACCGCGCCCGGACTTGTAATCACATCTTTATACTACAGGACATGCCCCTCAGATGCATTCCCCCAAAACCAGAAAATGTGTGATTTCCCTAAACCTTAACACATAAAACTAGTTTTCTGTTTTAATATTGTTTGGCTTTAAAATAAACTGGGAAAAAATTACAAAAGTCAGCCTTGGAATACAGTGCCCCTGTGCAAGAGGTCTTGAGATTAGCTTCCTCAGTCTTTTATAACTGAGAGTAGAATAAGGACAACAGGGCTAAGAACAGGAGAAATACAGGGAAAGGAGGCAGGCTCAACTATTGACTGCTTTACATGCTCTCCAGCCCCTTCCAGGTTGCCCTAATGACACTCCTTCAGGTAACTGCCATTGGTGTGGTAAGCCAGGCCACTGGAAGGCAAACTGTCCCAATGGGATAAATGGCAAAAGCTGCACATGGCTTGTCCTTCTGCCACAAGCTCGGCCACTGGAACAGGACTGCCCTGAGAGTGGAAGGGCCCCTGGAAAATAATTGCAACCATTGAGCAGAATGGGCTGTCTGGACCAATCGGCTCCCAGATCAGACATCATCAATGGAACAAAGCCAAGAGCAACTCTGGAGGAGGCAAGTAAATCTATAAATTTCCCTTTTGGGTTTAAGAACTGCCTAGTCTAAGCTAGTCTTCCCTGAGCAACTCTCTTTCAATTCCTATTGGCTAATGGAGTCTAATGGCACCACCTTCCTCCAAAAGAGTATTCACACCTCTTCAGGGCATAAATGTACTTTCTAAGATGGGTGCCTTCTTAATATTTACCCTACCTCTGAATTTATCTTTCTCTCTAACAACTACTTCAATCTGGTCAGTCCTACCTCATGGGTTTAGAAATAGTCCACACTTATTCAGAAAAGCCCTAAAAAAATCTTACCAAGCAATCTGTTGAGGGGAGACAACATCTGCAGTATGCAGATAACCTGCCTATTTGCTCTCTCTTCACAGTACATACACAGCAACATGTAGTACAAACCATATTTTCCTAACAGAAAGAAAATGACTTTTGTCTAATTTAAAGATTATAAAGGCAAAGAGGTATTTTTGGCAAGGAAGGTCATAAAGAAAAGGGATTTTATATGAGAAAATATCTTGCATGGTAAATTGTTGTCCCAAAGTAAAATAACTGGGTGTTTAAAAGGAAGAATGTTTAGGACAAATCAGAAAGTTAAAGCATGTTGTAGAAGATTTGTGTAAGCTGGGAAAAGACTCATGAAAGGAAATTTAAGAAAGAAACGTTAAACAACTTAAAGGCTATTAGGACTCCTTAATGCTTCATAAACTGCCACTAAGACTCTTAATTATGCAAGTTGTTTGCTTTCAAACTAAGTAAGGCCTGAGGACATACAAAGTTAATCAGGTCCCTATCTGTAATAAAGGGTCAAACCTTATCTGCACTGCTGTCTGATGTCCTAGGTTCCATACCTAGTACGAAATTAGAATTGCTTACTTACCAGGTATTTCCCCAAAAGTAAAAGTTGCTAAGAGTTAACATTGTAACATGTACTTGAGTCTATTGGAGAAACAGTTTTACACACAGAGCATGCAAGGAAAGTAGAATGTGATTTTGGTAGAAGATTATGAGAAGGCATGGGAATGTGGATATTTTGCCTTACTTAGTGGGTTAAAACATTGTTTTAAGTTAGGATATAGCTAAAGGTTTAGGCAAGTTGTGGAAGGTTTGTGAAAAATTCATCTTGTAAATAAATTGTGGTTGTGGACATATTAGCTAAAACTAAAGTGATATTATTCAGTTTATCTGTAAATTGAACATTGGAATAAAAGCATGACACATTTTGCCTAGAGCATTATTCTGCTCTTTAACAGAAAATAGTAAAGGCTTATAAAAGTTTATGAGATTCTTACCTTATGGTCAGACTGCTTCCCTTATACAACTGAATGCCTTTAACAAAACCCAAGTCACCTCTCAAATGCTTTACTGCTTAAACATGTTTTCCACCAGATGCCCTAAATGATCTTTCTCAAGTTCAAAGTTCCACAAATCTCTAGGGCAGGAGCAAAGTGCCACCAGTCTCTTTGCTAAAACATAAGAGTCTCATTTGTTCCAGCTCCCAACAAGTTTTTCATCTCCATCTGGGACCACCTCAGCCTCACCTCAGGTTTAATTGGACTTACTGTTCCACATGGCTAGGTAGGCTTCAGAATCATGGCAGGAGGTGAAAGGCACTTCTTACATGGTGGTGGCAAGAGAAAATGAGAATGATGCAAAAGTTGAAACCCCTGATAAAACCATCAGATATTGTAAGAATATGGGGGAACTGTCCCATTATTCAAATTATCTCCCACCAGATCTCTCCCACAACATGCAGAAATTATGGGAGTATAATTCAAGATGAGACTTGGGTGGGGACACAGAACCAAACCATATCACCTTGTTTTAATCCTCTTTAAAAGGTGGTTACATAATCAGCTATAGGAGTTTACTAATGTATTCATAAATTTCAAGTGAAACAGGAAATAGTTGCATACATCGAATAAAAGACCAAAGTAATCTTTTTGACTTTTGCTTAAAATGTTGCCAATCCATTCTTTGTTTCTTCAAAGCCAAGAAAAATTTTCTTTTGAGTTATTTATATCTTTTAACAATTGAGCACTCCTATAGACAAAACTTGGAGCATATTTTATTTATTTATCTCTACCTGATTTCTCCAGAATTTGGAAACTATCTGTGAAGTATTGTTTTTTTTTTTTTTGAGACGGAGTCTTGCTCTGTCACCCAGGCTGTAGTGCAGTGGCTGGATCTCAGCTCACTGCAAGCTCCACCTCCCGGGTCTATACCATTCTCCTGCCTCAGCCTCCTGAGTAGCTGGGACTACAGGCGCCCGCCACCTCACCCGGCCAGTTTTTTGTATTTTTTTTGGTAGAGACGGGGTTTCACCGTGTTAGCCAGGCTGGTCTCGATCTCCTCTGTGAAGTATTCTTAACTTATGGCAATATAGTTATTTGCATAAGTGCAATAAGAATCTGTTCTCTTTTACAACAGGACACAACTGGAGAAACTGGTTATTGTATTATACCAAGGCTTTGACTAGAATGGTGTGCTTTCCTTTAAGAAATCAAACTTTACTTACAGAGCCTAGAAAAGCTCCTTGGGAAAACTGGCCTCATACCTTTTCTCCACATATTTTGTCCTTGTCCCTGTATAGGGTTCCTGAAGTATGATAAGTAAAGAACGTCAGTTTCTAACAATCACAGGAACCCTAAGTTATTTTGAGACCTCAATAGAAGAGAAATTTACCCCCCTCATAAATATATTTAATGTCACCAATCCATGGCTGTGCTTAAGGCTTTAAACAGAGTCTTATCTGAGATTCCTTATGGAATGAAGTTCCATCAAAGCCAATTTAAAAAGAAACCTGTATGGCAAATAATTATTTTTGCTGTGCTTTATGAAAATAATCAGGTCAAGTATAATAAGACTGATTTTTTTTTTTTTTTTGCATACAATCAACCCTATATTTGTTTTTAATAAAAAATGAGGACTGGATAGGAAAAAAATTATGTTTCAAGAACTATGGTATACCTATTATTAGATTCTAGTCTCATCAGTTGTTTTCGAGTTTTTATCTTCAATTTAGAATAACCCTGCTTATTTCTGTGAACCAACCAGTGATCTCTGACTGCAGCTCAGAAGAAACAAAGAGATAGGTAATGTAAAAATCTGAATCAATATTCTAATTCTGGGCACATACTGCAATCGGTTAGCAACTCCATAAATCCAAGACTTAGCAGGTATGAATATAGCGATCAGTTACCTGGGCATGTTGACAGTCTCAGAATTTTTTGTAGCTGTTATTACCTACTTAATTTGTTTTAACATTCTAATAACTCAATGTGTCGTCTCAGCTTCACGCCATCCTGCTCCAGATAATGGAGGAAAATCCTGCCCCTGTCTCCCTAGGACCTGGCTGGATACCACTTTTACCAACTCATGAAGCCACCCTCCTGCCCTTACAGCTAGAAACAGGCCAAGACCCACAGAACAACCGTCACTGCTCCTCTGTCAGCAGGCAGCAGTTACAGAAGATGGACCTGCATCGATTTTCCCCAAATAATGGGGGTCTTGGACTCTTGAGAGAAGAAATATTACAGTAAATGCTAGTCAGACATGAACAGGGCAGGAAAGGGTGCCTCCTCAATAAGGATTATCAGGCAACCATCAGGTGATGGTCAAGCAGTTCCACTGTCCCTCTAAAATAATAATTGGTCACAGCCAGCACCAAAGAAAGGAAGTTTACCTGTAGATAGAAAAAACCTGAAACTTTTGATCAGTAGGTTCCTGGTAAGATCTCAGGAGTCAGGCGAGTGAGTTGAAGCATGTGTACTGAGAGGAAAATGGCAGAGCTCAACTGGTATATGATCTCTGTGAAAGCAAAATAAATCTTGGGGCCCCAAAATAATTAAGCTAAAAAGAAAACTCAAGCTGGGAACTGCTTAGGGTAAACCTGCCTCCCATTATATTCAAAATCATCCCTCTGCTCACTGAGATAAATGCATATCTGATTGCCTCCTTTGGAAAGGCTAATCAGAAACTCAAAAGAATGCAATCATTTATCTCTCATCTACCTGTGACCTGGAAGCCCCCTCACTGCTTTGAGTTGTCCCACCTTTTTGGACGGAACCAATGTACATCATACAGATATTGATTGATGTCTCATGTCTCCCTAAAATGAACAACCTGTGCTTTGACCACCTTGGGCATGTGTCGTCAGGACCTCCTGAGACTGTGTAATGGGTGCACATCTTAAACCTTGGCAAAACAACCTTTCTAAATTTCCTGAGACCTGTCTTAGATATTCAGCATTCACATTTTGGCAATCATGAAGAGATTCTGAGTAGAAGCGTCCTTGACCTTTGACAAATCTCCCATTGCTGCTTGGTACCAGCTTGAGCTATCTTTATGGTTCAAACCAATAGGACAATTTGCTTAGGCCTGCAAGCATATCCTCCAAAGAATCCCTGATATCCCAAAATTTGGTCGAGATTTGAAGTATGTTTTGCTGTGCAACTCCCTTTTATGGAATTTTATTTGTGAGTAACAAAAAATGCAAGTTTTCCTGCTTCCATGACCATGGAAGGCAGGTAACTTTTTTATGGTGTTTGAGCTCGTTTCCAACAGGGAAGACAAATTTGAATTTCTTCCTGCTTCTAGGATGAACAGTCTTCAGCCTGAGGCCCATCCCTAGGTAATTAGCTCACTTGGGATTTGTCCTTGCTAAAGTTAAGATTAAGAATCAGCTTGTCTTAATTTCTCCTTACCATTAGAGTGCTAAGTAATTGTATAAGTTGTGCAATCATTTGTTTTGCTCAACTGTTTTGTTGTTGTTTGTTTCTGTTTTTGCTGTTGTTTCCGTCTTTTTCCCATTGGATTTCACTAACTCTGCCCTACTTGATCAAATCCAAAGGGAAGTTTCAAATTATGGAGAACAAGGCCCTAAAGTGGCTAAATTTCCCCCACCTCCTCCCCCCTCCACTGCCACAAAAAGGTGGTATAGTGGGGGGAAAAAACGGCCTACAACAGAAAAAGATTGTTGATTTTGACTACTTAAGGGGTTTTATTTACATAACAAGGCCACCTTTTCACTAGCCAGGCCAAACTAAAAGAGCAATGGTTGTTTCTTCACTCTGTAGTTCCATAGCTATGTTTCTGCCTTTGTTTTTTACCATGACAGCCTGGGTTTGGTTCCTAAAACAAGCCCTTTCTGGTTTGATACTTGGTACTTGTGAAATAGCAGCAAATAGCTGAAATATGGTAATGAGATTTTAAAAGATTTTTTTAAAGGAGCTCAATGGTTAAAAGTCAGCTTAACTAAAAGCTAACATCCAAGATGTGTGTGTGCATGTTTGCATGTGTGTGTGTGTTTGTATTTGAAAGGCCTTCATATTTTTGTTTCACTTTTCTTTTCACCTAGGACTTTGCCTTTCTGAGCAAAAGTTAATTTCCTTCTCAGTTGACTGAATTCTGTTTCCTTTATTTACTTCTGCGTCTCTCTTTTCTCTTGCATCCTCTGTTGCATGAGGGACCTGAAATAGTTTATAATAGCCTGGGGGTTTTTTAAAAAATGGAGAAGGTGCCAGACTCACTTCTGGGGAGAAACTGCTGTTTTTCCTTATGGAACCCCAAGAGTGTAAACAGAAAAGTTTATCTCTGCTTTTAAACTGCTTGCTTTTGTATTGTGTTACCTGATTTTTTGACTAAGATAGTTATTGCAACAGAGGCTACTCTTGGGTTTTTAAGGAAGAGTGTAGTTTAGAGGCTTAGAAAAGTTTTTGTTAAAAAAAAAAAATATATATGGTGCACTGTAAACTCATCGCATGGCCTAGTTTCATAATTTTCTTTTGGAGACTCAGGATTCAGTGTGGGCTCTGCTCAGAGTTCAGAGATCCAGTTAAAAATAGGTAGTCTCTATCTAAATAAAATTGGTATCCTTATACACTCTTATTATAAATTTTTATTTTAATGTTTAATGTGGCATCCATCTTTAATCTCCCTCTAGAATCACCAGACTTTTTCTCTCTGAACCGTGAGAGGTAAATTTTGCTATTTGATTTTTCACCTAAGAGTTGTTTCCTTTAATATGCAGATTTGGGGCTATTTATCTGACAACTTCCAAGATAATGAAACAGGTTATCAAGAGATTGCAAGTCTAAGATGGGGGAAAAAAAGAAGGTCTCGTGAATCGATAGGATGTACTTCTCTTGACATGCCAAATACATTTGTGTATTTATGTGTTGTGTATACAATGTTTCACTATTTAAAATATATAGAAGAGCTCTAATTAATTGGCTTAAAGAGAAATAACAACACTTAAATCAGTACTTTACCAGAACAAAGGAAAGACTAGTCAAATGCTTTTTCAAATTTATAGGACTTAAGTAAATTCTCTAATAAATAAGCTAGTTTAAAATTATAGGTAAAGTTATATTAAAAATGTCTTAGGAACTTCCAGCATGCATTTTCATTTGCATTTATTGATCAAGAAATTTCATTCTTATCCCTGTCAAATACTATGTGTCAGAGTTTGGCATAGGTATTACAAAACTATAAAACACAGACCAAAACAGAATGATCTTTGCTTGTGTGATTTTTGATAAATAAGACATTGATATTGGTTTAATAAAAATAGCTACATCTTGAATTATTTAGTACAATTACCATAATTTCTGATAATGTGGCCTTAGGCAGTCTATTCTACTGGTAGTAAGGAGCTTTGTTTTGAGAAAGGACTGTTATTATATTTGTTTCAAAGCTAAACTATAAACTAAGTTCCCTCCAAAGTTACTATGGCCTATATTGAAGAATAAACAAGGACACCTGGCGGTTAGAAGCAGGATGGAGTCAGTTAGGTCAGATATGTTTCACTGTCTCAGTTATAATTTTACAATGACAGTTTTATAACTCGCATAACGTCTATTGCAGTTTTCATAAATAATCTATGTAAATGATTAAAATAATTAGGTAAATGCAATGGCATAAATACTTGTAGACAAACATGACAATTTAACATCTAATGTTATATTAAATTAAATAACAGATATTTCATTATTTGGGTATTTTTTGATAATAATATATTGTAGAAAATCTCTTTTTCTAAAAAAGTGCTCTTTTTAAAACAGCGAACATTTTTTGTTTAATTCAAATTTTATTTAAATGTTATATATAAAACAAGGTAAAAAGAACCGGGAAATAAGAGAGATGTGAAGAAAGTTATAGAAATAAAGAGTTATTTTTGGTAGGAAAGCTTAAAAAGACATAATTTTATATGAGTAAAAAAATTGTGTATTGTAAATTTAGTCCTAGAGGCTTTATTAAAAAAATCTTCATATGATAAAGTTGTTTATAATTAAAGGGAAATTATAGTGGTCTTTCTAGAAATTAGGTTTGATGTTAAAAAAACACTTCTACACTAAATAATTGGTTAGAAGAGTGAAATGTCTGAAGGGATTGATTTACTCTGAATAAATTACAAGATATTTTCATTATTTTTATCCATAAGTTTAACTTTTATTACATCTCATCATTTTTGTTTTCTCTCTCCTTTTAAAAGGTGTGAAATAGTGACACTGTCCTTCAACTTATTTTCAGCTCATATATGTTTATTTTTTCCCTCCCTCAGGTTCTCTTTGTTATGACCTGATGCTAACAATGTTTTCTGAAAAGTCTGAAGGAAATGTTTTCTTCCAACATAATATTCTGTGCACTGCAGGTTTATTTATTTATTTATTTATTTATTTATACTTTAAGTTCTGGGATACATGTGCAGAACGTGCAGGTTTGTTATGTATGTATACATGTGCCATGGTGGTTTGCTGCACCAATCAACCCGTCATCTACATTAGCTATTTTTCCTAATGCTCTCCCTCCCCTAACCATCACACACCCTGACAGGTGTGTGATGCTCCCCTCCCTGTGTCCATGAGTTCACATTGTTTGACTCCCACTTATTAGTGAGAACATGCAGTGTTTGGTTTTCTGTTCCTGTGTTAGTTTGCTGAGAATGATGATTTCCAGCTTCATCCATGTCCCTGAAAAGGACATGAATTCTTCCTTTTTTATGGCGGCATAGTATTCCATGGTGTATATGTGCCACATTTTCTTTATCCAGTCTATCATTGATGGACATTTGGGTTGCTACTGTAAATAGTACTGAAATAAACATATGTGTGTATGTGTCTTTATAGTAGAATGATTTATAATTCTTTGGGTATATACCCAATAATGGGATTGCTGGGACATATAGTATTCCTAGTCCTAGATTCTTGAGGAATCATCACACTGTCTTCCACAATGGTTGAACTAATTTACATTCCCACCAACAGTGTAAAAGTGTTCCTATTTCTCCACATCCTCTCCAGCATCTGTTGTTTCCTGACTTTTAAATGACTGCCATTCTAACTGGTGTAAGATGAGAAATAGCTAATGTAGATGACGGGTTGATTGGTGCAGCAAACCACCATGGCACATGCATTTCTCTAATGACCCGTGATGATGAGCTGTTTTTCATATGTTTGTTGGCCAATAAATGTCTTTTTTTGAGAAGTGTCTGTTCATATCCTTCACCCACTTTTTGATGGGGTTGTTTGTTGTTTTCTTGTAAATTTGTTTAAATTCTTTGTAGATTCTGGATATTAGCCCTTTGTAAGATGGATAGATTGAAAAAAATTTCTCTCATTCTATAGGTTGCCTGTTTACTCTGATGATAGTTTCTTTTGCTGTGCAAAAGCTTTTTAGATGAATTAGATCCCATTTGTCCATTTTGTCTTTTGTTGCCATTCCTTTGGGGTTTTAGTGATGAAGTCTTTGCCCATGCCTATGTCCTGAATGGTGTTTTACAGGTTTTCTTCTAGGGATTTTATGGTTTTAGATCTTACATTTAAGTGTTTAATCCATCTTGAGTTAATTTTTGTATAAGGTGTAAGAAAGGGGTCCAGTGTCAGTTTTCGCATATGACAAACCAGTTTTCCCAAAACCATTTATTAAATAAGGAATCCTTTCCCCAATGCTTTTGTCAGGTTTGTCAAAGATCATATGGTTGTAGATGTGTGGCATTATTTCTGAGTTGCCTGTTCTGTTCCATTGGTCTGTATGTAAAATTTGGAACCAGTACCATGCTGTTTTGGTTACTGTAGCCTTGTAGTATAGTGTGAAGTCAGGTATCCTGATGCCTCCATCTTTGTTATTTTTGCTTAGGATTTTCTTGGCTTTATGGGCTCTTTTTTGGTTCCGTATAAAATTTAAAGTAGTTTTATTTCTAATTATGTGAAGAAAGTCAATGGTAGCTTGATGGGGATAGCACTGAATCTATAAATTACTTTGGGCAGTATGGCCATTTTCACGATATTGATTCTTCCTATACATGAACATGGAATGTGTTTTCATTTGTTTGTGTCCTCTCTTATTTCCTTGAGTAGTGATTTGTAGTTCTCCTTGAAGAAGTCCTTCACATCCCTTGTAAGTTGTATTCCTAGGTATTTTATTCTCTTGGCAGCAATTGTGAATTGGATTTCACTCGTGATTTGACTCTCTGTCTATTATTGTTGTATAGGAATGCTTGTGATTTTTGCACAGTGATTTTGTATCCCGAGACTTTGCTGAAGTTGCTTATCAGCTTAAGAAGATTTTGGGCTGATGCAATGGGGTTTTCTAAATACACAATAATGTCATTTGCAAACAGAGACAATTTGACTTCCTCTCTTTCATTTTGAATACCCTTTATTTCTTTCTCTTACCTGATTGCTCTTGCCAGAACTTCCAATAGTCTGTTGAATAGGAGTGGTGAGAGAGGGCATTCTTGTCTTGTGCCAGTTTTCAAACAGAATACTTCCAGCTTTTGCCCATCTAGTATGATATTGGCTGTGGGTTTGTCATAAGTAGCTGTTATTATTTTGAGATACATTCCATCAATATCTAGTTTATTGAGAGTTTTTAGCATGAAGGGGTGTTGAATTTTATCAAAGGCCTTTACTGCACCTATTGAGATAATCATATGGTTTTTGTCATTGGTTCTGTTTATATGAGGGGTTAGATTTAATGATTTGTGGATGTTGAACCAACCTTGCATCCCAGAAATGGAGCTGACTTGATCGTGGTGGATAACCTTTTTTGATGTGATGCTGGATTTAGTTTGTCAGTATTTTATTGAGGATTTTCACATTAATGTTCATCAGGGATGTTGGCCTGAAATTTTCTTTTTTTGTTATGTCTCTGCCAGGTTTTGATATCAGGATGATGCTGGCCTCATAAAATGAGTTAGGGAGGATTCCCTCTTTTTCTAGTGTTTGGAATAGTTTCAGAAGGAATGGTACCAGCTCCTTTGTGTACCTCTGGTAGAATTCAACTGTGAATCCGTCTGGTACTGGGGGTTTTTTTATTGATAGGCTGTTAATTACTGCCTCAGTTTCAGAACTTGTTATTGGTCTATTCAGGGATTTGACTTTTTCCTGATTTAGTCTTGGGAGGGTGTGTGTCTCCAGGAACTTCTCCATTTCTTCTAGATTTCCCTGTTTACTTGTGTAGAGGTGTTTCTAGTATTCTCTGACATAGTTTGTATTTCTGTGGGATCAGCAGTGATATCCCTTTTATCATTTTTTATTGTGTCTATTTGATTATTCTCTCTCTCTCTTTTTTTAATTAGTCTGGCTAGCTGTCTATGTATTTTGTTAATCTTTTCAAAAAGCCTCCTTTTTGTTGATGTTGATGTTATTCCTTTCTGTTTGTTAGTTTTTCTTCTAACAGTGAGGGCCCTCTACTGCAGGTCTGCTGGCATTTGCAGGAGGTCTACTCCAGACCCTGTTTGCCTGGGTATCACCAATGAAGGCTGCAGAATAGCAAAGATTGCTGTATGTTCCTTCCTCTGGAAGCTTCATCTCAGAGGGACACCTGCCAGATGCCAGCCGGAGCTGTCCCATATGAGGTGTCTGTTGACACCTGCTGGGAGGTGTCTCCCAGTCAGGAGGCACGAGTGTCAGGGACTCACTTGAAGAAGCAGTCTGTCCCTTAGCAGAGCTCGAGTGCTGTGCTGGGAGATCTGCTACTCTCTTCAGAGCCAGCAGGAAGAAATGTTTAAGTCCACTGAAACTGCACCCATAGCCACCTCTTCCCCCAGGTGCTCTTTCCAAGGGAGATGGGTGTTTTATCTATAAGCCCCTAATTGGAGCTGCTGCCTTTCTTTCAGAGATGTCCTGCTTGGAGAAGAGGAATCTAGAGAGGCAGTCTCGCTACAGCAGCTTTGCTGAGCTGTGGTGGGCTCTGTCTAGTTCAAATTTCCCAGCAGCTTTGTTTACACCATGTGGGGAAAACCACCTACTCAAGACTCAGTAATGGTGGACGCCCCTCCCTACACCAAGCTTGAACATCCCAGGTCAACTTCAGACTGCTGTGCTGGCAGCGATAATCTCAAGTCAGTGGATATTAGCTTGCTAGGCTCTGTGGGAGTGGGATCTACTGAGCTAGACCACTTGGCTCCCTGGCTTCATCCCACTTTCCGGTGGAGTGAACAATTCTGCCCCTGGTGTATGAAAAAAAAACCTTCTGCAGCTAGCTCACTGTCTACCCAAAAGGCCGCCCAGTTTTGTGCTTAAAACCCAGGTTCCTGGTGGTGTAAGCACCTGAGGGATTCTCCTGGTCTGTGGGTTGTGAAGACCATGGGAAAAGTGTAGTATCTAGGCCAGATTGCACCATTCCTCATGGCACAGTCCCTCATGGCTTCCCTTGGCTAGGGGAGGGAATTCCCCTGCCCCTTGTGCTTCCCAGGTGAAGTGATGCCCCTCTCGCTTCAGCTCACCATCCATGGACTGAACTCACTGTCTAACCAGTCACAGTGAGATGAGCCTGGTACCTCAGTTGGAAATGCAGAAATCACCCACCTTCTGCATTGATCTCACTGGGAGCTGCAGACCGGAGCTATTCCTATTCAGCCATCTTACCAGCCACTGAAGGTCTTTTATTTTGCTTTTTGGTAACTGGTCTAACAGATTTTAAATTTTTTTGAAATAATTTCTATGCCATTATTGTTAAGTTTTGGTTTGCTTAGAAGAAAAAAATGAGATTAAAATATTTTTTTCTTAATTAAGGTTGTATAGTTTATCTTTCTGTATGTGCTTTTAAAGTCCTTGGGACATTGAGTTACAGGACTTTGACTCCTTGGTCTGTAAAGGACACCAAGTCCTGCTAAATCTTAAACACTGACAGCAATTGAAACCTCATCTTCAGGCCCAGTCAAAGGCACTAATCAAACTAAACTACATTTCTGAGATGCAGGACCAGAAATTAAAGCTATTCAACTCCTCAAGGCCCAGGGACTACTGCAGAAGGGATGGGCATGTGAGATTGTAAGACACAATTTTGAGAGATAAAATAAGTTCAATTTCTCTACAAATTAGCTATTAATACTAAAGGCATACTGATGCATGACTGGCATATTGGCCTTTGTGTCAGATTAACAAGCTTTTCTTGAAGCATTAACCAACTCTTTAATAAAGGTTATGAAAGGATTATGGAAATTATATCTTATGGCCAAGGCAATTAGAATTCTAAAGATTTTTTATAAAATTTTGAAGAACAAGTTTAATTGGCTTTGTGCTGCTTTATTAGGGCTTATTGTTTGGAAAATTAGGTATCCTCTCTTAAAGATTGAAGTTTTTACTTTTTTTTGAAATCCTTGACTTATTACTTTTGTTAAAAGAATGACTTATTTTACAATGACCTGGGATCTTATTTTGTGATATCAAGTATTTTAAATATTTGATATTTGACAAATTTTCCAAAATGAATTTGTAAACTGTTTTTCTTTCTTTTTTTTCTTTTTCTTTTTTTTTTTTTTTTTTGAGACGGAGTCTTGCTCTGTCACCCAGGCTGGAGTGCAGTGACCAGATCTCGGCTCACTGCAAGCTCCGCCTCCCGGGTTCACGCCATTCTCCTGCCTCAGCCTCCTGAGTAGCTGGGACTACAGGCACCCGCCACCTCGCCCGGCTAGTTTTTTGTAATTTTTAGTAGAGACGGGGTTTCACCGTGTTAGCCAGGATGGTCTCGATCTCCTGACCTCATGATCCGCCCATCTCGGCCTCCCAAAGTGCTGGGATTACAGGCTTGAGCCACCACGCCCGGCCAACTGTTTTTCTTTCTGACCTAACTATTCCTTTAAGATATTAGTTTCCCTAAAGTTTTAAAATGACATATTTGGTTTATTTGGTATAAAAATCATACAGGAAGCATTGTAAAATATGAAATTATGTTTAGTCTTTTCTGGGCTGTATTTGTGTAAGTATGTTATTGGTATGCGTTTCAAAATTTGGGAAGCTCCTATAATTCTAATATGACTTAGTGTACTTTATCAGAAATAATTATAATTGTTATGTTAAAGTATTGTTTGCCAGAGAGGTAACAAATTTCCTTGTTAGTTGTATCTTTGACTACGGCTACCCTAAAACTTTTTGTCATCCACAAACAAATTTTGTTTTGTTTTGGTTTCTTTAGAAGGTGGTTTTATAATCAGCTATAAAACTAACAGGTGTTCTTGAATGTAGGGTTCTGATAACTTTGGTGATTGTGACATTAAAATAGAGAAAAAACTTTCAGTACTCTTACAGAGAGCTGGAATGTTTAAGAATATCATGCAGAACAGAAGTTAATTGCATGGACTAAACTAATAGAAGACTAATCTTTTGACTTTTTTACTGAAAACAGTGTTGACCCTTTGTTTTGCTTTTCACAGTCAAGAGAAGTTTCTTTTGAGCTATTTGCAGGTTGTAGCAATTGAGAAACTATACTCTTGTTAACAAAATTTGAAGCATATTTGTTTCTCTCTACCTGATTTCTCCAGGATTTGAAAACTATTTGTGAGTGTTCTTAATGTATGGCAAATAGTTATTTGCGTAAGTGCAATAAGAGTGTTTTATTTTGCAATGGGACAAAATTGGATAAACTGGTTATTTTATCAAGACTTTGACAGGAATCATATGCTTTCCTTTAAGGAATCAAACTTGACTTACAGAGCCAATAAAAGCCCTTTGGAAAAACTGGCCTCATACCTTTCCTCCACAGTCCCTGTACAGGATTTCTGACTGTGGTATGTAAAGAAGGTCATGTTCTCATAGGTTTCAAGTTGTCCCACCTTTCTGGAGGGAACAATGTACATCTTACATATATTGATTGATGTCTCATGTCTTTCTAAAATGTATAAAACCTAGCTGTGCTCCAACCACCATGGGCACATGTCATTAGGAGCTCCTGAGGCTATGTCATGGAAGCGCATCCTCAATATTGGCAAAATAAACTTTTTCAATTTACTGAGATCTGTCTCAGATATTCTGGGTTCACACCTCCTAGTGCCGTTTGGCTGGTAAGAGAAGAGCACCTCAAGTGAGCATGTGCACAACTCCAGTAAACACTCTTCACATTCTCACCTCCCAAATGCTGCCTGGCCACTGTGCATGCATACAGTCCACTCCTAAGAAAATGTCAGGGGAGAAGGGACACAAGACCCAGAAGTATGCCAACATATAAAACCCTAAGTCAAAAGGTCAAACTGCACACTTGTCTTTCAAGTCACCCACTTGGTCTACTTTCAAGTGTACTGTTCTTCCTTTTGTTTCTGCCATAGAGCTTTTTAATAAACTTTTATTTCTGCTCTAAAACTGGCCTTGGTCTCTTCTGCTTTATGCCACTGTGTCAATTGCATGTATTTTTTCTTTACAAACAGTATCCTTTTAATATTTATTGAAAAACCAATTTACTTATAGATGGCAAAATTGTTTATACAAGGTCTATAATTGAGTCAATCATTACATATAATATTCTGATATTTCTCAAACATAAACTTGTTAATAATTAGAAGCACAGAAATGCTAAATCAATATAATAAAAAGTAATTAGTCTACTGCATTTCTAGCTAATCCAGAAATGTCTTTTTAGTCTTGCATGTTTTCTGAAAACATACATGCATTCAATCTGATAAATAATTATGGTGAAACAAAATGTTAAATGTTTTTTGAATCTATAGAGGGATACATTTTAAACACAATACAGAAATTGGTTATTATTGACAGACAAGTGTTGGTTTTGATAAATGGATTTTTTAAAGGGTATATACTTGAATCATTTTACAGCTTTGCTTCTTATAGGTAAGAGAGGACATATTTTCAATTTATTCACAGCTAGATTTAATAGTGACTAAAATACATAACAGAAAATAGTTTATAATATAAAGAGCTTTCCAAAATTTTCAATGCTAGGAAATATAACCTAATAATTTATCATTGTATCTGAAGTGAAGCTTTCTAAGTTTCTTATGAAATGGAATGGATGGTGTGAAGGAGGAGAAAGAAGAAAATGGAATTTAATCAGTGAAGAATGACTGCTAGATTAAGAGAAAAATAAAATCCTTAGTGAGACTAAAAAACCTGGAAAAATCCTGATTTCCTTAAGACCTTTAGTGATACCACAAACATACACATAAATTCACACGTAGGTACACCCACCCATACTTTTAGTGAGCCATGCAATCTTCTGTCATTGGAGCTGCACTAGTAAGAAGCAGACACATTCCATTCCTTCATGGAATGTACAATCTGATAAGGAAAATAATTACCACTAAAAAAATAATAAATACAGAAATGGACAAGGAAACTAGGTAACTGTTATGAAGACAAAAATACATGGTAATATAAGATAAAATAGTAGAAAACAGAATCTCTAATTCATCTACGAAGGTTTTCAGACAAACATGAAATGTAGTTGGCAATGGAATAAGTCTGTTAGATAAAGATTACAAGAAAAATTCATTGTAGTTAGTTAGGATAGCATATACAGAGGGAAAATAACAAGTATGAGAAGTTGAAAGACTACATATAAAAGAGGCAGAACAAGATGAGAAAATATACAGCTCCATCCATCATCCACCCCCCACACCTGCCTGCAAAGACACCAATTTAATAACTATTTACTTGAGCAAAGCACCACAGGTGAGCACTCTCAGTACCTGCTTTTAACTTTGTATTGTTACATGATGCACTGAGGAGAAAAAAAAGTGTTGAATTGCTGATGTCACCCTTGCCACACCCACTGGCAGCAGCATGGTGCAGAGAGCATTTCTGTGTCTTGGGGGAATGAAGAACACAGCAAACGGTGAGGCACTGAACTCAGTGCTGCCCTATTAGAGCAGAAAGGAAAACTAGGCCAAACTCAGCTGATTCTCACCCATGGTGTCAGCATATAAACCAGTGGTGGGAGCAGAAAGGAAAATTAGACCAAATTCAGTTGACACTCACCCATGGTGTCAGCATATAAACCATGGTAGAAGCATATAAACCAGTCCTGGCTAGAGGGGAATTATAAATCCCAGGATGCCAGGGGATGGAACTTGATTTCCCGCAAACCTCACATCCCCAGGCTGTGCTCTGAGTCTCTAAGTAAACTTGAAAGACAGTCTAGGCCATAAGGACCATAACTCTTAGGCAAGTTCCAGGGCTGAACTGGGCCCAGAGACAATGAACTGGGGGTGACGTGATCTACTGAGACACCAGCCAACATGGATATAGGAGTGCTGACATCACCCACACCTAGCCTCAGGCTGCACAACTTGTGGCTCCAAAAGATGACTTTTCTTTTCAACTGAGGAGAGTAAAGAAAATAGTGGGGAGGACTTTGTCTTGAATCTTGGATATGATCTCAGCCATAGCAAGATAGGGTATTGATCACAGTTTTGAGGCCCCTATTCTAGGACCTGAACCCCAGACATTTATAGACACAGCCTAGGCCACAAGTGTACCTACTGTCTTGAAGAAAAAGACCTAGTCTTGGAACCATTTATTACCTGCTAACTGAAGAGCCCTTGAGATCTGAATAACCAGGAGCAATATCCATGTACTACAGTGAAGGTCTCAAGTGAGACTCTGAGACTTGCTGACTTCAGGTACCAGCTCAGCCATAGTGTGGGAGAGCACCAAGTAGAATCTTGGGGTTTCCAATTCCAGAACGTGATTCTTGGATATATTTCTGGACATGCTCTGGGAAAGAGGAGAGTTCACTGCTCTGAAGAGTGAGTCCCAGGCCAGACGGCATTCATCACAAGCTGACTTAAGAAACCTTGGGCCTTAAGGGAACATCAGCAGTAGTCTGGCAGTGCTCCCCATAGGCTTGTAGTGGTATTGGCCATGAGATGGGTCTGCTTTGCCTTTGGAAAGAGGAAGGAAGAATAAGAAACACTGCATCTTGTGGTGCGAGTGCCAGGTCAGCAACAATACAATAGAATACCAGGTAGACTTCTAAGTTTTTACTCTAATCCCTCACTCCTGGAAAGCACCTCTGGGCCCTTTAAGTGCTAGGGTAACTCACTGCCATGAGTGGAAGGACACAGGTCTGCCTGGCTTTGCCACCTGCTGATTGTCAAGGCCTTTAGTAAACAAGCCTTGAGCTAACATAGGTAGTAGCCAGGAAAGTGGTTACAGCAGGCCTTGGGGAAGACCTAGTGTTATGCTGGCTTCATGTCTGACTCAGTTCAGTCCTAGTGATGGTGGCCACAGGGGTACTTGTGTTACTTCACTCCCAGATTTAGGTGGCTCAAAACAGCATAAGATACTCAATTTCTTTGTGAAAAAGTAAGGGAAGAGAAAAAGAGTCTCTGCCTGGTAATCAAGAGAATTTCTCTGGATCTTTTACAAGATGATCAAGGTGGTACCTCTAGGCGTCTGCAAAAACAATAACATTACTGGGCTTGAGGCATTCCCAAAAGCATATATAGTGTTATCAAAACACACATCCTTTTGAGTATCTGGTAAACCCTTCCAGGAAGGACAGGTACAAACAAGTGAAGACATTGAGGACTGCAATGAATACCTAATTCTTCAACACCCAAACATAGACAAACATCCACAAATATCAAGATGATCCAGGAAAACATGACCTCACCAAATGAACTACATAGCCATCAGGAACCAATGCTGGAGAATCAGAGATATATGACTTTTCAGACAAAAAATTTAAAATAATTGATTTGGGGAAATTCAAAGTAATTCAAGATAACACAGACAAGGAATTCAGAATTCTATCAGATAAATTAACAAAGAGATTGAAATAAGAAAATAGAATAAAGCAGAAATTTTGGAGCTAAAAAAATGCAACTGGCATACTGAAAAATGCATCAAAGTCTTTTAATAGCAGAATTGATCAAGCAGAAGAAAAAATTAATGAACTTAGAGACAGACTATTTGAAAATACACAATCATAGGAGAAAAAAGAAAAAAAAAATGAACCATGCCTAAAGAATCTAGAAAATGGCCTCAAAAATATCTAAGAGTTATTGGCCTTAAAGAGGAGGGAGAGAAAGAATAGTGGTTTATTCAAAAGTATATTAACAGAGAACTTCCAAGCCTAAGGGAAGATATCAGTATCCAAGTACAATAAAGTTGTAGATCACCAAGCAGATTTAACCCAGAGAATACTACCTCAAGGCATTTAGTAATTAAACTCTTAAAGGTCAAGGATGAAGAAAGGATCCTAAAAGCAGCAAGAGAAACAAAACGAACAACACACAATAAAACTCCAATATGACTGGCAGCAGACTTTTCAGTGGAAAACTTACCTCACCAGGAGGGAGTGCCAGGAGAGTGTGGCATGACATATTTAAAGTGCTGAAGAAAAAGGAAAACTTTCACCCTGGAATAATATATCTTGGGGAAATAACATTCAAACATGAAGGAGAAATGAAGACTTTCCCAGACAAACCAAAGCTGAGGTATTTCATTATCACCAGACCCGTCCTACGAGAAATGCTAATGGCAGTACATTAATCAGAAAGAAACAAATGTTAATGAGCAAACCATAATCACCTGAAGGTACAAAAATCACTGATAACAGTAAGTACATGAAAAAAACACAGAATATTCTAACATTGTAAATATGGTAAGAAAACCACTCTTATTCTAAGTAAAAAGACTAAATGATGAACCAATCAAAAAATAACTACAACAACTTTTCAAGACACAGACAGTGCAGTGAAATATAAATAATAAATAAAAAGTTAAAAAGCAAGGAGATGAATTTCAGTCACAGAGTTTTTTTAGCTTTTTAATACTTATTTGTTTGTTTAAGAAAATTGTGTTAAGTTCTTATCAGGTCAAAATAATGAGTTTTAAGATAACATTTGCAAGCTTCATGGTAACCTCAAACCAAAAAAAATATAATGGATACACAGAAACTTAGCAGGAAATTAAATCATATTGAGATGATTATCTTCATGAAAGTAATACAGGAAAAAAGTAAGGAAAGTACAAACAATTACATAAAACAACAAGAAAACAAGTAACAACATGGCTGAAGTCTTTACTTGTTAATAATAACATTGAATGGAAATGGACTAAACTATCCCAACAAAAGACGTAGAGTAGCTGAATGGATGAAAAAACAAGACCCATTGATCTGTTGCCCACAAGAAGCACACTTCCCATATGAAGACATGCATAGGCTAAAAATAAAAAGATGGAAAAACATTCCAAGCCAGTGAAAACCACAAAACAACAGGAGTTGCTATACTTACATCAGACAAAATGTATTTCAAGACAGAAATTATACAAAGTGACAAGGTCATTGTATAATACTAAATGGATCAATTCCACAAGATAATATAACAATTTAAAATATATATGTACCCAACATTGGAATACCCACTATATAAAGAAAATTATATTAGAGCTAAAGAGAGAGAGAGGCCCCAATACAATAATAGCTAGAGACTTCAACATCCCACTTTCAGTATTAGACAGATCTTTCACACAGAAAATCAATAAACAAACATCAGACTCAGTCTGCACTATGGAGCAAATGGACCTAATAGATATTTACAGAACATTTAATTCAAAAGCTGCTGAAAACATATTATTTTACTCAGCACATGGACCATTATCAAGAATAAACCATGTGTTAGGTTACAAAACAAGTCTTAAAACCCTACCAACAGAAAAAGAATACTAAGTATTTCTGTGACCACAACAGAAAAAACTAGAAGTCAATAACAAGAGGAATTTTGGAAACTATATAGATACATGGGAATTAAATAATATGCTCCTGAAGGGCCAGTGGGTCAATGAAGAAATTAAGAAGAAAATGGAAAAATTTCTTGAAATTAATAATAATGCAAATACCACATACTGAAACCTATGGAATACAGGAAAAGTAGTACTCAGAGGTAAGCTTATAGCTACAAGTGCCTACATCAAAAATGAAAAAAAAAAAGTCAAATAAACAATCTAATGATGCATCATAAAGGACTAAAAACACAATAAGATAAGAAAAGAAATAATAAGGATTAGAGCAGAAGTAAGTGAAATTAAAAGGATAAAAACAGTAGAAAAGATCAGTGAAACAAAAAGCTGTTATTTTGAAAAGTTAAATATAACTTACAAGCCTTTAGCCAGACTAAGAATAAAACAGAGAAGATCAAAATAAATGAAATCAGAATTGAAAAAAGGAGACATTACAACTGATGCTGCAGAAATTCAAAGCAACATTAGTGGCTACTATGAGCAACTATATGCCAATAAATTGGAAAATATAGATGAAATGGAAAAATTCATAAACACATACAACTTACCAAAATTGAACCAGGAAGAAATCCAAAATTTGAACAAACAAATAACAAGTAATGGGATCATAGCCATAATAAAAAGTTTCCTAGTAAAGTAATGCCTGGGACCTGATGGCTTCACAACTGAATTCCATCAGACATTTAAAGAACAACAAATACCAATCCTACTCAAAGTCTTCCAAAAAAAATGGGGAGGAGTGAATCCTTGCAAACTCATTCTATGAGGTCAGTATTACCCTTCTACAAAAACAAACAAACAAACAAGCAAATAAACCAATACATTAAAAAAGAAAACTACAGGGCGATATCTCTGTTCACTATTGATGCAAAAATCCTCAACAACGTACTAGCAGACTGAATTCAACAGTATAATAAAAAGACTATTCATCATTAACTAGTGGTAATTTTCCTTGGGATGTGAAGATGGTTCAATATGTGGAAATCAATCAAAGTGATAAAAATAATATCAACACAATGATCAAAGACATATGATTATTTCAATTGATAATGGAAAAGCATTTGATACAATTCAACATCCCTTCATGATACAAACCCTGAGAAACACATGTTACAGAAGGAACATATACTTCAGCATCATAAAAGTCACGTAAGACACATCTACAGCTAGTATCATACAGAATGGGGAAAAAGCTGAAAACTTTTTGTCTATGAATTGGAACTCAACAAAGATACCCACTTACACCACTATTTTTCAACATAGTACTCGAAGTTCTAGCTAGAGCAATCAGACAAGAGAAAGAAATAAAGAACATTCAAATTGGAAAAGGAGATGTCAAATTATTGTTTCTTGCAGATGATATAATCTTTTATTTAAAAACACCTAAATAATCCATCAAAAACCTTATAACTGATAATGAAATTCAATAAACTTGCAGGATTCAAATTCAACATTCAAAAATCAGTAACATTTCTATATGTCAATAGTGAAAATCTGAGAAAGAATTTTAAAAAATAATAATCCCATTTACAATACCACACATCAAATGAAATACCTAGGAGTTAACTTCACCAAATAAGTGAAAGTTCTTTATAATGAAAAAGATTTTCACTGAGAAAAGAAATTTAAGAGGACACCAAAAAATGGAAATATATTCTATGTTCATAGATTAGAATAATCAATATTGTTAAAAATGTCACTACTACTCAAAACAATCTACAGATTCAATGCAATCTCTATCAAAATACCAATGTCATTCTTCACAGACATATTTTTTAAAAAACCTTAAATTTATAGGAAACCAAAAAAGATCCAGAATAGACAAATCTATCCTAAGCCAAAAGAACAAAACTGGAGAAATCACATTACTTGACTTCAAATTATACTACAGAGGTATGGTAACCAAAACAGCATGATACTTGTGTAAAACAGACATGCCAAACAGTAGAACAGACTAGAGAACCCAGAAACAAATTCACGCACCTATAGTTAACTCATTCTTGACAAAGATGCTGAGAACATACACTGGGGGAAAGGCAGTCTCTTCAATAAACGGTGCTGTGGAAACTGGATATCCATATATAGACCTACCATAGTAGACCCCTATCTCTCACAGCATACAAAAAAGAAATCAAAAGACATTAAAGACTTAAATCTAAAAGATACCTCACACTATAAATCTACTACAAGCAAACATTGGGAAATATCTCCAAGACATTAGTCTGGGTGGAAATTTCTTGAGCAATACCCTACAAGCACAGGCAACCAAAACAAAAAATGCACAAATAAGATCACCTCAAATTAAAAATCTTCTTCACAGCAAAGAAAACAACAAAGTGAAAAAAATCTCACAGAATGGGAGAAAATATTTGCAAACTACCCATCTGATAAGGGACTAATAACCAGAAAATATAAGAAGCTCAAACAACTGTATAGGTAGAAACCTAATAACCCAATTAAAATAATGGGTTAAAGATGTGAACAGTTATTCCTAAAGGAAGACATACAAATGGAAAACAGGCATACGAAAAGGTTTTCAACATCATTGATCATCAGAGAAGTGCAAATGAAAACTACAATGAGATATCATCTCACCTCATTTAAAATGGCATATATTAAAAAGACAGGCAATAACAAATGCTGGCAGGGATGTGGAGAAAAGGAAACTTTTGTACACTGTAAGACAGGCAAATTATAGGACATTTGTTCCATAGAATACTGCTCCGCAATAAAAAAAAAAAAAAAAAAAAAAAAAAAAGTAGACTCATTATGCATGAAACACATTGGATTTATCTCCACAGAATTATATTCAGTGAAGAAAGACCAATCCCCCAAAATCACCTATTGTTTAATTACATTTATTTAACATAAAATAACAGATTTATAGAAATGAAGATTAAGTTAGTGCCTGTCAGGCATTAAGAACAAGATAGGGGTGAGGAGCAGCAGGAAGGTGGGTATAATTAAAAAGGGCAACATGAGGGATCCTGCTTTAAGTGGTCTACATCTTGACTCTGTTGGTGGATGTGTGTGTGTGTGTGTGTGTGTGTGTGTGTGTGTGTGTGTGTACAGGTGTGTGTGTGTAAAATCCAGTCTGGGTTTTAGAAACTTTCTAATGGACTCTTTAAAAGAGACATGTCAGTCCCAGCTACTCGGGAGGCTGAGGCAGGAGAATGGCGTAAACCCGGGAGGCGGAGCTTGCAGTGAGCTGAGATCCAGCCACTGCACTCCAGCCTGGGCGACAGAGCGAGACTCCGTCTCAAAAAAACAAAACAAAACAAAAAAATGCCATCAATATATGAATACAGAAATTTCAAAATTAGGCAATGGAAAGTATTTATCATGAAAACCCTAACTAAAACAAAATGAACAGACCTATAATATTAGACAAATGGGTTTACAGCAAAGAGATTCACTAGAAAAAAGAGAGCTGTTACATGATGTTACATGAGTCAATTGATGAATAATATATTATAATTAAATATATATGCAAATAAAAATCTTTTCAAATAAATTTTAAAAGACTTCAAAAGAAAGTCAGAATCAGAATGAGAGATTTTAACATAACTCAATTGCTGAAAGAATAATCTAGCCTAAGAATATTAATAATAAGATAGAAGATCTGAACAACATAATTAACAAATATGACCTATTTAAGATGTAAATATATATGTCTGTATATGTGTGAAAACATATACACATACATACATACATGAATAAATTCTATCTATAAATCTTTATACAGATGTATCTACCTATACCTATCTGTGTATATAGAAAATGTATATGTTTGTATAAAAGCCATATAGAGACATATAGAGGCATATATATATATTTACACATATACACACAGACTATATATATATAAAAAAAGAGATGTATGTAGACATATATAGCCATGCATAGACATTTATAGATATAAATGTAGTTATGGATCTATAGATATATATTTGGTTATCTACTGGATTACCTGAATAGATACATTTCTATAAACACATAATCTATCCAGATAGAACAAAAAAGATGTAGAAAGCTTGAACAAATTAATAACAGAGATAGAATATGTAATCAAAATTTTTCTAACAAAAAAAGGCCAGCATTACATGGCTTATAAAAAATAATTCCACCTAACATTTAAGAAAGAATGAATATGAATTATTTTAAGCTGTCCTCTAAAAATAAAAGAAGGAACACTGAAAATTCACTTTATGAGGACTGCGTCACTCTCATTCCAAAGCCAGACAAGGATGACGTCAGAAAATAAAACAACAGAACAATATTTCTGATGAACATAGATATGTTTATCCTAAGTAAAATACTTTCAAACCAAATTCAGCAGCACACTGACGGGATCATATACTGTAACTAAAAGGCATTTATTCCTAGAATTAAAGGACATTTCAACATACAAACATTAACCAACTTAATATATGACATTAGTAGAAGAAAAGGCAAAAACCTCATAGTTATCTCAAAAGATTAACAAAAGGCATTAAAAAAAAGTAACATACCTTCATGACAAAAAAAAAAAAAAAAAAAAAAAGAGTCAACATGATAGGTATAAAAGAAATGTACCACAGCCCAATAAAGGCCTTATGTGAAAAACCCACAGTCAACATCATAATCCGTAGAGAAAAAGTGAAATATTTTCTTCTAGGATTCAGTACATGGCAAAGGTGTCCACTCTTATCCCTGTTATTTAACACAATATTAGGAGTTCTTTTTTTTTTTTTTTTTTTTTTTTTTTTTTTTTTTTTTTGAGACGGAGTCTCGCTCTGTCGCCCAGCCCAGGCTGGAGTGCAATGGCGCGATCTCGGCTCACTGCAAGCTCCACCTCCCGGGTTCACGCCATTCTCCTGCCTCAGCCTCCCGAGTAGCTGGGACTACAGGCGCCCACAACCGCGCCCGGCTAATTTTTTGTATTTTTAGTAGAGATGGGGTTTCACCGTGGTCTCGATCTCCTGACCTTGTGATCCGCCCGCCTCGGCCTCCCAAAGTGCTAGGATTACAGGCGTGAGCCACCGCGCCCGGCCTAATATTAGGAGTTCTAAACAGAGCAATCAGGCAGGTAAAAGAAACAAAAACATCTACAGCGAAAGATTGGATGTAAAAATATCTTCGTTTGCAGATGACATGATTGTATAAGTCAAAAACCCTAAAGATTCCATGGAAATCTGTTACAACTAATAAAGGAATTCAATAAAATTATGAAATACAAAATCAAAATACAATAATCAGTTGCAATTCTATACACCAACAACAAACTATCCAAAAGGGAAATAAGAAACCTATCCTATTTGCATTAACAATAAAAATAACAAAAATTTAAAATACTTAAGAATCAACTAAAGAGGTAAAAGACCTATACACTCAATATTATAAAACATAAATGTAGGAACTTTCAAAAGACAAAAATAAATAAAAATACATTCCGTGTTAATATATCGGAAGTATTAATACTGTCATAATGTCCATACAAACCAAGGCAATCTACACACTCAATGCAATTTCTATCAGAATTCCAAAGGCATATTTTTCAAAAATAGAAAATCATTCTAAAATTCTTATAGAACCACAAAATCCCTGAATAGCTAAAGCAATCTTGAGCAAAAACAGAGCAGGAGATATCATGTTTTTTGACTTCATATTATATTACAATGCTATAGTAAAGAAAACGATGTGGTACTGACGTATAAACAGATACATAGACCAATAGGAGAAAAGAGGGAATGCTGAAATAAACCTACATATTTAGAACCAACTGTTCTCCCATCAGGGTGCTAAGAACACATAATGGAGAAAGGATAGTCTTTTTAGCAAATGGTGCTAGGAAAATTAGATATCCATATACAAGACAATGAAACTGAGCCCCTATTACACAACATACATAAAAATAAACTCTATATAGATTAAAGACTTAAACATAAAACTTGAAACCATAAAACTCCTAGAAAAAAAAAACATGGAAAAAGTCCTTCCAGACATTTTTTTTAACAATAATATTTTGGATATTATACCAAAACACAGGCAACAAAAACACAAACAGACAAGTGGGATTATATCAAGCTAAAACAGCATCTTTGCAACAATGGAAACCATCAACAAAATGAAAAGACAACTTACAGATTGAGAAAAAAATGCAAATTATATATCTGACAAGGGATTAATATCCAAAATAAGGGATGCTTACAATTCAATACCAAGAATACAAATAATACAATTAATAAATGAACAAAAATCCACAAAACAGAAATTCACATGGTCCATAGGCATATGAAAAGGTGTTCATCTAATCAGAGAAATGCAAATCTAAACCACAATGGATATCATCTCACATCTGTTATAAGAGTGACTATCAATAAGTGTTGGCAAGGATGTGAAGAAAAGAAACTCTTGTATATTATCTCACACCATACACAAATATAAACTCAAAATACATGACAGGCATAAAGGTAAAGCTTAAAACTGCTAACTGATACAGCCCAAATGGAAAACAGCACGGTAGTTCCTCAAAAAACTAAAAATATAAATACCACTTGATTCAGCAATACCAATCTTGGGTATGTACTCAAATAATGGAAAACAGAATCATGAAGACAGCCCTCAACTCCCCTTTTAATTGCAGCATTATTCACAATAGCCAAGATATGAAAACAGCTTAAATGTCCTTCAACAAATGAACACACACACGTGCGTGCGCAGACACACATACATATTATTCAGCCTTTATAAAGAAGAAAATCCTGCCATTTGTTACAACATAGAAAGAGCCAGAGGACTCTCTACTAAGTGAAATAAACAAGACACAGAAAGAGAAACACTGCATAATCTCACCTCTATGTGTTACCTAAAATAGTTAATCTCATAGAAACACAGGGTAGAACAATGGTGGCCGGGGGATAGGGAGAGAGGAGAATAGGGTGATGTTGGTCGAAGTGGACAAACTTTCAGTTACACAAGATAAATAAGTTCCCATGATCTAATGTATAGCATGGATTAAAAGCACTGTATTATATGCTTGAAATTTACTAAGAGGGTAGAGCTTAAATTATGTCTTCTTATCATACACACAAAAAGAAAGCAAAAACTATGTACAGGTGATAGATATGTTAGTTTGCTGGTATGGGAGGATAATTTCATCAACAATGTATATGTTTATCAAAACAGCAAGTTGCAGACCTTAAATATATACAATTTGTATATGTCAATAATATATAACTAAAGTTTTTAAAAATAAAACAAAGCTGTGAAAAAACAACAACAATTAAATCCAAAGGGCAATGGAATGTCTTTCTAGTGCTGTGAGAAAATAACTCTCTAACAAGAGTTGTACACCCAGCAAAACTATCCTTAAGAATGACAGCCAATAAAATGTATTTTCAAATATCAAAAATGGAAAGTGTTTAGCACCCCTAGACTTACATTAAAGTAACTTTTGAAGGGTGCTTTCTGCAAAGATTGCCAAAAGTTCTAACGTGCAAAAAATAACAATGAGCATAAATATTGATCTGTCTATCTATTGATCTATGTAGTCACCTATCTATATAAATATTGTTCAGCAAATAATGCTAATGAAGTAATGATAATTATAAAGTAATAATTTTTAAATGTCTGGTATATAGTGATTGAAAATGAGGAAGATCAGAATGCTAGATGGCAAGATCATTGAACTGTGAAGGCAAAATTAGAATTAAAGTGTTCTAGATTGCATTTTTTCAAAGGTGTGTTTGTTTATATTTATTTTTTCAAAAGGTAGATTTGTTTACATTTTTTCAAAAGGTAGGTTAAGGTATTAACTGCTGTTTTCTAATTATTCATAGTCAAACTCCAAGGGTAATTCTAACAGTAAAACTTAGCTGTGTATCAAAAATATGTCATCCCTCTTTCAATATTCTGGCCAATGAGCAACAGTCCAGCTAGAGAATACATTTCTCAGTCCCCCTTGTATGTGGTCATGGGACCATTAGTGAACACTGAAATGGGTGTAGAAGTAGTACTACCAATTTCCACGTCTGAATTTAAAAAACAAGGTGCCTTTTTTATTTTCTATTTTCCTATCATTCACTGAATGCAGAAGAAAAGGGAAACTAGCAAGATAAGCCCTAAGAGTTAATAAAATGAGCCAGCCAAAAGAAGCATGGGGCCGGGTGCTGTGGCTCACACCTGTAATCCCAGTACTTTGGGAGGCCGAGGCGGGCAGATCACGAGATCAGGAGATCAAGACAGGAGATCAAGACCATCCTAGCTAACACGGTGAAACCCTGTCTCTTCTAAAAATACAAAAAATAGCCAGGCATGGTGGCGGGTGCCTGTAGTCCCAGCTACTCTGGAGGCTGAGGCAGGAGAATGGCGTGAACCCAGGAGGTGGAGGTTGCAGTGAGCCAACATCATGCCACTCCAGCCTGGGCAGCTGTGTGAGACTCCGTCTCAACAACAACAACAACAACAACAACAACAACAAAAGAAGCATGGGCTTTGAATTATAACATAAAATAAAGCTGCTTATTGATTAGGAATGTTCACATTATACTGTTTCATTAGCAAAATTTATCTTTTATTGTATTGAACAACTGAAATTTTGGGGTTTGTCACATTAGGTACTATTATCCTAACATAGATTAACCACTAAAAAAATGTAAAAACAAAACCAGTCAAGTAGGAATATAAGAATGAGGAATAGGAACAAATGGAAGAGAATAAAAGAAAAATAGAAATAGTGAAACAAGTAAAAAACATCAGGTATTTTTAAAATATAAGTAAACACAATAGAATGTATATGAAAATTAAGTGAATCACTTTCAAATGTATGGTTCAAAAGAGAAAAGCACAGTAAAAATTTAAAATAATTGTAAAAGGAAAATAATAGTATATTATCCAAATGTGCGTGGTATAACAAATGTGGTATTTTAATGTTAATAACTTTATTTTTGTTACAAATGATTAAAAATTGAACATTAATGACCCAATAATCAAACATAAATTTAGATAAATAAAAACAGAATAAACACAAAGAAATCAGAAGGGTTTAACAACAGGCAGATATTAATAAAACAAAAATATACAACACATAATCAACAAATCAAAAAGCTTTTGATTTCAAAAAGACCCATGAAGAGAACAGGGCTCTGGCAAGTTTGATTTTAAAAAGTGAGAGAGAAAACCCAAATAAATCATGTTAAAAATAAAAAAGACGATACAAGGAGATACTGTAATGATTAAAGTTAATTAAAAAATATAAATAATTCCATGAAAATGATTTGGACTCTTTTAAAATTTAAAAACTTCCTGAAGAAAAATATACTTATAAAATATGTATTAAATAATAATGAAATCAATTAAAAACTTGGAATAGTCCATTAGAGATAATCCATTAAAAATATTTGCTGCACATGTATCCCAGTACTTGAAGCATAATAAAAAAATATATATTTGCATAATGTGAATACAACACTGTGCAAATATGACTTTACAAGTAAGTCTCCAGTTTCTCAGAAAAGATTATACGAAGTTCTTTTTGAATGTTTTTCTCTTCCTTTCATTTCCAGATTGCTTTAGAAGCTTTTTTTGTGTTGATTTTCAACATTATCTTGTATCTCATTGAGTTTCCTCACAATCTATGCTTTGTATTCTTTACTGGACATTTCTAAGCTTTCATTTGTTTACTGACTATTGCTAGAGAGCTAGTGTGATCCTTTGGTGGTGTCATTACATTCTGATTTTTTATGGTACCAAAATTTTTCTGTGGTTACTTCTCATCTGGAGATGTTGGTGTTTCTAATTTCTATAGTTACTTTTATTCAGGTAGGACTGTTTTTGTCTTTTTATTTCTTTCTCTAAATATTATTATTATTATTATTTTTCCTTTCCTTTTCCCATTGCCCCCCTCCCTAGTGTGTGTGACTGTAAGGAACGCTGGATAGGGTTCATTGATTTTGCTTCTACAGCCCTATGCTCTTCTTTCAGCAGGTTTTATATTGGGCTGTGCAGTTCAACCTACAATCCAGTAGGTAAAAACTTACAGGTAAGAGCTGCCTGTGACCTGTGCAGCTGAGTATATACTTGATCCTTGTTTACTGTCTGTTGCTTCATGCAATGGCCTAATTTGCAAAATGCCCAGTAGTCTGACCTCCCTGCTTAGCCCCAGAGTTGTGAGGTTACAACGGTTAGGGTCTATCTACAGGTCTCCTCATGGGAGGCAAAAGCAACTGCACTGAGAAAGCATTTGCTGCATGACCACCAAACACTCAGAGGTGTGCCTAGGCCTGGACCTGGGGAATTACCTCAGCCTCAAATTCTTTGCATAGGAATCGGGAGTGGCATAAACTCCTAATCCAGAAGTAAGCACACCAAATGCCTGGGGATCTGCCTGGGCATGTAGCAGAGAAGGCCCCCCTGCATGAGGATCTCTGAACAGGAAGGGTGAGGTGGCTCAGGCTACTAATCCAGGCAAGTTGGTGTTCCAAATGCTTGGAGATTTGCCTGGGCATGGGGCAGAGAGGGTGTCACTGCACCACAATCTATTTCTTAGAAGGGTCAGGTGGCTCAGTCTGCTGATCTAGATGAGGGATTGCTCAAAATTCCTGGAGATACTTTTGGGCCTGAAGCAGATAAGGACTTCTTGCACAAGGATCTCAGCACAGAAATTGTAGGTCAGGTCAGGCTGTGGATCCAAGTGAGTGGGTACTCCAAATGCCTAGATACCTGCCTGGGCATGGAGCAGAGAGGGCCCCACTGCACCATGATCTATGTCCATGAAGAGTGGGGCAACTTGGGTTGCAGTTCCAGAGAAGTGAGTCCTCCAAATGCCTGGATTTCTGCCTGGGAGTGGAGCAGAGAGGGGCCTGCTGCAGCAAGATCTCAGGGGAGCAGTCAGGGGCACTCAGTCATGGGACACATAGATTGGGGCTAGGTCATCAAGGTGGCTTTGGCTGCAAGGTTCACAGCCCAGGAGAAATTGCAGCTATAGCAGCTCTCCTCCTGCCCCAAGATTGAGATGGGGGAGAGCAAAATTCTATTGCTTACTGCTGAGGCACTTTCCACAGTTCTGGCTATGAATGCCCTTACCCATCTCCAAAACGAGCACTGAAATTTCTAACCTGAGACTAAAATGTTTTCATGGCCACACTGCCGGATCACCAAAGAATGGCTAACTTTGTTGCACCCAGATTAAAAATGGTGTTCTCCTCTCAGTTCCAGTTCTGGAAAAATGCCTGCAGCTTTTCTTTGTGTCTTTTCCTCACAGCATCTCCAAGCTTCTTCTCAGGTTAGCTCTTGTCTTGGGAAAAAAAAACTGTTCTGCTTCGGCCTGGGTGGCCTCAGATCTCCAGTGTAAATGTGAGTCACAGAGAAAGACTCTCTTTCTCTCTCACATACTGTGGTTGCACTCGATTTTATCAGCCAGATGCCATCATAGGAGTTGTTTGCCAGTTTCCTCTACTCTCCTGATCTGGGGTGTCCTTCATGATTCTGGTGGATTCACATTTTCCTTTTTGAATTGAAGCTCACAGAGTTGATCTTTATGCACTATCTTGTTATTTCCAAGTGGCTGAGGCATGCTAAATGCTTCTAATCCACTATCTTGTGGGAAAAAAGTAGAAGACTCTGTTTTAAATGATATATTTGTAAATTTCTATCTTTCTAAAACTTTGTTATTATTGTATAGACATTTAGAGGGGTTTTGTTTTGTCATGCAGTTTGATCCCATTTCTGGTCTACATTCCAAACTCTCAACATTCCTAATAATTCAATAATGAAGTACTTTCTCAATATAAACATTAATATCATGTGTGAATTACAAAAGTTTCTGTATTTTTTGTATATTCATTGCATTAAAAAAAATTACCAGATTGACCATAACAATCAGTATGATATTCAGTAAATGCAGTGATACACACATTATTCTCTTGATGTAAATAGGATCTCACCTTTAATAGTCATGTTTATTATACATTTTGATTAGGCAACATATTGTCCAGTTTAAATGTTTTATTATATTCATAAATTTCCAAAAGGTTTTGACATGAATTAATATTAAATTTAACCAATGCATTTAAAAAAAATTTAGATAATTTGTGAGATTTCTCCTGCAATCTGTTAGAAATAACATTTAAAGTTTTTGTAATGCTAAATTACCTTTGGATTCTTAATGGTAACTTGACTATGACATACATTCATACAAACATATACATACATACATATGTGTGTGTTTCTATTTATGTAATTGGTTTTTTGCATTTTTTGTAATTATTGTATCTATGTTCATGAGGTAAATTTACACTGAATAACAATTTTCTTTCCCTTGTACCATATTCTTTATCTAAATATATATTCAAAAGAATATGTAAAATATATGGTACATATAATAAAATAAAAATGATTTATATAATAAACATATAATATAACATATATAGAGAGAGACACACACAGACACACACACTATTTAAATCAAATCTCCAGTTCTACAATGTATCCTTCTTTATTTTGCTGCACATTTTTGAAGGTTTAACGGTATGGACTACTTTAGTGGACCTCCCATCTTCTGGCTTCTAGTAGACTTTGATGAATGGAAGGCTCTGACAAAATATCAGAAGGTGGGAGAAAGAAGAGTTACTTATTCCTCTGCTTTCTTCCCCATTGGTTTATGGCAGATAGTTTTGTTCCTCTATCAGAGACCACAAATCCTCGCAGTCTCTCTCTCTCTCTTTCTCTCTCTCTTTCTCATTCTCGCACCTCTCTTTTGTTTGTTTTTGCTTTTTGGCTTTTTAAAATTTTTATTTCTGTAAATGCTCCTTTGACTTACCTTTTCATTCTTAATGGTGGTAATCACTTCCATTTTGGTTTCTCTAGACTGTATTCATATTTTTAAAATTAGTTTTAATATTAAATTTCTGAGAAACTAGTTTAAGTGTAATGTCAGATTTCTGAGATCCTTACTGATACAGTAATTTACCCCCAAAGTGGTCCCATAAAACAGATTCTCAAAATGAGATTCTGGGATTGGTTTGCTCACATATTTGAGGACCCCCCAGGACAATCTCCTTGACCAGAAATAAATTGGGCAGTAAGTGACTCTTTGACCATTATGGACTTTGACTTAACCTGATTTAAACACCATACAATTGGATATGTACAGTAGCATAGTTGATATGGTATATATGAGACCTTGTTGGTGCAAGTCTGAATGCACAAGTAAACCAAACAGATAGGAGGCTCAGACTCTTAGAGTACCTACTCCTGTTACTTTGCTACCTGACCCATGGCTCATACCAACTGCCTTATAGGGGATATTCCCTTTTACCAAATAATGAAGGAGCAAAAGAGTAAAGTCCTAGTCAATAGGTAGATTTTCATGACAAACCAGCCCCATTGATGGCCACTGCACTATGGTCCTATTAAGATGTGGTCTTGAAAGATAGTATTGAAGGGAAATTCTCTCAGGGAGCATAAATTAGATATGTATATATTTTGCAGAGTGAAGTCCTAGTTTATAGGTTGATTTTCATGACAAACCAGCCCCATTGATAGCCACTGCACTATGGTCCTCTTAAGATGTAGTCTTGAAAGATGGTATCGAAGGGAAATTATCTCAGCGAGTAGTAATTAGATATGTATTTTGCATGGAGGGAAAGATTATCTCAAATATGGATTTATAATGATTTATAGGCAGTGACTAATGATTTGGCTGCTTAATCAGGGACTAAAAAATGATAAGATTTGAAGAGCAATGACAAGGGGGTGAGGTATTCGATGGATCTCTCAGAATAGGTACATAGTATGATTATATTTATGAGCCGTATAACTGCCCACCAGAAGAAATCTTCTGTGGAACATGATCGTTAATCAAGTGGACAAGGTGACCTATTCTGAATGTCAGTTAGTCTCCTTCCTTGGTCACCCTGGCAATTATCCAATGAGATTATGAAACAAGTGTCTGTGGTGGCAGGAATAGAGGCTATGTATGTGCTCCAAAACTTGAACCATTTTTCACCAAGGTCAAAAAATAATAGTAATTTCTATTCATTAATAAGGAAATTAGAACAATGGTAAGATAATCATTAAAAAAAATGAAAATACAATGTTTAAGGAATTTGACAAAACCCAGGCTTGTTGAGTACACAAAATAAGGAACAATCTCAGATATTATAGTGCAATTAGGGAAGAGAATGTGTTTACAATATGAATCCATATGTAAAATGTTTATTCCTTTTGATATATTAAAAAAACTGACTTTTAGAAGGTTACACTAAGGGAATAATTGCACATATTCAAAATTATGCACACATAAGGATTCATCTTATGATGTTTTTAATAATATTAAAAAGTTGAAAAATCATCTAAATATCCCTTGATAGAAACTGACTAAAGGAATTCTGGAACTTATACAATATATAGCTATTAAAAATTATTAAATATAGTTCTGTTTCCTGAAAAATGTACTAATCATATTGTTGACTAAAGAAAAAGTTTATAGAACACCAATTATCTTATTTATGTAAATTTCTATTCGGGACTTTTCTGCAAAAAGGGCAAGTTTTCTGGTAATTTTTATTTTTTCTTATAATATTCCTGACATTTTGAATTTTATAACGAACAGATATTGTTTTTAACAAAGCATCCAAGATATTTTTAAAGGAAGAAAAGATTGTTTTCAAAAATGTGCTGTTTAGAAATGTGTCATACAATCCTACTGGATTCGTACTTTATTAGTAGGAACACATATACAATGCTTTCCACCCTGTGCAAATTATATTATTCACTTCCGATTATTCCAAGGGCAAAAATTTTTAAAAACATCTCTACCTCTAAGTCATTATTATTCACTTCATTAAAATTGCTGCTTATATATGTGTTTTTTATTACTATAAATATATCTGCAAAGCAGTTACTTTATGTTAAAGATCATATCTTTGTTATGTGTTTTCCCAGCTAAGTTTCTAGGGAAGAGGTCAATTTAAGTGACACTATTCTCATGCAAGGCAATCTTTTAAAATTTGTTTTAGGCCTTCTGAAATGACTGATTTGGTATGATTTCTGTTATATCAGACCTTATGTAGTATACTGAAATGCCAGGGGTTTGGTATAGATCCTTTTGCTCACCACACAGAAAGTGAATCACTGAGACAATTACTGCCGGGAAGAAGGCGTTTTATTCAGATGACGTCAGCAGAGTGATGGGAGCCAAACTTCAAATCTGTCTCCTTAGCTGAGTAAAATTGGGGATTTAGATAGTGGTGGAGAAAATCTAACTATGTGTGGTGGGGGGGAAGTAAAATAGGGACAAGAAAGGAAGCATTCATGATGAATGAGGGGTCTGGTGTCTCACTGTCTGGATACGGTAATCCGATGAATTTTAGTTCCTTGCCCGAGGGCTGGTTTCCTGAGGAAGGAATTCAGATAAAGTAAATGTTTCAAGTTTTAAGATTAGGGAGTGTCAATTTCCATGTTTACTTAAAAAAATCATTAATATCATTTCTATGGGGACATCAGGCTGGTTTCACTTAGGGATTTTAAATTTACTGTATTTACTATATCTTGTTTTGTTGTTACTGTTAATTATAGTATAAAAATAAGCCTGTGATTTTTATACTTTTGTGTAAATAATAATTAATTGGGAGATTATTAAAAATTAAGATCCTTGGCTCTATCCCAGAGATTCTGATTCAGGTACAAATTATCTATGTATTGAGTAAAGACCACTGGACATATTTGAGAATAGGAATGAGATCATGCCTCTCATTCTTGTACTTTTTAGCATGCCTAGAGGAAGGTATTACTCCCTATAACAAGGCTAGTAAGATTTTCCCAAATCTTGAGTTGGGTGACCAGTATTTACTTTTGTCATTATGGTTGGATTTTATGTATCTCTCAGAAAACCAGTTATAAATATGCTAAAAAATAATAACCCAAAAGTCTATATAACAAATATTGGTTAATGCATTGTTATAATTATTTTGCCATTGACATGAATGATTCCCTTGTCATGTATTTTCTAAACTGTATAATATTTGTATGGTTTATATAACTGTCATAACTCTATTTTATGAGCCGAGTATTACTTATAATACTTGTTCTCAAACTTGGATGCATATTGGTATCACCTTGTGAGTTTAAAACAAATTACTAATATCTGGGTCCTAGAAAGTGATTTTGATCTGTCAGGGTGAGGTCTGACATCAAGGTTTTTAAAAGATTTTCAGGTAATGTTAATGTGCAGCCAAGGTTGAGAATCACTCTTTTGCAAGACTGGAAAAATAAAAACCCAGAATTGCCACAACCTGGACTGAGTAGGATTTTATTTAATTACTTATAGTACTGGACTTCTATTCAGTAAATCTACTTTATGCATTGCTATGTGTTCATCTCTCAGATCCTGCTCCTCTGATGTTTTTTTATTCAAAATAGTTACCATTTCAAAGGCCGTTGACTCAATCCATACTTTAGAATATAAGTTTCTCGAGGATGCAAAGGTTGCCTTATTTCTATATACTATGGATAGGTCTTAGGTCTTAGCTAGGACCCTGACCTTGCTGTGTCCTGTGGGCACTTCACAAGTGCTATAAATAAAGATGAAACCCTTCTCCTTGAGCTGAGGACAATCAACAAGAATCTGACTTTTCCCCAGGGACTACAAGTGAATGTAGTTTGAAAGAAAAAGAAAAAGGTTCAACTGTGGATCAAAGCTCTGTCAGGAAAGAGGAAGACTGATGATTATCTCTTTAGTGTCATATTTGTGCTGGGAAGTTAACCTCTCTTAAGAACCAAACACTGTTTGAGACAGGATTGTCTTCTGGAAGAACTCCAACTAACAACAGCCCTTCACCTTTTGCACTTTAAAGAACTCAATACATTTTGTATTCTGTATGTATTTTTAAGGCTGACTGCAGGGAGTCAAATTCAGTGTTCAAAAACAGGATTCTACTTAAGTTCTGAAAGCCACCGCTACGAGAACCATCTTTCTCTTCTTTGCTTCATTTTCCTTTTTACGTAGACCAGCAGAAAACTCACATTGCTTTGTCTCTCATTCAACTCTGAATATCTGTGTTTCTAATATGACAAGAACTAGTAAGTACTAAGTTATCAGAGCAGTCATTAAGAAGAAAACATCTACAGTTCATATTATTTGAAAGACACCCAAATGTTGAAAAAACCAAAATATTATTGAAAGGGAAAATTGATGCATAGCATGACAAAGGAATAATGCGTTCAACTTAATCAAATATTTGTGAAATATTTATCTCTCATATATTCATATGCATATATACACACATATATATGTACATAAAATATTTAATTCATTCTTTCTTTCCTTTATTAACTCTTTATCAAGCCCTTACCATTTATCAAATAATTTTCTAGTGAAGAGTGGGATGCATTTGCAAATGAAATAGGTCTCTTTTTTAGAGAGCTTATATTCATGTAAAAAAAAAGAAAATAAATATATTTTGAGTATAAAAGTTAGAGTTCACTAAAGAAGTGTGGATTGGATACAAAAATTTGAACATTGTCAGCATATAGGTGTTATATAAATGCAGGATGTGAAATTGCATTCTCAAGAATATTACTGCGTATAGAAAAGAAAAGTCCACGGACTAAGCACTTTGGCACCGAGGAGATATGCAGAAATCAGCAAAGAAGGCTGACAAGAACCAACAATGAGGTAAGAGGAAGATGAAGAGATGATCGTGTTTTGGAAGCCAAATGAAGAAAATGTAAGAAATGTGTTGAATAGTGCAAATAATTTGGTAGGATGAGGACTGAAGTCTAGCCATTGGATTGGGCAATGTTGAGATAATTTGGGGTCTTCACAAAAGACATTTCAGTGAAATAATTGGGATAAAAGACTGAATAGATGGTGTTTAAGAGATAATCATAGGAAACAAAATGAAGAAAGTGATTATATACAACTATTTTAAAATAAATCTCACAAAAATACTATGAGCATTTATTGATGCGTATTAGGTCAGTCAGAAAGTTATTTGGGGTTTTACACTTTTTAAGGACGATAATTAGAAATGTTGAAAAAAATAGTAAAGAAAACATTTCCTCATTTAAAACTTACGTTTAAAATTCCATTTTAATGAAGATATTTAGTATGGCATGTTAAAATTATGGACCACAGTTTAGTTTTCTATGAAGCCTCGATCTCACAAGAAGTTTAATAGAGGACATTAAAGAAATTATTAGGGCTTAGAGGAATTCTTCCATTTTGGAAATACATTGAGTACCTTCTGTTGACATAGTTTGTCAATAATTTTATGTAATTACTTTGTATAACAAGAAAGCCTGCTGGAACTTATTTCCAAAGGGAAAGCATAATGACTCTCTAAATTTAACTAACCTTTTCTTCTAAAATAGTATTTTTAAAACAATATACGCAGGATGAAACTTTAAAGGTATCTTGGGAGGCTGACACAGGCGGATCACAAAGTCAAGAGATGGAGTCCCTCCTGGCCAACATGGTGAAAACCCATCTCTACTAAAAATACAAAAATCAACTGGGCATGGTGGCATGTGCCTGTAGTCCCAGCTACTCGGGAGGCTGAGGCAGGAAAATCACTTGAACCCAGGAGGCAGAGGTTGCAGCGAGCCGAGATCCCGCCACTGCACACCAGCCTGGTGACACAGTGAGACTCCATCTCAATAAAATAAAAAAAGTATCAATATTACTGCTCAAACTGAAGCTATGCTTAGTATCTAACTAGTATAGCTCTTCACCTTCAGAATAACATGACTCTGTATAAGCCCTTCCACACTTTATTGTTTCAGAAATGAGTAAAGATCCTGAAAATAGGATTAAAAAGAGTCATGAAGGCCTTTAAGAACACTCAGTGGAAGTTAAACATAATGTCTTTGTATGCACTGGTTCATAGTCTACTCATGTGTTGCTTTTAAAATAGATGAAAGGGCATTACCAGCTGTTCCCAAACTGATACAACTAACTTAAGGACAAAGAAATATATGATTGCCATGGACTGAATGTGTTTCCTCAAAATTTATATGTTGAAAAATAACCCCCTTATGTTGTGTTTAGAAGGTGGGGCCTTTGGAAGGCCATTCAGACATGAGGGTGAGACACTCATGAATGGGATTGAAGTCCTTATAATAGGCTGAAGAGGCTATCGTTGTCCCCTTCCACCATAAAGGGACACTGCTAGAAGGCATCAAATATGAACCAGAAAATAGCTTTTACCAGAAACCAAATCTGCCAGCTCCATGATCTTGGACTTTCCAGGCTCCAGTATTGTGAAAAATAAATTTCTGTTGTTATAAGCCACCGACTTGTGGTACTTTCTTATAGTGACTTCAACATCATATGGTAAGACAGAAAAATGAAATTGGCGTAAAGGTATTGCCCACCACTGTTATATGAGACACTATAGAGCAGTGTTCAAAAGCACAGGCTTGGGCTGGGCACGGTGGCTCACGTCTGTAATCCCAGCACTTTGGGAGGCCGAGGCAGGAGGATCACAAGGTCAGGAGTCTGAGACCTGCTGGGCCAATATGGTGAAATCTTGTCTCTACTAAAAATACAAAACAATTAGCTGAGCATGGTGGCATGCACCTGTAGTCACAGCTACTCGGGAGGCTGAGGCAGGAAAATCACTTGAACCCAGGAGGTGGAGGTTGCAGTGAGTCAAGGTCACACCAGTGACTCTAGCCTGGGCGACAGAGCTAGATTCCGGTTTTTTTTTTTTTTTTTTTTTTTTTTTTTAAAAAAAAAAGCACAGACTGTGTAACCAGACTGAATAGTATTGAAAACTGACTCTGTCATTTGAAGATTAAGTATGGAGAAATACAAACACAAATAGGATCTAATTGCTGCCTTTAAAATATTTGAAAGTGGTTGAAGAGATAATATTTCTATAGAAGGATTAGGATTATTCACAGTATAGTGTTTGGGACATGATGGGGAATGTCTGCTTTTTAGGGAAAGTTCACTATCTTAATAAATATATTTTTTAAATATATGAAATAACTAAATTAATAATACAAGTTGGTTAGATCAGATATGCTCCTATTGTATTTTCAAGAGGTTTTAAATTTATAACTTATTACACATAAAAGAGTTCATTCTCTCTAAACTCAGTACCCCACAATTATTCGCTCCATACAATATTTTTCTGCTGTGTAGAAAATTAAAACTACAACTGAACAATTCATATTCTTATGAACCTATCTAGAGCTATGCCCTTAGAAAACTTTGTACCCTTCAAAGGGTATGTTTGGAGTGGAAGAAAGTTAGAAAGAAAGACAATATGTGATGTTGCTAACGTATTTTTCCTGAGTTATTTTGAAACCAATCTCATAATCTTATAGACAGTTTTTTTTGTTGTTGTTTTAATAAAAATGGAAATTTGCCCTTCTCGCCTTAAAGCTTATAACTTACATTTGCCTTATCTGAGATCCTTCCTCAGGAAACAATCCTTGGGCCTCTCAAAAGCATCAAAGAGCTCCCCTCGCCCTAAATGTTGTTTTCCTAACTGACCACTGCTTCTTGTTGACCAACTCCTCTTTCCTATTATTTATTTATTTTTAAAATTTTTAAAATTTTTAAAATTTTTTTTTTTTTTTTTTTTGAGACGGAGTCTTGCTCTGTTGCCCAGGCTGGAGTGCAGTGGTGCAATCGTGACTCACTGCAAGCTTTGCCTCCTGGGTTCAGGCCGTTCTCGTGCCTCAAGCTCCCGAGTAGCTCGGACTATGGCACCCGCCACAACGCCTGGCTAATTTTTTTTTTTTTGTATTTTTCCTGGCTAATTTTTTTTGGATTTTTAGTAGAGATGGGGTTTCACCATGTTAGCCAGAATGGTCTCGATCTCCTGACCTCGTGATCCACCCGCCTCGGCCTCCCAAAATGCTGGGATTACAGGCGTGAGCCACGACTTTCATTTTTTTCTTCCACAAACACACCATTATTCATTTTCACCACTATGAATACGGAAAATCATAATACTTTCCTTGGTTATTCTAGAGTCAATTATATATCTATTATTTTAGAGGTGTGGGAAAGGCCAAGCACAACAGGGAGTTAATACTATTGAATTAACAATGTATCTCCCAAGTTTATAACTGACATTGTCAGTAACAATTTCCACAAGGAAAGAGCATGACTGTAGCAAGCCCAAAACACAAAGTGCATGTCATATACAATAGGTAGCATGGTATTGCCAACACATTCATTTTAGTCTTGTCAGACCCTAAGCAGAGAACACAGTCTTTCGTGTTTGAAATTCTGATCTGCTCAACTGGGACTTGATTTTTTTTTTAAGCTATTATATTTTTGGTAGTTAAACAGCAATAGGAAACTAATACAATGTCTAACTCAGAAAAGTTATCAGGATGCTTGATAGAAAGGTGTTTTTAAAATAATATATAGAAGAAAAATATATTCCTTTTCCGTTTTCCTTTTTTTTTTTCTGAGTTTTTTTTCAGCTTAGGTAGACTATGCCTTTGAAGAAATCAGAAAAATAAAGAAAACTACACATTCTCCTTTTGAGGAAATATTATCTGTACATTCTTGAAACGCGGGCCACCATGAAACATGACAGTTGATTTTGTCAGCTCATTTGACAACTTATTGCCATAATCCTTCTTTGTTACATTGATAGCCTGTCTAGAAAAAAAAAAAAAAAGTAAAAAGAAAAAGAAAAGCCATTTCAGAGAGTGCCTCTAGGTCAGAGGTATATGCTGTAGTTTCCTAACCTCCTGCCAAATTTTTTAACTTTTCGGAACTCCTGAAAAACAGGTTATGTCAAGTTTAAAATAAGCATTTCTTGGCCTTTTGTCCCAGAATAAAACTCATAAGCTAACCTCAGTTTGCTTATACAACCCCTAAATCTAAATTTAATCATCTCTATGGAATTAATTTAGGCCCTCCGTAGTCAAAAGAAAAATCAGATGGCCCTCTGGCTCATATCCTTTAGTTGGCTCAAATGTCAGGGGCATAATTGGATTTTTAAAAGCACGTATCTTCCAGCAAGTACTGTGTTGTTACCATATTTAATAAATTATGATAAACTCTTCTAAAGTCTGTACAGTGCTGGATATGGGAAAATGGCAAGAGGAAGGAGTTGAAGGAAAATTTATTCATACATGGAATTACCGAAGTGAAAAACTTGAAGGTTTTCTTAATTATCCTTAATAGCTATATTAGCAAGCTGTGACTGAAAATACTTAATTTTAATGAAGAATATCTGTTTTGTATGAAAAGAAAACTGTTCTGTTTAGTGACTATCCATGCTTCAAACTAGTTAGTATTAGGTTAGGCAATTAAACTGCCAATTTCAAGTTGAAATATAGACATTCCCGTTACAGGAATCAAGGGGTATTCTGTCAAGGAAGGAGACATGATCACTTGGATGTAGACTCCTGTGTTGAGTTGTCTGCTTTATTATGTAGAAGCTGGGGAAAGCGGTAGGATTGACAAGCTCAAAAAACATTATTCTTTAAAGCAGGCAAATATAAGACAAATGAATTATTTCTTTGTCTAACTCTGTGTGTAAAACTCCAAAGACTAAATGGTTTGCCAAATATCTAATAAAGTCTTACTATGTACCTAGCACTCAAAAAGATAAAATGGCTTTGACTCCATATGCAGAATTAGCTGCCTTTCTGCACCTTTGTATTCTTTCTAGCCTTTTGCTAGAAAGTTTATTGCTTTTCCTTTTACTCTTCTGCAGTTATTATGACTTGGTGTAAATTCTAGAAGACCAAAAATGAAATTAGTTTTAGATTTTACTGAGGTAATTCTTTCTAAGGCAGACTTCCAGTGAGTTGAGTTCAAAAGTGCAACATAAATCTCAGGTCTATCTTACAGATTTCAACCCTTTCATTCTCCATTACCTGACTTTGAGTCAGTGACATCACAGGCATTACAGGTACTTAAGGAACCATTTCCCTTTTTCAGGAACTAATCAAGTTTTACCCTCCCACTCCCCCACCCCCAACACTTATCAATTTAGGCAAAAGAACAAGGAGGAGTAGAAATGAGAACAATAGAATAACTACTTTTTATATAATTAAAAAATTCTCGTAAATTCCCAGTTACATCTCAGGAAATTTGTTTCAGTGTTTGTACACAACAACCTAGCTGTTCTTTGGTTCATCTGGCTTAACTTTCCTCGACAGAAGCCAAAACAAAAGCTTTCTTGGGAAAAGTTTATTGCAATGATTGAGTCATTTATCTGTAGTATTCAAGAGCTCTCCTCTATTTTTGAAAGGATCGCTAGTTATTAAGAGCCCTGAGATTCAGTTCCCAGAAGTAATTCTATACTGTTTCCCCCTGGGTTACATCCCATGTATACCTTGAAAACCTACTTTAGTCCCATTCATACTTCAAAGCCTTGCTTATTAATGAGAGGTGAAGCCAGCTGGACTTCCTGGGTGGAGTGGAAACTTGAAGAACTTTTCTGTCTTACAAGAGAATTGTAAAATTCACCAATCAGCACTCTGTAAAATGCACCAATCAGCACTCTGTAGCTAGCAAGAGGATTGTAAAATGCACCAGTCAGCACTCTGTAAAAACACACCAATCAGCACTTGTAGCTAGCAAGAGGAATATAAAATACACCAATCAGTGCTTTGTAAAATGCACCAATCAGCGCTCTGTAAAACGCACCAATCAGCAGGAACTTAAAGTAGCCAGACTCAGGGAGGATTGAAAATAGGGCATCCTGATAGGATAGAAACAGAACATGGGAGGAGACAAATGAGGGAATAAAAGTTGACCACCTCAGCTAGCAGCAACAACCCACTTGGGTCACCTTTCACACTGTGGAAACTTTGTTCTTTGGCTTTTCACAATAAATCTTGCTGCTGCTCACTCTTTGAGTGTGTGCCACCTTTAAGAGCTGTAACACTCACTGCAAAGGTCCGTGGCTTCATTCTTGTCAGCGAGACCACAAACCCACCAACAGGAAACAACTCCAGACACATTAATTTCATAATTTTTTAATAATTCTAATTTTCAATCATATTTTTTCTGTTTCTCAATTTTGTTTTTACCATAGATCCCTGGCAAGGCCTAAGAAATATACTCTTTATTGATCAGCATTTGCCCTGGAGAGCCAATGTACAGCTTGTCTCTCATTCTGTTTATTTGCTTATTAACATAAATTGCACATAATTAGAATAATGATACCTCATTGTTCATAAGAGTTTCTCATCTTTGGTGTATATATGACTTTTTAAATTTTACATTTATATATGAATATATGTACGTATGTGTGGATGCATTGATCTATCTATGTCTATTGATCTATGGATCTATTGTCTCTCTATAATATACATATGTGTGTGTAGGGGGGAGAGAGAGAGAGACAGATCTATAAATATAAAAACCTGTGAATCCACTACAAACATGAGATGTATATTACTAACAATATCTTGTATCTACTCATATACATTCTTTGACAGTTCTTACAGTTTACAAATAAGAAAGTGATCACTTTTTAAAATCTCACATTGGTCATTTCACCATTCCCTTGCTTATATCCATGTCTCTCTCTCTCTCTCTCTCTATCTATCTATCTAACTACCTATCACCTATATCTATATCTGCATCATCTATCTCTCTATATCTTTTTCATAAATACACTAGTTTCTTTTTTTTTCCAGTCATTCTGGTCTACATTTTTTTTTTTTTTTTTTTTTCGAGATGTAGTCTCACTCTGTCACCCAGGCTGGAGTGCAATGGCACAATCACGCCTCACTGCAACCTCCACCTCCAAGGTTCAAATGATTCTCCTGCCTCAGCCTCCTTAGTAGCTGGGATTACAGACATGCGCCACCATGCCCAGCTAATTTTTGTATTTTTTGTAGAGGTGGGGTTTCACCATGTTGGTCAGGCTGGTCTCCACCTCCTGACCTCGTGATGTGCCCACGTGGGCCTCCCAAAGTGCTGGGATTACAGGCATAAGCCACCCGTGCCTGGTTGCTTCATTGTATTTCAATATGGTAAATTTGTAACAATTAATAAACCCATATTAATATGTTGTTACTTTATTAAGAGTTTTTCAGTTTATCTTAATGTCTTTTTTTTTTTTTTTTCAGTTCCAGAGTCCCATCCTGAATACCACATCACATGTAGTTACTATGTTTCCTTAAGCTTCTTTAAACTATGGCCATTTCCAAGACTTTTCTTCTTTTTAATAACCATGACAGTTTTGAAGAGTGCTAGTCAGGCATTTTATAGAAAGTCTCTCAATTTGTCTAATGTCTTTCTCATCATTAGATGGAATAATGTGGTTTTATGAGGCAGATCACAGAGAAAGTGTGCCATTTTATGTATCATATCAAAAGAACATACTATCAACCTGGTTTATGACTTTTGATGTTCACATTGATCACATGGTTAAAGTAGTGTTTATTAGGTTTCTGAAGTTTAGAGTTACTCGTTTTCCCACTTTCTATACTGTTCTCTTTAAAACGAAGTTGATATGCACAGCCCACCCATAAATAATGAGGAGTTATGTTCTCCCCTTTTAGGATGGATTATCTACATACTTTATTTGTACTTTGTGTGAAAATTTGTATCTTCACACCCATTTATAAATTTATTCAATCATTTATTTATATTTGTTTTTGGACTCATGAAGATTTATACTTTAAATTACAATTTGGTACTACTTTATTCATTGTGTTGTTCAAATTGTTCCAGCATTGGCCATTGGTAACCCTTTCAATGGGTGCTTCTGTTTTTTGATATACCCCCATCTCTCTATATTTTTTAACTGACCACTTTTTTTTTAACTTTCTGGCCTTGAAAGATTCTCCAGACTCATTTTGTGTATTTCCTGCCCAGTCCTAAAATCAGCCAGTTCTCTGAGAAACCCTGGTTCTTTTATTGGAGGATGGTATTAGAAATTGAGATTTGGGAACTTACGTATGTCATTTGCTTCTGAGATATTGCTTCTTTTAGGCCCTCTCAGCTAATGGGGAAAAGAAATATATCTGTACTTAATAACCTGTGTAAATACACGTATCTATAAATACTTATATGTGTTATCTGGATCTATATTCATATATATATGTGTGTGTGTGTTGAAATTTATATATATATATATATATATATGTTGAAATTTAATTGTCATTGTGATGGTGTTAGGTGATGGGGCCTTAACAAAGTGATAGGCTATGAGGGCTCCATCCTCATAAATGGATTAATATCATTACAAGAGGGGTAGGTTAGTTATTGTGGGAGTTGATTTATGAAAAGAGGATCAATTCAGTTCATGTCTCTCTATATATCAAGTGTTTACTTCTGCCTTCCATCCTTTCACTGGGATATTACCCACACCAGATGCTGGTGCCATGCTCTTAAACTTCCTAGCCTTTGGAGCCATGAGCCAAATAAACTTTTCTTTTTTGTTTGAAGAATTATCCAGTCTGTAGTATTCAGTTATAGCACCAGAAGTGGACTAAGACATCTGAAAATGTCTTAATTTCTCTCTCATTTTCAAAACACAGTTTTGCTGAATAAAACTATTGGTTAACAATTTTCTATTTTCACCACTTTAAATATATCATTCTACTGCCTTTTTCCCTCCAAAGTTTCTGCTATGATACCCACTGTTAATCTTATTGAGAATCCCTTGTATATAGTCAGTTACATGAGTTTCTCTTGCTGGTTTCAAGATTCTCTTTTGGCTTTTGAATATTTGATTGTTCAGCATCAGTCTTCTTGGGAACTTCCTGGATTTGTAGATTCATGTATTTTCTCAAATTTAGAGAGTTTTCAACCATTAATTCTTCAAATACTCTCTGTACCCCTTTATCTATCTGTCTTTTCCTTTTGAGATTCATGTGATCTGTATAGTGGTCCTTTAAATGAAGTCCCCTAAGTATTTTAGTTTATGTTTACCCTTCTTTATTCTTTTTTTCTTTTTCTTCTCACACTCAATTATTTCAAATGACTAGTCAAGTTGTTGATTCTTCCCTCTGCTTACTTGTATCTACTGTTGAATCCCTTTTGTGAATGTTTCAATTCAATTATACAATTTTTTAATACAAGAATTTTGATTTGGTTTTCTTTTTATAATTTCTGTAGTTTTGTTGACATTTTCATTTTGATCTTATATTGTTTTTCTGATTTTTATTATGACATGTCCGTCTTTCCCTTCAGGTCTTTCAGCATAAGGGAAATACAGTTACTTTAAACTTTTTTGTCTAGTAAGTCAAAGCCTGTGTTTCTCTAGAGACAGTTTTTGCAACTTGATTGTTTTTCTTTGTTTGTTTTGAATGGATCAGGTTTTTCTGATTTTTGTATGCCTTATTATTTTTGTTGCTGTCAAAAATTGAATACTCAAAAAAAAAAAAAAAAAAAAAAGCAGATTCCTCTCTCAGTCTTTGAAGACTGGCTCTGAGCCAAGGAAGTCATTCTCTAACCAGTAGAGCATTTTTTGAGCCTTAGAATCAGCCTGATATGAGGCTGAAGGTCTTCTCTGGTCTTTTCTGATCAGGAGTCTCAGATTAGACTTTTAAAAAAATTCATCCTTATGCGCGGTATACAGCTGCTTTTTAACATCTTCATTTCCCAAAGAGGTTCAACTCAGCTTTTGCGAAGAGATTTAGATTGTCTATTGTACATATCTACTCATAATCTTTTAACCCCAGGTGCCTGTGGTTCTTTGTCTGCCTGCAGTATAAGATCTGTGCCTGCCTCTTTCAACTATGTTGCCCGGACTGAGCTCCAACATAAGATAAAGAGGCAGCTCCCAGAGAGGTTAAAACATTAGAAATAATATCTGTTCTGTGTCCTTCAGTTTGAGAAAGAAAATTTAAAACTGGGTTGCAACATCCTGCAGACCAAGACCATGCTGCACCAGGAAGGAGGTGGGACAAGTTTGAACAAAATCACTTTAAAACTTACCATTATTTTTTAAATTTCTTGATTGGATGTTCCCTAGTTGCTGTAGACATTTGACTGTTTTTCAGAGCTCTTACAAAGTCTATTTCATCAGTTTTTTGGGCTTTTGTGTGTGTTGCATTGATAGAAGAACAAGATCATGGAATTTCCTGGTCAACAATTTTGTTTATGTCATTCTTAGACTTTGATTTATGTTTATAAATATTATATGCTTATAAAGCTGTGATAAAATTTTCTACCATAGAAGGGGGAATTTTCTTTTTCCTTGTAATTCTATCAATATTTGCTACATACACATTTTATGAAATTTTTAGATGCTTATATAATTAGAATTGCTTTATTGTCTTGGTGAATTAAATTTTTATAATTATGTAATTTTCCTAATGATGCTTTTTACATCTCTGTGTTGTATGGTATAAACATGAAACACCACATATTTTTAGTAATTTTATACCATATTGATTTTCATCCTTTTTTTCTCAACTATGTGCATTTCTTCTGTATGTTGTTTCCTTACAAAGAACATAGGGCTGGATCTTATTATTACTGTTGTTGTTTCTATTGTTATTATTATTAACATTACTCAACCTTAATAGCTGCCTTTTAAAAGGTCAATTTATTATAGTTGTTGTAAATATCGAAATATATAGATTTCTTTCTAACATGGTAGTTTTTTATTTGAATTTGACTCACTAAACATCTTTTATGTTTGTTCTTTCTTAACACACATATACAAAGAAACAAACAAGCACAGATATCTACATTTATGCCTTCTTCCTAATTGGAAAATACTGTTAGATGCTTTCATATTCTTGATCTGTCAACAACCTGTGCCCTGAATATTATGCTGTTGTTTTGTATCATTTAAATTCTAGATAACTATGAATATAATCTCCCCCCTCTTTTCTTTGTTATTAGATATATTTGTTGACAATTAGAAAAATTATCAAATTATTTAACCAACTTTACCTTGCATATCTCTTACAACATCTGTTCTATATGTTCATCTTATAATTTGGATAGATCCTCCAAAAAGATTTTCAAGGTGAGTGATTCTATTGCAAATATTCTCAGGTCTTCATGTCTTTGTAAGAATTAACTTATCCTGGCCTCTACTAAACACCTATTTATGTGTTTTCTACTATTCAACTAGTTTTTAACTTTTTGTTTGTTTTGTAACTTCTATTTCTTTTACCACTTTTATTTTCCTTTTGAGAGGTGAAACCAGCTGGACTTCCTGGGTCGAATGGGGACTTGGAGAACTTTTCTGTCTTACAAGAGGATTGCAAAATGCACCAATCAGCACTCTGTCAAAACGCACCAATCGGCGCTCTGGAGCTAGCAAGAGGATTGTAAAATGCACCAATCAGAGGTCTGTAAAATGCACCAATCAGCAGGAACTTAAAAGTAGCCAATCACAGGGAGAATTGAAAAAAAGGGCATTCTAATAGGACATAAGTGGAACATGGGAGGGGACAAATAAGGGAACAAAAGCTGTCCACCTCAGCAGCGGCAACCCACTTGGGTCCCCTTCCACGCTGTGGAAACTTTGTTCTTTCGTTCTTCACAATAAATCTTTCTGCTGTTCACTCTTTGGGTCTGTGCCACATTTAAGAGCTGTAACACTCACCGAGAAGGTCCACAGCTTCATTCTTGAAGTCAGCGAGACCACGATCCCACCGGCAGGAACCAACTCTGGACACACTTTGGGAAAGTTTGTTAATATTGTTTCTCAATTCATTAGTTCATTTTGTATATGTATTTATTCAACTATTTATCCTACAGTTTCTAGTTATTTCTGAGTTCTTTTTTCTGTTTCATATCATTAAAATTTTTTCTTTTAATTTTTAGTATACATATATATATGTGTGTGTGTGTGTGTCTTATTATAAATTCAGATAATCATTTTAAATGACCAATGTGGTCTATTCTCTCCATCTTCTAGTATATTTGTAATCCAGTTATTTTTTAAAGTAGTTATACTTCTCAGATTTCTAGTTTTGCCTGTGAAACTGGAATAAGTCTAACTGGAAATGCATATCACACATCAAGGGCTGGCCAAATTTCAATCAGTGTCACTCACACCCTTTCTCCAATAGTACACTCAAAGAGAAGGATAGGTGGATTCTTAGAGTAAGCAGCCCCAAGCACAGAAAAAACATTATCGTTCACTCCAGTTTTATATCCATCTATAGGGAATTCTTTAAGTCAGTACCTTGCTTTAGGAACCTGAGGGAAAAACAGAATTGAAGAAGGTATGCCCTAGATCAGAAGTGTGCAGGAAATATTCAGTGGAACAAATACACCCCAGAACTAACTTGGTTTTGTACAGGATTTTTACTAAGAATGGCTTATACATTTTAAGGGTTTATAAAAATAAATAATAATGTCATGTGACAGATCTATGTGGTCTCCAAAATGTAAAATATTAAATATCTGGCCCACTACAGATAAAAAGTTTCCTTATCCTTATCCCAGGTTTTAATCAAATGGCTTTAGGAGTTTGAAGAGGAAAGAGAAGAGTAAATGTTTAATGCTTGTCAAACTTCATGAAAAAAAAAAAGCTTTTGCACTATTTTGCCCATGTGGACTCCTGGCCTAAGGGATGCATCTTTGTCACAGAATTTCATAGTGAAAAGGCAGGTGTTGATTAAAACAAGGCAATGGCAGGGGATACTAAGGAGCAAAATTCAACTATTCTAAAAAACATATTCAGCTCTGCATTCTCCATGTATATACAAAAACACACATTCCCATCAATTCAAAATGACTTTTATTTCCCTAGGATGTTTCACACAGTTGATATTTACTTTCCTAAAAAATGTTTAAAGATGTTTCATTTATTTCTTCCAGGTGCTTCTTGAGGGATTGAGACACCAGCTCATGTTAATTCACCATTTGGAGAAAGAATGGAATTAAGAATCATACTTACTTTAATTTGCTAAATCCTGCCACATTTTTTTTCTTTTTTCTCTAGCATTGAAGAAAATTGAAACAGGTGTTATGCTCTCAAACTAAAGATAATTTCCAACTTGTTACCTGGTTACCAACAAAGAAAAACAAGAAACATCTTAATCATTCCAGACTCTGCCTGCTTGGGCTCTGTCACTCTTTATATGTGTTACTTTGGATGAGTTACTTAAAGAGTTATCTGTAAAATGTGAGTAATAATAGTAACTAATTTACAAAATGGAAATAAGAATCAAATGAATGTTTTTACGATACTTACCACTGTGTTTGACATAAGTGTTACTAAAGTGTTTATTAAATAAACATAATAAGAAAATATAAACAATTTAATATATTACTATATAATCTTGCATTTCAAGGGTTTTAATAAGGCCACTTACATTGTGATGACCCAAATATTTGCCATCTTATTACTCTTCTTTTTTGGGAAGTCAAATCTAACTTCTTGTTTATAATATGAGTTTAAGTCACTCTGAATTTACAATTATGTCTTGTAATGGTTAATTGTATGTCTCAACCTGACTGGTCATGAAGTATCCAGATTAAACATTATTTCTAGGCCTGTCTACGAGGGTAATTCTGAGTGAGACTAGCATTTCATTTATTGGATTCAATAAAGTAGATTGGCCTCTCCATAGTGGGTGGACATTATCTGATCTACTGAGGCCTTAAATATAACAAAACAAGGAATGATAAATTAGGCTGTTTTTTTCTGCCTCACTGTTTGAGCTAGATCATCTCATTTCATCTTCTTTAGCCCTCAGGCTGGCTGTGTTTTCATTGTTTCAGCAAATTAAGCCATCCCTGGATACCTAGTATGCAGCCATTGATCTGGTAAATGACTTTTCTCCAAACCTGCCCCTATGGCTGATCAGAAGAAGTTTGCTTTCAGCTGGCAAGGCCACAAGTACACCTTCACTGTCATACCTCAGGGTTATATCAACTCCCTAGCCCTCTGTCAGAATTTAGTTAACAGGGATCTTGATCACCTTTAGCTTCCACAATATAGCACAATGGTCTATTACATTGATGATATCGTGCTGAATGGATTTAGTGAGGAAGAGGTACTGCCTACTCTGGACTTATTGAGAAGACATCTGTATGTCAGGGAGGACAGGAAATAAATCTCACTAAATTCCATGGGCTTTCTACCTCAGTCAAATTTCTGGAGGTACAGTGGTATGAGTGGGGCCTCTTGAGATATTCCTTGTAAAGTGAAGGATTAGTTGCTGTATCTGACCCTTCCAACAACCAAGAAATAGGTACAACTCCTAATGGACCTTTTTGGATTTTGAAGGCCACATATTCCTCATTTGAGTGTGTAGTTTCAGCCCATTTACCAAGTGACTAGAAAAGCTGTTGATTTGGAGCAGGACTTAGAATAAGAGATGGCTCTGTAAGAAGTTCAGTACTAAGTGCAAGCTGCTCTTCCACTTGCACCATATGATTTAACAGATAGGAATACTATGTGAAGCCCTTGGCTACCTCCTCATAGGTGCAGTGGGGGTCTTTAAAATTTTGGAGCAAGATCCTGTCATTCTCTGAAGATGACTACTCTCCTTTTGGGAAACAGTTCTTGGCCTGTTACTGGGCTCTAGTAGAGACTGAATACTTAACCATCTCCACCAAGTTACCATGTAACCTACGCTGCCCATCATAAACTGGGTGTTATCTAACTCAAAAACTCATAAAATTGAGCATGCACAGCAACACTACATCATCAAACAGAAGTGATGTATGAATTACTTGGCCTGAGAAGATCCTGAGACATAAGTAAGTTACATGAAGTAGTGAGTCTCTTGTCCTTATTCCTACTATACTACTTTCTCTCGTTTACCCTTTACATATGACCTCAAGGTGAATAACGTATGATCTGTTGACAAAGGAAGAGAAAACTTAAACCCCGTTTACATCTGCATAATATGCAGGCATCATTCAAAAGTGGACAGCTGCAGATCTACTGCCCTCCTCTGGTATATTCCTGAAGCACAGTGGCAAAGGGAAATTTTCTCAGTGGGCATAACCTGGAGCTGTGCACCCAGTTGTTCACTGGGCTTGGAAGAAGAAATGGCCAGAGGTGCAATTACATACAGATTCATGGGCTGTGACCAGTAGTTTGGCTAGTTGGCCAGGGACTTGGAAGGAACATAATTGTAAAATTGATGACAGATATTTGAGGAAGAGGTTTGTGGTTAGACCTTTCTGAATGGGCAAAAAATATGAAGGTTTTTGTGTCTTATGTGATTACTCACTAACAAGTGACCTCAGCAAATAATTTTAGTGGTATAGTGGATAGAATACCCATTTTCTGGATACTAGTCAGCCTCTTTCCCCTGCCCCACTATCGTTGCTCAGTGGCTCACAAAGTGGCCATGGCAGCAAAAATGGAGACTTGCTTAGCAACATGGCCTTTAACTTACCAAGGGCAACTTGGCTATGACCACCACTGAGGGCCCAGTCTGCCATCAAAAAGAACTGAGTCCCCAAGATGGTACCTTTACCCAGGGTAATCAGCCAACTACCTGTTGGCAAGTTGATTACATTTGACCACTTCCATCAAGAAAGGAGCTGCATTTTATTCTTCGTGGAATAAACACTTACTCTGGAAATTAATGTGCCTTCTCTGCATGCAGTTCTTTTGCCAAAACTACCATTTGGGGACTTACAAAATGTCTCAGTCACTGTCATGACACTCTACACACTGTTGCTTTAGATCAAGAAACTCAGTTTACAACAAAATAAATGTGACAATAGATAGGTCCATGACCACGAAGTTCATTGGCCTTACCGTGATGCCCACCATCTTGAAGTAGCTGGCTTGGTAGAATGGTAGAATAGCCTTTTGAAGACTCAGTTACAACGACAGCTAAATGTAAACACTGTGCAAGACTGGGGAAAGAAGGCTGTGCTCTGAATCAGTGTCCAATATATGGTGCTGTTTTTCTCATACCCAGGATTCATGGGTCCAAGAATCAAGTGGTAGAAATGGAGTGACACTATTCACTAGCATCCATAGTGACCAACCAGCAAGATTTTGCTTCCTGTTTCTGTGACATTATGCTCTGCTTGCCTAGAGGTCTTAATTCCTGAGGGAGGAATGCTTCCACCAGGAGATGTAACAATGATTTCATTGAACTTGAAATTAAGGCTTCCACCTGGCCTCTTAGGGCTCTTCACATCTCCGAATCAACAAAGATGGAAGTTACAATGTTGGCTGAGATGATTGATCCTGATTACCAAGGGAGATATTGGACTGCTACTCCATAATGGAGATAAGGAAGAGTATGTCTAGAATACAGGAGATCTCTTATGGCGTCTCTTAATATCCCCATGACTTGTGATTAACTCGCATAGACAACTATAGCAATCTAAATAGAAATCTGCAACAATCCATCTAAGCAGGACTACTAATGGCCCAGACCCTTCAACAATGAACTTTGGGTGCTTCATTGAACACCCAAACTTCAGTTGAGGTGTTTGCTGAAGTCGAAGAGAATAGAAAATAGGTAGTGGAAGAAGATAGTTATAAATAATAGCTACGACCATGTGATCAGTTACAGAAAGGAGAATTATAATTGTCATAAGCAATTTTTCCTTTATTTCCTATGAGTACATTCATATATTCGTGGGTGTGTGTGTGTGTGTAAAATCTTTTTTTTTTTTTTTTACTTTCTTATTCCCTTATGATGTAACATAAAATGTATTGATTTTAACTCATACAAATTTCATTTTAGTACTGTTGATTTTACATCATGTTACATCATAGTATTTAGGTTACATGATGTCAAGGAGAAGAGTAAACATCGACCAAAGAATTTGCCTTCCCTTTTGGGAAGAAGTAAGTATGTTTTTGTTTTTTTGCATGGTACTTGTATCATGTTAAGCAGTGTTATTATCTTGTTATAATCTTTACTTGAAGATGAAGTATCGTTTAAGGAGATGCATATGGGTGTCGAATGGACAAGGAGTGTAATTAGGATGGTTCATTTTATGTGTCATCATGAATGGCCATGGGGTGCCCAGATTAAACGTGATTTCTGAGTGTGTCTGTGAGGGTATTTCCAGTTGAGATTAGCATATGCACAGGTGGATCAGTAGATTGTGGATCCCCAACGTGAGTGGGCATCTTCCAATCTCTTGAGGGCCTACATAGAACAAAAGGGGCAGGAAAAAGTAACTCAGTCTTTTTTTTTTTTTTTTTTTTTTCCTGCTGCAATTACCGAAACATTTCATCTCATTTTCTTTTCTCAGACTGGAAATTATACCCTTGGCTCCACTGGTTCTCAGGCTTTTAGTCTAGGACTGAATTATTCCATTGGCCTTCTTTGGATTCCAATTTGTATTTAGCAGATTATGTGACTGATTCTCCACAGTCTCATGAGCCAATTCTTCATAATAATTCTCTGGATGCACATATACGTTCTGATATAGTGATAGATCGAGAGCCTATAAAACCAACAGGTGATATATATATGTGTATATAAATATACACACACATACATACACACACACACACACACATATGTATGTATATCCTCAGAGAACCCTAATACATGTCTTATACTTAAGAATATATTTTTGCTAAAATGTTTCATCTATGAAAACAAACAAAATGTCCTATCAGACCTTATAAACATTTAATTTTCAGACTTTTTTTTTTTTTTTTGCAATACTAAATCCCAAAGCTAAAGAAGTATTTGCAGGTGTCTAAAACATGCCTTGATGATGTATACTGAAGTGGAAGCAATTCCCAAGCTTCTTTGAAATATCTGAATAATCTCATGTGTGATTTTATATTTTTCAATAATTGCTTTTTATTATGATATTTTATGTATAGATATAGTTGTGAAGTCTAAACATGCTCAAAATAGCACACATTTTATCGTTTATACTTTCTAATAATTTACTATAATGCCCCAGTACTTATTATTTAATAAAGCATGGACATATTTGGATAATTCCTTTAAAGAATAAAGATAATTAAATAACAAATTTACTATGGTAAAAGAAAGAACCATATGAAAAAACGACCATTTAATAGGATTTATAAAGTGTATTTCCAAAAAGACTCCAATTACTTCTAAAAGGCTCTGATTACTTCTGGAATAATATAATTTTAGTTTCATGAGAACCATTGTGATTTAAAATAAAATGTGAATATTTATTAATTTTGAAAAAGTAAAGCCTGTTAGGCTGTCTTACATTCAGCAGCAAGACATTTTATGACAAATATTTCAATACATATTTTACAACATAAAAGAACAATGATGAAAAATAAAACCTTGCACAAAAAAAAAAAAAAAAAAAACTGGTGTTGACACATTAGTATTTTGCTAACCTCTAGAATTTGTCTTTTCAATACTCAGTATTTACATAGTAAAATATATTCTCAAAGAGCTCTTTGATCTTTAATTAGTTAATTCTTATGACACTTTTATGAGATAGGTCACAACTTTGAAGAGAAAATAACTTACCTTTATAAAATGACATCAGAGTGTGCCCAATAGGAATCTACAGTAATTCAGGTGCCAGGTAACTAAAGATTAAATCATTGATAATTCTCTGAGGCTAGTCATGCTGTCTATTATTCCTTTTTATTTTAAATACTAAATTTCTATATAGCAGTATCAAAAGCAGAAAATGAAGCAGTAATTGCAAGGCCATTTGTTTCTAATTTAGGAAATTAACAAAGACTGAGCAAAACTTTTGTATATAAAATAATGTGGCTTTGATTATCTTAACTCTGTATTTCACCTCTTTCCCAGGTAACTGAATGTGGGCATTATAGTTAACCTCTCTGATCGTCATTTCTCATATGTTAAAGTAGTTAACATTATATCTTATAGGAGTATAAAGAAGATTAGACAAAATATATCTAAAGTAATTAAAGAAGTACTCAATACTCAATAAATGTTATTTCTGTTGTATTAATGACATGATGAAAATAACAATGAAACAGAGGAGGAGGATAAATAAAAGTGTAATAACACAAATTATAATTTCATGGTTACTTCGTTTCAACCTTTGACTACTCAAGTTGAGCTTTCTCAAACTTTCAGATGTTTACAAAACAAACCTGTTTCTGTTGAGTGCTGCTAGTCACCTAGGCTTGTAATCCATTTTGTTCCAGAAGTAGTACCTAGGTTAACAGGGAGAGAGGAACTGTGATACAATACCTGGTAACAGATTTATTATACAATTGGGAAATGAGACTGATGTGGTTTGGCTCTGTGTCACCACCCAAATCTCATCTCAAATTGTAATCCCCACCTGTCGAGGGAGGAACCGGTGGGAGGTTATTGGATCATGGGAGTGGTTTCCCCCATGCTGTGCATGTGATAGTGAGGGAGTTCTCATGAGATCTGATGGTTTTAAAAGGGTTTGGCAATTTCTTCTTTTCTCTCTCTCTCCTTCCTGCTGCCATGTAAGATGTGCCTTGCTTCCCCTTCAACTTCCACCATGATGGCAAATTTCCTGTGGTCTCCCCAGCAATGCAGAACTGTGAGTCAATTAAACCTCCTTAAACATTACCCGGTCTCAGGTAGTATCTTTATAGCACACTAATACCAATACCTACTAGATACAATCTTTACAAGGCCAAGTAGGAAATTTATTTTTATTTTTATTTTTATTTTTTTTGAGATGGAGTCCACTCTGTCACCCAGGCTGGAATGCAGTGGCCCGATCTCGACTCACTGCAAGCTCCACCTCCCGGGTTCAAGCTGTTTTTCTGCCTCAGCCTCCCGAGTAGCTGGGACTACAGGCACCTGCTACCATGCCTGCCTAATTTTCGTATTTTTAGTAGAGACGAGGTTTCACTGTGTTATTCAGGATGGTTTCAATCTCCTGACCTCGTGATCCACCCACCTCGGCCTCCCAAAATGCTGAGATTACAGGCATGAGCCACGGCACCCGGCCGGAAATTTATTCTAAAAATTGCAAGAATGTAAAGAAGGAAGAATAAAACACTGTTAAGAACAAAGTTGGAGACGTAATCAACGGAAATAAAGACTTATTTGAAAGGCAGATTAAGACAATGTGGAATTAGCCAGAATCGACAAATTGACCAACAAATCTAATTTAAAAAGCTCAGAAATAGACCAAACATTTACATAAACTTTACATATGGCAGAGTTGGCATTGCAGATAAGTATTAACTGCACTATTTGAAAAATGGTGCTAGACAATTGGTTGTGTGGAAAAATAAAATAAAATGAATTCTTTACCTAAAACTATATACAAACTTTAATTCCAGATGAAATAATATCATATCTGTACAATTACGTTTTAAAGCTTTTAAGAAAAAAATTGCTTTATGGTCTTGAAGTGGGGAAGGTTTCATAAGCAAGACACAAAAACGGTTAAACATAAAACAAAAATCAGGCCTTGAAATTAAGATATCAAAAAGAAAAAAAAAAGTGACAAGCTGGAAGTACATATTTGCAACAAATAATCTACTGAAAGGTCATTAGTATGTTTGGTGCAAAAGTAATTGCAATTTTTGTACTTTTAATGGCAAAAATCTCAATTACTTTTACACCAACCTATAGTAATGATCTTTTGGCAGATCATTTGTTGCAAATATATACTTTCAGCTTTTCACTTTTTTTTCTTCCTAGTATCTTAATTCTATTAAGATAATATTAATAATGATAATTTGTATGCATAATATTTGTCTTACTGACTTTCAGAAATTTAGCCCTACCTGGTCCCACTGCTTCACCTTTTGCTGTCTACATTATACTCTCCACACAGCAACCAGAATGGTACTTTGCAAATATCATATTATACATCTGCTAAAACTGCAATATCTCCCCATTTCAGTTGCATTAAATCCAAAGTCCTGTTAGTTCTCTGAACTCATCTCCCACTATTCTCCCTCTTGTTCACTTTTCTTCCAGCTATACTGACTTTCTTGTTCTCCCATGAAAATATCCACTAAACGCTCCCTACTTGCATTTTTCACCCTATGACTGGAGTCTCATGAAATTCATTTAACACCTTTTGGGTTCTGATCAAAGGACACCTTTTCAATGCAATTTACTCTGACCACTCTATTTAAAATTGTTCTCATCCTCATTCCTGGCACTCGTGTCTATCTTATCTTGCTTCTTTATTCAAGTACTGTATTGGTTTGCCAGGGCCACCATAACAGAATGTCACAGACTGTGTGGCTTAGCCAACAGAAATTCATTTTCTCACAGTTCTGGAGGCAGAAATCCAGGATCAAGATGTTAGCGAAGTTGATATTTTTTCTGAGGCTGCTCTCCTTAGCCCTCAGAGAACCGACCTCTTACTGTACTCACATGGCCTTTCCTGTGTGATTGCTCATACCTGGTGTCTCTGTCTGTGTCCCAATCTCCTTTTCTCATAGAGAAACCAGTTGGATTGTATAAGGGACTATTCCCTACAGGCTTGTTTTAATTTAATTACCAATTTAAAAACTTTAACTCCAAATATTGTTACATCTGATGTAGTAGGTGTTAACACTTTAACATATAAATTTTGGGGGTCACAATTCCATCTATAGCAAGTGCTTATCACTTTATAACATAAAATATATTTATTATATATGGATGATTTTTTGCCTTTTACCCTCATTAGAATGTAAGCACCATAAAAGCAGGATTTTTTTCTGTTTTATTCTCTGAAGGATCCTAAGTATTTATTTCAATACTTATCATGTAGTAGGCACATAATATAAATTTATTGAATAAATAAAGAGATTTTTATGGAAAATAAATGGAAATCAACCAAATATAACAGACAATTAATGTTAATGATATTATACAAACAATATAATGAATATATTATGCTGTAATCAAACAATGAAGTGATTTTCAAATATTACTGTGAGTATGCATCTTCTGGGAATCTTGTTAAATGCAAATTTGTACTCAAGGATTTGGTAGTGGTGCCAAAGATTCTACATTTCTAACAAATTTCTAGGTGATCTCAATGTTGTTGGTCCAGGGAATGGGAACACACTCTGTGTAGTTAAGCCATACACAAGGAAGATGAATGTACCGCATAATGAATCTCAATGACTTATGTTCAGTGAAATAAACAAGTTACAAAATATTTGCAGTATAATTATGTTACTGTCAAAAGTAAGTAAAATTAAGTGATATATGCTTTAAGAATATATTTACATGTGGAAGAATTATAAAGTGAAGCAAAGGAATAATTAATATAAGTTTTAGATTAGTGGTTACAGCTGAGAGTGCAAAAGAGGGCTCAATTTGGAGAGAGATATTAAAGGGTTTTAGATATAATAGTTGATCCTGTATTTTAAGCTCAGTGATGAGTATATAATTACTTATTTCCTTTATATTTTTTAAACTGGGCACATATTGTAAGGAACGCTCTTTCATGTCTTGGAAATATTTTGCAAAAAAAGAGAAAGCAGCAGTAAAAGGAGAAAAATACTTAGAAAAAAGTAAAAGAATGTAAGTGAACAGACTGAAATATCTTTTATCCTTCTGTCTCAAACATTTATCAGCCTCTACTCAATACCGAGCCAGAGAGAAATTACAATTATTTTCTGCCAGTAAGTAGCTCTTGGTCTAGTAGATACAAAATATTTACAAACAAATACATGTAAAAAACAAATTAAAAGAAAACAAAAAAACATGTCTTGTGTACTTTCTAAGAAAGATTAAAACTGCATATAAAATTATTTTAAAGAGAGGACATCATTTTTTTAAAAAAGGTGCTTTGTGAACCACTATTGACATGCTTAGTTTAAATACTTTTGTCTATGATTGCTGTAGGTGGTGTGAACGTTTTGCAACTGATATGCAGAGGAGCAAAATAAGAGAATGTACCTAGTTAAAACAAAGTTTCTAACACTAATATGTTTAAAGTTTCTGTGTTTTAATATCTTTTGTACATTATGTGATCTGGCTTTCTAGGGATGCTTAATGCTTTCAAAAGTTTGCTGTCAGAAGTGCGGAGAACAGCGCAGTTGGGGAGACCCTAACCCAGTGGCGCTAGAGGAATTAAAGACACACACACAGAAATATAGAGGTGTGAAGTGGGAAATCAGGGGTCTCACAGTCTCCAGAGCTGACAGCCCCGAACAGAGATTTACCCACGTATTTTTTAACAGCAAGCCAGTCATTAGTATTGTTTCTATAGATACTAAATTAACTAAAAGTCTCCCTTACAGGAAATGAAGGGATGGGCCAAATTAAAGGAAGGGGTTGGGCCAGTTAACTGCAGCAGGAGCATGTCCTTAAGGCACAAATCGCTAATGCTATTGTTTGTGACTTAAGAATGCCTTTAAGTGTTTTTCCACCCTGGGCAGGCCAGGTGTTCCTTGCCTTCTTTCCCATAACCTTCCACAACCTTCCAGTGTGGGTGTTAGGGCCATTATGAACATGTTACAGTGCTGCAGAGATTTTGTTTATGGCCAGTTTGGGGGCTAGTTTATGGCCAGATTTTGGGGGGCTTGTTCATAACATGTCCCCCTTCTCTGATTTGCAAAGAGATAAAAGCAAGGGCAGCTTTGTCACGGTGAGCTACTTCTCGCAGGAGTCAGAATCCGCATCTGCAGACTATACAAAAGCAAACAACACAGATTAAAAGCAAAATCATCATTGAAATTGCAGAGCTTCAGCTAGCCATAAGTAGAAAGCTGAAACTGGATCCTTTCCTTACTCCTTATACGAAAATTAATTCAAGATGGATTAGAGACTTAAATGTTAGACCTAATATCATAAAAACCCTAGAAGAAAACCTAGGTAATACCATTCAGGACATAGGCATGGGCAAAGACTTCATGTCTAAGACACCAAAAGCAACGGCAGCAAAAGCCAAAATTGACAAATGGGATCTAATAAAACTAAAGAGCTTCTGCACAGCAAAAGAAACTACCATCAGAGTGAACAGGCAACCTACAGAATGGGAGAAAATTTTTTCAATCTACTCATCTGACAAAGGGCTAATATCCAGAACCTACAAAGAACTCAAACAAATTTACAAGAAAAAAACAAACAACCCCATCAAAAAGTGGGCAAAGGATATGAACAGACACTTCTCAAAAGAAGACATTCATACAGCCAACAGACACATGAAAAAATGCTCATCATCACCGGCCATCAGAGAAATGCAAATCAAAACCACAATGAGATACCATCTCACATCAGTTAGAATGGCAATCATTAAAAAGTCAGGAAACAACAGGTGCTGGAGAGGATGTGGAGAAATAGGAACACTTTTACACTGTTGGTGGGATTGTAAACTAGTTCAACCATTATGGAAAACAGTATGGCGATTCCTCAAGGATCTAGAACTAGATGTACCATATGACCCAGCCATCCCATTACTGGGGATATACCCAAAGGATTATAAATTATGCTGCTATAAAGACACATGCACACGTATGTTCATTGCGGCACTATTCACAATAGCAAAGACTTGGAATCAACCCAAATGTCCATCAGTGACAGACTGGATTAAGAAAATGTGGCACATATACACCATGGAATACTATGCAGCCATCAAAAAGGATGAGTTTGTGTCCTTTGTAGGGACATGGATGCAGCTGGAAACCATCATTCTTAGCAAACTATCACAAGAACAGAAAACCAAACACCGCATGTTCTCACTCATAGGTGGGAACTGAACAATGAGATCACTTGGACTCGGGAAGGGGAACATCACACACCGGGGCCTATTATAGGGAGGGAGAAGGGGGGAGGGATTGCACTGGGAGTTATACCTGATGTAAATGATGAGTTGATGGGTGCTGATGAGTCGATGGGTGCAGCACACCAACATGGCACAAGTATACATATGTAACAAACCTGCACATTATGCACATGTACCCTAGAACTTAAAGTATAATAATAATAATAAATTAATTAAAACAAAAAAAAGAAATTGCAGAGCTTCCAAGTGTTTTCATCCATTCTAATGGGTTACTAGCTGCTAATTTCTCTGCAGCTCCTTTAAGCACTCTAGTTCCTGGCATTAAGGTCAGGTGTGCCTGGGGTACTTTAAATATTTGTTCTTTTAATTTTGCTATATCCAAAAACAAGTTTGTAGAGTGTCCTTCTAGATGCTTTTTTATTTTTTCCTAAATTTTGATCTTATTAAGAGCATTTAATAGTTTCTGCAAATCCTTATGTTTAGCTCCTAGTGCGGGCCATATCATTTGAGGTTGAGGTGCCACTATACTGCCATGGTTCCAGATAATAGGAACTCTTGCCGTACTTCTTATCATTTCTACCATCTGATCATTTTTTTCAAACCATCTGAACATACGGTGACCATGGCACTCAGACTGAGAGGTGCAAATTAAGCTAAATGTCCCCTTAGGGGACCAATTAATAATGATTCCGTAGGAATCATTGTGCAGCACCTCTGCCTGTTCTGCAAAACAATCTTCCTAAACAAGTACATTCATTTTTTCTAACTGGGTCCAATCCTGTTTACAAATTGTTTTTTGAAGGTGATATGCCTCAATTATAGGAGCAGATTTATTATGGTAAATACTGAGATTAGAAAGCATGTGTAACTGTGTCACAGAGTGATTGCATCCAGGCATTATTGCCAGCCTTTGTTGAAGGAATACTCACAGCAGTGGTGATAAGCTCTATCATAGCTACCATTAAATTATTCATTGTCACTGATGGTCCCCTTTTCCTCAGATTTTCTTCTGCAATCTGTGACAGCTTCTTGATCTGTCCCCAGGTGGGTGGTTGTGTCAGTTCAATGGGTGTTGCTCATGACAGTTGGGGTCCTCCTCAGTGCCAGTCTCAATATGGCTGCAACCAGGGGGTCCTCGGGATCCTCCCGGAGTCTCTTCCTTGGCATCTGGCTCATGATAAGGTTTCAGGTGTCTTGATGGTATCCACATTGGCTGTTGATTTTGGCCTGGAGAAATACAAGCATAACCTCTACCCCAAGTTATTATTTTACCTATTTCCCAACTTTTTGTTATCAGATCTCTCCACCAAATCAGTTGTTCTGTTTCTGTCTTTGAAGCTGGTTTCTGTAGATGCTGTTCAGTTGCTGATAACATCTGACCTTTGGGCAGGCTCAAAAAATTTAAAGTTAATAATGCTAGGTTCAGTTGCATCTGTGGGGTTCCATATTCTCTGTCTCTCCCTTTCTGCTTTTGCAATTGCTGTTTTAGGGAGAGATTCATCTTTCCACTGTGGCTTGTCCTTGAGAATTGTATGGGATACCAGTAATATGTTTAATATTCCACATAGAGAAAAATGTAGCTAGAGCTTGGCTAGTATAGCCTGGGACATTTTCTGTTTTAATAGAAGCTGGAATGCTCATCACCACAAAACACTGCAAAAGGTGATGTTTAACACAGGCAGAAGACTCTACTGATTGGCAGGTAGCCCAGACAAAGTAAGAAAAGGTGTCCACACATACATGTACATAAGCTAGTCTCCCAAACGAGGGAACATGTGTGACATCCATTTGCCAAATAGAGTTAGGTTCCAGTCCTCGAGGATTAACTCCTCCTGTAAAAGATGAGGAATGTACCATTTGGCAAGTTGGGCATCGCTGGATAATAGTTTTAGCTTCTTTCCAGGTAACACTGTATCTGTGTTTGAGACCAGAGGCATTAACATGGGTTAAGAATAATAGTTTTAGCTTCTTTCCAGGTAATACTGCATCTGTGTTTGAGACCAGAGGCGTTAAGATGGGTTAAATTGTGAAAGTGTCTAGCATTAGATATCACAGTAGCAACTAGGCGATCAGCCACTTGATTCCCTTTGTTCAAAGGTCCTGGAAGAGGTTTATGAGCTCTAATGTGAGTGATATAAAAAGGATGCGTTCTACTCCTAACTGCTATTTGCAATTGGGTAAATAAAGTCATCAGTTGTTCATCTGTATGAAAACGTAACTGAGAATTTTCAATTAACTGTGTGGAATGAACCACATATGAAGAATCAGAAATCACATTAATAGGCATATCAAAAGCAGTCAATACCTCAATTACAGCTACAAGCTCTGCTTTTTGAGCTGAAGTATAGGATGTCTGGAAAACTTTATTTTTTGAGCCAAAATAAGAAGCTTTACCATTAATAGACCCATCTGTAAAAACATTCTCAGCTGCTTCAATTGGCTTAAATTTAGTTATTTTAGGGAGAATCCAGTTAGTTAATTTCAAAAACTGAAACTGCTTCATTTTAGGACAATGATTATCGAGAATATCCACAAAGTCAGCTAAATGGGTTTGCCAAGTAAGACTATTTATAAAAGCTTGCTGTATTTGTGCCTTTGTGAGAGGGACAATAACTTTTCCAGTATTATATCCATGTAATTTAACAATCTGAATTCGTCCAATCCCTATCATAGTAGTGATTTGATCTAAATAAGGAGTTAGAGTCTGTGAATTAGCATGTGGAAGAAAAAGCCACTCTACTAAGTCCTGTTTTTGGACAATAACACCAGTAGGTGAATGCTAAGTTGAAAAAATTAGCAAATCTAGTGTACTTTTTGTATCTATTCTATTTATCTGAGCCTTATTGACTTACTTTTCAATCAGCTGTAACTCAACCTCAGCCTCCTTTGTTAATTGCTGAGGGCTGGTGAGACTAGGATTTCCTCTAAGTATAGAAAACAGATTACTCATGGCAGAGGTAGGAATGCCTAGAGCAGGTCGTATCCAATTAATATCCCCTAGTAATTTTTGAAAGTCATTTAATGCTTTTAGTTGATCCCTATGTATGGTTACTTTCTGTGGCACAATGGTAGTGTCATTTACTAAGGTACCCAAGTAGGAGTAAGGAGTGGTAGTCTGAATTTTGTCAGGAGCTATAATTAAACCAGCATGAGAAATTGAATTTTGCAAGTGATCATAACATTGGAGTAATATTTCTCTAGTGGGGGCAGCACAAACTATATCATCCATATAGTGAATAATGTAACACTGTGAAAATTTTTTACAAGTAAATTCAATTGCTTGCCCCACATACCTCTGGCAAATTGTTGAGCTGTTTGACATGCCCTGTGGCAACACTTTCCAGTGATAATGTTTAGCAGACTTCAGGTTGTTTACTGCAGGAATTGTAAATGCAAACCATTCACAGTCTTGCTCAGCTAAAAGGATAGTAAAGAAACAGTCTTTTAAATCTATGACAATTAAAGGCCAATTTTTTGGAATTATAGCAGGAGAAGGCAATCCTGGCTGTAATGCTCTCATAGGTTGTATAAATGAAGTGATGGCTCTTAAGTCAGTTAACATTCTCCATTTACCTGATTTTTTCTTTTTTTTCTTTTTTTTTTTAAATTTTATTTATTATTATTATACTTTAAGTTGTAGGGTACATGTGCATAACGTGCAGATTTGTTACATATGTATACTTGTGCCATGTTGGTGTGCTGCACCCATCAACTCGTCATTTACATCAGGTATAACTCCCAATGCAATCCCTCCCCCCTCCCCCCTCCCCATGATAGGCCCCGGTGTGTGATGTTCCCCTTCCTGAGTCCAAGTGATCTCATTGTTCAGTTCCCACCTATGAGTGAGAACATGCGGTGTTTGGTTTTCTGTTCTTGTGATAGTTTGCTAAGAATGATGGTTTCCAGCTGCATCCATGTCCCTACAAAGGACACAAACTCATCCTTTTTGATGGCTGCATAGTATTCCATGGTGTATATGTGCCACATTTTCTTAATCCAATCTGTCACTGATGGACATTTGGGTTGATTCCAAGTCTTTGCTATTGTGAATAGTGCTGCAATAAACATACGTGTGCATGTGTCTTTATAGCAGCATAATTTATAATCCTTTGGGTATATACCCAGTAATGGGATGGCTGGGTCATATGGTACATCTAGTTCTAGATCCTTGAGGAATTGCCATACTGTTTTCCATAATGGTTGAACTAGTTTACAATCCCACCAACAGTGTAAAAGTGTTCCTATTTCTCCACATCCTCTCCAGCACCTGTTGTTTCCTGACTTTTTAATGATCGCCATTCTAACTGGTGTGAGATGGTATCTCATTGTGGTTTTGATTTGCATTTCTCTGATGGCCGGTGATGATGAGCATTTTTTCATGTGTCTGTTGGCTGTATGAATGTCTTCTTTTGAGAAGTGTCTGTTCATATCCTTTGCCCACTTTTTGATGGGGTTGTTTGTTTTTTTCTTGTAAATTTGTTTGAGTTCTTTGTAGGTTCTGGATATTAGCCCTTTGTCAGATGAGTAGATTGCAAAAATTTTCTCCAAGGGGAAAATGTTGGAGCTATGTGCCCATTTTCTAATTGTTCAGCAACTAATTTTTCTAAAGCCTCCAGTTTTTCTTTACTTGGCAGTCATTGTTCCATCCAAATTGGCTTATCTGTTAACCATTTTAAAGGTATTGGTTCTGGAGACTTAACAATGGCTGCTATAAAAAATATTTCCTAATATTTGGTGGGAACTTTGTTTTTCTACTTAAAGCGGTTCTTTCAAACCTTGCAAATTTTTTTCTAGTCCCATACCAGGGACATACCCCATTTCATGCATTGTATGTTGACTTTGAGGGCTATATAATGGTTCTGGAATTAGAACTTGTGCTCCCCATTGTTGTGTAAATCTGTTCCCTATAAATTTTTAGGTACAGAAGTTATAATTGGTTGAATAGTCCCAGGTTGTCCATCAGGCCCCTCACAATGCAAAATCTAACTACTTTGATATACTTCAGGGGCTTTACCAACTCCAACTATGTTAAATTGAGTGGGTTGAATTGGTCATGTGGACGACCAGTGCTGTAGAGAAGTGACTGAAATGTCCGCTCCTGTATCTACCAAACCTTTAAATTTCTTTCCTTGAATAGTTATTTCACAAGTAGGACGTTTATCAGTAATTTGATTTACCTAATAACCTGCTTTGCCTTGTTTATTTGTGCTTCCAAATCATCCTGTTCATTTAATTCCACTTTTTCCCATTCCCACATATGGCACAATCAGGAACTGTGCTATGTGCTCTCCTGGCTCTGCTTTCCAGGGAACAGAAGTAGATATAACAATTTGGATTTCCCCATTGTAATCCAAATCAATGACTCCTGCATGTATTTGTACGCCTTTTCAGCTTACACTAGACCTTCCTAAAAGTAATCCTATTGTTCCTGCTGGCAAGGGTTCACAGACTCCTGTTGGGACCTTTTGTGGGGGTTCCCCAGGCAGAAGGCTCACAGCTTTTGTGCAGCATAAATCTACTGTGGCACTACCGGCTGTGACAGAAGACAGACATTGTACAGGGGTGAAGGAATAGCCTGAGCTGGAAATGCCTCGGTTTAGAATGGGGCCCGGGATGGGCACCTCATGGCTTTTCCCGAAATCAGGTTCCCTTCTTCATCAAACTTAGAGTGACACTGACTAGCCCAATGTTTTCCTTTTTTACATTTTGGACATATTTCAGGATAAGCAGTTTTCCTTTTTCCCCTATCTGGCGGCCTGACTCGCTGATTTTTTCTACATTCTTTTCAGTATGAATAGTTTGTTTAAATTCTGAATAATTTAAAAGGAAAAGGCTCAAATGTAGATATAATATTTCCCTGTTGATCTAGGGGGTGTTTTCTAACAGGGAACTGCCAGGCCTCTAAATCATCCTCTTGTCTAGCTTGCTGAATTCCTGCCTGAATAGAACTAAGAGTGATCGCTCAAGGCGCTGCTTAAACAGTCACTGGGGCAACTACTTTTCATCCAGTGTCCTCTGGGAAAGAAAGATCTGGAGGGTCTTTTTCTTCAAAATAATTATGAGAGGGTGCAGAAGGGTAGGGATGAACCTCTCCTTCCTTTGCTGCTTTAGCTTTAGCTGGCAAATAAACATGCTCTGTAACATCTTCTGTTACTTTGCTATGCTCTTGTTCCTCCTCCTCATCAGAGGAGGAGGAAAAGTTCCAAGGTGAAATGAACCAGACCCCATAACTGACACATTGTTACCCTGATGCTTCCTAGCTCCCCTTCTTACTCACCACAGGGATTGCTTTAAGAGTATTCAGGTGTCCTCCAGCTAGTTTTCCATTCCAACTGTTGCTCTGGCGACCATTCGACCTAGATTTGAGCCCTCACAAATGGACACCACTTGCAGAGACCAGCTCGGTCTGGGAGACCCTAACCCCATGGCACTAGAGGAATTAAAGACACACACACAGAAATATAGAGGTGTAAAGTTGGAAATCAGGGGTCTCGCAGCCTTCAGAGCTGACAGCCCCAAACAGAGATTTATCCACATATTTTTTAACAGCAAACCAGTCATTAGCATTGTTTCTATAGAAATTAAATTAACTGAAAGTATCCCTTATGGGAAACGAAGGGATGGGCCAAATTAAAGGAAGGGATTGGGCTAGTTAACTGCAGCAGGAGCATGTCCTTAAGGCATAAATCTCTCATGCTATTGTTTGTGGCTTAAGAATGCCTTTAAGTGGTTTTTGGCCCTGGGAGGGCCAGGTGTTCCTTGCCCTCATTCCTGTAAACCCACAACCTTCCAGTGTGAGTGTTAGGGCCATTATGAACATGTTACAGTGCTGCAGAGATTTTGTTTATGGCTAGTTTTGGGGCTAGTTTATGGCCAGATTTTGGGGGTCTTGCTCCCAACATGGAAGTGCCATTTACAGGACATCCAGAGAATTTCACAAAAGAGAAATGCAGAAAATAGCACTCTATTTCTGTGGTTATTTAAGCTATTTCAACATACGAATTTTGTTATAAAAGAAATATATTTGTTCCCATTATCTATATAGGGATAGCATAACACAAGCTTTTATGGAATTTGCAATTCAGAAAAACTCTTCTTGTAATAATGCACAGTGTTTAGGTAGGCATTCATTGTACAACTGGCTTTAGTAAAAGACTCAGCCATAAATGGAGCCTTTTCAGTGTACAAAACTGATTAAATACTGGGTTAAGAGAACTATGCTGTTTACTTGCTCAGTAGCTTCACTCATAAAAAGAGTGGAATTTTGAGATTTTCATTTCTCTAACCTTTTTACAGGCACATTTTTTGCATTGCCAAATAAAAAGCAAATCCAGAATGAGTACGGAGAGACTTTTACTCAAAAGGATTATTGCAAGGGAAGGGAGAAGGACTACCAGATTAGGGAGAATGGTGGCTGTAAGGCCTGCCAGTGTTTCAAGAATTAGGCAGAATTTTTTTTTTTTTTTTTTTTCACAGAGAGCAGAAAACAAGGCTTGAAAGAACCCAGTGTTGGGGGAAGTAGGATGAAAGGGTGGTATAAGATAATAGTAGATCACAGAATGTTTTACCCTGAGACCAGACTATTATGAGGAGGGTTTCTCTGTTGTCTCAGGCTGAGAGTAGACCAATGTTCAGTGGCCTGGAGGAAGGAAAGAAGCTTAAGTTACGTTAACAGGTATTTTATTCCCGTTGATCTTTGGGGATAAAACATTTCAGCCAATCATTTGTAAGGCAAAAAAAAAAAAAAAAAAGAGAGAGAGAGAGATTTGGAGGGACTTTATCAAGTCTTGTCATCAGTTAAGCAAGGAATGGGCCATTGTTGAATCTTATCAAAGTCATACAAGGAAGGATGGTTCTTTTCAGTAATCCATTTTGCAAAACAACAACAAAAATGATAGGATCGTTTTAACTTGAGTTGCTTCCTGAGAGCATGAGGCTTATGAAAAATTCCAGATTGTTAGCATGATAAAAGGGTCCTTAAAAGTTATAGCTTTATTTTAAAGTTATTGTAAAAGAGGCCTAATTAGGTTAAATAACTTCTTTCAGGTCAAAAAGCAAGTCAACAGCAGAGTAAAGTCAGGACTATATTTATTTCTTCTCCTTCCAAGAATACAGTTTTGCCAGAGATGATCTAGATTTTGAGAGGACTGAAATTTGTACAATTTGAGAGTCCACTTCAAAGAGAAGTATTCAAGAGAAAGAATACAAAATAGCTAATAAATTAGATATAAAAGTAAATACTTATGTAGAATATGAGAAAAAATGATAAGAAATTACACATTTTAACAGACAACCTGTAGGAGAAAAATTTGTAATTGTAAATTCCTTTAAATTGAAGACACACAGCTTATCTTCTAATCTTCATTGTAGAAGTTTTGATTAGTGTCAAAGATATCAGCATTTCATACAAAAAGAGCAAAAAATAAATCTTTTCTTCATTATGTTTATTTGATTCCCTCCTTCATATTAATTTGGATGACCAAAAAAAAAATAAAAACTTTATTACTTCTATTCAAAATTTATCTTTTCTTTAATTTTTAGTATGTTCTTTCTACTATGTTTTCCAGGGATCACCAGAATTCACCAGGACAAGATATCCCCAGTATATAAAGACGTGATTCAATACATTGAGATACACAACACAAGGGACTTCACACAAATTTGTGCATTTCACAAGTTTTTTTCTTCTCTACCACCCATATTCTTCCAGTGTTGTGGAACATGTTCATATTACTATAGAACATCTTTCTCTGCTCCTTCTTGCCACCATGCCAGGTGAGTTGGCACAGCATACTTCAGATATATTTTTGGAAGCCATTCCTATGCTGAAACAATTGGTAGCAGTTTATGCAAAGAAATGGCTCAAAGCACAGCAATAAATTGTAGTACAGTAGATAATGCTTTTCCCAAGTATAGTACAAGATTGTGGTGCTCATTATTAGGATAGTTTTGCTGACTTAGTCTCAAAGACTGGGGCGTATTCAATGCAAAATATTCACCAAAAAAAGAATAATTGATGTGACACATAGGTTACTTTAAAAATCTACTAATTTTTCTGTGATCCACAAAGTAGCTTGCATTTTTATAGAATTGTTTATAGATGAACGTGTTATTAAGAATTCTCTGTAGTTTTGTAAAAATGCAACTTACTAGTAAAATTCACCTGAACTTCAGAGAAACAAATTAGAGGTCTTCTGAAATTCCCACTTCTCAAATTATTATGTGAATATGTGCCTATTAAAGAAATACTTATAAATGACCTCGTCCTGTGGTAATATTGTAGAGACTGAGAAACAGCCAACTGCTCTTCACAAAAACAGCAAATAGAGGTATTTACTTTTTAAATTAGGGCCAATTCTTCAGATGTGATCCAGTACAAACATGTAAATATTTATGTAATAACCGCAACTTCAGCAAAGTGCCATCTAGGTAAGTGACAAAGACCTATACAGTTGCTATTTCTTTAGTCTGTATTTTCTTCTATTACAGTTCTAACAGGTCTCTAAAAATAATCAACTCTACAATGTGAGAAATTAACATTATATAATACATTTTTTAATGTTCCATTTTGTACATCATTTTGGATATTTGCATTTTATCCAGAATATTATATTAAGGATTGTCCAAGTATTCTCATCAAATAATATTGGCATGAATAAGGAACACTACAAATAGTCCAAAGAGTTTCAGTCTTGAGTTGTTGCTGTTTTGTTTTTGTTTTTTTTTTTGGCTTTTTGTTTTTTTTTCCTCCAATAAGGAAGATCAACAGTAATTATATATACAACCTAGCAGTCTTTTGAGTTTATCAGGAGGGGAAGCTAACAGCTAAGTTTACCTCTCAGCTGATGTAATCATGTTTTGGACAAAACATAATTTAAACCAACTAAGATCCAAAAAGACAAATATATCACATAATAATAAATGATTCAATTAAACAGGAAAATCTAACTATTATAAATATATGTGCACCTAACACAGGAGCACCCAGATACATGAACCAAGTTCTTAGAGACCTTCAAAGAGATTTAGACTCCCACACAGTAATAGTGGGAAACGTTAACACACCACTGACCAAAAAGATTAGACAGATCATCAAGATAGAAAATTAACACATATATTCAACATCTGTACTCAGCACTGGATCGAATGGACCTCATAGATATCTACAGAACTCTCCACCCCAAAGCAGCAGAATATACATTCTTCTCATTGCCACATGGCACATTCTCTAAAATCGATATTAATTTTAATTAATTTTAATAATCTGAAGTAAAACACTCCTGAATGAATTTGAGGTAAATAATAAAATAAAGTGGAAATCAAGATGTTCTTTGAAACTAATGAGAACAAAGACACTACATATGAGAATCTCTGGGAGAAAGAAAGATTCTTTCTGTATGGTTAGAAAAAGCTAACCCAGAGTTAAGAAGAAATTTATGGCCAGGCGCGGTGGCTCACACCTGTAATCCCAGCACTTTGGGAGGCCGAGGCGGGCGGATCACAAGGTCAGGAGATCGAGACCACGGTGAAACCCCGTCTCTACTGAAAATACAAAAAATTAGCCGGGCGCGGTGGCGGGCGCCTGTAGTCCCAGCTACTCAGGAAGCTGAGGCAGGAGAATGGCGTGAACCCAGGAAGCAGAGCTTGCAGTGAGCTGAGACCGCACCACTGCACTCCAGCCTGGGCGACAGAGCGAGACTCCGTCTCAAAAAAAAAAAAAAAAAAAAAAAAAAAAAGAAGAAGAAGAAGAAATTTATAGCACTAAATGCCCATATCAAGAAGTTAGAAAGAACTCAATTTAAAAACGTAAAATAACTAGAGATCCAAGAGCAAACAAATCTCAAAGATAGCAGAAGACAAGAAATAACTAAAATCGGCTGGGTGCAGTGGCTACTGTCTGTAATCCCAGCACTTTAGAGGCCGATGCGAGCTGATCACTAGAGCTTAGGAGTTTGAGACCAGCCTGGTCAACAAGGTGACACCCCATCTGTATTAAAAATACAAAAATTAGCCAGATGTGGTAGCACACACCTGTAATCCCAGATACTTGAGATGCTGAGGCACAAGAATCGCTTGAACCCAGGAGATGGAGGTTGCAGTGAGCCAAGAACATGCCATTACACTCCAGCCTGGGTAACCGCGTTACACTCTGTCTCAAAAAAGAAAATAAAAAATAAAAAAATAAAAAATAACCAAAATGAAGGCTGGGTACTGTAGCTCACACCTGTAATACCAGCACTTTAGGAGGCCAAGGCAGGCAGATCACTTGAGGTCAGGAGTTTGAGAACAGCCTTGGCAACATGGTGAAACTGAATCTCTACTAAAAGTTTAAAAAATTAGCTAGAGGTGTTGGCACATGCCTGTAGCCCCAGCCATGCAGGAGGTGGAGGCAGGAGAATCACTTGAACCCGGAAGTCAGAGGCTGCACTGAGCAGAGATTGTGCCACTGCATTACAGCCTGGGTGACAGAGCAAGATCCTGTCTAAAAAATAAATAAATAAATAAATTAATTAATTAAATAAAAATAACCAAAATCAGAGCTAAACTGAAGGAGATAGTGACGCACACAAAAAACTTCAAAAGATCAACAAACCAGGAAATGGGTTTTTTGAAAAGTAAAATAAAATAGATAGACTACTAGCTAGACTTATAAAGAAGAAAAGAGAGAGGATTCAAATAAACAATAAACATAGAAATGACAAGTGGGATAATAACACTGACTTCACAGAAATGCAAATAACAATCAGAGAGTATTGTATACACCTCTATGAACACAAAATAGAAAATCCAGAAGAAATTGATGAATTCCTGGATACATACAGCCTCCCGAGAATAACCGGTAAGAAATCGAACCTCTGAACAGACTAATAACAAGCTCTGAAATTGAGTAGGAAATAAATAGCCTACCAATCAAAAAAAGCCAAGAATGAGACAGATTCACAGCTGGATTATGCCAGATGTACAAAGATTTGCTACCATGCCTGCTAAAACTACTACAAGAAATTGAGGAGGAGTGACTCTTCTCTAATGCATTCTATGTGGCCAGGATCATCCTGATACCAAAACCTGGCAGAGACACAACACAAAATGAAAACTTCAGGCCAATATTCATGACGAAAATCAATGCAAAAATCCGCAACAAAATAATGGCAAACCAAATACAACAGCACATCAAAAAGCTTATAGACCATGATCAAGGAGGCTTTTTCCCCAGGATGCAAGGCTGATTCAACACGTGCAAAACAATAAATGTGATTCATCACATAAACAGAACTGAAGACAAAAAACAGACAATCATCTCAACAAATGACAAAAAGACTTTTGATAAAATTCAACATCGATTAATGTTAAAAACTCACAACAAATTAGGTATTGAAGAAAAATACTTGAAAATAATAAGAGCCATCTATGAGAAACCCACAGCCAAAATCATACTAAATGGGCAAAACCCGGACACATTCCCCTTGAAAACGAGCATAAGACAAGAATGCCCTCTCTCACCAATATACTAGTAGTGTTAGACATCCTGACCAGCACAATCAGGCAAGAGAAAGAAATAAAGGGCAGCCAAATAGGAAGAGAGGAAGTTCAACTATCGCTGTTTGCAGATGACATAATCCTATAACTAGAAAATTCCATAGTTTCAGCCCAAAAGCTTCTTAAGCTGATAAACAACTTCAGCAAAATCTTAGGATACAGAAACAACGTGCAAAAATTAATAACATTCCTGAGAGCCAAATCAGAATCAAATTCCGATTCGCAATTGCCACAAACAGAATAAAATACCAGCTGGGCGCGGTGGCTCATGCCTGTAATCCCAGCACTTTGGGAGGCCGAGGCAGGCGGATTGCCTGAGGTCAGGAGTTTGAGAACAGACTGTCCAACATGGTGAAACCCAGTCTCTACTACAAATACAAAAAAATTATCCAGGCATGGTGGCATGCGCCTGTAATCCCAGCTACTCGGGAGGCTGAGGCAGGGGAGTTGCTTGAACCAGGGAGGTGGAGGTTGCAGTGAGTCCAGATCGAGCCACTGCACTCCAGCCTGGGTGACAGAGTGGGACTCTGTCTCAAAATAAATAAATAAATAAATAAATAAATAAATAATAAAATACCTAGGAATACAGCTAACAGCAAAAGATCTCCACAAGGAGAATTACATACCACTGCTCAAAGAAATCAGAGATGGGCCTGCCTGGTGGCTCACACCTGTAATCCCAGAATTTTGGGAGGCCGAGACGGGCAAATCACGAGGTCAGGAGTTCGAGACCATCCTGGCTAACACGGTGAAACCCCGTCTCTACTAAAAAATACAAAAAAAAAAAAAAATTCTCAAAAGGCAAGGTAATTTGCATATTGTGTCAAACTACCCACAGTGATTACATTATACCATCGCATAATAGATCTTTGCATATTTATTAATGAGGTATATTGGGGATAATATTTCCCTCTAAAATTTTAGCTGCCTGCATATAATTATAAATATAAATCAATATGAATCCGTAAGTGTTATTTTGATAAGTGATAAGAATGTCATGAATCCATTATTTACTAATTTGAAACTTTCAAAAAGTCAGTAACTATCCAAACGTATATGTTATAATAAACTGACAGCCAATATATTGCATTATCTGTATGTTCCCTTGTTTTCATTTACAATTTTTATTTCAATTGTTTGTAAAATTATCACATTGCCAATAAAGCAGACCTCTTACTGCATGTTTTTCATTGAATGTGTAAGAAACAAATGGTAATATTTATATGAAAGGATAATGAGTAATCTACTTCATGCATTTCTGTATAGTTATCTTTTTAAAATATTAATGATTGTTTTAATGTTGACACATATCTCAGGATTATTTTAGGTTTAAAACAAATAAAACCTACCTTACTTTATGTTGTTGACACTCATTTTGTCACATAATTTTTTTTATTCATCTTGTTATTTAATGCAATGCTAGGCTTTAAATAGATATTTCACTGAAGCAATAATTGTACTAAAGGAATTTTGTTTAGTAACTAGATTGTATATCCTTCTTGAATATCATACGGGTTGGTATAAATTAATTTGAAGTAATATTGCAGCATACTTTTAATGTGATTTTGTGGTAGGATGCAAAACAAATGATAATTGAATTATTCTATTTAAATGAGAGCAGAGCTTAACTTCTAGTCATGGACATACTTTATATTTTTTAAACCAGAGGAAGGTAAAGGTTGAAACTCGGTACATATATATCTCTAATACTTTTTATAAATTGTAAGTTAGAACAATTGAAATTTAGATGGCAAACGTTTTATAATTTGATTAAATCTAATAGTTATTTTATCTTTCATGCATTGAAAATCAGGCAGAAATCAAAGTAATATCCTTATGTAGATATTTCAGATCAAAGAAGACAGATCTTGTTATTCACAGTAGTAATATATAAATATAAAATACAGATTCATATGATCAATACTAAGGGAAAAATATAGGTAATACACATAAGCATACACATACATATGTATACATGATTGTACTTGAAAAGCCAATATGTTTTACAAATGATTGAAAGAAATAATTTTATTTTGAGACATCATAAAAAAAGTATATTCTTCATTAAAATTATCTATCATTTTCTTGGAATGTACTTTTCATGAAATAGAATTTTATACTGTTCAACAGAGTTTTAATCTCAAGTCCCATTAGGTTTGTTTAAAAGATGAAGAGAATATCTTTTTCAATTAGAAACCTGCACCAGTTTTTAAATGGTGTCAAGCAATTCCACGATTCCAATAGTTTAACTGAGCTGCTGAAATGGCTTGGTGCGGGGACTGTGTGTCAAGGGAGGGTAGGTTACTTGGCATGTTCCTTTTCTATCTATGTTATATATAACTATAGTGAATATGAAGGAAACAGCAAAGTAGACTGATGAATTATATACTGTGCTTGCTGTATATACTTGCATTATGTTATTTAATCGGACTTTATTCTTCACAGGAACCCTGTCATGAAGCCATGAAGCTAGATTTTTTTTTTTTTTTTTTAATGAGAACAAAGTAAGATTCAGGTAACTTCAAATGTATTTTCCAGGTCTGAGTCTAATCTAACTCCAAAGCTTATAAGCAGCTCCTAGAGGATGTCTCCCTAATGTAAAGTTAAAAATGTAACTTTACATTACTAAAGTAATGTAAAGTAATGACTGGTGAGGTAAAATGTATTCATCTTCAGAAAAGGACTTTTAAAAATAAAAAAATATGTAGCCTGAAGATACAGATCTTGAATAAACAAGGAAAAAAACTTTAGTACTGCCTATTGTTATTCTGCATTTTAATTATAACATTATTTAGATATGTAAATGTAACAGTATTCTGTCCATTGTTTTCTAACTTTTATAAATGCTAGTGTTTGACTGCTTTAGTGAAAGTTTTGGGATACAGTACTATAATTGCTGAAATCATATTATTTAATGATTTCTTAAAGCGTATTATATTTTATGTACTAGCACATGAAGTTTTAGTATTCTATGGGATGAATCAATTTTAGATTATTTCTTGTTAGAGAAGAAGATATTTTTATTTGAAATATTATACCCTTCCTTTTAACAAGTAGCAGAAGAGATCAAATGCATTAAACACAAATCTTATTTTAGTTTCATCATACTAGACATATTTATTTCATATGAAGTTAACCATTTAAATCTTTAAGTTTTTTATAAAATAATTTAAGTAATGGTGTTTTAAAGCAAAAAACTAAGTATGAGTATAGTCTATAAAGCAAGGAAGCATGATGACCCTTGTCTGTGTGTGCATTCATCAAACCTGAATAGTTACTGTGAAGAGTAAAAGGATGCTTCATAGAAGAATAATGTAATTGAAGGGAAAAAGAGTGAACTCTGCGCATGTACAGCTTGCTCTACGCCAAACCTTAACCTCAGGGTCACAGACATTCCTCCCCTGAAGAACGAAACCCAGCATTGCAATATCATGGGAAATGGAAAAATCTCATGAGAAATTATGGCTTCCAGCTGAACTACCAGTTCTGTGCCCCTATCTAAGGGCAAACTTAGTCATAATCTTGGAACCTACACTTTTTTCTACAACTGAATCTTCTACTCCATATTTAATCTCACTCTGACATTAGGTTCAATACCTCCATTTTGTACATTTTTATGACAAAACCTCTACAAACAGAGAATACTCCCATTCCTAGGGTGATTCATTTTAGTGATTTCAAAGGGCATGTGTGGTGATGACTGTCAGTTTCTCTGCTCATTCTTCACCCAGTTTTTGGGAAGACTCTTTTGAAACTTGGTTGTTCTTTCCTGAAATCAAAACGATCATGATAGTCTATATTCTCTTCTCATTATCAATATAAAAATAATCTATTTGTTTATTTTAAAAATTACATTTTGGGGGCATTCTTATAATTATAGTTCTTTTTTTTTTTTTTTTTTTTTTTTTTTTCTTGCCAAACTGTATAACAAGTTTTAAGAACATTTTGGAAGTTTAAAAATTTGGGGGGAGTAGACCAACTCTTCTCAAATAGGAGTTGGTTAAAGAAATGTGCAAAAATGCGTATGATGGAACACTTTACACTCATTTAAAATGATGATGGAGCTCTGCATAGACACAAAAGTTATCCATAAGTTTACTAAGAAAGAAGAAATAAACTCACAAAATCACCTACGGTAGAATCCATTCTTTAAAAGTATTTTATAAGCAGATAAGAAACAAAAAATACATACTGCTAAATATTGTTGTTGGTTACCCCAGGGAAGTGACATTTTGAGTGATTTTTGTTTTCTTATTCTTTTTTAACCTGACCACATATCTATTTTTTTTCAGTGACCTTATATTTATTTTTTGTTATTATAAGAAAACAAAACACAACTCTCTGACTTGCATTGAGCCAAGAAGTTTAATAATTGAAATTCAAAGATCATTAACCATTGTTTGCATCTTAACAGATTGAGTAGTTAATTACTCTAAGACTATATCCATTCAATGTGTCTTACTGTGGTCTGAATGGTAATAATTGTATTAATTAAAGAGATAGATCATAAATCAAAGAATGAGTAATGAGTGGGATCACAAGTTCAGTTATTTTAGTAATTCAGTGGCAGACCAAATGGCATGCATAGTAACATGCTACATGGACACTTACTCTCCTTTTCCATAAACCTGAGAAATATCAATAATAAAAAAGTAAATGGATCTCACTGCAGAAATTCTATAGTACCCTCATATTTCGTTCCAGTGTTATTCTCTGGTCTGGAGAAAATTCTGTGTGTGTGTGTGTGTGTTTGTGTGTGTGGTTATTGTGATGAATCACAGGTTATTTGCAAAGTATTAAATGTCTTTTTAAAACTTCATTAATAACTGTTGCTTAATCAATTAATGGAATCCTCTGCCCCAGGTTGTTTACTACTCTTCCCCCTCTTTCCATTAGATTAGTTTCTGTATCATGAACTATGACAGAATAGCATAGTCGTCAAAATATTTTCTTCTAAAATATTATAAAAAGGGTAATTAGTGTTTTCATTTTTAGACCAAATAAGCGTATCAGCTCTGATATAGCTGAGTAGCCTTTGAAAAATTTCATAAACAATAGCTAATAAGTTTTAAGGATAAGACAGCAAATTTAACAGAAGTATAAATAGAGTAACCAGTAGTAAGAAGTACACCCAGGACTATGAAAACTGTCCAACAGGGAAGATAGTTCTCATAGAGAAATGAAAATTGAATTTTTAATTGCCTATTAATCACATTGGAACATAGGTTAATCATTCAGTGTTTACTGAGTGCAATGAAAGGTAAGGTATAGCTTTTCTGCCCAAAGATTTCCAGAGTAGTAACTCACATAAATCACTTATCATATTTCTTACAGGTAGTCTTCTTTTATGTTTACGTTTCATTTATCTTTGACTTCATTAAGCCAAGTTTCTCCTTGCTCTTATGTTAATCCTCTGTTTTTTGCTATCCCTTGTATGTTTTGTCTACTTTTATTTCATATGTTATCTGAGCTGAGAATCAGCTCTGCTCTTTATGCTACCTCTCCTCCATCACCTAGGCTTTTATCTTCTTTCCCTGCCACGATGACTCCCTGTATATTATTTCTGTGCTTTAACATTGCATTGTTTCTTTTTTCATGGTTTGACAAAATGGAATAGTTTAAAAACGTAGAAAATGTGTTATTATCTTTGCAACCACATTTTGTTTTTGCAATTCTTTTATTCCAAGTTTTTGTGGTTTCTTTACTTGGTATTCCTTAATTTCTCTCCTTCTTCCATGACCTACACTGCCCCTGACAATTTTAATAAAATCATTTTTTACCTTGTCTCTTGCTTTTTCCCTTCACTTAATTTTACCTTTTAAAGATCCCTGTATTAACACTAGCATAATCCATTGTCAGAGCAGTGCAAGCTTTCATTGTCCTCCAATGAAAATAAACAATCAAACAAACAAGATGAAACAGAATAAATTTAAAAGAAAATCAAAGCCGGGCGCGGTGGCTCACACCTATAATCCCAGCACTTTGGGAGGCCCAGGTGGGTGGATCCCGAGGTCAGGAGATCGAGACCACGGTGAAACTTCGTCTCTACTAAAAATACAAAAAATTAGCTGGGCGTAGTGGCGGGCGCCTGTAGTCCTAGCTACTTGGGAGGTGAGGCAGGAGAATGACGTGAACCTGGGAGGTGGAGTATGCAGTGAGCTGAGATCGCACCACTGCACTCCAGCCTGGGTGACAGAGCAAGACTCCATCTCAAAAATAAATAAATAAATAAATAAATAAATAAATAAATAAAAATCAAAATTGCTTTTGGAACATTGCTTTTTGAAAGTCTTCATCTAATGGATACTTCTTACTCCTAACACTAACTTCATTTTATAAACTACTTTTAGGGGGAAAAAAACCCCAAGCATAAACCTTTGTGATCGTGGATTACACATTAGTTTCTCAGATATGATATCAAATGCATAAGGACCAACAACACATAAACTAGACATTATCAATGTTAAAAATGTTGAACTTCAAGGAATTCCGTCAAGAAAGTAAAAAGGCAACCCATCTAGTGAAAAATGTTTTGCAAATCATATATCTATAAAAGGAACTTGTAACTAGGATATATAATTCTTATAACTCTACAGTAAAAAGACAAAGAAGCTGAATCTACATTTTTCATATAAGATTTAGGAAGGACAAATACACACATGAAAAGATGCTCAACATTATTAGTGGTAAGGAAAATGAAAATCAAACTACAATGAGATACTACTTCAAATACACTGTGATGCTTGTCATTAGAAAGATAGATAATAACAGGTGTTGTCGAGGATGCAGAGAAATGGGATTCTTCATACATTACCGACAGGAATGTAAAATTGTTCATCCCCTTTGAAAACAGTCTGGTCGTTCCTTAGGTAGTAACATATAATTCAGCAATTCCATTCCAAGGTATATGCCAAAAAGAAATTAAAACTTTTTTCCACACTACAGTCTTTATAAAATACTAATGGCTACATTATTTTTAATATAAAAAATAGAAACAGCTCAATTGTCCATCAAGTGATAAATGGACAAATAAAATATGGTATATTCATACAATATGTCTTCGTTCATTCAGGCTGCTATAACAAAATACCTTAGACTTCTTAGTTTATACACAACAGAAATTTATTTCTCGCAGTTCTGGGGACAGAGAAGTCCAAGTACAGGATGTCAACAGTGTCTGGTGAGGTCTTGCTTCTCATAGTGCCTTCAAGCTCTGTCTTCACATGATGAAAAGAACAAACAAGCTCCCTCAAGCCTCTCTTATTGGGGTACTAATCCCATTTATGAGAGCTCAGTCCTCATGATCTAATCACCTTCCAAAAGCCACGCCTCTTAATGCCATCACCTTGGTGGTTAGTTTTCAGTGTATGTATTTTTTGGGGACACAAACATTCAGACCATAGCACAATAGAATATTATTCAGCAATATGAGGGAAAGACATGCTGATGTATGCTACAATGTGGATAATCCTTCAAAACATTATGCTAAGTGAAAGGGTAGCACAAGGGATCACATAGTGTATATTTCTACTTATGTGAACTATCTACAATAGGTAAATATAGAGACCAAAAGTAGATTATTTTGTGCTTAAGAATAGGGTGGATGGGCCGGGCGCGGTGGCTCACGCCTGTAATCCCAGCACTTTGGGAGACCGAGGTGGGAGGATCACGAGGTCAGGAGATCGAGACCATCCTAGCTAGCATGGTGAAACCCCATCTCTACTAAAAATACAAAAAAATTAGCCAGGCGTGGTGGTGGGTGCCTGTAGTCCCAACTACTCGGGAGGCTGAGGCAGGAGAATGGCGTGAACCCAGGAGGTGGAGCTTGCAGTGAGCCGAGATTGCGCCACTGCACTCCAGCCTGGGTGACAGAGCCAGACTCTGTCTCAAAAAAAAAAAAAAAAAAAAAAAAAGAATAGAGTGGATGGAAAGATTTGGAGGATGATCACTAAAGGTTGCGTGGTTTCTTTTTGAGTTACTGAAATATTCTGGAGTTAGACAGTGGTAACTGTTTTACAACTCTGCAAATGTACTAAAGGTCATTGAATTGTATAATATATGAATCATATCTTCCCAAAGTTGTTATAAAACAAAACAGCTAGAACAGGTCAGTGTTTGTCCAAGTCTTCAATATTCACTACCCCTTCCCCTCTTTTCATAAATGACATGAATCAGCAACAAACCAATGTAATATGAAGCACTAAAGAGTAATAGAGGCCAAAAGAGAAGCTAGAAGCAAGAAAGTGCTGGATCATGCTGAGAAGAGATTATATTCCACTAGACCTCAGGCAACAACAAACAATACGTTCTTCTAACATGTACATTTACTGCAAGTTAGCAAACTCATTCAATGTTCAGGAAATGTCTCTTTGCCCACTATACCTGATCTCCCAGCTCCAAAATGACCTCAAGTCTCTTGATAACTTTATTCTATTCATTTACCATTCAAAACCACCCTTGGCTCTAAAGTCTCTAAGTTTCATATCCAGCCAAATCTTAGATATATCATATTAGTTATTCTCTTGCCATTTCTATTGACTGTCTTTTCTCAACATCATGTGCCTTAAGTCAATAATTCTCTATTACTACAACCATCAAATTCTCTTTTCCTACACCTTAGCTTCTGAGCGCTTCTGGGCCCCTGTGACATCATAGTTTCCAATATTGAATGACTCTTTATTGCTGTCATTCAGACTTATATGTGTTTGTATCATGCTTTCTCATTATTTATAATTTGTTTTCAATTTGTATTGTTTTCCTCATTCCACCACACTGAATGACTTCAGATGATTTGTCAGAAATGCACAGGAAATCTGGAGGCAATAGAGGACTATTTATCTTATATTTTTGCCCATTACTCTACAAACTAATCTCATGTACAGGTACCAACTTTTTGGGTTTTTTAAATTATTTAATTATCTTGTTCTAGTCCATGCATGATGTCTTCACCAAATTTGGTTCCAACTCTTTACCTCCAGCTTTTATTAATGACCCCAATTATATGCTAATCTTAAACTTCTTTATTTTCTCTTTCCCTTGAGCATATACATTTTCTTCGTCCTCCCATTAAACACACACACACACACACACACACACACACACACACAAAAGCAAAGAAAACTCAGACCTTCTCTATCTTGTCTGCAATGTTTCTTACATTTTGAGCTAATATTTATGACAGAATAGGTTGTATTCCTGCTCTATCTTTTCTTCTTGCTTTCTTTATTCCTCCACCTTCTATTACTTCATTTATATATTCATTCATACAGCCAATTTATATTTGCTAACACCTATTTTATTACAAAGAATATTTTAGGTTCTGGAGATACAAAAGTTTCTTGTTTGTTTGTTTGTTTGTTTGTAAAGGGGATTTGAAAGGGAAACTGGGTTATAGTCAGAGGTTTTTTTTGTTTGTTTGTTTGTTTTTTCCATTTTGGATAAGTTTGGATAAATACTATGTTTGTGTGTTGTTATGAATAATGCAATCTGGAGTAAAAAGTTATGCATTATGGGTAATAACTGCTTGAAAAATAATCTTCACTAGGTGAGAAGGAGTGTGATAAATGCATAAACGGAGGAGTTGGACTTTGCTAAGGTCTCCATAGTAACAATACAGAAAAGTATATGGGTTTAGGTAAGCTATAAAGTAAATATGATTTTATAATCTTGTGGAAGTTCTCTTTTGATTTTTTCTCTTTTGTCAATGATGCAGGATGTAAGATAATTAGCTAAAAATCAAAATGAAGAAGAGGGTAGGGAAATTATATTGAATGTTTTAAGAGACAGGCAAAGAGTGTGAAATAGTTAACTAGGAATGTGAGAGAGTAAATGGGTTAGACAATAACAGGATTTACTTGAATTCAGGTTATAAATTTGAACTTTGACTAGAAGGCATGATTGTGTGTATCTTTGTGTGCATTCCTCAGCCACATTTACTTATTTGCTTAATACATTATAGAAAATAGTAGGATTTGTGTTCAACCTAATACTTTTACTATGTAGGAATTAATATAAGCGTACTTATGTTAAACACCTTAAACACCTGTGCGAGTGTTTCCTTAGAATAGATACCCCACAATACAGTTGCTTGGTAATAGCAAATGAAATATTACAATTATTGACAGGCACTGTGACACATGCCTGTAGTCCCAGTTACTCAGGAGTTGAAGTGGCAGGATTATTTGAGTCCAGTTCAAGACAAGTCCGGGCAATATAGTAAGACCCTGTCTCATATTTAAGCTAAAAACAACATTTAAGATAAAAATCTTAAATGCTTAGTTTTTTCACCCATTCACATGAAATATTTGTATTATTTCAGATGCTCCTTAATGATCTCGGGTAAAGTTTTAGTGTGTTTTGCCAAAGTTTGATAAATAAAAACAAACAAAAACAATTATAATTATTAAATAGCTACTGCCAAATTGTTCTTCAAAATGGTTTGTACCAATTTATAATGCATTCTCACTAGATGCATGTAAGGCGGGAGTACCTATTTCCCCACATTTTAGCCAATGCAACACATATTTTTTCACTCATTATTCTATTTCTTTTTTTTGTTTTAATTTATTTATTATTATTATACTTTAAGTTGTAGGGTACATGTGCATAACGTGCAGGTTTGTTACATATGTATACTTGTGCCATGTTGGTGTGCTGCACCCATCAACTCGTCATTTATATCAGGTATAACTCCCAATGCAGTCCCTCCCCCCTACCCCCTCCCCATGATAGGCCCCGGTGTGTGATGTTCCCCTTCCCGAGTCCAAGTGATCTCATTGTTCAGTTCCCACCTATGAGTGAGAACATGCAGTGTTTGGTTTTCTGTTCTTGTGATAGTTTGCTAAGAATGATGGTTTCCAGCTGCATCCATGTCCCTACAAAGGACACAAACTCATCCTCTATTTCTTTTCTAATTGATTTCTAAGAACTTTTTTCATTCTGAATACTAATATCTTGTCTTTTATTTCCATTGCAAATACTTCTTTACAAATTTATTTTGAGCTACAGGATTTTAACTCTATTCCTTCTAAGCATATAGCCAATTAACCAGGCCATTTATTGAATAAACTGTCCCTTCCTTATTGACTTGAAATTTTAATTTTAATACAGAAAAATCCTTATAAACACATTGGCCTGTTTTTTAAAACAATTTTGTTCTACTTATTTGTCTATTAAGTTCTTAGGTCATTGTTTCTATTACTATGGTTTTTACTATAATAAGAATGCTCCTTGCCCCTGTTTTTTTTTTTTTTTTTTTTTTTTTTTTTTTCTTTATAGCACTTAGTGTGCTATGGAATATTATATATTTACTTTTTTTTAATTAATTGTTTATTATTTATCCCTCCTACTAGAATGTAAGCTCCATGTGGGAAAAATGTCAGTTTATTCACAATGAATCTCGAATGAGACATAATAGTTACTCAAATACATGGTAATCAGATGAATGAATGAATGAATTGAAAACTTTTAAATATGCATTGATATTGATAGGACAGGCCTTTCTTCTTTATTTTTAGTTTTCAAAATATCATTGGCTATTATTGTATATTTACTTTTCCATACATATTTTACAATCAGCTTCTCATGTCCCATGGAAGATTGTTTTAGATTTTGAAATGGAGTCTCATCGAACTTATAAATAATTTGGGAAAAGATAACAACTTTAAATGTTGAGTTTTTTCATCCATTAACATATTTGTTATATATAAAAGCACATATATTTAAGGTGCTTTTTTGAAGTGTGGTAAGTAAAAATTGTAAATATTTATTGCTAAGTTCATTCATATGATGTATTATAGTTGTGTTCTATATTATAAACAGAATTATTTTTCAGTTATATTTTCAAATTGCTTATTACTGGCATACAGAAAAAATAGGTAGGTACCTTTATACATTGAGCTTATATTCAGCTACATAGCTGAACTTCATCATTATTTCATTTTTTTGGTATATTAGTTTAATTACCTAGAGTTATACAATGAACAGATTATTGTCTATAAATAATGACAGCTTGTTGTCTTTTTCCCAATGTCTATACCTTTTACTTGTCTTTTATTCTCTAGGATCTCCAATATAATCCTAGTTGTATAACTGAAAGCAGATATATTTGTCTTGTTCTTAACATAAATATGAATGCCTATAATACTTCATCATTAAATAAAATGCTTGTTTTAGCATTTGATCTATATCCTTTATGGAGGTAGGGATCACATTGAAGAAAATGAGGAAATGTGAATATGATAAAATTATTTTAGTAAATATCAAAAAATATTTTAATGGAATTCTTTCCTATAACATGGTTAGAAAATAAACTTATTATTTTCTTATATTTACAACATTGAAGGTATAATTATAATTATGTAATAATTCTTAAAACAAACTAAGAATAAGTGAAATGTTAATTTTATAGCATTTTTTTCTGACAAAATTATAAGATATATAAACACAAATATTTCCCTTCACTTTTAACATTTAAAACAAGCAAATAAGGCAATTTTTACAATAATATTTGTGAGTTGAATCGATATCTCCAGCTCTGTTAATACTTTGATATTCAAATCATTTATTAAAAATATATATATTTAATTATCTTTGTAAATTATTAATTTAACTTCTAAATGAAGTAACTTCTATTTTTATTATCATTATTATTATTATTATTTTTTGAGATGGAATCTCACTGTGTTGCCCAGGCCGGAGTGCAGTGGCATGATCTTGGCTCACTGCAAGCTCCACCTCCCGGGTTCACGCCATTTCCTGCCTCAGTCTCCCGAGTAGCTGGGACTACAGGTGCCTGCCACCACGTCTGGCTAATTTTTTTAATACAGACGGGGTTTCACCATGTTATCCAGGATGGTCTCGATCTCCTGAACTCATGATCCGCTCACCTTGGCCTCCCAAATGCTGGGATTACAGGCATGAGTCACTGCACCTGGCCTAAATGATGTGACTTCTAAATGACGTTTTAATTTTGAAATATCTTTGGTTTTCATTGACGCAGTGTCTCACCATCACTTTTATAATCTTCACATAATTATGTACCTCTGTAAAGATAAACATCTTAATTTCATTGTAGACACTTACATGCAAATACATTGATGTGATCACATAGGATATAAATTGTAATGCTGGGAAAACTGAGCAAAAAATAATTTTTCAAGTGGCCAATTTAATAATATTTACATTTACATATGTATATAAATGTGTGTGTAAACACATACATACATAAATACACACACAGAGAGAGAGAGAGAGAGAGAGAGAGAGAGGTCTTGCAGTTATTATGGGGTTATGCCCCCAATAAACTCATTATAAATTTAAAATATTATAAGTCATTTCAGTCAAAAATGTCTTTAATACACCAAACCTACTAAACATCAGAGCTTAGCCTAGTCTGTCTTACATGTGTTCAGAAGATTTACAGTAGTGCACAGTAGGGCATAATCATCTAACATAAGGCCTATTTTATAATAAACTGCTGAATATCTCATTTAATTTATAGACTATTGTATGTCATGTAGAAATTATGATGATTTCACAACATCTTAAAGTTGAGAAATTGTAAGGTAAAAGATTCTAAATTGGGACTGTCTGTGTGTACACTCACATACACACATGCTCACATATAGAGTCATACAGCACTTAATGATGTGGATACATCCTCAGAAATGTATTAGGGGAATTTGTCATTGTGCAAAAATCATACAATGTACTTAAATAAATCTAGATGATACAGTCTACTACAAATCTAGACTATCTAGTATAGCTCTTAGTCAACAAACTTGTAAAGCAGGTTACTGCATTGAATGTTGTAGGCAATTGTAACATAATGGTATTTGTGTATGCAAGATATCTAAACAGAATAAATCTAAACAGAATAAGCCCATTGTGTTGGGCTACAGTGTTATGAAAGCTACCACATAAGTCTGACCTTGATGAAAATGTTGTTATACAGCACAAGGCTGTATATGACTAAACACTATATATACAATTTTTGTTACCTACAATTTTTCTAGATGTGAGGTAATTTACCAGAAAGAGTTGTTTTCTGATCACAACCCTCCTGACCAAAATAGAATCTGGTCCAGTCAGAATGAAGAAACTGGCAGAAGATGACGATGAAAGCAATCCCCAGCTGTCCATATTGCTAATTAGCATAAGACACTCCCACCAGTTACATCACAATTTGCAAGTGCCATAACGACAATTCAGAACTTACCACTACTTTCCATAGCAATTACCTAGAAGGTTCCACTCCTTTCCTGGAAAATTCTAAATGACTCAGTCCTCAATTTGCATTGACCACCCAATAATTTATATGTAATCGTAAGTGGGTTTGTGTGAGTACAATTACAGTAGTCAAGAGCCCATATATTGTTGACTCAGGGCACACTGCCTATGAGTTAGCCCTGCACCACAATGAGCAGTAAAGATTGCTATCTAATACCACTGGCTCACCTTGAATTACTTCCTGGGCAAAGCCAAGAACCCTCTGAAGCTAAGCCCCAGATTTGTCACTTGCCCGTCCTGCCTTATCTGGCTACCATGAAGTGATGAAGATGACAAGAAAAAGGCAGTGACCAATATGGCAGTGAGACGACAGAGCAGTGATCAGTGGTGAGCCAGTGAGCCAGTAGTGATCAGAAAAGAGGCAGAGAGAAAACAGAGAGGTGGCAATTGGAGATAGATGGAGAGAGAGTGGTCAGTAGGACAGCAAGACGTCAAGAGGCAGTGATTTGCAAGAGATGGTGAGATGGTAATCAGTGCCAGAGCTATAACACTAGCCAAAGGCTCTTTGAAGAACCATCATCTTTCCTGGTGGGCAGTAGACCTGAGTGAATGGACAGGCAACCATAACACTGTCACCTTATGTGGGACCCACGTTTCTGGCTGGCAGGCCAACGGATCACTAGTCATTGTGTCTGTCACCATGTGGCAGCACAACCCACTCAAGCTGAGGGAACCTGTAGAGACCTTCACCCAGGTCACACGTGGAAGACTGATCAGCACCATTTTGGCTCCTGCAGATGAGTGCATCTCCCCTCTGCCCTTCCACCACAGTATTGGTTAAGCTAGGGAATAAAAGCTTCTGGCTAGGTGGTGAGTCAAAAAGTCCCTTTTTGTGTGCCCTGAACCATGTCTTTTTCACCCCTTCCCCTGGTCCTTTTTCCTCTGACAGCATTTTATTCCTCTACCAGTCATTTTAGTTTCAGTCCTAGAATGTACGTTTTGTTTGCAGTTCTTTTTAAAATTATTGTTATTATTTTGCTTTGACTCCCTGGGCAATGTTTAAGGCAGCACAATTGATTTTAAGAGACCCTCTGTTGTGTTGACTATGGAATTCCAGGGTCATGCTGTTCTGTGTCCCCAGCTAGGCCTTTGGGGTTCACTGTTGGTCACCCCCTAGATGCTCCAGGTTTTTTGGCATTTTTCAACCCCTGGATACTGTGGGGTTTCTGGCATTTAGTTTGGGAACCCTCATTGGTTAGTAGTTGGGTACTCTGAGTTTTGAGCATTTGGTATTGTTAGTTGCCCCCTGGATGCTCCAGTGTTTTCAGTATTGGCATTCGTTTTAAGACTGTAGGGTAGAAAACCAGTCTAGGGGTTTGCCTTTTCTTGTATTCTGCCTTAAAGGTATTATTTTTTATAATAGCAACTTATTTTCTTATTGTCACTTTATTTACACTCTTCTTTCTACATTTTGCTCAATAGAAATACTTCTTTTGTCATACTTTATTCACTGACAAATGCTTATAACCCCTTTCATAATACCTTACTTACATCTTCTCTGCAGGAAGTGATAATCTAAAGGAAAAAAATAATTAAAGCCAAGTTGATTTTCCTCGCATTTGACTTAGAAAAACTTCTGTGATAAGTAGAAATCCTTGTTAGACATGGGAATAATGATAGGTATTTCAGAGGACTTACCACTAGCATGTCTTTTAGGCTGTTAGAGCATTTGAAATTCAGCTTAAAAAACAGAAATTACTTTCCTATTGCAACACCTCGTGGGTCCAGTAAAAATTAGAAAACCAAGAGATTTGGCCTAAATATGGTCCTATACATTATATTGCTATTTTACATCTGAACTTATTCTGTTTTGTTTTTTTGGTTTGTTTGTTTGTTTGTTTTTTAATAAAAAGGAAAATGGAAGGAGGTCCCTTACGTAAAGGCTTGTATGGTCTTATACTGGTTCCTGTTAATTTCAGGCACCAGAAAGTCATGCCCAAGGGATCCCCTCCTAGCAGCTCCCCCTAGAAGGCCTACACCCTGTGTAGTCTACTTATTTCCTCAATTTTAAGAAGGGTATATCCAGTATGTAAATAAAGGATTCCATACCAAGGTTACCAGGCACCCCTCCCCCTTATCAAATTCACCTCAGAGTATACCAGCCTTTGTCTAAGGAAGTAAATCCAACTAGTACCACTGGGTACTAATCAGCCTTTAAAGTCAAACCTGTGTCCACTCTGGGAGGTAGCTGATGGATGGGGGAATATTTATAGTACATATGTCATTTTCTCTGTGTGATTTAGCTTTATACAATAAGAAATGTGACCAGGTTTCAGAGGATCCAGAAAAATGTATGCAGGAGTTATATACATTGCCTATTTTCTTTAATTTAATTGTCATGATTTGCAAGTATTGTCCTCTGCTTGCTGTGCCATAGAGAAAATGCAGACAAAAATGTGTGTGGTCTCAAATTGACATCTTAACATCACAACTACCAAGAGCAAGAAAACCCTCAGGTTAGCAGAAGACAAGAAATAACCAAGATCAGAGCAAACTGATAAAAGATAGAGACACAGAAAGTCCTTCAAAAAATCAACAAATGCAGGAGCTGGTTTTTTGAAAAAAATAATAAATTAGATAAACCACTAGCTAGAGTAACAAAGGAGAAAAGAAGGAAGAATCAAATAGACATGATAAAGAATGATAAAGGGGATATCACAACTGAATCCAAAGAAATACAAACACGAGAGAATACTATAAACACTTTTATGCAAATAAACTAGAAAGTCTAGGGGAAATTGGTAAATTCCTGGACACATACTCTTTCCAGGAAGGAGTGAACCAGGAAGAAGTTCTGAAATTGGGGCAGTAAAAAATAGTCTACCAACCACCACCACCACCAACAACAACAAAAAAGCCCAGGACCAGATGGATTTACATTGAATTATACCAGAGGTACAAAGAGGAACTGATGTCATTTATTTCAAAATGATTACAAACAATTGACAAGGAGGAACTTCTCCCCAACTCATTCTATGAAGTCATAATTATCCTGATACCAAAACCATGGCAGAGATAAAACCAAAAAAGGAAAACTTCATGTTGATATGCCTGATGAACATCAATGCAAAAATCTTCAATAAAATACTGGCAAACCAAATACAGCAGTGTGTCAAAAAGCCTATTCACCACGATCAAGTCAGCTTCATCCCCGGATGCAAAGCTGGTTGAATATACACAAATCAATAAATGTAATTCATCACATAAACAGAACTAAAGACAAAAACCACAAGATTATCCCAATAGAGACAGAAAAAGTCTTTGATAAAATTCAACATCCCTTCATGTCAAAAACTCTCAATAAACAAGGTATGGATAAAACCTAACTCAAAATAATAAGAACCATTTATGACAAACCCACAGGCAATATCATACTGAATGGGCAAAAGCTGAAAACCAGTAAAAGACAAGGATGCCCTCTCTCACCACTCCTATTCAACATAATATTAGAAGTTCTGGACAGGACAATCAGGCAAGAGAAAGAAAGCATATTCAAATAGAAAGAGAGGAAGTCAAGCTGTCTTTATTTGGAGATGACATGATAATATATCTAAAATCTCCATACTCTCAACCCGAAAGCTTCTTAAGCTGGTAAGCAACTTCAGTAAAGCCTCAGGATACCAAAGGAATGTGCAAAATTCACAGGCATTACTCTACATCAACAACAGACAAGCAGAGAGCCAAATCATGAATGAACTCCAATTAACAATTGCTAAAAAGAGAATAAAATACCTAAGAATACAGCTAACAAGGGACGTGAAGGATTTCTTCAAGGAGAACTACAAACCACTGCTCAAGGAAATCAGAGAGGACATAAACAAATGGAAAAACATTCTATGCTTATGGATAAGAAAAATTAATATTGTGAATGTGGCCATACTGCCCAAAGTAATTTATAGATTAAATGCTATTCCCAATAAACTACCATTGACATTCTTCACAGAATCAGAAAAAAAACTACTTTAAAATTCATATGGAGACAAAAAGGAGCCCTTATAGCCAAGACAATACTAAGCAAAAAGAACAAAACTAGAAGCATCACACTACCTGACTTCAAACTATACTACAAGGCTACAGTAGCCCAAACAGCATGGCACTGGTACAAAAACCAATGCAAAAGACCAATGGAAAAGAATAGGGAACTCAGAAATAAAACCACACATCTACAACCATCTGATCTCCCACAAACCTGACAAAAGCAAACAATAGGGAAAGGATTCCCTATTCAATAAATGGTGCTGAGGGAACTGGCTAGCCATATGCAGAAAATGGAAACTGGGTCCCTTCCTTACACCTCATACAAAAATTAACTCATGATGAATTAAAGACTTAAGTGTAAAACCCAAAACTATAAAAACCCTACAAGAAAATCTAGGCAACACCATTCAGGACATTGGCACAGGCAAAGATTTCATGACCAAAATGTTAAAACAACAACAAAAGCAAAATTTGACAAATGGGATCTAACTGAACTAAAGAGCTTCTGCACAGCAAAATAAATGATCACCAGAGTGAACAGATAACCTACAGAATGGAAGAAATTTTTTACAATCTATCTATCTGACAAAAGTCTAATATCCAGAATCTACAAGGAACTTAACCAAACTTATAAGAAAAATCAAACAACTCCATTAAAAAGTGGGCAAAGGACACGAACATACACTTCCCAAAAGAAGACATTCATGCAGCCAATAAACATATGATAAAAAGCTAAACATAATTGATCACTAGGGAAATGCACATCAAAACCACAATGAAATACCATCTCACACCAGTCAGAATGGCAATTATTAAAAGTCAAGAAACAACAGATGCTGGTGAGGCTGTAGAGAAATGGAATGCTTTTACACTGATAGTAGGAATATAAATTAGTTCAACCATTGTGGAAGACAGTATGGTGATTCCTCAAAGACCTAGAACCAGCAATATCATTTGACCTAGCAATTGCATAACTGGGCATATACCAAAAGGAATAAAAATCTTTTCATTAGAAAGATATATGCACATGTGTGTTCATTACAGCACTAATCACAATAGCAAAGACATGGAATTAACCCAAACTCCCAACAGTTATAGACTGTATAAAGAAAATGTGGTACATATATACCATGGAATAATCTGTCCATAAAAAGGAACAAGATCATGTCCTTTGCAGAGACATGGATGCAGCTGGAAACCATTATCCTCAGCAAACTAATGCAGGAACACAAAACCAAACACTACATATTCTCACTTATATGTGGGAGCTGTATAATGAGAACATATCGACACAGGAGGGGAACAACATACACTGGGGCCTGTTGCAGGGAGAAGCGGGGGAGGGAGAACATCAGAAAAAATAACTAATGCATGCCAGGCTTAATACCTAGGTGATGGGTTGATAGGTGCAGCAAACTACCATGGCACATGTTTACCTATGTAATAAATCTGCACATCCTGCACATGTATCCCAGAACTTAAAATTAAATTAAATTAAAAAGTAAACAAATAAAAACAGCAACAAAAAATAAATGTGTGTGGTTAAGCCAGTCAATTATGATGAAGTTAGAACAATAAATTGGGGAAAAGACAAAAATCCTGCTCTTTTTCAGGGTCATTTCTTTAAGACACTCAGAAAATATACTAATGCAGACCAAGACTCTCAAGAATGGCAAGCTCTACTACGTATAGATTTTATTACTTAATCTGTCTCTGACATTAGGAGAAAGCTACAAAAAGCAGCAGTTGGACCTCAAACCCTTGTGAGGTAGACTTTAAACGTAGCCTTTAAAGTTACAACCATAGAGGCAGGAAAAAGAGAGACAGCTAAAAAGCACATTTGTTAATAGTTGCTTCAGCCCTTTTGCACCACAGAATTACCCATCTTGAGAAAGAAAGTGTCATGAGATCAGCATCTAGGATCCCCAGAGAAGAGCCCCCAACATCCCAGGCCCTGGGCCAAAATCACTGGGTGTACTATAAGCAAAAGGGCCACTGGCAATTAAAATTTCCTAACCATCCCCAGTGAGAGCAAAAAGCTTCCCATCAATACTAGAGCTAACTTCCTTCCACTAGCCCCAACGAACGGCCTTGCTCAAGTAAGTTTACTGGGAGGCTTGGATCTCTGACCTGATGAACAGCTCCTCAAAGGGGCATACCAATGGCTGCTTTAACATTTTTCTTTAGTGTCTTCACTGCTGGGTGAGCTCTTTGGTTGCTTGGGAACTCCAGGGTCTCCCCTTGAGCAATGAAGTTCACCCTCTCCCTTCCTTATGTGATATTATGCAATCACTTTCCCTTCCTCTTACTGTCTTTCATACCTACTGGGGCAAACAAAATTTGGCCAGGTAGATGAGTCCCGATTTTATAAATAACTTGGATCCAATTGTCTAGTATAGGTTACTTTGTGTGATGTGTGTTGTATCTGGCATGCTATCAAGTTGGCTTATAAATAAATGAGTGCTGGTCAATTAAACAGCTAAGACATCTAAATCTGTTAGTTTGAAGAGAATATTGTGTCTTCTAAAATTTAACTTTAAGATTTTTACCTAGGGAAACCACTGATGTTGATGTTGATACGGTTTAGAGTTGTTAAAATGGATTTAAATAGTGAGTTTCTTTATAGTTTAAATTATATAATTGTAAAATGGTTTTAATCTATAGAATGACAATGCCTGGTGGGCAGCTCAGAATCTTGCTCCCTAGCTTTATATAATATGTGCCAAAAACAATGTGTTTCTTCACTGGGAAAAAGAGTATTTTCATCAAATTAAGAAGTTATGAAAAGGGAGGTTCAATATAAAGAAACCAGTGAGTAGAAAACAGAGGTGTGAAGTAAGTTATGGATAGAAGGTGTATTTTTTCCAAGGAAGGATTTAAAGAAAGAGTGACTTTTTAATAAAGAAAGATTTTGTATAGTAAATTATTGTCCTAGAGTAACATGATTGGTTATTTAAGAAAAAGGTAGAATAAGATACACAGGGAGTCCAAGCATGTTGTAGATGGTCTGTGTGGGTCATGATGGGATTTCTGAAGGGGAATTTGTGAGAAGAATTTTGTTCATGATTAAGCTAACTATGATTGAAGAAAAATTGTTTGCAGTAGACTTTCTAGAGAAAGGTCTACGTATGGGAACTGGGTTTTCTTAAGGTATTGATTTGATAAATTGTGAGAAATTTTGTTTTTAATGCTACAACTGGTTTCTTTTAAAATGTCTTAGATGTGTGTCTCAGTAATTTAACTGTTATTGTGTCTCACTTCTTTTAGCTTTTTCTCCCTTTTCAAAGGTATAGCATGATGACTCTATCCTTTAGCTTTTTCATCAGCTCTTATAACTTTTTCCCCTCTGGTTTTGTTGTTCTGGCCTGATGCTAGTGTTTTGTCTTAGATGTCCATGGAAACAGTGTTTTTCCACAATATAGTCTGATTCTGTGCTTTTAGTTTTACCTGACATATACCTGATTTTTGGCTTTTAGTTTTTGATTCTTGTATAGCTTAAAAAGATTTTATGGGCTAATGAGTGCATGCCCACTTCCATTCCTGTCTGGCCTAGAAGGTTATGTTAAATTGGCTATATGTATTTTCACTCTAATTCCCTTGGACAAAGGAAATCTCAAAGACACCTAAGAAAACTACCCGGGGCCATAAGAGGAAAAAGGATGTCAGACATGCCTCACTATGTCCCATTTACTTAGGCTAGGTTCACAAAGACCTTCAAGAATATAGAAATAAAGTATTGTCTCCTCCTCAAAAACTTAGTCTTACTAAAAACTTAAAAAGAAGAATTCACTGAGGATCAATTACAAGCAAAATGGGAGAGCCATACTATCAGGTATTGTTAAGTATCCTCATTGCTATTAAATTTCATGGGATCACTAGCTGGATACACCTGTCTGGGATTAAACTGGTTTCTTATAAGTCCCCATAGGCATAAGAGTAAGATACCATGGCTTACACTTTGGAATTTACTCCAAAAAGACTTCAAGTTATTATTTCATGAACACATAAATAACATGATGCCGTGGGTGGGCCTAGGAACATTAATTTTTCTCTTCCTCGTAATTGTAATTTTCTTATTTAACCTCCTAGGTTTATATTTTCTACATTCCACATAAAGATGATGCTGGCTCAAGGCTTCCAAACCATCCAATCATCTGACCTGGAAAATGAAAATATCCTGCCATCATGCCCCTCAGATTAAGTACCAGAGATTTTTACTCCTCCAATGCCAGGCAGGGCCTACCCCTACAGAATCATCAAGAAACAGTTCCAGAAAATGGACCCCTGCTCTTCTACTGCCCCCTTAAGGTTAAAGAGAAGTATTTAATCTCTGAGTGAGAAATGAGGTAGGAAACAGGCAGGACTTATTTCCTGGTCATGACCCTGCTAGGGTTGAACAGGATCTGGTCCAGACAGGATGAGGTGAAGAAATCGGCAGGAACAAGCAGATGGTAATGAAAGTGATCCCTAGTTGCCCTCATTGCTCATTAGCATAAGATACTCCCACCAGTGCCATCACAGTTTACAAATGCAATAGCAATGCCCAAGAAGTCACCACTCCTTTCCAAGGCAATGACCTGGAAGTTAATGCCCATTTTCTGGAAAGTTCTAAGTAACCTATGCATTTATAGATAATAGGACTCCATTGTAGTTCCTTTCACTCCTGGCTTTCTAGGAGTTTTTATTATTTTAACTCTTAAATAGGTTTTCATATCAATCCAATGCTTTGCGATTTCTTTAAGTACTATATTATTTTCTTGTTTATTATTTTAATATAGTAAATAACATTGATATGTTTTTCTAATGGTGAAACACCCTTTCTCTCTTAGAATAATCTGTGTTCGGTAATAACATTGTATTATTTTAATATGCTGTTGTATTCCATTGGCTAACAGTGAGAGCTTTGCATCTTCATTGTTAAGAGATATTGGCCTCTTGATCATTTTTCTTCATTTTTTCTGATGTGGGTTTATGTGTATTTCTATTTGCTATTCTTATTCAATTTTTGTATTAGTATTATGCTATGTTTACTATTCTATATGTTTTTATGGGAATCTCATTCATACCTGTTATTTAAAATATAATATTCTGATCACTTTAAACTTCTATCTGCAGTTCAGACAATTAAGTTCTTATCTGTACATTCAACTATCTATGAGAGAGTATCACCTATGTTTCTAAAAATCACTTCAAAATTAACTCATCATAAATCAAATATATTTCTTCTTTGTAGTACATCCTTTCTATGAGTCAATAATTACATTTTTGACCTGATTCACTTAAGTAGAAACCCATTTAAGTCACTTGGAAGTTCACTTGCTATCTCACTTATCACATTAAATTAGCAATTACATGCAAGCAATTATACTCCTAAATATCTTTTCAATTATGTCTTCTAGTCTTTCCTTCCATTGTCGCTCACTTAGTTAAAGCCTTCATGATGCCTCAGCTGTGCTACTACAATGATCTCCTGTTCTTTCTGATTTTATTTTCACTCTTTCAATTCACCTCCCAAACTACCACAACAGACATTTTTTTTTTTTTTTTTTCTGAATTAGAAATCTGATTATGCCGCTTGCCTACTTAAAATGCTTCAGTGGCTTCCCATTGACTTCACAAGAAAGATTAAGTTCTACACTAGTGAAGAAAGCCTCGTTCTCTTCTAACTATTGTCTAACTTTCTGGACTTAATCCCTATCAATCCTTTTTTCCAGCTGTAGCAATAATTTTACTTTTTCTAGGGAGCCATCCTTTCCTTTGCCTTGTTATATTAAACCACGTTTGCTGTCTTCTGCTTCAAATAACATTATCTGCTCATTAAATCTTACTAAACTTCCATAAATCATCTCAAGCAAGATTTCCTCTCAGAAACATTTTCTGACTTACCCTCCCCTAGAATATTGAGGAATATGTATTTTATTTACGCTTTTTCTTTATGACCCTCTAGTATCGAGTATACTACCATATTGTTTTAAAATAGTTAGTTGTTTTGCCTATGTTATTCAGTAAATTGAAATCCCTGAGGATACTTGTCTTGTATGTCTCAGTATTTCCAAATTTAGTACAGGCAGAAATTTAATGATCTATGAGTATCATAGAATGAATGAAATTGACAAACCTACTTTGAAGATTAAACAGTAAAGGGGAGAGATTGTGCTATTATAATCCACTCAGAACAAAAATGGACAGGAAGTAGAAACTAGGAAAGCACAAGAAATAATTAGTTAGTCAGATTTCAACATGTCCTTTCTGCAGCCCTCTTGAGCTTTGCCAAACCCTCATTAAAATGATGGTGACTAAACCAAAAATGACAACGGTCATTAAAATGTATTAAGAACTTCCTATATTCCAGTCACTGTGCTAGATAATTTATATTAATAATCTTATTCTTAAATCAATATAAACAAAACTATACCCAAGAAAAAACTTGCATTTAGAAAGATTAGCCCAAATTATGGAGATGGAGTTTGTAGCCAGATTTGTCGGGCTTCAAAGCCTTTGATTTTCTTACACACCCCACAATACATCTGCTGCTTCGCTATAGTCCTGGTCTAATCATAGTTACTACTATTGCAGCAACAAATTTCTTCTCATGTGACATTATCTTAAGTAGCATATAATTGTAAGTCTTACATATTTTAGTGCAGAACACTAATTGTTTTATACTGAAACTACCATATTTTATTCTACAACTATTTAAACTGAAATTCCACTTAGAAAGTCTACTTGACATCATTTAATGATTGCCAAATTGTGACTTAAAAAGAGATGCCAATAATCGGAATAAATTTAATAATTTATGGGCCATGCTTGTGTCTTTCATGATTTTTATTGTTTTCTCACTCTATCTAAAGTGTTAGCATAAAAATAAATTAGCTAACTTTTAGAGTTTTCCTTTACGCATTTTAAGATAAAGTTGTCCAGAATGAGTCTGGTGTGTGAAATTGAAAATAAATGTATGCATTTCCCACATCTTTACCATACACAGCTATCATTCTAATGCCACTGGAAATCAGGTTTTCTTCAAAGGTGTGTACTTTCTTTTAGAATACAGAAATAATAAATAATAACCATTTATAAATTAAGTCATCATTTGGGTGAAGTATTACTTGTCAGACATAATTTGAGGATTTCTGAAGAAAATAAGCTTCAATTTTGGGTAACATCTGGATCTTCTTATTTCAATAACTTCCCTGGGTTGTAAAAATACTACCTAATATGTACCTTCTGTCATTTTAATTGATTTAGTTGTTCACTGTAAGTTCCTGTCTTTGTAAGCACTGCATTGAATACATGTAAGTATGAGAATTACTTAGAAACTCACAATGACACAATTTTTGAGTCTGAGAACAGATGGTTCCTTTGGGCAAAAAAAATCTGGTAATGTGAGTTCTCTATATGTATTTAACTAATTCTACCCCGATCTATTTCATTCAACGTTACTTGGAAATAACATTAACTGTGACAGTTTTTTATCTTTCAAGGTTTATTTATTGTTTGTAAAATTATGGTAAGATAATCATAACTAAATTTAACTTTTTAAAATTGTACAGTTTAATGACATTAAATACATTTAACTTGTTGTGAAAACATCACCACCATCCATCTCCAGTACTCTTTGCATTTTGCAAAATTGAAAGTCTGTACCCACTAACCTATAATTTCCTTTTCCTCCTTCTCAGTTTACGGAAATCACCATTCTATTTTCTGCCTTTATGTATTTGGCTACTCTAGGTACCTTATATAAATTAAATCATATACTATTTGTACTTTTGTGACTGATTTATTTCACTTAGAATAATTTTTTCAAGTTATTCCTGTTATATCATGTATCACAATTTTCTTCCTTTTATTCATTGTGTCCATGTACAACATCTTTTTTTTTTTTTTTTCCTATCCATTCATCTGTCAGTGAACATTGAGTTTGCTTCCACTTTTTGGCCACTGTGAATAATGGTGCTATGAATATGCATGTGCAGATATCTCAAGTCCCTGCTTTCAAATATTTTGTGTATGTACTCAGGAGTGGAACTGCTATATGATATGACAGTTATATTTCTAATTTCTTGAGAAACCACCATGCTGCCATGCTGATTTCCACAGTAACTGCACTATTTTGCATTTCCTCCAGCGTTGCAGAAGAGTCCCTGTATATTTACATCCTTTCTACCACTTGTAACTTTGTATTTTTTTTTTTTTTGTATAATTGTGATCCTATTGGATATAATACGTATCTCATTGTGATAATGATTTGCATTTGCTTAATGATTCACGATGGTGAGCCTTTATTTCAGGTGCTTGTTAGCCATTTGTATATCTCTTTTGGAGAAATATGTATTCAAACCCTTGGCCCATTTTTAAATCAAGTTGTCTTTTTTGTCTTGAGTTTTAGGAGTTCCTGATATGTTCTGAATGTGAATCATCCCTTGCTGTCCAGTTAATTGTGTCCCTGCCAAATTCACATGTTGAAGTCCTAACCCCTGATTTGACAATATTTGGAGACAAGCTCTATACGGATGTACAAGTTCAATGAGGTCATGGGGTGGTTCCCTGATCTGAGAGGATTAGTTTTCCTGTAAGATGAGACACAAGACAGCTGTCTTGCTCTTTCCATCATGTGAAGAAACAGAGAAAATTGACTGTCTGAAAGCCAGGAAGAGAGCCCTCAATATAAAATAATTCTTCCAATCCTTAATCTGGGAATTGTAGCTCCCAGAAGTGTGAAAAAATAAATTTCCATTGTTTAAGGTATCCAGTTTATGGTATTTTCTTATAAGAGCATGTGCAGTCTAATGCAACCCCTTATCAGATATATGACTTGAAATTACTTTTCCCATTGTGCAGGTTACATTTTTACTTTGTTGATTGTGTCTTTTGAGGCACAGATTTTAGTTTTGATGTAGCCCAATCTATCTATTTTTTTTTTCTTTTGCTACCTGTGCTTTTGGTGTCATACCCAAGAAAACACTGCCTAATGCAAGGTCAAGAAATTTTCCCCTATGTCTCTTTCTACAAGTTTTATAGTTATAGCTTTTATATTTAGGTATTTTATTCATATTGAGTTAATTTTTGCGTAAGCTGTAAGATAAGGATACAACTTCATTGCTTTGCATGGGGATATTCAGCTTTCCCAATGTAAATTGTTAAATAATATTTCACCATGGAATGGCATTGGCACCCTTGCTGAAAATTATTTGACCACGTGTGAAGGCTTATTTGAGGGCCCCCCTATATTACTCAATTCAACAATTTGTCACTCTTCATGCTAGTATCAAGGTATTTTGATTTCTGTAAACTTTTAGTAAAATTTGACATACGAAAGTGTGAGTACTACAATGTTGGTTTCCTCTGTCAGACATTTTCTCCTGACTTTTTGTGTCCCTTGTGATTCTGTATGAATTTGAATATAAACTTTTCTACTCCTGCAAAAAAGCTTTGGAATGTTGATAGCAATTGCATTAAATGTGTAGATCACTTTGGGCAGTATACGCATCTTAATAATACTAGGTATAGCAATTCATGAATACTGGGTATCTTTCCACGTAGTATTGTCTTATTAGTTTCTTTCAGCAATATTTAATGGTTTTCAGTGCTCAAGTATTTCACCTCATTGGTTAAATATATTTCTAATACTTTTTAAAGATTATTGTAAGCAGAATTTCCTTTTCAGATTGTTTGCTGTTAGTGCACAGAAATGCATCTGATTTGGGGGCGTTGACTTTGTATTCTGAAACCTTGACTTTGTATTCTGAAACGTTGACTTTGTATCGATTTTTTATTTGTTCTAACTTGTGCGTGTTTGTGTATGTGTAAAATATTTAGGGATTTCTACATATTAGATCGTATCTTCTGTCGTTTAAGATAAGTTTACTTATTTCTATCCCATAGGAATGCCTTTTTTTTTCTTGCCTAACTGCTCTGGCAAGCCCTGGTAAGGCCTTTCAGTACTATGTTGAATAGAAGTGCAAAAGCAGGTGATATGATTTGACTATGTCCCCCAAAGTTCATGTGTTGGAAACTTGATCCCCAATTTGATGATGTTGGGAGGTGGGGCATAATTGGAGGTGTTTGAATAATGTAAGCACTACTTTCACGAATGGATCAATTCTGTTATTGTGGAGGAGGCTTTATTATCAAGGGAGTAAGTTTCTTATAAAAGGCCAAGTTTGATCCCCACTTGCTGTCTCTTTCTTTTTTGTTCTGCCCTGTGATGCCTTCCACCATATGATGACAAAGCAAGAAGGCCCTTACCAGATGTTGGCATCCTATTTTTGGACTTCCTAGCATTCTGAACTGTGAGAAAATAAATTTCTATTAATTGTAAATTGCCCATTCTCTGATCTTCTGTTATAGCAGCACAGAATAAACTAAGACAACAGATATTCTTGTCTTGTTCCTAATCTTAGAAGGAATTCAGGTTTTTACCATTATGTGTAATATTAACTGTGGGCTTTTCACATATAGTCTTTATTAGCATTAGTATTAGTAGTTTCCTTTTATTACTATTTTTGTTAAGTGTTTTTATCATGAGAAGGTATTAAAGTTTCAAAATTTCTTTGTCTATAACAATTGAGATGATCACGTGCCATTTGTTCTTTTTTGACGTTACTGTGCTGTTTTCCTTTGATTTTTTTTGCTTTTATTTTAGGTTTAGGGTTACAAAATCAGGTTTTTTTTTTTTCTTTTTCTTTTTTTTTTTTTTACATAAGAAAGCCTGTGTCATACAGTTTGTTATACAGTTTATTTCATCAACCAGGTATTCAGTCTAGTGTCCATTAGTCATTTTTCCTGATCTTCTCCCTTCTCCCACCCTCTGAAAGACAACAGTGTGTGTGTTGTTTCCCCCATGAGTCGATATGTTGTTATCATTTCTCTCCCCCTTATTAGCAAGAACATACTGTATTTGGTTTTCTGTTTCTGTGTTAGTTTGCTAAGGATAATATCCTCCAACTCCATCTATGTCCCTGCAAAGGACAATATCTCTTTTTTTTTTATGACTGCAGAGTATTCTATGGTGTATATGTACCATATTTTCTTTATCCAGTCTATCATTTATGGTTATTTAGGTTTATTTCATATTTTTGCTATTGTGAATAGTGCTGAAAAAACATACACATGCATGTTTCTTTATAATAGAAAGATTTATATTCCTTTGGGTATATACCCCGTAATGGGATTTTTGGGTCAAATGGTATTCCTGTCTTTAGGCCTTTGAGGAATCACCACACTGTCTTCCACAATGGCTGAACTAATTTACACTCCCACCAACAATGTATAAGTGTTCTTTTTTCTTCACAATCTTCACATCTGTCAATTTTTAACTTTTGAAAAATAACCTTTGTGATTGGTGTTAGATGGTATCACACTGTGGTTGGGATTTGCATTTATCTAATAATCAGTGATGTGGAGCTTTTAAAAAATTGTTGGTGGCCACACATATGCCTTGTTTTGAAAAGTGCTGTTCGTGATTTTTTTGCCCACTTTTTATAGGGTTGTTTGTATTTTTCTTGTAAATTCATTAAATTCCTTAGAGATGCTGGATATCAGACCTTTGTTGGATGCATAGTTTGCAAAAATTTCTCCCATCCTGTAGGCTATCTCTTTAGTTTGTTGATAGTTTTTTTTTTTTTTTTTTTTTTTTTTTTTTTTTTTTTTTTTTTTTTAATGCTGTGCATGAGCTCTTGAGTTTAATTAGATCCAGTTTGTCAATTTTTGCTTTTGTTGGCATTGTTTTTGACTTCTTCATCATAAAATCTTTGCCCATGCCTGTGCCCTAACTGGTATTGCCTTGGTTGACTTCAAGGGTTTTTATAATTTTGGGTTTTACATTTAAGTCTTTAATTCATCTGGATGTATTTTTTTTTTTTTTTGTATGGTGTAAAGAAAGGTTTCAGTTTCAATGTCCTGCATATGTCTAGCCTGTTATACCAGCACCATTTATTGCATAGGGAGTACTCTTCCCATTGCTTGTTTTTTCCTGGTTTGTCAATGATGAGTTAGTTATGGGTTCATGTTGTTCTTATTTCTGGGTACTCTATTCTGTTCCATTGGTGTATCTGTCTGTTTTTGTACAAGTCCCATTTGTTTTGGTTACTGTAGCCCTATATTATAGTTTTAAGTCAGGTACACTGATGCCTCCAGCTTGGTTTTTAATTTTTTTTTCTTCTTACTTACAGTTGCCTTGGCTATTGAGGCTCTTTTTGGTTTTATATGAACTTTAAAATAGTTTTCTCTGTTTCTGTGAAGAATGTTAATGGTGGTTTAATAGGAACAGAATTGACTCTATAAATTGCTTTGAGCAGTATGGCCATTTAAAAAATATTGATTCTTTCCATCTATGAGCATGGAATGTTTTTCCATTTGTTTGTGTCATCTCTGATTTTTTTTCAGCAGTGGTTTGTAGTTCTATTTGTGGAGATATTTCATCTCCATAGTTAGCTGTATTCTTAGGTATTTTAATTTCGGGGGGCAATTGTGAATGGAAGTTTGTTTTTAATTTGGCTCTTGTCTTGGCTTGTCGTTGAAGTATAGAAATGGTAGTAATTTTTGTATATTGATTTTGTATTCTGAGATTTTGCTGAAGTTGCTTATCAGTTTAAGAACCTTTTCAGCTGAGAATATGGGGTTTTCTAGATACAGGATCATGTAATCTGCAAACAGGGATAGTTGTACTTTCCCTCTTCCTTTTTGGATGCCCTTTTTTTCTTTCTCTTGTCTAATTGTTTTGGCTAGAACTTCCAATGCTATGTTTACTAATAGTGGTGAAAGAGGACATTCGTGCCTTGTGCTGGTTTTTAAGAAGAATTCATCCAGCTTTTGCCCATTCAGAATAATGTTGGCTGTGGGTTTGTCATAGATGGTTCTTATTATTTTGAGATGTTGTTTCAATACCTTTATTTAGATTTTTAACATGAATGGATGTTGAATTTTATCAAAAGTTTTTTCTACATCTACTAGTTGTCTTTTTGTTTTGTTTTGTTTTTAGTACTGTTTATGTAATTAATCTCATATATTGATTTGCTTACGTTGAACCAACCTTGCATCCTAGATATGAAGCCTCCTTGATCATGGTGGATAAGCTTTTGGACATTCTGCTGGATTCGGTGTGTCAATATTTTGTTGAGAATTTTTGTATTTATGTTCAAGCATGTTGGTATGATGTTTTCTTTTTTGTTATCTCTGACAGATTTTGACATCAGGATAATGCTGGTCTCATTGAATGCCTTAGGGAGAAGTCTCTCCTACTCAATTTCCTGAAATAGTTTCCGTAGGAATAGTATCAACCCTTCTTTGTACATCTGGTAGAAATCAGCTGTGAATTCCTCTGGTTCTGGGCTCTTTTTGGTTGACAGGCTATTTGTTACTGATTCAATTTCAGAGCTCATATTGGTCTGTTCAGGGATTCAAATTCTCCCTGGTTCATTTCTGGAGGGTGGAAGTTCCATTAATTTATCCATTTATTCTAGATTTTCTAGTTTGTGTGCATAGAGGTGTTCATAATATTCTCTGATGGTTGCTTGCATTGCTCTGGGGTGAGTGATAATATCCCCCTTGTCATTTCTGGCTGTGTTTATTTGAATCTTATATTTTTTCCAATTTATCAGTTAACCTAGTAGTTTCTTTGTTAATTTTTTCATCATGATGTTAGACGGTTATTTTGCAGACTTCTTTATATGGTTGCTTTATAATGTCACTGTTCTGTGTAGTTCAGTATGTTTTTTTGTAGTTGTTGGTAATATTCTTTCCTTTCCATATTTAGTACTTTGTTGCGAGAAGTCTGAGAGTAACATATTTTCTCAGCATTTGCTTCTCTGTGAAGGACCTTATTTTTTCTTTGCATATGAAGATTAGTTTGGCTGGATACGAAATTCTGGGCTGGAATTTATTTTCTTAAAAATGTTGAATATTGGCCCCTAGTCTCTTCTGGCTTGTATGGTTTCCTCTGATAGGTTGGCTGTTAGTTTGATGGGCTTTACTTTGTAGATAATCTGTCCTTTCTCTCTAGCTGTCTTTATGATTATTTTTTATTTCATTTGACACTTGGAGAATCTGAAGACTATTTGTCTTGGGGATGATCTTCTCATAGAGTGTCTTACTGGGGTTATCCGCATTTCCTAAAGTTGAATGTTGGCCTCTCTAGCTAGGTTAGGGAATTTTTCATGGATATGTCATGAAAAATGTTTTCCAGGTTTTTTCCATTCTTCTAGTCTCTTTCAGGTGCACCAAGCAATCATAGATTTGGTCTCTTTACATAATTCCATGTTTCTCAAAGGTTTTGTTCATTCCTTTTTACTCTTTTTTTCTCTATTCATGTCTGCCTGTCTTGTGTCAGAAAGACAGTTTTCAAGCTACAAGATTCTTTCCTCCACTTGGTCTATTCTTCTGTTAATACTTGTGATTGCATTATGAACTATTTGTAGAGTGTTGTTCAGGTCTATCAGGTTGGTTATATTCTCTTCTACACTGGCTATTTTCTCTGTCAGCTCCTGTATTGTTTTATCATGATTCTTAACTTCTTTGCATTGGGTTACAACATACTCCTTTAGCTCAGTAAACTTCTTTCCTATATATATTCTGAAATCTATTTCTGTCATTTCAGCCCTCTCAGCCTCAGCCTGGTTTCAAATCTGCTATAGAGATGACGCAGTCATTTACAGTAAGAGGAACACTGGCTTTCTGAGTTTTCAGCAATCTTGCACTGATTCTTTCTCATATTTAGGGCTTATCTACCTTCAATCTTTGAGGTTGCTGCATTTTTAAAATACATAACAGTCTGACTACCTTTCCATAAGGCTGCTGCGGTATGCTCGGGGTACCAGTTTTTCCAATACCTGGAGGTAACACCAGTGAAAACTAGAACACAACAAATATGGCAGCTTGCTCCTTTTTTGGGGAGCTCTGTCCAGGGAGGTACAGACCTGTTGCTGTCCCGAACGCACCTGTAGGAAATGCCTGAAGACTCCATTTGGGAGGTCTCACCCAGGCAGGAGGAATGAGATCAAGGACCTTATTTAAAAAGTTATCTGATCATGTTTTTGTAGAGCAGCTGTGCTCTTCTGGGGGTCCATGTCCACCTTGGCAGCCTCAGACACTCTGAAACCCAAAGGCTAGAATGGATAAGACATCCAAACAGCCAAGTTGGTGGCCTGTCTCTCTTCCTGATAGCTGCATCCCAAGGAGGCCTAGTCAGAGAACACTGGTGGGGGTAGCCAGAGATCCTAGTTCGGGGGCTCCACTTGGTGATGAGGAATGGTGTCAGGGACCTGCTTAAAAAGCAGTATGGCCGTGTTTTTGTGGGGCAATTGTACTGTGTTGAGGTACCATTTCCATCCCCAGTAGGCTTGGACTCTCCAAGGCTGGAAAGCCAGAACTGCTGAGTCATCCAAACAGCAAAGATGGCAACCCACACCTCCTTCTGGGAGTTGTGTCCCAGCAAGTTTTCAAATCCCTGTCAGCTGGAGAACACTGGTGGGTGTGGCTGGAGGCTCTGGTTGGGAGGTTCCACCTTAGTGAGGAGGAACAAGATTGAGAACACACTTAAAGAAACAATATGTTCACACTTTTGTAGAGCAGCTCTGCTGTGCTGGGGTACCACTTCTGCCTCAGTTGGGTTGGGCTCTCCAAAGCTCACAGGCTGGAATGTCTAAGTTGCCCAAACAGCAAAGATGGCAGCCTACTCCTCCCCACAATGAACTCTGTCTAAGGTAGGCACAACATTGTTACTGGTGGCTAGCAATCATATCAAGCCAGTGGATCTTATCTTGTGAGTCACAGTGGAAGTGGGGCCTGTAGACCTTCACTGATTGGGCCCCTGACTCCTGCCTCTTTCCTAAAGGTATGTATGGGGCTCTAACCACTCACTTTTTCCGAGTGACAGTTAATTCTACTGGGAAGCCCAGAAATCTAGAATATCCAAAGCTTCCATGTCTCTACATGTGCCTGAGTGGCAGCTTTGCCAAGGCTCCAGGTAGCTCTGTGTGTCAGACTGAAGGCCCTGGTGAAGTGGGTTCACCAGGGGATCTCCTAACCTGGTGGTTGAAAAGATCTGTGAGATGAGTGTGGTTTTCTGGAGTTGCACATTCACTCACCACTTCCCTGGATAGAGGAGGTTCCCTTTGCACTGTGTTGTTCCCAGATGGGCCATCATACTGCCTTACTGTTCTCTGTTCTTCATGGGTCGAGTTGTTTCCTTGAGTAGTCCCAATGTAAGCATCTGGATGTTTCAGTTGAAGGTACTGTATTTACTCGCCCCTTCCATTTATCTCCATGAAAGCCACACACCCTAGCTGCTTCTAGTCAGCCATCTTGGGAACACCCTGATTGATTTTTATAGGGTGAACTTTCCTTACGTTCGAGAAATAAAATCACATTTTTGATGGTGTATAATCCTTTTAAAACACTATCAAATTCTCTTTGCTAGTATTTTGTTGACAATGTTTGCATCACTATTAATTAGGAATATTTGGCTGTACCTTGCATTACTTGTACTTTTGTTGTATAGTTTTGGTATCAGAGTAACTCATCTCATATAATTAGTTAAGAAGTGTTCTCTCCATTTCATTTTTTGTTTATTTGTTTCAGAAACATTAGTGTTATTTCTTCTTTAAATGTTTGGTATAATTCACCAGTTGATAATGGTTTGGTTCTGTGTCCCCACCCAAATCTCATGTTGAATTGTGATTTCCAGTGTTGGAGGTGGGGCCTGGTGGAAGGTAATTGGTTCCTGGGGGTGGTTTCCAATGATTTAGCACAACCCTGCTAATCCTGTCTCATGATAGAGTTCTCACAAGATCTAGTGGTTTGAAAAGTGTGTAGCACTTGGCTGGGTGTGGTGGCTCACACCAGTAAACCCAGCACTTTGGGAGGCCGAGGCAGGCAGATCACGAGGTCAGGAGATCGAGACCTTCCTGGCTAACATGGTAAAACCCCATCTCTACTAAAAATACAAAAAATTAGCCGGGCATGGTGACAGGTACTCCCAGATACTCAGGAGGCTGAGGCAGGAGAGAGACAGAGCTTGCAGTGAACCAAGATCATGCCACTGCACACCAACCTGGGTGACAGAGTGAGACTTTGTCTCAAAAAAAAGAAAAGATTAAAAGAAAAGTGTGTAGCACTTCACCACTTTGCTCTCTAGCTCTTCTGCCAGCCTTATGAATATGTGCCTGCTTCCCCTTCACCTTTTGACATGATTGTAAGTTTCCTGAGGCCTTACCAGAAGCAGAAGTCTGTACATCCCATAAAACCATGAGCAGATTAAACCTCTTTTCTTTATAAATTACTCAGTCTCAGATTGTTCATTATAACAATGTGAAAAATAACTACCACAGAAAATTGGTATCAGAGAAGTGGGGCTTTGCTCTAAAGATACCTCAGAATGTGGAAGTGACCATTAAACTGGGTAATGGGCAGAGGTTGGAGTCATTTGGAAGGCTCAGAAAAAAAAAGGAAGATGAGAGAAAGTTTAGAACTTTTTGAGACTTGTTGATTGGTTGTGACCAAAATGCTGAGGAAGAAGCTGAGAAGGTCTCAGATGAACATGAGGAGCTCACTGCAAACTGGAATAAATGTCACATTTGCTATGCTTTAGCAAAGAGTCTGGTGATGTTGTGTCCCAGCTCTAGAGATCTGTGGAACTTTGAACTTGAGAACTTGAGAGAGATAATTTAGAATAGCTGGCAGAATACATTTCTTTCTTTCTTTTTCTTTTTTTTTTTTTGAGACAGAGTCTCTCTCTGTAGCCCAGGCTGGAGTGCAGTGGCCAGATCTCAGCTCACTGCAAGCTCCGCCTCCCAGGTTTACACCATTCTCCTGCCTCAGCCTCCTGAGTAGTTGGGACTATAGGCGCCAGCCACCTTGTCCAGCTAGTTTTTTTTTTTTTTTGTATTTTTTAGTAGAGATGGGGTTTCACCGCGTTAGCCAGGATGGTCTCGATCTCCTGACCTCGTGATCCGCCCATCTTGGCCTCCCAAAGTGCTGGGATTACAGGCTTGAGCCACCACACCAGACCGGCAGAATACATTTCTAAGCAGCAAAATATTTAAGATGTGGCCTAGCTGCTTCTAAAAGCCTATGCTCATTTGTGTAAACAAACAAACAAACAAACAAATACCTGAAACTGGAACTTACATTTAGAAGGAGAGAAGAACATACAATTTTGAAAAATTTGCAGCCTGGTCATGTGGTAAGAAAGGAAGGAAGAAACAAATAAACAAAGACATTTTCAGGGAGAAAATGAAGCCCGTTGCAAAAATTTGCTTCAATAAAGAGCCAAATGGTAATACCAAAGACAATGGGGGAAAATCCATACAATTTATTTTTGAGATCTTCACAGCATCCCCTTCCATCATAGGCCTGGAGGCTTAGGAGGGAAAAAATGGTTTCATGGGCCAGGCCCAGGGCTCTACTGCTCTGTGCAGCATTGGGATATGGCTGCCTGTGTCCCAGCCACTTAAACTCTATCTGTGGCTAAAAGGGTCCCAAATACATCTCAGGCTACTACTCCAGAGGGTACAAGCCAGAAGCTGCCAAGGCTTCCATGTGATGTTAAGACTGTGGGTGGAAAGAGGGCAAGGACTGAGGCTTGGGGACCTCTGCCTAGATTTCAGAGAATGTATGGAAATGCCTGGATGTCCAGGCAGAAATCTGCTGCAGAGGCAGAGCCTACATGGAGAAGAACCTCTACTAGGTCAGTGCAGAGGGGAAATGTGAATGTAAAGTCCCCACATGGAGTCCCTACTGGTGTCCTGCCTAGTGAGGATAAGGCCACCACCATCCAGATCCCAGAATGGTACATCCACCAACAACTTGCACCATGCACCTGAAAAAACTGCAGGCACTCAATGCTAGTCTGTGAAATCAGTCTTGGGGACTGTACCTTGCAGAGCCACAGGGGTGGAGCTTCCCAAGGCCAGGGGACCCAACTCTTGCATCAGTGTGGCCTGGATGTGAGACATAGAGTAAAAGAAAATTATTTTGAAGCTTTAAAATTTAATGACGGCCCTGCTGGGTTTCACATTTCATGGGGCCTGTAGCCCTTTGTTTTGGCTGATTTCTTCCTCATGGAATGGGTGTATTTACCCAATGTCTGTCACCACATTGTATCTTGGAAGTAAATAACTTGTTTTAGATTTTACAGGTTCATAGGTGGAAGGGAATTACCTTGTCTTAGATGAGACTTTGGGCTGTGGACTTTTGAGTCAATGCTGAAATGAGTTAAGACTGGGAGACTGTTAAGAAGGGATAATTATATTCTGCAATGTGAGAAGGACATGAGATTTGGGAGGGATCAAGAGTAGAATTATATGGTTTCGCTCTGTGTCCTCACCCAAATCTTATGTTAAATTGTGTTCTTAAATTGTGTTCTTCAGTGTTGGAGGTAGGGCCTGGTGGGAGGTGACTGGACCATGGGGGTGGTTTCTAATGGTTTAGCACCATCCTCCTAGTGCTGTCTCATGAGAGAATTCTCACAAGATCTGGTTGTTTGAACGTGGGTAGTACCTACTCCCTTTGCTTGCTCTCTCTTCTGCCAGCTATGTGAAAATGTGGCTGTGCCCTTTTCACCTTCCATCATGATTGTAAGTGTCTTGAGGCCTTCCCAGGAGCAAAAACCTATACAGCCCACAGAATCCTGAGCCTATTAAACCTCTTTTCTTTAAAAATTACTCAGTCTCAGGTAGTCCTTTATAGTAGTGAGAGAATGGATCAGTACACCAGTGAAATAATATGTTGCTGAGTTTTTCTTTTGGGCAGAGTATTGGCTATGATTCAGTATCTTTTCTACTTATAGATATGTTCAAATTTTCTGTTCATGATTCAGTTTTGGTAGGTTGTGTGTTTCTAGTAATTTGTCCATTTTATTTACATTATGATTATATTATGTTTTATAAATATAAACTATACGTTTTTTCTCCAAAAACCTATTGCTTAGATTGAGACAATATTCCTGCAGTTTTTCTAATTTTTTTCTTTAGCCAAACATTACACTCTAATTAGAAGGAACTAGGGTTTTATCAATCATCAGATTCCCTTTTACATATTCATGGTCTTTATGAATTTTTCTATTCTACTTGTTTAAATACATGCAAATAGTGCTTTAGGCTTCCAATATCTGCAGCCATGCCATCATAGTAAATAAGTTAACCACAGAATAATGTCAGTGTTTGGTCTGAAAAATTGCACTTCATTTGCTTTCTAATCTAGATTTGGTGTTAGTATCATAAGTATCTTTCTTCTTATTATTTTTTTTTGAGCCAGAGACTAGCAGTGTTGCCCAGGCTGGAGTGCAGTGGCAGATCTCAGCTCACTGCAACCTCCGCCTCCCAGATTCAAGTGATTCTTGTGCCTCAGCCTCCTGAGTAACTGGGACTACAAGCATATGCCACCACACCTGGCTAATTTTTGTGTTTTTAGTAGAGATGGGGTTTTGCCATGTTGGGTAGGCTGGTCTTGAACTCCTGGCCTCAGGTGATCAACCCACCTCAGCCTCCCAAAGTGCTAAAATTGCAGGTGTGAGCCACGATGCCCAGCCAGTCATAAGTTTCTTTCTAATTAGGTAAAACTTTTTTTTTCTTTTTTTTTTTTTTTTTTTTTTTTTTTTGAGACGGAGTCTCGCTCTGTCGCCCAGGCTGGAGTGCAGTGGCGCGATCCTGGCTCACTGCAAGCTCCGCCTCCCGGGTTCACGCCATTCTCCTGCCTCAGCCTCCCGAGTAGCTGGGACTACAGGCGCCCACAACCGCGCCCGGCTAATTTTTTGTATTTTTAGTAGAGACGGGGTTTCACCGTGGTCTCGATCTCCTGACCTTGTGATCCGCCCGCCTCGGCCTCCCAAAGTGCTGGGATTACAGGCGTGAGCCACCGCGCCCGGCCTGATTAGGTAAAACTTATGCTCGCTTCTTACAGGTAGTCTCTTGAATTTCAAGATTTTAGAATATTTTCCCACTTATATAAAAACTATTTAATATATCAACTTAAAATCACTCTACCGTAATGGTCAGATTTATTATGTCAATACAACATGTATTATAGAAAGTTGTACTCTAAAAAATATATTTCCCTTGTGCTTTGTATTTCTTTTTACAGTTTGTATTTGAAAATAACTATGAATTCATCAGAAGTTACAAGAATAATACAGAAAATCCTTAAGTGCAAATTATGGATGAGTTTCTTGATCACAGATTATTGTCCTGTCCTGTTCATATTTCTCTTGCTAAAGGAATTACAGCCGAATTTTTGTAGAAAGACAGTAAGAAAGGTACTGAATTATATGCAAGACTTTGACATTGTGGTAGGTAGAATACCCTTGCAATGATGTTAGTGGCCTCATTTTTGGAATATATAAATTTTTTATATTACATGGAAAAGATAATTTGCAGACATAATTAATGTAGAAAAATTATCCTGGTTATCCAAAACCAAGGAATTTTTTTGTTTTGTTTTTTTTTTTGAGTCTGAGATACAGCAGAAAGAGAAGCCAGAAAGTTTAAAAGCATGTGAAGAACCTGAGTCACCATTGCTGGAGGGAGCCATATGGAAAGCATGAGAAGAAATGTAAGAGCCTCTTGAAGCACAGATTGATTCCATCTGATAACCAACAAGGAAATGGGGCTTTAGGCATATAATTCCCAAGGAACTGTATTTGTCCAGCAGACAACATGAGCTCAAAAGTATATTTTTCTCCAGATTCTCCAGGAAGAACACAGCACTACCAACATGATTTCAGCCTCCTGAGATCCTAAGCAGATGTCCTAGTTTAGTACACCCAGACTTCTGATCTAAAGAAGCTGTGAGATAATATACTTTTCTTGTTTTAAGCTGGTACATTTATTTTGTTATGTCAGCAATAGAAAATTAATACAGACATTAAGTATTTGTGTGACTTTGGAAAAACTAACTAAATTATTTAAGCACTGTGCCCTAGCTAATTTATCAAATGTTTATTGAGTGTTTTGTATGTGTTGTTAGTCATTCAAAGATATCTGTGGAAAGATGCCAAGTTGAATAGCATACAATCTCTATCCTTATCTAGAGGAAAAACTATAGAGATGATGACTAAGGTCTCTTTAGACACTAAAATTTTATACATACACTTTAAATATTTATTATATGAATGCCAATAGTAATTTAAGAAAGCTGAATGATTGTACTTAATTTCCCCATTAAGATGGCTTGTGACTCATGGTACTGAGATTTGAATGCTTTAAATATTGACAGTCATTCTAAACTTTTCATAGGTTACTGTAAAAGGTATCAATAGTTAAATATTAATAAAATAATATAATAAATAGAAAAATGAAATAGATTACATGGAAAAATAACATCAAGAAATTTGCACTGTAAATCTAGTATTGAAGAAACTAAAATAAACATTATTAGAAAAGTTATAACAAAATTTTTATTTGGTTTGAAAAATTTATATATTATTTCAGGAAACAATGCAATTTTATTTATATTAGAAAACATTTATCATTAGGTAAGATATTTTGGATTTTTAATATTTTATCTTGATGTCCATAGATTTAGCTGATATTTTCAAAGAAGAATGGCACAAATCCTGAACACAAAGTAACTTTAGCAGTTTGAATACTTTCAGAAAGTATTACGTTGATAATAAACTGTTGTTTTTAATTTAATATCTAAATTGAAATTAAGTACTTCAGACGTTGTTTTTCAATTGTATGGGATTTGAAAACAATATAAGGATCCATCTTTATGGATAATAACTTTGTCATTTAAAAATTCATCAAACATTGCAAATATGTTTTGTTTTGTTTTTTCATGAAAAAGATTAGCAGGGTTTTTGCTCCTTTTGGATCAAATCACTAAAACCTAACAACTTGAAGGTTTATTTATAGAATGGCATTTATTATAATATTTCTGAGTTTTCCAGTCATGCAACTAATTAATCAATTTAAGACTGTATCTCCAAAGATAGAGTTTAAAAATAAAAGCAATACGTCCTCTTATTTTAACTAACTGAATATTACAGGTAAGATTTTAGTAAACATTTTGTAGTTAGCAATATAAAATTAAAATACAAAGATGTTCATGGCAGATGACCCAGAAACTATGCTTTGTTTGTCTGATTAAAACGAATATTTACCAATCATTTCCAAATAATTTTTCTAGAATTCCTATGTGAAATATGTACTTTTTGATTAAAAAAAAAAAATCAGGCTATAATATACATGCTTAATGTAAGAGAGATGAGTTGAACTGGGCTTTAACTGGATGAGTCATGCATCATTTGCATTGCCATCAACTACCAATCATCCTTTTTCTTTTTCTTCTTCTTTTCTTTTCTTTTTCTTTTTTTTTTTTTTTTTTTTTTTTTTGATGGAGTCTCTCACTGTCGCACAGCGTGGAGTGCAGTGGCGCGATCTTGGCTCACTGCAAGCTCTGCTTCCCAGTTTCACGCCATCGTCCTATCTTAGCCTGCCAAGTAGCTGGGACTACGGGCACCCGCCACGCCTGTCTAATTTTTTTTTTTTTTTTTGTATTTTTAGTAGAGACGGGGTTTCACCATGTTAGCCAGGATGGTCTCAATCTCCTGACCTCGTGATCCACCCGCCTTGCCCCCCCAAAGTGCTGGGATTACAGGCGTGAGCCACTGCGTCCGGCCGGGGACTAGTATTTTTTTAATGACATGTTACCAAATGAAAAGAAAGTGTGCCCTTAAAAAAAAAAAAAAAAAAAAAAAAAAAAAAAATTTGGCTATTTGTTTTGGCCAGTTAGTGGAATTCTTCTATTTTGTGCCACTCCCTACTGCTACATTGTTAAACATGCATTGGCGGCCCTAGGTAACCAGGGCAATCTTAGCTTAGGTAACATAGGAAGAAATGCAGTGATGCATGACCACAATACTTCTTGGTCCTCCTAGAAGTACACTTATCCAGGAATTAGCCTTTTGAAGACAAATGTTATTTCACATGTTCAAGAGCAATTGACTTTAAGATTGTGAAAGGAAAATAAAAAGATTGAGACCCCAAATCACTATGGCAAGAGTTAAAAGCTGTAAGACGAGTCATGTAAGAACTGACCTTTCCTTTTGTTCCTAAACAGATATCTACAGATAAAAGGTTAAATATCTCCACAGATAGCTATTCTATATTCACATTATCTTTTTTTTGGCCTCAGTTTCTCCTTTATTGCTCGCGTACGAACCCCTCCCCCTCCACCTCCCGTAAACACAGTGCTGCGAGATCGCTGACGGAGAAGGCTTCCTCCAGCGGCCGGGTGGTGAAGGCCTCTGGCTCTTCTCTCGGGGCGACCCGTCAGTACTTGGCAGTCATCCTAGGGTGCGAGAGAGGTGGGCAGCAGCTCAGCCTCCCCCGGCTGGGGAGAGAAAGTTTCTTGGTCTCAGCTTCATTTCCGTGAAGGGCACCGAGAACTCGAAACCCTTCCAGTAGTACCAGCTCACTCTCTGATGGTCCACTGTGCTCCCGTAGAGCCCGTTGAGGTTAGTGTAGTGGCAGTTCCTGTATCACCAGGCCCCTCGGTAGGAGACGGAGCAGGAGATGAGCAAGTTGTTGGGGTCCCGATCAAGGGAAGACACTGCCGCTGTGGTAGCTCTTGGAGTGCCCTGCGGTGCCGTGGTAGCCCTCCAGGTGGAGGCGGTAGCACTCCGCAGCCGAGTCCACGCGGAAGGAGTCGTACTGGGCGAACACAGCCTCGTTCCCAGCCCGCAGGCCCACGCGCATGGAGTAGTCACCTGCCTGCGCCAGGCTGTGCAGGGCCTCACTGTCTATATTCACATTATCTTATATAAAGTTCGAATTTGATTTACTGAGCATGAGAAAAATACACAATTGAATATTCCTTTACCTGCTTCTTTTCTATTGCAACATGTGGATTACCAAACCCTTCCTCTATTCTCTCCAGCACGCCTTTCCCTATAAATATTGAATTTCTCAAAGTAATCTCTGAAGAAGAACACAGATCATTTCTGTTATTTTATTTTATTTTTTCCTCCTGGGCATTATCCTTGACTTTGGTGAAATAAACTTCTAAATTGTCTCACTTGCTTTTTGGTTTACAGGATAAACAATTTCCTATACTTAAAATTGTGAAATGACATGCCTCAGTGACATTATAGTAAAATGATTTGTATTTGGGATGTTGGTCAAAATATGGATAAAATGACTAAAAATATTTACAATTATTTAAGATTTTTTCAATGGGAAGTATTATATTTTCTGGGAGACAATATGATTTTCCATGATACTATTGATGAAGCATGAAGTATGGCACAAGAAAGACAAGCTACAACACTATGCAACCCTAGAAAAATGATTTAACCTGTACATGAATTTGCTCCTTGATCTATAAGTTGGTAATGTTAAATACTTAATGCTTAAAACTGTTGGCAGGTATTAAATGAGATAATGTATATTAAGCAAATAGAGGATATAACATGCGTCAACAAAGATGAATCTTATTTGTTTTATGCAGTTCTTACTTATAATGAGACTATTATTTAGTTATATTTTAACAGAATATATACTTTTCAAAGCACATTTATTACTACTTTGATTTCCTGAAATTAATTCTATGCAGTTGGCAGAGTTATAATGACACCTGATTTTCCTATCAGACAATGTTACAGAAAAAATACAGAGGCCGGGCGCGGTGGCTCAAGCCTGTAATCCCAGCACTTTGGGAGGCCGAGACGGATCACGAGGTCAGGAGATCGAGACCATCCTGGCTAACACGGTGAAACCCCGTCTCTACTAAAAAAAAATACAAAAAACTAGCCTGGCGAGGTGGCGGGCGCCTGTAGTCCCAGCTACTCGGGAGGCTGAGGCAGGAGAATGGCGTAAACCCAGGAGGCGGAGCTTGCAGTGAGCTGAGATCCGGCCACTGCACTCCAGCCTGGGCAACAGAGCAAGACTCCGTCTCAAAAAAAAAAAAAAAAAAGAAAGAAAGAAAGAAAGAAAAAATACAGAAAAAGTATACAGAAAAGTTAAGTGACTTGATTGTGATTTTATGGTGGCAGATATGTGACTTAAACATAATCAGCCTTCTACTTTAAAGATTGCTTCTTTTGTATTGCATAGCACTGCCTTTCCAGAAGATATATGCACTATTAGAAAATAATAACCCTAAGAGTTGATCTCACAACTCACTGGCATTCTTAAAATGCATTTTTAGCAATTTGTTGAAGTATAGCATACACATAGAAAAATACACAAAAATGTCACATCAATGAATTATCACAGTAAAGCACATCCATGTAATAAACACACAGGTAAAAAAATACGTTGTTACCAACATCCAAAATAGCCCTTCAGCTTTCTTCAGAACCAAAATATCTTCCCTCTTCTACAAAGGTAGCTACTATCCTGACTTCTAAAATTATAGCATAGTTTCAAGAGAATTGATCACAATTCTTTTCATTCATTTATGTTCTTTTCATTCATTTATATTGTTACATGTAACTACTTCATTTATTATACTTGCTGTATATTGGTCCATGAAATAAATATGCCAAAATCTATGCATAAATTTTATTGTTGGACATTTGGAATATTTATAGTTCGAGCTACATAGATTTGCAATGAATATTATTTAACATATATGTGAGTTTGTATAATTATAAATCTTTTTGGGGCATATAGATACAAATAAAATAGAATGGTCATTGGCTATGCATGTATTTTAATTTGGTAGATAATGATAAACAGTTTTCCAAAGTGGTTATATAAATGCATATATCCACTGTTCATACATTAGAGTTTCACTTGCTCTACATCTTTGCTTATACTGCTATTATTTTTTTTAATTTGCCATTCAATTCAGAGGGTCAGTCCACTGGAAAATATGTAGCAATTTTAACATGCATGCCCCAAATAACAGTTTCCAAATACACAGCCATATTTTATAGAATAAAACTGAAAATAGATAAAACCATCATCACAGTGGGAAATTTTAAAACATCACACTCAGCAATGGTTAGAACAAGAAAATAATAAAAACATTTCATCTCCAGATGATTCAATAAACAGAATTTACAAAAGTGACCCAATTTGCATATTTAAATAGTTGTAAATAACTTTTTAATAACTGTTGTTTTCAAATGCACATTACACTTCTACCCAAACTAACCACGTCTAAGGCTATCAAAAATATCTGCAGAAATTTTAAAACATTGAAATCATTCAAGGTATATTTTGTGGCTATAGTGGAATTAAGCCTAAAATCAATAATGTAATAAAAAAGTTCAAGTATTTAGAAATTTAGCAAAATACATCAAAGCAATTTATCAAATTAGAAATCAATGATCATACAGCATATCAAAACTTGTGGAATGCAGCAAATCTGTGTGGAGAAGAAAATATATATTCAAAAATTTATAGATAAGAAAAGAAGGTAAGTCAAAAATCAATAACCAAATATTTATATCAAGAAGTGAGTAAAAGGACATATTATTGTATACCAAAAATGTAGAAGTTAGAAAACAAAAGAGTATTTATTAAATACAAAATAAGCTATAGAAGTTATTTTATTAACAAACCCAAAAGTGGATTTTTTGAAAGATTAACATCTGATAGACATTTAACCAAATTGAGCAAAATTAAAATACATAAATAACTAAAGACACAAATTTAAAATACAAGGGATAAAAAAGTGCTATCACTAGATATTTTACAAATGTTTTAAAGATTTTTGAATAATATAATGAAAACTTTTAAAATATAAATAAAATTTTGCATAAAATTGACTAATTCCTAGAAAAACACGAATTATCAGAATTGACACAAGACAAAATAGAAATATATAAATAGCACTGTATCTATTAAAGACAATAAACTGGCAAATAAATGTTTCCCCACAAAATATCTTTTGTGCCAGATGTAATCACTTGTGAATTTTTCCAAACTTTTAATAAAATGTGACACCAATTGTAGACAACTTTCTCGGAGAAACAAAAAGGATAGAAGGAAAGTGAGAGAAGTTGGAGAAAGAGAATAATGAGGTCAGGGTAACTTTGTGAATAACAACAGGAAGGGAAACTTAGGGGATAATCACTTTCATAAACATAAATTCAGTAATTCTGAAAAATAACAAATTGAATAAAGTGATTTTTTTAAAGGTATAATACATCATTAACAAGTTGGTATTATTTTATCATACAGGGCAGACTTCACATTTTAATAACAATTACTGTCTTTTATCACATTAAGAGAATAAAATAGTAAGTCATCTTCGTAGATGCAATGCAGAATAAGGATTTCAGAAAATTTTGCAATCATTCAATGTAAAAAAAAAAAACTATGGAAAGCAAGGAATATAAGGAATTTATTTTATCTGACAAGTAGTATAGACTTAAAATCTACAGCAAATATAAAATTTAATTGGTAAAATATGACATTTCCCTATTTCCCCTCTCATGATTAAAAATGAGATAAAAATGCCCATTATTCTCACTTTCATTCAAACCTATACTGGCTATCTTATCCAATGTACTATGAAAAAATAAAGCTCATTATTTATAGACAATATGAATATGAACATAAAAAGTTAGAAATATTTGTGTGACAAATTGAAATATAAATAATATAGCAATGTCTTTGAATTAAGATAAATTATAAAAATATCCATATGGATAAAACCAAAATGTTTTCCTATATTTTACCATACACAAAAATTCCAACTAGATCACATACTTAAATTTAAAATAGAAAGTATTCTAAAATAAAAATGTAGAAGTATTTCTTCATACATTTGAGACAGCAAAGATTACTTAAACAGTACATAAACTGTTATCCAAAATGGAACAATTGATGTAGTACATTAAAATCAAGAATTTCTCTCCCTTTTACATGCACTTAAAATATAGAAATTTATAGAGTAGTAGTTTATATCATAATTAAATATATTCAATATAAAAGTTATTTCCAGGCTGGGCGTGGTGGCTCAAGCCTGTAATCCCAGCACTTTGGGAGGCCAAGATGGGCAGATCACAAGGTCAGGAGATCGAGACCATCCTGGTTAACACGGTGAAACCCCATCTCTACTAAAAAAAATACAAAAAAACTAGCCGGGCGAGGTGGCGGGCGCCTGTAGTCCCAGCTACTCGGGAGGCTGAGGCAAGAGAATGGCGTAAACCTGGGAGGCGGAGCTTGCAGTGAGCTGAGATCCAGCCACTGCACTCCAGCCTGGGCGACAGAGCGAGACTCCGTCTCAAAAAAAAAAAAAAAAAAAAAAAAAAAAGTTATTTCCAGAACTAATAAAAACCTTTAAAACTCCACAGGAAAATCCAGTAGAAAAAGGGATAAAAATCATTTAAATACAGACTATTTAAAGTGGATATTCAAATGACCAATAAAGCTACCAAAAAGTGCTCAACTCCATTAGTCATCACAAAAATGTATAAAAGCCACAGTGACATATCACCACAAACAACCAAGAATGGCTAGAAATAAAAATAATGATAAATGTTGGCAAAGGTATAGATTTTCTCTAATTGTCTTTTACACTGGTAGGAGTATAAATTGTTTATATACATTTTGGAAAGTCATTTGGCAACATATTTTAAAGCTGAACATATGAATAATCTATGATCTAACAATTCTACTTTTGGGTGCAAAATAGATAGACTATTTATAATTCACATTCTACGAGAAATTTCTGTTAAGATTTACTGCTATTAACTCACTCTTTCTCCGAAGAATCTTTCCACTTCATTTTCCATATTTCTCTTCCCTCCTATTTTTTTCAATCTTGATGATCATTCCTTGATAGTATTTCTCTTTGTTGGGAGATTATGTCCTATGGGTATCACATGTTTCTGTCTATCTTATGAGTACAGGAATTACTGCCTTTGTTCCATCCTACCTTTCAAAAAATGTGTGGTAAAAGCCTTTAAAGATTTAATGTTTCCCTCTGGAGCAAAGGGTATCTTTTCTTAAAGCATTAGAACATATATTTTCTCCCTTAGAAGCATAAGACGGACAACCTTATGGGCCATAGTATAATACTGAGGTCTCCTAAACTCGCAATTCTTCTCCTGTAATGAACCCACTATATGTGCCAGTATCATCTAGCACATGTCACATGGCTATATGAGACTGTGGGGTAGGATAACTGATGCCAATGCTCATGCTGTAGCTATAGTTATTGTCATGAGCAATATAGTTCTATGTCTCTGAATGAGAAGTGTCATGGATTCTGAGAGCATTCACAAAACTGGCCGACTTAGTTAGCTTGTTAGGTAGAATAAAATTTCAGACCCTGACATCATTTGGATTTGTGTCCCCATGCAAATCTTACGTCGAACTGGAGGAGGATCCTGATGGGAGGTGACTGAATCATGGGGGTGGATTTCCCCCTTGCTGTTCTTGTGATAGTGAGTGAATTCTCATGAGATTTGATGATTTAAGTGTGTGGCACTTCCCCCTTCACTCTCTCTCTCCTGCTCTGCCATAGTTAGATTTGCTTGCTTCTCCTTTACATTCTGTCATGAAGATAACTTTCTATGAAGCCCACAGAACTGAGACAATTAAACCTTTTTTCTTCATAAATGACTCAGTTTCAGGTAGTTCTTTATAGGAGTGTGAGAAGAGACTAATACAGAAAAATTGTACCAAAAGTGGGGTACTGCTTTAAAGATACCTGAAAATGTGGAAATGACTTCGGAACTGGGTAACAGGAGAGATGGGAACAGTTTGGAGGGATACGAAGAAGACAGGAATATGTGGGAAAATTGGGAACTTCTTGAGAACTTGTTGAATGATTTTGACTAGAATAGTTATAGTGATATTAACAGTGATGTCTGGGCTGAGGTGGTCTCAGATGGTGATGAGAAACTTATTGGGAAAATAAGTAAAGGTCACACTTGCTATGCTTTAGCAAAGAGCTATAGTATTTTGCCCCTGTCCTAGAGATCTGTGGAATTTTGAACTTCAGTGAGATGATTTAAGGTATCATGTGGAAAAAATTTCTAATCAGCAAAGCACTCAAGGTGTGACCTGGCTGTTTCTGAAGGTATATGCTTATATGTATGAAAAAACAGATTATCTGAAACTAAAACTAATATTTAAAAGGAATATTAGCATAAAAGATTGGAAAATTTGCAGCCTGACCATGTGGTAAAAAAAAAAAAAAAAAAGAAAACATTTTGTGGAGCGAAATTCAAGCCAGCTGCAGAAATTTGCATAAGTAAGCAGGTGCAGAATGTTAATATCCAAGACAATGGGGAAGAATGTCTCCAGGCAATTTCAGAGACCTTCATGATAGGTTGTCCCATCACAGGCCTGGAGGCCTAGGAGGAAAAAATAATTTTGTGAGCCAGGCCCAGGGCCCAGCTGCTCTGTGCACCCTTGGGACATGGTATCCTGCATCCCAGCCAATCCAGCTCCAGCTGTGGCTAAAAGGGAATAAAGTACAGTTTGTACCATTGTTTCAGAGAGTGCAAGTTCCAAGCCTTGGTGACTTCCACATGGTGTTGGGTCTGTGGATGTGCAGAAGTCGAATTGAGGGTTGGGAATGTCTGCCTAGATTTCAGAAGATGTATGGAAACACCTGGATGTCCAGAGAGAAGTCTGCTGCATGGAAAGAGCCCTCATAGAGAACCTCTACTAGGGCACTGCAGAGGGGAGATATGGGAGCCCCTACACAGAGTCCCCACTGGGGCACTGCCTAGTGGAGCTCTGAGGATAGGGCCATCATCCTCCAGAACCCAGAATGGTACATCCACCGACAGATTGCACTGTTCACCTGGAAAAGCTGCAGACACTCAATGTCAGCTCAGGAAAGCAGTCTTGGGGATTGTACCTTGCAGAGCCAAAGGGGGAGAGATGCCCAACATCTTGGAAGCCCACCTCTTGCATCAGCATGGCTGGGTATGATATGTGGAGTCAAAGAATATCATCTTGAAGCTTTAAGATTTAATGACTGCTCTGCTGAGTTTCAAACTTGCATGGAGCCTGTAGCACCTTTGTTTTGGTTGATTTCTCTATCTTGGAATGCAAAAATTTACCAGATGCTTGTACTCACATTGTGTTTGGGACATAATTAACTTGTTTTTGATTTTAGAGGCTCATGGTTGGAAGGGACTTACCTTGTCTTAGATGAGACTTTGGACTGTGGACTTTTGAGTCAACGCTGAAATGAGATAAGACTAGGGGACTGTTAAGAAGGGATCATTGTATTCTGCAATGCAAGAAGGACATGGGATTTGGGAAAGACTGGGATGGAACAATATGATTTAGGCTTGGGTTCCCACCAAAATCTCATGTCAAATTAGAGGAGGGACCAGATGGGAGGAGACTGGATCATGGGGGCAGAATTCACCCTTACTGTTCTTACTGTTCTTGTGATAGTGAGTGAGTTCTCATGAGATCTGATGGTTTAAAAGTGTCTGGCACTTCCCTCTTTGCTCTCTCTTTCTCCTGCTCTGCCATCTGAGAATGTGCCTGCTTCTTCTTTGCTTTCCACCATGATAGTAAGTTTCCTGAGGCCTTCCAGTTATGCTTCCTGTGAAGCCCGTGGAACTGTGAATCAATTAAGCCTGTTTTCTTCATAAATTGGCCAATCCTAGGTAGTTCTTTATAGCAGTGTGGAAATGGAATAATACATGTCCTTTATAGATTTTAACTCTTAAGCTTTTCTAAACCCAAAATTAAATGTTTTGTGTCCCATAACTTTATTCTTAGACTTCTTCTTATACTATAGTTTAATCTACACCAATGCCTTATCATGTATCACATTAATCTAAACATACAGGCTGGGCGCAGTGGCTCAAGCCTGTAATCCCAGCACTTTGGGAGGCCGAGACAGGCGGATCACGAGGTCAGGAGATCAAGACCATCCTGGCTAACATGGTGAAACCCCGTCTTTACTAAAAAATACAAAAAAACTAGCCGGGCGAGGTGGCGGGTGCCTGTAGTCCCAGCTATTCGGGAGGCTGAGGCAGGAGAATGGCGTAAACCCGGGAGGCGGAGCTTGCAGTGAGCTGAGATCCGGCCACTGCACTCCAGCCTGGGCGAAAGAGCGAGACTCCGTCTCCAAAAAAAAAAAAAAAAAAAAATCTAAACATATTGTTTATTTTTTACATTTAGCTCCAAATATCCAACTTCTGTAGTGAATCTTTATTTGATAGTCCCTCTGGCATCTCACATTCAGAATATCCCTTTATGAAACCTTCATATTTTCATACAAATTTGCTCCTCTTTTCATATTCTATATTATAGTGGTTACCAACATCCACAATATCATTCAGAGATGAATTCTACGAGTTTTCCTTAATGTATTATTTTCTGTTACTCCCCATGAAGCTTCAAATACTTTTCAATGTTTTCTTTCCATGTCTTAAATCAATCATTTGTTCTCCACTTTCATGGTCACTAACTTTGTTCATGCAATAATTCTTGCATGTTCATCACTGCTGCACTCGTTTTAATTATCTTACTGTCGTTCTTGTTTCTCATCCACTCTGTCATACCTTTTTCTGATAGAATAATTGTTAGAAAATGTGCTCAGAATAACATATCAACTAGTTATAACTATTTTGAAAAGACATGAATTATTCTATGTCTTTTAATAGAGCCTGAAAATAACAACATATGGGAGTATTTTAGCATGGCTTATAATTTATGTTCAAAATAATGACTAATATTCATAAAAAACGTTGTTACATACACTAATTTATCTGCTTCAAAAAGTATAAAAGTGAGAAAAATTTTAATGTTATAATTTAATCACACAGGCACGCTCACACACACCACCCAAAGTGATTGAGTTTATTTAGAAAATCCACTAATTTGGAAGGTCAATTTCTCTGCAGTGCCACATAAACAGGATGTGGTTATACTTTAATATCTGAAGAAATTATAAACACATTAAGAATAGCATTGTCAAATAAGTCAGCAGTGAGAAAGATATAAAATATTCTCTTAATTGAAAGTGTTAATACATATGGTGTAATGACATTTAAGAAAAGTAAAAACAAATACAAATTGTTCATTGATGTCTTTCTATACCACAAATGTCAGGGAACCCAAAATATTGGTTTCACAATTTTTAGGGATCTATCTTATCTTTTGAATACAAAAGATATAAATTATGTTAGTTTTTTGATTTCTAACTATAACAAGTTACCATACACTTAGTGGGTTAAAACAATATAAATTTAGGATTTTATAGTTTTGGAAGTCAGATGTCTGAAATGAGTCTCACTGGGCTAAAAGTAAGGTGTCAACAGGGCTATGTTCCTTTCTGGTGTCTTTAGAAGACAATCTCTTTTCTTGCCCTTTCAAACATCTAGAGGCTATCCAATTTATTTTACTCATGGCCTCCTTCCATCTTCAAAGCCAGACACAAGTCAAGTTTTTTTCTCCTTTTTTTTTTTTTTTTACATGTACCACTCTGACTTTCTTTTCTGCTTTTCTCTTTCACTTTTAAGCACCCTTGTGATTACATTGTACCTACCCAGATAATTCCAGATAATCTTTTTTTAAGGCCAACTGATTAGCAGACTTAACTCCATCTGAAATCTTATTTTTTCCCATATAATATAACATTTATAATTTCTAGACTTGAGGACTTTAGGATATTTGAGGGACAATTATTCTTCCTACCCAGGGATATCTTTAGTTTTTGTTATAAATGTAACATACCATATTAACATTTAAAAATCCAATCTCAAAAGTAATTTACCTTTTAGTTGCTCTCTTTTTCTCCTTTCTTTTCTTCCTCATTCCCTTTCTCAATCCACACAACTGTAAATATTACCAGAGGATATTTCAAAACATTTATTTTAGAAGTATTATCAGCCAACTAACTATGGTCTTTTCTGAGCCATTATATATTACTTTGTGTGGTAATGATTTTTGAATACATTTGTTTTCTTCATTAGATTGTGTGCATCACACACTTCAGCCTTCTCTTAGTCTCATGCTTCTAAATGTAATGTGCTGCCAACAGATGGAGCACAAGATGAATGTGGTTTGAGTGTATAGAAGACTTTACAGATTAATAGAGGCCTTGACTCGTTAAGAAGTTTGCCTAAGGTCACCAAGAATACTCTTTGTCTTCTATTAACACTCCTCCTCAGTATTAAAAAGACAATGTGAAATGTATTCATTCAAAAGTATTTGTTGAGCATTGTGCATATAACAGGTATTTTTATAAGCACTAAAACTACTTTAGCAATCAAAATTGACAAAATCCCTTGTTGTCACAGAAATCATGTCCTATTGTCTAGAGAGTTTCAATAAATAAAACAATCAAAGTATTAATTGCTAGGAAAAATATTGAGCAGGGTGAGAGGTATGGAGAGACCGTGGAGATAATATTAAGTAGAGTGAAGTTTACAGTATTAAATAGCATAGTCACAGTAGAACTCACTAGAAGAGTAGGCTGCCTACATATCTTTATTAATCTTGTTAATGAGTGGGTAGAGGTATAGGGCAAATAAAACATAGTCAAGGACAAATACAACACTTTCTAGTTTTACTCTCTGGGCATAACAGGAATAAGGAGGATAGAATGTGATGGTGATGGTTGACAGAAAAGATGAGAATCTTGAAAACCTTTAGAGAGGTTGTGTTACATTTATATGCCTCATTTATACATTAAGGACAAATGAAGGATGCCATTTTTCCATTATCCTGGAATCACTGGACATTAAAAAATATAGGAATTTTCTCACAGTGGAACAGCTCCAATTAGAGATCAATAACCCTTGTACAAGTGAGCCTAAGATAAAATGTCATATTACTGACAGTATTTAAGCAGAGACAAATGGGCTTCTTCCTCGGGGTCTAAAAACACTTTCATCGATGCAGCACATGGGATGGAGACTAGCTATAAAGATAACTTGTTGGTTCTTAGAAGAACAATTTATGGTCATATGTGAATTGATGAGAAGAATCTTTTCTCCTGTGTATTTTTTCAACTTGTTTTTTTCTATCTTTCAAATAGCAAGTTTTCTAATTCATTCATTCATTAAGATTTTAATCAAAATAATATAGAGATCAAATTAAGATATCAAATACTACTATAAGGCCTATACCTAAAAACATCAGTATACAATGTCACCCATACACAATGCTTGTTTCTTTTTCCCAGAGTTGATTATTTTCATCAAATATAGCTATTTCCCTTGATGTTTGTTTTTACATACCTAAATACCTTCACTCTGCTATTTCTTGGTTTATCAATTTTCAATACTCTCTATTAACTTCTCATTTCTTTGGTAGAGACATTATTCTCAAGTGTCTCCTCCCACTAATATTTATGCTACCAATATACTGATATCAAAATTTTTAAAAATGTAATGTTTGCTGAGGCAAGTATTTCACAATTCTTACATTCTTTTTCCTGTAAAAGGTTTTGTGTTTTCTTTGGTTAGCCCTGATTGTGTTCATTTGCTTCCATTGTTTTCAACATGATCAATCAATTCTGAAAAATTTCTATTACTATTATGTTCCAAATCACCAAAACATTATATAATATGAATTGAAGCTTCATTTCAAAGAGATATAATTTATTCTGCTCTTCTTCTTTCTAAATCAATCTATACTGTTGTTTCTTGGCCTGTTTCACTATTTTCATTGTTGGATTTCACTTTTCCTCTGTAACATTCCCTGTATTCTGAAGGTTGTGCCTTCCTCTTCCCAGAGCGAAGACTGTATTGTTGGCTTCCCTACTTCTGAGGTTTTGGAATCAGATTGACTTCCTTGCTCTTCAGCTTGCAGAAGGCCTACTATGAGGCTTCACCTTGTGATCATGTAAGTCAATACTCCTTGATAAACTCCCCTTTGCATGTGTACATACATATATGTACATATATACATATATATATCTCCTATTAGTTCTGTTCCTCTAGAGAAACCTGATTAAGTCCATGATACAAAAAGTGTGATGTACATTGCTAATTATACCCTCCTCCCTTTTGGAATTACTGATAGAGAAGACTCTTTAAGTCAGATAAAAAAATTATAATTTATTCTCTCTGAAGACTGCCACCAGGAGACTTCATGTGCATGATAAAACCTTGGTCTCCACAACCCTTATTGTAACCCAGACATTCCTTTATATTGATAATAATTCTTCCAACTTATTGCCAATCAGAAAATCTTTAAATCTGCCTATTACCTGGAAACCTCCCTTCTAGGGGTCCCATTTTCTCAGACTGAAGCAATGTACATTTTACATGTATTGATTGATGTCTCATGTCTCTCTAAAATATATAAAACCATGCTGTACCCTGACTACTCTGGACACATGTTGTGGGGACCCTCTGAGGCTGTGCCATGGGTGCGTTCTTAACCTTGGCAAAATAAATTTTCTAAATTTATTGAGACCTGCCTCAGTTACTTTGGTTTACAAATTGGTAACCGAAAAGAGATTCTAAGCTACAATGTTAGCAGTGACTGAGGAAAGTTTACATGGAGTGGTCTTAGCTTTTAATTATTTATTATTATTTTTAATTTTCCTCCTAGGAAGCTGTTTAGGATCCAAATTATAGTTTAGTAGTGCATTCCAAAGGGTCTCCGCCATTGCCATATCTCCCCAAATTAATCTCAATCAGCTTGTCTGTGAATTTGCATAAGGAAGTGAACTGTCATTCTCATAGATAAATTATATATTGAGCTCCTTGGCTCCAAAGCACACAAGCATTTTGCTCCTCCCAGGCAAAAGGCACCCTTGAGTGACTAAACGCTGATTGGGAGTGTCTGAATGTTGACCTCCCAAATTGTACAGTGGCTCTATAGGGATTCCCCAACAAAATTAGTTTAAAAAAGCTCATCCAGGAAAGGCATATAAGAACTGATTAATCAGTGTTTTGAACCGTTTCATAGGTGATAGACCTCCAGAGAGAGAAGCTGAGACATGTAAGAGAGTGTAAACAATTGAGTGGTGGCACCGTGGAGTCCTACTAACAATTAGCACGTTTCGATCCACCACACTAAAAACCCTAAGCCAAAGCTCAGTTCCACATTTTAAGAAAAAAATTGGGGAAACAAATCATCTAAGAATGAGGAAAGACAAAGAGAAAGACCCTTTTTCAAGCACCCTGTTTGGTTTTATGGTGCCTTTACTTGCAAGTGTTTGTGTAAATAAAAGAGTATGCCAGGTTTTCTAGTAATCCAGCTGGTTAGCCATTTGGTCTGTTCTTGTGCACATTTTAAACTGCTGGGCAAATTACATGAAAGGAAGTTCAGAGCCCAAAGGTTGATTTGCAATGGTAAAGTTCGTAAGTTCTGTGTCTATTTCTATGTTTTATTTTCTGCCTGCTATATGTTTGCTGTTACTTTTCTACTGGTGTCAAGGTGAAAAACAAAAAACATCATTTGTATCTATCTATTTTTGTAAACTGATGAGTTTATATTGATAACTCATGCTGGATTTCTGATATAAAAGCTGTAGAATCTGTGTGTGTATATATATGCATATTCAGATGTGTTTATGTGTACGTACATGTATTTTGTTATGTGTTGTGGCCACAAGGTACCCAATTGGGTTACAGTTAAGAAGTACTTATAAAATAGGTAAATAATCCAAAATGCCTTTTAAGTTCACACTACTTAAATGCAATTTTTAGTAAATAAGCTGGCATTAAACTTATTCATGGAAATGTCTTAAGAAATTGTCTTAAGAATTGTCAGCATATATTTTCTTAGAATTTTTGAATCAAGAGGTTTTTTTATTTAATTCTAACAGTTATTATGAGATGTCAAAATTAGTCATAAGGTTATAAAACTATAGACTCAACATAAAACAGAATAATCTCTGTGTTATTTTTTATAAATAAGATATTTAATATTGTTTGTTTAATAAAAACATTTAAATCATGAGTTATTGATATAATACCCATATAGTTAACCTTAAAATTTTTATTTGGGAAAGGTAAAATTCATAAGCTATAAAAAGGTCTAAAAGTGAAATAACTTTGAATGATGACCATCACAGTTTCCACAAATAATGTAAACTATAAAAATAATGAAAATAGGCTGGACGTGGTGGCCCATGCCTATAATCCCAGCACGGGTGGATCACAAGGTCAGGAGTTCAAAACCATCCTGGCCAACATGGTAAAATCCCGTCTCTACTAAAAATACAAAAATTAACCGGGCGTGGTGGCGGGTGCCTGTAATCCCAGCTACTCGGGAGGCTGAGGCAGAGAATTGCTTGAACCTGGGAGGTGGAGGTTGTGGTGAGCTGAGATCATGCCACTGGACTCCAGTCTGGGTGACAGAGTGAGACTCTGTCTCAGAAAATAGTAATAATAAATTAATCACATAAATGTAAATAAATAATTGCCTAGAAAAACAATTTTCGTATAATTGAGACTCTAAGGTTATATAAAATTAAATAATAGATGTTTATTAAATATCTGGGTAATTTCCAATTTAATAAATTGCAGGAAAACTTTTTTCTACAACTCTTTTTGTACGAGGTCAGGAGTTCGAGAGCAGCCTGACCAACATGGTGAAATCCCGTCTCTAATAAAAATACCAAAATTAGTTGGGCGTGGTGGTGCCTGCCTGTAATCCCAGCTACTCAGGAGGCCGAGGCAGGAGAATCGCTTGAACCCAGAAGGTAGAGGTTGCAGTGAGCTGAGATCATGCCACTGCACTCCAGCCTAGGCGACAGAGCGAGACTTTGTGTGGAAAAAAAAAAAAAAGAAAAAAAAAGAAAAACACTAATACAAAACTAAAGAATTGGTTAGAACAAGGTTTTCTGATAATATTGATTTACTGAATAAAGTTGTAAAATGTTTTTAATATTTTTGTTGTTTTTGGAGACAGAGTCTCGCTCTGTCGCCCAGGCTGGAGTGCAGTGGAAAGATCTCGGCTCGCTGCAAGCTCTGCCTCCCGGGTTTGCACCATTCTCCTGCCTCAGCCTCCTGAGTAGCTGGGACTACAGGCGCCCGCCACCACGCCCGGCTAGGTTTTTGTACTTTTAGTAGAGGCGGAATTTCACCATGTTATCCAAGATGGTCTCGATCTCCTGACCTCAGTCTGCCTGCCTCGGCCTCCCAAAGTGCTGGGATTACAGGCCTGAGTCACCACGCCCGGCCAAAAGTTTTTAATTTTTAAATTATATGATCTCTTTCTTTTTGAAATTCTTCACTTTCATACCTCAGAAGTTATTCAGTTGAACCCTACTGCTTCTGCTCTTTTTTCTCCTTTAGAAGCCTAGGATGGCAAATTTCCCCTTCAACTTTTGTTGGCTCCTGTAATATTTTTTAAGTTCATAGTCAAAAGTAATAAAAAAATATTGAAAACTGGCAAATAAAATTTTTTTATAGGACCTGCCTCTGTCTGTGTGTTTGTTATGTCTATATATTTACATATATCATATGGAAGTAACATTTTAGTATCAGTTATATAAAAGAGTTCTAATCAATTGGTTTGAAAAAAAATAAGTGCCTATCAGACTAATAAAAGCTAGCTCAGAAGCTTTTTAGTGCATATGACTAGTAAACTTTGGTAAGATTAATTTGGCAAATTTAATCTCAATTCACTCCAGTCATTTAAAAATCTCAAAGTCCTGTTCTATTAAATTAAGTAATCCTAGATTTCCAACTAGGAATTTGGGTTACTATGAGTTAAAATAGTAGAAGAGTAAAATTTTTTAGTAAGGTTATAAAAACATGATAATATAGTTTTTGCAAAATAAAATGTAATGTTTCTAGTTCAGAGGCTACTTAAGAGTTCCTTTAAAATAAATGAAAAAAGTATATAAATAAAACTAATGAATAAAGAGAAATAAAAGAATGAGAAATGAGAAGACTTTGACTCTTGGGTGGTGATGTAGTCACCCACAGTATAGAGCTGCAGCAGGGCTGTGTTCAGTCACTAATGGTAAAAGTTTCCAGTGGAATTTACAGGTGGATCATACTCCCAGTGTGTTGGTTAACTGAATGAATAAGGAAATGCAAACTAACAAAGAAAAAGAAATATATGTAATTACTCAGTTATTATCTATAATAGCATCAAAAACTAATAAGTAACTCTGAGATCTGTTGTTACCAAGAAGATAGTCAATGTGGGGGATGGGCAAAATCAAGTAACTATTAAAATCAGAAGGTATAGTGTAAAGTAAACAATGACTTCAGAAACCTTATCAAACTGGCTGGCCCTCATAGATTTTGCAGCAATGGGGAGTCAAAGGACTCATCCCATCGGGGTGGAAATCCTAAGATGACTATTGTAAAATGTAATAAATAAACCTGAAATAGATGGGATTAAAGCAAATGTCTTCACACCACTTTCAAATGTTGGATGGACGAAGGGAGACCCTGCTGGTCCCTCAACATTAAAGTGCCCCACACCAGTTTTCTGCATTTGCAGAGGACACCTAGACGCCCATCTGTGGAACAAAACAGAAGTCAAATCCTTCCCCTGTCTCTCTTGGACTTGGCTGGATACAACTTTCACCAACCCATGGAATCACCCTGTCCTGACAGTTAGCAAGAGGCCAAGACCAATAAGACCACCACCACACCCCCATCAGCAGGAAGCAGTTATAGAATACTGAGTTTCATCAATTTTTTCCCAAGGAATTGTGGTATTGGACTCTTGAGGAGAGAAATGTTACAGCAATTTGTTAGGCAGATATGAGCAGAACAGGAGACCCCCTCACCCCAAATACACACCTCCAGAGTGTCAGGCAACCAACAGGTGATGGTCAGGGGGTTGATAAACTGTCTCTCTTAAATAACAATTAGTTGCAGCTGCTGGCACCATGGAAAAGGCAGTCACCCAATAGATTCAAAAACAAAAACAAAAACAAAAACAAATCCTGAAGCTGGTAATCAGCAGCTTTCCAAAAATATTTCAGGATTTGGGTGAGTGGGCTCAAACATGCATACTAAGAGGCAAATGGCAGAGTTTAGCTGGTATATTACCTGCCTCTAGGAACACATGACTTAAGGGAAAAATATCTCAAATGAACACGTGTAAAACTTAAACACACTGCACATGTGGTGCCTCCCAAGTGTTGGCAGGCCACTGTGCATGCAGACATCTCACCCCAAGGGAAGACTCAGGGAAGAAGGAAAACAGACCGTAGAAGTATGTCAACGTATAAAATCCTAAGTCAAAGGTCAAGCTATGCACTTAAATCTCTCAAGTTGCCCAATTGGCCCTCTTCTAAGTGTACTTTAACTTCTTTTTCTTTCTGCTTTAAAACTTTGTAATAAACTTTCATCCCTGCTCTAAAACTCACCACAGTCTATCCCTCTGCCTTATGCCCCCTGGTCGAATTATTTCTGCTGAGGAGGCAAGAACTGAAGTTGCTGCCGACCTATATGGATTTGTGGCTGTTAACATTGCTAGATTCTACAGTGCCTGATAAAGAGCTTTTATTTGACAGGAACTGCATGGCTTTTCAATGGCAGTTCCAAAGTGAGCAGACAAATCCTGTTTGGAATCTACTGTTCTTGTTAAAGAATAATTAAGAAAATATTTTTCCTTTGAGTTACTTATAGTTTAGAGCAATTACATAAAGTATATTTCAGTGAGCAAAATTTACCTTTCTCTCCATCTGAGTTATCCCAAATCTAAAAGCTATTTGTGGCCGGGCGCGGTGGCTCAAGCCTGTAATCCCAGCACTTTGGGAGGCCGAGACGGGCAGATCACGAGGTCAGGAGATCGAGACCATCCTGGCTAACACGGTGAAACCCCGTCTCTACTAGAAAATACAAAAAACTAGCCGGGCGAGGTGGCGGGTGCCTGTAGTCCCAGCTACTCGGGAGGCTGAGGCAGGAGAATGGCGTAAACCCGGGAGGCGGAGCTTGCAGTGAGCTGAGATCTGGCCACTTTACTCCAGCCTGGGCGACAGAGGGAGACTCCGTCTCAAAAAAAAAATAATAAAAATAAATAAATAAATAAATAAATAAATGCTATTTGTGAATATTCTGATTTTATGGCAATATTGCTATTTGACTAAGTTTAGTAAGCATCTTTTCTTTTGAAACAAGACACAAATTGGAGACACCGATTATGTAACCAAGGCTTTGATTTGAATGACATAGTTTCAGGTAAAGTTACAGAAAGTCAACTTGAAAAGAGTCTATACAGCCAATCAATTCTTGCTGCACTTTATGTGAATAATCAAGCTAAGTATAATAAGCCTAAAACTTACTTTGCACACAAATTTGTCTTACTATAATTTCTCTTTCATAGAAAGGGAAGGCTAGAAAAAAAGAGAAATTGTTTTAAAGAGAACTAAAATGCCCATTACTAAGTTCAAGCTCTGACTTTTATTTTTGAGTTCAGATTAAATCATTAATTATTTCTTGGCTAAAATAGAAGTCAAAAAGAGCAATAGGCTATAATTTTCCTCATGTTTTTAGTTGGCACACTAATGGAATAGATTCCTTTTTATGTTCTGGCACACCCATTATCTTTTAATTATCAAATTATTAATATTATTTATCTATTGTAATTTTACTTCTGAGAAAACCAGAATCACGGTATTAGGAAAACTAGAGATGGTTTTTCAAAGGCTTCGTGTTTCCCACATTTGGAATCCCACTGGGCCTGATCTGTTTATCACTGCAAATGCCCTGCTGTTGAAACTATACTAGCACCCTCCTTTTTGGCCCAGAGAAGAGGTGGGTATATGAGATTCTAATGGCCGATTTTGAGGTTTACAATTAGATTAGACTATCCGCATAAAGAAGATGCTAAACAACTGGTAAAATAGGGACATGGCCACCTGGGTTATTACATACATGGCACCATTTCATCCAACCCATTCATAAAGAATTTTCTGTTTCCTATAGAATTAAAAGAAAATTATTACTGAGAGGACATAAAGATACAAGGTGACAAAGCCTTGTGGGTATAATTCTCCTAGTTATGCAATATATGCAGATAAATATATATATATATATGTATATATACTTTTTAAAAAATTAATCAGCCACCATAGGACAAATTACCAAAAAAGCACAAAAAGCATTGTAGCACAGCAAAAGTCCCTAAATTCCTTAGCTTAAATGGTTTTAACAATGCTTATGTTCTGTATGACTAATTGCTATAAGTCTGTAATTAAAAACAAGTAGCTCTATACAAAGAAGTTAAAGATAGATAAACTCAATTTTGTAACCTCTACTGTACCTTTTTGTTTGTTGGAATTTATATTACTTTAAAAATATTAAAGGGTAATAAATGTCTGTCCACATCCAACATTTGGCTTTTTGTTTGTTGGCTTTTACATTATTTTACAAATTTTAAAGGGTGATGAATACCTGTCTACATCAGTTTCTCCCTGCCCAAGAATATATAACTAGTTATAAATCTTTTGTCTCTGAGTCTCTTGATCATAGAGGGTCCCAGGCAAGGACAAGATGAAACTGGGGCAGGCAACCATGCCATCCTGGCAATAATATGGGACAAATTAAAAGTTGGGTGATTATTGATGTTGCCTCAGGCTAATGTTGGTAAGAAGGAGGAGAATGTAAGCAAAAAATAAAATTATAACCACCCTAACCATTTGAATGGAACTCTCCTCTTAGCAAGAGCACTCCAGAGTTAATCAAAAAAACTGATTCAGGCCACGATGGGAAGGGGGAACTGAACACACCTTATTACACCCTTCTCCCTTTTGGAATTACTGCTAGAACAGACTCTTTAAGTCTGATAACATTTACGATATATTTCCTCTGAAGCCGGCTACCTGGACGCTTCATATGCATGACAAACCTTGGTCTCTACAGCTTGTTATTGTAACCTAGACTTTCCTTCCTATTGATAATAACTCTGTCAACAAGTTGCCCATCAGAAATTTTTAAATCTACCTGTGACCTAGATAGAAGCCCTAGCTTTGAATTGTCCTTCCCTTCCAGACCAAACCAATTTACATCTTGCATGTATTTACTGATGCCTCATGTCTCCCTAAAATGTATAAAACCAAGGTGTACTCCGACTACCTTGGGCACATATTTCCAGGACCTCCTGAGGTTGTGTTATGGGTGTGCCCATAACCTTGGCAAAGTAAACTTTCTAAATTGATTGGGACCTGTCTCAGATACTTTTGGTTTACATATGTTTGGGGATTGGGATCTCTTTATACATGGCTAGTAAATTTTATGACATTGTTTCTTGATATGGCTCCTTTTATTGTGCTGCATATTCTAGTGGACACTCTCAATGTGTACATCAAAACAGTTTTCTCTTCTTTCTGTTCCTATGTTATTTAGATATTTGAGTTCCAGTTAGTGATATTCTAAAAGTTTTACATTTTTCTTTTTTATTCATTTTGTTCCACTTCTTGGGAAATTTGCTCATTTGTAGCTCCAAAATACATATTAAAGTTTTCTATTGAGGTTGCCATATTTTTAATGTTCAAAGGCTTTATTTTCTGTGTTTTTCCATACAACCCATTGTTTTATGTGTAAAATATCTTTTCATTTTTCCATGCATATAATGTATTTTTAAAATGATTTTTTTCTGCTTCCTAAGTTGACTCTAATCATTCATTCACTCTTAAATGTATTTTGGTTCTCTCTTTCATCTTGGATATTTCTTTTAAAAGTTAGTTGAACCTAGCATATCCATTCATATTTAAGAGTGAAGTACTTAAAATCTTTGGAAGCACTTCACTGAAATAATAAGGCTTCACTCCAGAGTAAACATGTGGATAACACACTATTTTATTGGCAACCTCTAAAACTATGCACTGAAGGTCTTTCCTTTGAGGCTATTTAGTTTTTTAGAAAATAATAAAAATATATATGCCCTTTAAGATAATTCTGATGAGTAGAGGTAATCAACAGTTATTTTATAGTAAAATTATTGCAGTTTTTGTCTAAGGAATATGAAAGCAATACCCAGAAGCCTGGATGCCAATACAGTCACTCATGTACTATAGTGTCACAGTTTGAACCAGATACATAGGAAATTAGTATTTACAATTGTTAAATGAGTCTGAAGGAGCAAGTACATTCAAAGTTATACTGTCATGATGCGGGCGGGTGCCAGGGCATTCACAATGACTGCACTCAAAGCTGAATTTTAAAATTGAGTGTTCAATTGCCCTTCTTATGCAGGCACAGCAAAAATATCCAAGGAAATTAGTAAAAGTAAAGCAATGTATACGAATAAAAAAAAATACAAGTTTCCTTTAGTTTATTTTGTCTTGCTTTAAATACTTCCAGTAACGTTTTTGTGTTATCCCTAACAGCATAACACTATTAACGTCTTTATAAATATTTCTGAATCAAATATTTTCAGCATAGTTCCAAATATTAAAAGCAATGCTATACCTAATTACTTTGAATAAGAGATATTTCCAACTAACATTGTTTCTGAACTCATATAATTCATCTTAGATATGCTTTAATATCATGTATCCATTATTTTGCTTGTGAGCAATTCTGAAGAGGGGTAAAATAGACTCATATTTTAAACAACTTGAGTGAGAAAGCATTTTATTCCATATTGACTTACTGAAGTCATTCTGTGATATTAATCTTTTGTGTGGAGTAAAAACAAATATCTACTAAGCAAAATGTAGTTGAGTAAGTAGTTTCTCTGTGGCATACTAATATTTTTGGATCATAGCATAAACATCAATGATCCTTGCTATGTTCTAAAAGCAGTTTTTAGAGTGCTTGGAAAGTGGATTCTGTAATGGGTTGTTAGAGAAAGTCTGAGCTCCAGCGAAGTTATTGTATTCATTACCCTAAAACCTGACATGTTCTCTCCCATCTTCCTGCTTCTGCTCACAGAATTCTTCATAAATTGTAAAATTATTAGCCAGAATAGTGTCTGATACCTGGTGGAAGCATTGGTACCTGGCATAATGGACTGGTAAAATGCTTTCTGTTTGATGATTGATTGGAATAGCCTGACAGGGGCTCAAAATATATGTATTGAATAAATGAAAGATGAAATACAAATACATTGGTTTATTTTAGTCAATAATATTTAGTAAGTTGTAAGGTATGGCTAATTTTTATTTGTATTTTAGTCAAGTTTCTATCCATATATATTATTAACCATATAGAGTATTACTCTGCTTGTCTCTCTCTCTGCCTCCCTCTATAAATATACACTTTTTCAGACTATTGTGAATAACATTTTGGGCTTAAGTCTTCTACAATATAAGACATTAATTTGTCTTCATGCTTTGATTTAATAGTCCCTGAAATGCTGATAATATGGAGATCAAATTCTCTAGCTGAGACTTCCCTTTGGAACTTCTCAATTATACACATATAATCTGCATCTGGACAAAACACAGGCAGCTTAATGTGCATATAAGTGAAATTCTCTAATCCTTTGTTCTCTGTGACAATAATGGCATGCAATTCTGCCATTCAACCTGGAAACTTTAGAAACTTAACGTTTCCCTGGTCTCTCAACCCAATTTCTTTATGTATCCCAATTGCCAAATATGACTAATTTTATTTTCTAATTATTTCTTGCATCTATATCCTTTTTTCCAATATTATTCCTACTGCCTTAATTAATTCACACACTTATTATTTTTTGTATTGACCAAAATCCTCTGAAATGGTTTTTACCTCCATTTTTGCCTGACTGAAATAAGTTTTCAATACTGCTGTTGATGGTTATAATTTCAGAATTGTCATAGACAGACCTGGGCTTACATCTTAGACCTACATTGACTATTTGTTTGCTCACGGATAAAATATTATGTAGCTCTAAATTTTAGTTCTTCTCATAATTAAAGTGTGGAGAATAATTACTGCTTCTCAGTACTATTGCAAGAATTTAGTAATTATATGTAAGTAAAGATTTTTCTAAGTTCCTAATACAGAGTATGTATTCAATAAATATATATCATTTGTACCTGTCTAAACAATTAATTTGACTGGTTTCTATCTTAAATTAGAAATTATACCAACTCAGTATGTAATAAAAGGTACTTACGATCTGGTCTCTGCCTGTCTTGCCATCTACCTCTTTCTCCATTCTTTGTTAAATATTTTTGTCTTCAGCAATACCAAACTGTTTTGGCAGTTTGCACAGACCGTGCTGCTGCTTGCTCTGTGCCTTTCTTCATATAGTCTCTTGTTCTCGAAATGTCCATCTCCATTCCTTCTTGTACCCATTAATCTGGCTGAGGTTCCTAGCTGTATCTGTCATAATTCAGTTCAGTTATCCTCTTCTGCCAATGTTTTTTACTGAAATATTCACACTCTTAACACTCACGCTTCTTTTACCTCAACAGGAACTTTTCCAGGTTTCTGTAATACCTGGTACATCTCTCTCAGTGCATTTTCTCATTGATTTTTATTATTGTCCAGTTATGTATCACCATACCCTTTTGGGTTGACAAACCACTGGAAGGAAAGGACTAGGTTATAAGTGTCATGTGAACAAATAAATCACATATTATATTATCACAGTTAAAACTGGCTAGATTGCCTCAACAAACTTTGCCTTTCTTATTGAGAATTGATTTTGCTAGGCCTTCCCTGTGGGTACAAAGATTTCCCTGTGTTACTAAGCCATAATTTTCCAACATGACTTGGTAGTTCTTCTCTTAGGTTTCCCATAATTCTTGCTGGAAGTATCTAAGATCGAGTCTGGTCATACAATCCTCTACCTGACTCTATATCAAATTCACCTGCCTATGGAGCAATCAATAGGTAATTGTTTAGGCATGAATTAAACTTACAGAAATCAATGTTAAATAATTTCTAAGAGCTTTTTCTTCTGTGATTCTGAGTCAAACTGTTGCCTCAGGCATGATCATTCCCATCTTCATATAGGTTATACTGCCTTAAAACTGACTTGATCTACTTTCAGCTATTATTGTTATTGCTGCTAACTTGAAAACAGCAATACAAAGAATTATGCAAGTGCTTTCCTTTCATAGGTTCTACTTTAAAAATGCATAATGTAGTGTCTTAGAAAACAATCAGAAAAGTCTTACTATTTATACAAACTGTGTCTTCCCTATGGGACTGGTTGAATACTACAACTGCTAAGGGGATTGTTGCAAGAAATGTGGACGTCTACTTTCTGTGGAGCATTAATAAGATTTTATTATTATAGGGGTAGGAGATAAGGATTGAAATTTGTGAATTTAAAAAATCATTTCAAAGTTGGGCATAGTGGCTCCCTCCTATAATCACCACACTTGAGGCGGCTGAGCCAGGAAGATTACTTGAGGCCAGAAATTTGAGACCAGCCTGGGCAACAGAGTGAGACACACTCTCTAAAAAATAATTTAAAAATTAGCCAAGTGTAGTGGCACTTGTCTGTAGTCTAGCAACTTGAGTGGCTGAGGAGAGAGGATTGCTTGAGCCCAGTAGTTCGAGGTTACTGTGAGTTATAATCACACCACTGCACCCCAGTCTGGGTGACAAAGTGACACTTTGTGTCTTAAAAAAAAAATTGTTTCAAAACCACATAATACTTTTAAACTGTTGTCACTAATTTCTTAATATCAATGTTCCTCCTAATGATTATATTCTATACAACCTTAAAATTAACATACATTCTGACTGACTGCAAAATACCCTTATGCATTTTTCTAATAAAAATCATTGTATTTTTATTATAGCTTTACCTTAATATATGATAGGGTTTCGTGAACACTCAGTGTCTGTAGAACATTAAGATCCATTGGTAAATTTTTTCCAAGAATTAAAAAAAAAAAAAAGAAAAAGAAAGAAAGAAATGAAAACTGGCTCACACATCTTAGTGCCCTTCTGCTGCTAAAGAGCTAACTGTTCAGTTTACCAAAAGATGGATAGTTTCCTCAATGACAATTGTTATCACTTTTTCCAGTAGTGCCTCATCTAATAATCTAACCATGATGTAAGAAAATTTACTTTCAATGTCCTTAGATGAGGCTTTATGTTTGATAGCTTTCCGGTTCTCTAAAAATTTGCCTGAGGAGAGTGACTACTTTTCCTTGATCCTATTCCCTTCAAATAATGTCCATGATATTAAAATTCTTTGATAGTTAAATTCTGAATGAATTGCCTCTACCTGTAGTCTATATTTTCTCACTATTCATGTCCTAATTAATTCTCCAAAAATCTGATTTTATGTGATTTATTTCACATCAATTACTTTCTCTAAAATCACTAAAACCTGCTTCTAGTCAAATCTGACATGTACCCAGATCCTTTTTAACCTCTTTGCATAATTTGACACAATTGATTATCAATACTTGAATCTTCTTCACCCTTAGGTACAATGACACATTGCCTTGTTTTTTCCCTGCTTCCTTGCCAATACACTTTCGTTTCTTTCTTGTTTTGTTTCCTGTAGTCATTCATTGAACAAATGTTTTCTTTTCAAAGTTTACTTTAAGTTCTGGGATACAGGTGCAAAATATGCATGTTTGTTCCATAGGTATACATGTGCCATGGTGGTTTGCTGCACCCATCAACCTGTAATCTCGGTTTTAAGCCCCACATGCATTAGGGATTTGTCCTAATGCCCTCCCTCCCTTTGCCCTCCACTCCCCGACAGGCCCCGGTGTGTGTTGTTCCCCTCCCTGTGTCCATGTGTTCTCATTGCATTGAACAAATGATTATAAAGCTCTAGATGCTATTTTAAATAGAGCTGAAAAACCATTTGGGAGTGAAGTTGGGAATACAAGATGGGTAGTCCTCTAATTTTACATAAGATGTGGTGACAGACAAAATAAAACAAGTATAATTTGTACTAATGTTAAGTGCTGCAAAGACACTAAATCTGCGTGATATGGATGACAATTACTGTAAAAATGGAAAGGGTCATAAGCATTAGAAGTGAGAGTGGGTCTCCACATCAGGTAAAGACAGTTTGACAGTTTGAGGAAATGATACTTGAGTACAGACATGAAATTCATCTAGCAATGTTTCTTTACGAGCTACTAAGAATAGGCCAAGTAGAGATAATTACAATGTCAAAGGGAGAATATCTTGGCTTTTTTTTTTTTTTTGAGACAAAGTCTCAGTCTGTCACCCAAGGTGGAGTGCAATGGCCCGATCTCGGCTCACTGCAACCTCTGCCTCCCGGGTTTGAGCGTTTCTCCTGCCTCAACCTTCCAAGTAGCTGGAATTACAGGAACTCACCACTGCGCCTGACTAATTTTGTATTTTTAGTAGAGATGAGGTTTCACCATGTTGGACAGGCTGGTCTCGAACTCCTGATCTCAGGTGATCTGCCCACCTTGGCCTCCCAAAGTGCTAGGATTACAGGCATGAGCCACCACACCCGGCCTATCTTGGTTCATTATAGGAATTGAAAGGTCAGCGTAGCTGATTGAGTGGACAAAGGGAAGAGTAAGAGATAAGATCAGAAAGGGAAGCGGCATAACCGTCATGGCTCTATAGACTGTGGAAAAGACTGTGGATTTTCTCCTATAGGCAAATAATGTAACTGGAGGCTTTCTAAGCAGAGGAATGATATAGTCTGATTTAAATTTTTAAAAGATTACTCTAGTTGCTATGTGGAATATAGGTTGTTAACAGAGTCTAGGATAGAGCAGGATAACAGTTAGAATATTGCAGTAATCTAGAGGAGAGATGATGGTTTCTTAAATGTCCTGATGATGAAAGGAAATTACAGGACTTGTCATGTTTTGAAGTACAGTTGACAGGTATTGCTGGTGGATTATATGAAGTGAAGTGGTGAGGATATCGAAATGATCATAGATCACTCCTGAGCTTTTGGCTTGAATAAATGGGAGGATGGTAGTACCACTAACTGATATTTATTGGTAATAGACTGAAAGTGAAACTCATTGGAGGAAAGAAAATTCAATCTTACATTTCCAATGTCCACAGGATCAGTCTTTGACATTTTATTCTTTTCTCTCCACACGCATCTGTTGAGACACTTTATTTCTCCTCAAGGTTTTTATGCTGAATATTCAGAAATCTACATCTCTCACTGAGATTTGCCTGAATTTCCTTGATTTATATAAAACTTCCATTGTGATATTTTTACATGGAAATGGTATTAAATTAATATTTGAGTCAGGAGGGAAACATTGAACTCTTGAACTTCTTGATATTGGTAAAATAATCAGTGAGTATTCTAACATTTTGTCATCTATAAGTACTAATTTATATAAGAATATTTCAAAGACAATGGAAGTTATACTTTCTCTGATAAGAGAAACATATGGCTTAGAATACGGCCCAAATAATTTATAAAATTTTTCTTTCAGAACTTCATCCAAGTATTGTCAGTATATGCCATTTTTATTTAATTAAACATCTTATAGTCAATTAATACATCCCCAGTCAACATGAAAAGTCAGTTTCATCTCTGATAATTATCTAATTCCTGCTTTTACCTTCATTTCTCTATTATAAAAATATTTGCTTTTATATGTTCTATTTTAGATGTGAGACTCCTCTATCTGCATTTAAGTCTCACTATAAAATAGTGGTACTCAGACATTCAAAAGCAATAATACAAACAGAAATATTAAAAGTCTAAAAATTGAAATAATGGAGATAAAACTCGCTGTGTACAGATATGATCCTATACTTAGAATAAACAATGAAACCAGTGGACAAATCATTAAAACTCGTAAGAGCGTTCATAAAGAATGATGGCTACAAGATTAACTTAGTGACAACAGCATTTTACTTTCTAGCAATAATAAACTAGGAAAAAACATAATGCCACACCATTGGCAACAACAATTACAAACAATGCAAAAATTACATACATACTTATAAAATTATTCATGTATATGGTTAGTCTAGGAAATATATATACATAATATTTTTGGAGAAATCTTTAAAAACTGATGGGGAATATAGATGATCTGAAGAAACAAAAAACTTTACATGGTGTAGGACCGTATTAGGATGTGATAGCTTAAAGTTATTTAAAAAGCCATTTGTCAAATCACATGTTAGTTCTATTTTCAATTTTTAAGGAAATTTCCACAATTTTTTCCGTAATTGCTATATTAATTTACAACCCCACCGACAGTGTACTAGGGTTTTCTTTTCTTCACATCTTTGCCAACACTTTCTATCTTTCTTCTTTTTGAAAATACACAGTCCAGCAGATGTGAGGTGATATCTTATTGAGGTTTTGATTTAAATTTGTCTGGTGATTAGTGATGCTCAACATTTTTTATATACTAGTTAACCAGTGGATATCTTCTTTTGAGAAGTGTCTATGAGGCCTTTTGACCATTTTTAATTTGGGTTCTTTGTTTTCTTATAATTGAGTTATTTGCATTTCTTATATATTTTGAATATTAACCCCTTATCAGATGTATGGTTCGCAAATATTTCCTCTCATTTCATAGGTTGTCTCTTGACTCTGTTGATATTTTTCTTTGCTGTGTAGAAACTTTTAAGTTTTATTTAGTGCCGTTTGTCTATTTTTGCTTTTGTTGCATGTGCTTTTACTGCCATACCCAAAAAATAATCTGTAATCCCACTACTGGGTATATATCCAAAGGAAATAAAATCAGTATGCTAAAAAGTTATCTGCACTCCCACATTTATTGCAGCATTATTCACAATAGCCAAGATATAGAATTAACCTAGGTGTCCATTAAGGAGTAAATGGATTTTTTAAAAGGTAGCGTACATACACAATGAAATAAAATTGAGCCTTAAAAAGGTGGGGATTCTGTCATTTATGAAATCTTGGATGAACCTAGAGGACATTAGGTTAAGTGAAATAAGCCAGGCACAGAGAGACAAATACTTCATGATGCAGTTTATATGTGCCTTCTAATAAAGTCGAATTTATAGAAGCCAAGAGTAAAATCCATGATAATAAAAATTGGTATTAAAATGAAATGGACAAATGAAACAATAGAACACAGACTTCAGAGACTAATTCACGTGTATATGGAAATTCAAATTTTGATACATTTTCCAACACAATTCAATGGGGAAATGACAGATTACATAATAGATGGTATGGGAAGAGTTCATTTCTTATATTGACAAAAATAAAAACAAATCTCAACTTCATCCAACATGCAAAAGTGTATTTCCATAGAATTAATAGCTAAGAAGCAACAGTGAAACTATAAATTTGGTTGAGTTAGGATACTATCTTTGTAATTTAGGGATAGGCAAGAAGTTTGTAAATAAAATTTTAAAAACACAGTCCATGATGAAGATAAAAGAGACGATTTATTGTACAAAAAGTAAAGATTTTGGTTTTATAAAATTATGGATATAAGTAATAAAATATGGGAGAAAATATTTATAATATCTGATCTCGAACAGAAATTTATATGTAATTGTAAAACAGAGGAAAAACATACATGGCAATGCATTGACCAAGTCAAATTGAATTTATTTAATGACTTAAATGACCACGCTTGATCTTAATGATTTGCAAAAATCATGGAGATGTTCAATCCATGCATATATTTTGTAGTATTCTGAAGAACTCTCCCACATTTCATGTATATGTCATATTTGTAATTAATTCACTGCATTTCTGCCCCCTGTGGATGAATGATGTAATATCCAGGATTATGTCGAAGAACAAACATACAGAGGGAGCATTCTTTAACTTTGGAATCCATCAGATTTATGAGATATTTTCTCATCTATTTAAGATGATAGAGCACTGATCATTTTTTATTTCTATCACAAACACCCAATACTTGACTGGATCTTCAGGCTCACAATAGAAGAAATATTTTCTTTACCACATATAAATATACCAGTCTTAAAGAATGCCATCGATTTTCTGAATTCAGGGATCTTATAAGACATTTCTGTTCTTTTCAAACCATTGAAATCAATTAGTCTATTTAGTCTGTTTTGTGAAACTGAATGACATACTGTCACCATTATGATCTTCTGCAATCTTTTCAAAACGACTGCTCTTTGGGATGGACTGCCCTTTTCACAAAACCTAGCCAATGACTTTGATCACTAAATCTTACAGGGGCATCACATCAATAAACGAATCTGGTTGATGTTTGAAAGCTAAGTTACCAAGAACATATCTTTAATTTCAAAATGTATACATTATATTTAACTGATCTTAAGAAAGTATTTATCCACTTTAAAGGTTTACTTTAACATTTATTGACAATGACTTCCATGAAATAATCCAACTTCATTTAAAAATATGCAACTGCTTCTATAGACACTTATGTCTGAAACATGAAAAATTAGTTATGGTTTTACAGAACATAGTTTCATAAATGAGACCATGCACCTTGTAACAACTAGCTTTTAAGAAGGCCTATACAATTGCAAAGATTAAACATTCTCCCAGGTTCAGTCTACTGTACTAACCTAACTGCAGAGAATAATTCATTTACATATCACCAACCAAATAGTCCCATACAAATTCCAGCTAAAAAAACACAGAGTTAAGAATGCTTCAGAAAGACGAACATGATATATGTTTCTGTTATTTCAGGGACATTTTAAATTCATGCTGGGCAACAAGAGTGAAACTCCGTCTCAAAACAACAACAATAACAACAAAAACAAATTCATGCTGCGTAGCTGCTGATATTTTATATTTGCCGATTTCTTCTTTTCCATAATAACATCTAGATTTCTAGATTTTTTTTTTAGACAGAGTCTTGCTCTGTAGCTCAGGCTGGAGTGCAGTGTCGCAACCTCCACTCACTGCAACCTCCGCCTCCCTGGTCAAGTGATTCTCCTGCCTCAACCTCCTGAGTAGTTGGGATTACAGCCGCTTGCCACCACGCCTGGCTAATTTTTGTATTTTTAGTAGCGACAGGGTTTTGCCATGCTGGCCAGGCTGGTCTCGAACTCCTGATCTCAGGTGATCTACCCACCTCGGCCTCCCAAAGTGCTGGAATTACATGCGTGAGCCACCGCGCCCTGCCTAAAATCTTGATTTTTGACTGTATCATCTGAAATGTTTAGGAACCATGTACCAAAAAGAAGTCATTTATATTTTACAGACTCTATTGTCATTTCAAAGGCTTCTTTGTACTTTTCTAGACACATCTGGGGGAATAAGGATAGAAGGTGGACAGAAAGTTTATCTCTTCAATCAACACACATGAGCCATTACATTATCACAGTCACAAATGCTTTGAAAAACTGATTTATCAAGACAAAAGATGATTTAAAAATCTAAAAATAATACACTAAATTTTCATTGAATTGGCTGGGGCACTCTTTGCAAGTACCCTGCACTTTAGTTATGATTCCTATAATTGACTATTATACCACGATAAATAAAAATAATCTATCTTCTTCATGTATCTGGGGCAATTATTTCATCTTTACACTTAAAATGTTTATTAGTTTCATTAAATTGGTACTTTCTAAGAATCAAATATCTTTCCCCTTTAAAGGGCTTCTTCCACATTTTTTTGGAAAAATTATGTCTTTGACATTTTCTCCTAACTTTTAAGACATACCTTCTCAAAGTCAATTTTGCATATTACAGAAATAAATTATTTAATGCAGTCTTTCAACCGGAACTAATGCAAAATCACTCAGAATGGAACTGCTTTCCACTGCGTATTCAAAATTCCATTTTATGAGAGCTAATCACACAAAATGTGAAATTTATTTTACACATTAATATGCTCAATGGCACAGCTAAATTTTCTGATAATAAAACACTATTACATTGCTAGAAAAAAGATGATATAGAATTAATTTGGTTAATATATTGATAAATTCACTTAGCTATATTTTTTAATTTAGAAATTTTAAATATATGCTTTAGAGTGAAATTGACTTGCAATGTTTTGCACTATCCATATTTGATTTTGATGTCAATGTTACACTATTTTTATGAAATGAGATGGTCAGGTTTTCAACTTTTTTATTTTTGCCCCAAAAAATATTTTTTTCTTAAAATGGTATTATAATTCACTTTTAAAACAATTTGTGTGTAGAGCTATTTTTGTGACGCAGAGGGTATTTCTTGAGCATTTTTATTTATTTAATATTCTTTGCCTTCATCTTTTAAAATATATTAATTTGCTTCATCTTTCAAACATTTGCATATGGCTTTCATATTATTCTATTAGGTTTTTAAAATCTCACTTATATCTCAACTTATCAACTTTATCCTGTATTTTATTTTCTTGCCTTATCTCATTTATTTTTTATAACATCTTTATTGAGATATAATTTACATGCCATATAATTAACCCATTTAAAGTGTATAGTTTAATGGTACAATTTTGTGTATATTCACAGGATTGAACAGCCATCTCCACAATGGAATGTAGAACATTTTCATTCTCTCCCCCAAAAATTTCATATGCTTAAGTTAGTATGCTGCAACTCCTCTACCCCCCAAACATTTAGGGAATCAGTAATCTACATTCTGTCTCTGTGGATTTGCCTATTATGAGCATTTTCTTTAAAGGGGATCATATAACACGCAACCTTTTGTGTCTTTTTTTTTTTCTCTCTCATCATAATGTTTCCAATGTTCAACTATGTTGTAGCATATATCAGTATTTAAGTACATTTTAAAGTCAAATAATATTCCATCGTATGGAATTAACACATATTACATTTTACTTTACCATTATCAGTTGGTGGATATTTGGGCTATTTTCACTTTCTGGCTACTATGAATAATAATGTGAGAAATATTTGCATACCTTTTTTACTTAATCATGTGTTTTTGAGTCTCTGGAAATCATCTATATAACTAAGAGTGAAATTTATGAATTGTATGTTAACTCTATGTTTAATTTTTGAAAGAACTGTTCAAACTGTATTTAAAAGTGGCTGCACAATTTTAAATTATCCTTAATAACTCATGAGGGATCTAATTTCTCCATATTTCTTGCTAGCACTTGTTATTAATGTCTTTTCGATTATAAACATACTTGTGGATGAGGAGTGGTATCTGTGTGGTTTTAACTTGCATTTCCCTAAAGACTAGTGATGTTGCACATTTATGGTCTTATTGGCAATTTGTATATCTTGTTTGGAAAAATGTCTATTCGAAGGTTTTACACCCAATTTTACTTACAATATTAATATTTTTATTGAGCTATAAGTGTCTTTATACATTCTAGATTTAATTTTCTTAACAGATACATGATATAAATATCTCATTTGCAAATTATCTTTTCAGTTTTTTAAACGTAAGTTTTTAATTATGAAATCCAACTTATCTATGTTTATATTGGTTACTATGCTTTTTGTATTATCTCTAAGAAACGATTGCCAAATCCATGGTAATGAAGATGTACCTCTGTGTTTCCTTCCAAAAGTTTTATAGTTTAGGTCATGCATTTAGGTCTTCGATTCATTTTGAGTAATTTGTGTACATCGTGTGAGAGAAAAATTTAAATTTATTATTTTGCATGTGGATATCCAGTTGCCCCAGCACCATTTGTTAAAAAAATTTTCTCCATTTAAGTGTTTCAGCACACTTGTGCTCATGTACCACCCAAGACCTTCCATGACACTTCCTTGCTTTGGCCAGAAGCCATCAGACAAGGATGGAAAGAGCTTCTGATTTCCCTTGTTTAGTTTTAGAACCATACTTATTCACTTTCCACCAGCCTGGGAAATGAATATTGGGTCCTCAGCCCTGCCACCCTCTGCTTTCATCAACTGATGTGTTGTTTTTAGCTCAGTTTTTGGTAAGGTGAAAAGAATAGTCACCAGGGTTACTCAGACCTGCCAGCTCTCAGAGTCCTTGGTGGTTAAACTTGCAGAAAGACCACATGAAGACACTTGTAAGCACACATGATCCCTCTGAATTGTTTTACTTTCCTGTAATCGCTTTTGCTTTTGAAAATTGAAGAAGTTGGCTAGGCCTGGTGGCTCAAGCCTGTAATCCCAGCACTTTGGGAGGCTGAGGTGGGTGGATCACCTGAGGGGAGGAGTTTGAGACCAGCCTGACCAACATGGTGATACCCCGTATCTACCAAAATTCAAAATTAGCTGGGTGTGGTGGTACATGCCTGTAATCCCACTACTTGGGAGGCTGAGGCAGGAGAATTGCTTGAACCCAGGTGGTAGAGGTTGCAGTGAGCCGAGATCGTGCCATTGCATTCCAGCCTGGGCAACAAGAGTGAAATTCCGTCCCCCAAAAATAAATAAATAAATAAATAAGTTTTAAACAGGGCTTTTATTTGGTCATACTTGTAATCCATTGGGGTCTAATTTGGAATCTGACAATTGGAACAAAAAGAACCTTGAATCTGGTGCATACTTTAGTTTTGGTGCTGCTGCTGCCTCTCAAGTTCCTCAGCAGGTATTAAGAAAGAACCCAGTGTGCATAGCAGATCCCCGAAATTGGGGGGCTTGATCTCCTGGCAAATTGCTGTGTCTTTCCACTTTCTGTTCAGGACCACTAAATGCTGAAATGTGGATGCATACCAAAATAAAAGCTATTCATTGTGAAAAAAAATAGGGGTAGAAAGGGAGAAAAATAACAACAAACAAAATAACAATTCTGGGAGATCAATATAGTCCACAATACTCTGAAGTCCATACATCAGTAGGCGAGTATGAAAGTGGCTTATGTACATAAATAGGTTGCTGTTATTTTCTTCTGAAGACTAAGTTATCTAGCTTTAGTTCTCAGGGATTTATGAAAGCACAGCTTAGCTTTCAGTGATTTCAAATTAATAAAAATGAAAGAAAAAGGAAAAAATTGAATATGTTATTTGCAGATTGTACCCAATAAAAAGAATTGGGTCCAAACTAGAAAATAAAAGCATTAGGCAAGACTAGAATTTAACAAATAGTGTACTATAGTTTTTGAAACATAATTTTTCTCTCTGTAGTTTCCCATTTTTGCTAAAGACAAATCATGATAGGACTGGTTTGCTTTATTATAATTTGCCTAATTATTTTTATAAAGTGCAGCCATAATTTTTTTTACATACTTTTTTTTTATTCTCTTTGTTGGAACTTTATTCCATAGAAGAAATCTCAGATAAGACTTTTTTAAAGCCAAATCCAGCCATGAATTTGTACCATTAGTACCTATTAATTGGGCGAATTTCCTCTTTTCTTGAGGTTCCATGATAAACCTAGGGCTTCCGGGATTATCAGAAAGTGACATACTTTACTTACCACAGGTCAGAAACCCTGTACAGGGAGTGCATACACAAAATATGAGGCCAGTTTCTCCAAGGGCTTTATTGGCTCCATAAGTCAAGTTTGATTCCTTAAAAGGAAGCACACCATTCCATTCAAATCCTTGGTAAAATAACCAGTTTCTCCAATTGTGTCCTGTTACAAATAAAAATAGATTCTTATTGCACTTATGCAAATAACTGTATTGCCATAAGTTAAGAATACTCACAAATAGATTCCAAATTCTGCAGAAATCAGGTAGAGAGAAACAAATATGATCCAAATTTTGTTCATAGGAGTAGAATAAATTGTTAAAAGCTATCAATAACTCAAAAGTTTCGAGACTCTGAAAAACAAAGAATCAGAAACATTTTAAGCAAAAAGTCAAAAATATTAGTTCAGTCCATATAGTTAATTCCTGTTCTGCTTGATACTCATGAATATTTTAGCTCTCCCTGAGTCCTAAAAGTTTTTCCTCTATTCTGATGTCACAATCTCCAAAGTTATCAGAAACCTGCATTCAAGAGCACCTGTTAGGGTTTTATGTCTTATTATAAAACCACTTATAAAGAGGACCAAAAAAAGATAATAATTGTCTGTGGATGACAAAAAGTTTCAGGGCATCCATAGTCAGAGACACAATAGACAAGGAAATTTGTTACCTCTATGGTACATAATAATTTTAACATAACAATTATGATAATTACTAATAATATACCCTCAGTTATATCAGAATTACAGGAGTTTTCCATAATTTTGGAACACATACCAATAACATATTTATACAAATACAGCCCAAAGAAAACCAAACATCATTTCATATTTGACAGTGCTTTCTGTATAATTTTTATGCCAAATAAGACAAATTATTTCATTTTTGGACTTTAGAGAAAGTAAATCTTAAAGGATGAATTAGATCAGAAAAGGACATAATTTATAATTTGATTTCAGAAAGTTTGTCTAATATGAAAGGTTTAAAATACTTGATATTACAAAATACATTATGGTAAAATAAGTCATTCATTTAAATAAAATGATAACTCAAGGATTTAAAAAAAGAAGGCAAAAACCTTCACTCTTTGAAAGAGGAGACTTAATTTTCCAAAGAGTATTCCCTAATAAAAACAGCATAAAGCCCATTAAATTTGTTTTTCAAAATTTTATAAACAATCAATAAAATTTTAATTTTGACCAAAAGATATAACCTTCATAAGCCTTTTATAATCTTTATAACCTTTATTAAGGAGTTGGTTAATGCTTTAAGAAAACCTTGTTAATCTGACACAGAGGCCCATATGCTGATCTTGCATCAGTGTGCCTTTGACATTAATGATTAATTTATAGAGAAACTGAACTTATTTTATCTTTCAAAATCGACCGTTACAATCTCATGTGCCCACCTGTTCCATGATAGGCCCTGGGCCTTGAGGAGCTGCATAGCTTTAGTTTTTGACCCTGTGTCTCAGGAATGCAGTTTATTTTGATTGGCTCCTTCTATGAGGCCTGCAGATGAGGCTTTAATTGTCAGTGTTTAAGATTTAGCCAGACTCGGTGTTCTTTTTAGACCCAGGAGTCAAAAGCCCCATAACTCAATGTCACAAGGACCTTAAAAGCATATGCAGGAAAATACACAGATGTAATATCCTTAATTTAAAAGAAAATTAAATCTCGGCTTCTTTCCTAAGCAAACCAAACTTAATAACAATGGTATAGGAATTATTTTGATGAAACATAAAGTCTGTTAGGCCAGTTAACAAGAGGCAGGAGAAAACACTTTCTGCATTACACAGAATATTATGTTGGAAGAAAACATTTCCTTTAGACCTTTAAGAAATCTTACCTTTTGAAAGGGGAGAGAAAGCCAAAAAACAGCAAGATGAAATAAAAGTTGAATTTTGCATTAGAAAAAGTTAAAATATCTTATAATTTATTAAGAGTAAATAAACCCCTTTAGAAAATTTTATTGTTCTAGTTGATAATTTAGTGTATATAGAGGCTTTTTTTCCATCAAGTCCAATCTCTAGAAAGTGTTATAATTTGCCTTTAATTATAAACAACTTGATCATATAAAAATTTTTTACATAAATCCTCTTATTGTGACTTACAGATACCATTCATGACATGGTTCGACTTTCTGGTTTGTCCTGAACATCTGTCTTTCTGAAATAACCAGTCATTTTATTTTAGGACTAAATTTACCATAAAAATTCTTTCTCATATAAAATTACTTCTCTTTAAGCTTTCTTGCCACAAGAAACTCTTTATTTTTTATAAATTTCTGTACATTTTTCTTATTTCCTGGTTCCTTTACCTTGTTTTATACACAACTTTTAAATACATTTTGAATTAGACAAAACTTGTTCACCTTTTTTAAAAAGGACACAACTTTTTTAGCAAGTTTTCCTACAATATATTTTTATTGGAAAATACCCAAATAATGAAATATCTGTTATTTAATTTAATAGAACTTTACTAAATTATGACAAGTTTGTCTGCAAGTATTTATCCCATTACATTTACCTAATTATTTTATTTTAATTGTTTACCTAGATTTTTTATGAAAATTGTGAGAGTCATGATTTAAAGTTATGAAACCACCATTGTAAAATTATAACTGAGAAAGTGAAAAAGATATGACCTAACTGATTGTATCTTGCTTCTAGTCTCCAAGATGTCTTTGTTCATTCCTGGACTGTTGGAGAAACTTACAGTTTAGCTTTGAAACAAAGATGATACCAGTCCTTTCTCAAAACAAACCTCCTTACTGCCTGTGGACTAGACTGCCTAAAGCCACAAAATTAGAAGGTACAGTAATTTTACTAATTCAAGATGTAGCCATTTATATTAAACCAATATCAATGTCTTATTTATTAAAAGTTACGCAAGCAAATATTATTCTGTTTTAGGCTGGGTTTATAGTTTTGTAACCCCTGTGCCAAGTTTTGATATCTTATAATACTTGGAAGGGATAAGTATGAAGTTGATTGATTAATAAATGCAAACGAAAATGTATGCTAGTAATTCCTAAGACATTTCTAACATTACTTTATCAATAATTTTAAACCTAACTTAGTTCTTAAAGATTTTACTGAAGTTACATAAACTCAAAAAAAACACTTGAGTAGTCTTTTCTTCTTTCCTGATAAAGTATTTTATTTGAACGCTTTTATTTTCTCAAGCCAATTATTTAGAGCTCTTTTATATATTTTCAGTAGTGAAATATTGTGTATGCAACACACAAATACAGAGATGTATTAGGTTTGCTGATAGAAGTACATCTTATAAATTCTTAAGACCTCCTTATTTTTCCTATTTTAGACTTGCAAACTCTTGATAACCTGTTTTCTTACCCTGGCAGTTATCAGCTAAATAGTCCTATATCTGCATATTAAAAAAACAACTCAGGTGAAAATCAGAGAGCAAAATTCACATCATAAGGTATAAAGAGAAAGTCTGGTTAGCTAACGGGAAATTAAAATAGATTTAATTGCCAATTGAACAGAAAATTACAGAAGTCTAGGCCTCCAAATACACACACACACACACACACACACACACACACACACATTCACAAAGATTCTATAGCTTTTATTTCAGTACTTTAGCCATGAGATAAATACAAATTCACTGGCTTGCCAAAACAAACAAACGAACGAAGAAAAATCTGTTAGATCCAAACAGTGGTTTTTATCTCAGTAGAAAAACAACAGCAGATTTAAAGCAGGCAGAAAAGAAAATAGAGAAAAAGTGGACGTAAGAAGTCTATAGTTTGCAGGTTGACCTTAGGGCTCTTCTTCCTTAATGTAAATTGCACAAGGACTATCTTACTTCAATTTTACTCTGGCAAGTATAGGTGCCATAAAACCTACAGAGTGCTCCAAAGGGGGTCATCCTCCTTGTCTTCTCGATCTCAGCTCACTGCAACCTCTGCCTCCCGGGTTCAAGCTATTCTCTTGCCTCAACATATTGCTCATGCAGCCTCTTGCAAGTGCTGGCAGGCCACTGTGCATGCGGACAGCCTACTCCAAAGGAACAATCAAGGGAGGAAAAAATGCAAACCCCAGATCCATGCTAAGGTAAAAAACTCTAAGTCCAGGGTTAAGCAGGGCACTTGGATCTCTCGTCACCCTCCTGGCCCTCTTCCAAGTGTACGTTGCTTCCTTTAATTCCTGCTCTAAAACCTTTTAATAAACTCTTAACTCCTGCTCTAAAACTTACCTCCATCTCTCCCTCTACCTTAAACCTACTCCTACCCCTAAATTCTTTCCTCCAAAGGGGCAAAGATCAAATTTGCTACATATCTGGATGGGTTTGTTGTTGGTAATGTACTTTGTTGTCGTATGACTAGACTATGTTCCCTAGTGGTAGGACACCTTTATGCCTCACCTTCTTGGACTGGAGGCATTCAACCCTCATATGCAGTTTTCTTCTCTCTGTTTCCTCTCCTGTTTACCAACCACCGCCTCCCCATCCCTAGAATGATTTCTCTCAGTGACAGTGGCTCTGCTTCCCCTGGCTGATCTCTCAGTTCACCCTGACAGGTGGCTCATGGCGATGGGAAGGAACTTGGAGTCTCCACTGAGTAGACCTGAGACACTAATGGCCCTCACGGACTGGAGGCTTATGAGAGGGGTAGGGCTAAAGCCTAAGACTATGTGATGTTTGGGATTTCCTCTGCTTCTTGAACTATAATTAGCTGTTTCTCAAAAAAAACGCACATCACCTCCTTTCCTGTTTTCTCTGTCTATATCCTGAAATGGCCTTGTACACCTGCTGGACTGTCTACCTTGGGGAAAAGTCTGCCTTTTGTCTGCTTTCACTTTGCATGCTGTATGACTTCCTTTCATTTGTACACCCATAGCTCTTGCTGTGTCTGCCTGGCAGCCAAGAGACAAGCTTCATTGCAGATATCCCCTGAGATATATACTTTGTTTTCCAGATCAGATAACCTCCAACCCTTCCTCTGTCTGTTGACTCCTTGCCAGGAAAGGCACTAATCAGAACCCCAGCTCTACTGGCTTCTAATGGCTTTCTGTATGTTGTTTGTCCTTATTGTGCTCCAAGGCTAAGATTTTCAGTATCTTGTGAAGTGGTTCGTCCATCTGCATAGGACCTCACTCTGTGGCCCTTTTAAGGACCCCACCAACTTGCTTTGTTTGTTTAGTTAGCACCCATTTGAGAGGAAAATAAAATGCTTTTATTGCAATTTGTGAGCCCTTATCTCAAGCCCCAACTCCTTCAGAGATTCCTCCTTTACATCAAGAAGGCAAATAAAAGTTGCAGTCTCTAATCCAAGGGCTACTGTTTTTGTGAACATATAAAGGCTTTACATGAGTCTCCCTCTTGTTTTCTCCTGCTTCTTTCTTTAGCAGAGGAATTGTCCTGTCCGTTTAAGCATTTGTTCTGCATGTTATCCCAGGAAGCAAAGGAACCCCGAATATAAATTTTCCTCCATTCCTTTAACTATTTCCATGCCCTTCTCAATATGCATCAGAACCTTCAAGGTTATATTCGAAGGGAGGGAAGTCCAGTCCCCTTGCAGCAGTTAGCTGAAAAACATGATTCTCATCTACTTAAAGGACGTGGGAAATGGGAATATGAGAAAAGAGATCATCATTTTGTTGCTAGAATGCTCCAAATGAGAGTCACTATAAGGTCATACAGACAAGTAATATAGGATGACCCAAGGACACAGGCGCAAAAGACCACAGTACCCACAGGACATAGATGAATGCTGATCCCAGGCTCCAGACACAGAACAGATTACCATAGAACAATGATGAAGGCAAAGTTAGGTGTACCCCATAAGGTCAGTTCATTCCAGAACCCCAAGGATGAATAGGGGGCCCCGTGTTCACACTGGTATGTTCTCTGTTCTCAGGTGGGTAATTGCAACTCCATAAGACAAGAAGGGACCACGTTTAAGGGTATCCAGTGAGACCAGTTCATTCTGGAACCCCCAGGATGAATGAGGGACACCCTGTTCAGGAAAAGATAATAGCAAAATAAGAGGGAGTGATTTCTTTTTCTTTTTTCTTCTCTGTTCTCTCTTCACAGATGGGTGATCATGTCTCTGTACTACAGGACATGCCCCTTGGTTGCATCCTAAAGAATTGAGAAAAGTTTGACCACTAAGACCTAAAGAGGAAAAGGCTAATATTTTTCTGTAACAAAGCCTGAGTTGAATACAAGCTCTGGGATCAGGAATCATAGCTGGAAAACGGACAAATTTTAATACAATTCATCAGCTAGATTTGTTTTGCCACCACCATGGAAAATAGACAGATATTCCTTATATACAGGCCTGCATGACCCTAGGAAACTGTCTTGACCTTTATCAGGCTTGTAAAATAAATCCAGTGATGATAGCAGTCGTATTCAGACAGCCCCCTAAAACTGGTTTGGGAGACCCCTTATTGGGCTTGCACAGGGTTCAAGCCCCATAAAACCTAAGGGTAAAGCTTAACTCAAGCCCCAATGACCGTTCTACTGCATTATATCCTAGTCTCCCAGTCCTGGAGGCTTCCCGTCCCTACCCAAGGCCATCCTCTGGATACCACCCCCTTAAGTTATGCTCACTTCAGGAGGGTTGCGGCCCCAGTGGACCCACTAGAGTTCAGACTCCATTCACTGTGCAGAACCTGAGCCAAATTAAAATGGATCAAGGGAGGTTTATAGAGCATTCTGAGAAATACATCAAAGGGTTCCATAAACTGGAATTAACAATTGAACTCACCTGCAGGGACCTATTAGTCATACTAGGGCAACCTCTGTCTAGAGGCAGAATGTGACTCCATTATGAGGCAGCTCAGCAGTTTGCAAACACGATGCAAATGGCTGACCCTGGTGGCTACGCTGTGGAAATCACTGCAGTTTCCCAGGTTGATGCCAGCTAGGATTACAATACCCATGGGCGTATGTGGACAAAGAATCACATGTTCCTCTGTCTGATAGAGGGAATGAAGGCTAGCAGAAGAAAGCCTGTGAATTACAAGTTGTCCTTAATAGATCAAGACCTCTTGAAAATCTCACTGCTTTCCTAGAGAGGCTACAAAGAGCCCTAATGAAACATATAAACCTAGATCCAGAGCCACCAGAAGGGCAACTAGTACAAAAGAACAATTGTTTGACTCAGGAAGCTCCAGGTATTCAGAGGAAACTCCCAAAACAAGTTCTTGGCCCCAACACCCATATGCCTGACATCCTCAATATAGCTTTCTCTGTCTTTTACAACTGGGACCAGGAGGAAAAGGAACTTTCTCAGGAAAGGGAGAGGCAAAAGTAAAAGTGGCAGCTCCAACTGATGGCTGCCCTACACGTCCGCCAGTCTCCTCCATGTTGCCTTCAGAATACCCTTCCATGTAACTGCCATCAAAGCCGGAAGCCAGCCCACTGGAGGGCAAACTTCTCCGGTGGGATAAACTGCATGGCTTGTCCCCTCTGTCACAAGCTCTGCCACTGGAAATGAGACTTTCCTGAGGACTGAAGGCCTCCCAGGACAGAATCGCAACTCCTCATGGCTTTGAGATGAAGGGGTCCTTCCTACACTCCAGCTGGCTCCTGGACTGAGCATCACTATTGAAGGAATGGAGCCAAGGACTGTTTGGATGTGGCAGGAAGGACAATAAGCTTACCTATTTTCCTAGGCAATTATCCTCCAAAACCTGCCAGGTGATGGGGTTAAATGGGGTTTCCATAACCTAGAGGTTTATTCGTTCTTTGTGTTGCTTGTGGGGGAAAACTGTCTTTTCTCATTTGTTTTTAGCGATGCCAGAATGTCCTATGCTCCTTTTAAATAGAGATATTTTGTTCAGACTAGGGGCTCTATTAACCTTTCCTCCAGAGCCAACACCCCCCTTTTCAAATGCAATCTTATGTCTCAATGAAACCACACACAAAGATGTACTACCCATGGAGCTTCCCATTAATCTAGAGGTTGGGGCCTCAGGGATGCCAGAAAAGATCATAATGGCAATGTGTGTAGTAGTAGTTCAGTAATTCAAAGTGTGTAGTAATTCAGCTCAAGAATCCTTCTAGTTATCCTTGTGGAAGTCAATTTCCTTTTCAGACAGAGGATAAAGAGGGACTTCAGCCCCTTATAGAAAAAGGTCTAAATATGGATTATTAATATCCTGTAACTCACCCTGGAATACTTCTATCTTACCTGTAAAAATGATCAAGAGAGAAAACAGGCTAGTCCAGGATCTGCAAATTATAAATGAGCAGTAGTCTCAATAAACCCAACCCTTAAATAGTTGTAGAAGTACCTCCAGATGCTTAGTGGTTTTCAGTCTTAGACCTCAAAGACTCTTTCTTTTCTATTCCCTAGACTTATTCTTCCAAACTCATTTCATGTTAGTGGAAAAATAAAAAAGGAAGGAGTAAACAGCTTACCTGGACAGTGCTTTCACAAGGTTTTAGAGATAGTTCCCATCTGTTTGGGCAAGCCTTGCCTAGAGCTTTGCAGGACCTAATCTTGAGTGGGGAAGACATCTCCTACAGTATGTAGAAGACCTGTGAATCTGCTGCCCCACAAGAGAGTTGGAAATACAACATCTAGTCCACACACTAAATTTCCTCACAAACAGAGGGTACAAGGTGTCCAAGGCCAAGGCGCAGATTCTAAGACAAGATGTCCAAAACCTAGGGATAATCTTGACCCCCAGAATATGTAACCTCTCCCAGAATAAATACAGGTCATCCTTAGAATACCTACCTCAGTCGTCTGAAAGCAACTTTGTGCCTTTCTGGGGATGACAGGATTTGCAGGCTTTGAATCCTGGCGTGTGGTGGTATTGTCAAGTCCTTTAATCAGGATCTAAAAGAAAGGTTTAATAGGGACCACTTCTCTGGGAAAAGGATCAGGAGTAAGCCTTTAGGTAGCTAAAAACTGCCCTTTTACATGTCCCAGCCCGTGGGCCACCCATACTAGCCAAACTATTTTAGGCTTTTGTCACTGAAAAACAAGGTTTAACTCACGGAGTTCTAATTTAAACCATCGGTCCAATGCAATGTCCTGTTGGCTACTTTTCAAAGAACCTAGACGTAGTAGTATAAGGTTGGCCACATTGCTTCAGAGTAGTGGCTGCAGCAGTCCTCTACTCGGGGAGGTCCTCAAACTCACCATGGGACAGTCAATTTGGCTCCTGAGATCCTACAAAACAGGCACCTTATTAGACATAAAAGGGTCACGATGGCTCACTGACAACAGATTGCTAAAGTGCCAAGTCTTGTTGTTAGAAATTTCACAGGTAGCAGTTGAGCAGTACTCTACCCTTAACACAGCCTCCTTACTCCTTACTCCTTACTACAAGGAGACAATAACTCAACACATTTGTGTTGTGAGACACTTAACCAAGTTTATGCCAGTCGTGAAGACTTAAAATATCAGCCAATAAATAACCTGTATGAAATATGATTTTCAGATGGGAGTAGCTTTATCAGAAATGGAACTAGACATACAGGATACACTATACTGTGCCTTCACCAAGCCATAGAGGCTAAAGCTCTTTCCCCAGGAACCCCAGCACATCTAGCCAAACGCATCATGTTGATCAGAGCCCTAAAACTAGGGGAAAGAAAGAGAATCTACACAGGTTCCAAATACACCTATCTGGTGCTTCACACCCACGAGGCTATTGAGGAGGAAAGGGATACCTAACAGCTCTGAATACTTCTATTAAGTACAGGCTTCAAATCTTAGAGTCACTAGAGGATCTTCATCTGCCTCAGGAGATGGCAGTAGTACACCACAAAGGACACCAGAAAAGCTCTAATGAAACTGCACAGGGAAATAGTTCAGTAAACCAAAAAGCTAAAGAGGTAGCCACCTCAAAAGATACCCTCATGGAGGCCTTACTCCCTTCACTCCCCAATGAACTTCCCACTCTTTAATACACTAAGGAGAAAAATATAGATTGGCCACACAACATGGGTGTCAAAAAGAAAACCAATGGATAGTACAGGTTGGGAGAACTTCTCCATCTACCTAAAGCCTCCCAATGGAAAGTCATCAAGACTTTACATGACTCCTGCCACTTTGGAAAAAGTCTACGGCAAATTTGTAAAGGGGTGTTCAGTGGGAAGGAACTAAAGAAAACTATTCAACGGTTTGTCAAGCACCTTGTGCACCGTAAATAATCCCCAGAAAGGGAAGCCCACTCCATTAATAAGTCCAGTCCATAGGAGCAGTGCATACCCTCAGCAGACTGGCAGATGAATTTCACTCAGATCCCTGCACACTGCAGGTGTAAGTACCTCTTGGTCTGTGTAGATGCCTACATTAGGATGGGTAAAAGCCTGACCCGCAAGGACTACCAAGGCACAAAAAATAACTAATTTTTTTCTAAAGGAACTTATTTCCCAGTTCAGGCTCCCCAGGCTATTGCACAGCAGTGGTGGTCCTTCCTTCCTTTCCCAAGTGACTCAACAGGTTAGTAGTGCCCTGGGAATAAAGTGGTACCTTCACTCTGCCTGAAGGCCACAATCTACAGGAAAAGTGGAAAAAAACCAACCAAACCTTCAAATGCATCCTCTATATACTCTATCAGGAAACTGCACAGCCATGGCAGTACCTCTTATCCTTAACCCTCCCTCAGATCTGTGTTTCCCTGAGACTCCCTTGCAGTTAAGCCCCTTTGAGACCTCATATGATAGGACATTGCTATATTTTGACTTCTTAGTAGATGAAGAAATTGCCACAATCACCCAGGTATGCCTCTTCTTTAGCAGGCTTCCAACAGGCTCTCTGGAAATATGCATTACAAACAAACCCAAAATTGGAAGGGAAAAAATACACACCTCTATATCCTCCAAGCTCACCAGATATCATTAAAACTTAGAAGGATGGAATCCCAAATTCCCAACTAACTCCAGTCTGGAAGGGGTCCCTCACTGTTCTATTATCTACCACCACAGCCATTAAAGTACCAGTGACTGCCAGCTAGATACATCACACCCAAGTGAAGTCATGAAAAATCCCCAAAACACCAGAGCCAGAACCAGAAACCTCAGCTCCAGAATAGACTTGTGAGTCACTGGAAGATCTGAAATTACTTTTTAAGCAAAATATAAGTAATCCCACCAACATCCTTTCACCTCACAATAAGGTGACCCCGATATTAGGAATTTTGTTCACAATTGCTCTGATTGTTATAACTATTTCACCCTAACTGTAACTTGTACACCACCGAGAGCTCCAGTGGCAGCTTTCTTTGTGGCCAGTTTATCTCACCTTAGATCACCATGGGCCCACACCTGCTTGTTCTCATTTTCATCCCTTTACTAACAGTGCACTAGCATCCTGATTTCCTATTATTGAAAAAAGCTCAGCAATTGCTCCAAAGCACAGGATTCCCTTACTCCACTAATTGCTGGCTATGTTCTAGTTCTTCAACTGAAATACCAGGGAGAACTCATCCAGCCTCACCTAGAGATTGGGCAAGAATAGAGGCAGAGTTACATATTTCCTGTCAATGTGACCCTAATCTGAAATGAATGATTGGGTCTGCAAATAGCCTTCTTACAAAAATAATACAAGATTTTCCTAATATCCTCAAGAAGCCTCCCATTTTTGGACCCATATCTATTAATATTGCCTTAATGAGGATCGCTCCTATATGTGTTATGGCCAAGAGAAAAAAAAATGGGAAAAAGAAGAGGGAAAATGGAACACATGTAGATGCTCTTCCCAATACCATTTGTAATGTTACATTCACTGTAGTCACTAACCAACAGACTTACCAAACATACCCTCACAACCAATTCTGCCATCAACCAAGATTCCCCAACCCTCTAAATATTACTTTTTCTAAGGGAAATTTTCTAGATAAATTCACCCAGTTTTGTCAAGAATGCCAAAGCTCATGCAGTACTCAAACTTTCTGGTCCAGCCTGCTGTTTATACCCAATGTCTGCAAACTGCCAACCTCAGCTCTACAGTAGAGTAAGTTCTACTGACCTAACTCAAAATACTCTTTTTTTTTTTTGGTGGGGGGGTGAGGGGGAGAATAGAACAAAGGAAACTAGCCAAAGCCAAACTCCATGCATCCAAGTCTTAGCAGGCCTAACTAGCCACCAACTACCTGGTCATATCAGCAACCTTGGAGTTTTATGGAGCTGTCCTCACTCTCTTATTTCATTTTGATATCTCTACTTGTCTTAAAACTGGAGAAGCCTTCCCTTCTATATTTGTGGCCAATCATTTCATTAACGTCTCCCCACTAACTAGACTGGAATGTGTACCATAAGCTATGTATCCCAGGACACCTTCATAGCCCTTGGCAATCTCTCTCTTCTAGTACCAATCTATGGGCATTCCATCTTGCCCAGGGTCAGCAGGTCTGACCAATTAATTCCCCTTCCCATGGGACTTGACATTACAACTGGTACAGGCACTGGAATTGCCACAGTCACACAAGCCTCCTTGACCTATATAGCCAACTTTAAAAAGATATAGCTGATATTGGTGCTATGGCTAAAACATTAACAGCTGTACAAGAACAAATAGACTCTCTAGTATCCATAGTCCTCCAAAACAGCTAAGGACTAGGTATGTTAATAACAGCGCAGCAGGGAATTTGTTTAGCCTTAGCCTTAAATAAAAAAAAATGTTGCTTTGGGTAAATCAATCAAAAAAAGTACAAGATATCAGGCAACTTATAAATTGAGACTCCTATTTATGGGAACAAACCTGTGAGGGCCAGTTAAATTGTGAAAGAACCTATAAATGATTCTTCTGGGTTCCTCCCTTTTTACTATCACTTGTTAGTCTCCTACTTTTGCTCCTTTTTGGTCCATGTCTTCTAAATCTACTAACCCAGGTTGTCTCCTCTTGTCTTCAGGCCATCAAGCTACAGATGATCCTCAGTGAGGGATACCATCCCCCCAACATTCAAGAGTCACCCTCTACAGAGGACCCCTAGATGCCCATCAGTAGAACACAACAGAAGTGAAATCATGCTTCTGTCAGCCTTAGATCTGTCTGGATAAAACTTTCATCAACTTATGGAGCCACCCTGCCCTGACAGCTAGCAAGAGGCCAAGACCCACAGAACAACCACCACAGCCTCCCTGTCAGCAGGAAGCCGTTACAGAGGATGGGCCTTCATTCATTACCCCAAAGAATTGGGTAAATTATTTGGGAATGTACAGGGAAATGTCAGGGAAATGTTACAGTAGATAATTAAACAGACAATAGCAGGACAGGAGAGCAGAAGAGCATCCTGCTGCCAAGAATGTCAAGAATGTCAGGCGACCATCAGGTGAATCAGGTGATAGTCAAGTGCTTGTTAAACTGCCTCTCTAAAGTGATAATTAGTCACAGCCAGTGCCATGGAAAGACAGTCTCCCAATAGATAGACAAAAAAACCTGGAGCTGGTGATCAGTAGCTTCCCAATAAGATCTTAGGAGTTGGATAAGCAGGCTTAAGCATGTGCACTAAGAGGCAAAATGGCAGAGTTTAACCAGTATATGAAATTCCCCTGGAAATGCTCATCTGTTAAGGAAGAAAATGCCTCAAATGAGCATGTACAAATTTCAGTAAACATATTGTGTATATAAGTCCTCACAAGTGCTGGCAGACCACTATGCCTATGGACAACCTAACCCAATGAAAAAATTGAAAGGAGAGAAATGCACACCCTAGATCAATGCCAATGTATAAAACTCTAAATCCAGGGCTGAACAAGGCACTTGGATCTCCAAAGTCACCCTGTTGTCCCTCTTCCAAGTGTACTTTCCTTTCTATCATTCCTGCTCTAAAACTTTTTAATATACTCTCACTCCTGCTATAAAATTTGCCTTGGTCGCTCACTCTACCTTAAACCTACTTCTGCCCCTTGGCTGAATTCTTTCCTCCAAAGAGGCAAGGATCGAGTTTGCTGCAGACTGTATGAATTTGCCAGTAGTAATTCTACCATAGGGACTGAACCACACAATGCTTTCACAGTGTATTTTACTAAAAATACATTACTCAGAGGCTAGTGGGCAACCTAATGCCAATTAGCCTATTCTGTGATAAGCCCATCCTACATGGGTATCTTATCCCTCAGTGGGGAGTGTTTATATAGCATCTAGGTGTCCAGAATCATGCTTTTCTTATCCCAGCACAAAAGAAAACAAGTAGGCCCCTCTAGTCATAAACATTTACTGTAAGAAGCTGCCATCGGCGACCTCTAAAAGTATTTTTTTTTTCTTAGCCATTACACAAACCAAGGTCAAGTTTTTCACAATGCAAAGTAGTTTCTGGTACCCCTAAAGGCCAAAGGGATTGGGTAATGCAATGCACAATAGGCTGAAGATGGCAAAAACGAAGGAGAAATAGGGTGAATTAAATATGATAATAAAGTTTAAAAGAAACAAACATAGGTACTAAGCACATGTTTTGTTTTGTTTAAGAAAAAAAAAAAAAAGGTTTTAGTCCACCTAAAGAATTTCCAAAAACAGGATGCAAAAAGAAAAGGTAGAAAGGTTTTTCATCAAAATCGTGAATTTGTACCATGAGTGAACCCTAGGCCTTTTGGTGATAATGGTTTGACAGTGCAGGTTTATTGATGTAACAAATGTACCACTCTGGTTTGGAATTTTGATAGGGTTGGAGGGAGGTAGGGCAGGAGGTATGTGGGAAATTTCTGTAACTTCCACTCACTTGTCTGGGACCCTAAACATTTTTTAGGAAACAAAGTCTATTTTATAAATATATAGTCCAATATTCCTCAAATATAGATAAAGGAAAACAAATACAAGGCAATTATATCCATCAATGTGTGGAAGTTTGCCCAGGAATTCAAGAGTTACATAACTTTAAAATATCAATTTTATTCACCATATTAATAAAATAAATGTTTAAAATCAAATGATAATTTACATGTAGGAAAGTAATTTAAATGATGTAATACACATTTATTATAAAATCTCTCAGCACACAAGGAGCAAAAAGAAACACACTTAATCTGATAATGGGTATATTTGAATTTCCTACAACTAATATTAGACTCAATGGTGACATGTTGAACATCTTCCCTGAAAACTGAACACAAGGCATGGATATTGAATCTTACCACTTTTGATCAACATTGTACCGGAGGTCTTGTCCATGTTGTAAGAGGGAAAAAAGGCATAAAACTGAAAAAGAAAAATACATCTGTTTGCAGAAGGCATTATTGTTTTTATATAAATCAAAAAGAAAGTTAAAAAACAACTAAAAGTACTTATAGGTGAGTTTAGCAAGATCACATGATCAAACATACATATAAAAATTATAATGAGAATATAAGGAACAGAAATGATATTGAAAAATATCTTTTATAAAGTAATAAAAGTCAAATATTTATGAATAAATTTAATCAGATATTTGCAGCACATTCATACTGAAAACTACAGAATATTCCTAAAAGTACATTTTTAAAAGAACTGAACAAATATGAAGATTTATTGTGTTTATGTGTTGGAAGTTTCAATATGTTAAAACATCAGTTCTTCTTAAATTGAATTACAGATCTAAAGCATTTTTTTCCAAAATATTATTAGAAATTAACAGTTTAAGGATCTATTATTGTCAAAACAATCTTTAAAAAAACCAAATTTGATGGAATTACGCTGTCTGATTTTAATGATTACCATGATACTGCAATAATGAGAATAGTACTGTTGGGCATAAGAATAGGCAAATGGAACAATGAAACAGATTAAAAAGATTCAATATTACTATAAGATGATCCAAATCAATGATATTGAGAATTCAAATTCTTTTTTACATATGCTGATGGAAAAAATGGATGTCCATATTAAAAACTTCTGAAAAGGCATGAACCTTGATCCTTAATTCATGCCGTGGCATGATCTCAACTCACTGCAATTTCCACCTCCCGGGTTCAAGCGATTTTTCTGCCTCAGCCTCCCGGGTAGCTGGGACTACAGGCACGTGGCACTACTCCCGGCTAATTTTTATATGTTTAGTAGAGACAGGGTTTCACTATATTGGCCAGGTTGCTCTCGAACTCCTGACCTTGTGATCCGCCCGCCTTGGTCTATCAAAGTGCTAGGATTACAGGTGTAAGCCACCGTGCCCAGCCAGTAGGGCCACATTTAAAAACTGAATCTATAAATCTTCCACTAGAATAAATAGGCAAATGTCTCACACTCATGATATAAACAAAGTGTCTTAAATAGCACATGGAAAGCAATACCAAACATTTTTTAAAGTATTAACAAAAATTCCTCAAATAAAAATGTCTGCTCATCAAAAAGTACAATTTAAAAAATGAATAAGGATGTCACTGCTATAAATTATCTTCACTCTACAGTCAATGAAAGCTTTGCATCAAGAATATATGAAAGTCCCATATAATCCAATAATATAAAACAAGCCTATTAAAATTTTAAAAAGCTTAAATGCATAATTCACTGAGAGGACATATGAATAACCAATATGTAAATGAAAAAGTACTCAGTATTATTAGTCATCAGAAAATTGCAAAATAAAACAAAGATATATTACCTCTCACCCATGTTGATTGACTACGAAAGGATTGACTAATTCAAATATTAGTGATGGTGTGGAGGAACCAAAGCTCTTGTAGTTGTTTGTGGGATTTTAAAATGGCATAACTACTTAAAATAACCTATGCCACTTTGGAAGTTTCTAATAGAATTAAATACACATTTGTCTTGTGATACGGAAATTAGCCCTTCTAGAAATTTACCCAAGTAATATGCAAAAATAATCTACCAAAAGATCTGTACATGAATGTTTATAGCAGCTTTATTCTTAATAGTCAAACCTAGAAAGAAGTCAAATATTTATCACCATGTAATGGATAAATGAAATGTGGTTTATCCTTATAATGAACTAATACTATAAAATACAAAAGAATGAACGACTTATACGTGCAACAACATGACAGAATCTGAGAATATTATGCTCAATGAAAAAAGGCCTGGCACAATATAGTACAATCATCTCTCACTATCCACAGGAAATTGGTTCTAAAGCCCCCTGTAGATATCAAAATCCATGGATGCTCAAGTCCCTTATATAAAGTGACATAGTGCGGTTGAATCAGCATTTGCAGATACAGAGGTCCAGCTATACATATTATATGGTTGCATTTATAGGAAAATCTCAAATAGACAAAATTAAATATTTTAGTAAAAATCAGAGCAACACTTTCTGAGGTTATAAACATGCTCTGTACCTTACTAAGGTTATGAATTACATAGTTATAAGTCTTTGACTCATTGAATTTCACATTTACAATGTATGAATTTCACTATATTCAAATTACAAGAGTAAACCACAGATATAAATTTTACGAATATAAGCATAAAATATGCATTCAAATAAAAACCACAGAAGTAATAAAAACACACTTTCCTATCATACAGTATCAAATGGAAACTTCCAATCACATTTATAAGTCATCTTTTATATTTTGGACAGATATTGCTCAGAATACATTCTCCTAAATTTAAAGACAATCCACTTCTATCAACTGAATGCTGCAAACCTGGAGATTTATAGGGATTCTGGAGAATTTTTGTATCATTTCAATTTAATTTTCAAAATCCAATTCCTAGCATGTTACTGACACCAAACATTTAACAAGGACGTTCAAGCTGGAGTACTACAAATTCTGCCAAGCTATGTCTGATGCTTACACAGACCTCATGAGTCCAACGAATAAAATAAATTCATTTTACAATCTCATAACTCTATATAGGACCCTCAAGTTTGTTGGAGATAACAAATTCTCAGTAGTACTACTCATTTTGTACAACCACAGGCCATATAAATGTGGCTGCAGCATGATACATAAATTAATTTTTTAAAATCTTACTGGGAACTTAATAGTACTTAGATATTTTTATATCCATGTAGCATTTCCTGACACACACTTTTCATACATGGTCTTTGAGGATTTATTTACGCCTGTTAGTTAACCAAATTCTTGCAAGTAAATTTGCATTTCTAATAGGACTGGAGATATTATAAAAAGTTTCTTCACAATATAAACTATGCATGCTTGTCAAGGCAATTTTTGACACTGTATTCCCATAAAAGTGTCTCTATTACCATCTTATATCAATGCCCAGTAACATTCTGAATTGTGATATTAAATCTTCCAATCCTTTAACGTCTCCTTATGAAGATATGTGAGAAACCATCAGTTTGAATGTGAATTTGTAACTTATAGACCAATAAGCTATATGGGTGTTATTTTGTTGATTGAAGCCCACTCAAGATTTCTGACATCGAAATTGCAGAACAAAGACTTTAAAAAATGTAGCTGTGCCATTTATATGCTTTTTTTTCTCATTGAGTGTAATCACTGATCATCAAATTATGTTCCATTCAATCATCTCATTAAGGAAGAAAAATCTACCTCCTTTAATAAGAAGCTTTTAAGGTTTTATCATAATGATAGCAATGAACTTTTTTTCTTAGCCAGTGAACTCATTCCCAATCCTTAAATTTATTTCTTCAAACTGGTGGATCTAAGCTTTCTCGGGAAATCCTTAATCTTTTTAAGAAATTCAAGGTTAAAAAATTAGTCCTAATCACAAACAATGCCTTAAAAAGCCCTGTCAATACGCACAAATATAAATTTCAAGTAAAAGGTTTTTAACACATCAAGCCCCCAATTCCAATTAATTTAATCACTACAGTTTAAAGTCAAGTAGGCTCATATAATTCTGTCTGTACTCTATAAGCATGTCATTTTCAGATAAGATCTGAAAATTTCCATAGCATGTCATCAGCCATGTGAATGGCTGCCAGAGTGTTACAAAATTTAACAATTCACAAAGAAGGCTCTCTTCAGTATATAGTAAGACTTAGTTAAGACCAATCTCACCTGTTCCTAGACAGGTACAATCCTTACCATTAGAAATTTCTGGTTCCCTATTATTGGACAGAATATTGAGGGAAATGTTATTAGTTTCCTATTGCTGTTGTAACAAACTACCACAAACTTTATGACTTAAAACAGCATACCTATATTATATTATGGATCTGGAAGTCAGAAGTTCAAAATCAGTCTCACTGGCCTAAAATCAAGGTGTCAGCAGAGATGGTTCTCTTGGGAGGTTTTAAAGGAGCATGTTTCCTTGTCTTGCCTTTGCAGACTTCCAGACCACCTGCATTTTTATGTTTATTTTATTATGTTGCTGTTCGCTTCTACCTCCATCTTGGAGTCCAGTAGAATAGCATCATTCAATTGTTCTCTCTCTCTCTCTCTCTCTCTCTCTCTCTCCCCCCTTCTGTAGCCCCATCACCTTTTCTCCTTTGGACCTTTCTGCATCCTTCTTATAAGGTTCACTTTCATTACATTAGGCTAATTCAGATACTCCAAGATAACCCCCCATCTCAAGATTCTTAACTCAATCACATCTGTAAAGTCCCTTTGGTTATATAAGGTAGCATATTTACAGTCTCTGGGGATTAACATGTGGACATCTTTGGAGGGTCATTATTCTGTCTACCAGACTTGTTTGTCATTTATGCTTTGGACAATATAGATGTTTTTCCAAATCTCTAATTATTATTTAGAGAGGCACTGAATGCTTGCAGGAAATACGAGGAGGTATTTCTTCTACTTCCATTTATGTATAAGCAATTAGGCCACAAATTGTGCTTTTTGGTAATTCCAATATTTAGACATCTCTCTTTGAAAATATAAAGGAAACTGGCCAGGGGTGGTGGCTCATGCCTGTAATCCCAACACTTTGGGAGGCCAAGGCAGGTGGATCACCTGAGGTCAGGAATTTGAGACCAACCTGGCCAACATGGCGAAACCCCATCTCTACTAAAAACACAAAAATTAGCTGGATGTGGTGGTGCATATCTGTAGTCGCAGTTACTTGGGAGGCAGAGGCAGGAGAGAATTCCTTGAACCCGGGAGGCAGAGGTTGCAATGAGTCAAGATAGTGCCATTGAACTTCAGTCTGGGTGACAGAGCAAGACTCTGTCTCCAAAAAGAAAAAAAGAAAAGAAAATATAAAGGAAACCATCTGATTGCAGCTCTAAAACACCTTAGAGACCACTACCTCATGAGTTTTCACATTTATTCAAAGAAAATCTACACAGTGATTATGTTGTTATTACAGAAACTCCGCATCCTAAACATGTCTATTCTAATCTTTTGTCACTTACCTGTACTTGATGAATCACCCTTAAAATACATGTCAGTTAGCCTTAAAAGTTATTTTCCTGTTTACTCCCCATACTGCATTACCAGTTTTCCATTAATAACCCACATAATGTGGTATCTGTCAAATTACAGAAATATAAAGAATAATTATAAAAATTATCACAATGAAACTGGAAACTGGATCCATTTCTGAAGAATTGTCTTGGACAAATTTTACATTACAAGCCACCAAGGATGACTTTAGTGTTTCAATTAAATAGACCCTTGAATGAGTCTTCCCTGCTTTAGAGACCTAAAAGGGGCATACTATGGTCACCATTAAATATTGAGGATTTTTTAAATAATAAGTGAGCATCATAGCAAAAAATATTTTTCTTTTACTTCAGATAAAGACGGTAAGGAACACAAGTATCCTTTCAGTTTAAGGGTAAATTGATGACATTTGACCTTAGGGGCCATTTGAAAGTTTTTTTTCCCTTCTTTTGCTCTTAATCTCTTCACAGAGATCTTACATAGTAGAGCTAATCACTATAAATTATAAGTCTATTCCTCCCCATTTTAAGTAATAGTATGCTCGAGCAATAATGACTTAGGTGCATATCAAAACGTCCATTCACATTTCAATATACATCAGCTCCAACCATTTGACTGTTTCACAAACGTGTGCATATGTATATCTTTGTATGTGTCTTTGTCTGCATAATATTATGTGACATATTTCAGGTTTTGGATCAATAGTAACTATAAAATTTTTCTAAGTGTTAATGCTAGAGAACCTCCCTAAATTTACTTCTGCATACCAAGAGAGTTAAAGGTTTCCCAAAGAATCCACCATCATTTTATCACATTTCCTTGTCATTGAATCAATTATCTTTATAGTAAAAAAAGCCCCATATAACTGCCTTCTGCTCGTTAAATATGAATCAATTATTTATAAAAATTCACCTATAACAGTAGAAAAGATAGGTCTGCAATACGTTACACAATTGATAATTATTTCACTTTGAAGTCATTTCTCTCTAATGTGACATTTCTGTAGACAGTTTGAACACACTTAAATATTTTCTTCACTTACAAGGTCCTTAAGAGAGGCTATTATGCCTTACAGTCACACAAAAATTGAAAAGGAGTTATCTACATCACATAAATTCTGCAGGCTTTTCAAGGTCATCATGGAATATTTTTCCCAAAGCCTCATAAAACTGTGCCTGTTACCTCCATTTATATAAACTTTATAATAGTGTGTATTATGCTTTTTAGTAACAGAAAAATTTGAACTCTACATATTAAGATGAAAAGTGTCTTCTTGTGATTTTGTAACACATTACTGACCAATTATGTACAAGGAATCTGGTACATTAACTAACAGTCCATTATCTCATACTGTATCTGAACACTATCACTTCGACAATATTGACTTCATTTAACTTCACGATGGTATGCCCACTACCCATGCAGACAAGCAAACATTTTCAGTGTCTTCATTGCAAAAAGCAACATCTCTTTATCGAAGGGCCACTTTTTTGGACTTGTAGAAATTAAGGTCCTTGTATCACGTAATGCAGGGATTTCTTTAATTTTCTCTAATAACCTGCAGTAATTGAAAAATTTAAGAGAAATCCTTCCTCACCATTTAGATACGCAAATTTTACCTGAGATATTGTTTTACAAAATTTTAACTTTAATGACATTTTTAAAAATTTAAGTTTGATTATGGCATTGTGTTTATGTTTTCTGGAAAAGTACTTATCTTTTTGAGGAGCATATAAAATATTGATGGATGAAGTAATAGAATTTCTGAAATAGGTTTAATAACAATGTAAAAAGGGGAGTGACAATCTCAGTGTGGGTATATATGAGACAAGAGTGCTCATGAGTTAATTGTTGGGGATGAGTCATGAATACATCCAGGGCTTCATTATATTATTCTCCTTACTTTTATGTAGGTTTGAAATTTCCAGTAAAGTGTTTTATTCTGTTTATATTGTTTTTACTTCCATTTGGCAGGGTCAGTGTTCTCCTACTCCCGGTTAGGAAACAACAGTATCAACACCATCACCACCGCATTAGAGGCTGTCTGAAGTTGACTGGATGCCCCACAAGCACCAAAAAAAAGTGACAACCAGATTTAGTGAAAGAAGATCTGTTACATGAAGAAGGTTCATATTGTTAAATAGATAACATCAGGAATACAAAGGCAAATTTAACAAATCTGAATGGCACAATAATGAAAACATTTCTTGTCTGTATCTTGACGTGCACTTTGTAAGTATTTTTCCAAATTTTCTGACTATGTCGTAACCCTGTTTTCTCGAAGCCATAAAACTTGAACCACCTCTTCGATGTATGCACCATGTTATGCTAGTCTGGTACCTTGCTGTATTCATCTTTGCTATAATGCAGTTCTCTCTCATTTAGTGTCTCTCTCGGTTTCCACGGCCAACTCCCTAATGTTGAATTAGCTGGTCTGATAATAATTAACTGATGCAATTCCATGTAAACAGCAGTGATCCATTTTTATAACAGACACTTATTTTTATCTCAATTCATTTTCATTTTCATATTTCTATAAATTTAAGGGGTACAAATGCTGTTTTGTTACATGAATGTATTGTATGGTGGTGAAGTCTGGGCTTTTAGTGTAACCATCACTGGAATAGTGTACATTGCAGCCATCGAGTAATTTCTCATTTGTCATCCTCCCACCCTTCCAAGTCTTCAATATTTATTATTTCCACACTCTATATCCGCGTGTACACATAATTTGTCTCCCAATTATAAACAAGAACATGCAATATTTGACTTTCTGTTTCTGAGTTATTTCTCTTAAGATGATAGAGTCCATCTCCATCCACACTTCTACAAAAGACATGATTTCATACTTTTAATGGCTGAATAGTATTCCAGTTTTGTGTGTGTACATGTGTAGTTTGTGTGTGTGTGTATATACCACATTTTCCTTATCCAATCATCTGTAGATTAACATTAAAGTATTCCATGTCTTTGCTATTGTGCATAGTCCAGTGATACACAAACATAATATCTTTTTCATAAAATTATTTATTTTCCTTTGTGTAGATACCCAGTATTGGAATTGCTGGATTGAATGGTAGTTCTACTTTTAGTTATTTGAGAAATATCCATATTGTTTTCCATAGAAACTGTAATAATTTACATTCCCACCAACAGTGCATAAATGTTCTCTTTTCTCTGCATCCTTGCCAACATCTGCTTTTGTTTTAGTTTTTGTTTTGTTTTTTTTTTGCATTTTTAGTAACAGCCAATCTTACTGGTTTGTGATGATATCTCACTAAGGTTTTAATTTGCATTTATCTGATGACTAGGGATATTGAGTATTTTTTTCATATGCTTGTTGGCCATTTTTGTCTCTTCTTTTGAAAAATGTCTATTTATGCCCTGTGCCCATATTTTAATGCTCTTGTTTTGTTTGTTTGTTTGTTTGTTTTTGTTGAGTTATTTTAGTTCCTTGTAAATTCTGGATATTAGTCCCTTCTTGGGTTCATAGTTTGTAAATATTTTCTCCCATTTTGCAAGTTGTCTGTTCTCTGTTGGTGATTTCTTTTGTTTTGTAGAAGATTTGAAGATTAAGTCCCATTTGTCTATTTTTGTTTTGTTGTTTGTGCATTTAAGGTCTTGTATTTTTTACCTAGACCAATGTCAGGAAGAGTTTTCCCTGGATTTCTTCTAGTGTTTTAATAGCTTCAGGATTTTATTTTATCCCTCTTGAGTTGACTTTTGTATAGTTTTTCATTTGTTTCTAATATTCCAATAAAGATTTATGTAAAAAAAAAACTCAGGAAATTAATATAACCTATAGCTCTAAGAGCACCTTTGGGAAAGGAAGAAAACAGTATTATTTCTCAGTCAAAGGCCCATCCTGCCTGCCAAACATGTAAGTTGGCATGTGTGACTAGTGCTTCCTGGAATGTGGTGCTCCTGTGGCACACAGCGACACAGCTACCCTTGTCATCACATCATAAACAAGGAAGCAGAAATCATTATATATACGCTATTAGCTCAGAAAAAGTATAAACCATTAACTTGATAAGGTTTTTGTATTTATATTATGCATTAATACAGAAGAAGTTAACAATATAATCTTAATGAACATTTCTTTGGTTCAACATAATATAAATGAAAAACCTATAGGATAATTCAAAGGAATGCTCTTTAAGACTAGTTAGACACATCTAAACATTATTTAACACAATAACTCAATAAATATTTATTATCTCCCATGTGATGGGCAAATTTCTAGGCACTGGATATACAGTGGTAAACTAGGGAAACTAAGAAGTATTCTAATGGAACTTCTATTTTGTTAAAGAACTCAGACAATACACTGATTATATATATGTATAAATCAACTTAATACTTGATGAATCACTGTCATGAAAAGAGAGAAAGTTTTCTATGGACATTAATTTTCAGCAAAAAACATTTTAGCATAACCTATTTTTAAAATGCAAATCTAGGGAGCTTGAGATATTAAGTCTTAAAAATAAGGTTCTCTTTCTTACTTGTCTTTCTTCCTCACTGCCATTTCTACATATCCTTTGAAAGATCCCGACCACTCCAGACTAGCATGTAGTTTCCACACCCAGGGCCTTTTAGCTATGGGGATTTCATTCCAAGTTTAATGTCCCCAGAGCAAATATGTCTCCTCTTTCTCCCTCACAAGCTTATATTCCAGGTTCCAGAATTCTGAAAGAGTCTGTGAACTACATGACAATATATTCTCAAGAGACTTAATAACTTATTTTTTTAAGAAATACAAACTTGTTGGTTAAATTACATTTTGGTTAACTCTGTGTATCCTTCTCAATTCCTATAATTTGTTATTGCAATGCCTCGTAAAGAAAAAAAAAAAAAAAATACGCCGGGCGCGGTGGCTCAAGCCTGTAATCCCAGCACTTTGGGAGGCCGAGGCGGGTGGATCACGAGGTCAGGAGATCGAGACTATCCTGGCTAACATGGTGAAACCCCGTCTCTACTAAAAATACAAAAAAAAAAAAAACTAGCCGGGCGTGGTAGCAGGCACCTGTAGTCCCAGCTACTTGGAAGGCTGAGGCGGGAGAATGGCGCGAACCCGGGAGGCGGAGCTTTCAGTGAGCCGAGATCGCGCCACTGCACTCCAGCCTGGGAGACACAGCGAGACTCCGTCTCAAAAAAAAAAAAAGAAAAAAAAAAGAAAAAAAAATATTCTCACACTTGTTGAAATAGTAAGGAAGACATCATTCAAGACTATTGCAGTAGGTGCCAAGATAATTGCAATAGGGGTCAAGATAATTGCAATAGGGAAGAGAGATGAGACTCAATTCCAAATACAGTAAAGATAGCTGGGGATGTACATCCAAAGAGCAGAGTGAGAAAATCAGTGGATGAAAAATTGCTAGGAGGAGACATTGAGGTTAGGGGGAATTTTGCTAACCCAACAAGAGGATCCTTGTAGAAGTCGGCAGACCAGGGTGATCAGATATCAATGGAGGAGAGATCCTTGCTAATTAAGCAAGAATTTTTGCTAAAACTGGGAAAGGCAGGCCAAAGACAGGGCCAAAGGAAAGGGCCTAGCTTGAAAGAAGGCTCACAGGAGCCTGTCTACAGTTTAGCCAAGGACAGAGTTGTTGTCATAGAGAATATGTCAAAGTATGCATAGAATTTTCAATCACATCTGCTCTGAAGTTGAAACAAACAGGGATAATATGAAATATTGTTTCCCTCAAGAAAACAATACAAAATATTGTTTTCCCTCAAAAAATATTGTTTATAAGGGTAAACTAAAAAAACAATGTATTTAATGACACTCGTATTTTGTCCACAACAAACCTAAAATAACTTTTGTAAAACTGATGAAAAAAGGTCATCGTTTTTTGTTTGCATTTGACAGGTGTAATGTGTGCAGTTTACTAAAATTTTTTGTTTGAAGGATATATTTTGACATACTGCATTTCATGAAGTGAGTATGTAAAACCCTTGTGCCCATTTCATGGTTCTATTAGACTGTAGTTATGAAAAATGAAAAAAATAATATTTTAGCAATCCCACATTTTATAAGAAAGAAAAACAAGTCTTATAAAAATTGGAAGCGTATTAAGAGGAGTAAATATAAAGTTTGCATAAGTAAAAATAGAAATGATTCCTTAACATATTTGCATTGTGAGTTTGGGTGCACTTGACACTGGTCTGTCTCTCTAAAGGGGAAGAGCAATTTTATCAAAGGCCCAAAGCAGAACCAAGGCAGTACATGTATAACTGTGTTCTACTCCCACTGTTGCGAATGTGACTCAGCATCAAAACCACCTATGATGCTTTGTTACGAATGCACATTCTGGACCCCATTATCATTAGATATTGAGCCAATAATTTATTCTACACAGTTCACCAACACAAATTTAGGAATAGCATCTTAGAACATAGGAAACCATTACATTTTAGAGTGAATAGGTGATAAATTGAAAAGATAGGTGCTTTTGATTTTATAGCAGAACCCCATATTTGGTACATCAGGTAGAAATTTCTACTCAGAAACTCTATGGAGAAGAGGGGCAGGAGGTTAATGATTTTTCTTCTTTTTGTTTATGCTGTTGTGTTTTTAAATACATTATTTGATACAAACTGATATGTAATATATATGCTAATTTTAACACAATAATATAGCAATCACCTATAAGCCCACTAGAGATAACCACTCTACTAAATCTTGTGTTTTCACTCTTCTGCTGTTTTTATTACAGCTTTCTCACAAATGTATGTAGGCTTAAATAATTAAGTATTTAGATAAGTTCTATAAAAACTTTGCCACATTGCAAATGAAGCATTGTTTTTTTTTTTTTTTTTTTTTTTTTTTTTTTTTTGCTCTCAATATTATGCTTTTAAAACTTTTCTGTGTTATGTGCAGTAATATTTTATGGTCTGATGTGCAACATTCCACTCTGTGAGGAAACATTAATTCAATTGTGTTTTTTCTGGTTGTTGGACATTTGGGCTATTTACATCCTTTTGCCATTGTGAGCATTACTGCAATAGACATTATGGACATGTATTCCCTTGGATCCCGATACTCTCCAATACTTGATATTATCAGATTGCTTAGTAGTTTGCCAATTACAGGTAAATTACATTTTACTGCGGTCTTAATATAAATTTCTTTGATTACTGAGATTGCTTAAATATGAGCTACTTTTTTATATACTGGATTGTTATTTCTTTTTGATTTATGGCAGTTCTTTAAATAGTCTACATACTAATCTTTCTTTGCATACTAATCTTGTTTTAGTGATTTTTATTGCAAAAACCTTCATCTACCTTGTGGCTTGTCTTTTCACTTCATTATGTTTTTCATTTGTTTGTTTTGTTTCTGATTGTTTTCAACTTTCATTAAGGAAAATTCCAAATGTAGAAAAAGTTAACAGAATCGCGTAATGAAGCTCCATATACCATCATCCAGATTCAATGATTATCAATATACTAACATTCCTATGCCATCTATGATTCACCCACACCCCATGAATGGCAAAAATAAAAGAAATGTCCAACTGCCCCATAAATTAATGCTATAAAAATACCATATTCCCCCATATGTACTTAACTGGTTTTATTTTTATGTTTGTATATTTGATTGTTTTGTTTTATTTTAGTCTGGGGCACTCCGGTATTGCAGCATCACATTATCACAAATGATTTAAAGATGTTATAGAAAACTTTGAAAATTTTAAAAATGAGAAGTATTCTACATTTTTAAAACAGACACTGAAACGGTGATGTTTTAAAAGAAAGTATTTTATCCTCCAATTATTCTAAATATTATAATACAACAAAACACATTAAATAGTGTCCTGTGATTTTTATTGCTAGTGCAGAGAAAAATCATGGGCTTGTGGATTGTGAAAAATAGCCAAAGATTGACTCATTGGAAATTACAAGTTCCAACTTTTCGCATGGTGAAAATTAGAGTATGCAACCTAGATTTATTTTTTTTTAAATGTTGTAAGCTAATTCTGACTTCTGTTTATAATTAAATGTACATATATATTTATTTTCCTGCTCTTTTTAAGAAATGCAGGCATCAATCCTGTCGTATTAGTATTGAACTGAAATCTATTAGAAAGTTTAACGTTCACTTATATTTTACTCTCGTTACATTGCTAACTAAAGCACCAATTCAGATAATCACGAAATCCGATGCATATGTTTCTTAAAACACTCAATGCTTTTCTTTTAAAAAGTCATTTAGAACGGTAGCACTAAGCTTAAAAAAAATTCCTTTGAACTAACTTTGTGAAGAATGTTATTTCTCTGGGTTCCCAAGAATCCAAAGTACAACTATTAAAAGTAGTAATTATAATAATCATAAAAATAATATGGCCTGTAGCAGTGATGTGTGCCTGTAATCCCAGCACTTTGTGAGGCTGAGGTGAGAGGAACACTTCAGGCCAGGAGTTCAAGACCAGCTTGTGCAACATAGTGAGACTCCCATCTCTATCAAAAACAAAAGAAAAAAAGAATGTGATCATACTAGCTTAAAATAATGGCATAATAGTTGTTATACAAAGAATTTTGATTATAAAGGGTAATTTTGAATAATAATTGATTTGCAAGACCAAGGAGGATGGAGAACGGATATATATCACAGCATTTGGTTTGCTTTGCTTTCAATTTCACACTCAATAAGCAAAGAGCCAACAATATTTGGAAGCTTGTTTTAAGAGTTCTGCATCGGTAAAGCAGAGGCAATGAAAGTACACAGCTAGTCTATCCATCTGCTTATATTTGGAAAATACTATATTAAGTATTTTGAAATTAATTTTATTACGGAGCTGTCCATGAAATTACGAGACTCCATATATTATTGCTGCATTTCTATCTAATATTCAATATTTTATTTTTTAATTTTGATAGAAATAGTCTTGATTTACTTTCATAAAAAATCATTGTTCTTAGTTACCTTAGAGGTGATATAATCTGCTGAAAGGGATCAGCTCTGAGACAAGGAGAACAACACATTTGGATTTTTGCTGTCTCAGAAGACACAAGCAAATCAAACAAAATAACATATATGTTGTTTAGCATTGTTTTTCTCAGACTATATGAACTAGCTTGCAATAGAGTTGTGGGTGTTTTTCTGTTGAATTTCTTTCAGTACTTCATACTTATTTTTAATTTTCACTTCCGTATCACTGAAAGAGCGCAAAGTTAGAAGTCAGAAAATCCATAATGAAGTATCTTTCTTGGTAATTTGGTATATTTGTTTTCTTATATGTAGCAAAATAATATTTTGTAGATCAAATCTAAGAATAATTTTAATGTAAGTTTTTGCTATTGTGTCACTGTATTTGGGCTGCTATAACAATATACTGTATATTGGATAATTTGTAAATAATAGAAAGGTACTTCTCACAGTTCTGGAGGCTGGAAAGTTCAAGATCAATATACTAGCAGAGTTTTTAGTGAGGGCTTGCTCTCTTCTTCATAGATGGTGTCTTTTGCTGCGTCCTCACGTGGCAAGAGGGCCCCCAGGCTCCCAAGAGCACACGTCCCATTCATGATGGCAGAGTCCTCATGATCTAATCAACTCCCAAAGTCCCTACCTCTTAATATTATTGCAATGAGGATTAACTTTTAATACGTGAATTTTGCAGGGACACACATATTCAGAACACAGCACTATTGTGTGTGTGTGTGTGTGTGTGTGTATATATATGTGTGTATATGTATATATATATATACACACATATATATACACACACACACACACACACACACATATACACATTATAGTCTTGGAATGTCTTGCATAAACATTAGGCCATTGGGTAGATACCAAGGGAAAAGGATAGTAACGATGCAAAAAGAAACTGAATTCTAAATAAAATAGGAAAATCTATGCTTTCTTTTCAATCTATTAAGCCAATAGCCTTATCTTGCTTCTACGTTTTGGTTTCAGTTGGAGAAATTCTGAGACTGTAACTACATATGGGAATAGAAGTTGAGAATAAAGCCAGTTTTGGAGACTTAAAGGCAAAATAATTTGTTTTCTGTTTTGTTTTGTTTTTTATCTTGATGACCATAACCATGAAAAAAAAAAAATGGGGATTGCTTCAGGGAATACTTTGAACACATATTTAGCTATTAAGTATTTTCCTCTTAAGGAGAAGCTGTCAGATCATATGTTTCTTTTCATTTTCGTGTTCTGATAAAAGGAGAAAAGACAAGCAGAATTTAAAATGTGCATATTAGATAAAAAAAAAATAAATTGCAAAATTTCCCCTGTATGCAGATACTTATCTAATAAGGAAAGTCCATAGAGAATATCTTCAACTGTAGTTATTGATATCAAATGGGCACAAAGAGCTTACAAATCAGTCACATAAGGTACACTAACAAGATTCCACAACATTTAGATTTCCCTACACCTATAGTTCAGCAAATAAAATACTAACAAAAACAATAAATTAATTGGTTTTTAAAATATTTATAGTATCTTTACTATGCACCAAAGTAATGCATATCACCTCTAAAGTATCTAATGAACTCTAATGAACTCAGATAATTAATAAGGTAGAACAAGATATGCAGAGATATAACTAGTAATCTTTCCATAATTTTACCATTTGACATTTACAATGGTGTTTGCTGTTTATTTTTCATGTTATATTTACTGTTGCTAGTATTTTTTCTCATTTTCACATTGTTTCTTAAAAACTACAATTCTAAATGCTGTACGTTATCTCTTTGTCATTATGGATGTAATTAATCCACAGTTGTTGAACATGTAAAGTGTCTCTAACTTTCTATGCTGTGACAAATGCTACAGTAAATAGTTTTGTATACTTCTCTGTAAACACTTCTCTGATTATTTTTTCAGAATACAATCTTAACATTGAATAGTTTGTAAAAAAAAAAAAAATACATTTTTAAAGCAGTTGCTAAATTTCCTTCCGGAAAGACTACACAAATATTTTCTTACCAAAACTGTATAAGAGTATCACTTGGTTTCCTTACATCAACCAGCTTTGGCTATTATTATTATGAACAAAACATGATAATTTAGTAATTGAAGGAATTGTGGCTTTTTTTTAAATATATATTTCTTTTGATATTGACATTTTATATAGGAACTATTTTAGTTTCATCACTTGTGAATTATTTGCTTGTGTGCCTCCAAGTATTCACTTCTAAAGAGTTAAATAAGTCACATGCAAAAGAGAAATCTGGTTTTAGCAAACAGTTGAAACATATGGCTCAAGCTAACTCTTCATGGTATTTCATAGATACAAAAGAATTATTCCCTTAACTTTTATTTTATATGTACCAGGAGCTAAAATTCTTCCCTGAGATTACTTTGCAGTGATTTAAGAATTCCGAAAGTGTTGGCATGTAACCTCATATAATGTGCTTTAACTTTGTATGCCAGGTTAATTGTAGGGGAAAATGCAGTGAATAATCAGCTTAGTGAGAAACTGCGTCACTAAAGTGCATCTTAATGAGAATGCATCACTGTTCCTATTCCTGAACTTGGGTTATGTTACATTTTCCCCATATAAAACAGTATCTTGGTAAGTATACATACTTGATGCTACCTTAATCTTCATCATTTTATACAAAGCTGTTGAGTTAAAATAAATAGACAATTATTTTAAAGCTGTAAGCAATTTTATCAACGACTCTAATCAATGATAGAAAAACAAAACATGTTTGTAAGAATAACTAGGCTGTTATTGATATTCAAAGAAACAATTTTAATTCCCAAAATATAAGGAAAATATGCCATATAGGGATGCATATTCACAACAATAATCCTACTTCCCTAGCTACATTTCCAAGTCTCAGACCAGTATAGCCCTTGGTTAGTTACCGTTGCAATGCCATGCTTCTTGTGTTCTTCCTTCCACTTATTATGTTCTCATTTATCCCCAGAAACTCTTTGCATTCTTCAATACCCACTTTGAGTATCATCCTCTCTGTGGAAGTATTTCAAAACTTCCTGTCCCACAACACTAGTGTACATTGTTCCATTCATGGTGATTTATACATGTTTCTAAGTGTCTGTTTCTCCAATCTCTTATTAAATTCCTTGAGAAAGACTTTGTATTTACTTCGTACGTCTAGCACCTTGCAGGTTTTGGTGTATTAAAGATGTTCAACAGCAATCTGTGAAATGAATGCATTAACTGATGAATTAATTAAAGAAAAGCTGGGAAGTATTTAAATACATGTATAATTTGAGCTTTCAAAATAAACATTGGACTATATTTTCCCCATTAATATATCAGTTTTTAAAAATTTTATTTCTTATTTTATACAATAATAAGTCTGTGACTTTATCTCACTAGGTGGAGGAAGGCAAAGAGTCAATTATCAGACTAACGAAATTAGAAAAAGCCATTTTTCACATAACATTTTTTCTAATATTTCGTTATTCCTTAAGAATGAAAAATATTATATTTAATTGGCATTTTTAGTCTTTGCCATTTGATTTTATGTTTCTTTTAGCAGCTTTGGAAGTACTGCTTGATACTCTTTTCCCATTCTCTGACACAATGCAATTCAATCTCCATTTACTGAATTTGTATTCCAAGTATTTCACCAGCACTGGGAGTGGGGACAATGATGTAAGGCACAGTCTGCACTCTCAAGATATTTATAATCTATTGGAGGAAATATATATATATATATACACACACACACACACACACACAGCAATTTTGCAATTTTATGGTGTAGTTAATACCATGAATAGACTGTCAACATATATGTGGGAAACAGATTGATAATTTTACCTGGAGCTTTCAATGAAGAGCATATAATACAAGAAAGCATTAAATGAAAGTAATATCTCAAAGAAAGAGAGCAGAGGAAAGAAGGAACAAGGGGAACTATAGCATGAATTTGTGACACTGATGATCTACAACTATAATCTTTTAAAATGTTATATTAGAAATAGAGAGGAGTGAGAATTATAATAAATTAGTGTGGCTTTTGAATTCCATGTAATTGAGTTAAGACTTTACATTCACGAGCCAGCAAATATTTCTAAGCACAGAAATTAGAGAAACTGTTTTATGCTTAAGAAAGTCAACTCTGACAACAGTGTGAGTAGAGCAAATAGACTTCAGCATTTGGAACTCTGAAGAATTAAGAAGCTGTGGCAATAGAAGTGATCCATAATTACCTAGACATGAGGGAGGTAGAACTGATAGAATGTGGTGAACACTTGGATAGTAGAATGCAGTCAGATTTCTAGACTCAGCAATTCAAATGAATGACAAGTATCTTTAACAATAAGAATACACAATACGTTTTTACAAAAACATATTCAAAGTGAAAATGGTATTAAAGAATGCATTTCATGATGCAACAGCCATGCAGAAACTTATGCCTTTTACTTATACCTGTTTAAAAGCCACAGAATGGGTGAATATACCTACAAAGTTCACATGAAAAATTTGTGGTAAAGTGCCTTTGAGACTTTCCTTATTATTGTGATCTTTTCTTTTGTAGAAAGCTTGTCTCTCTTGTCTTTTCTTGGCTAATATTTTAAAGTTCTAGATACCACATCTAAACAACTCAACCCATTTACCAAATGCAGGATTCCCTGTTTTCTCACTTTCCCTCAAAATTGATATCACTCCAATGCTGCCTCCTATGTGAAGAAACTAGATCTTTCTTATATGGCTGGTAGAAATGTAAAATGTCACAGCCACTCTGGAAATTTGTATGGTGGTTTCTTGTACAACTAAACATTTACTTAGCATATGGTCCAGCAATCACATTCTTGAAAAATGTATCCTAGAGAAATGATAACTTATGTCTACACAGAACCTGTTCATAGCAGCTTCATTTATAGTACCCCAAAACTGGGAAAAATTCAGATGTTCTTCTAAATTAGACTGCATTGCTAAACAAACCATAGAATGATAGTATATCCAAAACACAGAATAGTAGTCAATAATATAAATGATTAGATTATTGATGTATGCAAAACTCTGATGAATCTTCGAAGAATTGCAATGAGTAAAAAAAGCAAATTTTGAAAGATTACATAATATATGTGCTTTGGACTGAATGTTTATGCCCCTCCCCAAAAGTATATGTTGAAACCCTAAACCTAAATGTGATGAGATTTCAAGGTGAGGCCTTTGGGACCTAATTAGGTCATGAGGGTGGAACTCTCATGATTAAATTAGCACCACTATAAAAAGAGAATGATATTTGAAGTATTTCTCTCTAGCCAGAAAGAAGGCCCTCACCAGAACCTGATCAGGCTGGCATACTGATCTCAAACTTCCAGGCTCCAGAACCATGAGAAATAAATGTTTGCTCTTTAAGTCACCCAGACTATACTAATTTATTAAAGCCCCTCCAACTGACTAAGGCAATATAATTCTATGCATAAACCATTTGTTAAATGACAAAATTGTGAACATGGAAAACAAATTAGTGACTGTCAGGGCTAAGGGACAATGGTAAGCAGGGAGGAATGTGTGACTTCAAAGAGGAGCACAAGATAGACCTTTGTGGTAGTGGAATATTTCCGTGTCTTTTTTGCATTGATGGTGACTTGTTATACATGTGAGGAAATGGCATAGAACTATACAAATTCCTTGTACCAATGTCAATATTCAGGTTTTGATTGTGTGCTATAATGATGTAAGATATAATCATTGGAGGAAACCAAGTAAAGGGCATGATATGGTTTGGCTGTGTCCCCACCCGCATCTGATCTTGAATTGTAGCTCTCATAATCCCCATGTGTTGTGGGAGTGACCTGGTGGAAGGTAATTGAATCAAGGGGGGAGGTTTCTCCCATGCTATCCTCATAATAGTAAAAAAGTGTCACTAGATCTCATGGTTTTAAAAAAGGCAGTTCCCCTGCACATGCTCTCTTGCCTGATGCCATTAATATGTGACTTCGCTCTTCCTTTGCCTTCCACCATGATTGTGAGGCCTCCCTAGTCATGCTGAATTGTGAAGCAATTAAACCTCTTTCCTTTATAAATTACCCGGTCTCAGGTAAGTCTTTATTAGCAGCATGAGAACGGACTACTCCAGGGTACATAAGACCTCTCATCTTTGCAATTAATTAAATAATTGTTTAATAATAACAGGTTAAAAATGAAGTCTTTGTTAAGACTATTTTCCCCCCCAGAATTGGCTTTGTGAGCATACAATCTGTGTATTTATCATCAGCACCCTGAGCTTTTCTAACTGTTGAGCTGTTGCAGTGTTGAAACTCTTAATAAAATTTTAGCAAGAGACTCCACATTTTCGTTTTGTACTGGGCTCCGCAAATTATGTGTCTGGTCTTGGTTGCCCTAGTTAATTGTTTAAGACAGTATCAAACTTTATTTTCTGGTGACTCTTAGGAAACTTTACTCATTATCAGGTATAATTTTAAATTTTAGTCATCATTCAAGACTGAAAATTTTCCTTTTGTTCTCCTTCACCACAAATATCAAAATGAAAGGTGTCATTCTGAGGAAGCGGCCAAATACTTTAGAGATAACACTAACATCTTGCAACTCAAAATAAAAGGGATAATCTGATTTTTACTTAATTAAACACAAGCCAGATGATAAATATACAGACGCAACTTTAAGGGTATCTTCTCAACATATGTTAATTTTCAGATGAATAAAAACAGCATATGTAAAGAACACTTTGATCCATTCTTTTTCTTTTAATCTTAATTTTGTTCATAATGATTCTTCATACAACTCAGAATACTTATCCTTTTGATTATAAACTTCCCATCCTTTTAAGTTAGATAAAGGATACTTGCTTGCTCCACCTACAAGAATCATTTCAAGTGATTTATTATAGTAATAACAATAAGAAAAACAAATTAAGTTAGGATAGCACTTAAGGTACTTGCTAAATGCAAGTCTCCTAGATATTTGAATTGTTCATTCGGAGAATAGTAACTTTATCTGCATATAATACACATTTCAAAATCAGAAGAGTAGTTTATTTGGAAATTTACATTGTTCCTCCTGTAGCTTTCCTGTTCCAGTACCAGAAGCAGAAGGGGGCTATCACATGCCCTCTACTAGTTTTAAAGAGAAGAGGTAAGGCCAAGAATGACATCTGGCTGACTTCACTTCTCCTTGCCCTGACCCCCAAAACTAAGTATGTGTAAACGACTCTTGTAATATTTCTGCCTTCGCTTAATATCCCAAACTCTATTTTTCTTTTTTGTAAATTCTACTTCTTGCCTCCTTGTGGTTAAGTTCATTATCAACACCATCTACCTTAAAATTAAGGTAATCAGAGCTATATTTTTCTACTTTGATGCTTAAAACTTTGCTTTCTTCACCTGTATCTTACATTCACGCTGTTTATTTCACTTTAAAATAATATTAACTAAATATTTATTTATTTTGCCCTTTCAATTTTTTTTTTAATTTCAATAGCTTTTGTGGTACAAGTGTTTTTGATTATATGGATGAATTAGACAGCGATGAATTCTGAGATTTCAGTGTACCCATCACCTGAATAGTGTACTATGTAGCCAATATGTAGTTTTTTATCCCACACCTCCCCTTTACCCTCCCACTTCCATATCTCCAAAGTCTGTTATATCATTCTGTATGCTTTTATGTACTCATAATTTAGCTCCCGCTTATAAATGGAAACATATGGTTTATGGCTTCCCATTGCTAAGGTACTTTACTTAGAATAATGTCGTCCAGATCCATCCAAGTTTCTGAAAAATACATTATTTTATTCCTTTTTATTTCTGAGTAGCATTTCATGGTGTATATATACCACATTTTGTTTGTATGTTTTTGTTTTGTTGTTTTAATTTTTTTATTATTATCATACTTTAAGTTCTAGGGTACATGTGCACAATGTGCAAGTTTGTTATATATGTATACATGTGCCATGTTGGTGTGCTGTACCCATTAACTCATCATTTACATTAGGTATATATCCTAATGCTATCCCTCCCCCCTCCCCACTACCCACAATAGGCCCCAGTGTATGATGTTCCACTTCCTGTGTCCAAGTGATCTCATTGTTCAGTTCTCACCTGTGAGTGAGAACATGCAGTATTTGGTTTTCTGTTCTTGTGATAGTTTGCTGAGAATGATGGTTTCCAGCTGCATCCATGTCTCTACAAAGGACACAAACTCATCCTTTTTTATGGCTGCATAGTATTCCATGGTGTATATGTGCCACATTTTCTTAATCCAGTCTGTCACTGATGGACATTTGGGTTGATTCCAAGTCTTTGCTATTGTGAATAGTGCCGCAATGAACATACGTGTGCATGTGTCTTTATAGCAGCATGATTTATAATCCTTTGGGTATATCCCCAGTAATGGGATGGCTGGGTCATATGGTATTTCTAGTTCTAGATGCTTGAGGAATCCCCATACTGTTTTCCACAATGGTTGAACTAGTTTACAGTCCCACCAACAGTGTAAAAGTATTCCTATTTCTCCACATCCTCTCCAGCACCTGTTGTTTCCTGACTTTTTAATGATTGCCATTCTAACTGGTGTGAGATGGTATCTCATTGTGGTTTTGATTTGCATTTCTCTGATGGCCAGTGATGATGAGCATTTTTTCATGTGTCTGTTGGCTGTATGAATGTCTTCTTTAGAGAAGTGTCTGTTCATATCCTTTGCCCAGTTTTTGATGGAGTTGTTTGCTTTTTTCTTGAAAATTTGTTTGAGTTCTTTGTAGGTTCTGGATATTAGCCCTTTGTCAGGTGAGTAGATTGCAAAAATTTTCTCCCATTCTGTAGGTTTCCTGTTCACTCTGATGGTAGTTTCTTTTGCTGTGCAGAAGCTCTTTAGTTTAATTAGATCCCATTTGTCAATTTTGGCTTTTGTTGCCATTGCTTTTGATGTTTTAGACATGAAGTCCTTGCCCATGCCTATGTCCTGAATGGTATTACCTAGGTTTTCTTCTAGGGTTTTTACGGTTTTAGGTCTAACATTTAAGTCTCTAATCCATCTTGAACTCAGGTTGTAAGAAGGTCCACTGTTTTCTGTGCAGTTTTAGCAAAAGGGTGTGGTACATTTATGGGGCTGAGTTTACTGGCTTTATGCCCACCAAGGCGGTATTTGTAATGGTGGTTAGTTGGGGTTTGGGGACGGGGTAGTTGGTCATGGACTACACTTCTGTGTGCTGGCAAGACAAGTAAAGCAAAACCTTCCCATACAGACACACACCTGCGGGGAGATGCTGTTGGCTTTGGGGAAGCTGCAGTATCAGGAGGGCACATGTGGGATGGTTCGTGGATGTAGAGGCCACCTTGCTGAAGCTCTCTATTTGTCAGGCACAATCCACTGTTGCAGAAGCTATGGTGTGTGCCCCCGGGTCACCCAAGACTTCCCTGTTAAGCAGGCATGGTAAGGCAGTAGCCCTAGGAGAGGCCAGCAGACCAAGGAGTGCTCAGATTGGGCCAGCCCCATCTTATGTGCAAGACCGCCCTGCAGAGACAAGGTCTGACAGTTCCCCTAGAACTAACATCTCTTATGGGAGCAAGTCAAGCCTAGAGTGATGGCCATCTCTGATTATGCTCCACTAGAGATGCTACCACACCAAACCCTGTGGGCTTCACATCAGCTAGCTTGTTGCCCCATCACTTAACTGAGCAGCTTTCCCTGCCACCTTATGTGTCTGTTGTGGTCAAGGGGTCCCCTTCTTTTGGGGTTCCAAAGTTCTGTTTTGAGAGTGGGTTGCTCCTTGCCAGTTAAACTCCCCCATACTGCTGGAGTTGTTATGGTTAAAAAATGAGTCCTAGTGCACAGTAACCAATGAGGGGTTCCCAGGTTTCTTCCCCTTCAGCCTAGCTTCTGTGTCTTTCCTCTGCCCACTCTCAGCACCTTCTCTCTAAATATCTTTTAAAAGCATGCCAGCAGTCTCAGTCCCTCCATGGGAGCTGTTCCACTTCTGTGTATCTAGTCAATTATCTTACTCTTCCTTAGTAATTGTTTTATGAATCTGGGAGCTTCAATGTTAGGTATATATATACTTAGAATTGTAATGTCTTCTTGTTGGATTGATCCTTTTATCATTATATAATGACCCCCTTTGTCTTTTATTACTGCTGTTGCTTTAAAATCTGTGTTATCTGATACAAGAATAACTACTACTGCCTGTTTTTGGTTTTTAGTTTTATTTGCATGGAATATCTTCCAACCCTTTCCCTTGAGTTTATATGAATTCTTACATTTCAGGTATGTTGAAGACAGCAGATATTTGGTTTTGATTATTTTATCCATTCTGCCAATCTGTATCATTTAAGTGGAGGAATTGCCTTATTCATTATATTAATTGTTACCTAGTGATATGGTTAGGCTTTGTGTTCCCACACATATCTCATTTTGAGTTATAATCCCCATAATCCCCAAATGTCAGGGGAGAGGTGAGGTGGAAGTAATTGAATCATGGAGCAGCTTCCCCCATTCTGTTCTTCTAATACCGAGTGAGCTCTCATGGATAGCTGATGGTTTTCTAAGGGGCTCTTCCCTTTTTGCTCAGCATGTCTCCTTTCTTCTGCCTTGTAAAATAGGTGTCTTGCTTCCTCTTTGCCTTTTGTCTTGATTGTAAGTTTTCTGAGGCCTCTCCAGTCATGATGAACACTGGTCAATTAAATCTATTTTTTTTAAATAAATTACCCAGTCTCAGGCAGTTGTTTATAGCAGTGTGAACATGGACAGTAAATTGATACTACAGGAAGTAGGGTGCTGCTACAAAAATACACAAAAATGTGGAATTAACTTTGGAACTGAGTAACAGGCAGAGGATGGAGCAGCTTGGAGGGCTTAGAAAAAGACAGGAAGATGTGGGAAGGTTTGGAACTTTCTAGAGTCTTATTGAATGGTTTTGACCAAAATACTGATAGTGATATAAACATTGAAGCCCAGGTTGAGGTGGTTTTGGGTGAAGAACAGGTAACTCTTGTTATGCTTTAGCAAAGAGACTGGTGGTATTTTGTTTCCAGCCTTGATATCTGTGGAACTTTGAACTTGATAGAAATAATCTGAAATAGGAACTTATGTTTAAAAGGGAAGAAGAGCATAAAAGATTGAAAAATTTGCAGCCTGACAATGCAGTCAAAAACAAAAGCACATTTTCTGGGAAGAAATTCAGGCCTGGCACATAAATATGCATAAGTAAAAAGGAGCCAAGTGTTAGTCACCAAGATGATGGGAAAATGTTTCCAGGACATGTGAGACACCTTCGTTGCAGCCCCTCCCATCACAGTCCCAGAGATCTAGAAGGAAAAAAATGGCATTCCGGGCTGGGTCCAGGGCCCCCATGTAGTGCACAGCTTCAGAAATTGGTCCCCTGTGTCCAGCCACTTCAGCTGTGGCTAAAAGGAACCAAAGTACAGCTCAGGTTGTTGCTTCAGAGGGTGCAAGCCCCAAGCCTTGACAGCTTCCACGTGGTGTTGGACCTGTGGGTGTGCATAGGTCAAGAATTGAGATTTGGGAACCTCTTCCTAGATTTCAGAGTATGTATGGAAAAGCCTGGATGTCCAGGAAGAAGTCTGGTGCAGAGGTGGAGTCCTCATGCAGAACCTTTGCTAGTGCATTGTAGAAGGGAAATGTGGGGTCAGAACCCACACACAGAGTCCCCTCTAGGGCACTGCTTAGTGGAGCTGTGAGAAGAGGGCCACCATCCTCTAGACCCCAGACTGGTAAATCTACCAACAGCTTGCACAGTGTGCCTGGAAAAGTCACAGACACTCAATGCCAGCCCATGAGAGAAGCAGGGATGGTGGCTGTACTCTGCAAAGCCACAGGGTCAGAGCTGCTCAAGACTATTGGAGCCCACCTCTTGCATTAGTGTAACCTGGATGTGAAACATGGAGTCAAAGAAGATCATTTCACAGCTTTAATATTTGACTCCCCTGCTGGATTTTGGTCCATGGGGCCTGTAGCCCCTTTGTTTTGGCCAATTTCTCCACTTGGAATGACTGTATTTACCCAATGCCTGTACCTCCATTGTATCTAGGAAGTAACTAACTTTCTTTTGATTTTACAGGCTCATAGGCAGAAGGGACTTGCTTTGTCTTAGATGAGACTTTGGACTTGGAATTTTGTGTTAATACTGAAATTAATGAAGATGTTGGAAAGACATGGTTGGTTTTGAACATGAAAGGGCATGAGATTTGGGAGGGGCCAGGGACAGAATGATATGGTTAGGCTTTGTGTCCCCATCCAAATCTCATCATGAATTATAATCTCCATAATCCCCAAATGTCAAGATAGAGACCAGGTGGAGGTTAATTGGCTCATTGGGGCAGTTTCTCACATGCTGTTCTCATGATAGTGAGTGAGTTCTCATGAGATTTGATGGTTTTACAAGGGGCTCTTCCCCCTTCACTCAGCACTTCTTCTTCCTACCACCTTGTGAAGATGGTGCCTTGCTCCCTCTTCAACTTCTCCATGATTGTAAGTTTACTACAGCTTCCCCAGCTGTGCTGAACTATGAGTCAATTAAATTTCTTTCCCTTATAAATTACCCAGTTTTGGGCAGTTCTTTATAGCAGTATGAAATTAGACTAATACACCTAGATCCTTGGTATTTGTTGTTTTATTATTGTATTATAGGCTTTTTCAGTTTTATGCTTTCAAGAAGTTTTATTTTGGTACATACCAAGCTTTTGTTTCAAGGTTTAGGACTTATTTTAACATTTCTTGTACTACTGGTCTGATAGTTACAAATTTCCTCAGCATTTGTTTGACTTGAAATGGTTTTGTTTCTACTTCATTTATGGAACTTAGTGTTGCTGGATACAAGATTATTGGCTGACAGTTATTCTGTTTAAAGAAGCTAAAGATAGAACCCCAGTTTCTTCTGGCTTATAAAGTTTCTGTTCAGAAGGTCTGCTGTTAGTCTGATGGGTTTTCCTTTATAGGTTACCTGATGCTTTTGTCTCACTACTCTTGGAATTCTTTCTTTCATGCTGATTTTAGATGGCCTCATGAATAAATGCCTTGGTGATGACCATTTTGCAATAAATCTCCCAGGAGTTCTTTGAGCTTCTTCTATTTGAATACCAGTCTCCAGCAAAGCCATGGAAGTTTTTCTCAATCATTACCTCAAAAAATGTTTTTCACAGTTTTAGCTTTCCCTTCTCCCTTAGGAACACCAAATATTCTTAGATTTGGTCATTTTAGATAATTCTGTAATTATGGAGAATTTGTTTGTTTCTTTTTATTCTTACTTCTTTTGTTTTTCTCTGATTGGATTAATTCATAAGCCTTGTCTTCAAGCTCTGAAAGTCATTCTTCTACTTGTTCTAGTCTATTGTTGAAACTTCTTTCCACTGTCTTTTGTAATTCCCTAAGTATGTCTTACATTTCTAGAACTTCTGATTGATTTTCCTTAAGATATCAATATCTTTAGAAGTCTTTTTATTCACACCTGAATTGTTTTTATGTTTGTTTTTTTGTTTTACTTTCTTTATGTTTGTTTTTACCTTTCTATGGTGTCTTGTTGTGTAGCTTAATAATCAACCTTTGAATTCTTTATCTGGTATTTCAAATATTTCATCTTTATTTGAATCCATTGCCAGAGGGCTAGTGTGATTTTTGGAGGGTGTTATAGAATCCTCTTTTATCATAGTACCAGAATTATTTTTCTGGTTCCTTCTGATTTGGATAGATTATTCCTTCTATTTTTTTTTAATTTTATTTTTGATTTCACTGTGTTTATTTCAAAATTTCCCTTTTTCCCCTTAAGCATATGATTTTAATGTTTATAGTTTATTGTAGTATAATTAAGGTCTTGATGCTTTCAAGGTGAAGGTTTTATATGAGTTCATGGTTATAGAGAGTCTTTATATGATTGCTTTCTCAGCTGCTGGTTGTAGTGGAAACATGCTTGGTGTGTGAGAAGTTCAGTCTTCTATAGAGTTGGAGTGGCCGAGATCTCTTGAAGCTCATTCCCTATGGCTTGCACTTTTATTTATTTATTTATTTTCCCCAGTATTTTATTTACTAGGTTGAATATTTTATTTACTGGGTTGAAGAGTCCCAAGTAATTTATTTACCGAGCCAGACTACCGCGAATGCTGTTTATTTATTTATTTATTTTTCCTGAGTATTTTTTTTACTGGGTTGAATCAATCAGGTTTCTGGCCAGTATGGGAGGTGTCCTTAGGTAAAAACTGGCTATGGCTAAAGCAGGTTAGTGAATGCAATACCCAACAGTGGGAGAGGTCCTGGCCTTGACAGAGATGACTGGGGGAGCTCTCACTGAGTCACTCTGAGGTCTTAGAGGAAAGGACTGGAACCATATCAACTCCCCTGCCAGGCCAGCAGGAAAGCAATCCACCTCCCACACACACTCTTGACCCAGTATTCTGGGTATTCAGAGCAGACAGGCATCTCTTTTATTATGCAGGAATGTTGATGCTCCAAGTAGAGATGAATGGTGATTCTACATCTCCTGCAAGCCTGCACCTGGAGGGTGCCCCTCCTGTGTGAAAGTAATTACCCTGAAGTGTTTCAGAAAAGCTGTCTATATGTGCACCTATGCCACACTACTGAGGGAAAAGCCCTAGTTATATCTTCAGTGGTGGAAAAGGGGAGAAATATTTCCTCTTCTCCAAGACCCTTCTCGAGCACCAGGGCTTCCTGACTGTTGGAGTAGAACTGCAGACTTTCCCTGCTGAGCCCAGTACTGCAACTGTGCCTCTGCTGAAAAAAACTTTCCACCAGTGGAAAAACATGGGACTGAAGGCCTGCTATCCAGATAATTTTGTCCCATAGAGTGTTACCTTTATGTGACGTACTACCCCTTCCCCTGGTAGTAGGAGTCCCTGAGAGCCAGACTGTGAATACTGTTGCTCCTCTGGGCTTAGCTGCCTAATGGGTCTGCCACACTCCAAGCTGGTGTTGGGAAATGCCTGCAAGGGATTCAGAGATGTGACCTCTCCTGAAGTCTCCCAGTAGCAAGTACCAGCACCAGTTCTGATGCAGGTGGCAGGGGAGTAATGTAGACTCGTTGAGATTCCTTGGCTATAGATAGCCTTAGTGTGTTGGCTTTCTCAAATGCCAATTGTAGTATAAATAAACTGGTCATGTAGACAGTATCAGGACCTCCTGGTTAGTCATGTTGATTCAGGCAATGGTGATAGTTGATATCATGTACAAATTTTCTCCTTCCGGGGTGCAGTGTTATCTACCTGAAGGTGCTGTAATGGACTGTGTTGGTTGGCCTCCAGCTAGGAGGTCGTGCTTGCAAAGAGCGTCAGCTGCAGTGGTAGTGTTGAGATTCGTTTGCCTTATGTTACCCAAAGCAGGTACTCTGGTTTCTCAGGTGATAGGTGAGGCCATAAAGCTCCCCAAAGTTCCTGTCCTTTGTGTTAGGCTATCAGTGTGGGTGGAGGAGCAAAATCAGGTGGGGACTGGGTCAGAGAGATCCATGCTCTGATCCTCCACATGTGGGGCAATCTGCAGCCACTGTGGGAGTTGGGGGACAGTTACCTCACCATTGATGTAATGTTCCAGAGTGGAGAAAAGCTGCCTTTACTGCACAGAAGAGCTTGTGCAAGAAGTGGGGCATAGCAGGCATCAGAAAGCCCCACCCAGATCCCATGCACTTGGCAAGGTAGGTCTCATACCTGTAGATTTCCGCTAACAGCAGTGAGCTAAATTCCAGGACATCTGTATTCAGAAGAAAGACTGCCACAGACCAGAAGTCTCCCTGGGAAATAGCTGTTTCACAAAATTCAGGTAGGAGCTTCTTTCAACTTGCAAATGTTGCCTTAGTTAATTGGGAGACTTCCACAAGGTCCTACGCAAGGCTCTTCCCATTCCTCACTGCTCCCTAAATCAGTACCAGCTCTGTTCAGGCTTTTTCTGTGGCCTGAATTTCCAGGTTCCCTGGTGGAAATGTATATCCTGAAAGCACTCTCTTTCCCTCTCACATTCTGGGAACTTACAGTTTTTTGCCTGCCTCATGGTGTAGGCTGCAGCATGCAGCTTCTTTCAGAGAATTGGTGGATTTCAGTTTTCCTGTTGTTTCTGCATTTCTTCTTGGAAATAGAGTTCACAGTGTGAATAACTATACACTATTTTGTCTTGCCAAGTGGGAGAGTCTTGCTAACACTGACTCGAATTTGCTATCTTGGAAAAAAAATACAATAAAATAATAACAGTAATGAAAACATATGTAAACTTGCATTGTGATTAAGATGATCAATTTATGTGATAACTGTAAGAGAAACAATTTATTATACATAAAACTAATATATAAACTTGCTCAGCAGCTTGTGGGAATGAATGCCTTTTATAATAAATTTTATCCATTTGAAATATTTGTGCCATTTTAAGTATGAACTGATGCATGTAAGTATTGCTAATATACAGAAAGCTATTTTAAATGATGATATAAATGCTTCATGGTGATTTAAATTTTTACATGTATATGTGACTGAATGGGGGAAATTTTGTCATTTCTGTTATAATCCAATGTTTTTACTGATTTCCTGAGAAACTGTCTCAGAAATAGCACACTAAAATATATTTCTGATATTAGCACTTTCTAAAACAGAACAGAAAATTTTCAAAGCACATTATATATCTTCATGTGCTCAATTAGCATTTGAATTTGTTAAAAGTAATTAGGTAGGTAAAATTTCCTTTGAAAATCTAGTATTTTTCTATTTGAAAGAAACAAGTTTAAAAAGTTGAAAGGCTCTTTCCATAAAAATCAAAGAAACAAACAAAAGACCCTGTCTAAATGTTCAAATGCAACAAGGGTAACCTTCTCTGGAGTGAGACCTGCTTTACTGTTGCCATTGAGATTGTGCTCAGAAGGATTTGGTTGGAGATGGAATTTACATCTAGAAATTGTGTCTGCTGATAATCTTGAATAATTTTATTGGCTTGCTTCTCTTGGGTAAGATAAATCCTCCAGTTGGCTACTTACAATACAGCTAAATTTGAACTTTTCCAGAGAATCTCTTTAATAAAGACATGAACTAATTACCGTGGAAATTAGGCTGAAGTAAAAATTCTACATGTGTAATGAAGAAGGATTTAGTAATTATTTTTATCCTCATGTTTAATAACATATCAGGGCAGAGTATTATGAATCTCAATGTTACAGTATGATGTGTCATAGAAAATAACTTTTTAAAAATTATGATGTTTAAAAAAAATTCTATCAGTGATAGTTTCTTTTCCTGATCCAACACTGTATGCTTTTTAAAAAAATCTATGACTGCCTCTGATTAAGACGCAAGTATACTCTATACTTGTATCTTTTCGGACAGTGAAAAGCAAAATATTGCTCTGCAAGGTGTCTGGGATTCAAAACTATGCCACAAAATTGATCAACCAAAAAATAAAAAATGCAATTGTTTTCAACATTAACATAAGGATTATATTGTTGGAACCATTAGCAAAATTTTGAAAGAATTTAATGTAGTAGCATATAATAAACCAGGGTATAGATGTAAGTGTACGTCTCAGTAATCTTAACCTTTCCTCATACCCAATAATGTACAGGTTTGTTGCAAAACATTAATTACTTTTTCATTGAAATTCAGACTGCATCCATGTCTAATGTAGGATATTTGTCAGTCTGGCCTAGAAAGGCAGCATATAAAGTAGAAAACATGATCTACCCAGATATTTTGAAAAAATAAGACAAATACATCAAAGTCAGATCATTTAGTCATGAAATAAGTATCTATGTTTAAATACATCATGAAATTAATCTACATGACTTGATTTTCACACCAAAAAAAGGCAGTTGAGGAAAATAAGCTCAAGTATAATAGTTATAAGATGAGTGACTCTGAGTTATTAATTCATATTAAGCCCATGGCTCTGGAAATTATTGTATCTGGACTATTTTGTGATTATATTAACTTTTGTCCTGTTTAGCTTTCTGCAAGGAAGGTGGAGCATCAACAGCAAAACATAGAGAAACAAGCTTCCCTTTGTAAAATCTGCGGTGTCTCTCTTTCTAAAATATAGTATATAATTCCTTTTCATTTTTACTTGTTTCCTCAATAAAATAATCGTATTAGAGCTGAAAAGCCTTCCAGAAGAGTGATAAAAAGGATGAAATATTGGCTGGGTGCGGTGGCTCATGCCCGTAATCCTAGTATTTTGAGAGGCCAAGGCTGGCAGATTGCATGAGCCCAGGAGTTTGAGAACCGCCTGGGCAACATAGTGAAACCCCATCTCTATGAATAAATACAAAAACTTAGCCGGATGTCGTGGCGCACGCCCCTAGTCCCAGCTACTTGGAAGGCTGAGGTGGGAAAATCACTTGATCCTGGGTGGCAGATATTCCTATTCTGAAGTAACTAATTTTAAGACAAATGAGAAGGATGAAATTGCTGGCAAATAATTTGCCATGAATATACTAACTGATTTTCCCCAAAGTGTGAAACAGGATGAAAGTACCAATAAATTTCAACAGAAAATTCACAAATGGTAAATGTATAGTAAATTGTTAAGAAAACTTAATTAGTTTATAAGATAAAAACCTTTATCTTATTCTTATAAAAAATGAAAAATCATTGTTAATTTATTTTCAAAATTTAGAAAAGCATATTGAAATAAAATATCAATATGATTTGATTTTGACACCAAAAAAGGCAAGTGAGGAAAATAAGCTCAAGTATAATTAGTTACAACATGATTGAGTTATTAATTCGTATCAAGCACAGGGCTCTGAAAATTATTGTATCTAGACTATTTTGTGATGATATTAACTTTTGTCCTGTTTGTCATTCTCCAAAAAAACACATTATGCATGTTTTATGCTGTATTCTTCTAGTTTATTTATTTTATGCTTTGTTTCATTTATCAAGCAAATATTCATGGAGTGTTTACCATGTGCCAGATACTAAGATACAATGTTGAGCGAAAACAGTTTGATTCCTGCTCTCAGGGAACTTGTAGGTTAATGGCAGTGACTGGTATTAATCAAATAATTAAAGCAACAAATTAATGAGTTTCAACTAGATTGAACATAGGAAAACCAGGCACAAGTCTATGGCTATAACCCTAGTTAGAAAAAGGCTTAGTTTGTGTTGATAGTAGACATGCAGAGAGGTGGAAGAATTTGTGAGCTTTGTGGTCAGTAATATTTCTTTGCATAGTTCATTAACTATGAATGTATAATGCATTAAGAATTGGGATCATTGTTATTATAATTATACATATATTATACAATGGTTTAAGATTTTAAGGAAATTTCCCCCTTCTGGAAGCTTTGTGTAATTACCCTAATGTAACCAGGCTTACAGTAATAAGAGTGTTTTAAAATGTATGTAGAATAAACATCATAATTCCCTGTGAATTTATATACCTAGTAATAACCTAATTTTTAAATTAGCACTAATTTAGAAAGTGTTTCATAAAGTTACTCTCCCAAATGCATCTTGGTGTGCCTAGTTGCAAAACATCATCAATTTGAAAAATTTGGCAATTAGAAATCAAGATGAACAATTAACAAACATGTTATATAACATTGGTTCCCAATTCACAATGCATTCCAACTTGTGAAATAGTTCATAAAATGAATAATATTTTTGAGTTAAAAACCCCACACTTTTTTAATGAAATATTTTTCCTCTTCATTCTTGTTTCTTTGAAATAAAACATCAAATAATTATTTTTCAAGATAATTTTTCACTAAAAATCAAACATTTCCTGACATTTATATGACCTTTATCAAAAAATTATAACTCAGAAGTCATTGAAAAGTACAATATGTATATATTACAAAGATGTATTTTAAACCAAATGTTACCACAATAAAATGTATTGCTGTTTGAATTTTGAATTTTCAAACTTTTTTCAATAAACTTGAGAAACAAATATACTAAAGAGATTAAAATTCTTGAAGTCTTTTACAAATATTATTTGTCTATAGTGCTCTCATTTCAACAAGGATCTAGTTAATTTTACTATTATCAGAGTGATTTTAGAAAATGACAGCAATTTTTTCTCATTTTGATATTATATGAAAAATGTCTCTTAAAATATATCATGGTAAAAATTATTAATCATGTCATTTATCTTATAGTTAATGTAATGAACAATGTCATTAGATTTTCCACCATAAAAAAATTCATCCCAGGTATTAAAGTATCTTTTATTGTTATTTTATGTATATTTTGAGATAGGGTCTCTCTCTTCTCTTTCACTTGTGCTGGAGTGCAGTGGTGTAATAATGGCAATCAAATCAATCTCTGGAGATTCAGTATCCTGAGTAGTTGGCACTACAAGCTTGTGTCACACTATGCCCAGCTAATAATTAAAAAAATTTGTAGAGACTGTGTCTCACTATGTTGCTCAAGCTGGTAAAGTATCTTTTGAATTAGAATCTATACAAGGTCAAGTGTTATGTAGTATTTGATTTATCTTGCCCTTCTCAATCCAAAATACAAGCATATTTTAATTTCTGAATTGTATATAAGGCAACAGAGATAGTGTTATAATAGGTAGAGACTGACATTTGCCTCCTTCGAGAGAAGTTTAAATTATAAATCAGTATTTTATCACTGGCATACAGCTTGATCACAGGATAAAAGTGAACAATGAATGTGTTTTCTGGCCATTAAAAACTCATCACATACTAAAATTTGTTTAGTGAGAAAAAGTGTAATTCAATAAAACATTAATTTGAAAATAAGAGTTCTTATTCAATCAAAGAGCTAGTTACGAAAGATGTTTTAAAGAATAACATCAAGGAATATTTTCAAACAAGTTCATGTAGTGGGTATAGATGTTTACACAATCCACTGGCAATAGCAATGATAGCTATTTGCATTTCTAATTGAGAATTAGGTAGCTATCAAGAGACTGGTTCATCTCTGAACTGATAAAAGAGTAAATTCTAATTGTTATGTGTCACCAGAAAAGACTAGCGGAATTAGAACATTACTTGTGAGAATATAAACCTGAAATAATTTTTAAACTGCTTTCCAGCTCAGAGCATTTTTTATAATTTCTTTATAATTGTTTACAAGCTATTTAAACTTTGATTTGACAATATCCATTCTTATTTTTAAAACTACCATATACTATTAAGTAACTTAATAGAACATGCTATTAAATACTGGCTGAAGCAGGAAAGTGACATGAAATAAAGGGTTGAAATTTCCCTGTAGTAATAGTAAACATTGTAAGAGTTAAATAAAGAGAAAAGAAACACAAAAAGTGGCTCAACAGGCAAAGACAGGTTTATTTTGGAGAATAAACCTGAGAGGGGCTTCTGGCTAATTTTGGTCAGTAGCACTCTCTCTTACAAACTAAGAGTGTTTAAGGGTTTTAGGATGAGAGAGCTTATCAAAGGCTTGGAATGTTTCTGTGTGAAGGAGAAGTTTATTGCAGGGTTGGAATGTCTCTGGTTGGAGGGGAGGTTATCTTGGGGTTCACATCTCTCCAGCCAAACGAGAGGTTATCTTGGGGCTGGTATGTCTCTGGTTGGGGAGGGGTTTATATTAGGGTTGGAATGCTTCTGGTCAGAGGTGTCATTTGTAGTTTATGGTCATGTGACCTTAGCTATTAGGCTGATACATTTTTGATTTAGGAAGTTTTTAATTCTTGGGAACTTAAAAATGGCAGTACTTGTCCAAGATGGTGATGCTCCTGCTCTGTCAATCCAGACCCTATAGTTATAAAAAGGACCAGGGGCGGAGTGTACTTTCTGGCTACTTCCTGCTGATGAGGGGACAGAAAGTTTTCTGGTCTTAAATTGACTGTAGGAGTAACGTTGTCTGTGGATGTTTTGGGGTAGTTATCTGTGAAATGGCCATGATCCTGTCAGTTAATACCTTTGAAAAAGGTTAATTAGGCATGGTAAGAACATTAGTCCTAGTCATATTATTAGGAGAGGGATGAGGAATGGAAAGACCCATGCTATGACTTTGATCCCAAACCAAGAATTTATTTGGTTGTTCTGATATTCCTTTCGCTTTTTAGCCCCTTTTTTAAGTTGTTCAGCAGCATCTCTTACTAAGCCTGATTGGTTGTGATAGAAACAACATTCCTCACCCAATGAGAGGCAGAGGTTCCCTTTTTCAGCCATTATAAGATCTACTCCCCCTCTGTTTTGAAGGACACTAGCCAAGGAGTCTAGATGGTCTTGGACTCTTATAAGGCTTTGGGCTATATCTTCTAAAGAGCCCTGTAGTTCTGTTGAAAGAGGCTCAAAATATGTTAAGGAGGTGGCTACTCTGTCTGTTCCCAATCCAGTTCTGGAGGTTATACCCAAGGTGGCCATTAAGGGAATGACATGGATGGCCCTTCTTTTCCTAACATATTGGACAGATGGGAGAGGCAAAGGTTTATTAGGAGGAACTAATCCAAAGGAGAGAGATAGATAAACTAGGATACAGGTTCTGGTCCAGTTGGTGGGGAGAAAAAGATACGTGTTGGTGCCAAACAAAAAGAACAAGACTTTGTCATAAATACAGGCAGAGATATGGAAAGAGAATGAGTGAATTAAAGATAGGGTGTTTTTTCTTTCCAGTGGTTCATTGCTCCAGATGGACGAGGAGGAGGCCAGGGAGATACCTACTATAGCAGAGATACAGGAAGAGTTATTTTTTACACATTTAATGTGATCAGATGTTGCACAATTGATATTGAGCCATGGAAAAAGGTGGGAGCCAGGGACAGCACAAGTTAGGCCAGAGGCATTCATTGAGGGAGAGGCCATAAAATGAGCTGAATGCGGAAACATTCCATTTGCTTCACCTGATACTTGGTAGTCAACTCGATTAGTTTGATGGTCAGAAGAGCATTTAATAATGATAGTGCAGTTGCATTGGTTAGGTGTTAAGGATCTTACAGGGAAATTTCCCTCAGAGGCTGAAAAGTAAAGTGAGGCTTGTTGTAAAAGGGGGTTGTGTTTAGTTATAGGCCCTTCAACGGGAGGGCTTTGGGGCTTGAAGGGAGTTGTAATAGATTTGAAATAATTTGTTAGCCTGATTGTCCCTGGAAGTGGGATAATCACTGAGCAGAGCGTCAGCTCTTTCAAAAAAGGAAGCTCCTTTTCGGAGTTTATAAATTAGGGCTATGCTTCCTGTTAAAAGCTCATGAAGAGGTGCAGGAAGGGCTGTGTAAGCTGAGGAAGACAGTGATAAGTACATCCAGCATTCCAGAGCAAAGGAAGAGTTAGCTTGCAGCAAGAGGGGTTGTGTAAGGTTTATAGAGTGTTCTAGCTTGAGAGCAGTGAGGAGTGGTTGTATTGGTGTGGTTGATGTACTTAACAAATTTAAATTGAAAGAAAGGAGCAAAAAGAGAAAAAGGTTATTTGGGTAGGAGTAAAGTCCTGGAAAGTTTCTTGAAGCCATAGGTCCCACAGAACAGTAAGGAGTTATTCAGGATATATAATGGGAGTTTTTTAAGGGTACCACTGAAGGTCTGTAACAAAGTTGATTAGGAAGTGATGAAAGTTTGGGAGAGAAAGAACACAAGTAACTTATGTGGATTTCTCTTCCTTTTCCTCCGGGATTCAGGTGAGGTGAAGGGAAGTGGGTCCTGTGGAGACACAAGAGATGGCAGAAGGGGTTTTACATTTGGCTGCTTTAGTATGTTCGGTACTTTTCTTGAGAAAAGTATAGTGAATCCAGTTGAGGAGTCCCTGGAGTTTTGCTGCCATGGTTGTGGTAAGGATGATTTGGTAAGGTCCCTTTCATTTAGGTGTGAGGGGGGAATTGGGCGCATGACTGGGATCTTTTACCAGAACCCAGTCTTTTGGCTGTAGGAAGGGATTAGAGAAGTTGGTGACAGGTTGTGGCAAGTATTTGTCAGCATATTCCCAAAATGAAATGGTGGATGGTATGTAGAAGAGGGGAAATTAGAGGAGTTGGTAGAGGTGGGGCTTGACCCTGAGGTGAAACAAAGGGGGCAAGTGGTCTCCCATGCATGAGTTCAAAGGGGCTGAGCATTAAAGGTTTACATGGGAGCACCTGAACTTTTAGAAGGGCCAAAAGTAAAAGTGTAATCCAGTCTTTGTGTGTTTGGAGTGACTACCTGGTGAGGGTGCTTTTTAGACTGCCATTCATTTTTTCAACCGTTCCTTAAGATTGAGGTTGATATAGGATGTGTAGCTTCCAGGTGATGTGTAGAGCTTGTGTAAGTGTTTGAGTAATCTGAGAGATGAATTCAGGACCATTTTCAGATTTAAAAGAAAGAGGCACCCCAAACCTGGGTATGATTTCTGTTTTTAATTTGGCGGTGACAGTAGAAGCCCATTTGCTGGTGGTGGGAAAAGCGTCAACCTATCCCAGAAAGGTATCAACCAGAACTAGAAGAAATCAAACCTTTTTTTACCTTCTATGGGTAAAGTCTATTTGCCAATACTGTCTTGGAAGGCATCCCCTAGTTTGACGGGTTGGGAAAGAAGGGAGTCTAGAGTTGGAATGGGGCGAAGCTTTTTGGCAAATAGAACATTTATGGGAAATGGCTTTTAGCTGTTCCTTTATATCTGGGGTTATGTGTATATGGGAACTTAAGAAATGTTGTAGAGAGGAATAGCTAGTGTGGAAGAGGTTGTGGATGTCCCATAAAAGAGGTGTCTTTCCAGGGTCAGGTAGGACTAATTTGTTTTGTATGAACCAGTATGGGGGTTTGCATTGTGTCCCTGCCATCACTAGTTGTTGTATTTGGTGTTCTGCATAAAAGGAGGGGATATGTTGCATGAGGAGAAATAGGTATTGGGGGATTGGATGATTGGTTGAGGCATGTTTTGTACAATAGTCAGCCTCACAGTTCCCTACAGAATGTGGCTTTTATCTGATTGATGTCCTTTAAAATGGATAACTGCAACCTTTTCTAGAAGTAAAGCTGCCTTTAGTAAATAATGGATTAATTTTTAATTAATGATAGGACTTCTCCTAGCCATGAGATAGACCTGCTCGCTCCAAATTTGGGCATTAGAATGGATGATGTTATTGGCATATTTAGAATCAATGTATATATTAACTTGTGTATTTTTGGCTAGGGTCAGTGCTCTTGTCAGGGAAACTAATTCTGCTTGTTAAGAGGATGTGCCCAAAGGCAAGGGGGCAGCCTCTATGACTCTTCTAGAATGGGTTTTATCATGATATCCTTCAATGATGGCATATCCTGCTTGGAGGGGAGGGTTTTTTGATGTACTGCCACCTATAAACCAATCTGGGGTTCCCTTTATGTGAGTGGAAGTAAGGTGGCGAAACATGGTGAGATAACTTTCAATTAAATCCGAACATAAGTGTTACTCACATGAGTGTTGCTCATGGTCCAAAATTGGTGTTGAAGACAAAAGAGTGGTAGGATTGGGGGAAAACAACTATGAAGAGAGACAGAGTGTTGAAGGAGAGTTGAATAGAAGGCTTGCATGTACAAGGATGAGATGGAAATGAGTGCCTTATGGCTGAGCAAATCTTGTAGACTGCGAGAAGAAAATACCTGAAGGGGTTCATAGAACCTGAGTTTTTGTGCCTCTGGGATAATCAGAGAGGCTGTGGCCAAAATTTTTAAGCAAAGGGGCCAGCTTTTGTAAATGGGATCTAGTTGTTTTGAAAAATATGCCACTGGTTGGAGGGAATCTCCAAAGGGATGGGCTAATAGTCCAAGGGCCTGATTATGAGACCTATGTAAATATAAATGAAAGAGTCTCAGGGGGGTTGGAAGGCCTAATGCAGGGGCTTATAATAAGGCACCTTTTAAGTGAGAGAAAGCATGATAAACATCTGGAGTTGAAATGAGTGGTTGGTCAAGATTTCCTTTTGTGCGTTCATAAAGGGGTTTAGCAATAAAGGTAAAATGTGCTATCCATAATTAGAAATATCCCACTAATCCGAGGAAAGAAAGTAAGTCTTTTTATTTGAGCAAATGGGATTTGTTGAGTGCCTTGCTTTCATGCTGGCAGAATTTCTCAAGTATTTGGAGTTATGATTAATCCCAGGTATGAGACTTTTGGAGAGGTTAATTGGGCCTTCTTTTGGATACCCGGTACCCATATTCAGCCAAAAACATTTAAAAGCCTGGTGCTGTGTTGAATACAATGTCCTAAAGAAGTGCTGCAAATAACTAAATCATCCATGTATTGAAGCAAAATGCTAGGTTTTAGATGTAGTTGGGAAAGATCCAATTGAAGTGCCTGACCGAAATATTGAGGGCTGTCTCTAAACCTTTGGGAGAGGACAGTCCAGGTGAGTTGTTCAGAGTAGCCTGTGTCAGGGTCAATCCAAGTGAAAGAAAAAAGGTTTTGAGAGGAGGGATGTAAAGGAGTAGGAAAAAAAAAAAGGCATCTCTGAGGCCTAATACAGAGAAATGGCTAGTGTTGGGAGGAATTCACAATATGAGAGTGTAGGGGTTTGGGACAACAGGACAAACAGAAACAATGGAGGAGTTGATTTGTCACAAATCCTGAACCAGTCTATAGGAACCATCCAGGTTTTTAACTGGGAGAATAGGAGTATTGTGGAGAGAATCGGTGGGGATTAAAATATTGGCAGCCAAAAGTCAAGAGATGATGGACTTGAGTTCCTGTAATCCATTATGGTTGAGAGGATATTGTGGGACCGCTATGTAGCATTTAGGATCCTTCAGTGAAATTTGAATTGAAGAATGGTGGGTAGCTACTATGGGGGAGTCAGTGTTCCATACTATGGGATTTACCTGGCTGAGGAATTTAGGATTTAAGTCTATTTGATGTGGAGTGTCTGAAGAGGAGTTTTGTTCTTGACATAATATTAAGTAAAGGTGGCTTTGATGTAGGGCTAATAAATAAATGATTCCCCCTAGTTTGTGTAGGATGTTCCTTCCTAGTAAAGGAGTGGGACAATGGGGAATGACCAAGAAAGAGTGCGTGAGAGTGACTCCCCCAAATGAGCAGTATAGTGGTGTTTGTATGGGGTTACTTGTATGCCCTTCATGCCAACAACAGAAACAGATGAATGTTCTAATGGGCCTTGATATTCAGTTAATACTGATAGACTCGCCCCAGTATCCAAAAGGAAGGAAATAATCTTACCAGATACCATCCCAATTACCCTGGGTTCCGTGGATTCACTGGACGTGGGGGTGAAGGATCCCAGGCACCCTCAGTCTTCCATTGTCAGTGCCAGCAGTGAAGAGATTTCCTCCTGTGATGGTGAGGAGGCCTCATTACGAGCCGCACCCAAACAGGGAGGATGTCCCCTCTGGTTGCGGGGAGATTATCTTAGGGTTGGAATGTTTCTGGTTGGAGATGTAATTTGTGATTTATGGTCATGCTGACCTCAGCTATTAGGCTGATGCCCTTTGGATTTAGGCAGTTTTTAATCAAGGGGAACTTTAAAATGGTGGTGCTTGTACAAGATGGCGATGCTCCTGCTCTGTCAAACATAACTTTAAAAGTTGAAATAAAAAGGAATAGAAGGCTGAGTGCAGTGGCTTACACCTGTAATCCCAGTACTTTGGGAGGCCAAGGCAGGAGAATTGCTTGAACCCAGGAGTTTGAAATGCACCTGGGAAACATAATAAGACCTCATCTCTACAAAAATTAAAAAAAAAAAAAAATAGCAGGGCATAGTGGTGCATACCTGTGATCCCAGCTACTTGGGAGGCTGAGGTGGGAAGACCACTTTAATCTGGAAGGTGAAGGCTGCAGTGAGCTGTGATTATGCCACTGAATTCCAGCCTGGGTGATGGAGCAAGACTCTGTCTCTAAAAAAAACAGACAAACACATTAACCCCCCCCCCCCAAAAAAAGGACCTTAATGATAGAGATAATAAAATTACACAAAGACAACTTTCCAATTGTTAATGAGTCAATGTTTTAAAATATGCCCATATAGAAAGAATATTTTATAGCAGTCAATTTTAAGACATGATAAATTGAACACTAAATGCACATGCTTCATAAACAGACTTGATTATGAGTCCTGTCTGTTTGTCTTAAAAGAAATTAGCCATGTTTGTCTTAAAAGAAATTAGAAACTTGTGGCGAGGTATTTTAAATCTTACGTACGTGATGATACTCCCTTAAGGAAAAAAAAATATTGCAGATACTTCAGAGTTGAGAATGAGAGGCAAGCGTGTGCCAGTGAAGACATGACTTCCTTTGCTCTGCTCTAGATTTTTAATGCTATACTTTCTTAGAGGGAATCTCTCACTGAAGACTGAAATAGATGATACGTTCTTAGAATAAATGCATTGGTATGCAGAAACCTGGTACAGTGGTGGCATTAATGATTTTTGAATATGGACCATTATTTGCCTTCAATTATCTCTCTTATTTAGTCTGATAAATTAAGATTATCATATTCTGTTTTGGATAAAATTTCTAAGTTACTTACAGGTACCTATTGACACATATTTGTGCTACTTCAATGAGAGAGCACATTTATTCATTGGCAATCATTAACCTACAACCCAGACTGAGGTATCATATCACAATATTCAACAAAGAACCATGTCCTGAGGAAAAGAGTATCAGGACAAGTGGTAAAAAAGAAAAACCAAAGAAAATACATTAGCTCAAGCCCTATTGAAACCTTTTGAAGTGAGGACAGCTCAAGATGACCGTTCTGGGTGGAGTAAGATCACTAAAAATTTATAAACTTGATCAAAAAAGGTCAGAGTTGAGTTTTAATTTGAGAATTGTTCACTGACCAAATTCATGGAAAGTATGGGAAAACTGAGGCTATGGTAATAATAGCACAGGCAGGAGGAACAATGAGACTAGGCTTTTAGTTTTAGAAGCTATGAGTTGGTCAATTGAATTTGGCAAGAGGGATGGGGAAGACACTTGGGACTCCATGAAAAATTTTTAGTCCTGCCATATTTTCACAAAGGCAAGTTTGGATAGCTAAGAAAAAAGTACAAATGAAACTTAAACGTGGGAAGTTAGGTCTGAAAAGAGTGAAATGAGGCCTCTGCAAACTTAGAGGTTAGCATAAGAATATTGGATTTCTAGGTTGAGGGCTCTATAGGAAGAATGCTGAGAAAGACAGTAAAAGCAAACAGAAACAGAGAAACAGACACAGACCAAATACATATTTTATTCTGAGTATCCTTCTCTGTTTAAACAGATTTCTCTTTTGTCTCTCTTCCTTTCTATTATCTGCTTTAAAAAATCGATACATGATTCTAAAATTACAGCTTTAGATGAGACTGAGACTAAAACACCTGGGTTAATTCCAGAGAAGGAAATCAGATGTAGGCTTTGAATGTATTCAGATTAGAGCCACAGTTAGATGTTTAGAATAGCTTTTTGGCAAAGACAATGTGCATTTAGGTTTGTGCTTTGCTGCGATCTCCTATAACATGTTTCAATTAGTCAATCAAAGATTTTTACCACAGATGTTAGTACTAGACACTGTACAGTTAACAAAGAATTGACTCTGAAGGAAGGAAAAGATAAGACCTCTAATCTTGCCTTTCTATATCTCCAAATACCTTAGGGATTTTTGGACTTCAGCCTTCTGTTATATGTATTGCTACCAAATCTCAGCAGACTTTTTTTTCTTCAGTACTTTAAGGTTAAAGCCTGTAGCAACTTTTATTCAGTTGTCACCTTTGACCTGTTTCTTAGTGCCCTCCTTTTTTCATCCATCACTGATTCCTGGAGTGTTTTCTGAATAAAAGGAAGTGCCCCAGGGATACACACTGTCAGGACATTAGGCTATGTATAGTACCTTTTTCTATATCCCTCTTAAATGTTTAACGTATAATACAGAGGGCTAGATGAGTTCACTGAGGCATTCCTGTGATTCACAACAGCAGGCACAATTCACAGGCTCTGTCTGACGTCTCTGGGCTTAGAAATGATCATTTGGACAGGTTTTCCTGAAGATAATTGAAAGTAAATACATTTATTACTAAACCTCCCTGATTCACTTACTTATGCACTAATGATGTGAAATGGCCTTTTAAAGAGGGTTGGGAATCCCTTTTGCAGTGTTGTAGCTTACTGTGCAATTTACCTCCTCACTCAGAACTAATATGTTTCTCTTTGGGTTTGTGTATAATCACTACAAAATCTGAGTGTGTTAAATAGATTCTTACATCTATTAAAAACTTTTCTGAATGTGGACTAGAAGAAAATATAAATAATGAGTTCATTATAACAACCTTAATGAAGCTATTTTAAGGTCAGGGAGCAGACACCCAAGCAAAGTTCTCTGATTTATAAATCTCCTGAATTTAAGTAGCTTATTTCCACTCAAATAAATGTCTTACATTTACCTAGTAGCTACTGAAATCTATCGTTGTCAATAAATTCTGTAATATACAAATTACCTCCCAATGTGCTTCATACTCCCATGGAATATAAGACATAATTAACCTTGTATGTTCACTTTAAAAGTAATGTAGTATCAAGAGAGATTTGATGATAGCTTTAATAGTATCATATTTTGGACAAACAGAATATATTTTCATTTATTGTAAGTTACAGAATATATATTAATCAGAATTAGACTGTGTAATAAGTCTATTTTTCCACTAAATATATTCATGTTTTCAAGCACACATTATATTATGGTATACAAAAACATCCTCACAATCTTTAATAAATCATTCATGAAATTGGAAGGATAATGTGACTAGGTAATGACAGGACAGTTGATCAATGTAAAGCATGGGTTTGGGCCAGAAAATCTAAACAGCTATTCTTTGCAAAGAAAGACCACAGGGAAACTGTAATACACCTAAAGATAGAAGCAATCAGATGAGGAAGCAATGCCAGCTCTCCATTTTCTTTACACTCTTGCTATGCCCAGCCAGTCATAGCATGAAGAGAATGCTTACCAAAACCATCTAAAGAAGCTTCCAAAAATAGGATTTACCTATGATCTGGGCCAGACTCAGGCAGTTGGTTGGACACTTGGGCTTACTTGAGTCCTCAGATTCTTGGCCTTCTCAGAACTCTATGTACAAGATTATTATAGCAAAAAGAAACACCTTTATCCTCTCACCATCAAATCCACCAACCTATGAATATCTGTATTTTTCTACTCTCTACCATTCTTTCTTCATATGTCTTTGAGATGTGAAGCTTTTTGGATGATGGTAACCTTGCAAGTCTTCCTTTCTCATTCCCATAACACAGTTGCAGCAAATATCTAGCTTAAAATAATGACTTCTCCATTCCCTACCAGGTTGAGAATACAAAATTTAGTTTACATCTCAACTTGACACTAGTTTATTACAATCTCCAGCTCAATATCAACATGACAAATAAACTGAAGAATAGTCAAACAGGGAAGAGACATGATATGAAATTCAATACATTATTGCTCAACTATGAACCCTACCACTTGCTAGCCACTCGCTAGCTCTATGGCCTTGGGAAAATCCCTTCACTTCTTTCAGGCCTAGTTTTCTTATCTATAAACTGGACATCATAAAATCTAAGTTTTTTTTTTTTTTCAAGTATAACATTCTCTAACTTTTTAAACTACCTTAGTTGGAAATCTGAATATACCTGATAGATAATCTGCATGGCAAGCATAAGACATAGAGACCAAGAAAGGCCAAGATATCACAAAAACCTCCTCAATATTAAGCACTGTAGTGGGTATGGTGGGTGTGAGAAGTAAAAAATTATCGGCACCTGGAATAGACAAGATGGGCTTCTAGAAATATAAAAAATAAAATAGGTTCTGACATAACTATATTTGGATCAGTAGAAAAAAAGAAGAAACGTCTGCTAAGTGAGATAAAGAAAAAACCAGCAGGTTGAAATATATATATTATATTGGATACAAATTAAGTGGAATAGGTCCACTGAAACAGAAGGTTAATATTTGGCAGTAGTTAAGAATCAGTCTTATTCTAGGTGTTGACTTAGTAACTAATCAACAATCAATCAATGAGAAAAATAATCAGAGGAACCATGTGACACAATGAAATAAAAAATATCTTTGTTAATTTCCTAATAGTTGCTACCCCAAATTCCTTCCAGATAGGGCATTAGCCTTCTCAAAAGTCCTTACTGATACATTCCTTGAACATGTATTGTCTGTTATGTGCCAGGCACTCTGATAATTACTGGAGATAGTTTTGAGTTTAGCTTATGAGGAACACAGAGGAAAAGCAAATAAATTATATGAAAGAGATGTTATTACATGTCAGTAGAAAAGTATTCATTATTTAATATAGTGAGTGGACACCTGGCTTTCTCTATTGTTGTGAACAAATTCTAAAGAACAAATAATAAATTTCCTTTGTAGACTTAAGTTTTCTCAGTCAGGCATATAAATAGGCAGGCATATAAACTTAGGGATACAGCCTTAGACTATTAGACGCCATAGCAGAATCTGGTCAAATCTCTTAGTGCAGGGATTTGGATGGAGTTGTTATGTGACAATAGTCCTGTAGTTCTTATCTCTCATTCTCCCCATTGGGAGGCACTAGAAAAAATGCCTGAAAAGGGTCTCAGATAATGAGACCTAGGAATAAAGATATTGGGCCTACAGTGTTTGTTAGGAGTGTCTGATGTGGGACGGACAGTGTCATAATATTTATGAGGTTTTAGGGTTTGGTTTAGCATGATTTCTTCAATGTGAAGGCTTGATTAGGATTAGGTAATGATTATGTAATAGTTATGAATTAGGAGACACTGTAAGATGAGGATTTTCATCTCAGAGATTGAAAGAGGATACTATTATTTGATGTTATCCATTCAAAAACTGAGCCGTTTCCAGTGAGTTTGGGGAAAGTTCCTGAAAGTAACAAAGTTATTTACAACTATTCTCTTCCTGGGAAAAAGTTAAAATAGTAAAGTAATGTTAGGGAAACCAGCCTAAAAATACAGACATATAAAATGTAGACGGTAAGCTATACGTGTTTTGGTTCTCACTACAAATGTGTGGTACTACCTCAAGTTCCCTTTAATCATATATTATGATGAGACTGATTTTTATTAATAGTTTTGTGATTAATTGTAAGGTTTAGAAGTTATTATTTAAATCTTATATTCAAATATTATATGTCTGAACATTCCCTGCATTTTGTTCTTAAATAGAAAATTTTCCATTAAACATTTCAGTTACAAGAGAGGTATTTATTTTTCTTATTTTGTGTTACACTTTTTCTCATAAGATTTATTCTATTTTATTAAGCCTTTCATTATAAGTGTTGTTAAAGGTGTTTGGCAACAAGAAGGACAAAAGAGAAGTAAAGAAAAATACTCTCTCAGAATTGAATTTTTCTTGTCATTCAAACTTAGTGAGAAAACAAATAAAAATACAGGTGAAATAAGTAGGCATTCAACAATCATTTAACAAATAAATAAATATGTACCTTAAAATGTGTATGATTTTTAAGAACAACCCAGTAAATGGCAGGATACCACTTGTGTTGATTTCATATTTGGGTTTCAGTGATCAAACCAAGCAAACGACCAAATAAGAAATAGCATTACGAGTTTGGGGTAGGAGGAGTGTATTAACCACATTTCTATATTTCACAAATTTGAAGCTAAACATCTGCCCTATATGCGTATGCTAGGCATACCTTGTTCTGAGCAACCAAATAATATGCTCATGTCATCTTGCCCTGGTTCCCTGCCTTCCGTGTTGACTCTCCTCCTTAGTAAACAGTTTGCGTCTCAGGTTTGTGCTTTTAAAATACAAACCAACCAATCCAGAGCCCACAATCCCAACCATCTCTTTCATCAGGCTCTCATACTCCTGACCACTATTCGCCTGCCCTAAGCGCCCCATGGCCAGGCACCAGACCAATAGAGGCAGTCCCTATGCCCCACAGTCTGCTGAAATTATTCAAACGGGCCAGTCCTCAGCCTGCTTACCATGTGCCATCTGTCATTTTCCATACAAATCACAAAAAGGCTCTTCTCACAATCTCTCTTTCTCCCTCTGCCTCCTGACCAGCTCCAATGCTGTCCTGTGCCCCTCAATTCCATAGCTTGTTCCCTCCCTTTGAGAACTGTGAGTAATAAACTCTCTTCAATGACAATTGCCTCCTGATCTGTTGGCCTTTCCATACCTCAACTTTCCTACTTCATGCTATACTTTAATTCGGGTTATTTTACATATATATATATATATATGTATGTGTGTGTGTGTGTGTATATATATATATATGTTTTTTCCTGGGTTCGGATTTAGATTTCAATTTCATCATATAACATTTCCAGATTTGACAAACAGAATGACCACTACAACCGTAAGAAGAACCCAAAACTAAGATAAATATAATGTTTTCCCCAGGAAATAATAATTAATATTAAATATTTATAATGTATTGGGAACCAAGTTAAAATTTTCACGTTCATTATTTCGTTTAAATCTTACTATTACTGTATGAAGTCTTATGATTATGATCAACATTTTATGGAAAAACAAACAGAGGCTCAAGGATGTTAAGTGTCTTCCTCAAGATCACAAAGCTTACATGTGGCAGAATTGGTACTCAAAACCAGACAGACTACAGAGCCTGCACTCTTAACATCTGTGCACAAAAATTTTCCTAGAATAACAATAAACAACAAAAATCACAATGGCGACTACATACATATAATATGTAATGATGTACATATGACTATCAACATTGATTATGCTATTACTAGGCATTAGGTGATACTACACCACTGAAAAGTAATGGACTCAGGATTCCAGCTAAAGCTAGCTAACCTAAAAATGTGTGTCCTTTTAGGTATCGGTGTTATTTTTCTCATTTTGCCCCGGTAAAGCTTTCATCACTAAGAGTATTTGGGAGCCACTTTGTTGTACTATAACAAATTTTCCTTTTACAATAAAGAAAGATTTGCTCAAGATAGATTAAAATAACATTAAGTGATAACCAATTATAGAAGTCTCTTTCACATTTATTTCTCTAAAAAGGAGTACTAATTCCTGAGCAAATAAAAATGAATTTGACATCTGGAATCATGTTTTTCAAGCTTAGAAAATCAGGGGTTCTTTTAAAACCAAAAGACCAAAACTTTGAAATAATTGTAGGCAACCAGAGGATTCAAGCACTTTTCCCAAAAGATTTAGCCTTTTATTTTTATTTTTTTCCACCTTAATTGAGGTGTAATTGACAAATAAATATTGTATATATTTAAGATTTGCAACTTGATATTTTGGTATTCACAATACGTTGTGAATTGACTGCTATACACGAGCTAATTAATATACCCATTAATTCACATGGATGTCTTTTGTGTGTGTGGTGAAAATACTTACCTCTTGGCAAATTTCAAGTATACAGTACATTATTAACAACAGTAATCAACATGTTGTACAATAAATCCTCAGAACTTAATCATCTTATGACTGAAAGTTTGTGCAATCTGATCAACATCTCCCCATTTCCCCCACCTCCCAACCCCCAGTAACTACCCTTGTACTATCTATTTTTATGAGTTTGAGTTGGTAAGATTCTACTTATAACTGAGATCATGCAGTATTTGCTTTCTGTGACTGGCTTATTTCACTAGCATTATGCCCTCCAGGTTCATCCATATTGTCACAAACGACAGGATTTTATTCTTTTTTATGGCTGAATAATATTCTATATAAATGGTGTGGAGAAAATGAGGGGATATTGATCAAAGTGCACAAACTTTCAGTTGTAAGATGAATAGGTTTCAAGGATCTGTTTTACAGCATGATTACTGTAGCTAATATGTTGTTATATTAATATATATGATAATAATGCAAGTGTGTGTGTGTATGCGTGCCACATTTTCTTTATTTGTTCATCAGTTGATGAACACTTAGGTTGTTTCCACATCTTGGCTATTGAGAATAATGTTCCAAGGAACATAGGTGTACAGATATCTCTTTGACATACTGATTTTATGTCCTTTGGATATATGCCCAATGTTAGTCCAAACCGCACCATTTTGTAAGCTCCCTGCTATTTTGCAGACCTTGGTCAAAGTGAAACAATTCACGGGAGTTCAGGCCATGATAAACCATCTGACCACAAGGCGGACAAAGTCCCAACTGAAGCAACAGCCTGCCTCTTATCATATTCTGCTGGGAGAAAGTACAAGGAGCACCACATTCTGCCGGAACAAGGGCCAGAACCACCTCATCATGGGGACATCTTACCAATATCCTGCCAGACAGCAAGTCATACTGCCCAGACCCCTCCTGCCCATACCTAGAAATTACCCCAGCCTGTAAGCAGCAGTGGGCACTGGCATAGGCTGGTTCCCCCGCTTCTGTAGGTTTTATCCTGGACATAAAGTCTGCATTTGCTGTCAGGTTCTTTCTGTGTGTGTGTCTTTCTTTAACCCTCATCTTCCCTTCAAAACCTAATATTTTGGTGCTGAAACCAGGTATGAGGATTGGGTTTTAACGTGTAAGTCTTCTCTTGTAACCTGGAAAGTAGCAAGCAGCAAAAACTAGACCCGGGCCTGCTTCCTGATCCAGAGTGGACTCCCTGTTCCCAACCCCATTTGCCTTATTCTCTCTTCTTCTCAGGCCCTGGGCTAACCTCCAGACCCTGGTCAAACTCTCCCTCCTCTTTTTCTTTCTCCCGCTTTCCAAGCGGCTCCACCAAGGATGGATCCCATCGTTGGACATCACATCCAACACTGGTCTCCAATTAGTGGATAAGTTTCCCTTTCCTCCTTTCTGAATTCCTCTCTGTTTCTTCCGGTTCCAGAAAATCCCAGCACTGGGTGAGAAGTCTCCCCAGTCATCAGGCGACTGCAGCCCACCTTCTCAGGGGACACCCTCAGAACGCTTGCCGCTCCAGCTGCTCTGGCCACTCTGGCCGCCAGGGGACAGCAAAGAGCTCCAGGAATGCCCTGGCTCTCCTATGTCCCTTATCCAGGGAGGAATCGGGGTACTCACTCCCCTCCTCTAAATTTCTCACCCTTCCAGTCACCAGTATGGGGCAAGGCTCTTCAAAACTTCCTGGAGACACTACTCTCGAATGTCTCATCTGGAACCTCCAAGCCCAGGGCTTAGAAGATTCCATTAAAATTGAATGCCTTATTTTCTCCTCTTAGTGTCTCATCTGAATTCTCCAAGCCCAGGACTTGGTGGACTCTGTTAAAACCAAATGCCTTGCTTTCCTCTGTACTTTTCCTCTGTAATGTTGCCTAGCCCCAGTGTAAATTAGATAATAATAATCACTAGCCAAACAACAACAACAAAAAAATTCTAAATTCAACAAAATCTAAAAAAAACTTCCTCCAGCGCAATGGTAAATGATCCGAAGTGCTATGCTTACCTCTGTTCATGGTTCTCTATCTCTACTAATTCTGTTCACCTTTTCAAATCCCCCTCTTCGACAAAAAACCCACAGAAATGCCTCCTCCTCCGGATATGCCTTCCTCCTCTAATTTCAACTCTGCCAACAAACCATGTCTCATGCCCAACCGCCTTCTGACAAAAAACAGGCACAAGCTCAAAGGCCCTCCAAAGTTTTCCTTTATTGGGAGGTGGCAGGGAGGAAAGCATAATCTGAGTTTATGTTCCCTTCTCCCTAGCCAACCTCTCCCAGCTTGAAAAGAGACTAGACTTCTTTACCACGGATCCCACCTCTTCCCGAAAAGAATTTCTGCTTTTCACTCAATCTTATAACCTTACCTGGCATGACATATATGTCATCCTGTCATACATCCTCACCCCGGAAAACAGGGAACACATCTGGAGGGCCTCCCAGGTCCATGCAAACACCTTCCACCAACAAGATGCTGCCCTTAACCCAATAAGGACACTAGTTGCCCCTAGAACTGATCCCAGTTGGGATTATCAAGCAACTTTTGCAGACACACAGAAACAAAGCCATATAATATCATGCCTCCTAGCTGGCATAAATAAAGTCATTCCTGCTCTTTTCCTTTCCCACCTTTCAGAGGCCATAACTAAATATACCACTTCACACCCTAATATCAATAAGGGCAGAATCGATCTTCATTTTCACTTCATTTCCCAGTCAGCCCCAAACATCAAATTATAAGTAAATAAATAAATAAATAAATAACGGGAGGATGATCCGCAAATCTCCCAAAGAGACTTAATCAAAGTGGCCTTTAAGGTCTTTATCTATAGAGAGGAAAAACTGAAAACCAAAAAGCTTAAAACAGACCAGTCTAAATACCAAACACTGGCAGCCGCCAAACAACAGAGTTCCCAATGCATACAGAAATCCTGAACCTTGTAACAAACTCCGCCAGAAACCTGTTTGAAGTGCAGCCAACAGGGTCACTGGGCAAAATCCTGCTCTAATCTCAGGCCACTCTCAAAACCTTAGCCCATCTATGGCATCAAGGAACACTGGAAGTCGGACTGTGCTCTGCAAAACTCCTCATCCCGCTTCACCACCTCTAACTGAAGAATGCTGGGGCCTGGACTGCACTGCCCCCACTGCCATCACCACCTCGGAACCCAGGGTAACGCTGTCAATCACTGGTAAGGCCATGTCTTTCCTATTGGATATGGGGGCTAGTTACTCAGTTTTACCAGAATATTCTGGACCCCTCCTCAGTTCTTCTATCTCTATTGTGGGAGCCAATGGAATCCCCTCTAGGCACAAACAGACTGGTGCTCTATAATGCAATTTATTCAACACCCCCTTCACCCACTCCTTCCTGGTTATCCCTCAGTGCCCTTCCTCTATCTTGGGGGTGAGACATGCTAAGTAAATTATAGGCCTACGTATAATTTGCCTCCTGCAATTCTACCTTTTTTATTTTACTCTGCCAGGCAGATGCTTCCCTCTCCTTCCCGTCATCCTCATTATCTGCCCTGTTAGCTTCTGTTAACCCTGAAGTGTAAAATGTTTCTAAACCCACCATAGCCACATATCACATTCCAGTCAAAATAACCCTCCAAAAGCCTTCCATTTTTTGTTCATCAATCTCAATATTCCCTTAACCCAGCCAGCCTCTGGGCCCTTAAACCTATCATCTGTAAACTTTTACAAGCTCAAATTCTCAAGCCTGTCAACTCTCCTCACAGCATCCCTGTCTTGACTGTCAAAAAGACAGCTGAGTCCTACTGCTTGGTCCAGGATCTCTGAGTTGTTAACCAGGTGGTGGTGCCAATTCATCTGGCTGTCCCCAACCCATATATTTACTCTCCCGTATTTCTCCATCTATCACACACTTCTCTGTACTGGAACTGAAGAACACCTTTTTCACTATTCCCTTAAATCTGGCACCCGAAGCCTTTTTGCTTTCACTTGGTCAAATCCTTATACTCACATGTCCACCCAACTAATATGGACTATACTCCCACAAGGTTTCCAGGATAGTCCCCACCTATTCAGATAGGCCCTCACCAAGGACCTAGCTAAACTTCCCCTTGCCCCAGCACCCTCCTCCAATACATCAATAACCTCCTTCTCTGTAGCCCCTCCCTTAACTTGTCCACCCAATATACCACTCAGCTTTTAAACTTCCTCCATAGTCGAGGATATGGGTCTCACCCACAAAAGTTCAGGTAACCCAAACCCAGGTCACTTATGTTGGACTTATCCTAACCCCTAATTTCTGGGCCATCCCAACCCAACAAAAGGAGCTGTTTTGGGGCATGCCCCTTCCCCACACAAAGAAGCACTTTCTCTCCTTCTTGGGCCTTGTGGGATACTTCTGGCTGTGGATTCCCAATTTCAACATGCTGGCCAAGCTACTCTACACAGCGTCACATAGACCCATTATAAAACCCCTTGATTCAGCTTGCCCCATCAACTCCCACTTCAACAACAACAACAAAAAAAAAAAAAAAAAAAAAAAAAGCCCTTTTTATGGCCCCAGCACTGGAACTGCCCAACCCCACCAAGCTCTTACTCTGTATGTATATTCTAACTAAGACCTTGTTCTTGGACTACTTTGCCAAACATACAGCAGTGTCTCATAAGCCACTGCGTACCTCTCAAAACAACTGAACTATGTCATCCAAGGCTGGCCGCCCCGCTTAAAATCTTGGGTGTGACCACATTGCTTGCCTCAGAGGCACAGAAACTCACTCTCTACCAACACATTCCTATTACATCTTCCCATAACTTACAGGAACTCATGAGCCATCAATGCTTTCTATGCCTCCCACCATCCCGCTTACAGCAGGTCCACGCCTTATTCATAGGAAACCCTCTAATCACCTTCCAGAGATGTAAAGCTCTCAACTCAGCTGCCCCCCTCCCTGTAAACACCTCCAACTCTGAACTCTCTCACGCATAAAATCCAATGCTCTCCCACCCCATACTACCTCTCACAGGTGGAGCTAGTTGCCCTAACCAAGGCCCTAACCCCAGCAAAGGAAAAGGCTTAACATTTACACCAATTCCAAATATGCATATCACATGCTACACTCTCATATCTTAATCTGGCAGGAAAGGGGTTTTGTAACCACAAAAGTTACCCCCATAGGAAATAACAAACTCATACATAAGTTGCTGGAGGCGGCTAAACTACCACTACAGGCTGCCATTTTCCATTGTAAGGAACACCGAAAGGCTACAGATGCCATAACCAAGGGAAACTTTTTAGCAAATTCGGCAGCCCAGCAGGCAACCCTTAAAACCCCATTATTAGTGCCCATTTTTCCCATCATACACCCTCTATATACCCAGGAGCAACAAACCTCATTTGCCCAGGCTGGTGTTGCTCAGGAAAAAAATGATTCCACCTCAATGACAAGTTGTCTTGCCCAATTCCCAGAAACCTTCTGTACTTTCATATGTGCACAACCATTTCCATGTGGTTTACTGCCCCCTACTCCAGCTTTCAAAAACTTATATATATTCTCCCACCATGACCGCCAATCACCAAAATATTACTAAGGCATGTTCCCTTTGCACTCAGACTTCTCCTCAGGAAGGTATCAAATCACCTCCTTTCCCCACACACCAAGCTCAAGGACACCTGCCAGGACAGGACTGGGAAATCAACTTCACACACATGCCCCCTGTAAAACGAGTCTGATACCTTCTGACAATAATAGATACATTCTCTGGATGGATAGAAACTTTTCCTAACACTACCAAAATGGCACACACTGTCACTCTTATTCTCCTCATCCATATTATCTCCCAGTTTAAACTCCCCTCTTCCAGTAGGCCAACATTTGTTTCACAGGTTAACCAACAGCTGGCAAAGGCTCTCAACATTAAATAGTGTTCCATATTCCTTATTGCCCCCAACCTTCGGGAAAAGTTAAATGGACCAATGCCCTTTGGAAACAACAACTAACCAGATTCTCTAGAGGTTAAAATGGCTTGGACTTCACTTATCCTATTGGCCCTCATGCCTTTGCAAGTCATTCCCCAAAAACCCCTCAGCCTAAGCCCATTTAAATGCATGTACAAACACTCCTTTATCCTCCAGAATCTCCCTGTCTCTTCTTCCCCTTCTATACTGGATATTTGACCAGCACTACACTGCACTGAACATCTAATAAGACAGTATGCAAATGTTTACTTGCCCTAACCTGAAAGTCCATCCTCAAAACACCCCTCCTTGTCCCTACAACCAGGGGACTGGGTCTGGATCGCACACTCTTCCTCCTCCCCTCTCCAACCTAAGTGGACAGGTCCTCACCAGGTTAACCTAGCTAATCCCACAACAGCAAAGCTAACACTCCTTCCACACTGGATACACCATTCCAAACTAAAAAGAAAACCAGATCCACATCCAGAAATTTCCTTCCCCACACCCAAATTGTTCTCCCTCCCTCACAGGACCAACCTTGCTGAGCTTAACAAAAATTCCAGAAGTTGCCAATCCAGAAGGCCTTGGCTCATAACACTCTCTGCCTCTAATTTCAAATCTATTATCTCATACATTGTTTCAGATCTTTCCTGGTCCATGTCCCTGGAGAGTCCACTCCAATTTCTCACAATAAACTGGGAGCTATGGCTGCAGGGCACCTTCCAAAATTTCACTCCTACTCAAATCTCCTTTTTCTCCTTTTGTCCTCTTTGTCTGTGGGATACTGTAAGTCCCCGCTCCCAACCTCTGGCATTGGGCCCCCTTTGACAGCCTCACACATCCCCTCTTAAATCAGTCACACTCCCTTCTTTCTTCCAACTGTTAAATTTGTTGTCTACACAAATCCAGCAGTTCACAGCCCTTCTTGTTAACCTAACTGCATAAATCCGGTCCAAAAATAAATCTGAATCTCACCTCCTCAGCCAATCCATTCCCAAAACCTGTTTATAATCTTGCTCTGCTAAACATCTTTCCCCCAAATCCACCCACATCATCATGCACAGGGCTGTCACCCTCCCTTGCCTCATGGCCTCTAAGTTAAACATGTTACAGCCGGATTCCATAAAACACCCCTTACCAATCTCTCCCCTCTCTGCTGCAGCTGCTCTCCATGTATCCAACTCATGAACACTCTCTGGAAGAAATGCACAAACAATTCCCTCAACTACAGCATACATCCTTCTGCCCTATTAGAACTGCAATGGTTATTAGTTAACAAGAGCTCTTTTATCTCTCTCTCTACAAAGCCAAACAGCCTTCACCTCTTTCCCCACCAACATTCCCTATCAGGCTCTCATAGGGGCTACCCTTGTTAACAGCTATTCAACCTAGAAAAAACAAAAAGGTTGGGACACAATCTTTTTCCAGAATTCAACCCCTACCTTCTCATGGCTTGCTACCTTCACTTACAACTTTTGCCTGTCAACCTCCAGTCTTTTCTGTGTGACACAAACTCTTATCTTGCCTAGTGGCAGGTGGGTCAGGAATGTGCACCCTGGTTTGTCAATCTGCAAACATTAACATTTTGCCAAACAACCAGACCATCCAGGTTCCTTCAGTAACTTCTGTCTCATCTTCCTCCCCATGCACTATGTGGGTTCTACATCTCATTCCTCTGGAAACAGGAATACACATCTCTGCTGTACTTGCTACCAGAATAGCAAATATATCAACCTCAACTGCCCTATATAAAAAATATCTATAGTCCTCTATAATACCCCAGAGGACATGTATAATTCCATTACAAGACTCTAAAGCAGATCAATTTCCTTGCGGGAGTCATCTTCCAAAACCAAAGGGCCCTAAACCTGCTATCTGCTGAGAAGTGGGGTGGGGGGGGGCACATATGTATACCTCCAAGGAGAATATGTTCTTAGGTTAATGAATCTGGCATTGTTAACTGCACAGCCCAAAGACTCCATGACAGGGCTGCAGAAATCCAACATCACAACACTGACTCTTGGTGGTAGTGAATCCCCTTTTCTTAGGGTCCCTGATTTTCTTCTTCACAATAATAACAATTGGTCCATGTATAATCTCCTTCATATTCTGTTTTTGTCTCCCCAAGGCTGAACTCCCTTGTCTAGGCAGCCACCCAAAAACAATTGATACCATCTTTCTCCTCCTCCAAGTCTGGTTCCAGCACCTCCAGGAAAACAACTCTGAAGTCAGACACCCACTACTTCAAAACCCAAACCCTGATTACATTGCCCTTATTCAGCAGGAAACAGCCAGATAACCAAAAATGCCCCCACTTTCTTTTATATTAAAATAAAAAGCAAGAATGTTAGTCCAAACTGCACCATTTTGTAAGCTCCCTATTATGTAGCAGGCCTTGGTCAAAGTGAAACATTTCACTGGGGTTCGGGCCATGAGAAACATCCTGCCTAACCACCTGCCCACAAGGTAGACAAAGGCACAAATGAAGAAACAGCCTGCCTCTTATCATATTCCGCTGGGAGAAAGTACAAGGAGCACCACATTCTGCCGGTACAAGGGCCAGAACCACCCCATCATGGGAACATCTTATCAGTATCCTGCCGAGCAGCAAGCCATACTGCCCACACACCTCCTGCCCATACCTAGAAATTACCCCAGGGGTGGGCACTGTCATTAGGCTGGTCCCCCACTTCTGTAGGTTTTATGCTGACCATAAAGCCTGCATTTGCTGGCAAGCCACCCTCTTTCTGTGTGTGTGTCTTTCTTTAAGCCTCACCTTCCCTTCAAAACCTAACCCCCAGAAGCGTGATTGCTGGATCATATGAGAGCTCTTTTTTTTTAATTTTTGGGGAAACTTCTATGCCATTTTCCACAATGGCTATACCAATGTACAATCTCACCAGCAATACATAAAGTTTCCCTTTTCTTCACATCCTCTTCAACGCTTGCTATCTTTTGACTTTTTGATAATAGTCATCCTAACAAACAGGTGGTGATATCTCATTATAATTTTCATTTACATTTTCTAATGATTAATGGCGTTTGATCACTTCTTCAGATACTATTGACAATTTGTATGTCTTTCTTGGAGAAATGTCTATTTAGATTCTATGGTTATTTTTCAAAATCGGGTTATTTCTTGTTTGCTATTCAGTCATAACAGCTTCTAACATGTTTTGGATCTTAACCTCTTATCAGATATGTAATTTGCAAATGTTTCTTCTATTCTGTAGGTTGCCTTTTCATTTTGTTAAGTGTTTCCTTTGCTGTGCATATATAGTCACATTTGATTATTTTTGCTTTTGTTGCCTTTGCTTTTGGTGTGATATCCCAAAGACTGCCAGGATTAATGTCATGAAACTTTTCCCCTGTGTTTTCTTTTAGGAGATTTAGTTTCAGGTCTTAACGTTTAGACAACAATCTATTTTGAGTTGATTTTTGTGCATGGTGTAAGATAAGAATTCAATTTCATTGTTTTGCGTGTGGATGTCATTTTCTCAACACCATTTACTAAAACTTCTATCCTTTTTCCATTATGAATTTTTGACACCTTCGTTGAGGATTAGTTGACTGTATATGTGTGGGTTTATTTCTGGTCCTTCTATTGTATTCTGTTGGTCTATGTATCTGTTTTTTATGTGAAAATTATGCTGTTAGGCTCACTATAGCTTTGTAATATAATTTAAAATGAAGAAGTATAATGCCACTAGCTTTGTTCTTCTTGCTCAAGATTGCTGGAGCTATTAGGGTCAAAGTAATTAATCTTATTTATTCAAATATGTTAGTCTTTATGGTTTGGTTTGACCATGTGTTAATGGTTTCCCTAAGTATTCGTTCCTTTTGTTTGTTTGTTTTTTTCCTGAACCATTGTAAATTTCTGGTATCTGAAGTACTGTTTGAACTTTGAAATCTTAGTAATGCTGTTCTCTTCTTTATGTTCACCTATTTCTCATTTTTCTCTTACCTATTTCTGTCCTAATCTGTGTCCTTAATATTTTACGTAACACAAATCCTGAAAAAAATTTCTCTCTTTGGATACTTTCAAGACTTTTTTTTTTTTTTTTTTTTTTTTGCCTTTAGCTTTCAGGTGTTTAAGTATGATGAGTCTTGGCTGGAATATTTGTTTGGGGTTTGCTCAGATTACTGAATATGGAGGTTTATCTCTTTCACCAAATTTTGGAATTGTTAGGCATTATTTCTTAGAATACAGACATACCTCACTTTATTGTGCTTTACTTTATTGAACTTTTCAGATATTGTGCTTTTTAGAAAATAAAGGTTTGTTGCAACCCTGTGTTGAGTAAGTCTATTGGCACCATTTTTCCAACAGTATGATCTCACTTTTTATCTATCACATTTTGTACATGTTCACAGTATTTCAAACTTCTAAATTATTACTCTATCTGTTATGGTGATATGTGATCAGTGATCTTTGGTGTTACTATTGTAACTGTTTTGGGGCACCACAAACCACACCCATATAGGATGGCAAACTTAATCTACAAATGTGTGTTCTGACTGCTTCACCTACTGGCTGTTCCCCTGTGTTTCTTCCTCTCCTAAGGCCTCCCCACTCCCTGAGACACCGCAATATTGAAATTAGACCAATTAATAACCCTACAATGATGACTCAGTGTTCAACTTAAAGGAAGATTTGCACATATCTCACTTTAAATCAAAAGCTAAAAATAAGTAAGTTAGTGAGGAAGGGATGTCAAAAGCTAGGTCTCTTATGCCAAACAGTCAACCAAGTTGAGAATGCAAAGGAAAAGTTCTTGAGGGAAATTGAAAGTGCTACTCCAGTGAACACACAAATGATAAGGAAGCAAAACAGCCTTATTGCTTGTGTGGAGAAAGTTTGATTGGTCTGACAGAAGATCAAGCTAGGTATGACATTCACTTAAGCCAAAGCTTAATTTGGAGCAAAGCCCCAAATATCAATTCTTCTAATCTGTGAACATCCTATATATTTCCATTTATTTGTGTCTTCTTTAATTTCTTTCATCAATGTTTTATAGTTTTCAGTGTATGGCGCTTTCACTTTATTTGCTAACTTTATTTTTATGTATTTTATTTTATTACTTTTTGCTATTATAAATGGAATGGTTCTCTTGACTTTTTTTCATGGAGTTTGTTTTCAAGGAATAAAGATGTTACTGATTTCTGTACAGTGATTTTGTTTCCTGCAACTTTGCTGAAATTGTTTATTACATCTAACAGCTTTTTGGTGAGTGTCTAGGGTTTTCTAGACATAAGATCATAACATCTTCTTTTCCAATTTGAATTTTGTTTATTTCTCTCTCTTGATGATTCTAAGACTACCAGCACAATGTTGAATACTTATCACAAGAGGGGGAATCCTTGTCTTTTTCCTCATCTTAGAAAGCTTGCAATTTTTTACCATTGAGTCTGATGTGAGCTTGTGTGCTTTTCATATATGTCCCTTATTGATGTGTATTCCTTCTGTACCTAAATCATTAAAAGTTTTTATTATGAAGAGGTGTTGAAATTTGTCTGATTTTTTTCTGCATCTATTGAAATGATTATGTTTTTGTCCTTCATTCTGTTAATGTGGCACATCACATTTATTGATTAGTTTTTGTTTAACCATCCTTGTATTTCAGGGATAAATCCCACTTTATTGTGATATATTATCCTTTTAATGTGCTGTTGATTTAGTTCTTCAGTGTTTAGTTGAGGATTATTGCATCTGAATTACTGGTTTGTATTTTTCTTTTCTTTTAATATCTCTTCTTGTTAATTTCTTATGGTTCTCTTCTTGTCTGACTTTTGTTATAGAGTAATTCTGGCCTCATAAAATAAGTTTGTAAGTGTTTCCTATTTTTCATTTTTTTGGAAGAGTTGGAGAATGATTGACAATAAGTCTTATTTAAATGTTTGGTAGTATTTACCAGTAAATATACCAAATCCTGTAATTTTGTTTGTTAGGAAAATTTTTATTACTAATTCATCTCCTTACTCATTCCTGATCTGTTCAGATTTTCTATTTCTTCATGATTTACGCTTGGTAAGTTTTATGTTTCTAGTTACTTATCTATTTCTTCTAGATTATCATATTTGTTGGTGTATAATTATTCATAATGTCTTATGCTCCTTTGTATTTCTGTGGTATATCCATTGTAATGTCAACTATTTCATTTATAATTTTATTTATATTCTTTTTTTCCTTTTTTCCTAGCTAATCCATTTAAAGATTTGTAAATTTTGTTTATCTTTTCCTAACCCAACTCAGTTTTATTGATCTTTCCTATTAAGGTTTTAGTCTCTATGCCATTCATTTCTGTTCTGAGCTATATTATTTTCTTCCTTTAACTAAATTTGCTCTTGGTTGGGTCTTTTTTTTCTAGCTTCTTGATGTCTAATGCAAGCTGGTTTATTTGGGCTCTTTCTTTTTCTTTGAAGTAGGCACTTATTGTTATAAACTTCCTTCTTAAAACTGCTTTTGCTGAGTCCTATATATTTTGGTAGGTTGTATTTCCATTTCTACTTGTCTGAATATATTATTTAGATTTCCTTTTAATTTATTTTTAGATCCATTAGTTACTTAGAAGAATGTAGTTTAATTTCCACATATTTGGGAATTTCTCATGTTTCTCCTATTATTGATTTCTAGTTTTATACCATTGTCATAGGAAAATATACTTAATATAATTTCAATCTTCTTAAACCTAGGAAGACTTGTTTTGAGGCCTCACATATGACCTATCCTGAAGAATATTCCATGTGTGCTTTAGAAAAATGTGTATTCTGCTGCTATTGGATAAAAGGTTTCATATATGTCTTTTAAGTTCATTTGACCTAAAGTATAGTTCAAGTCCATTGTTTCCTTATTGATTTCTGTGATCTGTCCCTTATTGAAAATGGGGTATTGACATTCCCTGTTATTATTGCATTATAGTCTGTCTCTCTCTTCATGTTTATTAATATTTACTATATATATTTAGGTGTTCCAAAGTTGGAGTGCATATATATTTACAATTTTTATATTCTTTTGATGAATTGATTCCTTTATCACTACATAATATCATTCTTTTTTATTATAAAGCAAGCTTCACAGCTCTCCCATGGAGCATACTGAATGGTGACATTCTTTACAATGTCAAGGGAAAATGCAGCAGGATAGAAGTCCAAGTCAATATCCAAAATGAAATTGTTTTCAAAGACACAAGCAGTCTTGGTGGAATCAATGACAGCCCAAGCACTTTTGCTATGACTATTTTCATAATCAGGACAGGGAATGCAATAATTTGGAAATCTGAGTGATGCCAAACCAAGTTACTGTCAGGTGGTGGGTGAAAGAAGTATAGAGGATTCATTCCACACTCATGCTCAGATGACAGAGAATGAAGAATATAATGATAGTGGTGGAGATGGAGGCAGTGAAGAGGACTTTTCTACAAACACCAAAGCTGTGAACAGAAAGATTATATGGTCATCAAACTTTCATACATCAGCTTAGCCTAGCCCAAGATCATCCAGAGTGGTCTGGAGAGTGATGATATGCAGTGAGATGATGTGCCAGACATCACTTCAGATGACTATGACTTCCCTCGCTATCACATTGCAGCTTTCCCCTTGACCTCTAGAGCCCAAGGGTGCACTGGGCCCAGGTGTCCATATGAACTTCTCTGCCCCAGCCGAGGGGCAGTCTATCTTAAAGACAAAAGATGCAGAAGCCAGAATTTGAAATTGAATAAATGTTCTGAGAAGCACAATTGTTGTGACTGCATCTTTTAGATTTTTTTTTTTTTTTTTTTTTTTTTTTTTTTGGTGAGATGAGTGAAAATTTATGTATTTTATTTCAAAGATTCTTTGGTTATAGGTTTCCCTCAGAGAAATTCTGAGATATTTGCAATTTCTTACTAGATAAAACATCAAAATTTTGCCCTGATTCTCTCTCCTTTCTCCCACTCCTTTTTTTTTTTTTTTTTTTTTTTTTTTTTTTTTTTTTTTTTAGTTTTAATTTATTGGTTAAACTAATGGTAGCAATCTTTGAGGTATGTCAAAGAGTGTACATATGTATGTGTGTATATTATGTATGTGGTAACATATTACCGAAGGAAACATCTTAATAAAGATTTCTGTCATATTTTCAAAAACGCTCAGGCTTCAGATTCTGGGGCAAGATGCTGTAAGAAAATTACTTGGCAGCTGTGCACATTAATTGGAGCTCCAGTGGGGATATCATTCATTGCTACCATTGCTATTCCTGAAATGGTCATCAGAATTCCTGTTTATGTTGACAGGAAGATTCACTGTGTGGATAAAGGAAAGCAAACCTCCAACACAGGAGAAATTTGGCTATCCCAGGAAGAATGACTTTGTCAGTGATTGCATCCTCAGTTATTACTGCAGTTAGAATTGCTTTTGGCATCCCAATTATGCTGGCATATATCAATGTGACTGGCTAATATGTCTCTCTCGTGGAGGCTGCTGTGGTGTTAGTACAGTTGACCAAAAGGGAAGAAAAATTGAATCAAATGAAGATTATTGTCCAATCACAACGGCAGATGCCTGGCAAGCCCTCAAAAGTCCAAGCATTGGGGAAAGCAGCAATGAAGGCCTGACTAGTGTATTCAGCACCAGTGGAAGCCCTACAGATGGACCCTGGGTTAGTCATGTCCCTTACAGTAAATCAGCTCATATTCTTATGTATGTGGTCTATTTTTGCTGCTTAAGCTCATCAGATTAATATACCACTTTCAACTTCTACTCCTAAACAGAAATTGCTTCTTAAAGTACTGTTCTACTTTAGTGATGTACAGTTATCTAACCAAGACAAGACATTCAAACAAAACATGCCTTAAAAAATTTAATAATTTTCAATTATTTTAAAAGAAATGCAACATTGTGTCTTTAGACTTTCTTAACTTGTGCTTCATGACAGTGTAACATTATAAAATTTGTTGAAAAAGTAAGGAAACCACTCCTCTACTCCCTTTGTTGCTGAAGAAAAGCACTTCTTTCAAAATTAGAGGCTTGCATTGAAGAATAAAAATAGTAAGAAAAAAATATATTTGCAATAAAAAAACAAAAATCACTGCAGTGAAGAAATTATTGTGCATGAATATTGCTCTCAAGGGGATTCATCTACCCTAATCAGGCTTTTCCAGCTCTCACTTGTCAGAACTATCCTGCTTTCAGACTATATAAATACCCAAACAGATTTACCCACTTTGTTTTCTTCTCTATTTACTCTCTCCTTTATTTTTGACTCTTCGTTTTCTCTTCCTTTTGTTCATTTTATCTATTAATCAATATTTGTTCCTTTTGCTTTTTTGAAAGAGTGCTGTGTAGCTTCAAATTCACAGAAACTTAACTAATCCAAACCATGACTTGATAGTAACTTTGTGAGCTTAGACAAGTTGCTTACTTTAATAGGTCTAATTTTCATCCTCTTTAAAAGTACAGATAATAATATGTACTTCGCAAGTTTGCTGTAAAAGGTATAAGAGATAATGGATGAAAACATGTGGCACGATGCCCTGTACAAAGTTGATGTTTAATAAATATTAATTTAGGCTCTCTGGTAAGCAAAATAATGTCTGCCCTCAAGATGTTCTCAAATGTGTACTACACATTCTTGTAGTCCTGGAATGTGTGAATATGTTGCCTTACATAGCAAAAAATGATCTCGCAAAGTGATTAAGTTAAGAAGTTTGAGATGAGATATTAGAATATTTCACTGGACTAATGTAATCACAAGGGTCCTTAAAAATGGAGAACGCTTCTGGTTGAAGAGTGAGAGTTAATACAGGAAGTCAGCAGAGATGAAGCATAAGAAGAATTCTATACACCATTGCAGACTTTGAAGATGAAGGCGTCCATTATTCAAGGAATGTGGGTGGCCTGTATAAGTTGAGAGCAACCCCTGGCTGGCAGCTGGCAAGGTACACAGCCTTGCTAATATTTTGATGTTAGGCTGGTGAGACTGTGTAGTTTTAAGCTGCTAAGTTTATGGTAATTTACTTGAGCAGTCAAAATAAATTAATATTTTTTTCTCTTTTTGTACCTCTTTCTTTTTCTTCTTCTTTTATCTTGGTGGTAATTTTATATATATTTTACTTTGTAGAGACTCACCAAGATATGGTTAAGTTTGAAAAATATAAACAACTACTCGTATTAGTATTAAAGGTTTTATTAACATTTGTGACTTTGAGTAATCAAATATAAGAAGTAAATTTTAGAGAAATTTTTAAGCCTTTATAATTTTTAGATCTTTCATCAGTTAAACATCATTGCATAACAACTACTTCTACACTCAATAGCCAAAATTAATTTATTTAACTCACCTTTCTGTAGATCATGATTTTCAAATGGACTTAACAGGTGATCCTTTTGGCTTTTTCATGACTCTGTTGTCAGCTGTGGTTCAGCTAGGTATCTGTTCCCATAGAAGTCTGCAGGATGTCGGCTCTGCTATATTGAATTTCCTTTATATAATCAATCCCCCTCCAGCAGGCTAGCCTGGGCTTCTCCTCAAGGTGTCAGAGTTTCAAGATAGAGGAAACAAGGAAAGACTGTTAAGTTCTAGGTTTAGAATTTACCCAAGTTCCTTCTATTGCATTCTGTTCCACAAATAAGTCACAAAGTCAGTTGATATGCAAGGCTCGGGGAAATAGACTATATTCCTTGACAGGGAAAACTGCAAAGTCAAATTTCAAAAGACATGGATAGAGGAATGTATGAGAAACTTTTGCTATCAGTCTACCATATGCAAATATAATGAATTTTGTTATTACTTTATTAATAAGAACATATTAATTCCTTAATGTGACAGAACAAATAGATATGCCTTATTTATTACTGGTGAAAAGTATATTTTATCTATATGTGGCTGATATTTGCAGTAATCCTAGCAAATATTTGAAATAAATGATGATCTACTGCATATAAGATCAAATTCTTTATTATAATTTGTTTATTCAAATTCATATATTTTGTAGTTAAAGTTTCTATGTAAATGTTATCAAATATCTGTGAGGATTTTAAACAATTGTATTTTGTAAGATGATAGAAGTTTATTGTTATTTTTGTTATCCAAGGGAAATTTTAATTCTAGAAAACTAATTTTAGGAGAATCAGTAATTAAACACTCTTAATATGTAACCCTATATTATTCTGTAATTTAAACAAATAGACTATTTAACTATTAAGACAGAACTTCAATATAATTACCTTTTAAACATATTCACATAGAAATGTCAAATATATACAAAAATGGGATACTATTCTAGACATCAACATATTTATTCTTGATCTTAAACAATTATCAGTTCCTGGTCAATTTTATTTCTCATATAATGAACACCCTTTTATTTTGAAGCAAATTCCAGACATTAATATCAAATAACCACCATCGGAAGTTCTGGACAAACAATTAAAAAAACAAAAAAGTGAAACTGACCAGATTTAACATGCCAAAAGGTTGAAAATCAAACTACAATGTAAGATTCCATCCATATTTTCCGTGGACTTTGAGTAGCATGTTTATGAAGTAGATCTAAATATCACCTCAAGGGCTCCAAAAAAGAAAGTGCCATTGGAATAGCAGCTCACAAAAGTGAGCGAAGACGTTTGGTCTAAACTTGAACAGGATAATTGCCTGCTAAAATAGGACATTTAAATAAGATCCAGAGTCCCCTAATATAACATCTCAAATGTCCATACAACAATTTAAAAACGTTTATTTTACTTAGAACCAGAGCATTCGTAACTTGAATGAGAAACGAATCAACAAATACAATGATAATTTACTTTGGGTGTTAAATGGACTGAATTAAAGCTTCCCCAAATATCTGGCAAAGCATTAGCTATTCTAAATGCTTCAGGAGGCAGTGAGCACATCCATCTTCTGCTGAAAAGGGAACTCAGAAAGTCTGGTTGAATGATCAGGGACTTGGAAGAAATACGAATGGAAAACGGGTGACAAAGAAATTTTCGGAAAAGGTAGACCTTTCCGAGTGGGCAAGGAACTTAAAGGTAATTATGTCCTATGTAAATGCTCACCAAAAGGTGACCTCAACAGAGGAAGAATTGAATAATCAAGTTGATAGAATGACCTATTTTGTGAAATCCAATCATCCTTTTTCTTTAACCAACTGCCATTGTCCAACGGGCTTGTGAACAAAGTCGGCATGTTAGCTGAGATGGAGGTTATGCCTGGGCCCAACAATATAGAATTACAATCATCAGGACTGACCTGTCTGTGGTCATCACCTAGTGTCCAATCTATCTGCAGCAGACACCAACACTGAGACCCCAGTGTGGCACCATTGCTCCGAGTATTAAGCCAGCTACCTGGTGGCAGGTTGATTACATTGGACAACTTTCATCATGGAAAAGACAATGATTTGTCCTTACTGGAATACACGCTTAATTTGGATAAAAATTTGCCTTCCCTTACAGCACCAGCTAGGTGGCAATACTTTGCAGGTCTGGGCAAGCTCTTCTAGAAGACTTTACGTGTTCTGAATAAAAGTTCACTAAATGGTACTATTTCCCCCAATTGCCAGAATTCACAGGTTCAGGAATCAAGCAGTGGAAATAGAATGGCACCACCATCATTCCCCTAGTGACCCGCTAGAAAACTAATTGCTTACTATTTCTGCGACTTTATGCTCTGCTAGCATAGAGGTCTTTGTTCCAGAGGAAGGAATGCCTCCACCAGGGGATACAACAGTAATTCTATCAAACTGGAAGTTAAAACTGCCACCTGGCCACTTTGGGCTCCTCATGCATCTAAACCAACAGGTTTACAAGGGAGTAATGGTGTTGGCTGGAGTGATTTATTCAAACTACAAAGAATAAGATTGGACTACTACTCCAGAGGAGAAGTAAGGGAGAATATGTTTGGAAAACAGTAGATCCCTTAAGACACCTCTTAGTATTATCATGTCCTGTGACTAAGGTCAATGGGAAATTACAACAACCCAATTCAAGCAGGACTACAAATGGCTTAGACCCTTCAAAAATAAAGGTTTGAGCTGAGCTTGGTGACTAATGTCTGTAATCCCAGCACATTGGAAAGGCAAGGCACAAGATCGTTTGAGGTCAGGAATTTGAGACTATCCTGGGTAACCTAGCAATACCCCATTTCTACAAAAATAAAAATTAAAAAAAAATTAACCAAGCATGTTTCTGTGTGTCTGTAGTCCCAGCTATTCAAGAGACTGAGGCAGGAAGACCACTTGAACCCAAAAGTTTAATGCCGCAGTGAGCTATGATCTCACCACTGCACTCTAGCTTGGATGACAGAGTGAGACAAAGAAAGAAAGAAAGAAAGAGGAAGGAAGGAAGGAAGGAAGGAAGGAAGGAAGGAAGGAAGGAAGGAAGGAAGGAAGGAAAGAAAGAAAAGAAAGAAAGAAAGAAAGAAAGAAAGAAAAAGAAAGAAAGAAAGAAAAAGAAAGAAAGAAAGAAAGAAAGAAAGAAAGAAAGAAAGAGAAAGAAAAGAAAGAGAGGAAAGGAAGAAAGAGAAAAAATCGAGAAAGAAAAATAGAAAGAAAGTGAGTAAAGGTTCGGGTCAGTTCTCCAGAAGGTAAAGAGAAAGGAAGGAAACAAGGAAGGAAGGAAGAAGGAAGGAAGGAAGGAAGGAAGGAAGGAAGGAAGGAAGGAGAGAAAAAATAGAGAAAGAAAAATAGAGAAAGAAAAAAGAGAAAAAATAGAAAGAAAGTAAGTAAAGGTTTGAGTCAGTTCATCAGAAGGTAAAGAGAAAGAAGGAAGGGAGGGAGGGAGGGAGGAAGGAAGGAAAGAAGGAGGGAAGGAAGGAAGGAGAAAAAAGAGAAAGAAAAGTAGAGAACGAGAAAAATAGAAAGTCTAAGTAAAGGTTTGGGTCAGTTCACAAGAAGGTAATGAGAAAGAAAGAAGAAATGAAAGAAAGAAGGAAAGAAGGAGAGAAGGAAGGAAAGAAGGAAAGAAAGAGAAAGAGAGAAAGAGAAAGAAAGAAAGAAGAGAAAGCAAGAAGAAAGACAAGAAAGAAAGAGAAAGAAAGAAAGAAAGAAAGAAAGAAAGAAAGAAAGAAAGAAAGAGAGAGAGAAAGAGGAAAGGAAAGGAAGAAAGAGAAAAAAATAGAGAAAGAAAAAAAGAGAAAAACAGAAAGAAAGTAAGTAAAGGCTCGGATCAGTTCTCCAGAAGGTAAAGAGGAAGGAAGGAAGGAAGGAAGGAAGGAAGGAAGGAAGGAAGGAAGGAAGGAAGGAAGGAAGGAAGGAGGGAGGGAGGGAGGGAGGGAGGGAAGGAAGGAAGGAAGGAAGGAAGGAAGGAAGGAAGGAAGGAAGGAAGGAGGGAGGGAGGGAGGGAGGGAAGGAAGGAAGGAAGGAAGGAAGGAAGGAAGGAAGGAAGGAGAGAAAAAAGAGAAAGAAAAATAGAGAAAGAAAAAAAGAGATAAATAGAAAGAAAGTAAGTAAAGCTTTGGGTCAGTTCGCCAGAAGGTAAAGAGAAAGAAAGAAGGAAGGGAGGGAGGGAGGGAGGGAGGGAGGAAGGAAGGAAGGAAGGAAGGAAGGAAGGAAGGAAGGAAGGAAGGAAGGAAGGAGAGAGAAAAAAACAGAGAAAGAAAAATAGAGAAAGAGAAAAATAGAAAGAAAGTAAGTAAAGGTTTGGGTCAGTTCACAAGAAGGTAATGAGAAAGAAAGAAGAAATGAAAGAAAGAAGAAGAGAAGGAAAGAAAGAAGGAAAAGAAAGAAAGAAATGGAAGGAAGGAGGGAAGGAAGGAAGGAAGGAAGCAAGCAAGGAAGGAAGGAAGGAAGCAAGGAAGGAAGGAAGGAAAGAAGGGAGGAAAAAAGAAAGTAAGTAAAGCTTTGGGTCAGTTCGCCAGAAGGTAAAGAATCGTGACTAACTAAGGTGTTTGCTGAAAAGAGACAGAATACATAATGGATATTAGAAGGTAGTTAAAAATACCAGCAATGACCGTGTGACCATTTATAGGAACAAGTGCCATGAGTATTTTCTTCCTATTTTGTTAGGAATATGTATGTTTGTACATATACATAAATTAAGAAAATATCCTTCATTTTTTTTCTTTATTATTCCTTGCATTGGTGCATAGAGATATGTTGAGTTCTACCAATATTTAAATATTTCTAATTTTATGTCATGGTATTTAAGTTATGGAATTTCTGGAGAAGAATAATCATCACTCAAGAACATTATTTCCACTTCTGGGAAATAAATTAATGCATTTTTGTTGTACTCAATATAGTTTCATCATGCTAGGTGAAATTACAACCTTGCTATTGCCTTTATTTCAAGATTAAGGATGGTTTAAAGAGATGCATATGGTGCCAAGTTGACAAGGGGTGAACTTGCGATGATTTATTTTGGGTGTCAACTTGGCTGGATTAAGGGATATTCACATAGCTAACAAAGCATCACTTATTCTCAGTGCTTCGGTAGGCACCGAGCCCATCTCATTTCTGTTGAAAGAGAATCCAGGTGGTTTGGCATTTAGTTAGAGTAGTTGTGCTGTCCCAGTTGGGTTCGTGAGAGTATTTCTGATGGAGACTGGACTTTGATTGGGTGGACTGAGTGGGAAGAATTGCCCACAATGTGAGTGGGCATCATCCAATCAGCTGAGTCCCAGAAGTAACAAAGAGATAAATTGGAACTCTTTCTTCCTGAGCTTGGGTGTTTTTCTTCTCAAGTTCTTGGACATCAGAACTTCAGGTTCTCCAGCCTTTGGACTCTGGGATTTGTACCAGCAACCTCCCAAACTATCAGCCTCAGAGAGCTGCAACATCAGCTTCCTTGGTTCTAAGGTCTTTGGATTTGAACTGGACCACACTAAAAATTCTTTGGTTCTCCAGCTTGCAGATGGCTTATTGTGGGAATTATCAGCCTTCATAATCAAGTGAGCCAATTCCTCTAATAAATTCCTTCTCATGTATATCTCTTTACAATAATACCTACATATCCTTAGGTTCCACAGCTGTAGATACAGAAGGCTTACTCTTCTCTGCCATTTAATATAAGGGACTTGGGCATCTTTGGATTTTAGAACCAATGCCCTGCAGATAGTGATGGACAACTGTATATATGTTCAGTGGGATCTGTCTCTCTGGAAAACCCTGACTAAAACACATATCAACCTTGTTATGACGCAGATGGTGAAATTACCTGAAAAGGATTTTAATGCAGCCATCAAAACATACTTCAACAAGCAATATCAAATTCACTTAAAGCAAATGAAAATATTTTAACAATTCGAAAAAGAAATGAGTTATAATTATAAAAACAACAAAGTGGAAATTATAGAACAAAAAAAATGCAGTAATATCAAAAGCAACAACTGACTGGATTGGCTTAATAGTAGAGTGGAGCTAACAGAAGATAGAATCAGTGAATTTGGACCGGGTATGTTGGCTCACGCCTGTAATCCCAATAGTTTGGGAGGCCAAGGCAGGTGGATAATTTGAGCCCAGGAGTTTGAGACCAGCCTGGGCAAGATGGCAAAACACCATCTCCACAAACAATGCAAAAAATTAGCCAGGCATGGTGGCATGCACCTATAGTCCCAGCTACCTAGAAGACTGAGGTAGTGGAATTACTTGAACCTGCCTGGGAAGTTGAGGCTACAGTAAGTTGTGATTGTGCCATGCACTCCAGCTTGGGCAACAAAGTATGACAGAGTCTTACTCAACAGGCTAAGAAAAAATAAAATTCTGTCTCAAAAAAGTCAGTGAATTTTCAGACAATATAATTGGCATAATCAATATAATTTACCTTATCTAAACAACAGAGATGAACTAGACTGGGGGAAAAATAGAGCCTCAGGGATCTATGTTACAGTAGCAAATGATCTAACATGCATATATTCTGAATCCTAGAAGAATTTACTGGAAAATTCTACTGAAATTTAAATAAGAACCAATGTGAATTCTGCATGATATGTTCCAGGACATAAAAAATAAGAAAACATTTCTAACTCATTTTATGAGGTCAGTATGCCCTAATATAAAAATCAGACACATTCTTAAAGAGAAAAACTACATACCTATATCTCTCATAAGCTTTGGCAAAAAAAAAAAAAAAAAAAATCTTCAACATAATATGAGCGTGTAGGATCCAGCATTATCGAAAAAGAAATATACCTCACAATAAAGTGGAGATTGGGAGTTGCAAGGTTGGTTTAATATTCAGTAATCAATCAGTATAATTAATGATATCAACAGACTAAACAAAACCTATAGTTGGCAGCATATTTAATGGTGAAAAACTCTATCTTTTCTTACACTAAAAACAAGCAAGGATGTCTGCTATTGCCACTCATATGAAACATAGTACTGAAGGTTTAGCCTGCATAATAAGGCAAGAGAAGAAAAGAAAAAATAATGAAGATGATATAGGAAGAAATAAAAGTATCTCTATTTAAAGATATGACTATTTATTGAGAATATTCTAAAGAGTCCTTTAAACATGTGTCCTACTAACATTAACAAGTGTGTCCAAAAATATTGCAGGACATAAGACTAACCCACACAAATCAGTCATATTTTTAAATACTATCAATTGAAAACATGTAAAGTGGAGTTAAAAACATGATAGTTGTAATTATTCCCCTAAAATTAAATCCTTAGGTATAAATCTAATAAAATGTCTACAGTTTCTGCATGATGAACTTTAAAAATGCTAATATAATAAATAAAGGAAACACTAAACAAATGGAAAGACATACCACGTTCATAGATTGGATGAGTTAACATAGCAAAGGTATCAATTCTCCACAAATAAATCAATAGATTTAACACAATTCTGAACAAAATTCAGGCAAGATGTTTTGAATATAAATAGACAATTATAGACAAGCTGATTTTAAAATTTAAGTGAAAAATCAAGCAACAAAATACATATAATTATTTTTAAATGTAGAAGAAAGTAGAAGCAAACACTCTACCTATTATTAAGATACATATATAGTGACAGTAATCCTGACTGTGTGATATCAGTGGGAGTCATAGACACTTGCATAAATGCAATAAAATAGTGAATCTAATAACAGACTCACCAACTGCGTCAACTGATATCTGAGAAAGGCACAAGTTTTTTAGTGGAACAAAGATGGTCTTTTCAATGATAGCGTTGAAAGACATTCATATGCAAAGCAAATAAATGATCATTGACTTGAGACTCACATGCTGTACAAAGATTATCTCAAAATGAGTCATAAACCTAAATGTAAAGCTATAATTTTTTTCAAAAAAGTCACAAGTAGAAAGCTTTAAACTCATGGTTACGCAGAGTTCTTAGCCATAACATCATTAGGGAAGGAAAGCTATCTTTATTTTGCCTGTTGATGGGTTCATGGCTGAGGTCTCTATAGCAAAAGACAGGTTAATCAGAGAAAACATAATGAGGATTCAGTGAAACAGGTAAATTTTTGCATTTTTCTACTTAGGTATGATGAAGAGTGGACAGTTCTAGAAAAATACGATTGGAGTGAAAAAGGATGTGATCTACTAGTAACAAACTTGGGTGGGGGTATTTAACTAGGCTTCTTTGTGATTCTTCTCAGGGTCTTTAGAGATAAAGATGTTCCTTTCCTCCACATACAGGGAGGACAGTTTTCTAATGAGGTTCTTATGATCTGCTTCAGGGAAGAGGGGTGGCAGAAGGTCAGTTACTTTCCTAGGTTGTATGACCTAATTCAGAGAAGAGTGAAGAGAACGTAAGAGTGGTCTTCATGCTTCTACTGTTTTCTCAAACGCCAAAGGTGCCATATTTTGGGGGAGTGTGTCCTGAGTTCTATTAAAACAAATTAATAAAGCACAAAGAAAAATGAAATAAATTGAATTTCTGCAAAAGATCCTGACAATTGAACAACAGAATAAAAAAAAATGATAGAATGGAAGAAAATATTTGTACAACATATATCTGACAAAGAACTTGTATCTAAAATATATGGAGAACTCTCAAAGCTTAATAATAGTAATGTTAGGGTGTCAATTTTAGATCTTTCTTGCTTTCTCCAGTGGGCATTTAGTGCTATAAATTTCCCTCTAAACACTGCTTTAGCTGTGTCCCAGAGATTCTGGTACATTATCTCTTTGTTCTCATTGGTTTCAAAGAACTTATGTATTTCTGCCTTCATTTCGTTATTTACCCAGTAGTCATTCAGGAACAGGTTGTTCAGTTTCCATGTAGTTGTGCAGTTTTGAGATGGAATCTCGCTGTCTCCCAGGTCGGTGTGCAGTGGCATGATCTCAGCTCACTGCAAGCTCTGCCTCCCGGGTTCATGCCATTTTCCTGCCTCAGCCTCCTGAGTAGCTGGGACTACAGGTGCCCACCACCATGCCAGGCTATTTTTTTGTATTTTTAGTAGAGATGAGGTTTCACCATGTTAGGCAGGATGGTCTCGATCTCCTGACCTCGTGATCTGCCCACCTTGGCCTCCCAAAGTGCTGGGATTAGAGGAGTGAGCCACTGTGCCCAGCCTTGAGTGAGTTTCTTAATCCTGAGTTCTAGTTTAATTGCACTGTGGTCTGAGAGACTGTTTGTTATGATTTCCATTATTTTGCATTTGCTGAGGAGTGTTTTACTTCCAATTATGTGGTCAATTTTAGAATAAGTGCAATGTGGTGCTGAGAAGAATGTATATCTGTTTATTTGGGATGGAGTGGTATGTAGATGACTATTAGGTCCACTTGATCCAGAGCTGAGTTCAAGTCCTGAATATCCTTGTTAATTTTCTGTCTTGTTGATCTAATATTGACAGTGGGGTATTAAAGTCTCCGACTATTATTGTGTGGGAGCCTAAGTCTCTTTGTAGGTCTCTAAGAACTTGCTTTATTAATCTGGGTGTTCCTGCATCGGGTGCATATATATTTAGGATAGTTGGATAGTTAGCTCTTCTTGCTGCATTGATCTCTTTACCATTATGTAAGGCCCTTCTTTGTCTTTTTTGATCTTTGTTAGTTTAAAGTCTGTTTTACCAGATACTAGGATTGCAAAACCTGCTTTCTTTTCTTTTTTTTTTTTTTCTTTCCATTTGCTTGGTACATATTCCTCCATCCCTTTATTTTGAGCCTATGTGTGTCTTTGTACATGAGATGGGTCTCCTGAATACAGCACACTGATGGGTCTTGACTCTTTCTCCAGTTTGCCCCTCTGTGTCTTTTAATTGGGGCATTTAGCCTGTTTACATTTAAGGATAATACTGTTAAGTATGAATTTCATCCTGTCATTATGATGCTACCTGGTTATTTTGTCCATTAGTTGATGCAGTTTCTTCATAGTGTTGATGGTCTTTACAATTTGGTATGTTTTTGCAGTGGCTGGTACTGGTTTTCCCTTTCCATATTTAGTGCTTCCTTCCGGAGGTCTTGTAAAGTAGGCCTGGTGATGATAAAAATCTCTCAGCATTTGCTTGTCTATAAAGGATTTTATTTCTCCATCGCTTATGAAACTAACTTTGGTGGACATGAAATTCTGGGTTGAAAATTCTTTTCTTTAAGAATGTGGAATATTGGCCCCCACTCTCTTCTGGCTTGTAGGGTTTCTGTAGAGAGATCCACTGTTAGTCTGATGGGCTTCCCTTTGTGGGTAACCTGGCCTTTCTCTCTGACTGCCCCTAACATGTTTTTCCTTCATTTCAACCTTGGTGAATCTGACTATTATGTGTCTTGGGGTTCCTCTTCTCTAGGAGTATCTTTGTGGTGTTCTCTGTATTTCCTGAATTTGAATGTTGGCTTGTCTTACTGGGTTGGGGAAGTTCTCCTGTATAATATCCTGAAGAGTGTTTTGAACTTGGTTCCATTCCCTCTGTCACTTTCAGGTATACCAATCAATTGGAGGTTTAGTCTTTTTACATAGTCTCATATTTCTTGGAGGCTTTGTTCATTCCCTTTCATTCTTTTTTTCTCTAATCTTGTCTTCATGCTTTATTTTATTAAGTTGACTTTCAATCTGTGATATCCTTTCTTCCTCTTGATTGATTCAGCTATTGACACTTGTGTACGCTTCACAAAGTTCTCGTGCTGTGTTTTTCAGGTCCATCAGGTCATTTATGTTCTTCTCTAAACTGGTAATTCTAGTTAGCAATTCCTCTAACCATTTTTCAAGGTCTTAGCTTCCTTGCATTGCATTATAACATGCTCTTTAGCTCAGAGGAGTTTGTAATTACCCACCTTCTGAAGCCTACTTCTGTCAATTCATCAAACTCATTCTCCATCCAATTTTGTTCCCTTGCTGATGAGGAGTTGTGATCTTTTGTAGGAGAAGAGGTGTTCTGGTTCGGAGAATTTTCAACCTCTTTGCACTGATTTTTCCTCATCTTCATGGATATATCTACCTTTGGTCTTTGATGTTGGTGACCTTCAGATGGTGTTTCTGTGTGGACATCCTTTTTGTTGATGTTGATGCTATTCCTTTCTGTTTGTTAGTTTTCCTTCTAACAGTCAGTCCTCTCTGCTGCAGGTCTGCTGGAGCTTTCTGGAGGTCCACTCTAGACCCTATTTGTCTGGGTATCACCAGGGGAGGCTGCAGAACAGCAAAGATTGCTGCCTGTTCCTTCTTCTGGAAGCTTCGTCCCAGAGGGGTACCTGCCAGATGCTAGCCAGAGCTCTCATTCTATCCCTTTGCAGAGATTGAGCAATGTGCTGAGAGATCTGCTGCTCTCTCACAAGGTGGCAGGCAGGAAGATTAAAGTCTGCTGAAGCTGCACCCACAGCCACGCCTCCCCCAGGTGCTCTCTCCCAGGGAGATAGAAGTTTTACCTATAAGCCCCTGACTGGGGTGATGCCTTTCTTTCAGAGATGCCCTGCCCAGAGAGGAGGCATCTAGAGAGGCAGTCTGGTTACAGAGGCTTTGCGAGCTGTGGTGGGCTCCAGCCAGTTCAAACTTACTGTGTTTTCCCTTCCCACTGTAAGGGGAAAACTGACTACTCAAGCCTCAGTAATGATGAACGCCCCTCCACCCACCAAGCTCGAGTGTTCCAGGTCAACTTCAGAATGCTGTGCTGGCAGCAATAATTTCAAGCTGGTGGATCTTAGCTTGCTGTGCTCCATGGGAGTGGGATCCACTGAGCTAGACCACTGGGGTCCCTGGCTTCAGCTCCTTTTCCAGGGTAGTGAACGGTTCTGTATTGCTGGTGTTCCAGGTGCCACTGGGGTATACTGAAGGAGATAGAGGCATGAAAAACCCTTCAAAAAAATCAATGAATCCAGGAGTTGTTTTTTTGAAAAAATTAACAAAATAGACTGCTAATCAGACTAACAAATAAGAAAAGGGAGAAGAATCAAAAGACAGAAATGATAATTAAAAAATGATAAAGGGGATATCACCACTGATCCCACAGGAATACAAACTACCATCAGAGAACACTATAAACACCTCTATGCAAATAAACTAGAAAATCTAGAAGAAATGGATAAATTCCTGGACACATACACCCTCCCAAGACTAAACCAGGAAGAAGTTGAATCTCTCAATAGACCAATAACAAGTTCTGAACTTGAGACAGTAATTAGTAGCCTACCAGCCAAGAAAAGCTCAGGACTGGATTTATTCACAGCCGAATTCTATCAGAGCTACAAGGGGGAGCTGGCACCATTCCTTCTGAAAGTATTCAAAACAATAGAAAAAGAAGGAATCCTTCCTAACTCATTTTATGAGGTCAGCATCATCCTGGTACCAAAACCTGGCAGAGACACAATAAAAAAAAAAAAAAAAAATTCAGGCCGATATTTCTAATGAACATCGATGTGAAAATCCTCAATAAAATACTGGCAAACTGAATCCAACAGCACATCAAAAAGCTTGTCCACCACAATCAAGTTGGCTTCATCCCTGGGATGCAAGGCTGTTTCAACATATGCCAATCAACAAACGTAATCCATCACATAAACAGAAACAATGACAAAAACCACATGATTATCTCAATAGATACAGAAAAGGCCTTTGATAAAATTCAACACTCCTTCATGCTAAAAATTCAATAAACTAGGTATTGATGGAACGTATCTCAAAATAATAAGAGCTATTTATGACAAAATCAAGGCCAATATCATACTGAATGGACAAAAGCTAAAAGCATTCCCTTTGAAAATCAGCACAAGAAAAGGATGTCCTCTCTCACCACTCCTATTCAACAGAGTATTGGAAGTTCTGGCCAGAGCAATCAGGCAATAAGAAAGAAATAAAGGGTATTCAAATGGTAAGAGAGGAAGTAAAATTGTTTCTGTTTGCAGATAACATGATTGTGTATTTAGAAAACCCCATTGTCTCAGCCCAAATTCTCCTTAAGCTGATAAGCAACTTCAGCAAAGTCTCAGGATACAAAATCACTGTGCAAAAATCACAAACATTCCTATATGCCAATCATAGACAGAGAACCAAATCATGAGTGAACTTCCACTCACAATTGTAACAAAGAGAATAAAATACCTAGGAATACAACTTACAAGGGATGTGAAGGACCTCTTGAAGGAGAACTACAAACCACTGCTGACTGAAATGAGAGAGGACACAAACAAATAGAAAAACATTCCATGCTCATGGATAGGAAGAATAATATTGTGAAAATGCCCATAATACCCAAAGTAATTTATAGATTCAATGCTATATCCATCAAGCTACCATTGACTTTCTTCACAGAATTAGATAAAAACTACTTTAAATTTCATATGGAACCAGAAACAGCCTGTATAGCCAGGACAATCCTAAGAAAAAGAACAAAGCTGGAGGCATCATGCTACCTGACTTCAAACTATACTACAAAGCTACAGCAACCAAAACAGCATTGTACCGGTACCAAAACAGATATATAGACCAATGGAAAAGAACAGAGACCTCAGAAATAACACCACACATATACAACCATCTAATCTTTGACAAACCACACGAAAACAAGCAATGGAGAAAGGATTCCCTATTTAATAAATGATGTTGGGAAAACTGGCTAGCCATACGCAGAAAACTGGAACTGGACTCCCTCCTTACACCTTATACAAAAATTAACTCAAGATGGAGTAAAGACTTAAATGTCAGACCAAAAACCATAAAAACACTAGAAGAAAACCTATGCTATACCATTCAAGACATAGGCATGGGCATAGACTTTACCACTAAAACACCAAAAGCAATGGCAACAAAAGCCAAAGTTAACAAATGGGATCTAATTAAACTAAAGAGCTTCTGCACAGCAAAATAAACTTTCATCAGAATGAACAGGCAACCTACAGAATGGGAGAAAAGGTTTGCAATCTATTCATCTGACAAAGTGCTAATATCTGGAATCTACAAAGAACTTAAACAAATTTACAAGAAAAAATCTACCCCATCAAAAAGTGGGCCAATGATATGAACAGACAATTCTCAAAAGGAGACATTTATGGAGCCAACAAACATATGAAAAAAAGCTCATCATCACTGGTCATTAGAGAAATGCAAATCAAAACCACAATGAGATACCATCTCACACCAGTTAGAATGGTAATCATTATAAGGTCAGGAAACAACAGATGCTGGAGAGGATGTGGACAAATAGAAATCTTTTTATACTGTTGGTGGGAGTGTAAATTAGTTCAACCATTGTGGAAGACAGTGTGGTGATTCCTCAAGGATCTATAACCAGAAATACCATTTGACCCAGCAATCCCATTACTGGGTATATACCTAAAGGATCATAAATCATTCTACTATAAAGACACATGCACACATATGTTTATGGCACCACTGTTCACAATAGCAAAGATTGGAACCAGCCCAAATGACAATCAATGATAGACTGGATTAAAAAAATGTGGCACATATACAACATGGAATACTATACAGCCATAAAAAAGGTTGAGCTCATGTCCTTTGAGGGGACATGGATGAAGCTGGAAACCATCAGTCTCAGCAAACTAACATAGGAACAGAAACCAAACACTGGATATTCTCACTCATAATTGGGAGTTGAGCATTGAGAACACATGGGTACAGGTAGGGGAACATCACACACTGGGGCCTGTCTAGGGGTGGGGGGCTAGGGGAAGGACAGCATTAGGAGAAATACCTAATGTAGATGATGGGTTGATGTGTGCAGCAAACCACCATGGCACGTGTATATCTATGTAACAAACCTGCATGTTTTTCACATGTATCCCAGAACTTAAAGTATAATAATTTAAAAAACTTAAAAACAAAACAATTAGAAAACGGGCAAAAAACATAAAGACATTTCACCCAAGAGAATATACATACGTCACATTGATTATGTGTAAAGATGTTCAAAACCATTAGTCATCGGGGAAATGGAAATTAAAACTACATTGAGCTATCACTATGCACCTATTAGAATGCCGAAAATAAAATACAATGACAATCTCAAATGTGTGTGAGGGTGCAGACAAACTGGATCTTTTATACATTGCTGGTGGGAATGTATAATGTTACTCACAGTCTGTTTGAAAACATCTTTACAGTTACCTTTAAAGCTAAATGTGCAACTTCCATATGACCGAACAACTACACTCTTGGCAATTTTTCACAAATAAATTAAAATTTATATTTACACAAAAACCTACATGGGAATATTTACAGCATCTTTATTCATAAAAATCACAAGTAGCAAAAGAACCCATATTTCATTCAATGGGTAAATAATTAAATAAATTGTGGTGCATCCATACCATGAAATAATACCCAGCAATACAAAGAAATGAACTTTTACATACACAACTTGAATGAATCTTTAGGGAATTATGCTGAGGGAATACCTTAATCCAAAAGGCTTACATATGGCATTAATTAATATATATAGATACTTTAAATTATAAAATCATAAAGGTAGATTTTTCATTGCCTAATATTAAAAACAGGGGAAGAAGGGAGGTGGCTATTATTATAAAAGGGTAGGCTGAGTATGGTGTCTCACACCTATAATCCCAGCACTTTTGGAGATTGAGATGGAAGGATTTCTTGGGCCCAGAGGTTGGGGCTGCAGTGCGCCATGATAGCACCACTGCACTCCAGCCTGAGAGACAGAGTGAGATCATGACTCTAAATAAATAATTAAATAACTACAAATACAATAAAAGAGCAGTAGCAGGGATCCTTGAGGTGTTGAAACACTTCTTTATCTGGATTGTGGTTGTGGTCACACAAATCTACACATATGCTAAAATTACATGAACTAAATACACACCCATACACACAAATGCATATAAAACCGATGACATCTGAATAAGGCTGGGATTGTACCAATTTCAATTTCCTGGCTTTAATAATTTACTACAGTTATTTAAAATGCTAACATTGAGTGAAACCTAAGGTACGTAGGAACTTTTTCTACTGCTTTAGCAACTTCCTGTGCATCTATAATTATTTCAACACAAAAAGTTAAAAAAAAAGGAAGGAATCTTTAAAAACTTGTAACACAATTCCATTATCACACCTAAAAACTAACAATATTTCCTTATCCTCAATTATCTAGTCAGCATTCAAATTTCCACTGTCCCCAAAATTTCTTTTTTCTTTTTTTTTTTTTTTTTTTTGAAATGGAGTCTCGCTCTGTCACCCAGGCTGGAGTGCAGTGGCGCAATCTCAGCTCACTGCAAGCTCCGCCTCCCGGGTTCACACCATTCTCCTGCCTCAGCCTCCCAACTAGTTGGGACTACAGGTGCCCACCACCATGCTCGGCTATTTTTTTTGTATTTTTAGTAGAGACAGGGTTTCACCGTGTTAGCCAGGATGGTCTCGATCTCCTGACCTCGTGATCTGCTCACCTCAGCCTCCCAAAGTGCTGGGATTATAGGCATGAGCCACCACACCCGGCCAATTTCTCTCTCTCTCACCACACACACACACACACACACACGTGCACACACACACACTTCAGTGAATGTATTTTGAGTAATGATCAAAATATCAAAATAATGTAGTTGCAATGCATATGTCTCTGAAGCCTCTTTTAATCCACAGCTTCTCCATTAATATTTTTTCATGACACTTTGTTAAAAAGTATCGATCACCAGCTTGGGCAACATAGTGAGACACTGTTTCTACAAAAAGTTAAAAAATTATCTGGGTGTGGTGGTGCACACCTATAGTCCCAGCTACTCGGGAAGCTGAAGTGGGAAGATTGCTTGAGTATGGGAGTTCAAGTTTGCAGGGAGCCAAGATTCTGCCACTGCATTCCAGCCTGTTTGACAGAGAAAGACCCCATCTCAAAAAAAAAAAAAAAATATATATATATATATAAAAAATAAATATATACATATAATATATATATATATTATATTTGTGGTAGATTCCCACAGTCTGATTACATCTCTGTGGTGATGTTTATTATGTTCCTCTGTCCTCTAGTTCCTGTAAATGGGTAGTTAGACCCAGAGGCTTGATCAGATTTAAAAATTTCCATTTGGGGTGGGCAGAGGAGGGGAGTGAAAAAATTACCCCACAGATTTTATTGTCATATAAAGGCACTGGTGTCTTGTTAGTTGTTCGTTCGTTCGTTCTTTCTCTTTCTTTCTTTCTTTCTCTTTCTTTCTTTCTTCTTTCTTTTTTTTCTCTCTTTCTCTTTCTTTCTTATTCTTTCCTTTATCTTTCCTTTCTTTCTTTCTCTTTCTTTCCTTTCCTTCCCTCCCTCCCTCCCTCCCTCCCTTCCTTCCTTCCTTTTCTTTCTTCTTTTTGAGACAAGCTCTTGCTCTGTCACTCAAGCTAGAGTGCAGAGGTGTGATCACAGCTCACTGCAGCCTCAACCTCCTGGGCTCAAGCAATCCTCCCACCTCAGCCTCCCCAGTAGCTGGGATGACATGCACGTGCCACTACTCCTGGCTAATTTTTAATTTTTTGTATAGACAAGATCTCACTATGCTGCCCAAGCTAGTCTTGAACTCCTGGGCTCAAGAGATCCTCCTGCCTTAGCCTCCCAAAGTGCTGAAATTATAGGCATGAGCCATTGTGACCAGCCTGATTAGTTGCCTTTCTTTCTATGATATTAGCACACATTGGCCCATGACTAAATCTATTAATTCACCAGGAGATGCAAACTCAATTTGATCTTAAGATTTGTGATTAACAACAATCCATGCATTCTATAAAGATATTTGCTTATACAAACTCAATATTTGTGCCAAAATATATCCCTTGCATGCCTAATTATCTTTTAGATAATCACATGAGTACAATAACTGTGTGCCTAATTGTCAATTACCTAATTATCTACAATAAGCTCTTTTAATGTGGAGAATTGTGAGTGGAAAATTAGAAGTCAACACCTAAAAAGTTTGGCAATATTTCTAATCATCATAATTAGCAATTAACAACACACATTGAAAACATCCAGAATTTTTCTGTGTCCTTTCAGGGCTCTACTTTGTTAGTGAGATACTTTACATGTAATATAAAAGGGAGGGATGGAAATATAATATAGTGGTATTGATAGGTGACAAAGTGCTAGCAGCCCTCACTCTCAGCACCTCCTCAGCCTCAGCATCCACTCTGGTGGCGCTTTCAGCCTGCCACGGCACCGTGGGAGCCCCTCTCTGGGAAGACTGGGACCAGAGCCCCCTTCCTCTGCTTGCTGGGAGATGTGGAGAGAGAGGCGTGGGCAGGAACTGGGGCTGTGCACTACACTGGCGGGGCTGTGCATTGTGCTGGCAGGCCACTGTGAGTTCCAGTGGGCATGGGCTCCAGCTTGGCGGGCCCGCGCATGGAGCGGCCAGCCAGCAGGCACTGTCAGTCCAGGGCAGTGAGGGGCTTAGCACCTGGGCCAGCAGCTGCAGAGGTTGTGGCAGGTCCCCCAGCAGTACCGGCCAGCCTGGGCCACACTCAAATTCTCACCGGGCCCTAGCTGCCTCCTCGCAGGGCAGGGCTCCGGACCTGCAGCCCACCATGTCTGAGCTCCTCCCCTGCAGTGGGCTCCTGTGGGGCCTGAGCCTCCCCGATGGGCAGCGCCCCCTGCTCCGTGGCGCCCAGGCCCGTGGACAGCCCAAGGGCTGAGGAGTGCAGGCACCCTTCGGGACTGGCAGGCAGCTCTGCCTGCAGCCCGAGGCAGGATCCACTGGGTGAAGCCAGCTGGGCTCCTGAACTGGATGGGGACTTGGAGAACTTTTATATCCAGCAGGAGGATTGTATGTGCACCAATCAGCACTCTGTGTCTCGCTCAGGGTTTGTAAATCTATCAATTGGTACTCTGTATCTAGCTAACCTGGTGGAGACTTGGAGAACTAGCACTCTGTGACTCTGTGTCTAGCTCAAGGATTGTAAATGCACCAATCAGCACTGTGTCTAGCTCAGGGTTTGTGAATACACCAATTGGTACTCTGTATCTAGCTAACTCTGTATCTAGCTAACTAGCACTCTGTGACTCTGTGTCTAGCTCAAGGATTGTAAAGGTACCAATCAGCACTCTGTCAAATTGGACCAATCAGCTCCCTGTAAAATGAACCAATCAACTCTCTGTAAAATGGACCAATCAGCAGGATGTGGGTGGGGCCAGATAAGGGAATGAAAGCAGGCTGCCTGAACCAGCAGTGGCAACCTGCTTGGGTCCCCTTTCACACTGTGGAAACTTTGTTCTTTCACTCTTTGCAATAAATCTTGCTTCTGCATAGCCTTTGGGTCCGCGCCGCGTTTATGAGCTGTAATAGTCACTGCGAAGGTCTGCAGCTTCACTCCTGATGCCAGCGAGACCACGAACCCACCGGGAAAAAGGAACAACTCCAGACGTGCTGCCTTTAAGAGCTGTAACACTAACCACAAAGGTCTGCAGCTTCACTCCTGACAGCGAGACCACAAACCCACCAGAAAGAAGCAGCTCCAGACACATCTGAATGCCTGAAGGAACAAACTCCAAGCACCTCATCTTTAAGAACTGTAACACTCACCGTGAGGGTCTGTGGCTTCATTCTTGAAGTCAGTGAGACCAAAAACCCACCAATTCCGGACACAGTATGTTGGTTAAACTATCACATGAAGGATTCAGTGCCTAGTCTTAGAATTGGAAAAGGCTTTCTTCTGTTGGTTCCTTAGGATGACAGTCACAGTGGAGAAGAATGTAGTACAAAGTTTTATTTAGAGCCATTTTTTTCTTATTTCCTGCAGTTACTTTTTTAGTATTATTATTAAATAAAAAGAAATTTTGTGTTTAAAAAATTCAAAATTTGGTGCATATGACGTTACCAATACTTTGACTGACAAAAGGCAGAAACTGTGTTTAACTGTAGTTTTTTATTAATAACCTGCAGAAGGATAATAAAAGGAAATAGATTCCATATATATAAAATACTTAAACTCAAGAGCAAGACAATGATGAAGCAGCAATTCATAGGGAAAATAATAACACTGCTTTTAAATATTTCAGGTTCCTAAGGATATCAGGAAAAAGCTTTCAAAGTCTGATGAATTCTTCAATATTTTCTCCTGCTGCTCTTCTATTCACATTTTCCATTTAAGTGAATGCAAGGTCATTGTTTTGCCTTAAGCACTCTGTTATTCCTACCCTCGTTGCCTTTTCACTTGGAAATCTCTAGGATTGAAATTCCCTTTATCTTTCCTGGGCTAAGAAAACACCCATTCCGTCTTCAAAATTCAAATAAGGTTCCAAATCCTATGTAAAACCTTCCTGTGCCTCCCCTTTCCCATCACAATTAATTACCTTTCTCATTTCTGTATCTTGAAAATAAGTAAATTATCATATGAATTACAGTGCAATTTATTTATTTGTTGCTTGCCTGGCTTCTTTTTAAGAATGTGAGTATCTGAAGGGCAGCAACTCTTTTTTTTTTAGTCCTGTTTGTATCCACAGTCTGTAGTATAGTGTTAGCACAGAAAGACATTTATTGGAGTCTTGTTTAGCTGATCCAAAGCTGAATGTAGACTAAAAAAGGTAAACAAGTACATGAAATTGATGATATTATGGGCAGGAGTAATGTGAAATTGAAGAAAATGTGTCATATGTAACTTTGAAATTAAATAGAACAGCAGAACAGAGAGAGGTAAATGGTTATAACAGATTTTATTGTGATGGCAAAAATTCTTTAAAAAATATGTAATATTTTGTAAAGATTTTTACTTTTTGCTAAATAGAGTGTTTCATTTTTATAACTTAATAATAGAAGACACATGCCTGATTTTCATGCATTACTCGCGTTCGCTTATTCAGCATGAAGTAAAATTTAAGGATTCTAGCCACCTGTCAAACAGAGCATTAACATTAAATTGACAGTTCTGTTAGATCTGTGTGTACTGTCTGTCAGTACAGACAGGAAGATCTTTAAGGCAAATCTTTAGCTTAAACATGGAGTTTACACATATTCCTCTTTAGATGTAAACTAGAAAAACTGCTGTTAGAGATGAGTGAAAATTGGTAAAGAGGCAATCTCAAGGCATATTAGCTTCCTTATCTCAGACAGTTCCTGTCTCCAGTCGTCTCATAATTATAAAACCAGTGCTAAGTATCTTCATGGAGTTTTGCACTCAGTTGTGTGCATATTTATGCAACTTGAATCTAATTAACAGTTCATCACACCTCATGAGTTGTGCCATTGCAAATGTAGCTCCTAAATGATTAAGGTGTATTTTGTTTCCAAAGTTACACAGTCATTGAAATACTACTACTTAACTACTATCATTTTTTCTTAGTGATTTTCAAATTTCTACCCCTATTGTTTTCAGAAAAATTAATTTGTATTTTAGTGATCAATGATAATTACTAATGAAAAAAAACTCAGAAAAAAAATTACAGTTTAGATTAAATGTAATAAGCTTGAGTTTAGTATTTTCGTGTAGTAGAAAAAAAAATAGTTGATAATAATGATAGAAGAAAAAAGTACATAATAAAATGATACAGTTAGACATGGAACTAATCACTGATAATTCTGGTTCCTGTTTTTACAACTTCATGGAAAGAACCACAAGTCATTTCACTGATTGTATTTAGTAACATTTAATACCTTATGAAGGTCACAGAGCCCAGGAAATAAATGAAAATGAATGATCTTATACAAGAGGCACTGGAAGTTCATACTGAGATCTGTTCAACATTGTAGTCAATAAAATGATCGGTATTATAATTTAGTATAGTACTTTAATTTATTATTTGACCTAAGACTAGAATTAGAATACTGTTTAGAAACCTTAGCTTTTTCCTCTATGAAAGATGAGTTTTAATTTTCCTTTTCTATTGTGTTTTCTTCTTTTCCTTTTAACTGCTGGAGCAGGTAACTAATCTTACAGTAATACTTTGGAAAGAATCCTTATGCAAGGGATAACACCAACAAATTTCAGTGATAAAACAATTTCTAAATCCTAAAAAAAATAGTGACAAAATTGTTTCCTAGTCACAAGAGTAACATGTGAAACTCAACTGACTAATTTGTGACAATTACCACATGCAAAATTAATTGGATTGTATTTCCTAGTACATTTCTGGATACCTAATATGGCCCTTGTATAGGTAAATACAAAATAAGAGGGAGCTTCACATAAATTAGTCAATAAATATCTTTGGAACTGCTAATGATTTTCATGACTTAGTTTACATGCTGAGGACTTAGCTGTCAATGAAATACAGAGCATGAGAGAGACCATGCCATATATACACATGAACAAATAAATAAGAAAAATTTCAGTCAATGATTAATTCAATGAAAAATATCATTTAATAGAATAACAGCATGTCACTATTTTAAATATAGTAGCCATGAAAAGTGATGGCTACTGATTAAATATAGTAGCTGATGATCTACTGATTAAATATAGTAGCCATGGAAAGTGATGGCTAGTTAACTGATTTAAATATGGTATCCATGGAAAGTGTATCTGAGAAGGAGATATTTAATTGAGACTTGAATCATGAAAAAGAAGCAGCCAAGCAAAGATCTAGGATAAGGCTGTTCCAAGAAGGCGTAGTAATAAATTACTTGATATGAGATTAGACTTGGAGTATACAAGAGGCAGAAAAAGCCCAGTGAGGCTGAATATAGTGGTAGGTGGCAAGAATGGAAGGAGGTAAAGCAGGGGCAATAGTCAGTGTGTGTGTGTGTGTGTTTTTTTTCCAATTTTAACACCATTTTGTTTTCCTTCTTCTTCATATGATAAAGTGTCATATGATAAAGTCCTTTCCCTACTCAGAACTGCATATAATTTATTTTTATTTTTTCTTTTATTTCCCCCTTTTTAAAAATATTATCATACTTTAAGTTCTAGGGTACATGTGCACAATGTGCAGGTTTATTACATATGTATACTTGTGCCATGTTGGTGTGCTGCACCCATCAACTCATCAGCACCCATCAACTCATCATTTGCATCAGGTATAACTCTCAATGTGATCCCTCCCCCTCCCCCTTCCCCATAATAGGCCCCGGTGTGTGATGTTCCCCTTCCCGAGTCCAAGTGATCTCATTGTTCAATTCCCACCTATGAGTGAGAACATGCGGTGTTTGGTTTTCTGTTCTTGTGATAGTTTGCTGAGAATGATGGTTTCCAGCTACATCCATGTCGCTACAAAGGACACAAACTCATCCCTTTTTATGACTGCAGAGTATTCCATGGTGTATATGTGTTACATTTTCTTAATCCAGTCTGTCACTGATGGACATTTGGGTTGATTCCAAGTCTTTGCTATTGTGAATAGTGCTGCAATAAACATACATGTGCATGTGTCTTTATAGCAGCATGATTTATAATCCTTTGGGTATATACCCAGTAATGGGATGGCTGGGTCATATGGTATTTCTAGTTCTAGATCTTTGAGGAATCACCATACTGTTTTCCACAATGGTTGCACTAGTTTACAATCCCACCAACAGTGTAACTATTGTTGAGAACCTATTTCTCCACATCCTCTCCAGTACCTGTTGTTTCCTGACTTTTTAATGATTGCCATTCTAACTGGTGTGAGATGGTATCTCAAAAATATTCAACATTCTTAAAGAAAAGAATTTTCAAGTCAGTGGGTTTTAAAGGCCGTGATAAGTTGTTTTGGTTAATATTATTTCTACTATGGGAAGCCACTAAAGTTTAAGCAAGAGTGTGATGCAATTTAATATACTCTTAAAAACCCTTATTTTGCTTATTGTTTTGAACAAATTCTGACTGGAATTAAGGCAGAGAGACAAGTTAGGAATTTTGTCTGTTTGTTTCCCATCATAATCCAGACAAGATAAGATGGTGTTTTTAACAAAGTAGTAATAGAATTTCTTTAATTACTTTTGTGGGTGCATAGTAGCTATAGATATATTTATGGGGTACATGAGAGGTTTTGATACAGCCATGCAATGTGAAATAAACACATCATGGAGAATGGGGTGTCTATCTCCTCAAGCATTTATCCTTTGAATTGCAAACAATCCAATTACACTCTTGTAGTTATTTAAAAATGTACAATTAAGTTATTATTGACTATAGTCACACTGTGGTACTATCAAATAGTAGGTCTTATTCATTTTCCTAACTAGTTTTTGTATCCATTAACCATCCCTACTTCCCCCTCAACCTCCCACTCAAGTAGTAATAGTATAATTTTAAAGAAATGTTTAGATTTTTTAGTTTCTTAGAGGTGCAGTCTACAGAATGTGTAAACAGAATGGGCTTGAATATCAGGAAAGAGAGGAATCAAAGATATTTCTTGGTTCTGGGCCTGAACAAGTAGGTACTATTTATTGAAATGGGGAAACCTAGGAAGCAGCAGATTGGGTCGGAATAGTATATATATATGCACACACACACAACACACAAACACATATATAAGCTGGAAATCAGTATTTGGGATCCTATTTGAAATAGTGGTTGAATATCGATGTTAAAACTATAGCACTAGATAAAATTACTTAGACAAACCTATACATTGAAAACAAAAGAAAACTGAAGAAAGCTCATTTGAATTCAACATTTGAATAGCAGGAGATATAGGAGAAGAATAAAACATTATAAGAGCCTAGAGAACAAACACGCTTCTATAATGAGAGAATGTTCAGTTGTATCTAAAGAGGACAAATGAGAAGAAAATGGTTTCACCACTGACTTTGACAAATGTACATTATTGATAATCTTGCAAAGATAAGTCTCTTAGGAGTGGTGTGGGTGAAAACCTAGTTGAGAATAAGCAGTGATTTAAAGAAAAAAATACAAAATTATTCTAGGATTTTTGCTATGAAGGGTAGTAGTATAGTTAGAGTGTATTTGAAATATGGACTGTGTTCGTAAAATTTTTTAGCAGGAAAAAATGTATGTGACAGAGACAAAGGAGTAAAGGTAATTAGAGTAACACTCAATTCTTTACAGTAACTTGGAGGATTCTTTTTTTTTTTTTTTTTTTTTTTTTTTTTTTTGAGACAGAGTCTCGCTCTGTCCCCCAGGCTGGAGTGCAGTGGTACGATCTCGGCTCACTGCAAGCTCCGTCTCCTGGGTTCAGGCCATTCTCCTGCCTCAGCCTCCCGAGTAGCTGGGACTATAAGCGCCCGCCACCGCACCTGGCTAATTTTTTGTATTTTTAGTAGAGACGGGGTTTCACCGTGGTCTCGATCTCCTGACCTTGTGATCCGCCCGCCTCGGCCGCCCAAAGTGCTGGGATTACAGGCGTGAGCCACCGCGCCCGGCCGGAGGATTCTTTTAAAATTTCCTTTGTGTATATAAATATGTTTTGAGTTTTAGATTGTCACTGCCAGAAATACAGGATTTCTTAAGAGGCTGGCAATTCAAATCATCATTCATAAATCAATGATCTCTGATTGATAGCCATATGAATGTGTCTTTGGCATTTTTAACACTAACATCACACAAACCTACAATAACAAAAAATAACAGTTCTTAAACATGACAGCGTAATGTCGATTACAGTATTGTAAGAAATCAACACTAACTTTGCTTGTTTAGGAACTGTATAAATTAGTAAAAATAAAAATATCAATCCTTTTATTAAAAATCTTTAAAAATGTGTTAATAAAAAATTACTGCTCAATTTCTAAAATATCTTCAGGGTTAAAAATATAAATATGCAGACATATACATATATGTACACTTAGTTTTGAGTTCTATTATTTCAAATAATATGCTTACTAATAAACTACTAGGTTAATCTTGAATATGAAAATTTACATTTAAATATAGCAGCCTGTTACGGCAAATGTGACAGAGAGACAAGCTAGAAATGGTTTCATCTGCCAGAAACTTGAGGTTTCAGAGAAAATTAAGAGGCAAATATTCTTAAACATCAAATTTTTTGATTCTGACTCAAATTCCTTTCTCTTGAGGGTAAATTCCAGGCTTAGTGAAATTCTGACACTAGGGATCTGTGTTCAAAGTGCTGTGTATACATGTAAATATCTTGAATAATGTGAGGATTATTAGAAATTCTTATGTTGTAGTAATGCCTTTGAAACTTGTAATATCCTCTAAAAATCTATACAAAAGGCCCTCTGCCTTTGACCAAGCACACACACATATTCAGAATACTTTTCTGCAGTTTCACTCTAAAGTAATGGATCTGGTTGTATCAAGCAGCTAACACTTTGTTGGCTGAAACAGAAATTTCTCTCACCGTTTTAAATCAAATGAAAGCATTTTTTTTTTTTTTTTTGGTCAAACTGAGCACTAATTTTAACTTCATTTTTATTAATTCAGTAGCTCATTTGATAAAAAATTTTCATGAAACCTTATTGTTTTAGTCTTTTAGTGTTCTTCACATTATGCTGATCTGTACCTATATTTCATTTATGGAGATATAGGTTGCTTAAAAGTATATATAGTAGGGAAATACTCCCTCCTCTTTTTCCATTTCTTATGCAAAGTAACCCTTTCCAGAAATATATACTCTTGTAATTTCTATGTTTCAGTGATTCATGCTTTTGTGTTTATTATAAAGAAATGGCACTTTCTAAATCATGGTAATGACAAAGTAAAAAAAAAAAAAAAAAGGAATTGAAGCAGGCTGTTTTTGACATGAATGGGCAGAGTACAAAGTCAGAGCAAAAATCCAATGAAAGCAGACCAAAGGGTTAATGTAACTAGAATGAACTAATTAAGAGACACTAAAGAATGGCATTTTGAATCGCAGCATGTTTAAATAATAAAACAATTATAAGGAGTGAACAGCATTGAAGAGACTTCTAATAATGGCTGAAGGAAGCCCTATCAATTAAACATAAAAGTAAAATTAAAAGAAAAACCACAAGAATAGTTCAAAGGGAAATAGAATTTATAAAATCGAGACGGGAGAGTAAATTATTAAGAATGACTTTGACAAGTAGCATACTATGCACCTTTGTCATATTGTGAAATATTCACCTTGTTAATCCAATTTTGTGAAATAACAGAAATGCTTTTAATTTTGCCTCACCTTCTTAATTACAATAATAAAAGTAAAGGTGCTTTCATGAGGAAAAAATTAAGAGCAATTAGGCAACACTTGGTGTTAATAAAATTCTAATTATGGAATGCTATAATAATCCCTGTGGCTGTAATAAATTACTTATCACAAAGGGGAAAATGACTCATTATTTCAACTTTCTGCAATTCAAATGTACAGTTTATATTAAGTGAAAGACTTTTGCTGTTGAGCTACCATGGGATTGCTTTGCAAATGCAAACTAATTCAAAATCTATTATAAAAGTATATAAAAAAAATGAGTAAATTATTATTGAATTAACAAAACAGAAAACACCACCAGAATTCTGAAATAAAAAATAGGTTACAAAACCTTTGTTTCAATAATCTGAAGATGCTAATGTCTGTGTATTGTGTTTGTCAGAGATAACAATTTTTGGTTACTGGATGCTCTGATCTATTATCCTTATTCTAAAAAGTGCCAGTGGATTTTGTAAGCAAATGAGGTATTTGTTTATTATGGATCCATATTCAATGTATTTGTGAAATATCATTTCTTCATCTATCACCTTTTAACTTTCACTCTGCCTCAGAAAAAGAAAATAGAATTATTAGAAATACATAGTATTTACTGTCTGGGACATACTGAAAGTACAACTATCCGTGATGTATTTTGCATCCTGTAATTTTTGCATTCTGAGCAGATTGGAAAGGGAGTTTTCTTTACTTCTATTCTGACTGATACATATTTTGAAAAATATGTTTATTTTCTTTCTTCCTCCTTATTTAAACATTTTCTTCCGACAATAACCCCATATCTTTGGAACAACATGACCTATTGCTTATATTTACCAGGCTAAAACTACAAACATAACACTTGCATTATTGTTTTTCCACTCTGGTTGATTTTAGTTTCTTTGCCTATTTCTTTAAATATCAATTTAACCAATTTTACTTAATTTTCAACATTGATTAGACTCCCTGTGGACAGTCATTTATGTATTTGTTGATGAAAAGAGTCAAATTCTGTAAAATATTTGAAGAGATTTACTCTGAGCCAAATATGAGTGACCATGGCCCATGACACAGCCCTCAGGAGGTCCTGAGAACATGTGCCCTAGGTGGTCGGGGTACAGCTTGGTTTTGTATATTTTAGGGAGGCATAAGACATTAATCAAATACATTTAAGAAATACTTTGGTTTGGTTTAGAAAGGCATGACAACTGAAAGCAGGGGCTTCCAGGCTATAGGTAAATTTAAACATTTTCTTGTTGACAATTGGTTGAGTTTATCTGAAGAACCGAGATCAATAGAAAGGAAATGTTCAGGTTAAGATAAAGGATTGTGGAGACCAAGTTTTATTGTTCAGAGGAAGCTCTCAGATAGCAGAGTTTAGAGAAAGCAGGTTGTAAAATGTTTCTTATTGGACCTAAAAGGGTGCCTAGCTCTTAGTTGATTATCTCCTGGATCTGGAAAGGAAGGAAGGAAAACAAAGGGGAAAGGGGATTCTCTATAAATTGTGGATTTTTCCCACAAGATAATTTGCAGGGCAATTTCAAGGTATGGCAAGGAAATATATTTTGGAGTGAAATGTTTTGATTTTTTTCCTTGTCTCATAATATTATGCCAGAGTCAGATTGGAAAGTAAGTCACAATATACAGGGTCAAATAAAACCCATCTGATGAGAATTTATGGTTTATAGGGCATGACTCCCTAGACCCCTTAAATACGAATTTGGGCAACATTAAGAAAAAAAACAAAAAACAAAACACAGAGCTTAGTCTTCATATTCATGAACAGTGAGATACAGAAATGCTGTATGCAATACAAAGAGAAGGTATTTTATCTGCCTGTGAAAGTGAAGCAAGAATTGAGAAAGGTAACTGGTTACTTTATAAAAAGAAAAAACCACAATAATGTTGACTACCACTCAACTCAATATCAGCTTTTCACTTGCTGGTGAATAACAACTACAAAAACTGAGAGGAAATTATTCATGAGCAATTAGAATTCAATTAACTGATTAATGGAATGCCTTTATTCCAATATTTTGGTTTGGCACTAAAGACACTTCAGGCTTCACTAATCCTTTATAAAAGCAATAGCAAAATCTCTCTGATTCATACAACTCCTTAATCTGTTCACTGCTTCTCTAAAAGATTATGTATTTTGTTAACCATTGTTCTCAAGCTATTTTCTTCTTTATTGTTGTTTTTAATGTTTGAAAATTATATATTTCCATCACGGCAGAAAGTAATTGCCTTGGATAATGCTGTCAATTATTTCTTGCCATGTCCAGTTCTCTCGATTTTTATATTTGTATAGATTTATGCAGTACAAGTGCAATTTTGTTACATGGGTATATTGCACAGCAGTGACGCCTGAGCTTTTGGTGTCTCCATCATGGAATAATGTACATTGCATCTATTAAGTGATTTTTCACCCCAAACCACCTCTCACCCTCCCACCATTCTAAGGATCAAGTTTCTATCATTCCACGCTCTATTCATGTGCACACACTGTTTAGCTCCCATCACTTCTTTTTATGGAAATCCCACAGTCTTAAGCCCCTGTTGCTTATGTTAAAGAAAAGGGGTCCTGATCCAGGCCCCAAGAGAGGGTTTTTGGATTTCCTGCAAGAAAGAATTCAGGGAGAGTCCATAGAGTGAAGTAAAAGCAAGTTTATTAGGAAAGTGAAAGAATAATGAATGGCTACTCTACAGACAGAGCAGCTCTGAGGGCTAATGGTTGCCCATTTTTATGGGTTTTTTAAATTATATTTTAAACAAGTGTTGGATTATTCATATCTCCCCTTTTAGACCATATAGGGTAATTTCTTGACATTGCCATGGAATTTGTAAACTGTCATGGCCACGGTGGGAGTGTAGCAGAGGATGACCAGAGGTAACTCTCCTAGCCATCTTGTTTTTTTTTTTTTTTTTTTTTTTTTTTTTTTTTAGTTTTAGCAGGCTTCTTTACTGCAATGCTTTATCAGCATGGTCTTTATGACCTGTATCTTGTGCTGACCTCCTATCTCATCCTGTTACTTACAATACCTTAACTGTCTGGGAATGCAGCCCAGTAGGTCTTAGCCTCATTTTATCCAGTACCTAATTAAGATGGAGTTACTCTGGTTCACATGCCTCTGACAGACAGTCGATTTTTGTACCATATGATTCCGGTCTCTTAACTGCAGCTAACTGTATCCAAGGGTGAGTCATTTACAGGCTATAGCAGACAATCACATATTCTGATGTAAAGAGCTGCTCATAATAGCTATGATAAATATAAATTAAAATTATTAATTAAAACTAGAATGATAAAAATATTTTGGCATTCTGTAGTGGTGCTGCAAGAGACAGACATACATAATTTTAATAATGATAGTTAGCATTTACCAGATACTAAATCTACCATGAAAACCATTTAGTAATATGATCTCATTGAATTTTCACAAAATCTCTACAAGGTTGTTAGTATTATTTCTCTTTTGAAAATTAAAAAAAAAAAAATCCGAGGATTTAGATAATTTGCCTGAAATCACACTTTTAATGAATTATGTAGGCTACAATTAGCTCTAAGCAATTTTGATCCTGAATTTTTATTTGTGACCATATTCCTGCTTTAGAGATCTCCTAAAAAGCCTTAAAACCAGATAATCTTTCTGCAATTCTTAGGATAAATGAGAGTCTGTAAATTATTTTGTTCTGCCTGCCCATCACAACAAGCTTTTCTTTATCTGAACCAGCTTGAGTGGGTCTTTTCTTTGCAACTAAATGAGCTTCTTTTAAAAACAAAATTGTGTCTGTGTTGAGGTATATTGTACTGAACTAGAGGCAAATTTTCCCTGGCTTTAGAATTCAAGTATTCAGGTCATAAAATCTTCAACCATTTGATTGTTATCTTTCCTTTTACCTCCTGGGTGAACAAGCCTTATGATAAACAAAATCATTTATTTTGTGTGTGCACATAAATATAAATCATGAACTCAGATTTCTATTATTTTGATTGCTTTATTGAGATGTGTTAAATAAAGTTGAGCCTAAAGCTGCCACCTTACATATTTTAAGTTCAATCTAAAGGTTTTTCTGTACATCGTGAACTATAACAAGTGGAGGTATAACCCAGACGATAGACTATACTTGTGCCAATCACCTAGTTTTGGCCAATCAAATGTAGCCAACTGTTCAAATCATGTTCAAATAAGTCAAATGCCAAGCTGTAACCAATTCAGCTGTTTCCGTACCTTACTTCCATTTACTGTATATCACTTTCCTTTTTCTGTCCATAAATCATCTTCCACTATGTCGCTGTGCTGGAGTCCCAGTGCCTGCTCTAGCTCAGGAGGCTGCCTAATTTGTGAATTGTCCATTGCGCAATTAAACTTCTTTAAATTTAATTTGGCTGAAGTTTTTCTTTTAACAGATGGCATCAGAAGTGAGATCCAAAGTAGAGCTTCTAACGACCCCCAGGAGCGCTGAGTGACCAAGCAATGTACTCAACCGCCTGTTGTGCCCATCGTTCAGCTCTCAGAGCAGCTGGGAATTGTGGTAAGTTCTCTCTTGGATTCCAAAGCTCCATGAATTTTTGTTTTAAGCTCTCCAAGTTTCTTTGAACAATTTTCTGATCCAAACTGGGTCTGGCAGTCACGACAGAAACTGAACTGCGTCCTTGATTAGATTAGATACGGTAACTAACTGGCTTGGATCCAGTTAGAGGCCTTTTACATCTGAATGGGTCAGAAAGAAACAGGTAGTAAATAGTAATGTTGCAGGGGGTGCAAAATTTGGCTTTTGGAAATTCGCAGGGATTTTTGTGTTCTACACTTTTGTTTCATTTTTCATGCATGCTTAGGTTGGAAAAAATTGCTGGCTAAGTTGATCAATGGAACCTGAGAGCAAAGCCAGTATTTTAGGTAAAAATGGGATCCTTAATTTCTGAAGAACTGAGCTTCTTTCGGCTTATACATGGACAAGTGTTAGGCCCTGGAAGGAGCAAAGTCTTACAGAAATGATAAAATCTTACTAAAGATCATTTACAGTGGAACGTTCCAAATTAACAACACAGCACTGAAGTGCATTTGAAAATACGCACTCCCAAATTAGTCTCATCTAAGGATGCCTATTGATATGCAGAAGCTTCTAAAAAGATTTTAGCATTTTTATTTTAAAACTTTATGAAAGGAAAATAAAAAGTTTAAGCAACTAATTCATTTTTACAATTAAATCTGCTTGCACTCTTTTCTGATGGCTATGGTTGACAGGATTAGCCATGTACAGGACCATGGAACATGGGGAACTTTTGCTCCCCGAAGGGGGAAACATGAGAGTTAATGGGACTGCTGAAAATGATCCCTTTGTGACCAAAAAGCAGCTACCTGAATTTTTGGTTAAGTATTGCTGCAATGGGTGGGTCTTTCTCTGACCTTCCGGAGCACTTCACCTTCCCCACCTTGCTGCAGGCAATGCTTCTCTCTCTCTCTCTCTCTCTCTCTCTTTTCAAACCAGTTGTGGGAATGGTAAAAATCCCTACCTCTTGTAAATTTTTAATTAATAAGAAAAAGGATTCAGTAGGCTAGTCTTAAGCTGTAGCAAATCTCATGTACTTTGTGCTACGAATTTGTCTTTCTGTGTTGTTCTGTCATGAAGAGGGGTACCTTGGGATAGAACATGGGCTTAGGACCACATAAGCTTGCTATTTCAGATTGCCACAAATTTTGCTTCAGTTCCCTGAAACTAACAAACAAACTGAATGAGGCCTCCATCTTGTCTTGTTTTATGTCCTTGGGAGCTTGACTTTGTAACCATGTGGCGGTACTTTCTCTTGGTCCCTGCCATCCAGGGAATAAGAATTTTAGGGTTCATGTCATAGTTAGCTCTAAACATTATTTCAAGAAGTTAAAAGCTTTGCAAGCTCAAAATTGGCTACTCTAGACTGCTACTGGGAAGAGCAATAGAAACTGCCAATGATGTAGCATAGTGACTAAGGGTTTGTCTTTTCACAATGACAGCCCAGGTTCAGGGCTCAATTCCTGGCTTAGCGAATGAGTCCTTTCTGGTTAGATATCCGTGTAACTTTGGCCCTTTGTTGATTCTCAGTCCCTCCATGAACAATCTCTATCTTTCCTTCTTGAATCTTCCTTTTTCTGAGCTATCTTTGGAGATTCTAGATCTTATAAAATATGCTAACCACCTCTTTGAAAATACCTCATACACTCATGGTTAAGTCATAACCTTAGATAAGGCTTGTTGATTTCACCTGTGAGGTTCCTTTTGTAAAGTTTAAAAGCCAGAAATATTGGTAATTTGGCCTGACTAAAGTAGGGTAATAAGAAATTTAAAAGGACTTTTTAAAAAGAGGGCTATGGCTAAAAGTCAGCTTAATTAAAAGTGGATAGCCAAGCTACACACACATTTGAAAGGCCTTTATGATTTTATTCTCTTCATAGATCTTGTTTTTTTTTTTTTTTTTCAGTCAACTGGATAGCTTTTCTCCATTTTGTCTTCTTGCCACTCTTGATGCACACATGAGAGGAAATAAAATAACTTCTAACAGCTCAGGACTCCAATAAAATATCTTACCAGGTTTTTGTTTTGTTTTGTTTTGTTTACCACAAATAAAAATTGCTAAGAGTTAACATTGTAACATGCAATCAAGACCTACTGAAAAAACAGTTTTACATGCAAGGTATGTGAAGAAAGTGAAATGTGCTTATAGTAAAAGATCATAAGAAGGCCCTGGAATGTAAATTTTTGCCTAGTAAGATAGAATAAAGCAAAATGTTTGAGCAAGTTGTTGAAGGTTTGTAAAAAATTAATCTTGTAAAAAGAAATTCTGTGAATGACAATATTGGCTATTTAAAGGAGGATTTTTCCATAAATTGAACATTGAAATAAAAGCACAACAGAGGCACAAGTCATGGTGACTCATGCTGGAAATCCAAGCACTTTAGGAGACCCAGGCGGGTGGATCACTTGAGGTCAGAAGGTTGAGACTAGCCTGGCCAAGATGGTGAAACCCCATCTCTACTAAAAACACAAAAATTAACTGGGCATGGTGACATATGACTGTAATCCCAGTTACTTGGGAGGCTGAGGCAGGAGAATCGCTTGAACCCAGGAGGCAGAGGTTGTATTTAGCCAAGATTGTGCAACTGCACTCCAGTCTGGGTGGCAGAGGGAGACTGTCTAAAAACAACAACAACAACAAAAAGGAACAACAGGATTTTCTCAGTGCACTAATATACTCTTTAACAAAAATTTGTAAAGGGTTATAAAAAGGCTTATGAGAATCTCACCTTATAATCAAAGTGATTAAGATTGAATAGATTTGTATATAAGGTTTTATTAAAAATTGGGGTTGACAATAGTATACTAATACAAGGATGAAATTTGGCTTTCTGTCTTGAATAAGATTTTCATGTAATACTAAAAAATAATAAAAGATTTTGTTTGCCTTTTGAGTAAACTACAGGAAAAAAATGGAAAAGCAAGAAACAGATTGTCTGAAAATTGAAGTCTTCCATCTATCAATGAGTAAAGGTTTTTGCCTTTTTAAAATTTTTGTGTCATCATTTTGGCTAATTAAATGACTTTTGGTGACCTGAAATTCTCAAGTGTTTTAAACCTTTAACATATTTGATAGTCGGCCCAAAATAAAATTTCAGCTTCAAAATTGTCTTTTCTGATCACTAACTTTGGGATGCTACAGCAGACCCCTGAAACATCCAAAAGAGAGGTAAACAGGATGATTTGACAAGTTAAGTTACATGGAAATTGTTGTCAAAATAAGAAATGATGTTTAACCTTTTTCAGGTTATATTTTAGTGAATGTTATTAATATATGTTCCAAAATTGTATGACATTTCTAAAATTCTAATATGTCTGACTACATACGATCAATCTATTAAGAATTATGGTTATTAGATTAAGTTATTGTAGACCACAGAAATAACCAAATTTCCTTGTCAATTGTGTTTTTAACTATGACTATTTATAGTCATTTCCACAATAAATTGCTTAATGCTGATGTAGTTTCTGAAAAATTCACAAGCACACAAAATCCTAGAATATGATGTCTTTTAGGAGGTTCATGAGAGGATGCAAAGGACCCTGAAAAGTGCTCTTGAATACAGGTTTCTGGAAACTTTAGAGTCATATCATTTGGACTGTTTAAGAATTCCTGGAACTTTAATTAAAAGACTGACTTGTTTATAAAATTGCTAATACAAGTAGAACAAAATTTAATTGAGTATCAAGAAAATATTTTGCCAGATTTTCATGCCAAATCAGCCAACACGGAAACTGTTTAAATATACAGTCTGAATGAACTCCATGGTCTCAGTCAATTTACCAATGAAAACTCATTAGTTATCAGTGCTACGTCCCTAAATTGGAGAAACAACTGGTATTCAAGCAGGGATAAGTCCGATGTTAAGCATGGACTCATGGAGAACCAAGATAGCCACCTTGTCTTTCCTGAGTCCTTAAAGCTTCTGTTATTAAAGATTCTGCATTCCATGACTCATTATGGAAAAGATGAAATAATCCAAATGAAATATATATTGTTGTGGTCACTTCTAAATGGCTGAAACAGTTTATGACCAATGTTTGGTTTGCCAAACCCATATTCCTGGGAAGACAATCAAAACTTCAGGTACGTTCGGCTACCTGGTGAGTCATTTAAACATTTATAGAGGGATTTCATTCAATTGTCCTTTTCAATGCATGTTTTCTGGTTGTATAAAAGCTTTCCTTTGCAAGAGGGCTGATACATACAACAGTAGATTATTATGCCACCATGTATTTTCACCGGGTAAATAAAGCTTTTTATGATTCTCTGACTTAAAACAATCAACTCTTCACAATCTAGGACCCGAAGACTGGATCTTCTAAGAACATCAGAGAATGACTATCCTTGTCATTCACACTGCAGCAAAACTTCAGAACCTGAAACTTAGGTTCATAACCTCACTACTGAGAAGGGTCCCTCCACACTCTTGACACTGTGCACCCATTGGAACCCTTAAGGTAATGCTATACAGGGAAGTTTCTCAACAGAAAAAGATGGAAACTTTGTTTTATTTTTAATTTTTAATTTTTCTATTTCAATAGGTTTTTGGGGAACAGGTGGTGTTTGGTTACATAAATAAATTATTTAGTGGTGACTTCTGAAATTCTGGTGCTCCCATCTCCTGAGCAGTGTAACTGTACCCAAGGTGTAGTCTTGTATCCCTTGCCTCCCTACACCCTTTTCCACAAGTCCCCCAAATCCAATGTGACATTTTTTTTTTTTTTTTTTTTTAATTTGAGAAGGAGTCTTGCTCTGTTGTCCAGGCTGGAGTGCAGCAGTGCCATAGGGACTTACTGCAAGCTCCGCCTCCCAGGTTCACACCATTCTTCTGCCTCAGCCTCCCGTGTAGCTGGGACTACAGGCATCTGCCACCATGCCCAGCTAATTTTTTTGTTTTTTGTATTTTTAGTAGAGACAGGGTTTCACCATGTTAGTCAGGATGGTCTCGATCTCCTGACCTCATGATCTGCCCGCCTTGGCCTCCCAAAGTGCTGGGATTACAGGCGTGAGCCACCACGCCCAACCAGTTTTTTGTTAATATTATTTCATCACCCACGTATTAAGCCCAGTACCTAATAGTTATCTTTTCTGCTCCTCACCCTCCTTTACCGCTGCCCCCTCAAGTAGACCCCAGTGTCGGTTGTTTCCTTATTTGTGCTCATAAGTTCTTACCATTTAACTCCAACTTTTAAGTGGGAACATACATTATTTAGTTTCTTCTTCCTGCATTAGTTTGCTAAGTATGATAGCCTCCAGCTCCATCCATGTACACACAAAAGACATCATCTTATTCTTTTTGGTTTTAGCTGCATAATATTCCATCGTGTTTATGTACCACATTTTCTTTATCCAACCTGTCATTGATGGGCGTGTGTGATGATTCTATGTCTTTGCTATTGTTAATTGTGCTGCAGCGAACATATGCATGCATGTTTCTTTATAGTAGAATGCTTTATATTCTGCTGGGTATATACCCAGTAATAGGATTGCTGGGTGGAACTGTAGTTCTGCTTCTACCTCTTTGAGGAATAACCATACTGCTTCCCACAATGGTTAAACCAATTTACACTCTCACCAACAGTGTATATGTGTTCCCTTTTCTCCACAATGTTGCCAGCATCTGTTATTATTATTATTATTATTTTTAATAGTAGCTATTCTGACTGGTGTGAAATGGTATCTCATCGTTTTGATAGCATTTATCTAATGATCATTGATATTGAACTTTCTTTCATATACTTGTTGGTTGTATGTCTATCTTCTTTTGAAAAGTGTCTGTTCATATCCTTTGCCCACCTTTTAATGGGGTTTGTTTTTCCCTTGTAATTTTAAGTTCTTTATAGATGCTAGAACTTGGACCTTTGTCAGATGTGCAGTTTGCATATATTTTTTCCCATTCTGTAGGTTGTCTGTTTACTCTGTTGATAGTTTCTCTTGCTGTGCAGAAGCTCTTAACTTTAATTAGATCCTACTTGTAAATTTTTGCTTTTGTTGCTGTTGGTGTTTTTATCATAAAGTCTTTGCCCATTCCTGTTTCCAGGATGATTGTCTTCTAGGATTTTTATAGTTTGAAATTTTACATTTATGTCTTTAATCCATCTTGAGTTGATTATGTATATGGTGTAAGGAAGGGGTTTAACTTTAATCTTCCACATATAGCTAGTCAGTTATCCCAGTACCATTTACTGAACAGGGAGTCTTTTTCCCATTGCTTGTTTTTGTCAGCTTTGTCAAAGATCATATGGTCATAGAAGGCTGACCTTATTTTGGGGCTCTCTATTTTGTTCCATTGGCCTATGTGTCTGTTTTTGAACCAGAACCATGCTGTTTTGGTTACTGTAGCCTTGCAGTGTAGTCTGAAGTTGGGTAACATGAAGACTCCAGCTTTGTTACTTTTGCTTAGGATTGCCTTGGCTATTTGGGCTTTTTTTTGGTTCCACATGAATTTTAAAATAGTGTTTTCTAGTTCTGTGAAGAATGTCTTTGGTAGTTTGATAGGAATAGCATTGAATATGTAAATTGCATTGGGCAGTAAAGCCATTTTAATGATATTGATTCTTTCTATCAATGAGCATGAAAAAAACAAATTTTTTCATTTGTTTGTGTCTTCTCTGATTTCTTTGAGCAGTGTTTTGTAATTCTCATTGTAGATGTCATCCATTTTCCTCATTAGCTGTATTCCTAGGCATTTTACTCTTTGTGTGGCAATTGTGAACGGGATTGCCTTTCTGATTTGGCTCTCAGTTTCACTATTGTTGGTGAATAGAAATGCTAGTAATTTTTGTACATTGAATTTGTATCCAGCAACTTTGCTGAAGTTGTTTATCAGCTAAAAGAGCTTTTGGCCCAAGACTATGGGGTTCTCTAAATATAAAATTAGGTTGTCTGCAAATAGAGATAAATCAGCTTCCTCTCTTCCAATTTGATGCACTTGGTCTTTTTTCTTATCTGCTTTCTTTGACTAGGACTTCCAATACTATGTTGAATAGAAGTGCAGAGAGAGGGCATCTTTGTCTTGTGCTGGATTGCAAGGGGAATGCTACCAGTTTTTGCTCAATCATTATAATATTGGCTTTGGGTTTGTCATAGATGGCTCTAATTATTTTGAGGTATGGTATTAGTCAGGTTTCTCTAGAGGAACAAGACTAATAGTGTACATGTATATATGAAAGGGTGTTTAAGGAGTATTGACTCACACAATCACAAGGTTAATTCTCACAATAGGCTGTCTAAAAGTTGAGGAGCAAAGAAGACAGTATGAGTCCCAAAACCTCAAAAGTAGGGAAGCCGACAGTGCAACCTTCAGTATGTGGCCAAAGACCCAAGATCCCCTGGCAAAGCACTGGTGTAAGCCCAAGAGTCCAAAAGCTGAAGAACTTGGAGTCTGATGTTCAAGGGCAGAAAGCATCCCGCACTGGAGAAAGATGAATGCTGGAAGACTCATCCAGTCTAGTCTTTCCATGTTCCTCTGCCTGCTTTTATCCTAGCTGTGCTAGCAGCTCATTAGAGGGTGCCCACCAAGACTAAAGGTAGGTCTGCCTCTTTTAGACCACTGAATCCAATATTAATCTCCTTTAGCAAACCCTCACAGACACACCCAGTAACAATACTTCACATCCTTCAATCCAATCAAGTTGACACTCAATATTAACCATCACAGGTATGTTCTTTTAATACCTTGGTTACTGAGAGTTTTTAATATGAAGGAATGTTGAATTTTTATAAAAGGTCTTTTCTGTGTCTATTGAGACAAACTACATGATTATCTTGTGGTTTATTATAATTACCAACTTTGAATTCTGGGGATGAAACCTACTTGATCATGATAGATTAGCTTTTAGATGTGCTACTGGATTTGGTTTGCAAGTATTTTGTTTAGGATTTGTGCATTGATATTCACAAAAAAAATGTTGGCCTTAAGTTTCCTTTTTTGTTGTGTTTTGCCTGTTTTTGATATGTAGATGATGCTGGCCTCGTAGAGAGACCTGGGGAGGAGTCCTTTCTCCTCAATTTTTTGGAATAGTTTCAGTAGGTATGATATCAGCTCTTCTTAGTACATCTGGTAGAGTTTGGCTGTGAATCCATCTGATCCTGGGATTTTTTTTGGTTGGTAGGCAGGCTATTTGTTATTGATTCAATTTTGGAGGTTATTATTGGTCTGTTCAGTGAATCATTTTCTTTCTGCCTCAGTCTTGGGAGGATGTGTGTGTCCAGAAATTTACTCATCTCTTCTAGGCTTTCTAGTTTGTGTGCATAGAGATGCTCATCATAGTTTTTAATGGCTGCTTTTATTTCTGTGGTCTCAGGAGCAACATTCCCATTATAATTTCTAATTATGTTTACTTGGATCTTTTTTCCTCTTTATTAGTCTAGCTTGCAATTTTTTGTAATGTAGCCAACTCTTGATTTGTTGATCTTTTGGATGTTGTGTGTGTGTGTGTGTGTGTGTGTGTGTTAATTTCCTTCAGTTAAGCTCTGATTTTTGTTATTTCTTGTCTTCTGCTAGCTATGGGGTTGATTTGTTCTTGTTTCTCTAATTCTTTCAGTTTTAAAGTTAGGCTGTTAATTTGAGATCTTTCTAACTTTTTGGTGTGTGCATTTAGTGCTATGAATTTCCTTCTTAACACTGCCTTAGCTGTGTCCCAGAGAATCTGGCATGTTGCATCTTTGTTCTCATTATTTTCAAAGAACTTCCTGATTTCTGTCGTAATTTCATTTTATACCCCAAAGTCATTCAGGAACATGTTGTTTAACTTGCAACTTTTATAATCTTTTATTTTTATGGTGTTGTGGTCTGAGAGTGTGTTCTATATGATTTCGGCTCTTTTATATTTGTTGAGGATTATTTTGTGTCCAATTATGTGATCAATTTTAGCATATATTCCATGTCATGATGAGAATAATGTATATTCTTTGCTTTTGGGTGGAGAGTTCTGTAAAAGTCTGTCAGATCCATTTGCTCCAGTGTTGAGTTTAGGTCCTGATATTGTCTGACTTTGTGTCCCCACCCAAATCTCATCTTAAACATTAATCTGAATTGTAATCCCCCATGTGTTGGGAGAGAGACCTCCTAGGATGTGATTAGATCATGGGGGTAGGCTCTCCATGCTGTTCTCATGATAATTAGTGAGTTAGCATGAGATCCAATGGTTTTATAAGGGGTTTTACGCACTTTGCTCATTCTTCTCCTTCCTGCCACCATGTGAAGAAAACATGTTTGCTTCCCCTTCTGCCATAATTGTAAATAAGTTTCCTGAGGCCTCCCCCACCCTACAAAACTGTGAATCAATTAAAACTTTTTCCTGTATAAGTTATTCAGTCTCAGGTATTTCTTCATAGCAGCATGAAAAAGGACAAATAAAGGTCCTGAATATCTTTGCTAATTTTCGGCCTCAATGATCTAATACTGCCAGTTAAGTGTTGAAGTCTCTCAGTAATATTGTGTGAGAGTCTATGTCTCTTCGTAGGTCTCTATGAACTTGCTTTATGAATCTGAGTGCTCCTCTGTTGGATGTATATATATTTGGAATAGTTAAGTCTTGTTTTTGAATTGAACCCTTTACATTATGTAATGCCTTTCCTTGTCTTTTTTGATCTATGTTGTTTTAAAATCTGCTTTGTCTGAAATTAGAACAGCAACCTCTGCTTTTTTTTTTTTTCTGTTTCATATTTGCTTGGTATATTTTTCTCCATCCCTGTATTTTGAGTCTATGAGTGCCATTACCTGTGAGATGGGTCTTTTGAGGATACCGTTGGGTCTTGCTTTTATAACCAGCTTGCCACTCTTTGCCTTTTAAGTGGGGATATTTAGCCCATTTGCATTTAAGATTAGTATTGATACGTGTGGATTTGATCCTAACGTTGTGATGTTACCTGGTTATTATGTTGGCTTGTTTGTGTGGTTGCTTTAAAGTAATACTGGTCTGTGTGTTTAAGTGTGGTTTTTTATTAGCTGGTACCAGTCTTTCCTTTCCATATTTAGTAGTCTTTTCAAGATCTCTTGTTAAGCAGGTCTGGCGATAATGAATTCCCTCAATATTTGCTTATCTGGGGAGAATCTTATTTCTCCTTAACTTAAGAAGCTTAGTTTGACTGGATGTGAAATTATTGGTTGAATATGTTTTTAAGAATGTTGAATATCGGTCCCCAATCTATTCTGGCTTTAGAATTTCAGCTGAAAGGTCTGCTGTTAGCCTGTTAGGGTTCCCTTTGTAGGTGACCTGCTCTTTCTCTCTGGCTGCCTTTAACATTTTTTCTTTCACACCAACCTTAGAAAATTTGATGATTATGTGTCTTGGGGATGATCTTCTTGTGTAGAATCTTGCAGGAGTTATCTGCATTTCTTGAATTTGACTGTTGGCCTCTCTAACAATGTTAGAGTAGTGTTCATGGATAATATTCTGAAATATGTTTTCCAAGTTGTTTGCTTTCTTCCCCTCTGTTTCAGGAATGTCAATCATTCATAGATTTGGCATTTTTACATAATCCCATACTTCTTGGAGGTTTTGTTCCCTTTTTTATTCTTTTTAAAATTTTTGTAAGACTGTCTTATTTCTGAGAACACGTCTTTAAGTTCTAAGATTCTTTCCTCAGCTTGGTTTATCCTGCTGTTAATACTTGCGATTGCATTGTGAAATTCTTGTATCGTGTTACTGAGTTTTGTCAGACCCATTCGGATTTTTTTTAAACAGCTATTTTTTTCCTTTAGCTCTTCTGCCACTGCCTCTGCAGTGGAACTTCCCTTGCCACTCTCAGAATAAAAAAGCATTAAAGATCCTAAGTATTTTTTTTTTTCACACCTCCAACATATTTCAGTCAACCAAAGTAGAAGAGGCTAGTCCATCTCCCACAGGTTCCACACATACCCCACTGCTAGTAACAAGACAGGAAACCACTGGCTTGGGCCCAGAGCACAGACCCTCCATCCTGGGAAAATTACATTGAGCAATTGGTTACTTGCACCACTTTGGGGTGGAACCTCTGGGAGACAGGCAAACAACCCTCTACCACAACCACTACTAAAATTTCTTCCTCTGCTGCCTCTAAGGTGGGGAAGAAATATAAACACTGAGATCACCTCAGAGATGCAATGGGCAGCCCAGAAGTGTCACATAAGGATCTACGGCTAGCAATCAAAGGAAAGAAGACCCCACACTTTCAGAGCATTGAGAGGGAACTTGGCTGCAACTGTGAGAATACAGGGTAGTCATGCAGCTGAGAAACATTCTATCAAATGACCAATAAGCTTACATACTACCTGTTAGATTATACCCCAAAGTTTCAACACCAAACATACCTCACTAATATCTACCCTTCTGAAGTGAGAGACAAGAAGGCAGCTTCCAATAAAGACCATGCACAAAGCCTGAGACCAGTGAAAACATTCAGAAAATAAGCCTATTGATTGTACTCAATTGACACCACAGATAAAGGAGCATCCCCACACAGAGATGAGAAAGAACCAATGCAAGAACTCTAGTAACTCAAATGGCCAGAGCGTTGTATGCCCTTCAAATGACTGCACCAGTTCTTTAACAAGAGTTCTTAACCAGGCTAAACTGGCTGGAATGACAAATAGAATTCAGAATATGGATAGAAACAAAGATCACTGAGATTTAGAAGGACAGCAAAACTTGACCCAAGGAAAATAATAATCACAATAAAGCAATCCAAGTGTATTTTATAACACATTCTTATGTACTATTTTGGGTTATACTATCTTTTTAAAAAAATTAAGAGAAGTTAATTTCTTTTTTGTTCTTTCTCTGCAAGTAGAAATTAATCAAACATTTAAAAATTTTTAATTATTTACTTTAAGACAACAAAGATCTAGCCCATTAATTAATAAGGATTTTTATAAACAAATCTTGAAGCAATAAAAACTAAATAGGAGTTCACATTTAAAAACCAGTAACAGATTAAATCAATTTTTGGAGTTGTTTTACTCAGGCCATTTTCTATGCTTCAGCCCGTTTGTGAACATATGCTGCGTCATTCTGACTGAAAACCTTAAATGAAGCATCTTAAAGAAGGGCCATGAAGAATATAAAGAAAACTGTGTATAAAGACTAAATGTCTTTTTTGGGTGCTTTTTTCAAAGAATTTTATTTAAAATCATTCTACCAATGACATTTTTTTTTTTCAGATATTTAAAAGGTATGAATTATTTTCAGTATTAAAGGACACCACCTGTATTTTTAACTATGATAAAAGGGTCATCTCTTGTAGTTAATAACACCAATTAACCTTTAAATACATTATAGAAAATTAAAAATATATAATCACCAATTTGCCTATAAACGCTTTTCTTTATTCGATAGTGGTGGTTATTAATTGGTACAAATCTCTTTATTTTCAGAGCAATAAAAGCATGAAAAACACTTTCTTATTTTTAAAAGAATCTTTCATAATAAACCTCAGCTACACCATTACTAGTAACTTTGACAAATAGACTTTATTATAAACCTGTAAATGCCTAATACTGTGCAATTCAAATAATTTTGTATCATTACTCTTGGTATCAAAATAGCTTTTCATTTTTTGTTCAACATGAGAAAAAATATTAGGTAAGTATTTTGAACTGAAGATCTCATTATAGTTTACTAAGAAGACAATATTGTATTTGTTATAATCTTGATAGAACTAATGAAAAGAAGTACATGGGTCTTGGCTATTACCTATTAGTTCAGCAATATGTGATAATATATGTATTTAATTAATTATATCTAAGGTTCATATCTATTAATACCTTACTTCTGGTTCTGCACTAATTAGGTATTCACATTTAGTCATGCTACTAACAATTTTGTGTCCTAAATTTTTCCAATTGTAAAATTAAGAAGCATCTCAAGTTCTGGTCCCTTTATAAAACTTTATGATCTGTGGTGAATAATTATAGGTAAACATTTAAACTGAATTTTCTTTTCACTTTCAAAAACATTTTTTCCATAAAGTTGTTTGTCACCACTTTATAGGCTTTTATTATGCAATGAAAGTCTTACAGAAGTTAAATATCACATTTTATACGTCTTTGCTAAATTTTAAGTGGTGTCACAAAGTGCTGCATTAATTTATAATTTTTAGTACTCATCAAGGTATTTTCTGTATAAGTACAAGTGATGGCTAAGATTAGTACAATATATAGTCCTGTATAATTTTTCTGTTAAAATCTGTCTTTATTAAAATAGTATATTTTGACATGCGGATTCAAACATAAGGAAAGAGGATAAAAAAACATACATACTACTGGGATAAAAGTTAACTTTAAGTATATTTAACTGTCAATCATCATAGTCTAATTACATTCTGGCTTTGCTTATAGATTAATTCATCCCAGGTATAAGAAAAAAGATTTTGTTATATCTGTGTTAAAATTCTAATTCAGAAGAAAAAGTACAACTTTTTTTTGAAACTGGTTTCCGGGTTTTTAAAAAAAATTTTGTTTTAATTAATATGATTCTTCAAAATTTACTTTTCTGAAAGTCACAGAAGCTACATTGGGTCCATAGCCCCAGAACTGATCAATTTAGGCTAGTTAGTTAAGAGGGTTCTCATCTTATTTTCAAGGTACAGATTTGTTTTTATCGCTCTTTGCAAACAGGTACAGACATAATAATAGTACATTATCTAATTAACATATATTCGATCTAGTAATATAATCCTTAATCACATTTTTTTTTTTTTTGGCTTCTTTTTAAGCTGAGGTTTTAAGTAGGATAAAGCCAGACGTAAAATATAATATTTTTCTTCAAATTTCAAAGTAGGAGAAATACTATTTAAAATTTGCCTGGAAAACCATGAGCATTTCTAAAGTAATTTAATACTGAAGTAATAGAAAGTTGAATGGTTATAAAAAAACAATGGGACAACTAGAAAATAGAGCTGGGCACAGTGGCTCGCGCCTGTAATCCCAACACTTTCAGAGGCCAAGACGGGCAGATCACCTGAAGTCAGGAGTTCTAGACCAACCTGGACAACATGAAGAAACCCTGTCTCTACTAAAAATACAAAAATTAGCCCGGCGTGATGGCAGGCACCTGTAATCCCAGCTATTTGGGAGGCCGAAGCAGAAGAATCGCTTGAACCTGGGAGGCGGAAGTTGCAGTTAGCAGAGATCACACCCCTGCACTTGGGTGACAGAGTCAGACTCTGTTTATAAATAAATAAATAAATAAATGAAAAAAACAAAGGAAAAGAAAAAGAATACCACAAAATAATCTTTAAAAAATTGTTTTTGTTGCCTGTGCTTTTGGCATCATATCCAAAAAATTTTTGCAAAGACCAATTTCAAGGAGCTTTTTGTTTTCTTCAAAGAGTTTTATAGTTTCATGTCTGACATTTAAGTTTTTAACCAATTTTTAGTTGATTTTTTTTGTATGATGTAAGATACAGGTCCAATTTTATTCTTTTGCATGGAAATTATTAGTTTTCCCGGCACCATTTATTGAAAAGATTATTCTTTCCCATTTATGTATTCTTGGTACATTTGTCAAAGATTAGTTGATAGTGTACGCATGGGTTTATTTCTGGAGTGTCTCTTCTGTTCCACTGGTCTGTGTGTCTATTTTTATGCCAGTACCATGTTGTTTCAATTACTATCACTTTGCAATACAATTTGAACTAAGGAAGTGTGATGCCTAAAGCTTTATGTTTTTGTTTTTTTTTTTAATCTTTTTCTCAAGATTGCTTTGGTTATTCAGGGTGTTTGTCATTCCATATTAATTTTAAGATTATTTTTAGTATTCCTTTGAATAATGCCATTGGGATTTTGATAGGAATTTTTTTGAATCAAAAGATTGTTTGAGGTAACATAGACAATTGTTTTTCTTTCCTTCTTTTTTTTTTTTTTTTTTTTTTTTTTAAATTCTGAGACAGGATCTTACTCTCTTACTCTGTTGGCCATGCTGGTATCCTGGTGTTATAAATGTTAAAATTATGTATTTTGGCCATTTTAATCAGATTGTGTATATTTTGGCTATTGAGCTATTTTAGTACCTTGTATATTCTGGTTATTAGTCCCTTGTCAGATGGATAGTTTGCAAATATTTTCTACCATTCTGTGGATTGTTTCTCCACTTTGTTGATTTTTTTTTTTCATTTGCTGTACAGTAGCTTTTTTACTTGATGTCATTACATTTGCCAATTTTTGCTTTGTTTGACTGTGTTTGTTTGGTGTTGCTCAAAAAATGTTTGCCCAGACCAATGTCTTGGAGATTTTCCCCAATGTTCTCTTGTAGTGGTTTCATGGTTTGAGGTTTTAGATTTAAGTCTTTAATCCCTTTGGTTTGATTTTTGTACATGGTGAGAGATAGAGTTCTAGTTTCATTCTTTTTCATATGTGTATCCAGATTCCCCAGCATCATTTATTGATGAGGGTGTCTTTTCTCCAGCTTATGTTCTTGGCACTATTGTTGAAAATGAGTTCACTGTAGGTGTGTGGATTTGTTTCTGGATTCTCTACTCTTTTCCATTGGTCTACATGTCAGTTTCTATGCTAGTAGCATGCTGTTTTGTTTACTATAGCTTTGTAGTTGCTATGTCTATGAAGAACATCATTGGTATTTTGATAGGGATTGCATTGAATCTGTAGGTTGCTTTGGTCAATATAGACATTTTAACAATTTTTCTACCAACTCATAAACATGGAATATCTTTGCATTATTTAGTTTCCTCTTCATTTTTTTCATCTGTGTTATATAGTTTTTATTATAGATATCTTTTACTTCTTTGGTTTATTACGAGGTATTTAATTTGATGTTTGGTTATTATAAATGTGATTACCTTTTAATTTCTTTTTTAGATTGTTCACTGTTTGCATATAGAAATGCTACTGATTTTTGTGTTTTTTATTCCTTAACTTCAGTGAAGGTGTTTACTAGTTTTAATAATTGTTTTTTTGTGGAGTCTTTAGGATTTTCCTAATATAAGGACATATAATCTGCAAACAAGGATAATTTAACTTTTTTTCCCTTAAAACTTGTATGTATTTTATTTATTTCTCATCTTACTGCTTTAGCTAGGATTTCCATCACTATGTTGAATAACATTGATGACAACAAACATCCTTGTCATGTTCTACATCTTAGAGGAAAATATTTCAGTTGTTTCCCATTCTGTATACTAGCTGTGGGACTGTCACATATGGCTTTTATTTTGTCGAAGTATGTTTCTTATTTCCCTGATGCTTTTGGGATTTTTATCATGAAGTGATTTTGAATATTATCAAATTATTTTTCATTATCAATTGAAATGATCAGCACTTTGAGAGGCTGAGGCATCAGGATTGCATGAACCCCCGGGGGTTTGAGACCAGCCTGGGCAACATAAGGAGACCTTGTCTCTACAAATAATAGAAATTAAAATAAAATAAAAAATCACATATTTTTTGTTCTTCATTCTGTTGATATGATGTATCACATTGATTGATTTGCATATGTTGAACCACCCTTGTATCCCAGGAATAAATCTTACTTGGCCATAATAGATGACATCTTTTCAATGTATCGTTTAATTTTGTTTAACAATATGTTATTGGAAATTTTTGCATCAGTATCATCAGAGACATTGGCTTTTTATTTTCTTTCTTTGATCTAGTTTTGGGATCAGTGTAATATTGGCCTTATAGAATGAGTTTAGAATATTACCTTCTCTACTTTTAAGAATAGTTTGAATAGGATTGATATTAGCTCTAAAATGTTGGTGGAATTCAGAAGTGAATCCCTCAGGTTGAGGACTTTACCTTGCTGGGAGGCTTTTTATTATAGCCTCAATCTAGTAACTTGTTACTTTTCTGTTTAGGTTTTGGATTCTTACCTAGTTCAATCTTGGTAGGTTTTATGTGTCTAGCACTTTGTGTATTTTTTCTAGATTTTCCAGCTTATTGCATATAGTTGCTGATAGTAGCCACTAATAATTCTTTGAATTTTACAGTTTCTGTTGTAATGTCTCCTTTTACATCTCTGATTTTATTTATTTGGATCTTTTCTCTTTTTTTAGTTACTATGACTAAGCGTTTGTCAATTTTGTCTAACTTTCAAAAAACACTCTACAATTTTTATTTCATTGATCCCTTGTATTATATTTTTCATTTCAATTTTATTTATTTAAAATTATTTTAATTTGTAATTTTTATGGCTACATAGAGATATACATTAATGTGGTACATGAGATGTTTTGATACATGCATGCAATGTGAAATAAATGCACAATGAAGAATGGGGTATCCATCTCATCAAACATTTATCCCTAGTAACAAACAATACAATTACAGTCTTTAGGTTATTTTTAAATGTATCAATTTCATTTTTTCTTCTCTGATCATTATTCTTTTTTCTTCTACTAATTTTGGGTTCAGATTGCTCTTGCTTTTCTAGTTTTTAATATGCATTATTAGGTTTTTTACTGACTTTTTTTTTTTTAATGTAGGCACTTATAGCTATACATTTCCCTCTTAGTACTGCTTTTGCTGTATCCCATAGACTTTTGGTATGCTGTGTTCTATTATCATTTGTTTGAAGACATTTTTCAATTTCCTTCTTAATTTCTTCCTTGGCTCACTGTTCATTCAGGATAATATTGTTTCATTTTTATGTATTTGTATAGTTTCCAAAGTTCCTCTTATTTATTTCTAGTTTTATTGCATTGTGGTCATAGAATATGCTTTGTACTATTCCAATTTTTTGAATGTTTTAAGACTTGTTTTCTGATCTAACATATGGTATGTCCTTGAGAGTGATCCACACGCTGAGGAAAAGTGTGTTTTCTTTTATCATTGCATATAATGTTCTGTAAATAGCTATTAGGTCAATTTGGTCTACACTGCAGAATAAATTTGATGATTCTTTATTGATTTTCTGTATGAAAGACGTGTCCAATCCTGAAAGTAGAGTGTTGAAATCTCCCACTATTATTGTTGTGGGGCCTATATCTCTTTTCATCTCTAAAAATATTCGACTTAAATATCTGTGTGCTCCAGTGTTGGGTGCTTGTATTTTTTAAGTTGCTATATCTTCTTGCTGAATTTCCCCTTTTATCATTTCATAGTTTCCTTCTTTGTCTCTTCTTACAGTTTTTGTCTTGAAATCTATTTTGTCTGATATAAGTATAGCTACTCCTGCTCCTCTTTAGTTTCCATTGACATGGAATATGGAATATCTTTTTCGATTATTATTATTTTTTTCAGTCTATGTGTGTGTTGATAGGTGAAGAGTTTTTCTTGTAGGCAACAACTAAGTGGGTATATTTTAAATCAGTTTAGCCACTCTATTTATTTTGATTGAAGACTTTAGTCCATTTACATTTAATGTTATTATAAATAAGTAAGAACTTACTCATGCCATTTTGTTGTTTTCTTGTTACTTTGTGATCTTCTCTTCCTTATTTTCTTCCTGTTTTCCTTTTAATAAAGGTGATTTCCTTTGGTGATATAAATTAGTTTCTTGATTTTTATTTTTTGTATATCCATTCTGTATATTTTTGTTTGAGGCTAACATTTGGCTTATAACCAATTGTTTTCAATGATAACAAGGTAACACTACATAAACAAAGAAAAGTATGCAAAAACAAAACCAATAAAGACTAACTTCATCCCTCTGATTTTTAACATTTTGTTGTTTCTACTTATATTTTATTGTACTGTGTATGTCTTGAAATGTTGTTGTAGTTATTATTTTTCATTGGTTCAGTATTAAGTCTTTCTACTTAACTGTAGTTTATATACCACAATTACAGTATTATAATATTCTGTGATTTTTTTTGTACTTATTATTACCAGTGAGTTTTTTACCTTCAGATGACTTCTTATTGCTTGTTAACATTCTTTTCTTTCTGACTGAAGTACTTTCTTTAGCATTTCTTGTAGGACAATTCTCTTGTTAATGAAATCTCTCAGCTTTTGTTTGTTTGTGAACGTCTTTACTTGTCATTCATATCTGAAGCATAGTTTTACCAGATATACTATTTAAGGCTAAAATTTTTTCTTCAACACTTTAGATATGTCAGACCACTCTCTTTTGGCCTGTAAGATTTCCACTGAAAAGTCTGCTGCCAGATGTATTGGAGCTCCATTGTATGTTATTTGTTTCTTTTCTGTTGTTGCTTTTAAGATTCTTTTGTTATTTTTGAACTTCAGAAGTTTGATTATTACATGCCTTGAGTAGTCTTTGGGAAAAATCTGCATGGTGTCCTACAACCTTCTTGTACTGGGATATTGATATATTTTTCTAGGTTTGGAAAGTTCTCTATTATTACCCTTTTGAGTAAGTATTAATTTTAGTCTTCACTATCTGGGCTTATTTGTACCCATTCTTCTGTGGAAGGCTTTCCAGATATTAGAAAAAACTTGAGTGTTGTGATCTAAACTGAATCTGCCTAAGCCTGTATGCCAAACCCAGTTAACACTGTGGTTCTTGCAGACTAGTAGATGTACAACCTTGATGATCTTGGACAAGATCCAAAAGAATTCTCCGGTTTGCCAGGCAGAAACTGTTGCTCCCTTCTCTTATTTTCTCAAATGAACGCAGTCTCTTTCTCTGGTCTGAGACACCTGGAGCTAGGGGTGTTGGGGCAAGAGGACCCTGGTGGCCATCACCACTAGGACTACACTGGGTTAGACCTGAAGCCAGCACAGCACAGGGTCTCACTCAAGGCCTATTGTAATCACTTCTTGGCTTCAGTCTGTTTGCTCAAGGTCTTGGGACTACAATCAGCAGGCAACAAAGCCAGTCAGGTCTTTGTCCTTCCCTTCAGGGAGGTGAGTTCTCCCCAGTGCCATGTGGGTCCTTAGGTGTTGTTCAGGAGTCAGAGACTACAGCCAAAAACCTGTCCTGTGACTTATCCTTCAGGGTAGTGGGCTGCCCTCTGGCCCCAGACAACTCCAGAAATGCAGTCTAAGAGTAAAGACCTGAAATTTGGGACCCCAAGTGTCTGCTTGGTGCTGTACCCCGCTGTGGCCATGTTGGTAGATTAGGTGCAAGGCTTTTTTCTCTGCTTTTCTCAAGTTTATGGAGTTTCATCCCATAGCCATCCCAGCTGGGAATGTGCTGAGTCTCACCTGAAGCCAGCAAGTGTTAGAGTTTCACCCAAAGCCCTTGACATAGTATTTGGGAATTTCCTCTGATTATTCAGGGCCCAAGAGCTTTTTGGTTAACGGGTGATAATCCTTCCAGAACTGGGTCTTTCCCTTCAAGAAAGTAGGTTCCCTTCTGGCCCAGAGTGTGTCTAGAAATACCAGGAAGTAGGATCTGGAAGTGTTCTCCAGGAAGTAGGGTCTAAAATGACTGGTGCTCTAACCTGCTGTAGTTGAGCGGGTGTCTAAGGCGCAAGACAAACTCCTCCTTACTATTTCCACTTCTCTCCTTAAATGGAGAGAAGGGCTCACTGTTGGAGCCATGAGCTGTGCAGCCTGGGCTTTGGGGAAGGCTGGTGCCAGCACTCCCTTAGCTGTTCCTGCTGGTGTATCAGTAGATTTAGCCCACCTAACCCAGCCCACTGTCTCTGGGCCCAGTTCAGCACTCGGACTCATAGTCCTTGTGGCAGTCTATATTCAAGTATATTTATGATCCCAGAGCACTTTAGCACACAATGGCAAGGCTCATGGAAACTCATGTTTGGACCACTGGGATTGGTGATTCCCCTTTCACTCAAATTGATTTAAATGCTCCCTTCCTGGGTGGGTGGCAGCTGAATTGGTATGGTTTTGTTTTCTGCTATAACAGGTCAGAACTAAGTCAGTCCCCTCTCCCCTGTGCACAGAAACACTCCGCACCATGCAGCCACTGCTGGTGTGTGGGGCAGGCATGGCATCAGCAATTCAAGGCTGTTTTAACTACCTCTTCAGTGCTTCTTTCAGTTATATGAAATAAAAAGCAGGTACTATGAGTGTTCACTTGATTTGGGGTTATTATGAAGGTGCTTTTCTTGTGTAGATAGTTGTTAAATTGGTTATTATGAAGGTGCTTTTCTTGTGTAGATAGTTGTTAAATTGGTGTCCTTGCCAGGAGGATGATCAACAAAGCCTTCTATTTTTTCATCTTGCCCCACCTCTCTCCCTCCTTCATGTTTCTTGACCTGTAAAAATTATGTCATCTGAAAACAGGGCAATTTAACTTTTTCTGTTTTAATTTGGAAACCTTGTATTTCTAGTTATCATCTAATTGTTCTAGCTAGGACTTTTAGTTCTATGTTCAATTGAAATGGAGAGCATAGACATCCTTGCCTTGTTCCTAATTTAGAGAGAATACTTTCAGCTTTTTATGATTGAATGTAATTCCAAAAGCACAAACAACAAAAGCAAACATAAACACATGGTATTACATCAAACTAAAAAATTTTGCACAGTAAAGGAAACATTCAACACAATGAAAGGTCAACCAACTAAATGGGAGAAAGTATTTTTAAATCATATATCTGACAAGGGATTGATATTCAAACATATGAGAAACACCTATAATTCAATAGGAAAAAAATCAGCTGATTAAAAAATAGGCAAAGAATCTGAGTAGACAATGAGCTAAAGAAAACATACAAATGGCCAACAGATCATTGTATATTGTATGGATATGAAAAGGTGCTCAATCAAGCAACATCATTAATCACTAGAAAAATCAAAATTACAATAGAATATAACCACACATCTAGTATCAAAAAGTCAAATAGTGACAAGTGTTGGCAGGGATGTAGAGGAAAGGGAGCACTTGTATTCTGATGGGATTGTAAACTGGTACAGTTATTTTGAAAAACAGTAGAGAGGATCCTCAAAAACTTAAAAACAGAGCTACCACATGATTTTTTTTCCAGCAATCCTACTTTTGAATATATATTTAAGGACATTGCAATCTGTATGTGAAAAAGGTATCTGCATTCCTATGTTTATTGTAGCATTGTTCACAATGGTTAAAATAGGGAAACAACCTAAGTGTTTGGTAATGGATGAATGGATCAAGAAAATGAGATGTATATATATAATGAAACATTATTCAGCCTTATAGAAGGAAAAAAACCTGTCATTTGCAAAACCATGGATGAAACTAGAGGATGTTATGCTAAATGAGATAACTCAAGCACAAAAAGACAAATACTGCACGATCTCACTTTTATATGGAATTTGAAGTTGAACTCATAGAAACATGGTAGAAAGGTGGCTGCCAGGGGCTGAGGAGTGAGAAAAATGAGAACATTTTTGTCAAAATGTTTGAAATTTTAAGTTGAGTAATTCTGAAGATCTAATATACAACATAGTAACTATAGTTAATGGAAATACATTGTATATTTGAAATTAATTAAAAAGTAGATGTTGAGTGTTCTCACCACAAAAAATGCTAACTATATGATATGATGTATATGTTAATTTTGGTAATCACTTTATATTGTATACATATATCAAAGGATTACATTTTACATTTTAAATACATATAATTTGTATTTGTCAGTTACATGTCAAAGAAGTTGGGAAAAAGATTTTTAAAAAGTAAGTGTTGGTAGCTGGGTGTGGTGACTCGTGCCTGTAATCCCAGCAATTTGGGAGGCCAAGGCAGGTGGATCACCTGAGGTCAGGAGTTCGAGGTCAGCCTGGCCAACCCTGTCTCTACTAAAAATAATAAAAAAAAAAAAATTAGCTGGGTGTGGTGGCACATGCCTGTGATCTCAGCTACTTGGGAGACTGAGGCTGGAGAATCACTTGAACCTAGGAGGCAGAGGTTGCAATGAGCCGAGATCATACCACTGCACTCCAGCCTGGGCAACAAAGCAAGATCTCTGTCTCAAAAAAAAAAAAAAAAAAAAAGAAAAAAAAGAAAAAAAAGAAAAAGTGTTGGTGAGAATGTGGAAAAAAGAAAACTTTTGTAAATTGTTTGCAGAGATTTAATTGGTACAGCCATTATGGAAAACAGTATGGGGCTCCCTCATAAAATTAAAATTACAACTACTATGTGATATAACAATTCCACTACTGGATATATATCCAAAATAATTTAAATTAGAATCTTGAATAGATATTTGCACTCTCATGTTTATTATATCATTATTTACAATAGCTAAGTTAGGTAAACAACATAAATGTCAATTGGTGGATGAATGCATATAGAAAATGTGGTATATACATTCATAGGAATTATTACTCAGCCTGAAAAAAATACTGCAATACGTAGCAATGAAGATGAACCTTGAAAACATGCTAAGTGAAATGGGCCAGATGCGGAAAGGCAAATAGTGCATGATCTCAGGTGTGGAATCGAAATAGTCAAGATCATAAAGCACATAGTAGAATGGTAGTTGCCAGGTGCTGGAGGAAGGAGGAAATGGGGAAATGTTTGTTAAAGGGTACAAAATTTCAGTTCTGTAAGATCAATCTTTTTGAGAGATCTATGGTTTAGTACCTATAGTTAATAATACTGTATTATATACTTAAAAGTTGCTAAGAGTTTAGAACTTATGCTAAGTGTTATTACTCTGAAATAAATAACAAAAGGTGCAGGAGAAAACTTTTGGAGGTTGTTCTGGCTAGGACTTTCAGTACTAGGAGTAATGCCAAATATGTCTATGGCCTTCATAGTGGTAATGATTTCATGAGGTTATACATATCCTTCATTTCATTGAATTATATCCATTAAGTATGTATGGCTGTTTACATATCAGTTGTACCTAAATAAAGTAGTTTAAAATTTGAAGAGTTTTAAATTTCAAGTTAATTAAAAATATACTAAGATTGGTGACGTTTTATCTACCTCTTTTTAAAAAAATTACGTTTTATACAATTTAAAATCACAGAGACAAAGCTCTTCCGGCATTTCGTAAGAAAAAGCAGCTTAAATTATGAAAAATAATTCCATTATTGCACCCCTCTAGTTGATAAAAACATTTTGTTGTTTTTGCTATAAGAGAAAATCTCAGCTCTTATGCTTTCCGTAATTAAAACGTTTTTGAAAATGAATCTGAAAATTTTCCTTATGTTTAAACACTTTTAAATATCAGTTGTCAAATTGTCAGAGAAGCAGAGTCTTCCCAGCTTCTATTAATACATGCATCTTCTGGTTTTGGCATGAATATTGCTGTCAGTTTTCTGAATGTTCTGTAACTGGGAATGGTCTAAATGAAGCTTGCCCAAGCCGCCACCTGCGGGCCTCATGAGGACCAGGACGGCTTTGAAAGCAGCCCAACACAAACTAGCAAACTTTCCTAAAAGATTATGAAATTCTTTTGTAATTAAAAAAAAACTCATCAGCTATTGTTAATATTTGTGTATTTTATGTGTGGCCGACGACAATTATTCTTTTTCCTATGTCATCCAAGGAAGACAAAAGATTCAACACTCCTGACATTTTCCTTGAACACTAAACTATTAGGTGGACTGTTGTACAGAGAAGTGAAACGCTTTCAGCTGTGACAGTGTAAGTTTCCAAGTCTAAACACTGTCTTGAAGACAGGTGAATTTAAATCAGAAGTCTTTTACTAGTAATGAAAATAAAATGGAATCGTTTATGGGATCTTTTGCATTTCATATCGTTGTCAATGCATTTCAGTTGCTTATTATTTTGATGACTCCTACCTCATGAATATTTTGCTTGAAATTTTGAGAAATGCATGTTTTTCCTTTTTAAAAACGTAATACATATTTTGGCTCCAAATTTGAATTGATTGTGCTGTTAATCTGCATATTAAAGCATTGTTAATATAATAGTACAAAGAAACTTTAATATGGTACTATTCTTAACTATTGAGATGCACAGAAAGATTGATTCTATAAACAGCTCGAATTACTCACGATTGCAAGGGAAATGTTACAACAATCTTATTAACATTGATCACATTCAAAGGTGCTTGAAAGAATACAATATTAACACGTGCTAACTTATTTTTTTCTTTTAATTTTTAAAATTTTTTGTGGGTACATAGTAGGTACATATATTTATGGGGTACATGAGATGTTTTGATACAAGCATGTAATGTGAAATAAGCATATCATGGAGAATGGGGTATCCAACTCCTCAAGCATGTATTCTTTGATTTACAAACAATACAATTATAATCTTATTTAAAATGTACAATTGGCCCGGCACTGTGGCTCATGTCTGTAATGCCAGAACTTCAGAAGGCCGAGGCCTGCAGATCACCTGAGGTCAGGAGTTCAAGACCAGCTTGGCCAACATGGCAAAACCCCGTCTCTACTAAAAATACAAAAATTAGCTGGGCATTGTGGTGGGTGCCTGTAATCCCAGCCACTCGGTAGGCTGAGGCAGGGAGAATGGCTTGAACCCAGGAGGCAGAGGTTGCAGTGAGCCGAGACTGCACCACTGCACTCCAGCCTGGGCGACAGAGCAAGACTGTCTCAAAAGAAAAAACATAAAATAAAAAAAAATAAAAATAAAATGTATAATTAAGCTATTATTCACTATAGTTGCCCTATTGTGCTATCGAATAGTAGGTCTTATTCTATTTTTTAATGAAACTATTGTTAAGGTAATAAGAGTGATTTTTAAAAAATCATGAAAAGAATAATCATAGTCTATTGTACATTTTCAGAATAGTTCCATTTATATTTGAGGTATCAAAAGTAGTTGACAACGTATGACAAAATAATTATAGGTATGAATTTATAAAAGATGACTGACTAGAGGAGCAAATAATTTTGTTTGCTGATGACATTGTAACTGGTTTATTATCATTAAAACACTTTTAGTATGAATAATAAATCTATTGAATTTTGGCATTAGTTATTACCTTTAGAAGGTTGCATTCTGTCCCATTTCACATTTTAAAAACTCCGTATACAAACATAAAAACTTACAAAGCTTTTAAGCAGGTCAATTTTTATGGATTCTTCCTTCCATGAAAAAATAAAGTGCATTTTATTTTAGCTAAAATCACTCCTTTCTGTACCACCCTAAGCATTGAATATAATTATATCTTCAGAATTTTGCCATAAAATATTTCTGAACTACTTCTGCAGTGTAGTATAAATTGTATCTCTAGCCAGGAAATGATTTGACTACTACAAACTGGAGGTATTATGGAGGTTAAACCATTTAGCCTGCTAAAAATGACTGCAGGTATAGTACATTTGATGTAGATAAAGACCATGCTTGAGTCTGAAACCGCGTATTACCATTTGCAAGCATTGTGAAATTGTGCAAATGAACTTACCTTTCTCTGAGCTTCAATTGAATCACATGTAAAATATTCTCCCTAACTTAGAAGATGATTAATAATTTTAGAGGTGGTAATATTTACAAAGTGCCTAATGCAGATGTTGGTGAATAGTAAGAATTCAATCACTTTAAAAATCTGAATATAAGTAAGTTATAAAGTTCAATATACCATTTAAAAATACCAAATCCATGAATTTTGATTACATTGTAGGACAGTTTCAAAAATGCTAAGATGAAGTAATTTCTTACTAAATATTAGGTGATTAAGTTTCATAAAAACATATTACAACATATGTACAGCTATGTCATAATTTGTGACCCACATGATCTGTTATTTTGTGTTTTCATTATCATTGTGTAATTTAAATCTGTAAATTCAAGATGTTTTGGAACTCTAGATCAAATATAAAGTACCTGTAAATTCTCTTTCAGATATTAGTTATCATATAAGATATAGAATTTGAGGATTTATTTTTTATAAACTACTCAAAAGGTCAGTTGAAGTTTTACAATTGAAAATGTGTGAATTCATGGAAGAGTCACTGATCATTTTAGAATATTTATGAACATTCATGTTCTACATTATAGACAAAAACAAGTGATTTGAATATTAATATTTATGGAAAAACTTCTCAAGTCATAAGTTATCTGAAGGCAGGAATCATGTCTTATTTATATTTGTATCTTCAGCACATAGCACAGTTCCTGACACAAAGTAGGACTCATTAAGTGCCTACTGATCGACTGAAAAAATAGAACATCTCACCATTAATTCCTCAAAAAAGTAATCCTAACTTAGTTTTCCCAGACACTGATATTAGAAACAAAACTTTACTAGAGTTTTGATTAATTTTTCAGAAGAATGACCTCAGAGAGACAGTGCGGATGTTGATATGTGTGTGTGTGTGTGTGTGTGTGTGTGTGTCTAATAAATGGATGACTGGAAAATGAAAAGAAAGTTGTATAGACAGAATTGTATATTAGGAGACAATGCAGAAGAGATTATCTACTTTTATGTGTATGTTGGGAGGCTGATTTCGAACTGCTAAACATAGAATCCTTTTTTGTTTTCGTGAACTTGCACACAGAAGTATCTATAGTATCCTTAATGTGTTAGTTAGTAGGATAAAAATTCGCTTTGCCTAAGTAGCATTGCATGAGTTGGGGGTACTGAAAAAATGTAAGTTTAATGAATTGAGTCTAGTTAGGAGTATACAAATTTAATTATATTCCAGATCCATAAGAGTTTCCTCAAAGGAATTGTGTCATATTTTAACAGAGATTTAAAAGGTAACAATTTCAATCTGAAAGTGTGCATAATAAAATTTTGGAAATTATGAAACAATTTTATAAATTATTTTTGACAACAGTGACAAGAATGGGGAAAACATTTCAGCCGTACATAAAATTTTAGAGTGTGATTGAGCACCTTCCACCTTATCCCACAAATTAAATGATTTCAATGTTTACAAAAAAAGAATATGTAATTTCAATAACTTTTGAATTTTCCCTTTTCTCTCCACTAGGCTACGCTGTTCGTTTCCTCCGTAGGTCTCTTTTATTTGATGTGACTGTGGTTAGAATATTTAACATTAGATCCAGCGTCTTAGCAATTTTTGAAGTGTATAATGCATTATTATCAATTCTAGGTACAATCTTGTATACGAGATCTCTAGAGCTTATAAATCTTGCTTAACTAGCACTTTTTGCCTGTTGATAATTACGTACCTTCCTACTTCCCCCTTCCCCCAGTCCTTGGCAACCATTTCACTCTTCGCTTTGAATATTTTAGAAACCTTATACAAATTGAATCGTTCCATATTTTTATTTCTGTGACTGGCTTATTAAACTTAGCTTATTTTCCTCAAGGTTTATCCATGTTTTTGCACATTGCAGTATTTTCTTTTTTAAAAAAGGCTGATTTATATTGAATCGTGTATGTACCACATCTCTCTATCCATTCTACTTAATATCCTTTTGGAGTCAATATTAGATTTTTGTTTCATTAAAATCACCTTTGCCAACATGATAGACTTAAAAATGCCTAAATATATTCTCCATGAATGTATCAAACTATCTTGAAAAAGAATCAGCAGAAGAAATAAAGATATCATGAATGAAGCTCCTTGAAGGGACTGACAGGATAGCAAGGGGTTTATGAACAAGAACTTTGCAATCTAACTACTTGGGCTTAAATTACAGCTGTGTTACAAACTAACTCTGTTACCTAGACAGGAAAATTGTCTCAATTTCTTCATCTATAAAATCAGAGATAATAATAGGACCTAACTCCTAGTGTTGCTGTGGAGAATAAATGAATAAACTACCTGAAATTTTATAGACACTGGATGTGTTAGTTTTGATGATAATTACTATTCCCAATAAGGTCCATACTAATGCCCTAAATTTTTTATAAACTTGTATCTGCTAACTATTACCACACAAAACTTATGAATGAATTAAATAGTGCCTTTTAGTTATGTTTTTAGGAAAAAAGACATTATTATTTTGGATATTTGAAGTTCAAACTTATAGAACACTGCTCTCTTTGAGGTTCTCTCAAATGTAAAGAAATTCCTCTGCATTAATTTGATAAGCTGAAGTTACCATACCATTTTAGAAAGGAGTGACTCCTATGTTCACATGCCTACCCCTCAAAAGTCATCAGTCTCATTAATCTGGACCTTTAATCAAACAAAATGTCAATCGGCTTGAAAGGCTTTCTTTCTTCTACCATTTGGAAAAGTTATTCCACTAAATTCTTCTCCTACACATTCAAGAGTTATCACACTCTCAAAAATTATAGCTACAAACAAGGAGTCCTAAGAAAACATGACTCATTTACAACCTTTTACAAAAAGTGAAGAGGAGGAATTGAGTCCCCACTTCCTTACAAGTAATTAGGGAAATGTAAGCCAAAGTAAAAAATTTGGCAATACCAGTTGTGGGCAAGGATATGGGGGAGGCAGAGACTTTTATATTCTTAAAGGACTATAAATGTGTTGCATCCACTTTGGATTATAACTTGGCATTAGCATTTCTGATTGAATATTGTAAAAATAATTATTTATTAATGTATAAAGATAGATGAACAGGAATCTTCACTGTAGCATCATTTGTAATAGCAAAAATTGGGAAATATTCTAAGTTAACATCAACATGAATGAAAAATGTAAGTACATTTATAAAATATGGTAAAATCGAGATGTAAACATAAATCTGTATGTATCAGTGTGGATAGCCTAAAAATGTTAAAAAGAATTGCTTGATAACTTATATAGTCCATATTAACTTGTGGTTTTAGTCCATTTCTAGAGGTTAAATACAAAGTGCTATTTTTGATTTGCTTCTGTTCAATCTTACAGAAATTCATGTGGGTCATAGGCCTATATGATTAAAGTATAAAAAAGTCGATTTAAAAAATTTATACCAATTGTGTGGTGATGGTTTTCTTTGGTAGTATAAGAAGGATGGGAGTGGCTTGAAGAAAAATAAGTGACTTCAACTGCATCATTAATTTTTTATTGCCTTAAATCAATTCATGATGCTAATATTTTCATGTGTCACTTTTATTTGGTGAGTTATGGGTTTTGCTATTACTTCCTTTAATTATCTATAAGAGATAATTTTCTTTAATAGAAAATCAATTTAAAATAGAGGAAAGTAAGGACAGGATATAATGCAAAACACATAATGTACAACTGATATATTAAGACTTTAAAACTAGTCAAGACTCTGATCTCTAAATCTCTAAAATGATCATAATGTCTATTGACTTGCTAATGCATTTCCGATTTCCTTTATAAGCTGCTCAATATCACCAAATAAATAGATCTAATTAACCTCAGTGATTTTCAAAGTGTCATTTGCTCAAATTTTATTTAGCGAAACTTGCTTTTCTATTTTATGCCTTCTGGGAAAAAATTGGTGGCTACTAATGTTATTGTGGTTTATTTACTAAGTTCAGATATCACTACTTAAAGCCTACTAATGTTTCCTCCTAGCAGCTTTTAAGACATGACACCACCATTATACAGCATATAAGAAAAGATTAGAGAGAAGGTCTAGCATAGCTGGAGTTATTAAGAAGCTTCAGCAAAATAATGAGGGGGGTGGGTCAGAAGGAAGATAAATAAAATAGCATACATAAGGATCAAATTAATATGCTTAGCTTCTTATGCTCAGGTTTATGATGAATGGGAATGACAGTTGTAACCCTGGACACTTAAGAGAATCCACCTGACAGTAATGCAAAGAGGAAATTACAGATGATGGGAAAGAGATGAGAAGCTAGTACCAACCTGCTTGTCAGGGTACTTGGCATCTACACTCAAGTTGATGGTGGGGGTACGAAGGAGATTTTGCTTATCCCAGAAAATCATGTAGAAGGAGGCCAATTAGTTTACCTGACATTTTTATGGAATATGTAGAGGGATACTCAATATTATCAGAGAAGTGCTTATCATCAACATCCTCATGGACCTATGAAAAGATAGCATCATCACCATTGATATTTAGAAGAAGGGCTATTGATTCTCAAAACTTCTTTTCTCATTGGTTTTAGGAAATGAAGGTAGCAACCTAGAAATAACTGAAAAATCATTAAGAATAGGATTGATGAGGAAAATGGCATTTACAGATACTAGTATTTATAAATACTAAAATTAGAATTAATAATAATTAAATGACCTATGAAATGGATTTTCAAGTTTACTAAATTATAGTTGTCTGCATACATGTTCTTATATACATATTAAATATGTATATATTACAAATATAGACTCAAATAACATATAGATTACCATTGTGAGAATCTGATATTAGATATAAATCTCTTCTCATTTGATGTTAGTGAACATTTTAGGTTGTTTTGATTAGTGATTGTCCTCTATTCTATGCGATCTTGTTCAGTAAACTTTGCATTCCCTCTCATTTGCTTCTGTGTAACTATTCTTATCTATTTTTCATACTGGTCCACATAGTTACAGGTCCTTTCATAAGCTCTGATGTAAAAATTGTAAGAGTTTTTATTATCTAGGTATGCAGCAATATATTTTATCAATTGCATTCATATTTCTATAGATACTTCTTTTCTTATTTGCTTTTGTATAAATCTGTGCAGTCCCAGATTCTGCTTCTTTACTTTTCTATGAATAATTTTTGCTATTATATTAAAAAATTCAACCTTTCTGGGCTTCTGTGGGGAGATATGTTCTCTAAATATCTTTTGAAATGTAGCACAAGTGGAACGGCCTTCAGTTTAAAGATAGTTTTGACACTTGTTACAAACCCTGTAAGGTTAGAAAATATATTGGTATATAAAGTGTTATACTTTGTGTATATATTGTTTTGGTAAAGCCAACATTAAGAAAGCACAATTGAAGAGTCCTCAGCTAAAATATTAATCAAGTATGTCCAGTTGAGCAGGGCTTCACAAACATTACATGAAAAAGAAACATACATTGGAAATGACTATAAACATGCCTTCTGATATTCATGTCTTCATACATCTCAATCAATAATGATGCTTTGCTCATTAGCATGATGGATGTGATATATAAATTTTTTGATGTACAATAATAAATGGTAATATGTGATAGTAGCATAATAAATGTCCTCATATTTGTGAAATTAAGGTTATTCATGATAAGATGTTCAGCGAAAATATTTTAAGACATGCCTTACCCTTGCATGGAACAATACATAAAAATCTCTAAGTATTATATCCTTAGGAATGACACTCTAGCCTAAGTTACTAAGTGTTTCTATAGTCAGCTGTGAACTGCTGCCATAGCTGGTTGATATTAATACGGTTGATATAATTCATTCTAAAAATGTTGGCATTTGTCTCAAAATAACCTCTTACAACAAATAATAGTAAGAGTACTTAAAATCCAGTGTAATTGGAAATTTTCCAAGTAAATACAAATTGTGGGAATTGTTTCTTTTATATAACTAAAAATAGTTTGTTAATAAATGCCCCTGTTTGTAATCATCATGTGTGTAAAAGTCTGATCTAAGATTTGTTAATGTAACAATCCTCTCCAATTGAAATATTTAGTGGCTAATTTTAACTACCAGAAAGAACCTATACATGACCAAGTAGCATTAAGTCAGTTTACAATACTTCCTCTATTCTTGCCCCACAAATTCATTATTTTGAAGTCAATAACTCAGTGTCAGATGGTGTGTGAGCACTGCATGCAAAAATAATTTTCAGATATAGCTCCCAATTTTAGCTAATAAATGCAACAGAGTAGACATACTATTATTCAGATGTCAGTAGAACATTGAGCTGAATGAGTGAGTAGGTCTCATTATGCCACATAGGTAGATTTCCTTAAAAAAAAGAAAAAAGAAAAAAAAGGGAAGAGGTATGATTTAATATCAATCCTCTAACAAAAATGATTGAAAAAATGTAACATATGTGAGAATCTTGGCTCTTGGGTATATAATAAAATATAGTCAGGGTAGGTAACAGTTATACTCGTATTACCACACAGTTATATCTGATCAAGTTGCAATTTACTGATGATTCAACCCTATTTACATAATTTACCATTGATTCCAAGTTGTTAGTTAAGTATGTTGGCAGAATAATTTTGAAAACATTCCAAAATCTCATACATGCAATATACAATGAAATTTACTATATTGTAATTTCCTTTCTACTCCCACTCAGGAATTCTAAAATTGCTTCATAGTTTTTGTAATGTTATGTTTTTGTGGCAATTTATTCTCTTCCTTATGTATATGTTTAGACTAGAAGGACATTTTCTGAACAAAAGAACAAAATAATGGGGATGAGATAAATTTGATTAAGTCCCTGTTCCGTCACTAATTAGCTGTCAGAACTTAACTAGGTCATTTTTGTGAAAAACGAACAATGATATTTGTTCTACCTCTAACAAAACAGTTATGTGTCAGAATTAAGAAAAATCCCTCTAAAGTGCTTCAAAATGTAAAATGCTAGGCAAATGCGATTTTTTAAGATTAAATTACATTTTTTAAGTCCCCACCAAATATCCTCCAACTTGAAATGCTTTTTGCCATTACTCGAGAATGCCACCAGAATTCACTGTATGGAGAATGCTAAATATGGCGTGATGTCTAGTCATGTACAATGGAAACTTATTCTATTCAAAGTACCAATTTCTGGTTGAGAAACATTTTACTAGAGGGTAAAAGAGCAGGAGCATCACCATCTTGGACAAGCCCCTCATTCTAAAGTGCACCTTAATAAAAAAAGAAAATCTGTCTAAATCCAAAGGGCATCAGCCTTAATGGCTAATGTCAGCATGACCATAAACCACAAATAACATCTCCGACCAGAAACATCCCAAACTCCTCCCCAGCCAGAGACATGCTAGCCCCAAGATAAACCCCCTCCAGCTGGGAAGACGCCAGCCCAAAGGTAAGCCCCCTCCTGCTGGAAAGATGTCAGCCCCAAGATAACTTCCCCTCTGCCCAGAGACATTTCAACCCTGCCATAAACTTTTGCCCCACACAGAAACATCTCAAGCTTGTAATAGGCCCCTTCACCCTAAAACCAATATATACTCTTAGTCTGTAAGAGAAAGTGCTCCTGACAGAAATTGGCCAGAAGCTCCTCTTGGGTTTTATCTAAAGTAAACCTGTCTTTAACTGTCAAGCCATGTTTTCTGTTTCTTTCCTCTTTCTTTAACTTTTACAGAGGGTATCTATTTTATCTCTAGCCTTCTAAGACATACAAGCTCACATGTAACACAGCTCAGATTTTGGGGAAAAACACAAATGACTATGTCTGTTCTGATCCTTTTAGCTATGCTACCGTTTAACTCCTCCACTACCAACACCATGATCTATTATTCCCCTTGTTCTTACACTGAGCTTGCTGAACACAGTCTCCTCTTCTAGAAGCCCAGTTTTGATGTCCATATATTGTTACCTTGGTTTTGTAATAGCTGGATTCTTATATGACAGTGGTCCCAGTGGAGAGTGTCCAGATTCTTGATGTCTTGAACAAAAAATTGGACAAAACACACAAACAAAACAAGGAAAGAATGAAGCAACAAAAGCAGAGATTTCTTGAAAATGAAAGTATGCTCCACAGGGTGGGAGTGGGTTCGAGCACTGTTACAGAATTTTCTGGGGTTTAAATACCCTCTAGAGGTTTCCATTCATTACTTGGTATATGCCCTATGTTAATGAAGAGGATGAAGTAAAGTTACAAATTCATTTACTCATTGTATGCCCTATGTAAATAGAGAGGCTATTTCCTATCATAGCTGAAGTGTTTTCATTTGATTTAGTTCTAGGAAGTTCTTAGGTTCCCTGCCTCCAGGCCCTATTCTCCTGCCTCAACAGCATCGGTGCACATTTTTAAGTTTTGGTCACTTATTTATTATCAGGATCATCCATCTTGTTATTTTGGATAATTTCTTCCCCATTTCAAGACTTAGCCCCAAGGGACACCATTCACTCTCCAGCTGCATCCATTCCCATCTCCAGATATTCTAACTCCTAGTCTATAAGCAAGACAGAATAAAATCTTTGAAGATATTTTCAACCCAACTTTTTTGCCTAATATAAAACTCATCTATGCTGTAGTCTGAAATAAAAGCAAAAGCTTGGTTTGAACACTTTAATAATGGGAATTTAACCAAGCTGTTCAGTGTTAGCTTTTGAGTTTTACTGTTAGTAAATTTTCCTTGTATTGAAATGAAAACTTTCTCCTCATAACATATATCAGTTTGTCCTGATTTTGTCCTCTTAATCTATTGATAATATCAAGTATCTCTTCCACAAATCTTTCAGGTATTTTATCATATATGTCATGTCTATAGCCTAGTTCCTAACATGTCATTGCATAAATTAAACTTAACATTTTAGTAACTTTGGTTCTTAAAAATTTGTCCATTGGCTTGCCTTTTTATTAAATGTGTCTTTTATATATTCATCTAAATTATTGATAACATTCTAGGCAGGAAGTAACAAAATGATAAACCCTGCAGACTACCTTTAAAGCTCCTCTCTGTCATTTGACAGTACTGCATTATTCATTTACCTAAAGAATCACTTATCTGTCTTGATATCCAACCCACATTTTCTCACATTGTACATAAAGGTTTTAGGCGTCACTACACACTTTCCTTTTTATGCTGATTTAATAATCTTACAACTTATATTTATTTAAAACAGAAATGTGGCTTGGCCTCAGGAAATCCAGAGACTTAAATAAGATCAAGCTCTTTCTATTTGCTCTACACTTCTCTCTGTGTGTGGCTTCATTATGTTCTCTCTAAAGTCAATTTTTTGTGCACTTTGAGGAACATTGCTACTCTCATCCACACAGCTTCACATCATACAGCTTTAACTACCTGAGAAAAGACGATTTTGCTCTCAAGCTCCTAATTCCCTGTTAAAAGGAGGTTCATTTGGTTAGATTGGCTCATTGGTTTATTATTGAATAAAACAGTGGTCAAAAAGATCTAACATTTGTACAACATGGTTACATGGCAGCTTCTGTGATAAACATGTAAAAGATGAAAGGATCAGTACCGTTACAAAAGCACTGCAGCATTGGGCATGCTATTCCAAACATGTCAATTTTATTGATGTTTGCTGAAAAAAAAAATGAAATGAGTAAGTCATTTCATTGTTTAGGGTTTTTCTTTTTTAGGTCTTTAAAGTGATGTATTGAATACTCAATTTCAGATATTTCCTAGGCATTAGTGCTAAGCTAAGTGGACTGTAGTTTCTACAATCTGATATTTTATCCTCTTTAAAAATCAGGACAACTCTCTCATTTAATCCCTTTGTAACTCTGTAATTTTTAGAATTATCCAAAGATAAATGGTGAAAATCTGCCGAAGGATTTTCATGAAGAGATAAAAAGGAAAAGGAAATTTGGGGTTTTCTGTCTTTTTATCATTTCTTAAAGATGACAACATCTTGCCTGTCCCTTCCTTTTCCTCCTTTCTCCTCCTTTTTTGGATTTGAATATATAAAAATAATAGCTAATATTCACTAAGTCTCACAGACTGTTCTGAACCTTTTTGTGGATTATTTTAATTAAAACCTCTGTGGACACTGAAAATTTGAGACAGTTCTCAGTCAATTAAGGAAGTTTATTTTGCCAAGGTTGAGAAAGCACACAGGTGACACTGCCTCAGGAAGTTCTGATGACATATGACCAAGGTGGTAGAGGCACAGCTTGATTTTACACATTTTAGAGAGACATGAAACATCAATCAATATATATAAGGAGTACATTGGTTCAGTCTGGAAAGGCAGGACAACTCGAAGCAAAGGCAGGAAGACTCAAAGCCAGGAGGGGTCTTCCAGGTCACAGACAGGTGAGAGACAAAGGTTGCGTTCTAATGAGTACCTAATTAGACTTTCCAAAGCAGGTAATCAGATATGCATTTATCTCAGTGAGCATAGAGATAAATTTTAATAGAATGGGAGGCAGGTTTCCCTAAGCAGTTCCCAGCTTGAATTTTCCCTTTAGCTTCGTGATTGTGGGAGCCCAAGATATTTTCCTTTTACACCTCCTAGCAACTATCTGAGATACTTACCCTACTTATTCAAGTTTTAAGAAAGAAAAGTATAACTAACAAAAGTTAAATGACTCCAAAAGCTGTCTAAGAGAATAAGTGGTAGAGCCATCAATTGTATCAAGCAGGTTGGCTCTTAAGTACTATTCATGCTGCCTCCTAAGAACCCTAACTTTCCCCCTCAACATTTTTCTCATAAATATCAAAATATTAATCTTTCTGTTATTGTATATACTAGTACCAGAATACTTGACTGCATTACAAGAAACAGGTTGAGATGTCTTTATGTAATACCTATATATCATCACTACACAGCTGATAACCCCCTTGATAATATTCTCTTTTATGACTTGAATAACTGTAACACTCAATCTGATTTCTGTCTTAACAAAATATAAAGTCTTTGCCACCTGGGGTTAATATTCATAAACTTTCACTTATTTAGTGAATTAACTAAATTCACTAGTCTAATCCTCGACTTTCCAACGCCGTCATAAAACTTCTCCCTCACACAGAAACATTCCAAGCTTGTGATAAGCCCCTTCACCTTAAAACCAATATATACTCTTAGCCTGTAAGAGAAAGTGCTCCTAACTGAAATCAGCTAGAAGCCCCTCTCAGGTTTTTTTCTAAAATAAACTTGTCATTAACTGTTAAGCTGCATTTAGTGTTTTGTTTTTTTTTTTTCCTCTTTCTTTAACTCTTACAGCTCTAAGATAAGGAACTCAGGGCCTATCATCAGGTTGGCTTGAACACACAGAAAATTTTCCTAGCAGCCTTATGTTTTCCCAGGTAGGCATTTTAATTCAGGCCTGGGGTCATGCTAGGCACACATTATATATATATATATATATATATATATATAAAACTGAGTTTTTGTTGCAAGTATAATATGGTTGAAAATATTTTATTTTCTTTCTTAGCAGCCAGAAGAATCCATTACCTTATTAATAAAATACCTGGGATATTGATGCTGATGTCAATTTTTCCACATGTGTAAATGATTCTGTCTATATTTACATTGCATTTACAGTTGTCATCTGACTGTTGGAGAAAAATAAACTAAGGGATCACAGGGCTCCATTGAAGCACTAGAATGATATTTGCTAGAAAAATTTTGATCCACATTGTCACTCTTGCCTCTTGTCTCTCTTGCAGTTTGTGAGGATTGTACAAAAAACTGACAAAATTCTATTCTCAATAGCCTTGAAAGTCTGCAGACTTTTCTCAATGGCAAAAATAAACATTGGTTTCTTAGATTTTCCAAAAGCCATCCCTGATTATGACATAATTCTTTTTACTGCACTGAAAAATGTAACAGTTGTTTATACACTAATAAAATCCAATTATGTTTGAAAGACATATATTAAAAACCTACTGTCCACAAGTTATTTCACTAAAGTTTCAGAATGTAAATAAATAAATCAAGTGTAATCCTCATCTTCTGTTACTGAAAAAACTGTAATATTAGACTATATCAAGAACAACGTTTATGTAATTTATGATACATGGCAGTATTTTGTACTTATACAGAATGTGTACCTTGTATTCAGACATGACAAGTTACTTACACTCCAAATTTCCAAATTTTTATCAAGAATTATAGAGGGTCAGATATTTTACCCTTCTTGCCAGCTAACAATTTAGCCTACCACGGTTTCATAGTGGTTGACAGAAGTCACAAAACTCCAGGATCAGATACAAAGGATCTTATTACTTGTAGCACAGCAAGAAGCATAAATATGAGTGTCAGTTTCCTTTGCCTGAAAGGTCCATTGGTTTAATGTGTTATGGATCAGATGGATGCTACACATGTAATGGTTTGCAATTACAGCTGAGACACACTGAGTTTCCCAGATCTTTTATGAGAGTAAACATGCCTGACTTTGCACTAAAGGAAAACATTTTTATTTTTTAATTAAACTGGACAAAAATAATTTCTTCACTTTTTTCCATAGGAATGTATTATATCTACATTTCAAACTTTTCCTCTATACAAAAATCCTTGAAAAAAACATTTTGGAGCAAAGGACAGATGGTGCCTTTCTCACAGGATGTTCATGCAGTTGTATTAGTCTGCTTTCACACTGCTATAAATAACTACCTGATACTGGGTAGTTTATAAAGAAAAGAGGTTTAATTGACTCACAGTTCCACATGGCTGGAGAGACCTCATGAAACTCACAATCATGGCAGAAGATGAAAGGGAAGCAAGGCACATTTTATGTCACAGCAGGAGAAAGAGAGTGAGGTGGACTGCCAAAACCATCAGATCTTACGAGAATTCACTCACTATCACAAGAACAGCATGACAGAAACCTTGCCCATAATCCAATCACCTCCCACAAGGTCCCTCACTCAACACATGGAAATTATAATTTGAGATGAGATTTGGGTGAAGATATAGAGCCAAACCATATCATTTCACCCTGGCCCCTTCCAAATCTCATGTCCCTCTCACATTTCAAAACACAATCATATCTTCCCAAAAATACCTCAAAGTCTTAACTCGTTCTGGCATTAACTCAAAAGTCCAAGTCCAAAGTCTCATCTGAAACAAGACAAGTTCCTTCCGCCTATGAGTCTGTAAAATAAAAACAAGTTGGTCACTTCCAAGATAAAATGGGGGATACAGGCATTGTGTAAATGCTCCCATTCCAAAAGGGAGAAATTGGCTAAAACAAAGGCTTACAGGCTCCATGTAAGTCTGAAATCCTGCAGGACAATCACTAAATCTTAAAGCTTCAAAATAATCTCTTTTGACTTCATGTCTCACATCAAAGGCACAAGGACGCAAGGGGTGTGCTCCCCATAACCTTGGACAGCTCCACCCCTGTGGCTCTGCAGGGTGCAGCCCCTGTGGCTCCTTTCACAGGCTGGTGTTGAGTATCTGCAGCTTTTCAGGGTGCATAGTGCAAACTATTGGTAGATCTACCATTCTGGGAACTGGAGGATGATGGCCCTAGATTTCTCTGAAATCTAGATGGAAATTCCCAAACCTCAATTCTTGTCTTCTTTGCATGCACAGGCTTAACACCATGTGTAAGCCACCAAGGTTTAGGGATTATACTCTCTGAAGTAATGGCCCAAGCTGTACCTTGGCCCCTTTTAGCCACAGCTGGAGCTGAAGCCACTGGGATGCAGAGCACCATTTCCCAAGACTACGCAGAGCAGTGTGGCCCTGAATGCAGTCCAAGAAACCATTTTTTCCCTCCTAGGTTTCTGGGCCTGTGATGGGTGGTGGTTGGTGAGGGGTGGGGGGCCGGGAGGGGGATGCAGTGAAGACCTCTAAAACACCCTGGAGACATTTTTCCCATTGTCTTGGCTATTAACGTTCACTCCTCTTTACTTATGCTAATTTCTGCATTGGTGGTTTTAATTTCTCCCCAGAAAATGGCTTTTCCTTTTATACCACATGGACAGGCTGCAAATTTTCCAAAATTTTATACTGTACTTCCCTTTTAAAGATAAGTTCCAATTTCAGACCATCTCATTGTGAGTGCATATGACTGTATGCATTCATAAAACGCCAGGTCACATTTTGAATGCCTTGCTGCTTAGAAGTTTCTTCTGCCAGATACTCTAAATCCTCTCTCTCAAATTCAAAGTTCCACAGATCTCTAGGTTAGAGACAAAATGCCACTAGTCTCTTTGCTACAACACAGCATGAGTGACCTTTACTGCAGTTCCCAATAAATTCCTCATCTCCATCTGAGACCATCTCAGCCTGGACTTAATTGTCCATATCATTAACACATGTTAGTCAAAACCATTCAACCAGAATCTAGGAAGTTCTAAACTTTTCCAAATCTCCCTGTTTTCTTCTGAGCCATACAAACTGTCCCAACCTCTGCCTGTTACCCAGTTAAAAAGTCTCTTTCACATTTTCAGATAACTTTACATTAATGCCCCACTTCCCTCAGTACCAACTTTCTGTATTAGTCTGTTTTCACACTGCTATAAAGAACTACATGAGAGTGGGTAGTTTATAAAGGAAAGAGGCTTAATTGAATCACAGTTCCACATGGCTGTGGAGGCCTCAAGAATCTCACAATCATGGTGGAAAGGAAAGGGGGAGCAAGACATGCCTTACATGGCAGCAGGGGGGAGAGAGAGAGAGAGAGAGAGAGAGAGAGAGAACTTCCAAACACTTTTAGACCATCGGATCTCACAAGAACTCACTATCACAAGAACAGCATGGAGTAAACTGCCCCCATGATCCAGTCACCTCCCACCACGTTCCTCCCTCAACACATGGGGATTACAATTTGAGATGAGATTTGAGTCGGGACACAGATCCAAGACATATCAATAGTATCATGACATATCCATGGAGAATTGTCTCCTGACAATTTTCTACCTCTAAAATTGGTAAACAATTTCTATTCTGAGGGCGTTTTGTAAAATTCTGAAAATTCAGTTAAATTCTGTCCTGAGGATGTTTTGTAAGATTCAATCATTTGTAAATAGCATAGCCCAGTAACTGGCACAGTGGATGATCTCAATAAAAATTTATGTCCTCTTATTCACTTTATCTTCACTTAAACTTTAAAATAATGCAATCAATATAAATATTAAAAGATGTCATTAATGGATTTTATTTTTATTTTTATTATTTTAAAAATTATTATTCTAAATAAACCTACAGACCCTCTATCGTATGGTAGGTCATCAAAATATAAGTCACATATTAAGTATACAAATTTGGGTTGCTGATGATAAGATTGTCCTGGGAGATAAAGTAATTTATTGTAAAGAAAGTAGACTTCAAACTGCTTATATAAGTCATTCCAGTTACTGCCAAAACTGTGATAATTCTCTGTATCTTAACACAATATACAAATGCTGATATATATTGGTGGTCAACAAATATTTATTCAATGCATAGACTGATGAATAACACGGAAGCAATCGTTGATCAATACAGTATAAACTATTAATTCAACACCTTATTTGAATCTTCAGAAGTGTCAGCTGTAAAAATAGTCCATGGAAATAGTTGTGCTGTAAAAGTCATTTACAAGTAGATTACAAATATATTTAAAATGTAAAATACATAAATATTATGAACAATATTTAACAAAACTTTAAAAAATTTAATGCATAGAAAATGTATATACATATCTTAAGAAAGGTTATCTCAATATTCTCTCAAAAATAAAAATACAGTGATGATTTGAGATAAGGAAAGAACCTTTTTACATTGTGTCATATTTAGATGCAAAATCAAGTATAGAAATTTTCCTATGAGTTAATATGTGAATAACTTATTCACTGCTATAAGTAATAATACAGTATTTGTGGACACCACTTGTCAAAATTGTGATCATAAATTAGCAAGAATGAAATTTTGGATTAACTGGACAAATTAATGGCATATCTTTCTAGAAAACTATAGAGTGATATTTTGTCAACATTGGTAACTTAGTCTACTAGGATTTATCAAAATATTGTTTGTCTGTTACTTTGAAGAATCTTAACTGTATCTCCAATACAGACAAATACATAATTTCTTTTTAAAAGCCTGAATATATTAACATTGAGCTCTGCTCAAATATAGCACAAAAGAAAGTTAGCTAGTAGCCAACACCCAGAGTATAAAGTTATAGAATTTAAAACATTGATGATAAATTTGAGAATTAATCTTGCATTTGCATTTATGTACTTGAATGATGTTATTAACCTGTATAAATCTATTCCCTGCCTTTCATAAAATGATTACATGGTAAAGCTAAAGAAAAGAAATAGAGGTTAATTGATTTTAAAAATGTAACATGAATTTTTTGAAGTACATTTACCAACATATGAAAAATTGCACACTTATATAGAATTTTTTCTGGAGTTGGTTTCTGAAGTTTCATTCCTGAGTCAAAATAGTGGGCTGAGGTCCTAAAATGGCACGACTTTGGGTTCTAGTATCACTATGGCAGTATAAGGCTACCACAGCAGATCTCTTCTGCTGAGTACAACAGAAAATTCTTAACATAATACAAAAGGAATCTATATGAGGACTCTTAAAAGTGCATAAAGGTAATGTTTTAGATCGGAGTCAAATCTTAAAGAGGTGTCCTGCATGGGGGATATTATCATTTTGTTCTTTTCTCTCTCACTTCTATCCCAAGGGTGACCCAATTACAGAACCATAAAACAGAGAAGAAACATAAATGGCTAAATCTCTAATAGAATTCACACTATTCTGAAGAACTTGGAATTATTGGAAAGGTGTTCCATATAAACTGAAGAATGTGGGAAAAAACGTAGGAAGTGAAAATCTGAAAAATGGATACCACTAATTCAATAAGTCTAGAGGTCACCCTTGCATCATGTTTGCACAGGAATGACAAAATTCAGCATAGCAGAGACTTCAAAAATTAAACTGAGATTGGTACCACTACCCTTGGAAGATGAGACAGAATTTGTAGTTTGAGCCTAAATGTTTGAATTGCCTGCTAAACATTAAAGCAACTTTCTCCTTCCAGAGGAGTACAACAGGACCCAGAATATACACATCACGATATTTAAATGTTCAGGGTATAATCTAAAATTAATTTCACATGGAAAGAAACGTGACACATTTTCACAGGAAAATACCCTCAAAGGATGATATCTACAAGATATCCAAATAACATACAGGTGACCAAAAAACATAGAAAAAATGTTCAACATCACTAAACATCAAAAAATGCAAATTTAAACCATAATGAGGTACCACCTCACACCAGTCAGTATTGCTATTACTAAAAAGTCAAAAAACAGCAGATGCTGGAGAGACTGTGGAGAAAAGGGAACACTTATACCCTGTGGGTATATAATTTAGTTTGGTTACTGTGGAAAGCAGTTTGGAGACTTCTCAAATAATTAAAATAGAACTACCATTCAACCCAATAATGCTATTACTGGGTATATATCCAAAGGTAAATACATTATTCTACCAAAAAGAAACATGTACTTACATGTTCACTGCAGCACTATTCAAAATAACAAAGACATGGAATCAACTTAGGTGCCTATCAATGGTGGACTAGATAAAGAAAAGATGGTATGTAATTACAATGGAATGCTATGGAGCCATAAAAGAGAATGAAATCATGTTCTTTGCAGAAACATGGATGCAGCTGGAGGCCATTATCCTAAGCAAATCATATAGAAAAAGAAAATCAAATACTGAATGTTCTCACTTAAAAGTGGGAGCTAAACGTTGGGTATAGATAGGCAAAGAGATGGAAACAATAGACACTTAAGAACACCAGAGTGGGAAGGAACAGCAAAGGGCAAAGGGGGAAAAACCACGTATTGGGTACTATGCTTACTACCTGGATGACAGGACAATTCACACCCCTAACCTTAACATCACACAACATACCCATGTAACAGACCTGCACATGTTCCCCCTGAATCTAAAAGTTAAAACTTAAAAAAAAACAAAAAACAAAAAAGAAAAACCCTCCTCATGCCCATTTATTTCAGATATATTTGGCTTAAATTCTGCATTATATTAGATCCTATGTCCTTTTAGAAACAGCCAAAAGAAAAATGCAAGGAGTAACAAGGAATGTGCATTGTTTTCATTAAAGAAAGAGATTTTTAAATAATGCAATTATTAGAAAAATACTTTAAATCAGTTAATTTATAACCATTCTCCGTAAGGTAAAAAGTAAACACACTTGAGAGCGATGGAAAGTGAATCTTACAAATATACATATGTATGTGTTTATACACACACACATATATGCTGTGAAGCAATTGAAACATTTAGAACTGGAAAATACTTTTCTGAAATTAAAAAAATGTACAGGATGGACTCAGTAGCAGAATAGATATGATAGAGTGGATGAATTTGAAGATAAATCATTAGGGATTAATCAGTCTGGAAGATAGAAAACAAAACCAAAAAAGGAACAGAACATCAGGGACTAATAGAAAAATATCAAAAAGTGAAATATATGAGTCATTGTAGTCCAAAAAGTAGAAGATTTCTGGGCTGTATGACTGAGAGCATTAACTCAGGTTAAGCCCTGCAGTTTTCTTGTATTCAGAAGCAGATGCCACTCTAGGGATGAAAAAGCAGCTGGCATTTATATTGCAAAGTATTTGTGCAAACAGAACTTCAGAAATCTCTAATATTCAACTGAGTACTGATCAGCACAAGTATGTGAGGAAATTACCAGTTTAGGGAAAGAATTACCCAAAGGAGTTAGAGGAAACAATACCAAGAACTCACACTGAGCTAAGAAGAGTGCCTGTTTCCAACAATCAAAGCAGCGAACTGTACAACTGATGGGGCACCAGTAAAGTACTAAGTAGCAATTCGCATAACTAGTTGAAAAATTTAGTCCTAGAATAAACTATGTTTCAGTATCTTCAAACAAAGCTTAATAGCAAAACCAAAAATATCAAATTATTTCTAAGTAACTAAACCATGACCAATAACAAATATCCAAGAAATTTATAGGTTAACAAAATATTTAGCATCCACAATTTAAATTCACAATGTGTTATAAGCAATTTAAATTTACCAAGCATGCAAAATAACAGAAAAATACAAAATAATACTGAGGGAAAATAAATTATTCAAAACAGATACAGAAGTACATTGATTAATAAACATGACATGACAATAATTATTATAACAGTATTTATTATGTTTAAGAAGCTAGACAAAACATTAAAGCATATTAAGTAGAGAATTGGGAGTTGTAAAAAATGATTCGGATCTAACTTCCAGAGATGAAGATAAGAATGCCTGAGATAAAATTCACTGGATGGGATAAATGGCAGACCAGATTTTCCACATAGAAAGAATTTGTACACTTGAAGAAAGCAATAAGAAAGCTATGCAAAATAAATCACATAAAAATGAAAGACCAATAAAGTTAGCAGAGTGTCAATGAACAGCAAGACAACTTCAAATTGCCTAATATATGTGCAGCTCAAGTCATCGGAATAGATGAGATGGAACAAACAGAAATATATTTAGAGATATAATGGCTAGAAATTTTCCAAACTTGAAAATTATAAACCCACAGCTCAATGAATCCTAATTAGCACAAAAAGCAAGAAGCACATCTCACCAAGGTATATCATAATAAAATTGTTTAAATCCAGAGGACAAGAAAAATGTTAGAATCAATAAGAGATAAAAAGATTCTCTAAGTATACACCATTATTTAAAGGTCTACAAATCAGTTATGTGTACACAGTGAAGTAATAAAATTTGCAAATACAGTAGTAAAAGTACAAAAAGTTGAATATTATAGATAAGGGTTTAGGATTTTAATGTGTATTAGAGTTGCCTAGTATGCTGGTTAATATTGCACATTCTAGGGCCTCAAACCTGGAATTCCAGTTTCAATAGGTCTGCTGTAGGACCTATGAATCAGCACTGTAACTAGAAAAAAATGGTTAAAATTCTTGTAGCATTTTTATTGAGATAAAATGAACACACAAGAAAATAAAAAATCTTGAGTGCTGTTTGATGTGCTTTGACAATTATATACACACATCTAACTACCAACCAAAACTAGATATAGAACATTTACAACATGCCTGAAAGATTCCTCATCTAGGGAGACACTGAAACTCATAACTAATAACTGTTGATTTCTGTTAACATAATGTAGTTTTGTGTATTCATATAAATGAACTTGTACAGTATGTACTTATTTGTGTTTGGCTTCTTATATTCAATTTAATGATTTTAGATTCTCTATATTTTTACATATGAGAATTTGTTTTCTTTTTATTGAGTAAGATTTCATTGTATAAATGTATCACAAATTTTAATCCATTCGTGTGTTGATGGGCATTGGTATTATTTCCAATTTTTAGCTTTTTTTTTTGTTTTGAGATGGAGTCTTGCTCTGTCGCCAGGCTGGAGTGCAGTGGCGTGATCTCGGCTCAGTGCAATCTCCACCTCCCGGGTTCAAGCCATCATCCTGCCTCAGCTTCCTGAGTAGCTGGGATTACAGATGCGGGCTACCACACCCAGCTAGTTTTTGTAGTTTTAGTAGAGATGGGGTTTCATCATGTTGGCCAGGATGGTCTTGATCTCCTGACCTCATGATCTGCCCAACTCGGCCTCCCAGAGTGCTGGGATTACAGGCGTGAGCCACAGCACCTGGCAATTTTTAGCTATTATGAATTAAAATGTTATGTACAGGCTTATACTTGTCTTCAAGTGGACATAAGCTTGGTTAAGGATCTTATATCAGATATACGTATGGCAAATATTTTTCACAGATAGAGGCTTACATATTTATCCTTGTTACGCTGTCTTTTGATTAGCATAACTAAAAGTTTGATTGTCTCATTTATAAATTTTTGTCCTTATGGTTACTACTTGTGACCTGACTAGAAAGTCTTTGAGTAACCCAGTGTGCAGACTTTTTTTCTATATTTTCTTCTGGAAGTTGTATGAATCTAGATTTAATGTTTTGTTCTATTATTTGTCTTGAATTTATTTTTGTTTATGGAATGAAGTAGGGTAGTTATATCTCTAGGGGTCTCTATCTCTCAGTTCTTTCTTCTGTCTGCAACTTTTAGCGTATTATCCCTTAAGATTCTTTGAGGACCCATGGGAAAGTATTGAAACCACTGTACCTACTTTTTTAACTGCTGGGGTGTTTGCAGATCCCAATTCAATAAACCAGCTTATACATGCTATCAAAGGTCTGTTCAATATTTGAGTGGTTTCTATTAACAATTATCTATAGTAGATTCCTCTTCTCACAGCACTCTACAAAGGAAAAAAGTAAACATGAGCCTCTTCTCTCCTATAAAGGGCTTCTCATATTCTGCATTTTAGTTGATTTAATTTTCTTTTTATCCTCAGATTTAAAACTTTTTTAAAAAGAAAAACTATGCTCTTGTAACTTACCTGGCTTATTATTGATATTAGACAACAATAATCTTTTGTGACTTACTGCATCCTAAGTGATATAGGAAGTGCTTAGAATGTGAATTCAGGCTCTTACTTTGGCAAACACTTCTGTAGAGTAATGAAAAGATTTTAGTTACAGTTAATTTCAAATTGCCCTGATTCCTACAATGATACGTAAAAAAAACTTGTCTACTAAAGAGTACTGATAATATTCTAGTAGAACTACCATTCTAGCTGTTTGTAAAAGATTATTCTAGCCACCAAACACTTTATTGTTTCCTCTATTTTTACTATAATATAGGACAGTTAATTTGTTTACCTAAATTTATTAAACTAGTAGCATGGCTGATCTGTCAATCTTTTGCCTTTGGGAAAACAAAAGTCATGGAGGAGAAGTAATATACCCTAATGTTCATATAATATAATCTGGTGTAATATACACACATATTTTTTAAATTTATTTTTTTCAAATAACATTAAAAATAATATCTATCTTTTCAAATGAAGAGTACTTGTACCTGGTATATATAAGTAGCCGGGTTAGAATAAATCAACACACTATATGTTTCCTTTTCTTGTCTTTCTTCTTTGTCAGTGAAATTTATGTTTGGTATCAGAATTCCTAGAAACTTTTAAGAACTGACTCCAGTTAGTTTCGGTTTCTGCATACGTTTGTGTGTGTGTGTATATATAACCCTTTACATAGTGAAGCATTTCTCTAGCATAAGGAAGGTGTATTACTCCATTCTTGCACTGCTGTAAATACCTGAGACTGGGTCATTTATAAGAAAAGAAATTTAATTGGCTCATGGTTCCATAGGCTGTACAGGAAGCATGGCATCATCTGCTTCTGGGGAGGCCTCAGGGAACTTTTACTCATGGCAGAAGGCAAAGTGGAAGCAGGCGTCTTACAATGAAGTAGTAGGACCAAGAGAGGGAGGGGGAGGTATTACATAGTTTTAAACAACCATATTTTGTGAGAACTCAAAGCTCCAAGGAGGATGCTGTTAAACCATGAGAAACCACTCTGGTGATCCAGTTACTTCCCACCAGGCCCTACAATTCAACAGAAGATTTGGACAGGAACGCAGATCCAAACCATATCAGAAGGTAAATTTCTGTAATATATTTGTGCCTCTGAATGCTTTAGACATTTTTAATAAAAACTTGCTATGAGAGGAAAACCAATTTCAGTAATTCAGATACAGTAGCTTGAGATTGAATGCAGAATTTATTTTAAAATATTCATTTACTTTCTACTTTTTGAGTATATATCATGCTGTTTTTACTCACTTGATACAAAAAAGGTTCAAATAAAATTATAGTGAAGAGTCAATAACTAAGTTAAATGTCCTAGTTTATTTTGTGTTGCCATACAGAGTACCAGAGACTGGGTAATTAATTTAAAAAACTGAAGTTTATATGCCTCAGGGTTTTGAAGGCTGAGAATGCTAAGTGCTGGCTTCTAGTGAGGGCCTTTATGATGCAGCAACCCATGGCAGAGGACAGAAGGGCAAGCGAGTACATCAGATAGACAGAAAGAGGGTATAATTCATGCTTTTGATCAGGAACCCACTCCCGGGATAATTAACTCATTCCCATGGCATATGGCAGCAACCCATTCTTAATATTCTCACCTCTTAATATAATCTCAACTGCAATTAAATTTCAACATGGATTTTGAAGGAAACATTCAGACTATAGCATTAAATGAATAATGAATACTGCTCTTAGCACAGTGGATAGAATCAAAACCTTCTGTGCTTTCTCTTTTCTGTTTGTGTGATCAAGCACAGAAGTGCTCAAAGGGATGTTTGTGTTCTGGAGGTGGTGAATTAGTAGTGGGTAATCTACGAAACAATTAGTCAATTCAAGTTATCAAGCATAAATAACAGATATACAAAATTCATTGGATGGTGCAATTACGGTTTAAACAATCAATTTCAATTATAATTTTCAGTTATATGTTTGATATCATGTGAGTGGATTCTATACAACTGTCTCAATGTATTTATTCAAAGAATAGGTTCCAACTGTCATATATGACTAGCTGCTGAAATAACTGAACATGACAATGCTTTGACCCTCTGCATTATTTTATGTGATGCTTGAGCTATTAGAGGTATCACAAAAGATATATTTTAAGTGTCGAAGATAATGAATAGGTGTTATAACTTTTTTGTCTTTTATTTTTTAAGACAGACTCTCACTTTGTCACCCAGGCTGGAGTTCTGTGGTGCGATCTTGGCTCATTGTAACCTCCTCCTCATGGGTTCAATAAATTCTCCTGCCTCAGCCTCCCGAGTAGCTGGGATTACAGACATGCACCACCATGCCTAGATAAGTTTTCTATTTTTAGTAGAGACGGAATTTCACCATGTTGGCCAGGCTGGCCTCGAATTCTTGACCTCAAGTGATCTGCCCACCTTGACCTCCCAAAGTGCTGGAATTACAGGTGTGAGCTACCGTGCCCAGCCCAATGTTATAGCTTTTTATAATATCTCACCATATGGCCCATCATTATGGGATATTACTTAGTATTATTGTACTTTATGTTTGATAATAGATATTTTAATTACTTTTTAAACTGAGTTTTACAATATATGAATACAATATACGAAACTGAGTTTTACAATTATGAATTGATTCATTGGTTATGCATGCTTTTTAACCTTCAGAATTATGAGAGATTGCCCATCATATTCTCACAAACAAATCATATATGTTTAAACATGTATCGATTTCCACTTTGGGTGCTTTCTTTATTCTAGAAATTTTCTGCAGAATTTAGGGGGGTAAACTCTCATGTCAGACATTTTGGGTTCAAATTATAGCCCTGCCTCGTGCTAAAGCTATAACCTTGAATAAAGCACATAATCTCTCTGACTCAGTTGTTTTATCTGTAAAGTAGACATATTGAAAATGCCTCCTTTATAGCACTGTTGTGAGGATCAGTTCACTAATAAAATATAAAATATAACATGCCACATTGAATGCAAACCATTAAATGATAACTACATTTTGTAATACTGCTTAACTTATAAGTTTGAGAATGACTTATGACTCAACTGAACTACACACACACACACACACACACACACACACACACACACACACACATTGTAAGACAGAAGTTGAATCTGTTCTGAAATTATCATTGTGATAAAAGATACTTGAGGTATAACCTTATTATTTGTTCCCATTTTTTTTTTGTTTATTTTCCTTTCCAAAAGATAGCTAATTAGACCATTGGGTTCCTTTGCCTCTCTGGGTAGTCCAAAGATAATAGCACTACCATTTATTTTTAAGAGCTTTATTGATAAATATTTTATATATTATATAATTCACCAATCTAAAATGTACAATTCAATGTTTGTGTGTTGGAAAAGTTGTTCAACCATCACCATAATCAAATTTTGAAATATTCTCATCACTACAAAAAGAAATCCAAAAAACTTTCACTCCTCATTCCCCTCCTCCACACTACAGCTCTCAGACTATAATTTTTAAAAATAATTCTCATCATACATTATGTAATAATTTCAACTAAACTCGGGATATCAATTATATTGATTAATTTTATTACACAAAATTAATCAATATAATAAATTTTATAGTCTTCTGAAGGAAAGATATATATATGTAATTGTATGGGAAAATTATTTAATTAAAAATTAAATTATTTCTACATTAAGATGCACTAACATTTAGAAATTATAAGGAAATCTTTAAAATTTCTAATTAAAGTATGATTTTTTCCCCTTTACAGTAATCTTCTTCCAGTAAGGAGCTTTTTAAATTACTTAATAATTTGTAAGGTCAAATTATATTTGCAATTATAAACATAAAGAAAAAATAAATTATCTGGGTAAATATGTTCTCAGATACCTTACATACATATATTTCATTATAAAATTTAAAGATCTTGATTCAATTTAAAATTATGAAATTATTGCAATATATGCTGTGGTAGAATCTCTACTTTAAAATTAAGCCAGCTGTGGGAATCTGACCCAATGGCAGCCGATTAGTACAGCTTTCTTTGAAATGTCATGAATGAAATAAAAACAAAGACCAGAAACCTTACTTTAAAGCTTTAACTGTTTTCCATATTGATGAATGTATAGGTGTACATGAGTGTGCATGCACACATACATACACATACACATAAACAAACATACACCTCCTTTTGAAAAAAAAGTGTATACGGCCAAATAGCCAGTAAATATGCCCTCAGAAATGGGTTGTTTTCAAAATAAAATAACATTTGAATTGTGGTATTTTTCTCTCAGATTCTACGAGTGAGCTCATATGAGTAGCACCTCAAAATTTTTTCAGCACTGACACATTCATTTGAAACAAGAGAAACTGTCATTTGTTTAATGCTTTATGGACCAAATAAAAATATTAGCAAAACTTCTGTGGTGATTGTTATTCTAAACCATTTATTAAAATTCTACAAAATATAATGTGAAGCAAAGCTAGCTTATGTAAAATAAATTCTTACAAAAAATGATAAGAACAGACTTATGAACTAATTTTTCAATCATATTTATATTTGATTTTGATATTTTTGAAATTTCAGGATAATAAAGTACTACAGAAAAATAAGAATATTTTCATTTGTATTAAAACATTCAAATATAAATTATGAGAGGAAACATTGTTCCATTAGTGAGATATTCAACCATCTCAATGGATTATAATTCAAACAATGAGACACTTACCTATAAAATTCTGAATAAAATCTTAAGGCTAATGCATGTTTCACTCTCTGATTGAAATATATAACTACCTCAATTGGCTTCCAGAAAAGCAGGGACTTAAGAGTTCTAGGCTATGCTACTGTCTTAATGACTCAGGTTATTAAACAACCTTATGTTTAGGGAGACTACACGTAGTGGAATTTCTGGAGATTTTACTAATGAGGTCTTACCAAGAATATGAACTGTGAAAGACTTATACAGAACGTGAAATATCTTACTACAAGTGCCTATTGAAAACCTTTATTTAGCTCTTTGAGAAATTGCCACACTGCTTTTCACCATGATTGAACTAACTTACACTCCCACCAACAGTGTATAAATATTCTCTCTTCTGCACAACCTCTCCAACATCTGTTACTTTGCAACTTCTAATAATAGCCATTCTGACAGGTATGAGATGAGGCTTTGATTTGCATTTCTCTAATGCTCAGTGATAATTGAATTTTTTTCATATGCTTGTTGGCCACATGTATGTCTTCTTTTGAAAAGTGTGCTCATGTCCTTTGCCCACTTTTTAATGTGGCTCTTGGTATTTTGCTTGTAAACGTGTTTAAGGTCCTTACAGATATTATATATTAGACCTTTGTCAAATGCATAGCTTGCAAATATTTTCTCCCGTTCCATAGGTTGTCTGTGTACTCTGTTGATAGTTTCTTTGGCTATGGTGAAGCTCTTACATTTAAATATATCCTATTTGTAAATGTTTGCTTTTACTATGATTGCTTTTGGCATCTTTGTCATGAAATCTTTGCCAGTTTCTATGTCTAGGATGGTGTTTTCCTAGGTTGTCCTCTAGGGTTTTTATAGCGTTGGTCTAAGTCTTTATTCCGCCTTGAGTTCATTTTTGTATGTGAAGTAAAAAATGGGTACAGTTTAAATCTTCTGCATGTGGCTAGCCAGTTATCCCAACACCATCTATTGAATAGGAGGGAGTCTTTTCTCCATTGCTGGTTTTTGTCACTTTGCCAAAAATCAGGTAATTTTAGGTGGACAGCCTTATTTCTGGGTTCCATATTCTGTTCCATTAGCCTATGTATCTGTTTTTATAGCAGTGCCACGCTGTTTTGGTTACTGTAGCCCTGTAGTGTGTGTGTGCATGAATATGTGTGTGTATATATATGTTTTTTTCCACAAATAAACCAACTTTAGTAGATATTATTTTGTATTTACATAGTGCCTTCTTCAAGAACCTTAAATGCTTTACAGACATTATCTCTACTTAATCCCCACAACAACACTGTGAGGTAAATATCACTCACATTTTACAAGATAGGGAGACTGAAACACAGAGAGGTTAAGTGACTTGCCCAAGGTCACACAGTTAAATTCACTGAAGAACCAGGAGATGAGGGCTTTAGCCTCCCAGCTGCCAGCCAAATACTTCATGATAGACTCTTTAATAAAAAGTGTTTTTAGAGAAAGTATCAAGAGTAGTTATGTTATGAAAATGAGGTCTGTCTTCTGCCATCAAGGAAAGAAAAAACCCTATACTGATGGTTAGAGGCCACAAGGCCCACATAATACAACATTTTCTTCTTTCCCTGTTCCCAAACCTCTTGGTTCCTGTCTTAAACAATCTTTTAAAGGTAAAATTCCCAAGGCAGAAACCATGTGACTTAAGAAGTGGGATTTAATTTAGGATATTTACTTTTAGTTACAACAATTTATAGAAATTTTTATTCCAATATAGAAAATATGGGACAGTCATCCCAACATTCATATACATAGTTACATAGCAATCAGCCACCATTTACAACTTACACCAGCCCTGCATTTTAATCACAGTCAACCAACATACAACCTCACAATGCTTTCTTCATGAGTCACTTTTCTTTCTTACTATACCTGTATTTTTCCCCCAACCCTGATCCTATATGTTTTAAAAGTATATTGAGTTTCTGATAAGCTTCAAAACATTTACTTAGATCCAGTTGCATTAAGAAGAAAAAGTGGGCCGGGCGCGGTGGCTCAAGCCTGTAATCCCAGCACTTTGGGAGGCCGAGATGGGTGGATCACGAGGTCAGGAGATCGAGACCATCCTGGCTAACATGGTGAAACCCCATCTCTACTAAAAAATACAAAAAACTAGCCGGGCGAGGTGGCGGGCGCCTGTAGTCCCAGCTACTCGGGAGGCTGAGGCAGGAGAATGGCGGGAACCCGGAAGGCAGAGCTGCAGTGAGCTGAAATCCGGCCACTGCACTCCAGCTTGGGCGACAGAGCGAGACTCCGTCTCAAAAAAAAAAAAAAAAAAAAAAGAAGAAAAAGTGAACGTAAAACTGTCACCCCACAGTCCCTTCCCTGACAAATCATACTACCAAGTATGCTGTCGATTTGAACAAAGTATGTCACTACCAGGAACTCAATACACATACTAGAACTTGCTTTAATATGAAATTTAACTTGACCTTTACTGTATGTTTTCTTTTAATGCAACAATGTAAAAACAAACACAACATAGTATTTCAATGCTGTACCTTTATGCAAATGACTTCATCTATCTTTCTTAAACATGTTGTGATATAGCTAATGTTAAAACTGACACAGCTTCACTTTCCTCTTTTTCTCTCTACTGAAAGCTGCAGAAATACAGCTTTAAGTCCAAGACGATTTGGTTTAAGCCCTCAAAATAAAAAGTGCACATCCACTTCCACTGCTCTGACTTTCCCCACATTGTTGATTGTGATTCTCTGTGGCATGTTGGTAGAACAGGCAGTCTATATATAATTTGTACAAAACATCTCTAGCCAGGGTAAGGCTTTAGAAACTATCTTAAAAAGAAACTTGTCAAAATACTTTTCATATTTAGTACAAATGCTAACTATTATGATTTTCTTCCAGCACATCTGTTTAAGCAGTCCAATTACCTAAGTGACCCTGTTAAAGATCTGCTTGTGGAACAAATAGGCAAAGTCATTTCCTGAGCCAAAAGATACAGATAATAAATGTTAATAATAGTAGCAGACTAAAAACATTCCTTTTTGTTGTTTGTTTTCCATAGTCAACAGTTTTAGCAGAATAACTTTAAAAATGACAGATTTTGGGCCGGGCGCAGTGGCTTATGCCTATAATCCCAGCACTTTGGGAGGCCGAGGTGGGCAGATCACGAGGTCAGGAGATCAAGACCATCCTGGTTAACACAGTGAAACCCCGTCTCTAATAAAAAATACAAAAAATTAGCCGGGCGTGGTGGCGGGCGCCTGTAGTCCAGCTACTTGGGAGGCTGAGGCAGGAGAATGGCATGAACCCGGGAGGTGGAGCTTGCAGTGAGCCGCAATGGCGCCACTGCACTCCAGCCTGGGCAACAGAACCAGATTCCCCACCCCTTCCGCCCCCCCTAAAAAAAAAGAAAAAATGACAGATTTTTTTTTTTTTTAATTTACTGCCTGAAAAGAGTTTAATAAAGAACATCCAAGGCCTGATTGCTATTATTCTGAATATAACTTTCAATAACTTTCTGCAGGTTACATTTGGCTACTGTCAGACAACTTACTGATGCATGGAAAAATGTCCAAAAAACTGCAGTGGTTTACATACATTTTACATTACATATATTATTTCTTAAAACCCCCAACAGAATGAAGTCTTAGCAAACACAAATTTTAATCTCTGAACCCCCTTCCAGTAAGATTTGTAAAGATGGGGGGAAGGGGAGGAATAACCCGTTTTTTGTATTCCTAGTGTATTGATTAAAATGTAATCTGCAAAGGGTTTGTTTAGCTCACTATCCAGGCTGCTAGGGTTATGACAAACATTATTACTTCTTTCCAAGGTAAAAAATGACATCCAAAAATAACATAAATTCTATGACATGATTTACCTAAGCATGACCTCAACTTGAAACATTAGAATACTTAAGAATTCTAAAGATTGGTATACCACCACTGCACCAGCATTTTTAATTATTCCAACAACTACAGGAAATGTTTATACAGTTTTTTAACTTTACGAAATTAAAGCTGAAGAAAATAACTGATTTAGAGACCATAATAAAAGGACAAATACTTAGCCAGAGATATCACTTCCTCCTGAAAAAGGATATTTACCTCCTCTCATTGCAGTTTTTTTCAAGATATCTTACTGATTTCAGATATAATTTAAAATTTACCTTAAAAATAGAAACAAACAAAAGGACCAGTTAAACTGACATTAACTAATAAAAATATGCTCAAATTTACTGACAGAATCATGAGCACTTCATAGAATAGTTAGACTCTACCAGTTTTAAGTAAAAGAAATAAAGAATAAATTATAATTACAAAGCCAGCCTTTCCCCTTGGGGAAACAAAAAGCCACTTTTGACCAATTGCTCCCTACATATATATATACTGTATATTATTATAAGCTTCTTCAGAGAAGCAAAACATCTTTGTCTTCCCGACACCGGATTATCCAGCATGTTAGTTTTCATATCAGGAAGGCAACTGGAAGTGCTGGACCCAAAAGTATTTCTGGTTTCCTTTTGAAAAGACCACTGAATATGCTTCTATACATACTAAACCAGGCAAATTTATGCAGTGTGTTCAACATCATCTCCTTATCAATACAGCACAGATTCCGATTCTTTCTACTGCACCCCGAAGGAATTCAAAACATTATTGGTGCAATTAATAAAGAGAAAATGTGTGTCAATGACTGGAAGGCTGTTTTACAAGAGGAGCTGGTATCTCTGATTTTACCTCCTTGTTGTATGGAACTGTGCAGACAGGATGATACCTGAGCAAATAAATCAACTACCATAACTGGAAGGGCTTGTCAATCTATCGTCTTTGCTTTATCATTTGCAAAGTGTGCTACTGCCTCCTGAGTTTCCTGCATTTCTCTTTTCTTGAAAAATCAGTGCTTGACCCTTTCCAACATAACCAGAGAAGAAATGAGGCAGAAAGTATCTCTTCATCACTGTTCCGCCTCAGTCCTGAGACCGACAGGAAAGGATGTAACCAGACTCAGAGTTCTTTGAGTATCTGATGTCAACCCGAAGAATTCTTCAATAGCTTGCGCATCTATTTTTTCTACAACGTCGTCATCAAACAACAACCAAAAATCATGACTCTCAACTATTGCAATATAATGGCCCCCTTGGGACCACTTCCACAGTGAACCATAACAGCAACAAGGTCGTACATTCTGTCTGGATTGGTGGCATAACCTGAAGTGTTAAATAGACAAAGTTCTAAAGGAAAAAATTACCTGGTAAGAGAGTTTTGTATATCGATGAAATTGATCCATATATTTAAGTCTCTTCAAGTGTAGAGCTAGAATCATGGGTAGTTTTTAAACTTTCTTTTTTTTTTTTTTTTTTTTTTTTTGAGACAGAGTCTTGCTCTGTCGCCCAGGCTGGAGTGCAGTGGCCAGATCTCAGCTCACTGCAAGCTCCGCCTCTCGGGTTTACGCCATTCTCCTGCCTCAGCCTCCCGAGCAGCTGGGACTACAGGTGGCTGCCACCTCACCCAGCTAGTTTTTATATTTTTTAGTAGAGACAGGGTTTCACCATGTTAGCCAGGATGGTCTCGATCTCCTGACCTCATGATCCATCCTTCTCGGCCTCCCAAAGTGCTGGGATTACAGGCTTGAGCCACCGCGCCCAGCCTAAACTTTCATCCGTTTATGTGCTTCCTGTTTGCTGTGACGCTCTTCACAGTAATACTTGTATTCACTACACAGAGTTTCTGTGTTGCCAAAACCCCTTAGGCAGTGAGTAATTGATGTATTTTGTTTCACGTCAACAGAAAGGTCTAAAAAAATCTTTATCTTTACTGCTTATAGTTTCACAAGTAAGATATATGGTTTCATTAGTTAATGTTTCCTGAAAAATCTCATGAACCCATGTCGGGTCTGGTGTGTTGTTATTATTTTCATTATCAGTATTATCATTAGGTAAGTGACCATTTTGTTTTTCCTGCTTTCTCTCTTCTTGTAAAATATCAGCAATTGTATTTAGTAGATAATTCAAGAATTCACGGACATCTTGTTGCAAGATGTCAAAAAGCTCATTTTCTTTCCATAATCTTGTGATGAACTTCTTAGGAGGTATTACTCCAACCTTTTTCTTCTGAGTGGCTATGCTATGAAAGAGATCTGCTAAGCATGTAAGAAGGCTCTCCTTTTTCCTGGGTTGACTCTCACATACAAGAACTTTTTCCCGAAATGGACGACAAAAGTAAAGTGCTTGAAGAACTGAATTGCAGTAGCAGGTATTCCCAAAATTGACTAATCCAAAATAATGCTCATTGACTGGAAACTGTTCTGGACCAATCTCTTTCTCTAATGTTGAAGCATTTGCGCCCATGGTACAGATGGAGGCGAATTTGGAGACTGTCACTGGAATTTCCATCCGGCCAGCGCCATCTTCCAGCGAATCACAGCGGCGGAGACTAGCCGGGGAGGAGGGGAGCCGGGCCGCTTGCTTGCACCACAGCCCGCGAGCGGACCCCGAGCCGCCACGGACCCACGCACCGAGCCCACTGGACCTCCGCTGCCGTCATCGCAGCTGGACCCTCAGGCACTCCAGGCCTGGGGTCCCAGCCCCTGCCTGCCGGCTGCCTTTTTTTTTTTTTGGACGGAGTTTCGCGCTCTATTGCCCAGGCTGGAATACAGGCGCGTGCCACAATGCCCGGCTAAATTTTGTATATTTAGTAGAGATGGGGTTTCACCATGTTGTTGGTCAGGCTGGTCTCGAACTCCTGACCTTGTGTTCCGCCCTCCCAAAGTGCTGAAATTACAGGCATGAGCCACGGCGTGTGGCCCCACCCTGTAGTATATTTTGAAGTTGGGTACTGTGATGCTTTCAGTTCTGTTATTTTTGTTTAGGATTGCCTTAGGTATTCAGGCTGTTTTTTGATTCCATATGAATTTTATAATAGTTTTATCTAGTTCTTTGAAGAATATTATTGGTAGTTTGATAGGAATAGCATTGTATCTGTAAATTGTTTTAGGCAGTATGATCATTTTAATGATATTAATTCTTCCTGTTCATGAGCATGGAGTGTTTGTTCATTTATTTGTGTGATCTCTGATTTCTTTCTGCATTGTTTTGTTATTCTCATTGTAGAGTTCTTTCACCTAACTGTCTAGCTGTATCATTCTTTTTGCGGCAGTTGTAAACACAATTGCATTCTTGATTTGGCTCTCAGCTTGCCTGTTGGTGAATAGGAATGCTAGCGATTTTTGTGCATTGATTTTGTATTCGGAAACTTTGCTAAAGTTGTTTATCAGGTTAAGAAGCTTTGTGGCCATGACTATGGGGTTTTCTAGATATAGAATCATGTCTTCTGCAAACAGGGATAGTTTGACTTTCTCTCATCCTATTTGGATGCCATTTACTTATTTCTCTTACCTTATTTCTCTGGCCAGGACTTCCAATACTATGATGGACAGGTGTGGTGAGACAGGGCATCCTCATCTTGTGCCAGTTTTCGAGGGTAATACATTCAGCTTTTGACTGTTTAGTATGATTTTGTCTGTGGATTTAGGATAGATAGTTCTTATTATTTTTAAGTTGTTGATTACTGGGTAAAATATAGGAAAATCAATATAGTAAAATAAAAGGAATATAAGTTGTTCTACCACAAAGAAATATGCATGCATATGTTCATTGCAGCACCATTCACAATAGCAAAGACATGGAATCAACGTAAATGCCCATCAATGACAGATTGGATAAAGAAAATGTGGTACATATATACCATGGAATACTATGCAGGCAGAAAAAAAGAATATTATATCCCTTCTGGGAACATGGATGGAATGGGAGGCTATTATCTTAGCAAACTAATACAGGAACAGAAAACTAAATACTGCATGTTCTCACTTATAAGTGGAAGCTAAATAATGAGAACACATGGAAACAAAAAGGGGAACAAGAGATACTTAGGCCTGCTTGAGGGTGGAGGGTGGAAGGAGAAAGAGGATCAGAAAAAATAAGTATTGGGCACTAGGCTTAGTACCCGGGTAACAAAATTTGCACCACAAGCCCCTATAACATGAGTTTGTCAATATAAAAAACCTGCACATGTACCCCTTAACCCAAAATAAAACTTTAAAAAAAAATTTTTTACTTTACCCGGCCTGGCACGGTGGTTCATGCCTGTAATCCCAGCACTTTGGGAGGCCGAGGTGAGTGGATCATGAGGTCCGGAGTTTGAGACCAGCCTGATCAACATGGTGAAACCCTGTCTCTACTAAAAATACAAAAATTAGCCTGGTGTGGTGGCACGTGCCTATAATTCAAGCTACTTAGGAGGCTGAGGCAGGAGAATTGCTTGAACCCGGAAGGTGGGGGTTGCAGTGAGCGGAGATCATGCCATTGCACTCCAGCCTGGGTGACAGAGCGAGACTCCATCTCAAAAAAAAAAAAAAAAAAAAAAAAAAATTATTAAGTTCTGGAATACATGTACAGAATGTGCAGGTTTCTTACATAGGTATACATATGCCATGGTAATTTGCTGCACCTATCAACCCATCATCTAAGTTTTAAGCCCCGCATGCATTAGGTATTTGTCCTAATGCTCTACCTCCCCTTGCTTCCTACCCCTGACAGGCCCCAGTGTGTGATATTCCCCTCCCTGTATCCATATATTCTCATTGTTCAACTCCCACTTATGAGTGAGAACGAGAAGTATTTGGTTTTCTGCTCCTGTGTTAGTTTGCTGAGAATGATGGCTTCCAGCTTCATTCATGTCCCTGCAAAGAACATGAACTCATTCTTTTTTATGACTGCATAGTGTTCCATGGTATATATGTGCTACATTTTCTTTATCCAGCCTATCATTGATGGGCATTTGGGTTGGTTCCAAGTCTTTGCTAGTGTGAACAGTGCCACAACAAACATATGTGTGCATGTGTCTTTATAGTAGAATGATTTATATCCCTTTGGGTATATACCCAGTAATGGGATTGCTGTGTCAAATGGTATTTCTGGTTCTAAATCCTTGAGGAATCGCCACACTGTCTTCCACAATGGCTGAAGTAATTTACTGTCCAACCAACAGTGTAAAAGTGTTCCTATTTCTCCGCAGTGTCACTAGCATCTGTTGTTTCCTGACTTTTTAATAATCGCCATACTAACTAGTGTGAGATGGTATCTCACTGTGGTTTTGCTTTGCATTTCTTTAATGACCAGTGATGATAAGCTTTTTTTTCATATGTTTATTGGCCACAAAAATGTCTTCTTTTGAGAAGTGTCTGTTCATATGTTCATATTCTTTCCCCACTTTTTTATTTTTATTTTTTATCGTAAGTTTAAGTTTCTTGTAGTTTTTGGATATTAGCCCTTTGTCAGATGGATAGATTACAAAAATTTTCTCCCATTCTGTAAGTTTCTTGTTCACTCTGATGATAGTTTCTCTTGCTGTGCAGAAGCTCTTTAGTTTAATTAGATCCAATTTGTCAATTTTGGCTTTGTTGGAATTGTTTTTGGTGTTTCAGTCATGAAGTCTTTGCCCATGCCTACGTCCTGAATAGAAAAAAAAAAAACTACTTTAAATTTCACATGGAACCAAAAAGGGGCCCATATAGCCAAAATGATTCTAAGCAAAAACAATAAAGCTGGAGGCCTCATGCTACCTGACTTCAAACTATACTACAAGGCTACAGTAACCAAAACAGCATGGTACTGGTACCAAAACAGATATATAGACCAATGGAATAGAACAGATACCTCAGATGTAACACCACACATGTACAACCATCTGATCTTTGACAAATCTGACAAAAATGAGCAATGGGAAAAGGATTCCCTATTTAATAAATGGTGCTGGGAAAACTGGCTAGCCAAATGCAGAAAACAGAAACTGGATCCTTCCTTACACCTCATACAAAAATTAACTCAAGACAAATTAAAGTCTTAAATGCAAAACCATAAAACCCTAGAAGAAAACCTTGACAACTTAAAAAAAAAAAAGAAATAAAACCTGTATTTGAACAGTATTAAGGCATTATATAATAAAACAGCGCTTATTCTGTGTTGTATCAGCACCATTTTAACATGCTATGTGCAATATAAGTACTAGGTAAATTCAGCCTTTAATCTACTGGTACATCACCATTGTTTATATTAAATGACAACAATGTAAAATCATCATAATTTTTAATTTTTTTCAGAAGCAGAAGCAAATGTAGGAAAGATGATTTCTAATATTAGAGAATTATGTATAATTTAGGTATTTGGTTTCCCTGCCTTTATAGGATGACCACTTTACAATAAATGAGAAAGAAAGATGCAAAGTCATTTTCCTAAAAAAAGAGCATGTAGAGTCCTAAAAATGTTATAGAACTAGTCTATCGTCACAGCTATTTTGAAGCATGAGACTAATAATTGTCTATACATATATACAATTGCCAATGGCTAAATAACAAAGGGAAACTTGTAGAATGCCTACTTCTTAAAATGTCTTTATAATGCACATCTTCAAAGGAGAAGGCATACTTACTGTAACAATTGAATTTCTTTGAGTCTGTGTAAAGGAGATGTTTGCATACTCAGAATAATATACATTCCTTTAAAAGCTTTTGCCAAGGGAAAATTTATACTTTCATTTATAGCTTCTATGTAATTTTCCCATAAAGTATAGTATACAATTTGGTTTTATATGCAAAACAGAGCTGTGTCTTCAAATTTACAAAGTCACATAAGATAATATAGGTATAAATCAACATTTATAAATCTAATAATCACATAATACAGAAATAAAATAATGTAATACCATATATACATATATAGAGAGACAGAGAGATAAAGGCAGCAATAGAGATAGGAAGAGAGACAGAGAGATAGAGAAAGACAGAAAAAGAGAGAGAGATTTATTATGAGAATTGACTCATGAAATTATAGAGACTGAGAAGTCTCACCATTTTTCATGTGCAAGCTGGAGAATTATGAAAGCCAGTGATATAATTTAGTATGCTTCGAAAGGTCTGAAATCTGCGGGATCCACTGGTGTAAGTCCTGGAGACCACAGGCCTGAGAACCAAGAGCTTCAATATCTGAGAGCAGAAGATGAATGTTCCAGTTCAAGAAGAGAGATAATTTTCCCTCCTTCTGCCTTTTTGCTGTATTTGGGCTCTCAATAGATTGGTTGACACCTGACAGATTGTTACAAGTGGATTGTCTTTACTCAGTCTATTGATTCAAGTGCCAACATCTTCCAGAAACACTCTCACAGACATACTCAGAAATTATGTTTTTCCAGCTCTCGGGGCATCCCTTAGCCTAGTTGATACCTAAAGTTAACTATTACAACAGCCTTTTGAGTCTGACTACTGCCACAGTGCATTTGAAATTCAGGCATTTTATTGTTTGTGTCACTATTTTTTTTGACAAATTGTATTCAATTGTATCGATATACAAATGTTTATTTGTGTGTACAGTTGAAGAACATTTGACTTGTATTCAATTTTGGTTGATTACAAAGAAAGGATACTATAAACATTGACATACAGGTTTATATATGCATATGGTTTTTATTTCACTTGCGTAAAAACCTAGGAGTGTAGTTTCTGGAAATGATGAGTATTTGCTGCACTTTATTTTTTAAAAAATGACCAAAATGTTTTCCACATTAGATGTACCCTTCTTCATTCCTACTAGTAATATATGAGTGTTCCAGTTACTCAGCATACTCAGATTTTTTTTTTAAATACCCACTTTCATTTTAAAATGCATTTCCAGAATGACTAATAATGTTAAGAATTTTATATTGCACTTACCTGTCATTTATATTTCCTCAGTGGTGAAGTTTCTAAATCTTTCATCTATTTTATTGGAGTGTTTTTGTTGTTGTTGTTGTTGTTGTTACTGAGTTTTCAAGAGTTATTTTTATGTTCCTGATAGAAAGCCATTATTAATTACAGAATTTATAAATATTTCCCCCAAAAAAACTGCCTTTATTATCCTCTTCACATATCTTTGAAAGAGTGGATATTTTGAGCTTACAACTGGGTGGGGCCAAGATGGAAGCAGCAATGATCAGAGGCTCCCATCGAAAAGATCCCAAACAGCATTGAATCCTGCGTTGGAAACTAAGGTATCCAGGTTTTGTCATTAGGACCAACTGGGCTTCTGGCATTCAACGGAGAGGAAAGAAGAGCAGTGGAAGGAAGGCTCCCACCGAAGAGCCACACAGGGCAGGGGAGCCCCCACCCTCAGCAAAGGGAGGCAGTGAGTGGGCGTGCTATCCAGCCTGGGAAACCGTGCTTTCTCTACAGAACTGTGCAACACAGGGATCAGAGGATCTCACTCATGAGCCCACACCACCAGGGCTTGGCTCCCAACCATAGAGCTGCACAAATTCTCACAGCCACTTGGCTAGAACCTGCCTAAGCCTGCCAAGTTCCAGGGGGAGGGGTGGCCATCACCACTGCTGCAGCTGCCTGCTTTCTAAGTTAGCTGAGCTCCTTGGGGGAGTGGTGGCAGCAAACACTTCCGCTGCAGGGCTTCCCTGCAAGAACTCCAGCAACTCCAGCCAGGGGGGCTCAGGAACAAAACTCTGATCTCCCTGGGACTGAGCCCCCAAGGGGATGGTTGGCCATAGTTTCCACAGACCAGGAGATTTAGTCTTTCCTCCTGCTAGCTCTGAGGAATCTGGGAAGCCCTGATGAGTGGGTTTCCCTCCAGTGCAGCACACCCCCTCTACCAAGAGACAGTCAAAGTGCTTTGTTAAATGGATCCTGCTTCCCATGCCACCCAACTGGGTGAGACCCACAGGGGTTGTCAGACACTCTAAACAGGAGCATTCCTACTGGCATCAGGTCAGTTCCCCTCGAGGTCAGAGATCCCAGAAGAAGGAGCAGGCACCCATCTTTGCTCTTCTTCAGGCTCATCAAGTGACATCTCCAGGAGCAGGAGTGAACCAGATAAAGGGGACCTGAAGTTAACCCCTGGCAAACCACAGCAGCCCTACAGAAGAGGGACCTGACTATTGAAAGAAAAATAAACAAACAGAAAGCAACAACAACAGAATCAACAACAACAAAAAAGTCCCCACAGAAACTTCATCCAAGGGTCAGCAGTCTCAAAGATTGAAACTAGACAAACTCATGAAGATGAGAAAGAATCAGAAAAAAAAAATAAATAAATAAAAAAGAAAAGAAAAAAAAAATGCTGAAAACCCAAAAGGCCAGAGTGCCTCTTCTCCTTCAAATAATTGCAACACCTCTCCAGCAAGGGTGCAGAACTGGACGGAGAATGAGTTTGATGAATTGACAGAAGTAGGCTTTAGAAAGTGGGTAATAACAAACTTCGCTGAAGTAAAGGAGCATAGTGTAACCCAATGCAAAGAAGCTAAGAAACTTGATAAAAGGTTATAGATGCTGCTAACTAGAATAACGAGTTTAAGGAGGAACGTAATGACCTGATGGAGCTGAAAAACACAGCACAAGAACTTCATGAAGCATACACAAGTATTAATAGCTGAATCAATCAAGTGAAAAAAAAAGGTCGTCAGAAATGAAAGACTATCTTGCTGAAATAAGGCAGGCAAAAAAATAAATAAAGAGGAACAAACAAAACCTCCAAGTAATATGGGACTATGTAAAAAGACGAGTATCTGAAAGAGATGGAAAGAATGGAAGCAAGTTGGAAAACACACTTCAGGATATTATCTAGGAGAACTTCCGGAACTTAGCAAGACAGGCCAACATTCAAATTCAGAAAATACAGAGAAGTCTACTAAGATACTTCACAAGAAGATTAATCCGAAGACAGATAATCATCGGGTTCTCCAAGGTTGAAATGAAGGAAAAAATGTTAAGGGCAGCCAAAGAGAAAGGCCAGGCCACCTACGAAGTGAAGCCCATCAGACTAACAGCAGATCTCTCAGCAGAAACCCTACAAGCCAGAAGAGAGTGGGGGCCAATATTAAACATTCTTTTTTTTCTTTTTTTTTTTTTTTTTTTGAGACGGAGTCTCGCTCTGTCGCCCAGGCTGGAGTGCAGTGGTGCAATCTCGGCTCACTGCAAGCTCTGCCTCCGGGGTTCATGCCATTCTCCTGCCTCAGCTTCCCTAGTAGCTGGGACTACAGGCGCCCATCACCACGCCCGGCTAATTTTTTGTATTTTTAGTAGAGACGGGGTTTCACCGTGTTAGCCAGGATGGTCTTGATCTCCTGACCTCGTGATCCACCCACCTCGGCCTCCCAAAGTGCTGGGATTACAGGCGTGAGCCACCGTGCCCAGCCTAAACATTCTTAATAAGAAGAATTTTCAACCCAGAATTTAATATCAGGCCAAATTAAGCTTCATAAGAAAAGGTGAAATAAAATCCTTCTCAGACAAGCAAATGCTAAGGAAATTCATCACCACAAGGCCTGCTTGCAAGAGCTCCAGAAGGAAGCACTAAATATGGAAAGGAAAAACCAGTACCAGCCACTGAGAAATTCACCAAAACATAAAAACCAATGACATTATGAAAAAAATACGGCATCAACTAGTGTGCAGTATGACTAGCTACCATCATAATGACAGAATCAAATTCACACATAACAATATTAACCTTAAATGGAAATGGGCTAAATGCCCCAATTAAAAGACACAGACTTGCAAATTGAATAATAAGTCAAGACCTATCAGAGTGATATGTTCAAGAGACCCATCTGACGTGCAAACACAGACATAGGCTCAAAATTAAGGGATGAAGGAAAATTTACCCAGCAAATAGAAAGCAGAAAAAAGCAGGGGTTGCAATCCTAGTCTCTGACAAAGCAGACTTTAAACCAACAAAGATAAAAAGAAAAAGAAAAAGAAAAAGAAAAAAAAAAGGCACAGAAGGGCATTACATATTGATAAAGGGATCAATTAAACAAGAAGAGCTAACTATTCTAAATATATATGAACCCAATACAAAAGCACCCAGATTCATAAAACAAATTCATAGAGACCTACCAAAAAACTTCAACTCCCATACAATAATAGTGAGAGACTTTAGCACACCACTGTCAATATTAGACAGAGCAACGAGACAACATTTACGAGGCTTTTCAGGACTTGAACTCAGCTCTGGATCAAGTGGAACTAACAGATATATGCTGAACTCTCTACCCCAAAACAAAAGAATATACTTTCTTCTCAGTGCCACATGGCACTTAATCTAAAATTGACCACATCATTGGAAGTAAAACATTCCTAGGCAAATGCAAAAGAACTGAAATCATAACAAACAGTCTCTCAGACCACAGTGCAATCAAATTAGGACTCAGGATTAAGAAACTCCTGCAAAACCACACAACTTCATGGAAATTGAACAACCTGCTCCTGAATGACTCCTGGGTAAATAATGGAATTAAGGCAGAAATCAAGAAGTTATTTCAAACCAATGAGAACAAAGAAACAATGTATTAGAATCTCTGGAACACAGCTAAAGCTGTGTTAAGAGGGGAAGTTATAGCACTAAATGCCCACATCGGAAAGCTAGAAAGATCTCAAATCAACACCTTAACATCACAATTAAAAGAACTAGAAAAACAAGAGTAAACAATTCCAAAAGCTAGTAGAAGACAATAAATAAGATTAGAGCAGAACTGAAGGAGAGAAACGAAAATCTCTTCAAAAAAAATCAATGAATAAAAGAGATATGTTTTTGAAAAACAAATAATAAAACAGAATGCTAGATAGACTAATAAAGAAGAAAAGAGCAAAATCAAATGGATGCAATAAAAATGATAAAGGGGATAATACCACTGACTCCACAGAAATACAAACTACCATCAGAGAATGCTATAAACACTTCTATGCAAATAAACTAGAATATCTAGAAGAAATGGATAAATTCCTTGACACATACACCCTCCCAACACTAAACCAGGAAGACATCAAATCCCTGAAAAGAGCAATAACAGGTTCTGAAATTGAGGCAGTAATAAATAGCCTACCAACTAAAAAAAGGTCAGGAAAGACAGATTCACAGTTGAATTCTAGCAGAGATACAAAGAGGAGCTGCCATCATTCCTTCTGAAACTATTGCAAACAATTGAAAAGGAACTACTCTTCCCTAACTCATTTTATGAGGCCAGCATCATCCTAATACCAAAACTTGGCAGAGACACAATAGCAACAACAACAAAAAAACCTTCAGGCCAATATCCCTGATGAAAATCAATGCAAAAATCCTCAGTAAAATACTGGCAAATTGAGTCCAGCAGCACATCAAAAAACTTGTCCACCTCAATCAAGTTGGCTTTATCCTTAGGATGCAAAGCTGGTTCAATATGCACAAATCAATAAACGTAATTCATCACATAAATAGAACCAATGACAAAACCACATGATTATCTCCACAGATGCAGAAAAGGCCTTTGATAAAATTCAACATCCCTTCATGCTAAAACCCCTCAATAAAATAGGTGTTGATGTAATGCATCTCAAAATAATGAGATCTATTTATGATAAACCCACAGCCAATATCATACTGATTAGGCAAAAGCCGGAAGCACTCCCTTTGAAAACTGGCACAAGACAAGGATTCCCTCTCTCACCACTCCTATTCAACATATTATTGGAAGTTCTGGTCAAGGCAATCAGGCAAGGGAAAGAAATAAAGGGTATTCTAATAGGAAGAAGGGAAGTCCAATTGTCTCTGTTTGCAAATGACGTGATTTTATATTTAGAAAACTCCATTGTCTCAGACCCAAAACTCCTTAAGCTGATAAGCAACTTAAGCAAAATCTCAGGATACAAAATCAATGTGCAAAAATCACAAGCATTCCTATACACAAACAATAGACAAGCAGAGAGGCAAATCATGAATGAACTCCCATTTACAATTTCTACAAAGAGAATAAATACTTAGGAATACAGCTAACAAGGGATGTGAAGGATCTCTTCAAGGAGAACTACAAACCAGTGCTCAAGGAAAGAAGAGAGGACCTAAACAGAAGGAAAAACACTCCATCCTCATGGATAGGAAGAATCAACATAGTGAAAATGGCCATATTGCCCAAAGTAATTTATAGATTAAATGTTAATCCCATCAAACTACCATTGACGTTTTTTCACATAATTAGAAAAAAAAAAAAGGTACTTTAAAATTCATAAGGAACCAAAAAAAGAGGCCATATAGCCAAGACAATCTCAAGCAAAAAGAACAAATCTGGAGACATCACGTTACCTGGCTTCAAACTACACTGCAAGGCTACAGTAACCAAAACAGCATGATATTTCTACCAAAACAGACATAAAGACCAATGGAAGAGAATAGAGATCTCAGAAATAAGATCACATATCTCCAACCATCTGATCTCCAACAAACCTGACAAAAACAAGCAATGGGAAGAGGATTCCCTATTTAATAAATGGTGCTGTGAAAACAGTCTAGCCATATGCAGAAAATCAAAACTGGATGCCTACCTTACACCTTATACAAAAATTAACTCAAGATGAATTAAAGAATTAAATGTAAAACCCAAAACGATAACAACCCTAGAAGAAAACCTAGGCAATACTATCATGACATAGGCATGGGCAAAGATTTTATGATGAAATCACCAAAAGCAATCACAACAAATTGACAAATGGAATCTAATTATACTAAAGAGCTTCTGCACAGCAATAGAAACTATCATCAGAGTGAACAGGCACCCTACAGAACAGGAAAAAAAATTTGCAATCTACACATCTGACAAAGGTCTAGTATCCAGAATTTAAAAGGAACGTAATCAAATTTACAAGACAAAAACAAATAACCCCATCAAAAAGTGGGCAAAGGATATGAACAGAAACTTCTCAAAAGAAGTTATGCATTAGTCAACCAACAATCATATGAAATAAAGCTCAATATCCCTGATCATTAGAGACATGCGAATCAAAACCACAGTGAGATACCATCTCCCTCCTGTCAGAATGGTGATTATTAAAAAGTCAAGAAACAACAGATGCTTGTGAAGCAGTGGAAAAATAGGAACACTTTTATGATGTTGGTGGAAATGTAAATTAGTTTAACCATTGTGGAAGACAGTGTGGCAATTCCTCAAGTATCTGGAACTCATACATGCACATGTATATTTATTGCAGCACCATTCACAATAGCGAAGACATGGAACCAACCCAAATGCCCATTGACTACAGACTGGATAAAGAAAATGTGGTACATATACAGCATGGAGTACTATGCAGCCATAAAAAGGAATGAGATTATATCTTCTGCAAGGACATGGATGAAGCTGGAAGCCATTATCTTCAGCAAACTAACACAGGAACAGAAAACCAAACACAGCATGTTTCACTCAGAAGTGGGAGTTCAACAATGAGAACACGTGGAAAGAGGGAAGGAAACAACACATACCAGGGCCTGTCATGGGGGATGGTGAGGAGAGGGAGATCATCAGGATGAATATCTAATGCATGTGGGGCTTAAAACCTAGGTGATGGGTTGATATGTGCAATAAACCACCATGGCACATGTGTACTTATGTAACAAAAATGCACATTCTGCACATGTATCCCAGAACTTAAAGAAAAAAGTGAATACTTTTAATATTTATAAAGTCTAGCACATGAACTTTTTATTATAAATTGTGCTTTTAGTGTTGTATCTAAGAAATATTTGCTGAACCCAAAGTCAGTGTTTTCTAGAAATTTTATAAGATTATGTTTTATATCTAGGTCTATAATATATCTGAGTTAGTTTTTGTAACATGCAAATAGTATGAATATTGTTATTATTAATGTCTTTGCATGGAGATATGCAACATATGTTGAAAAGATCATTTTTTTCCCAATAAAATCCTTTGTACTATTGTAAAGCTCCATGGTCCATATTTTAGTGGGTCTACTCTGATCTTCCTCTGTTCCTCTTCCTTTCTGTTCTACTGACAAATATTTCTCTCCTCCAAAATACACTATCTTTATTACAGTAACTTCATAAAGCTTTCAGAATTAGGTAGCAAGAGACTTCCAAGCTGTTGGCAAAATGGCAGTTTGGGAAGCTCCAGGTTCTTTGGCCCCCCACAGAAACATCAAGTTATAAACTGTAAACTGACTAAAATAACTTTGCAGGAACCCCAGAATACAGTCAATGAATTGTAACAATTAAGCAAATGCCTAATCAACAAGAAGTCACATTCATAAAGACAAGCAATTCTGTAGCCTTGTGTCACTCCCTCCCTTGTGTGGCATTTTTGGAAGGAAGTAGTCAAATTTCTTGCATTTCTTCCTCAGAGAAATTGTTTGCAAATTTTTGCTCTGTCTATGACCTGCTTACAGAACCAGATTCTGTATCACCTAACTGAGAGATAGGATGAGGAAAGCAGCATAGATGTTTATATGGAGGGAATTAGAAAAAAGCACAGACACAGGCACAGGAAATATACATGCCGAGAGAAGACCTGAGAAACATAAATCCTTCACACTGGGCTGATAGTGAAGGTTTCACCTAACATAGACTCAAATTGCGAAAACTGGAAGAATAGCTGTTATTTCAAATGTCAAATTTTCAACAAAAATTGCAAAACATAAAAAACAAGAAAAAACGTTCTAAAGGACTGAAATAAATCTCTATGAATTGACCAAAATTTAGGACTTATTCGAAAAATACTTTAAAAACTGTTTATAGTATGCTTAAATTTAAAGAACACAAAAAAGAAAAAGTATTAGAAAAATCATATATAAAAGTGAATATGCCAATAGTGAGATATAAATTATAAAACAGAACAAAACAGAAATTCTATAGCTGAGATAAAAAATAACTGAATTGAAAAGTTTAGGAAAGAAGCTCAACATCAGACTCAAACCAGAACAATAAAGAATTAGTAAATTTGAAGGTAGAAGATTGGAAGTTAGTAAATCTGAGGAGCAAAGCCAAATAAAATAATAATGAAGAACATGAACAGAGTCTAAGACATTTATGAGAGGCCATCAAGCAGACCAATATATTCATTACAGTAATCTTAAAAAAGAAGTGAGAAAAATGGCATAGAGTATTTTTTAAATAATGATAAGAAATCCAAAATCTGATTTTAAAACATGGATATAAAAATACAAGAAGCTCCAAGTTAAAAAAAAAAAAATCCAAAGGGACCCACAGCAAGTTGCATAATAATCAAAGTTGCAAAAGCCAAATATAAAACAGAATCTAGTAAACAGCAAGAGAAAAGTGACTAATTATGCACAAGTTATCTTTAATAAAATTATCAGATTATTTAGGTGAGCCTTCCAGTCTGGAAGGGGATATATCTGCAGTGTTAAAAGAAAAAAAACAAACGCACAAACAAAAAAAAAGTCTCAACCAAGTATTTAATCCAGGGCAAAGCTGTCCTTCAAAATGAGGAAGAAATTAAGACATTATCAGATAAATAAAAGCTGAGACAGTGCATTATCACGAGATCTGTGCTAAGAGAAATGCTGAAGGGAGTCTTTCATGTAGACATAAAAGGATGTATGTATAGACAATAACTTAAAGCCAAACAAAATATAAAAATTTCTGTTAAGGATACTTACATGAAAAACACATAAAAACTATCTTTTTTTGCATTTTGGTTTATAACTATTTTTTATTCCTCTACGGGATTTAAAAGAAAAAAATTATAAAAGAAATTTGAAACCTATATTAATAGTCAGACAGTATATTAATATGACATTTGTAAATCAATGACATGAAGAAAGATAATTTGTGTATGTGATTTAAATTAAAGTAGTATTAATTCAAAATAATTTTTCATATATGTAGGATATTATGGATAATCACCAAGGTAACCACAAAGGACATATCTATAGAATACACACAAAAGGAAATAAGAAGGGAATAAAAATGTGTCAATTAAAAAAATCAACTATCCACAAAGGAAGGCATTGGAAAAAAGAGGAGGCACAAAATAGCTATAAGACATACAAAAACAAATTATTTTAATGGCAATAATAAATCTTCCCTATCAATTATAAATTTAAACCATTATTTATTCAACTCTCTAATCAAAAGACATAGACTCGCACAATGGATTAAAAGCACTCTCAACTATATGCACACTTTAATATATTCATTTTGTATTTAAGAATATGCAAAGCTTGAAAGAGAGAAAATGAAAAAAAATATTGGTGCAAACAGTAATGGAAAAAGCAAAGGAGTGGTGATATCAACGTTAAAGTAGAGTTTAAATTGAAAACTATTATAAGAGACAAATGGAAACATTATATAATTATAAAGTATCAATTCACAAGAAGATATATAACAATACTATATATATGCACCAAATATCAGGGATCCTAAACATGTGAAATAGAATTGAAGAGAGAAATGGAAAGCTCTGCAATAATGGTCTGGAACATTTGGAAACTTCAGTACTACAACTTTCAATGATAAATAAGAAAACCAGAAATTTTAAACAGAAAGTGAAGGACTTAACACTAATAATTATACCTAACAGATGAAAACAGATCACTCCAGGCAAAAATACTAGAGTAACATACCCTTTTTTTGTTATTTTTAATTTTTAATTTCTATGGGAACATAGTAGATGTATATATTTATGGGGGTATATAAGATATTTTGATACAGGCATGCAATGGTAATAATTATATCATGAAAAATAGGATATCCATTCCCTCAAGCATTTATCCTTTCTGTTACAATCTACTTATGTTAGTTTTAAAACGTGCAAGTAAGTTATTGACTATAGCAACCCTGTTGTGCTATCAAATATCTTATTCATTCATTCTAATTATTATCTTGTGCCAATTAACCATCCCAATTTTTACCCAACTCCCACTTCCCTTCCCAGCCTCTGGTAACCGTGTTATACTCTATATCTTCATAAGTCCAATTGTTTTGATTTTTAGATCCCACAAATAAGTGAGAACATGTGAAGTTTGTCTTTCTGTTTCCGGTTTATATCACCTGACATAATGATACCCAGTTCCATCCATGTTGTTACAAATGACTGAATCTTATTTTCTTAATGGCTGAATAGTAATAGACTGTGTATATGAACCATATTTCCTTTACATCTAAGAATATGCAATAATTGAAAGCTGATGTTGGACACTTAGGTTGCTTTGAAATCTTGGCTACTGTGACTAATGCTGCAATAAACATGAGAGTGCAGATCTCCTTGATACACTGATTTCCTCTTTGGTGAGTATGTATACTCAGCAGTGAGATTGTTGAATCATATGGCAGCTGCATTTTTATTCTTTTGAGTGATCTCCAAACTGTTCTTCATATTGATTGTACTAATTTACATTTCCAACAGCAGTGTATAAGGGTTCCTTTTGCTCCATGTCCTCACCAGCATTTGTTATTGCTTGTTTTTTGGATATAAGCCATTTTAACTGAGATGATATGATATCTCATGGCAGTTTTCATTTGCATTTCTCTGTTGATCAATTATGTTGAGTACCTTTTATTTGCCTGTTTGTCATTCGTATGTCTTCTTTAGAGAAATGTCTATTCAAATATTTTGCTCATTTTTAATTGAATTATTAGATTTTTTTTTTCTCTACAGTTGTTTGAGCTCCTTATATATTCTGGTTATAAATCCCTTGTCAGATGGGTAGTTTGTAAGCTCTGAAATGACCTCCTTTGACTCCATGTCTCACATCCAAGTCATTCTGATGCACAAGATGGGTTTTCACGGTTTTAAGCAGCTCTGTCCATGTGGTTTTTTTTTTGTCTGTTTTTTTTTTTTTTCTGTTTTTGTTTTTGTTTTTTGAGGTGGATTCACGCTCTGTCACCACGGCTGGAGTGCAATGGTAGGATCTCAGCTCACTGCAACCTCTGCCTCTCGGGTTCAAGCAATTCTCCTGCCTCAGCCTCCTGAGTAGCTGGGACTACAGGCACCCACCATCACACCTGGCTAATTTTTATATTTTTAGTAGAGATGGGGTTTCACCACATTGGCCAGGCTGGTCTCAAACTCCTGACATTGGGATCTGCCCACCTCAGCCTCTCAAAATGCTGGGGTTACAGGCATGAGCCACCATGCCTGGCCTGTCCCTGTGGATTTTTAGGGTACAGCCCCCCTCCTGGTTGCTTTCATGGGCTGAAGTTGAGTGTCTGCAGCTTTTCCGGGTGCACTATGCAAGCTTTTGGTGGATCTACAATTCTGGGGTCTTGAGGATGGTGACCCTCTTCTCATAGCTCCCCAGTGGGGACTCTGTATCAGGGCTCCAACCCTACATTTCTCTTCTGCACTGCCCTAGCAAAGGTTTTCCATGAGGGTTCCCCACCTGCAGCAAATTTCTTCCTGGACAACCTGTGAAATCTAGGTGGCAGTTCCCAAACCTCAATTATTGACTTCTTGTGCACCTGCAGGCCACCAAGTGTAAGCCACCATGGCTTTGTGCTTGTACCCTCTGTAGCAATGGACTGAGCTGTACATTGACCTCTTTTATCCGTGACTGAGATGCAGGGCACCAAGTCCTGAAACTGCACAAAGTAGCAAGGCCCTGGGTCTAGCACATAAAACTATTAAAAAAAAAAATATCTGGGTCTGTGATGGGAGGGATTTCTGTGAAGACTTTTGACATGCCCTGAAGAAATTTTCCCTATTGTCTTGGTGATTAACATTAGGCTTCTCATTAATTATGAAAATTTTAGCAGCTGACTTGAATTTATCGTTCAAAAAATAGGATTTTATTTTCTTTCACATTGTCAGACTGCAAATTTTCAGTTTTATGCTCTGCTTCACTTTTAAACATAAGTTCCAATTCTAAACTATCTCTTTGTGAATGCATATAACTGAATGCTTTTAAGAGCACCCAAGTCACATCTTAAATGCTTTGCTGCTTAGAAATTTCTTCTGCAAGATACCCTGTATCATCTTTCTCAAATTCAAAGTTCCACAGATCTCTTGGGCAGGGGCAAAATGTCACCAGTCTCTTTGCAAAGCATAGCAAGAGTCACCTTCATTCCAGTCCCCAACAAGTTCCTCATCTTTATCTGAGACCACCTCAGCCAGGACTTCATTGTACACATCACTATTAGCATTTTAGTCAAAGTCACTCAACAAGTCTCTAGGAAGTTACAAACTTTTCAACATTTTTCTGTCTTTTTCTGAGGTGTCCAAACTGTTCCAATCTCTGCCTATTACTCAGTTCCAAAGTTGGTTCCACATTTTCAGGTATGTTTATAGCAGCACCCCATTCTCTCTGGTACCGATATACTGTATTAGTTCATTTTCATACTGCTATAAAGAACTTCCAAATGCTGGGTAATTTATAAAGGAAAGAAATTTAATTTACTTACAGTTTAGCATGGTTGGGAAGGCCTCAGGAAGCTTCCAATAATGGCAGAAGTTAAACGGGAAGCAAAGCACCTTCTTCACAAGGCAGCAGGAAGAAGAAGTGCCAAGCAAAGGGGGAAGAGCCTCTTACAAAATCATCAAATATCGTGTGAACTCACTCACTGTCATGAGAACAGAATGGGAGAACCCTCCCATCCCCCATGGTTTATTAACCTCCACCTAGTCTCTCCCTCAACTCATGGGAATTATGGGAAGTACAATTCAAGATAAGATTTGGTTGGGGATACAAAGTCTAACTATATCACTCTCCCTGCACATTAATACATTTGTATGACATTTATTTAACTTTCATCAGCTGATTTTCAGCAAACTTTCAGAGGTAAAATGTGAAATTCTTTGTCTCCACAATTTGTTAGTAAAACTTATTTAAAATGTTGTTTCTGATTATTTATTATTTATGTTTACCCGAGCCTTTGTCTCTTCATTGATTCTGACAAAAGTGTGTTCTCTTGCTTTATTTACAGTCTTACAATTTTTGTTAAAATCTGTGTATCTTATTTAGGATAATAGAAGCTGCAGTAAACAATATTTATGTAAAACAGTCACTTTTTGTCTTCAACTAAGCCTTCCTGGGTTTGAATCCATCTACTTAAGAATCGAGCTCTGAGTTTTTTGTTTTGGTTATTGATATGTTTACCGTCAATGCATCACAAGCTTTAAATTCCTCTAGTGTTTATTTGTTTTAGGTTAAGCTACTCAGGAGGTTGAGGCGGGAGAATTGCTTGAACCTGGGAGGTGGAGGTTGCAGTGAGCCAAGATCTCACTATTGCACTCCAGCCTGGGCAACAAGAGCGAAACTCTGTCTCACAAAAAAAAAAAAAAAAAAAAAAGAAGAATATGTTTCCCAGGGGATACTATTCAATGTCTGTTCTCCCCTTTGTTGTAAGTATTTCCTTTGCAACTACACTTCAGAGAATGCCTCTCTTCCCATGCAGTAGATTCCCCAAACCTTCCCAAGCAGCAAATTATTGGATTTTTTTTTTAACTTTTAATACTGTTAGCCTTGATGTGTGAACCAAAATGGCATCAAGTGTTTGACTGAAGGACTGGGAACAAGTTGAAAATTCTGAGAAAGCTTCCTTCATGTTGCAAAACTGCTTGAAAGATAAGAGTAATTGTTGCATAAAAAGTACGGAATTCTTACTGTTGTCATTCTGCCTCAGTATTAGGCAGCCTTGTGACCTTGAATCTCATGGTTTAAGCCTCCTTAGTGATTCTACAGAAGACCTCTAATGGTCAGGGTCTGTGTGTAATTCTTCTTCTCTTCCACAAGTAGAGAAGTTTTGTTGTTGTTACTTTCCACAAGCTACAATGAGTCTTCAGTTGTGTTCTAACAACAACAAAAAAATATTTGTTCTTTTTTGCCCAGTAGTTTAAGGCTTTTGTTTCATAATGGATATAGTAGTGAAGGATCTAGGTAGAACTAAGTACCATTTATGCAACTGTTGACAAAGATTCAAACTCTGTAAAATATTTGAAGAGATTTATTCTGAGCCAACTATGAGTGACTTTGGCCCATGGCATAGCCTTCAGGAGAGTCTGAGAACATGTGCCCAAGGTGGTCAGGGCACAGCTTGGTTTTATACATTTTAGGGAGACATGAGATTTCAGTCAAATACATTTACAATATACTTTGTTCTGATTCAGAAAAGTCGGGCAACTTGAAACAGGGGCTTCCAGTTTATAGGTAGATTTAAAAATTTTCTGATTGGCAATTGATGAAAAAGTTATTACCAATAGAAAGGGATGCCTGGGTTATGAGAAAAGTTGTGAAGACTAAAGTTTTATCCTGCAGATGAAGGCTCCAGGTAGCAAATTTCAGAGAAGGTAGACTGTAAATGTTTCTTATCAGACTTAAAGTCTGTGTTGATGTTAATGCTGGAAGGGGTATGAGGCATGTCCAACTGCCACTTCCCATCATGACCTGAACCAGTCTTTCAGGTTAAATTTTAAATTATCCCTGGTCAATGAGGAAATCCATTCAGATGGTTGGGGACCTTATAATTTTATTTTTCTTTACACTCCCCCTTCTGGCCAAGATTTGCCAGAGGCAACATTAGTTGCCACCAAATCTTTATTTTGTCTCATAACATTGCTGGGGTGGCAGAGCTTCTTGCCATGGGTCCATCCTATTCCTTGGTGGGACTCCCTGTGGCGAAGGGACTCAGTCAACAAGACTTACAGCCAATTAATTGTTCTAGGCCAGATAGGATTAGAAGTAGATAAGCATTCATTGCCCCTTGAAATTATTAAATTATTATTACTATTTTAAGTAGAAAACTAACAAAAAGCAAAAAGCACGATTACAAAACTGACTTACCTTTAACTTCTGTGTGTTGAGATACTGTAAGCTTAATTTTACTTACAGGCTTATAGCAACTAGTTATATAAAACATAAACACTGTTCTACAAAACTATATATACTATTTAAAACTCATAACTTAGAGGCCTTTTGACAAGGTACCTTTATTCTGTCAGGATATATTTTACTTCTGTAAAAAGCAGACACTTCTTTATGATGGGGGTGGACGCAGTGATGACACGTAATCGAGTAGAAGGCAAAGTACTTTGTTTTACCAACTGTTTAGGCATCATTGTATCCATCCTTCATCTGAAGTGTCTGTCCTTGATGTAATTCTATCCCTCAAAACCAGCCTTTACAATCTCACACACCCACCACTTCTGCAACAGTTCCTGGGCCAAGAGGGAGGGAGTATAGTTTTAACAGCAGGAAATTTGCAGGTTGGTCCCAGTGGGATGTCAAATGAGGGAGAGTCTCATTTTGGCTTTTCAGAATACCACGATTTCGGTTTCCTTGGAAGTAATAATAGGAGAGATAAAGAGCATTATTATTTTGACAATTGAGAGCATTTGTTTGTTAGAACAGAAAAAGGAATACATTTCATTATGGTACCAACTAAAAGCAGGAAGAAAAATTATAAGCTGGTACTCTATAAGGGTAGTCACACAAAGTGCAACATGAATCAACTGGCTATGTAGGCTTCTTTCAAGTCAGCTTTGCTGGAACTTTACCTAAAAATATGTTATTTGAGTCAAAGTCTTGGGAACATAACCAGTGTCTCCAATTGTTCTGTTTTAAAAGACTGTTACTAAACTTATGCAAATAACTATACGATCACAAAATCACAATCTGAATTTGAGAACTCAGAAAGAAAGGCCAATTTACTTACAAAAAACATACTTCACCATAAATAACTGAAAAGAAAAATATTTTCTTGACCTTTCTTTAATCAGAGCAGCAGCCTTCCACATAAGACATTTTTTTAACCCTGGAACTGCCATTCACATGCTAAGCAGCTCTTGTTAGATGAGAGCTACTTATTAGGTGCTGTAGAATTTAGCAGCTCCTTACATTGTTAGAGTCAATGTTAAGGGAAAAAGGAGTCTCTCTACTCATTAGTGTTTCCTCTTTTTATCTCCAGGTAGCAAGATCCTATATAAACCATTATCATGGAACTCTTTTGGGCATTATTATTTCCATTAGCATTGGGGTAGCTTCAGTTCATATTTCATAGCAAGACAGAAAATGAACCTCAAGTAAAAATTTGCTAGTCCAGTAGTTGTCATTGGGAAGTATTCACAGTCTTTTGCCATTAGCCGCGATAAATGCTCCACAAAGGGCTATGAAGTGAAGGATTTGTCCTGACTAGTACTCCAGTTTCTACCCTATATTCTGTGGGCTCAGGGAGTCTTACTATTAATAGTTCCCAGTTAATGTGTCCAATTAAGATTTTTCAAAGGCTAGATTTACATGCCTTCATTTTTATAGTACTAGATAGGGTAAATATCCCCTAGTCAGAAACAATACCCATTTCAAAGACATTTAGGTAAAGAAGTCACAACTATCTTACATAATGTCTGTTTAAACATCTCAAATTTCGTAATTCTTTTAACTTGCTTTTTTGTTGTTGTTGTTCCAGGACATTTTCTTTTCTACCCCCAGACAATTGTACGTGTTCTGGTAAAAAAAGGAGCAGGGAGTTGAACCAAGGGACTTAGGTTCTTTTGTCCATTTTGATTTTAATTTGTCTCAGCATTACCCCATACAATGTCAGCTTTCTGATGACAGCCTTTGCCTTGTGATTTTTTTTTTTTTTTTTAACTTTCCAGTCTAGGGCAAATAGTAACAATCCAAGCATATCGATCACCCTTCGGGGTAAGTTATTTGATGCCCATTTTCTTTTTTCCAATGTTTTAAGCATCTGTGAGACCCATGAGGGACAGCAAATTTGATAAGGCTTCTCAAACAATTATATGATTCGGCAGAAGGGGCACCCATGTAAAAGGGGTCCCCATAGCCCCCAAATTTCTCATGATCTGGGTAATAGGTATATTCGGTGGGAGAATCTTCTGGTCATTATAAAACCAATCCCATGTGGCTTACATATGATACATGTCAATTGCTTCATCTGGGGTGCTCCATTTAGTATTTTATAGGAAGAGTCAGGCAGTCCCCTTTTCAGGGCAAACAGACCTCACAGTGTTGTTTTTCTGGTCCATTAGGCTAGTTGTTCTCTCAGGAATAAACTCCTGTACATTTGAATCACATATATTCAGTAATTGTTCAATAGTGAGCTGTGAGCCCTGCATCAACACAAACAAACTCTTCTATTCTGTAGCATTTAAAATTAAGGATTTTTGTCTCTAAAGTATTAAAAGTAATGGCAAAATACTGCAATTGCTTTTTCACCAACCTGTTATTTTAAAAATCCATTGTAGTAAAAATTTCTAAAGGAGCTCACAATACAAATCTACAAATGGAACAATTGATTTGCATTATATTCTCTGGTTTTTAGTAGTTACGTGGTTTTGCCCTTCCCTAACATTGAGTATCTTCTTGGTAACCGCAAGCCTCAGAAGTAACTTTTGTTGCCCTGGCTTAATTATTCTTTTTATCCATTTAGTTATATCTGTATAACTTTTTATTCATTTTAAAGGCATTTTTAAATAGTTTCTTAACTAGAGAAACATTTTTTAAAAATTTATATCCTTGTGTTTTATAAACTTCACCAAAAACACCTTTTACTTAATTTAACATAACATTACTTTAAGACTGTAAATTATTAGAGAGATCTTTAAGATTAAATTTATTGAATTAACCTTACCAAAGATTACCAAAGTCATGTGAATCAAAAGTCATCTGGTACAAGTTATCACACTTGTACCAGTCTGATAAGCACTTACTTTTTTTCAAGCTAGTTGATTAGCTCATTCATACAGTTTGGTAGTGAAACATCACTTCCACATGACGTTTATAAACATTCAGATATTACAGGCATGCAGAGTAAAAAAACAGATCCAAAAATTTTTCATTTGCCTATTTTCAGAAAGAAATTATCTCCCTTACTTAAGATAATTAGTTTTAAAAGTTAAAGGAGCCAACAAAGGTAAGGGAGAGAGTTACCATCCAAGGGAGACAGCCAAGTATAAAGGAATCACCTCTGACTGGCCTGTGCTCTGGGAAAATGAGGTGGACCCACAGAAGTTTGCTCCATTTACAGGAGGGAGGAGGTTGGCATCTCCTGATCTGGGGTGGTAACCTGGGATGCAATCTCTGAAATGGGAAGTCTACTAACAGGACTCTCATATTGCTAAGAGTCACTCTTTCCCATTTTTTCCTTTTCACCCAATAAACCCTGGCCTTATCACCCTTCAAAGTGCCTGTGATCCTAATCTTTCATGGTCTTGTGAAAAGAACCCACATTTAGCTGAACTAAGAGAAAGTTCTCAACATTTTGACACACAATGTAGGGCTTGAGAAAGGGTGAGTGAGATGCAAACCAAAAAACTTTTTTCTCTTTTGCTTCTAAGCCTCTATTCCCTTGGAGTTCTGAGAGTAGAGGAAACTGTGCTTGTCTTTCTATGGCTTTTTCCTTCCTTTTTCAGGATGGGCAGGTGAGTGGCAGCTCACTGCTCCCCTCCTGATATGGTTTGGCTTTGTCCCCACCCAAATCTCATCTTGAAATTCCCACATGTTGTGAGAGGGACCTGGTGGAAGGTAACTGAATCATGGGGATGGGTCTTTCCTGTGCTCTTCTCATGATAGTGAATAAGTCTCATGAGATATGATGGTCTTAAAAATGGGAGTTTCCCTGCACAAGTCCTCTTCTCTTGTCTGCTGCCATGTGAGATGTGCCTTTCTCTTTCCATCATGATTTTGAGGTCTCTCCAACCATGTGGGATTATGAGTGCATTAAACCTCTTTCTTTTGTAAATTGCCCAGTCTCAGGTATGTCTTTATCAGTAGTGTGAGAACAGACTAATATACCTCCCCTCCCTGCCAGGACTGGGACACATAGTCCCAGAGCTTTCTGTGGCTGCCTGCCCAGACTCTCACTCGGTCCAAGCCAGGGGAAAGGAACCCAGTTGCATAAGAATAAGAAGTTCTTCCTTAGGCATTTTTAAACTATTTTTTTTTCTTTCCTTTTCTCCACCAGGTCAGAAGCTAACTTTTAAGAGAGGACTTTTTCCTTTTGGATGACATTTTGCTGGACTGGGAAATGAATATCACTGTTTATATTTCCTGTAGAGTTTTAATTGCGAGAAAGAATTTGTGAGGTTAGTCTTAAGCTGTAGCCAACCTGGTGTGCTTTGTGTGTCTTTCTGTATGGTCGATAGTAAACTTTGCTGTAGCCCTCCCTCTTGTTTTACATCCTTGGGGCATGGCCTGTGACCTCGTGGCAATGCTTTGTTTAGCCATGTGGCCCAGATTCATCCTTCCTTAGGGAATGAGTTATTTCTGGTTTTGATATATACATGACCTTTTGCTATTTGTCGATTCCCCTTCCTTCCATGCACCGCCTTGGATTTTCCTTCCTCTGAGCCTTTAGTAAGGTTTGAAAGGCAGAAATATTGGCTTTTTGACATGGCTAAAGTGGGGTAATAGGAAATTTTAAAAGAACCTTATTAAAGAGTGCTATGGTTAAAAATCAGCTTAATTAAAAGCAGATATTCAAACTCTAACAGCCTGGGACTCCATGGGAAAAACAGGAGGCACCAGAGAACCCATTTTGGAAAAACCGTTTTCCTCATGAAACACCAGGAATTAGAAATGGATAAATATCTCTAAAAATTAAGGTTCTGTTCTGTTTTACATGGTGTTATCTGACATTTTTTTACTTTTGGGGTATCAGAAATTCCTTTACATTATGAAAAACTTAAAACTGGCAAATGAAAAATCTTGTAACTACTGAATCTTCTTCTGTCTGTCTGTCTGTCTGTCTTTGCAGCTATATATGTGTTGTGCATGATGTCTATTCAAAAAGTTCTAATTAATTGGCCTAAAGAAAGATAAGCACTTGGGTCAAATATTTTTTTAAAGGGAAGATAAAAGTCATGGTACATTTCATTTCATGTGACTTTAATCTTTGAGAAATAAAAACAGCTTTAAAAATTATTGGTAAAATGAAGATGTTTTCAAAATGTTAATAAGTAGACTAAATTATACAGGTCAGATAAAAGGTTTGCTAAGTGTTTTGAGGTTATAAACTGCTTTTCAAGTTTGGAGAGCTGTTCAACTTCGTATGGCTTGGGGACATACGGAACTAACCACACTCTTAATTATGCTGGAAGGAGTGAAACCTTGGCCGCACCTAGCACATAAATGAAACAACTTACCAAGTTTTACATTAAAGTTAAAATTGCTAGGAATTACTGTTATAATATCTAATTGAAATGACAGAAAATAGATTTACATGCAAGGTGCGTGAGAACAGCAAAATGTGTTTTTAGTGGAAGATTATAAGTAAGCATGAAAATGTAAATTATTGCCTAGGGTTAAAGGATGGTTTTGAATTAGATAAGATAAAGCTAAAAGTTCAAACAAGTGGTAAAAATATCGTAAAAATCGATCTTGCAAAATTCCTTGCGTGAACATATTGACTAAATTCAAAAGGGTATTATGTGTTTTTTTTTTTTTTCCTGTAAATTGAGCATTGAAATAAAAGCACATGGTACCCTTAAGGCAGCAATCTGCTTTTTAGAAAAATTTGTAAAGCGTTACAAAAGATTTTTTGCTTTTCACATTTCTGAGTCATCATTTTGGCAAAATAAATTACTTATGGTAATCTGTAGTTCTATATCATAATATCAAGTGTTTTTAACCTTTAATGTACATAACTGTCTTTCCAAAATCAAATTTCAGTTTCTAAATTGTCTTTCCTGATGCCTGGCTTTTTGGATGGTTCTGTGGGCCCCTGGAATATCCAGAAGAGAGGTAAACAGGATTATTTGACATGTTTAAGTACATGAGATTGCCAAAATGATGTTTAATCTTCTTTAGGTAATATTTTGGTGAATAATGCTAATATATGTTCCAAAATTATATGGGATTTCTAAAATTCTAATGTCTATACATGATATCAAATATAATGGATGTTGTTATATTAAGTTATTGTAAACCATGAAGATAACCAAATTTTTTTGTCAATTGTGTTTCTAACTGTAACTGTCATGGACATTTTGTTATTAACAGACAATTGTTGTCTTGTTTTAATCCTTTTCAAATGATGGTTTATAATAAGCTATAACACTTTGACAGGTGCTCTCAAATACTGGTTTTGGATAACTTTAGAGATTGTGACATTGGAATAAAGAAAAATGTACAGGACTCGGGAAGAGCTAAAATGTTCATGAATATCAAGCTAAGCAAGAGTTAAATAAATGGACTGAACTCAGAAAGCTGAAGCAATCTTTTTAACTTTTGCGTAGAATATTGCAGATCCTTGTTTTGTTTTTCAGAGTCAAGGAAACTTATTTTGAACTATTTATAGCCTTTAATAATTGAGTAAGGTACACTCCTGTGAACAAAATCTGGAGATATTATTTATCTCTTCCTGGTTCCGCTAGAATTTGGAAACTGTGAGTATTCTTAACTTATGGCAATATAGTTATTTGCATCAGTGCAATAAGAATCAATTTTCTTTTTCTACAGAATGGAACTGGAGAAACTTGTTGTCTTACCAGGGCTTTGTGTAGAAGGGTATGTTTCTCTTTAAGGACAGTCAAGCTCAACTTGCAGAGAGAATAAAATCTCCATGGGAAAAACTAGCCTGATAACCTTGTCTATGCAGTCCTTGTCCAGGGTTCCTGTTCTGTGGTCAGTAAAGAATGTCACTTTCTAACAGGCTCAGGAGCTCCAAGTTTATCTTGGGACCTTAAGAAGAGAGCATCACCCAACTCACAGGTATTTGAGGATACAAACCCATGGCTGGGCTGGGCTTTAAAAAGTCCTTTCTGAGATTCCTTGTGTAACAGAGTTCCATTCAAGTCAATCCAAAAGGCCTATGTAGAAACAATTATTCTCGCTGCAGTTTATGCAAATAATCAGGCCAAGTATAAGACTAAAGTTTATATTGCAAAACACTCAGTCTTATGATAATTTGCTTCTTAACAAAAATGATGACTGTAGAGACAAATTATGTTTCAAAAGTTATCATGCATTTGCCATTAAATTATCAACTCATTAGTTGTTTTAAAGTTTCTGCCTACGTTTTAGACTAACCCTGCTTGTTCCTGTGAACCAACCAGCAATCTCCAGCTGCCCCTCAGAAAGAACAACAAGGATGGATAATATAGAAATCTGGACCAATATTCTAGTTCTGAGCAGTTATCCTGCAAATCCTGTCAGGTAATGGAAATAAATAGGGTACCCAACACCCGGAGATTTCCTCTTTGGGAAAGTAAGACCAAAGAAGCTAACCAAAGCCAAGCACCATGCATCAAAATCCTAGCAAGCATAACTATATCCAGAGATTATCTGGGCATGTTACAAGACATCAATTTCTTTCTTTTGTTGGAAGAGGACTCAATTCTACAGCTTCACTTTAGCATTTGGCTTATGATAAGGAGAGAATGCATCCCCACTGAGACACATTTTTGTCCCAAACTTAATTCCAAGCTTCAGGTCAAAGCCCTAGGAAAGAAAACTGGATCTGAGTGATTGAGAGGCAGATGATAACAGGTTAAAAGGCACAGCACAGTTGAGCATGATGGATTTCTGCCAATTAATCCAGGCTTCCTGTTTTATGGATAAAGGCCACTCTAGTATCCATGGCATAAATTAGGTCTAGGGAAGTCCAAGGCTACTGAAAGTAGGGGGAATAAAGGCATAGGTCAAAGAAAATAATTCCTATTCTCTAGGCCCTCCCTGCTTTGTGGGTATAAGCTGCTTTAGCACCCATGGGCAACATGTGCCAAGATCACTGGGACTCAGGGATGCAAGGATGGAATAGGGAAATGGGATGCTCTTCCTTCTCTCCTTCACATATTCCAAGTATTTGCTAGGAAGAGAAGGGAACCATGGATGCCTGCACCTCTTTTTCTAGATGAGTAGCCATTCATCTTCAGTCTGTACACCTTTCAAATGCATCTTGAACCCCTGGGACTCCTTCAAAAAACACCTTCTTTTTTATTTTTTCTTTCTCTGTCCTTTCTTCATTGATAGGTAATTGCGTCTCCATACTACAGGACACTCCACTCAAATGCATCCTCCAAACTAGGAAAAGTTAATTTTTCAAACCTTAATCTAGTTGGCTTAAGATTGGGCTCAGGGAAAGGGAACCCGTAAGCCTAGTGTGCCGACAAAAGGGTAAAGTTGTTTTTTTTTGTTTTTTGTTTTTTTGTTTTCCAGTTGGGCTTTTGACCTCCCTCTTCCTGTGCAAACTGGTATAAGGTCTCAGGATTTTTGACCTGTCCTTATCCACTCCACCCCTTTCTCATTTTGATACATTTTTTCTAATAACCATTTGTCTCCTCTCACCTTCAGGCCATCAAACTCCAAACGGGCATGCAACCAGAGCCTCGGAAAGATGGCCCCTTCTGCTGCAAACACTTAGATAGGCCTCTGAGGGAGATCTGACTGCCATTCTCCCCAAAACAGTGCACCCTGTCTTCAGGAAGCAGTGAAGATTGGTCTTCATCCTTATCCTTACCTTTATTTTAATGGCAATTAGATGTACTTCTTTAGAGGGGAAAATGAGACAGCCAAGTATAAAGGGTTCATGGGAGAACCTCTAACTAGCCTGTGAAATAGAAGAACATGATTGAGCCATGGAAGTACACACTGCTTGCAGTGTGGAGTAGCCTGGCCTTGCCTAATTTGGGGTGGTAAGTGGAAATTCAATTTGTGAGGCAGGAAGCCTATTAGCAGAACTCTCACTTTGCTAAGAGTCAGTTTCTTTTCTTTCTTTCTTTCTTTCTTTCTTTTTTTTTTCTTTTCACCCAATAGACCCTGCCTTTCTTACCCTTGAAAGTGTCTGTGAGCCTAATCTTTCATGGCTGTATGACAAGCAACATGTTTTTAGCTGAGCTAAGAAGAAAGCCCTACAACACAAGGACTTTTCAAAAGAGAGATGAATTCCTGAGATATCAATCTGAAGAATTTCAAAGAGACAGACTATAGAATTTAAAAATTAAAAACTTACTGTATGTATGTCTATATTTTTAATAAAAACTTCTTTAACCATGTCTTTAGTTTTGTATTAGTGTATTTTTAATATCAAAGTTTAATTTTAGAAAAACTATTATTGTTTCCTTTAGTTAAAGCCTATTAATCACATAACATTTTTATAAATTGTTTCTTTACTGAATTTATTACAACTTAGACCATTCACAATGTGCTTGGACTTTCTGATTTGTCCTAAATATTTTTCTTGAACAAGTCAGCAATTTAATTTTGTGACAAAAATTCACAGTAAAAGATTCTTTCTCGTATAAAATTACTTTTCTTATTACCTTCCTTACTGAAAATATCTCTTTATAACTCTCTGTACATTTCTTATTTTCTGGTTCCTTTTACCTTGTTTTGTACATAACCTTTAAAAAAGCTTTGCATTAGACAAAAATATTTACCTTTTAATAAGAACATATTTTTCAATATGTTTTTCTATAATTTTAAATTGTAAATTACCCATCTATTGTTTACTATAGCCTTAGATTATAAATTATATGAGAAGTTTGTTTGCAAGCATTTATTACATTTACCTGATTAATTTACTTAAGAGTTTACCTAGATTGTTCATAAAAACTGTGATAGTCACATTTAAAGTTACTTTTCTGTTATTTTTATAACCTATGAATTTCAGGTATTTACCAAAATAAGCAACATAAAATTAAATACATGGATTTAGCTGTTTTCATTAAACCAACAATATTAAATGTCTCATTTATCAAAAACTACACAAACAAAAATCACTTTGTTTCAAGCTGGGTTTATAGTTTTATAAACCTTATGTCCAATTTTGAAACCTTATAATATTCTGCAGGAATAAGCATGAAACTGCTTGATCAATAAATGCAAACAAAAATGCTAACAATTCTTAAACATTTTTGAATATTTTACCAATAATTTAAACCCAGTTCATTTATTAAGGATTTTACTTACATCACCTGAACTTAGAAAAGCATTTGAATTAGTCTTTTTCTGATAAAGTATTTTATTTAAGTGCTTTTACTTTTCTTTAAGCCTATTAGAGCTTTTAAATATATTTTCAGTAGTTAAACATTATGTACACAACACATAAACACATGAACACAACACATAATAGACATATTAGGCATACGTCTGATAGATATGTCTAATAGATATATGTAGATATGTCTACATATATGTAGAAGTAAATCTTATAAATTAATAATATCTATGTTTCCTATTTTAGATTTCTGAATTCTTGATAACCTGTTTCATTATCCTAGGCAGTTGTCAGCTAAATGGCCCTAAATTTGCATATTAAGGGTAACGATTCTGTGATGAAAAAATCAGATAGCAAAATTTACATCTCAAAGTACAGAGACAAAAAATCCAGTGTGCTCGAGGAAAATTAGAATAAGTTTAATTGCCAAGTTAAACATAAAATTATATAATTCTATCATAGAATTGTGTAAGAAAAGCAATTTTATTTAGATAGGTAGTTCTAATTTTACTCTGCATCTTTTAACTCAATCTTTGAGCTCTGGGCAGAACCTACACTGTATCCTGAGTGTCCAAGGAGAGAATTATTATGAGGCTAGACCATGTTTTTACAGTGTGCCTTTTTTTTTTTTTTTTTAACAAAGACATTTCTCTAAGTGTCTAAACTATACTCTTTCTTATTTTAAACATACAAGAGTAGTCTCTATTGTAATAACTATTTTAGTTGGAAAAAATCAGGTAACACAATACAAGCAAGCAGCTTAAGATTTGAAGCGAAATTTGCCTGTTTACACTCTTGGGGTTCCATAAGGAAAAAACAGAGGTTTTGTTACAGGTATTCAGACACACATGAGAGAGACAGGAGAGGGCTCTCCCCCATCCATTTGGAATGTTAGGTGATAGTTTGGTAATTATCACGTAGCCTCTCTAAAATGATAAATTGGCAGCTGGCACCAGGGAGAGACCATTTTTTGATGGTCCACACTTGTTGCATTACAGTGTTAATTGAATGCAGGCACCAGGGAGAAGCAACTTCCTGGACATGTGCATTAAGAGACGAAATGGTGGAGTATTACTGTCCGGGGCAGTCCACCAGAAAAGGGAAGAAAGCCTCATATGGGCATGATTACAACTTCCTAAAACCACTGCACATGCTCTCTTCCCAAGGGTAAGGAAGACACTGTTCATGTGTGCAGCCCATGGTGAGGGAAGAGTCATGGTAAAGGGCTGCAAGATGCCAGAGGTGGGCCAGCCTATAAAGTCCTAGGATCAAGGTTAAACGCTGCACTTGTTCTTCAAGTCACCAGCTTGGGTCTCTTTCAAGAGTATTTTTCTTTTTTCCTGTTCTAAAGTCTTTTTAAATAAGCTTCCACTCCTGCTCTGAAACTTGCCTCAGTCTCTTTTTTTACTTTATGCCCTTCAGCCAAATTCTTTCTTCTGAGGAGACAAGAATTGAGGTTGCTGCAGACCTGTGCAAATTTGCTGCCAGTAACTTGGATCCCTTTTACCAGTAACGTATTTGGTCATGTGAGACTTGGATATTTGCCATCGGTAACAGTTTCTCCCCAAAAAGTAGTCTGACACCTTCTCTGTTTTCTATAAGGAATCCCAGGATGTTAGAAACTTATTTAAGAAATACTTTCTCCAGAAGAACAAGGTTATAGGATAGACAACAACAACAACAACAACAATAAACAGAAGCAAAGAAGGCCATTTAAATACACACGCACACACACACACACACACAAACACATCTTTTACTTCAGAACTTTGGACATGATATAATACAAATTCATTGGCTTGCAAAAAACAAAAACAAAAACAAAACAAAACAAAAAACACCTGGATCCAAACAGTATCTTTTATCTCAGTAGAAAAGTAACAGCAGATATAAAGCTGTCAGAAAAGAATATAGAGAAAAAGAGCACTTGGGAACTCAATAATTTGCAGGTCAACCTTAGGGCTCTTTATTCTTGATGGAAATGTGTGCAAAAAGACAATAATATGTCAATTTTACACAAAAATTTGCAAGTAGAAGCACCATCAAACCAATGGAGTGATCAACGGGGGGTCATTCTCCTTGTTTTTTCCTCATTCTTAGATTATTTGTTTCCCACTTTATTTTTCCTCAAAAGAAGAAACTGAGCTGTGGTCTAGGGTTTTAGTGTAGTTGGTCAAAGTGTGCTGGTTGTGAGCAGGATGCCCCAGTGTGTCACCACTGGGTCATCTTTGCCCACTTAGGTGTGTCAGTTTCTTTCTCTGAAGGTCTAACACCTCCAGAAGGGCTGAAAGTGTGGAGTGACCAGCTCTTACATGCACTTCCTGGACAAGCCTTTTTAAACTAATTTTTGGGGGTTCTCTATAGGGCCACTGCACATCATGGGGGGTTGCCTTTTGGCTGGGAGAAGTAAAATGTCTTTTCTCTTCCAAGTTGTGAAAACAGTCTCTAATTTATCTAAGAAAACAACAGTTCAATTTCTCACACAAATGCAGACAAGCCAAGTGGAGACTAATTCTGGGAGAAAAAGCAATGAAGAAGACCCTTTAAAATGCATCTCCAAACTAGACTTAGGTTCCTAAACAACAATTTCTTACGAGGAAAAAAAAAAAAAAAAAAAAAAAAACAGCTCAGAATAAATCAAGGACCATCAACCAAAGGGAGGTCCAAGGCTCAGGAGGACTTACCAGTTCCACTAAAGGAGAAGCTCAAAGCCAGAGAGACTTTCAATGGCACCTTGATGATATCTTAGCTCTGAGTTTGGGCAACTCTTTCTGGGTACTGAGTCTTCTCTGAGACCCCACATGTGTGGGTGCCAGATTATTGTTGATGAAAAGAGTAAAGCTCTGTAAAATATTTGAAGAGATTTATTCTGAGCCAAATATGAGTGACCATGGTCCATGACACAAGAGAAGCTGAGAACACGTGCCCAAAGTGGTCAGGGCACAGTTTGGTTTTATACATTTTAGGGAGACACAAGACATCCATCAAATACATTTAAGATATACATTGGTCTGGTCCAGAAAGGTGGGACAACTTGAAGCAGAGACTTTCAGTGTATTCGGAGCTTTAAAATTTTTCTGATTGGCAATTTGTTGAAACAGTTATCAATAGAAATGAATGTCTGGTTTATAATAAAAGGTTGTGGAGACTCAAGTTTTATCACGCAGATGAAGCCTACAGGTACCAGACTTCAGAGAGAATTGAATGTAAATGTTTCTCATCAGACTTAAAGTCTGTGTTGATATTAATGCTGGAGGGGTATAATGTGGCATGTCCAACCTTCACTTCCCATCATGGCCTGAACCAGATTTTCAGGTTAAATTTTAGAACGCCCTGGCTGACGAGGAATTCCATTCAGATGGTTTGGGGACCTTAGAATTTTATTTTTGTTTTACACTACAATTACTCTTGCATTCAAGCAGCTCTGCAAGAAGAAGAAAGCTTTCTTAGGACTTTTCAACTTGTCCCAAGCCCTTCAATCAAACACTTGAGGACCAAAATGAACAGTTTGTAAGTGACTGCAAATTATTATTTTATCTACAACTCTCCGAAATTATATTGTACAGGTGAATATAATTCTCTTCTCCCCATAGGTACAATAACTTGAGTCTATAAATCACAGATATAATGGAAATTTTTAAAAAATGTCATACATATTTATTAATGTTCAAAGGGGAATGGGAGTCATATACAAAGTATTAGTTCCAAAGCAGTGGTTAGAAGGTTAAAGTTTTTATAGCATCCTGCGGTTCCAGAAAGAATAGAGGCTTGAACATGGCAAGATAGTTTATGAGAGAGAGAGAAGAAAGGCATGGTTCTTGTTAAGCTGATGACACCTTACAAATAGCAGAAAGCATAGACAGCAGCCTGTGGTAACAGTCTCTGTGTTACACATTCAAAGGTTTCAGGCTCTGTTTCTCTCTCCCATGAGTTAATCTTTTTTAGATCCTGACAAAGGAAGAAGCCTTAGAGAAAGCCTGGCTGTGTATTTTGCTAATGTATATTTTTCTCTACTGATGAAAATCTCCTCCAAAGAAAATTTGCAGAGATGTTTCTGTCTGTAGTTCCTCTGAATAACTATCTCAAAATGTCAATAAAGCATATTTTGAAGTGAAATATTTTTAGCTTTCTCTAATACATCTAAATGCTAACCCATGTTCTACCTTTAATAACTTAATAAAAAATAACATTGTTTAGCTGTATTGTATAATACCCATTATTCAGCATCTGCCCCCATCTATGTAATCAAGCACTTTCATTCTATTTCTCCTGGGTTGTGCCTGCCTTTCCCTAGATCTTAGAATAGTTTCTTATTCCAAACCTTATCTCTCTATTAAATGTTTTTAAACATTGTGTTCTTCCAGATTATCTAAAAATTTGTGTTTTTTTTCTTCTTTTTCTCCTTTTTAGCTTTCTACATCTTAAGTAGAAGTGAGAATCCTGTAGATATATTTTAAATTATTGTTTTGACTTGTGAAAATTTATTTTGAGAATACAGTGAACTAAATCCTGACTTCTCCAGGAACTTATACTAACGGGAAGGAAAAAAAAAAAAACACTTCAAGATACATATTTAATGCAGTTAAAAAGCCAGTAAGTATTTAATTATTATTAAAAGTTGAGTATAGACTGAGTATGGATATAGACATTTAAAAAATCCTGCCAGCTCTGTTTTGAGATTTTTACTCTTTCAATAAATATAGAAATGATGTTTAATTTAAATATAGAACCATTGTATTTCCATTGCAGTAGAAAAATGTACAATAGTGTTTAGAAAGTTCTTGTGAACAGAAGGAAGATAAAGCATAATAACTGACCAATAGCCAGAGAATTACAATTTTAAGTCCTGTGAATGACATACATTTTCATTTTAATATAAAAATCAATTTGTGTGACCCAAAGCAGAACTTTTCTTTTCATAAAAATTGTCTGTACATAGCTATTACCCTATTTCTTACTGATTGTGGACTCACTTAATGAAAAACTCCGTATCTCTGTAACAACATTAAGAATGACTGGCTTTTCTTTGTTTTTACAAAAGATTGCTTTCCTGTTGACATTTTCTAAATTCCCAAAAGAACAAGTAAAAATTAAAACTTTACTATTACCATTTCTCTTCTCTCTCTTCTATTTGTCTACAGATTTGTCTGTCACCACTTTTCAATCTCTTGTATACAATATCAGTGCAATGAATATATACTATTGTCACTCTTAAACTTTTTTTTTCTGTCTGAATTCTGAATTTTCTTAACTTTATGTTTCTGGATTATTCTAATTCATTATTAGGTTTTTAATTCAAATAGCATTTCTAATAGAAACTCTTTCTTCCCTGACCGGTCTATGGCACAGACTACATACTCAATCAAGTTTTCCTTAAATAAATAAATTAGGAATATACATTTAGATCACGTATATAAAAGAGTCACAGCATATGCATCAGAGAAAATGGTTAAAACCGTTTAAGAAAAATTGATGTATCTTTCCCCGCTTTATGTTGAGTGCTTGTTGAAAAAGTTTTTTGAATTTCTACATGGAAAGGCATATTCGTATCCAAAAACAGAACCAAGCCCTATTCAGTTCCAGCAACAGAATCTTATCAGTTTAGTGCCAAAAGCTCGTGACTCAATAAATCCAGTTCTCCTGAGTGCCTGTGATTATGGGGTACTGTAAAGAAAAGGTGCTGATTTTTTAACACTTATGTAGTCAGATCCTCTGTTAACCCGTTAAGCAAATGGAAAGCATTCTAAGATTAGGGAGATCTCTACTTTTTGAACTTTCTACTGAATCACTGTCTTTTCTCACCTTGGTGGCTACATTTGCCTACTTAGCAGCATCAATGGTCACTTGTTATTCATGTATCAAAGTGCAAATAACTGAATGCAGCTCTATGTGAATATTCAGTAATGCACAACTTTTTATGCCTACCACCATTTAATTCATTTTTCCACATTCAAGGCACATAAAAAGCTGAGTTGAATAGTATTCAGAAATACACTTGGAATTGACCAAATGTAATTTTGTCATTCATTCACAAATGTAAAATATCAAAAATCTATAGAAATTAAAATATTTTCCTAAATTATTTTGCTTGACTTTGTATGCGTGTATGAAGTACATAATTTGCATGGCAAAACATAAAGGTTACAAATTTGTTTTGAATTTCTAAGTACTTGTATTTTCATAACTGTTCCAGAGCTGCAGGTGCACAGGATATTTATACCAAAGGCAGGAATAATGTATGAATTATTCTCCCTTCCAATTACTTCCCCTCTTTAATACCCAGCCTGATTGTCTGACAGTAAATAGGACTATGTTGAAAAAAGAAGGAGAAGAAGGAAACGTTACAATTTCTGCCAAATGACTTTAGTTCATCTATAAAGTGTATACATTTACCTTCTTTCCCCATATCCCCTCTGAGCATGAAGCTAAACAGTATTTTTGCCTTGGATCTTTAGGAGCTCTCATTTTTTGCTGATTTGAATAAATTTTACTACTTTTAACCACTAAGTGGTTTTATTGGTTAATAGAATATTTTTATGGCTCTCTTTCCTTTTCAATATAGACAAAAATACCTCTGTTTATGTGTTACTTTCTCACAAAAGAAGAAATTTTGTTAAAATTATATATGCCTCAGGCAAAAGAAAACTAATAAATAGGACCTAACCTTTTCTTAAAAAGCCCATGACTTCTTAAAATCACAAATTTCTGTTGAGTTAGTGACAAAACAGAGAAAACTCTATCAACTGTTTTTTATACATAATGATGTGTTCTCCCTGTAAAATATGAAGTTTGATTGTCAGGCAATAACTTCTAATTGGCATAAGTGATCTTATAAAATGAGGTATTTGAGTATCTATTCTGAACAAGTTCTTGGTAGATTTAAGTATGGGAGGAAGGGGAGAAGTTAAACAGATTTTTGCCTTTGTACTGTGCTAAATAATTTATGATTTTTGAATAGGATTGTACTCGAGAGAAAAAATATATTGCTCAATTGCTTCTATTCTGTTTTCAAACAATGCAATGATAAATCCTTTTGTAAAGATTAATTCATTTTCAATTATAATGAAGAATCCTCAGATATACATAAGCCAGTAGGTTTCAGAAAAAATATATAATCTTTTGTGTAGTTGCCTGATACATAAACAAATACATAAATGAATAAATTCTATATGTGGGTTTTTAAACTTTAAACTGAGTGATAAAGAAGCAGCAAATTGGAGAAAGTCACGTCTTGGTAACTGTGTACCCTACATTTGCTTTTGGTATGCTTCATTATCATAGGCCCCATGAAACCTTTTATATGCTTCTTTTGTCACACAATAATGCTTGAACATAGCAGAGAGTAGATTTATTCCTCTTTACTATCATGCCATATTACATTTACTCCTGGGTCAACTATTATTTATTGAGTAATATCTATGTGTTAGATACTGTGTTACATGCCAAGGATGTCATATTGAATAAGACACCGTGCAGATCTTCCCAGAGAAGTCATTGAGAGTGGATGGAGGGAAGACACAGATGCTGGGTGGAAAGGGGAGGAAGCTGAGGACACTGCATGGGACTACCATGCATCTAGACTCATTCTTAGCTCCCTTTGGCTCCTGGGGAAGGGGTAAGTTTAGCAGGTAAGGAGCAACCCACTCTTGCCACAGGCTTTGGAAATCTTGCCAGTAGGAAGAGACCCTACAACTCCCATGGAGTTGTCAGGGAGAGGTAGCTAGAGAAGTGGTAGGGGCAGAACTCCAGCTGATGCAGAGCCCAGAGGATTTGGTGTGGTGGCTGGTGATGCACATTCCCCAGGGCTCATTTTGCTCCCCTAGGAGACTTTAGTTCTAGGGAAACTATTGGGCTATTGGGCCTAAACTATATAGGGTTGTCTTGCCCATGAGATGGGATAGGTCTGGCTTGAGTATACCATGGTCTGCTGGCCTCTCCTTGGGCCCCAGCCTGGTGGTGCCTGCCTGTAGTGCAGCCACAAACGCCCAGATGGAGGGCCTCCTGGAGGCTTGCAACATTGCTTTTGCATTGGTAGATCATGTTTGACAAGTGGAGAGCTCCAGTAGAACACCCACATGGACACACACCAGCCCACCAATGCCTTCCCCCCACTGCAGCCTTCCTTGAGTCATTTTGCCGGCACACACTCATCCTCGGCCACCCCCACATAACTTTGCCTGTGCATGTGCATGTGCGTGGACCTTGATACCTCTTTCTTGTCAGTGCACATGCCCTGCCATGCCACAGCTGCCAGCATGAGTGCATCACATCCCCCAGCATCCTGACATTCCACCAATGCTGCAGGAGCATTTGTAGGCACAGAGAACACCAGCCTCATGCCCACCAGCTCCCTGACCCCATGCCCACACTGCCGTCCATGTGAAACTATGCAGGGAGACCAGTGGATCTGCCCCCAACTCCAGTGGCAGTTGCTGCCCATGTGAACATGCTCACAGACGGCACACCCAGTCTTGCAATTGTCAGTGCCTAGCCTTCATGCTTGCATTGCTGAACATGCAGATGGACGTAGGCAGGCCAGTTGCCACTGCCCTACAAAGCCCTGTGACTGGCACTACCTATTGAAGAGTTCAGACTAGTGGTCTGGGACAGCTTGGTCCTTCAAGCATGGCATGTTTCTAACTTCCAAAAGCCAGAGAATAAAGCCATATGCCTGATACCAGCCCCCAGAGTTAAAGCACGCAGTTCAGGTATAATGAGCTGAGTCTTGACCCACTAAAATCCTCCAGAAATAAAGCTGATCTACTGAACCCACCTTATACCACAGTCAACCCACCAAGGACATCAAATATGATAAAAGAAAAAAATTCAAAGGTCAGGAACCTCAAAGATTGAAGGAGCATCAGCCCATAAAGATCAGAAGAAAACTAGCACAAGAACTCTGGCAACTAAAAAGTCCAGAGTTTCTTGTTACCTTAAAATGATCACACTACTTCCCCAGCAATGGTTCTTACACAGAATGAGATGGCAGTAATTACAGAAATAGAATTCAGAATACAGATGGCAACAGAGATCATTGACATCCAATCCAAGGAATATAACGATTACAATAAAACAATACAGAGGCTGATAGACAAAATGGTCATTATAAGAAAGAACCAGACTGATCTGATACAGCTGAAAAACACCCTGCAGAAATTTTATAATGAAATCACAAGTATTAATGGCAGAACTGACCAAGATAATAAATGAATCTGAGTTTGAAGACTGAATCTCTGAAGTACCTCAGTAAGAGAAAAATAAAAAAATAAAAATAAAAAGAATGAACAAAACCTTGAAGAAATATAAGATTATGTAAAGAGACCCAATCTATGACTCATTGGCATGTCTGAGAAACAAGGAGAGAAAAAATGCATCTTGGGAAATATATTTCAGGATATTGTCCTTGAAAATTTCCCCAGACTTGCTAGAGAGGTCAACGTTCAAATTCATGAAAAGCAGAGAACTCCTGAGAAATATTACACAAGAAGACCATTCCCAAGACACCTACTCATCAGATTCTCCAAGGCTGAAATGAAAGGAAAATGTTAAAAGCAGCTAGTGAGAAGGGCAAGTATCTTACAAAGGGAACCCAATCAGGCTAAAAAGAAGACCTGTCAAATGAAACCATATAGGCCAGAGGAGATTGGGGGCCTATATACAGCATTCATAAAGGAAATAATTCTCAACCAAGAATTTTATATCAGGTCAAATTAAGCTTTATAAGTAAAGAAAAAATAAGATCCTTTTCAGACAAGAAAATGCTTGGGGAATTCATTACCACCAGACTTGCCTTATAAGAGTTCCTTAAGGGAGTGATAAATATGAAAAGCAAAGGCTGTGACTAGCCACTACAAAAACACACTTAAGTACATAGACCAGTGACACTATAAAGCAACTACACAAACAAGTCTGCATAATAACCAGCTAACAACATGATAACAGGATCACATCCACTTATTTCAATAATAACCTTCAATGTAAATGGGCTAAATGCTCCAGTTGAAAGGCACAGAGTGACAAGTTGCATAAAGAAGCAAAACCCACTTGCATACCATCTTCAAGATACCCATCTCACAGGCAATGACACCCACAGGCTCAAAGTAAAGGGATGGAGAAAAATTTACCAAGCAAACAAAAACTAAAAAAAAAGAAAAAGAAAAAGCAGGGGTTCCTATTCTAATATCAGACAAAACAGACTTTAAGCTAACAAAAATCAAAAAAGACAAAAAAGAACATTACATGATGGTAAAGGGCTAAACCCAACAAGAAGACCTAACTATCCTAAAAATATATACACCCAACACAGGAGCACTCAGACACATAAAGCAAGTTCTTAGAGACCTATGAAGAGATTTGGATAACAACACAATAAGAATGGAAGACTTTCACACCCCACTGACAGTATTACACAGATCATCGAGGCAAAAAAAATAACAAAGACATCTGGGACCATAACTCAACACTTGAGGAAATGGACATAATAGACATCTACAGAACTCTCCACATAAAATCAACAGAATATACATTTTTCTTGTCTTTACATGGCATGTATGCTAAAATTGACCACACAATTGGCCATAAGACAACCCTCAGGTAATAAAAAAATAAAATTATATCGACCACATTGTCAGACCACAGGGCAATAAAAATAGAAATCAATCCTGAGAAAATGACTCAAAACCATACAATTAAATGACAATTAAACAACCTGCTTCTGAATAACTTCTGAGTAAACAATGAAATAAAAGCAGAAATCAAGAAATTCCTTGAAACTAATTAGAAAAAAAGATGTAACATACAAGAATCTCTGGGATACAGCCAAAGCAATACTAAGAGGGAAGTTGAAAGTACTAAATGTCCGCATCAAAAAGTTAGAGAGATCTCAAATTAACAACCTCACATCACATTTAGAGAAACTAGAGAAACAAGAGCAAACTAAGTTTATATCTAGAAGAAGACAAGAAATAACCACAATCAGAGCTGAACTGAAGGAAACTGAGATGTGAAAAACTGTGCAAATGATCAATGAATTAAGGAGATGGTTCTTTGAAAGAATGAATAACACAGATAGACCACTACCTTGTCTAATAAGGAAAAAAAAAGAGAGATGATACAAATAAACACAAACTAAATTGGCAAAGGGGACATTACCACTGACTCCCCCAAAATACAAAAACTTTCAGACACCTTTATTGTATTATTCAGGATTTTCTAGATGGACAGGACTAACAGGGTGTGTGTGTGTGTGTGTGTGTGTATGTGAGTGTGTGTGTGTGTGTGTGTGTGTGCATATAGGAGTTTATTAAGTAGTATTAACTCACAAGATCACAAGGTCCCACAACAGGCTATCTGCAAGCTGAGGAGCAAGGAAGCTGAAGAACTTGGAGTCTGATGTTTGAGGGCAGGAAGCATCCAGCATGGGAGATAGATGTCGGCTGGGAGGCTAAGTCTGTTTAGCCTTTTCACATTTTCCTGCCTGCTTTTACATCCTAGCCATGTTGGCAGGTGATTAGATGGTACCCACCCGGATTAAGGATAGGTCTGTCTTTCCCAGCCCACTGACTCAAATGTTAGCCTCCTTTGGCAACATCCTCACAGACATACCTAGGATCAATACTTTGCATCGTTCAGTCCAATCAAGTTGACACTCAGTATTAACCATCACAAGTATGAACACTTTATGCACACAAGCTAAAAGACCTAGAAGTAATGAATAAATTCCTGGAAACATACAACCTCCCAAGATAAACCAGGGAGAGACTGAATCCCTGAACAGACCAATAATGAGTTCTGAAACTGAATCACTGATAAAAAGCCTACCAACAAGAAGCAGCCCAGGACCAGATGGATTCACAGTCACATTCTACCAGATGCATGAGAAAAAGTTGTTATCATTTCTATTAAAACTATTCCAAAAAACTGAGGAGAAAGAACTCCTTCCTGAGTCGTTCTATGAGACCAACATTATTTGGATACCAAAACCAGGCAGAGATACAAGAAAATAAAACTTTATGCTAATATCATTGATGAACATAGATGCCAAAATCCTCAACAAAATACCAGCAAACTGAATCCAGAAGCACATCAAAAAGCTAATCCACCAGGATCAAGTAGGTTTTAACCATGTGATTCAAGGTTGTTTCAATATAAGTAAGTAAATAAATGTTATTCACCTCTTAAACAAAACTAGGAACCAAAAAGCATGATCATCCTAATAAATGTATTAGATAAAATTCAACATCCCTTCATGTTAAAAGCCCTCAACAAACTAGGCGCTGAAGGGACATACTTCAAAATAACATCTCCATCTATGAAAAACCCAAACCCAACTTTACACTTATGGGTAAAAAGCTGGAAGCATTTCACTTGGAAGCCAGAACAAGACAAGGATGTTTTCTCTCACCACTTTTATTCAACATACTGCTGGAAGTATTGGCCAAAGCAACCAGGCAAAGCAAATGAATATAAAGTATCCCAATAGGAAGAAAGAAAGTCAAACTATCTATGTGCGTGGATAATTCTATGCCTGGACAACCCTGTAGTCTTTGCTGAAAAGCTCCTTTTTCTGATAAATACCTTCAGCAAAGTTTCACGATACAAAATCAATGTATAAAAATCAGTAGCAGGGTCGGGTGTGGTGGCTCATGCCTGTAATCTCAGCACTTTGAGAGGCCAAGGCGGGTGGATTACCTGAGGTCAGGAGTTCAAGACCAGCCTGACCAACATGGTGAAACCTCGTCTCTACTAAAAATACAAAAAAATTAGCTGGGCATGGTGGCAGGTGCCTGTACTCCCAGCTACTCTGCAGGCTGAGGCAGGATAATTGCTTGAACCCTGGAGATGGAAATTGCAGTAAGCTGAGATCATGCCATTGCACTCTAGCCTGGACAACAAGACTGAAACTCTGTCTCAAAAAAAAAAAAAAAATCAGTAGCATTCCTATATATCAGCAACATCCAACCTGAGACTCAAATCAAGAAAAGAACACAATCCCATTCACAGCAGCCACAAACAAATAAAATACCCAGGAGTACAGCTAACCAAAAAGAATAAAGACCTCTACCACGAGAATTACAAAACACTACTCAAAGAAATCAGATATGACCCAAACAAATGGAAATAATCAGTATTGTCAAAGTGGCCACACTGCTCAAAGCAATGGACAGATTCAGAGCTATTCCTATGAAATTACCAATGACACGCTTTATGTAATTAGAATAAACTATTTTAAAATTCATATGGAACCAATGTAGAGTCTGAATAGCCACAGCAATCCTAAGCAAAAAGAACAAGGCTGGAGGCATCACATTACTCAACTTCAATCTATACCATAAGGCTACAGTAACACACACAATAAAACATGGTATAGGTACACAAAAACCCCACATAGACCAATGGAACAGAATATAAAACCCAGAAATAATGCTGCACACCTACATCCATTTGATCGTTAACAAAATCCACAAAAACAAACAATGGGGAAATACTCCCTATTCAATAAATGGTGCTGGGATAACTGACTAGATACATGTAGAAGATTGAAAATGAACCCCTTCTTTATACCATATACAAAATCAACTCAAGATTGATTAAAGACATAAACGTAAAACCAAAACCTCTAAAAAACCCTAGAAGATAATCAATTCACACTATTTCCTGTGAAATATTTCAGCAATTTACAATGTCTCTGATGAGGCTCAGGACATGCCACCAAAAATATGACTATAGGAGACCAGAGTATGCCACCGCAAATATGCCTAGCTAACATAATGATTATTTTGAGCTGTTATTTTAAGAAACTTCAGATAAATGAGAAGCTCAGAGAAGTTATCTTTTTGTAAGAGACTTTTAAATCTATAAAGGAAATATCCATTTGTAAGGTTGTCTTCCTGCACCAGGAAGAGAAAGGAAACTAAATCACTGGAGACTCTTCATTCAATGGAGAAGGCAAAGCAATCCTCTCCTTGTATGACAATGCTCTTCCTGACTAGCGGTATTTTTGAATCTTTGAATCTTCCTGACCATCTTGTCTTAATCAATGCCCTTTATTCTTTGTTTCAGAGAACAATAATAATTTAAGCAGATGTTTAAGACAGTTCTTTGACATCTACTCTAAAATTTTACTCATTTCTCTGGATTATTTTTATTTGTACAGGAGGAATACGTGCTATTAAATTTCTGTTTTTCTCTTGTTTTTCTCTTGTTAGTATGTTTCTTGTTATAGGGAGTCTCAACTAAGAACTAATGAAAGGTGGAGAAAGAAAATATTTTTCCTCCTGTACATTTCTCAGGTTGAATCCATAGTCACTAAATGTATGAATTTTTATTACTATTTTAGTGCTCTCTTCCCAGCCAAATAAGGCTTTTTTGCATTTGTTTCAAAATTGTCTATTTTAGTGTGCACTTCCAGATGGCAAAACCTATAAGGTTTGAAAACCGAATGGCCACATTCAAGTCCTAGATATGGCTCCAACTGAATTTGTGGACTTGGAGAATACAGTCAAATTATCTAATATTCTGTTTTCTCATTGCCTCATCTTCAACTGTGTTGCAGAATTTTTTGTTTGTTTGTTTTGTTTTGGATGGGGTTCAGGACTGGAGCTAGTGTTTGTAAGTGATTAGCACATACATGCACATAAAATATATGTTCATATACATTATAACTCCGTCTCTTTTTGACTCCATCTTTCCTTCCTGTTACAGGTTTTCTCTCTCTCTCCCCCAGCCCACTCCCTCCCTCCCTTCCCCCCACACCCCTCCTTGTCTCTATTTCCAAAAATTTTATCTTAATTCATACTATATAATTCCATATTCAGATTGTCTACCTAGACATTCTGTTGATGGCACAAGAGATACAATAAGGCAACAATCAATACAATATGTCAAAATTAAACCAGTATATAAGAATAATAAGCTTTCTAAATTTTTTTAAAGTTTTTTTAAATAATAAGCTTTTTTAAAATAAAACATAATTAAATAATAAGATTTTAAAGAGGATTTAATTATTAATCCTCTTGTTGAGCATGCATTTAGTATAAGTATTTCTTTATTTTTAGCATGTTCATTGGGCATTTTGATGCACTATTAAATGTCTGGAGGTTGTCTTAGCCTTAAAGGTCAGCATATTCACTAGTTAGTGGCATTTGGTTCTTTTACTACTATTGTTTTATGGAAGTCATATGAATCACTCTAATATCAGCTTGTATGCGGGTAATCATTGACAAAATGATACTCAATGATATACAGTTTTGTAAAAGCAAATATGTTTAGCATTTCTTACATGAATTTTCCACCATTAGGTATATTTGTTCTTAGTTAAATCGAGTCTATGAATGTCAGTTCTCTGAGAAAGCACAGCATGAATTTTCTGGTTTCTTAGTACTATGCTCATTTGGTAAATTTGACAAATATAAGCAACTTTATTTGATTCCTATTACAATTAATTTAGCAATAATGTTGAACGATGATGTGCCTTTGTGCATGATTTCGTGATAATTGTAAAGAATTCAGGTCCTGTATATAATTGTTTTTAGCATTACACCTAATTTCCGTGTAATCACGGTCATTACTTGCTTCCTCTATTAAACAACATGTAAATATTAACCAAGTGGGTAATAGAAATGAGACTAAAACACAATTCTTTGTTTATTATTAGATGTAAAGATATATCTTTAATTAGGAAGTCCCTGGATATCTACTGATTATGATAGGTACTTTAATCTATATTAAGAGCGACTAAATGACAACTGCTATAATTGTTCCAAATACATTATAGGAAAGTATTGACGGCCTTATGAACTCTATTGTATTAGTCCATTCTCACACATTATGCAGAAATACCTAAGACTGGATAATTTACAAGAAAAGAAACTTAATTTGTTCACAGTTCTGCAGCATGTACAGGTAGCATGGTGGCATCTGCTTCTGGGGAGGCCTCAGAGAGATTTCAATCATGGTGAAAGGCAAAGAAGAAGCAGGCAACTCACGTTGCTGAAGAAGGAGAAAGAGGTGCTATACACTTTTAAACAGTCAGATCTTGTGATAACTCACTCACTCACTATCACAAGAACAGCACCAAGGAGATGGTGCTAAACCCTTTCATGAAGGACCACCCACATGATCCAGTCACCTCCCACCAGGCCCCACCTCCAACACTGGGGATAATAATTCTACATGAGATTTAGGCAAGGATGTAAATTCAAACAATATCACCTATACTACCTTAAACAGATTTCACCATGGTTCTGGTTCTATATCCATGTAAATAATTTCATAAGTTGCAACCTACTTTATTTTTTATTTTGACAATTTAAAATATTCAGATAAGACTTCTAACACTTTAAGTATTTCATGTTCAAATAAGTTTTCCTTGTAATCAACTGCATTTGGGTGATGAAAATTCAACTCCTTTCAGCAGCAAATCCTCACTACCAACTATGTTTTGGATGTCTTTATATTTTCAAAGAATATAAGGATATTTATTATTTAAAAGCAAATCTAATAATATATTTGTCTAAATATTATTTATAAATCCACTTTCTAGCCCTCATGCTTAGTTTCAAGATTTAAAAAAACTCAGATTTTTTTTTTCTGCTATCCAAATTTATTATCAAATTAAAATCTTTTCAAAGTAGGGCTTATGTTTAATTTTCCAAAGTGTTGTTTTAAAAATACAGGATTTTTAAACAAAAGGAAAAAAAAATATGTGTTTGGCATTTTTATAAAATTCAGGTGTATTCATTTGTTTTTATAAAGACGTGCCTAAGACTGGGCAATTTATAAAGGAAAGAGGTTTAATTGACTCACAGTTCAGCATGGCTGGGGAGGCGTCAGGAAACATAATCATGGCGGAAGGGGAGACAAAGCACTTTCTTAACAAGGTGGCAGGAAGGAGAAGAGTGAGGAGCGAAGGAGAAAGAGCCCCTTATACAACCGTCAGATCTCGTGAGAACTCATTCACTATCCTGAGAACAGCATGGGGAAAAATGCCTCCATGATCTAACTACCTCCACCTGGTCTCTCCCTTGGCACGTGGGAATTATTCAAGATGAGTTATGGGTGGGAAAACAATGCCTAACCATATCATCAGGCTACTTCAAAAATAACTTCAAGATCTTCATTTGAGTCAAAATATCATTTGAACAGAATTTCCATCTCTGAACCAAAGTATAAACAGTAATGTTTTGATATTTTTAATGTTTTAGAGCAATTGTTTCTTTTTTTTTCTATTGAAAGGCAATGTGCTTCACTAAGAAGTTTGCTTACACATTGTATTAGTTTTAGATTGCTGTTCTAACAAATTGCCACAAACTCAGTGATTTCAAACAAACTTAGTTTATTACCTTAGGGTTATGGGTGTCAGATGTTCAAAATGAGTATCACTGGGCTAAAATCAAAGAGTTGGCAGAGTTGCATTCTTTTCCGGAGGCTTCAGAAGTAAAACATTTCCTTGCTTTGTCTAGCTTCTAAAGGCTTCCCACATTCCTTGGCTCATGGCCCCTTTCTCCATCTTCAAAGCCAGCAAGTGAAATTTGAGCCTTCACATTGTATTATTCTGTCCATTGTAACATTGCCTTTTCTGACTTTGACTCTATTACCTACATCTTTTGCATATTTTTTAGTGTTTAAAAATTTCACGTATAAGGAGAATAAAATTTATCATTTTAAAGTGTATGCATTAGTGTTTGTTAGTATTTTCACTGTATTTTTTCCTTCTAACACTTTTGAAAACCCTTGTGATTATATTTGGTCCACCTGGATAATATAAGATAGTCACCAAAGGGGAGAAAATATAAATTCTTTCAACTTTCAAAAAGTTTTAGCTGAGACACTCTCATAGGAACAATCCAGATTAAAAAGAAAAACAAAGCAGATGTTTATTGACACGTGCTATACCCATTATGTGGCATAGGCCTCAAATCAAAAGTATCTGTTTTAAGGCGGTGGCTTACAGGGATTGCTTAAATTGTATATTAACAAAGAGCAATACATTTTACTATCATTACAAAACAAAGACGAGAGCAATTCCAATCCTTTAAAAGGCAGGAAAAGGTGAGAAAGTAAAATCTGTCCCCAGATTTCTCTGGTGACTTCTCTTGGCCGATAAGCAACTGCTGTCTTCTGTAAGGAAAGATTTATGTCCTACCATCAGCCAATAAAAGCCGAGGCAGACTGTTTCCCTCCATATCAAGTGTCTTTAGCTTAACAATCCTCAATATTTTGGGAAGAAACGTTTTAATTTATTTAACTCTCTTCTTTGAAAATTTACTCTCAGAAAGTTTTACATATTAAAAGTCAAGTTGTTAGCTTTGGATAGATTTGGGTTACAGATTCTAAGATAAGCAACTTGGCAAAGGGGAGAAAAACATAGGTTGGAACAAGTAGACATAAACAAATTTAAGCAAACGGTGCCATATCTTATTGCCTCAGTCTCTTAGTCCTGAGAATAGTCAATTCTGTTGAACAGTAGCTTCTCATGAAAAGTGGTGGTATTTTAGGTGGATTTTCAGCACAGTTTAGTCTCTACATGGTATTGGCAAACAGATATTTTATGAGGCATTTCTCTGGAAACCAAATAAAAAAGTTAATATATGGAGCAGTCGACAAACTAGTCTGAGGCAGTCATTTGAGAATATTTTAGATGTGAGCTCAGACTATTTTCAATTGTAGTGGGTAGGCAGTGGTACTCTGACAGATTTTCCCGGATTGTAGTTTGAATAAAGTGTTGCAGTGAACTTTCTGTCCATAAATTGTTGTGATTTCTCCAAAATTTATATCAAATTGTCTAGCTTTAGGGTTTCAGGGAAAGTACAGTTTTAATTTCTAGTGATTTCAAGTCAAAGGGGTGGAAGAAAAATTGAAAATATTAATCTAGAGAGTCATAGAAAGATACTGGAGGAATCTAAAAATTCAGGATTCTGTGCAGGTTAAAAAAAAAAAAAGCCTTAAAAAGAAATAAAGAAGGCTAGAATCTAATAAAAAGTACTCTGCAGTTATTTTTTCTGAAACATACTTTTTCTCTCCAGTTCCTCATTCCTACCAAAGGTAATCACAGTAAGTCTGATTTATTTACAAACTATGTTTTAGTCTCATATTTGGTCTCACTGTTTGCATAAAAGTCAGAAATAAGAGTGATTGTCCATATATACTCTTTAAGTTGGCTTCGCTGGAACTTCTTATAAATAATTTCAGATTAGACTTTTAAAGGCCTCTTGAGGCTAGGACACCAAGCCACAGACTCACCATCAGATTTTATCTGTATTACCTGGGTGAATTCTTCCTAAAGTCCCCCAAATATTATGATGTTCATGGGTCTGTCAGAAAGTGATATTCTGTATTTACCACAAGGCTACAAACCCTGTAAGAGAACCATGTACCCAAGGTACCAAGTCGGTTTCCCCAAGTATTTTATTGGCTCCTGAAAGTTAACATTAGGTCTTCAAGGCAATCTAGTCAGATCTCCAAATGCGAAATCCCAGTCAGAGCTTTGGCAATATCACCTGTGTTTCCAATTGTCTTGCCACAATAGGAGCAGATTTTTATTGAACTTATGTAAATAATTATGTTGCCTGTAAAAACAAGAATACTCACAAGTAATTTTAGAATTCTGCAAAGATTAGGTAGAGAGAAAGGTAAATAAATGTCCTATTTTTGCATACAATTATATAATTTATAATATTACTAAAAAGGTGTAGATAGTTTAAGAGAAAAAAAGAAAGTCTTAACTCTTGGAAACAAAAGCTAAAAAGAATCAGCAATATTTCAAACAAAAAAGTTATAAAAATATTTCAGTCCTTCATCAGTTGGGTTCCGTGTAATTAATATATATATTTTTTTACTTGCTGTTAGGTTAGTAATTTTATGAGGCCATTTTTTTTTTTTTTTTAATTAGAGTTTTGGCAACTTTTACCCAGTCCAATGACACAATCTCAATGTTTTCAGAAACCTGTATTTGTAACAGTTCTTTCATCATTTCCAAAATGTTCTTAAAGACATAATACAAAGGTCAGGCATGAGGGCTCACACCTGTAATCTCACAATTTTGGGAGACTGAGGCCGTAGGATCAATTGAGGCCAGGAGTTTGAGACCAGCTTAGGCAAAATAGTGAAACATTGTTTCAAAAATAAATAAATAAATAAATAAATAAATAAATAAATAAATAAATGTAAAATGGTGAGGTGTGGTGGCACACACCTATAGTTTTAGCTGCTCATAAGGCTGAGGCAGGAGGACCCTTGAATCTAAGAGGCTGAGGCTACAGTAAGATATGATTACAATACTGCACTCAAGCCTAGGCAACAGAGCAAAATCATTTCTCAAAAAAAAAAAAAAAAGACATTACACTGAAGGATTTCCAGAGTTTTCAGGAAAAAAGCATCAAAATAAGGCAATTAAGTGTAGAAAACAAGATTTAAATTACTATGGTTAAAAACACAATTGATAAGAAATTAGGTTATTTTCTGTGGACTAAAACAATCTAAAATAATGGCTCAAAATATGACTGATAACATATATCATGACACGTCAGAAACACATAACAACATATCTATACAAATATAACTCAAAGAAGGTTAAACATCATTTCTTATTTGACAATTCTTCCTATATAATTTATGTATCCATAAGTCTACTTATTATCTCCTTTTTTAGATGTTATGAGGGGCCCTCTGAAGCATCCCAAAGTTAGTTTAAGGTCAAAATGACTTAATTGTAGAATTTAAAATTTGATTTTGGAAAGCCTGCCAAATATGTCAAATATTTAAAAACGCAATCAAAACAGGATTACAGGTCACTATAAAACAATAATTGTAATTAATTTAGCCAAGATAATAATGAAAAAATTTCAAAAAGCAAATCCTGTATTCTTTGATAGGAGACTCAGTTTTCCGAAAAATCAAAAGACCTAAAAAATTAGCATGAGGCACACAGAATTTGTTTCTCTTTCCCCTGTTTTTAAAATTTTTCCTGTTTACTCCACTTAGAGAAAAATCTTTTACTGTCTCATCAATATTACATAAAAATCTTGTTTAAATCTTAGTTGTGCTGGTGGTCTTAAGGCTCATTTTTAAAAACTCTTACAGTAAATTTATTTACTCAGTCAGTTTGATCATGCATATTTTTAAAATAAGATTTACCTTTTATAACCACTTTATAACTTTTTATAATTCAATTTTAATATTATAAAATTATTTTACAATTTTAAGTAACATCCAAAGTAGACAAAATTACTTCTCTTTCAACAAAAGCCACATCCTCCTATCTTATTTTTCTTATACATTATGCATAAAGAAGCATTTTTGTTACAGATAGTGTGATAGTTCATATTGAGCGTCAACTTGATTGAAGGATGCAAAGTATTGTTCCTGCGTGTGTCTGTGAAGGTGTTGCCAAAGGAAATTAACATTTGAGTCAGTGGACTGGGAGAGGCAGACCCATCCTCCATCTGGATGGGCAACATCTAATCAGCTATCAGCATGGCTAGAATAAAGCAGGCAGAAGATAGAAGAGCAGGTTTGTTGAGTCTTCCAGTCTTCATCTTTCTCCTGTGCTGAATGCTTCCTGCCTTAGAACATTAGACTCCAAGTTCTTCAGCTTTTAGACTCTTGGCCTTATACCAGTGGTTTGCCAGAGGCTCTCGGGTCTTGGGCCACTGATTGAAGGCTGCACTGTCAGCTTCCCTACTTTTGAGGTTTTGGGAATCGGCCTGATCAACCACTGGCTTCCTTGCTCAACTTACAGACAACCTATCATGAGACTTTACCTTGTGATCGTGTGAGTCAAATCTCCTTAATAAATGCCCTTTCATACATACATATATCCTATTAGTTCTGTGCCTCTAGAGAACCCCTCAAATATCAGCTAGTAGTTGTAATTATATAGGTTGATGATAATTTTAAATCTTAGTAGCCCTAATTTTCAGTGAAAAACCTAAGAAGTAAGCAATTTTGTTATGTACCATTTCATGAATACATATCTCATAGTTTGTAAAAACATAGGCAATTTATAGATTAATTTCTAATGTGAAACAGGCCATATTTGCTAAAAACTCAAATATCTTTTTTTTCCCCCTGAAATAAGAAGCCAAATGCACACAAACGTTCTTTTCTTCAACTTTTATTTTAAGTTCTGTGTACAGGTGCAGGATGTGCAGGTTTCTTCCATAGGTAAATGTGTGCCGTTGTGGTTTGCTGCACAGATCAAACTATCACCTAGGTATTAAGCCCAGAATTTAACAGCTATTCTTCCTGATGCTCTCCCTCCCCCTATACCCTCCCACTCCGACAGCCCCTAGTGTGTGTTATTTTCCATGAATCCATGTGTTGTCATCATTCAGCTCCCATGTATAAGTGAGAACATGTGTTTCGTTTTCTGTTCCTGCGTTAGTTTGCTGAGGATAATGGCTTCCGGCTCCATCCATGACCCGGTAAAGGACATGATCTCATTTCTTTTTATGGCTGCACAGTATTTCATGGTGTATACGTATCAGATTTTCTTTATCCAGTCTACTGGTGATGGGCATTTGGCTTGATTCCATGTCTTTGCTATTGTAAACAGTGCTGCAATTAGCATACATAAATGCATATAAACTTAAACTCATATTTAGTACTTAATGTTTTAGCATTATTTCTTATTTGGAATATCTAGACCACTAGAAATTCAATGAATACCATAATTTAATTTAGCTTAGGAAAAACCCTAAGGTGTAGTTACCAAAAATATTTGAAAAACCTATTTAAATAAGTATATTGTAAACATAATTATTATTAAAAAGTTTATGTGTACTCTTTAATCCCATTTACATCTATTTAATTTATTACTTACAATTAGGTTTTAAAAATTGCATAAAATGTTAGACAAATCTAGTCATCATCTGAAGTTAAATTTTTTATTAAAGTTATATACATGTATATTTTGCTAGTAACACAGAAAACATAACTGTCTATCAAACCAACAAAATTAGGCTAGTCTTACCTACCAAATGATTTACCCAAGTTACGTGAACTTGAAAAATATTTGGGATTATTTATTTAAACTATGAAATATAGTCTATCTATAACTTAATTTGTACCATGTAAAAACACACCAACACATGTATAGACATATACATACAGGTAAACACAACATATAGCACATATATGTAAAAGCCAAAAAGATCAAGGATATTTATTAATGTTAAAGAGAATAGAATGTTAGACTTGAAAGGGACTTGTCTAATCACAACTCGTGGGACTTCATAAAGAAAATAGGGGTATCCAATAAAAGGGGCTCACTGGTGCCAATTTTTGTTCTTTAAGAGGCCCTAGGGTCATTAGGAGTCTCTTGCAGGTGCTTCATATGTCATCAAATGTTATAAAAGGAAAAATGGACAAAAGTGAATAGAGGAACAAGTCTTAGAGGAGCCAGTTTGAAGAGGTATTAGATTTCTCAAAGGCTAATGAGATTTTCTTTTAGTATTTTTTAAAATTCAATAGCTTTGGGGTACAAGTCATTTCAGGTTACATGGATGAATTATATAGTGGTGAATTCTGAGATTTTAGTGCACCTGTCATAAATCCTAGAATTCAACGCTGTATAATGTGCTCTACCCAATATGTAGCTTTTTTATTCCACACCCCATCCCATTCTCCCCTTTCTGAGTTTTACATAATTCTCGGCAAAAAGTATGCCAACAAGAAGAGAAGCAGACGGAGCACATATAGTTAGCAGGGATTTAAGAAGAAAGAAATTCAGCTGACTGAACTGCTTTTACAAAGAGAACAAAGTGCCCCACTCATGCTGTGTGTGTGTGTGTGTGTGTGTGTGTGTGTATGCCTATTTAAAAAAAATCTAGAAAGTAATTTTGGACTGTTTTATATAAGTATTTGTAGATTAAAATAATTTCATAATTTCTTAGAAGAATATATTTTCCATTAGTATATGTATATACTAATATATACATATGCCTATTTATTCACTCTCTTTTGATGCCTCAGGCGCCCTACATAATCTCCCAAAGTTAGCTTGTGGTCTAAAATCGTTATTTTTGATTTTGATATTTGATTTCTGAAAGCCTGTCAAATACAACAAAGGTTTAAAACACTTAGTTAAAATATGATAATAATAGTAACCAGTTATTTTGCCAAAGTAATAATTGAAAGGATTTTAAAAGCAAAAGCTTTACTCTTCCACAGAGAGGAGACTCAGTTTTTCAAACAATAAAAGATCTAATAAAGACAACATAAGAGAGAATTTCTCATCTCCCCTCTTTGTTCTTATAGTTTAAACATAAAAAGATTTATCTCTTATTATTATTACATGAAATTCTTGTTCAAATGGAAAAACTAAATTTTACTTCTTTGTTAGTGTGTTATCAATACTAAAGCTAATTTAAATAAAACCTTATAAACAAATCTATTACATCTGTTATCTTTTGACCACAAAAGATATTCATAAGCTTCTTATAACCTCTTATAAAATATTTTCTATTCATTTTTCTTTCCCCAACTTTTTGTATCCATTTAGTTTTATCTACGTAATCTTTCCTTCATTTTGAAACAATCTTTAAATAACTTCTAAACTAGACAAGATTATTCTTTCTTGACAAATATATATCTTCATGCCTTTGCAAATTTACTCATCAAGAGCATATCTTACTTTTTGAATACATTCTGTATACGGAATTATTTCTTTTATATCTGGTAGTTTCACTTACATGTATTAAATAATGTTTTAACTCTTAGTAACCCTAATTCCCAGTAAAAACATCTGGGAAGTAAGCAATTTTGAATTTTTTATATAAATATTTGTAGATGAAAACCATTTTAGACTTTTTCAGAAAGATATACTTTCTCAATTTTTTGTTTATTAATATATCTAAATACATTTTATTTTCCTACACCATACAAAAATAAGGTACTGAAGTATATTCACTTAAACTAATATTAATTGTTTTAGTTTTAGTATTTTAACTTAGAAATGACTTAGAGATTTTATTATTATTAAATTAACATAGCATGACTTTCAGAATTTAAATTACAAAAAAGAATTTTGAAACTATGACAATAGCAGACTTCTTAATGTCTTCTCCAGTCATCTTGGGTCCAAAGTTCCCACCTGCTACCCAAGGACAGTGATGAAGGGCAGGACACATTTGGGCCCTAAGTTTACATGCCAGGTGTAAAGCTCAAGATAGTAGATAGAATTGTGAAAAGGATGACTGGAGGATTTGAACCTCCCAGCATGGCCAAGAGACAGAGCTGGCCAGGGAGAATGACGTCTTTTGGGGCTTGGCTCTGCACTACAGCTGATAGCACAGGTACTGTGGCCACACATATGTCCCCAGGCCTCACCATGGTCCCCTATCTAGGCCTCAGAATCTAAAGTTTCAAAATCAAATACATAAGCTCATAAACAAATCAAGTAAGTATAAAAAATATTACAGAAGCAGTAGTTTTATAAACTTTAAATATGTATCATAGACAATATAAGCCTGTCTGAAAAGTAGACCCAGGAAAAAGGTCAAATTTTATTTAATACCGGTAATTCTGAATACATTCCTATTTTATTTTACCAAAAAACTTTATTTAAAGTTACTGTAACATAACTTTATTTATCAAATATTGTTTTAGATCACATAGAAATACTGTATATGCATAGCACATAGATACATAGACAGAAGATCTTAGACCTTCATTAAACTTTTTATTTGCCAATTTTCAAACTTTTTTTTCCCCCAGACTATCAACTTTCCAATTACCTGTTTTTATTGCCCTAAGCAATTGTTAGCTAGGCAACCATAAATTCACACTTTCCTTTTTTTTTTTTTTTTTTTTTTTTAAATTCAGACAGAGTCTTGCTCTGTCACCCAGCCTGGAGTGCAGTAGTGCAATCTCAGCTCACTGCAACCTCTGCCACCCGGGTTCAAGCGATTCTCGTGCCTCAGCCTCCCAAGAAGCTGGGACTACAGGCGTATAGAGACACGGTTTCTCCATGTTGGCCAGGCTGGTCTTGAACTCCTGACCTTGAGTGATCTGCCTGCCTCAGCCTCCCAAAGTGCTGAGATTACAGTCATGAACCACCCCACCCGGCCTAAAGCTTTTTTTTTTTTTTTTTTTTTTTAAAAAGAGACGAGGTCTTGCTGTGTTACCCAGGCTAGACTGCAGTGGCCATTCACAGGCATGATCATCGCACACAGTAGCCTTGAACTTCTGGGCTCAATAGACTCTACCGCCTCAGCCTCCTGAGTAGCTGGGGCTACATGTGTGTGCTATCACAGACCCAGTCCGATTTCTGTTGTGACTTCTGAACACAGATTGTATCAAAAAACAATTAAACTCAGATAGTTCAAACACAAATCTGTGGAGCTTCAGAATTTGAGAGATGATTTATTCACAATCTCCAGTTGCTGTCCAGCTTTAAATTTACACTTCTTATCATGAATTGATTCTTAGGGAAAGCAAGGTAAAAATTAGTATCTCCAAAGCACAGAGCTGAGATTTCAGGCCTATATAGTGTACAGTCATTTGCTCAAACCAAGGAAGGATGGTATAAGGTAAGACAACATAGCAAGGAAAAACACCCTAAATAAAGGTAAGACTTGTCATGTAAATTAAAACTAATGCCAAAAGTTTCTAGTGACTCAGTTCTCCCTTTCTTCCTGGCGCAGAGGCATACACTTTTGCAAACTGATATTTCCTTTATAAGTGCACATTTCTTTTACAAAATGGTTTCAAAATGGTCAGCTAAATGCCTTTAAGGTATGTTTTGGAGACTGATATGATTCAACAGGCAGTCTTCTTAACTTAGCTTTGGTTTCTTAGTTGAAATTACTTATTTCAAAGTGGAACTCGTTAACTAATATGGCGAAGAAAGCATTCTCTATGTCTGGATTCAGCATGAATAGCTGTGAAGAATAAAAGCAAGCCTATGTTACCCGAGAGCTTACTTTTTATAGACGTCTTATCCAGCTTTCTTTTTAGCTTCAGAGCAAACTAATCCAAAGGCTTATGGATTCATTATTTCTTATCAATTAGTTGCTTCAGTGTTTTATTTGCCTTTTATAAAGAGTCTTTTTTTAAAAGGCAATAAAATATTGAATTTTTAGAAGCTTCTGCACATCAATAAGCATCCCTGGTGTTAAACTAATTTGAGAGGTCTCATTATTAAATTCATTTTTTAAAGTGCAGTGTTGTTCATTTAGAACATTTTGCTGTAATTTAAAATCATTGTTAGTATAATTTTGCCTTTTTTGTAAGCATTTGCTGTTTTTAGGGTCTAATACTTATAAGTGCAAATGTAGGTGTAGATAGAAGAGGTAGTCTTCAGTTCCGTAGAAATTAAGAGTCCCATATTTACTTTGAATATTGGCTTTGGCTCACAGATCCTCTTGATCAATTTTTTTTTTCTCTAAGCTCACAAGAATCACAACAAAATAAAAGGGATAAAACAAAAAAAATACTGCACATTTCCAAAAACTGGAGTTCATACCACTATTGCATTGTCATTTACTTCAAGTTTCTGTCTACCACTGTCAGATATCCAAAGCATCTAGCTGTTATCTAATCCTGTTAATTACCAGATCCAGTTTTATCCTGGACCCAGTCATTTCCATTGCGACTTCTGAACACAGACTGTATAAAAAAAAATTGCTCAGGCTGGGTGCTGTGGCTCATGCCTGTAATCCCAGTAGTTTGGGAATCTGAGGCGGGTGGGTCACCTGAGGTCAGGAGTTCAAGACCAGCCTGGCCAACATGGTGAAACCCTATCTCTACAAAAATACAAAAATTAGCCGTGCATGATGGCGGGTGCCTGTAATCCCAGCTACTTGTGAGGCTGAGATGGGAGAATCACTTGAACTTGGGAGGCAAAGGTTGCAGTGAGGCGAGACAGCACCACTGCCCTGCAGCCTGGGTGACTGAGCAAGACTCAGTCTCCAAAAAAAAAGAAAAAAAAATTGCTCAAGCAAACTCAAATATTTCAAACACAAATCTGTGGAACTTCAGAATTTGAGAGAGAATTTACTCACAATCTCCAGTTGCTGCAAGAGAGCAATGGACACAATGGACCCAGCAGGGACCTCACTTGGTCACTGGATGCTCCTGGGGTTCACTGGAAGTTCTACATTGCATCCCACCCCTGATGTTATCTTTTAAAAGAAAAATTTTAGACAAATTAATCTTAGAGTTTGAGCACAAAATGATTCATGACTAGAACCCCTGGAACCAGAATAGATTCAGAGTGACTCTGGGGCTACCACATGTCTGGAAAATATTTATAGCTAGAAAAAGGAAAGTGTCATACAGGAAATGGAAGTATAGGTACAAAAGCAGCGGTTACAGCTTGACATTTGCCTTATTTGAATATTGTTTGAACAGTTGGCCACTTGTGATTGGCTGAAACGATGAGATTGGTACAAGAGGAAGCTATAGTGTGTTTACCTATTCAGTTAGGTTACAGTTTATTATGTATGAAGAAATCTAAGTTCAAGCTTAAAATAAGTAAGATGACAGATTTAGGATAAACTTAACAAAGGGTGAGAGGGGGAATATTTGCCTATTGAAGGTCTAGGGTTATCACTGTTTTGCCTTTTTAAAAAGTGAACAGTACCATTTCCAATATCCTGATTTTCTTTTAAAGTATTTGCAAACATTTTGAAATAAGTACATGGACTTTAAAATGTTTGTAGAGGCATATTTTTGTTTATGTAATGACTCCATTCGTACAAAAAAAAATTACTTTCAATTCCTGTAAAAACTGCTGCAGTCTGAACAATATCCAGGGCTGACCCATCCATTTAACTGCACTAGCTTCAATTTATTCTTTTATATCAGGCAATACATATCTAGCTAAGATGGAAATCAAAATATTTGCCTGCTTTGAATTAGAGTTGATTGTCTCTAAAATGTTTTAATAAATTGTTTATTTCCTTCTTGAGTATATGGTCCCATTTAGCTTAGGAGAGAAAAATGAAGAAACAAACAAAATGTTTTTATCATGCTCTAAGCATAAACTAAGGTTTTAAATGAATGGTATGCCTGAAAAAAAATGACTCAAAACCAAGGCAAATAAGCACACATGAAAACAAAACCAAAAATGCTTTTATAGCTTTAACCAAGGTCTTCAAAGAGGGAACAAGGGCTGTAACCTTTTCAAGATCCAAACCATTTCCAATGATAGTTTAAAGAATGTGAAACATTCTCTAGGGTTTCAGTTAACCATTCTCACACAAAGACCCAACAACACTGTGTGTTCCATAGATGGAAAATTAAAAGAGACAAACAGTAAGACAGTAAATCAAAAGCTGTCCAATAGAAAAGATTACAAATATATTCCACAGAAAGTCAAGAGACCTACAAATAATTTAAAACAAGCAATGTAAACTAATTCTTATAAACACTTCTCTTTTGAGCTAAAGGTATCCACTGAGGAAAGAAATGTTCTGGTGGATCTAAAGATCTTTAACCCTGTTTTAAATCTGATCTCTGCTGGGATGCTGATTAATTACCTGGAAGTCAACATTTAAAAGACGTGGTAAGATTTACATCTCCACTGGACAAAAATGGCTTTTCCAGTCAGACTGAAGTACTTTTTGTAAATATCGTGATGAATTTACAGGAACTTGGAAACAGAGCTTCTTTTAAAAAATTGATTTGTTTTAAATATAGCTAATCAATGTATTTCAAAGCAACTTGAACCAATAAGGCAAAATAAAAACACCAGTGTTACTATATCTAAGAGCAAATGTATACAAATGATTTTCTCCTGTTATTTGAATTTGGAAAAAAAATAGAAAAGAAAAAAAAAAAAAAAAATACCTTCCCTTTTCTACCAAGCACTGCAGATAGAGATCTGGAGTGCTGATTTTTCTGCCAATGTTGGTCAGGTTTCAGAATTCCAGCCATTGGCCCTAGAGTGAGGAGAGTATCTCTTTCAATCCCTTCGTGGCCATGAAACTCAAGGGAAAAAAATAAGTTTTTGTTAACCCTCATAAATTCTTAGTTGAGACACTCTCATAGAAACAACAGTCAGGTTAAGAAGAGAAAAACAACAACAACAACAACAACAACAACAAAAAACCAGCAAAAGTTTATTGACACATGCTGTATCCATCATCTGGGAAAAACTCAGTTCAAAAAAATCTCTCTCAAGGCAGTGGCTTAGGGGTCTTGCTTAAATAGTATTTTTAAAAAGATCAATAAATCTTAGCATAATGATAACGTAATGGAGAGAGCAATTTTCGTCTTTTGAAAAACAGGGGAATGTGGGAAAATAGTAAAATTTGTTTTCCAAATTCCTCTGGTATCTGCTGGTGCTTTCTCTGAGCTGACAAAAAAGTGTTGTCTCCAGTAATGAAGGATTTATATCCTGCCATCAGACTAAGAGAGGCAGATGCAGAGTGTTCCCCTGCATTTTTAGTATCTTTGACTTAGCAATCTTCAATACTTTGGGGAGAAATATTTTGGATTCATTTATTACTCTATTTTAGGTCAGTTGATTAGCCAACTCAATTCTATGTGCAACTTAAATTTTCCTTTGCCATCTAACCTAAAATGTTCACGGTTTGCTGGAATTAGCATGTGGATGTCTTTAGAAGGTCATTATTCTATCTACCACAAACCCCTTTTAGCTGTGTTATCTTTATGGTGTCACAAAAACTGTGATGCTTCAGTTGTTTTTATCTATAAAACGCAGACAATAATTCTTGTTCTGGGCCGGTGCGGTGGCTCAAGCTTGTAATCCCAGCACTTTGGGAGGCCGAGGTGAGTGGATCACCTGAGGTCAGGAGTTCGAGACCAGCCTGACCAACATGGTGAAACCCCATCTCTACTAAAAATACAAAATTTAGCTAAGCGTGGTTTTGCGTGCCTGCAGTCCCAGCTACTCAGAAGGCTGAGGCAGGAGAATCTGTTGAACCCGGGAGGCGGAGGCTGCAGTGAGCCGAGATCACACCACTGCACTCCAGCCTGGACAACAGAGGGAGACTCCGTCTCAAAAAAAAAAAAAAAAAAAAAAAAATTGTTCTTGACCAGGTGCAGTGGCTCACGCCTGTAATCCCAGCACTTTGGGAGGCCAAGTCAGGTGGATCACGAGGTCAGGACACAGAAACCATCTTGGCTAACATGGTGAAACCCTGTCTCTACTAAAATTAGCCAGCGTCGTAGCGGGCACTTGTAGTCCCAGCTACTCGGGAGGCTGAGGCAGGAGAATGGCGAGAACCCGGGAGGCGGAGCTGGCGGTGAGCCGAGACCACGCCACTGCCCTCCAGCCTGGATGACAGCGAGACTCCGTCTCTCTCTGTCTCTCTCTGTCTCTCTCTCTCTCTCTCTCTCTCTATATATATATATAATAAAAATAAAAAATAAAAAAATACTTCTTGTTCTGTCTACTACAATGGGTATATTGAGTATCAAAAAGGATGATGCTTGTTCTTTTGCTTTGTACTGTATGTATAATCAGGGCTCAGGGACCATGCCTTAAAATATGGTACCTTGGCATGCTAAGTATTTTTGAGTTGAAGGAGATAGCAGTGACTCAGAAGCTAGAAAGTCTCTCTGACCTTATCCCACCTTATTGTCTCCCACCTCTAATTCTCCCCAAACGGAAACCATGAAACTTAGGAAAATTGCCCTCTGAACATTTGTCATAAGATCTTCATGTGGATCTTATTGTTGTCTTGCTGCATATCCAGAGGAAAGGAATGCCAAACAGAGAGGTCAAGAAGAAACTGAACAAACAGGCCTTGCTGGGTTCCCTCCTCAGTTTATTACCATTAGATTATACCTTTTGTGTCCAATCACTTTTCTCCACAACGATCTACTTCTTTCCTCAGACTTAGCGTGAAAGCACACTTTTTCCAAGGTCTTCGGCTTTTCGTTTCTGAAGGCTCCCGTGTCATATAATGAATTTGTTTCGTTTTCCATTGTTAATCTGTCTTTTGCTATAAAGGTATCAACTATAAACCTGATAATGGTTATGGCAATGGGAAAGGAAGATAAAGCACCTTTTCTTCTCTACAATAGCAATGCTAGGTGTTGACTATACATAATCTTTTTAGTAAAATGCTATTATAATACAAATACAGAGGTACTTGAAATTGCACACTTGTTATAAGAGGTCCAATGTGATTCTCAACAGGTTTGGAAAACTAAACTGGCATTCCACTTTCCAAAAAAAAGGAATATATTATATATCATATATTTTACACATATATATTTATATATTATATATCATATATTATATTTTTTATATATTATATAAATTATATATTGAATATATATTACATATAATATATTACATAATATATATTATATAATATACATATTATATATATATATAATATATAATACATCACACACCGGGGCCTCTTATGGGGAGGGAGGAGGGGGTAGGGATGGCATTGGGAGTTATACCTGATGTAAATGATGAGTTGATGGGTGCTGACGAGTTGATGGGTGCAGCACACCAACATGGCACAAGTATACATATGTAACAAACCTGCATGTTGTGCACATGTACCCTAAAACTTAAAGTATAATAATAATTAAAAAAATACAAACAAATGCAAACCACTTAAAAAAAAATGGGAACAGAGAAAAATGAAAACAAGTTAATGTACATAAGTTAATATTTTATAATAAATTTTCTCTTATCTGAAATAAAAATAATTATTATTATATAATATAATATATATGATATATAATATAATATATGATATATGGATTATATATTTACATATAAATATATACGTAAAAAAAATCTTGTGTGAAACTAATTGCATTTATCACAGGCTTATAAATAAGTAATTAAATTTAAGTCCCTATTCAATGATGTTTTATACTTATCTTCATATTCAACCGTGGAGTGTGAAAAGTCAGATTATTCATAAAACATGTTAGTATTCATAAAATTGAACCTTACACCTTATCTCAAATTTGCTTATTTCCTCACATTAGTTTGTATTAATAAGGACTCCAAAGTAATAGAAATCTGTGATTGCTTTTGATTTTAAGATGAGAACATCTCCATATTTCCTGAAGCAAAATTGTCATGTTCAGAGGTTTAAGGTGAGTCGTAGTTGACCAGCTGAAACTCTTCAGTTCTTATTTTCGATACACTGTAGCATAAAACTGTATTTTTCATTACTGAACGTTTTCTTCTGTTCACTGGAAACAAGTAAATTTGCATCAAATGTCACCAGATTTCAGTTTTGAAACATTAATTTAATTTCATTCTATACTTTCTTATCATCCTATGAAAGTTATTCATTATGAGCTTAAATTGCACGTACATAATATCATCTGTTATTTGGGATTATATGATGGAATATTTTTAAATAGGCTTTAATAAAATAAATAGTGAAATAGAGAAAATATATTTGTGTGCGAATACATGCTTACATATTTATGGTTCATGCATGTGCATATGTTTGAATCAGTAAATCTAGAAGATGAGAAATGACAAAGAGAGTAAACATCAGAAAATGTTAAACAATATTAATCATAACCCCCAAGTGGTAGAAATAATTCTGTTCAAATTTCATCTTATAAACTCAGGGTAGAGAGCTGTTGTTTACTGATTCTCCCCTATTTTACTTTACACTGAGTTAGTATACGTTTTTGTGACTTTCTGACTTGGAAATCTCCATTCAATGACATTTATTAGATGCCTATTTATGCCCCAGTACATGAGAGAGGCAGAGAACCTCTCTGTGACTCCTCTTTCCACTGTGGAATTTGAGCAGCCAGGCTGAAGGAAAGCATTTTGCTTCTCCCAAGCCCTGGCGTTAACTTGTGGAGATGCTTGGAGACACTGAGAGGGAAATACCATACAAAGCGACTACACAACTGAAACTACAAAGCAAGCAGCTAACAACTTCAGGATAGGGTCAAAACCTAACATATCAATATTAACATTGAATGTAAATGACTGAAGTGCTCCATTTAAAAGACACACAGTTGCAAGTTGGATTTTTAAAGAGACACATCTATCTAACGTCTTCAAGAGACCCATCCTGCACATAAATGACACCCATAGGCTCAAAGTAAAGCGTTGGAGAAAGATCTACCGTGTGAATAGGACACTTAAAAGGGCAGGGGTCATTACTCTTATATCAGATAAAAGAGACTTTAAACTAACAACAGTAACAAAAGACAAAAGAACCTCATTATATAATTATATGGGGTTTTAATAAACAAAAAGGCTTAACTATCCTAAATATATAAGCACCTAACGTTTGAGCACCCAGATTCATAAGACAAGTACTTCTAGACCTACGAAAACACTTAGACAGACACACAATAACAAATGGGGAATGTCAACCCCTCACTGACAGCAGTGGACAGATTTTCTAGGCAGAAAACTAAGAAGAAATTTTGGACTTAAACCCAACACTTGACCAGTTGGACCTAATAGACATCTACAGAATACTCTGCCCATCAACAAGAGGATATACATTCTTCTCATCTGCACATGAAACATACTCCAAGATCAACCATATGCTAGGTCATAAACCAAGTTTCAATTAATTCAAAAAAATAGAAATAATACCAACCATAATCTCGACCATACTGGAATAAAAACAGAAATTAATACCAAGAATATCTCTTTAAAACACACAATTACATGATAATTAAACAACTAGTTCCTGAATGACATTTGGGTAAACAGTGAAAGTAAGGAAGAAATTAAATAATCTTTAAAATAAATAAAAACAGAGACACAACATATAAAAATCTCTATAAAGCAGCAAAAGCAATGTTAAGAAGAAAGTTTATAGCACTAAATACCTACCTCAAAAAGTTAGGAAAAATCTCAAACTAATGATCAAAGTTCACACTTGAAGGAACTAGAAAAATAAGAACAAACTAACCCCAAAGCTAGAAGAAGAAGTGATATGTCTAAAATGTGAGCTGAACTTGTTACAGTAGGTAGCTAGTCAGGCATGAGCAGCGCAGGAGAGGGCTCTCCCCCAGCCAGTAGGAAGGTCAGGCCACCATCAGATGATGGTTTGGCAGTTGTCACATTGCCTCTCTAAAATGGCAATTGATTGCAGCCAACACCAGGAAGAGGCAGTTTCCCAATAGATAAAAACACTTGAAATCGGTAATTGGCAGCTTCCAATAAGATCTCAGGAAATGGGTGAATGGGCTCAATGTGTGCATTAAGAGACAAAATGGTGCAGTACGACCTTCCAGGGGCATAATACTGCAAAAGGGAAGAAAGCCTCAGGTTAGCATGCATACAATTCCGGTAAATACATTGCACATACTCACTTCCCAAGTGCAACCAGGGCACCACACATGCAGGTAGGTCACCCTAAGGGAAGAATGAAAGGAAAGGGGTGCAAGATGCCAGAAGTAGGTCAGCACATAAAATCCAATGTTCAAGGTGAAACAGGGCACTTGACCTCCAAGGTGCCCACTTGGGTCTCTTCCAAGTGTACTTCCTTTATTTCCTACTCTAAAGCTTTTTAATAAACTTCTGCCGTGCTCTGAAACTTGCCTCAGTCTCTTTTTCTGCCTTGTACCCCTCAGTCAAATTTTTTCTTCTGAGGAGGCAAGAATTGAGGTTGCTGTAGACCCACATGAATTTGCCAAGGGTAAGTCACATATTCGCCCTTGCTAGCAAACTGACCAAAATGAGATCCCAATGTACATAATAATCAACAAAACAAAAGTTGGTTTTTTGAAAAGATAAACAAGATCAATACGCCACTAGCCAGATCAACAAAGAAAAAGTGAGAGAGGATCCAAATAGCACAATCAGAAATGAGACAGGTGATATTACAAAGGATCCCACAGAGATACAAAAGAATCTCAGGGACTATGATGGACACTTGTATGCACAAAAACTAGGAGAAAATCCAGGGAAAATTGATAACTTCCTCAAAACACACAACATCTTAATATTGAATCAGGAAGAAATTGAAACCCTGAGCAGACTAATATGAAGTTCTGAGATTGAAACAGAAAAAAAAAACAAACAAAACAAACAAACAAACAAAAAAACTACCAACCAGAAAAAGCCTCACATTAGAAAGATTCACTGCTGATTTCTATTAGATGTACAAAGAAGAGGTGATACCAATTCTATTGAAACTCTTCTAAAAAGATGAGGATAAGGGACATCTCCCTAACTTATTCTGTGAAGCCAGTATCACCCTGAAACTAAAACCTGGCAAAAACACAACAAACAAAACAAACTACAGGCCAAATTACAGGAGCAGCGCAGCAAACAATGGCCGCGCTAGGTCGCAGGGCGGCGGAAGGCAGAGTGGAGAGGCTGCCTACCACAAGGATGATTTTAGCTTACTTTTTAAAGACTGAAGAGAGGAGGAGGAGGAGGAGGAGAAGGAGAAGGAGAAGGAGAAGGAGAAGGAGAAGGAGGAAGAGGAAGAGGAAGAAGAAGAAGAGGAGGAGGAGGAGGAGGAGGAGGAGGAGGAGGAGGAGGAGGAGGAAAGAAGAAGAAGACAGAAAAAGAAGAACTCAAGGATACACAAAGTAATTCGACCAAGGCTCAGAAGTTTTTGGAGCCGTAAGGGATACAGCAGTTTGGTCAATATTGTCTTAACATGCTTCAGATAAATCAGTTTCTCTCCAAGATAAAATTGGCCAACTCAAAAGAGAAAACTGCAATGTGTCTGGTAAATGAGTTAGCCCATTTCGATAGAGTCCAACACCAGTATAAACTTCTGATTCATTCAAAGATGTTCTCAGCGCAACTGAGTCTTGGTGAGCGGACATGGGAATCTGAAGGCAGCAGTATAAAGAAGGCTCAACAGCCTGTTGCTAATAAAGCTTTGGCTGAATCTACGCTTCCCAAAACGGTTTAGAAGCCACCCAAAAGTAATGTTAACATTAACCCAGGCAGTATAACACTCACTGCGGAACTGAACGTGCTTGCTATGAAAAGGGGCAGAACCTGCCATCTACAGGCCATTAGATCCAAAGCCATTCCCAAGTTATAGAGCTAATTACAACTTTCGGGGCCTGTACCATCAGAGGTATCATTGCCCAATGCCTAAGATCTTTTATGTTCAGCTCACTGTAGGAAATAATGAATTTTTGGGGGAAGGAAAGACTCGACAAGCTGCTAGACACAATGCTGCAATGAAAGCCCTCCAAGCACTGCAGATTGAACCTATTCCAGAAAGACTGCCTCAGAATGGTGAATCAGGAAAGGATATGGATGATGACAAAGATGCAGATAAGTCTGAGATCAGCTTAGTGTTTGAAATTGCTCTGAAGTGAAATATGCCATTTAGTTTTGAGGTTATTAAAGAAAGTGGACCACCACATATGAAAAGCTTTGCTACTCGACTGTCAGTAGGAGAGTTCTCTACAGAAGGAGAGGGAAATAGCAAAACACTCTCCAAGAAGCGTGCTGCAACCACCATATTACAGGAGCTTAAAAAACTTCCACCTCTTCCTGTGGTGGAAAAGCCAAAACTATTTTTTTTAAACACCCCAAAACTATAGTAAAGGCCGGACCAGAATATGGCCAAGGAATGAACCCTATTAGCTGCCTGGTGCAAATTCAACAAGCCAAAAAGGAAAAGGAGCAAGATTATGTTTTGCTTTCAGAAAGAGAAATGCCTCGATGTCAAGAATTTGTGATGTATGTGCAGGTAGGCACTGAAGCTGCTACAGGAACAGGACCTAATAAAAAGATAGGCAAAATAAATAAATAAATAAATAAATAAATAAATAAAATAAATTTTAAAAAGCTGCAGAACCAATGCTATTACAACTTGGTTATAAAGCATCTACTAATCTTCAGGATCAACTTGAGAAAACAGGGGAAAACAAAGGATGGAGTGATCCAAAGCCTGGGTCTCCTGAACCAACAAATAGTACTCTAAAAGGAATTCTTCATCTGTCTCCTGATGTTTATCAAGAGAGGGAAGCCAGCCGCCACAAAGTAATCTCTGGCACTATTCTAGGCTATTTGTCACCCAGAGATATGAACCAACCTTCAAGTTATTTTTTCAGTATATCTGCCACATCGAATAGTTCAGCTACAATTGCCAAGGAACTCCTTCTGAATGGAAAATCTTCTACAGCTGAAGCCACAGGTTTAAAAGGAAGTTCTCCTACTCCCCCTTGTTCTCCAGTACAACCTTCAAAACAACTGGAATATTTAGCAAGGATTCAAGGCTTTCAGGTATGAATTAAAAGCAAAAACAAAAAATAAAACAATTCATTTGCCTCAGATCTTTCATCTCTATCCATGACAAGGCTCGTTCTTGCCTGCTAGTGTGGCCTACATGCCACGTACATTTTAAGTTATTTAGGAACACAAAGGACAGACAAAAAAAAAAGAGCCATAAGCACATGCCTCATTTTCTCTTATTTTTGATCTGTCTAGTAATTCTTTTGCTGACTGTCTCTTTTCCATTTTCCTTCTTCTTTTTCCTTTTCCTTTTTAAACATTTTTCATACTCTTCACTGTCTTCCATTTGGTCTTGATTAGGTGCATTTATCTCTTCATTCTGTCTTCCACAAACAAAAATTATGCCTTCAGACATTTGGTGTTAGTATTTCACACTCAGTTCTCCCACTTTTTACATAAGGATTGGGTTTTTTTTTAATGATGATTTTGCTTTTATTGCAGTTCTGAATTTTGCATTCTGTTGCTAGTATTGATTCAAGTACACCATTAAGACACAACATTCTAGAAGTCTGTTACCTTAGGAGTTAATTAAACATGATATTTGAAGAATATTGAAATGTTTTATAGTTGTTTGAGGCACACCAATGTGTATTTCTTTTACTGACTCATGTTTTGAACTGACTAAGGAGGGTAGCACCTGCCTCAAATGGTACCAACAATTCTATTTCACTGGGTAGTCTAAAACTACCTTATAGTTTCACTTAACTTGTGTATGTGAATTTAGGGATGAAAACTTTTGTTTCCTTTTGGAAAAAAATCCACAAAAATCAACACTCCTTTATGGATACATCAGAGCTTTTAAAAGAATTGTTAAATTTAGGAAGGGGAAATACCTGTGTCCTAATTTCTTAGTTGTCTTGAAAATCATGAGTATAATTTAAAAAAATAAAATAAAAAGAAAAAAGAAAAAAAATCATGTACTGAACTGTAATTGCTAACTTGACTGAATGAACTACAGTTTGCTTGTGTGTAGAGCGTGTATTGCTTCCTCAGATTTCACTGTTTTCATCTCCTTTTCCATCTTAGTCTTTACTCCTTAAGACCAAAAACTGTAATATCCTTTAGAAATGCTCTAGAAGATCTGCATTGTGTAGAATGATCATGTATTTATAAAAATTTTACAAGTTTAGATTATAAAATGAAAAGGAAAATCTTGTGTTTTGCAGGTATTTTTCATGTTTGGATATTTTTTTCCCTTCACGGAACCCTTCTGATTCTTTCAAACTATTGCCAGGTAGTGTTTTTAGTGTTTTCAATTGGACTATTAATATGAACTTAAAGAAGCTGTTACCAATTATTGGCTCTGCCATCTGAAATTTTAACCACTTAATTTAAAGTTATAATTTTAGAATTTGTTTTTCTTGTTTTACTTTAAGAAACATAATAAATCACTGTAAAAATGAAAAACTTTGGATAAACATTTATTCATAATAAAAATCAGCAACAGACTAGGCATTGAAGAAACATGTTTCAAAATAATAAGAGCTGTCTATGACAAACCCACAGCCAAAATTATACTGAATGGTAAAAAGCTGGAAACATCCCCCTTGAGAACCGGAAGAACTTGGATGTCCACTGGTAATCTGAGAAATGCAAATTATAATTATGAAGACATACCAATATTGGTCAACAGACTAGCAAAATCTTTGTCTGACATTGCCAAGTGTTGGCAAAAAAAATATGAAGCCACAGGAAATCATACATGTAGATGAAAGAGTAATATTTTGCACAACCACATTACAGAGTGTTTTGACTATATTTCTAAAGTTTAAGATTTGTATCTTTTTACCCAGCAATTTCATACCTGAAAAATAATTTAGATCAGGGACCAGGAAGCTTTTTTTGCAAAGGGACAGATGGTAAATAGTTTACTTTTTGCACGCCATATATTCTCTGTCATAGCTACTCAACTCTGCCATTGTAGCACAAAAGCAGTCATAGACAATATATAAACAAACAGATGTGATGCTTTCTCCTTTAAAGATCATGTTCTATCTATGCAGAGGAATGATTTTTCCCTTGCTAATTACTTGCCTAACTGATTTATCAGCAGGGATATGGGAAACTTGAACAATATAATAAAGTAACTAGAGATAACAATCATCTAGAACACTTAACCCAGGAACAGCACAGTACATATTTTTCTTAAGCAAATGTGGAATATTCTCCAGGATGGGCAATATATTTGGCCTTAAAAAGTCACGTGGGCCAGGCATGGTGGCTCACGCCTGTAATCCCAGCACTTTGGGAGGACTAGGCGGGTGGATCACGAGGTCAGGAGTTCAAGACCAGCCTGGCCAAGATGGTGAAACCCAGTCTCTACTAAAAATACAAAAATTAACCCAGGTGTGGTGGCAGGTGACTATAATCTCAGCTACTTGGGAGGCTGAGGCAGAGAATTGCTTGAACCCAGGAGGTGAAGGTTGCAGTGAGCTGAGATCGCGCCACTGCACTCCAGCCTGGGTGACAAGAGCAAGACTCCATCTCAAAAAAAAAAAAAACAACAACAAAAAAAACCGTCTTGTGCAATTTTAAAAATTTGAATTATAAAATGTATTTTTTCTGACAACAGTATAATTAGGGATCAACATTCGGGCAATCTACAAACGTTTGAAAATAAACAACACATTTCTGAATAATCAGTGGGTCAAACGGAAACTCACAAGGAATACTAGAAAAATTTTAAACTGAAATAAAGCAGAAATACACCATATCAAAGTAATGGAATTCAGCTAAATCAGTGCTAAGAGCATAATTTATAGCTATGAAGAACTAGTATAGAAAATATCTGAAATAAAACCCTCAGTCTCCACCTTAACAAACCAAAAGTGTGATTTTTTGGAAAATTAACAATATTTACAAACATTTATCTGTATTGAAACAGAATAAAAGAAAAAATACATCAATCACTGCAATAAACAAAAGGTTTGTGCCCCCCATTTCATGCACTGAAATCCTAATCTCCATGGTGACAGTATTCTTTGAAAGTGGAAATTAGATGTTATAAATATATATTGCAAACTCTACATTAGGCACAAAAATGTGTTAAAAATAAGTTTAATTAACATGATAAGAGAGGTAAAAAATGAAATTTCATATTGCTTTTGGTTAATGACAGGGAAGAAAAAAAGTAGAAAACAAAAGAAGATGGACCTCAAACAGAAAACAGTTATACATATGACAGGTATTAATCTAACTATATCAATAATCACTTTAAATGGGAATGATCTAAATGTACCAGTAAGAAGACAGAGACTGTCAGGGTGGATTTAAAAAAAAACCACACACAGCTATTGTTTTAACAAGAAATCCACTTTAAATATTGTATTAGTCAGTTTTCATGCTACTGATAAAGACATGAGAATTCAAGGGATTTGGTCGTGGATGTAGAGAGTATGCCTTTTGTGGGATATTTCTTTACAGTGGTAGATAAACTAACGCTTAAGTATTTGACCCATGACTAGATGTTGCTCTCATGGAAATCTTGTTTATACTGGCCAACACCCTCTGCCTCTCATTTGTATTATGTCCAGTTTATTCTTGTCAAGATAGCCACTCTCTAAGAGAGAGCCTGGACTAGAAAGAAGGTTAGGTTCAAGTATTTGTGTCAGGTGAGATACAATGAAGAAATGAAGCCAAACTGCATAAAACAAAAGAAATTTATTCCTTCTAGGCTCCAGAGACTAGGAGTGCTAATAGGATGCCAGCAAGAAGTCCAGAGGCTCCAGAGAGTTCAACCAGCAAGGAGCGAGCAAGAGAAACAGAACCTGTGGTACTTTATTTTTAAAAAATTAGGTTTTTAAAACTGGGTACTTTATTTTTTTAAACTGAGGTTTAATGGACCCACAATTGCACATGGCTGGAGAGGCCTCATAATCATGGCAAAAAGAAAAAGGCACATCTTACATGGTGGCTCACAAGAGAGGAGAACCAAGTGAAAAGGAAAACCCCTTATAAGACCATCAGATCTAGTGAGAGTTATTCATTACTAGAGTAGTATGGGACAAACCGTCCCCATGATTCCGTTGTCTCCCACTGGGTCCCTCCCATAACATGTGGGAATTATTGGAGCTACAATTTAAGATGAGGTTTAGTGGGGACACCGCCAAACTATATCAAATATAAAGACACAAATATTGAGAGCTCTGAGGTAGCGAGAGTTATATCATGGTAGCAATAAGCTGGAGTAACTACATTAATTCCAGATAAAATGTAGTTTAGAACAAGAAAATGTATCAGGGATAATAACAGAGTCATACATAATGACAAAGAGGTCATTTCTCCGAGAAGACATAACAACTATTAATATGTATTTACTTAACAACAGAGCATCAAAATATGTGAGGCAAAACCTAATAGAACTACAAAGAGAAACAAAATCACCATTATAGTTGGAGATTTCAATACTCATCTCTCAGTAATCGATAAGTCCAGGAAGCAGAAAATCAATAAGAATGTGGTTGAAATGAATAAACACATTCACTCGATTTGATCTAATTGAGATGCATAGAATACTTCAACAGCATAGAACACACATTCTTCTCAAACTCACATGGGACATTCATCAATACAGACAATATCTTGCACCATAAAAATACCTTAATATTTTTAAAAGAATAGAAATTACAAAAATAATATACATACTACAATATAATTAAGTTAGAAAATCAATAACAGAAAAAACAGCTGGAAAATCCCCAAATATTAAACAACACATTTCTAAATAAGACATGGGTCAAATAAGAAGTCTTCAAAAAAATCAAGATCTAAGTGCAAGGATCCTCAACAAAATACTTGCATATCTAATCTGACACCATCTAAAAAGCATAATACAGCATTGAATAGTGAGATTTGTCTTAGAAATGCAAGGTTGGCCCAATAGACAAAAATCAATAAATGTAATATACCTTATTAGTATATTAAAGTACAAAATCCACTTGGTTACATTATCAAACACAGAAAAGATGTTTGGTAAAATCTCTCACCTTATCATAATAAAAAAAATTTAGCTGACTAGAAATAGAAGATGATTTCCTCAACTTTATAAAGGCCATTCATAAAAACTAAAAACATGACATCATATTAAATGGTAAAAAAAAAAAAAAAAAAAAGCTTTCTTCATATGACCTGGAACCAGATAAGAACCTGTTCTCACCATTCTTTGGCAAAATTTAACTGGAAGTTTTAGCCAGGGCAATTTAACATAAAAGAATAAAAAACACTAAGATTTAAGAGGAAAATAAAACATCATTAGTTGAAAATTACTTTTAAGTAAATATAAAAGTTTAGGTAATGTACAAAAGATTTGTTGGAACTGATAATTGAGATAATCACATATAAAAGAAGGTGAATACCCAATAATAAATTGGATTTCTACATATTAGCAATAAATGACTTGAAATTAAATTAAGAAAACCATTCCATATTAAATAATTTCAAACATGTAAAATATTTAGAGATAAATTTGGAAAGAGAAGTACAAGAATTGTTCTCTGAAATGTAAAAATTACTGTAAAAAGTGAAATAAGACCTAAATAATTAAAAAGACATCCCATGTTCTTGAAACAAAAGACTTAATATTGTTAAAATAAGATTATTCCCTAAATTGATCTACAGATTTTTTCAAATCCGTACTGAAAACTGAGCTGTTTATTTTTTCTTTTTTTTTCAGAAATAAAAAAGCTGATCCTAAAATTCATATGGAAATACAGGGGCCCCAAAACAGCAAAAGCAATCTTTAAAAATAAGGACAAGTTTAGAAAACTCACACATCCTGATTCAAAATATGTTAGTACTCCAGGCATTTTGATACTGGCAAAGGCATATAGATCAACAGAACAGAACTGAGATACCAGAAATATACATTTGTGTGATGAATTTATTTAATAAAGTTGCTGCCTCAGGATCAGTTTTTAGGCCTGACACAAATTGTGTGTAACTCAGTCAAACCCCATCACTTCTGGCCTAGTTAAAACTTCCTTTCCCCATGTGGTTGTATCCCACTTGTTCCTCATCTTACTGACCTGCGACTTAACACACTGCACAGTCGCTGACTATGATAAAACCCAGTGGTCAATGCCAGAGTTCTGTAAATAAGTTATCCTTTTACGAGTGAGTTTTCTTTAAACTAGCCAGTCCACAATTCCTGTGGGAAAGCCTAAGAGATAATACCCATGGATTTTATAAAGGCATAGTCCCACAGGTTCTGTTTCTCTTGCTCCCTCCTTGCCGGTTGAACTCCCTGGTGCCTCTGGACTTCTCCCTGGCATCCTATTAGCACTCCTAGTCTCTCTGGAGTGTAGAAGTAATAAATTTATTTTGTTTTATGCAATTTGGCTTCATTTCTTCATTGTATCTCACCTGACACAAATACTTGAACCTAACCTTCTTTCTAGTCCAGGCTCTCTCTTAGAGAGTGGCTATCTTGACAAGAATAAACTGGACATAGTACAAATGAGAGGTAGAGGGTGTTGGCCAGTATAGACAAGATTTCCATGAGAGCAACATCTAGTCATGGGTCAAATACTTAAGCATTAGTTTATCTACCACTGTAAAGAAACATCCCACAAAAGGTATACTCTCTACATCCATGACCAAATCCCTTGAATTCTCATCAGGGTATGGTTAGAACTTGTGGTCACTCTCAAGATGGAGAACTGAAAATCAAATTAACAGGGAACCATAACAATAGAAATCATAATATCTTGTATTTATAGACAATTGATTTTCAACATTTGTGCCAATTAAATCCAACCAGAAAACAGCAGTATTTTCCAAAACTGGTGTTAAATCAACTGTATATCTACATGCAAAATAATAAAGTTGAATTGTTTCTTCACATCATACATGAACATTAACTCAAAATGGATTACAAATGAAACAAAGAAGTTAAAATTATAAAATTCTTAGAAAAAAAAATAGATGTGAATCTTTGTGACCGTGACTTAGGCTATCGTTTCTTAGATACATCATTAAAAGCACAAGCAACAAGAGAAAATATAAATAAGTTGTATTACACCAAATTTTAAAACGTTTGTTCTTCAAAGGACACCATCAAAAAAGTGAAATAACTTATAGTTCGGGAAAAAAATACTCGCAAATGGTATATGTAATAAAAGGCATAAATCCAGAATATAAAAGCAAATCAGGATAAAACAATTCAGGAATAAAAAATAACAAAAAGACAAGTCAGTTTTGAGTAACAATTTGAATGGATATTTATCCAAAGAAGATATTCAAATACCCAATCACACGTGAAAAGATGTTCAGTATCTATCATTACTCATTGGGGAAATGCAAATCTAAACTACGAGTTACCACTTCACACACACATAAGAGATAACGTAAAGGAATTAAAGCTTTCTTACATTTGCAATGAGATTTTAAACAGTATAGCTACTTTGAGAAATAATTTGTCAGTTCCTGAAAATGTTAAACATACTTTTAGCATATAACCCAGCCTTTCCAACCCTAGGTGTATATACAGGAAAATAAAAACATGTCATATTTGTACAAAAGTTTGAATACATATTCATAGCAGTATTCTTCATAATTGCCTCAAACTAGATACAGCCCATGATGGTTGATTTTATGTGTCAACCTGGCTAGCCTCTGGTGCCCGGTTTTGGTTTTTATACTGAAACATTAGCTTAGATTTTGTGGTGAAGGTATCTTTTATATGTGGCTAACATTTAAATCACTAGACTTCGAATAAAACAAACCATGCCTGCACAATGCACATGGTACACGTCCAATTATTTATAACACCTAAGAGAAAAGACTAGGGTCACCCGAGGAGAAAGGAATTCTGTCTCCAGACTGCCTTTGAACTCAAGATGGCAGAACCAACTCTTTCCAAAATTTCTAGTCTGCTATCTTGCCTTGGGGACTTTCCAGTTCACACAATCATGTGAGTTAATTCCTTAAAATAAGTTAATCTCTCAAAAGACAGAAAGATCTTTATAGACTGATCCATCTATCTATCCATCCTATTCAGTTTCTCTGGAGAACAATGACTAATACAAATTTTGGTACTGCGAGTCATCCTAAGAGAACAAAATTGTGTGGATGAGATTATAAACTGGTTTTGAGATTTCTGGCATTTTTCTCTAATCTGACTATATTTAAAGACATTAATGACAATTGCCAGTAGTAAAGACAACATGAGGAGTCCAAAGCATGATGTGGCAATAGAGACAAGAACAATATCATTATTTGATACTCCTAATTAAATAGTTTTAAGAAGCAAGGTTCTGGGTCACTACGTATTTGACATTTTATAACATTTTTGTCTAACTAATGAGTAGAATGGGATTCACTGGTTGCCCTTAATTGTGCTGAACAGAGTCAGTAAAAAACAGGATAAGCTCAGGCATTTGAATTTTTGGCTCAAGTATAGCATAAATGGCCTGAAAATTTCTATGTCTGCCTTGAAATGAACCTTTATCTCCTGTAGCCACAGAGCTTAGATTGCTGAAAATCAGACCAAAAATGTCATCCTGCAGGTGGCTGAATTATAACACAAACAGAATTTCCAACCTTGTAGAGTGTCTACTATTAAAGTGAGTTCCCAAGCTGATCTGGTGGCTATTTGTCCTTTTCATTTGAAAAGGCTATATTTACCAAATGACTGTATCCCCAATGTATGTAGGAAGTAAATAACTTGGTTTTGATTTTGCAAGCTCATAGGTGGAAGGCACTTGCCTCGTCTCAGATGAGACTTTGGACTTGGTCTTTTGGTTTATGTTGGAATGCACTAAGAATTTGGGGGACTGTTGGAAAGGCATGATTGTTTTTTGAAATGTGAGGACATGAGATTTGGGAAGGGCCAGGGACAGAATGATATGGTTTGGCTGTGTTCTTACTGAACTCTCATCTTGAATTGTAGTTCCCATAATCCCCACATGTCATGGGAGGGACCCAGTGGGAAGTAATTGAGGAAGTAATTGACAATATAAGGATTATTTCCCCCATGCTATTTTCGTGATACTCAGTAAGTTCTCATAAGATCTAATGGTTTTATAAAGGGCTTCCCCCTTTGCTAGCCTGTCTTTCATTCTCTCTACTGTCACCCTGTGAAGAGTTGCCTTGTGCCATGATTATGAGTTTCCTGAGACCTCCCCAGCCATGTGGAACTGTGCTTTTTTTTTTTTTTTTTTTTTTTTTTTTTTTTTTTTTTTTATAAATTGCCCAGTCCCAGGTATTCCTTCATGGTAGCATGAGAATGGACTAACACAGCAAGGTATGACTATCTAGCTTGTGCTGTAATTGAGTCTTTAAAGGGCCACTTCACTGTTTTATTAAGCTGGCTGTTTCAAAATAGTGAGTGTCTTTGTCTATTGGGGCTGCTATAACAAAGTGCTATAAAAACTGGGTAGCTTGTAGGCACCAGAAATTCATTTTTCACAGCTCTGGAAACTGGGAAATCCAAGGTCAAAGCAGATCGGCACCTGGTGAGGGCTCACTCTCTTCTTCAAAGCTGGCATCTCCAAATTGTATCCTAACATGACAGAAGGGGTGTGCAAGCTCCCTCAGGCCTCATTTATGAAGACACTAATCCCATCCACGAGGGTTCTGACTTCACGATTTAATAAAATTTCAAAGGCCACAACTCCAAATATCATCACATTCATGATCAGGTTTTCAATGTATTAATTAAGGGAGGGGGAGACAAACATTCAGACCGTAGCAGTGGGAAATATGGTACACATAGTGAATTCCATAAATGTGCAACTATTGCCACACTTCCTTTGCTGTGAAGTGAGTTTCCTGACCAGAAGCAATGCTCTGCAGAATACATGATGGTAAACAAGACATTGTTAAGGTCTGTGGATGACAGTTATGACCAAAGCACTGCAAGCAGAGGAGGCAAATCTATATCCAGTTTAAGTATCCAGCCTGGTAAGAAGAAAACATTGCCTCTTTCATGATAAAAAGCGATCCAAAGTGATCCAATGTAAATAATCTGCATATATATATATGTGTGTGTGTGTATATATGTGTGTATATATATACACACATGTGTATAATACACACAGAAGAGACAAATCTATATCCAGTTTAAGTATCTAGCCCGGTAAGAAAACATTGCCTCTTTCATGATAAAAAGCGATCCAAAGTGATCCAATGTAATTAATCTGCATATATATATATATATATATATGTTTGTGTATATATGTGTGTGTGTGTATATACATATACATACACACACATATGTGTATAATACACACACAAAGAAATATATTGGAGATGTAAGGTAAACTTGTTTCACTTAAATACAGAAGCTTGTTCTTCTTTCAAACAAATACATTCTTCTTAGATGTGATGTAGAAGAAGAAATGTTCCTGAAAGGAAGGTCTGTAAAATTTGGAAAATAGTACACAAATAACACTTTTCGATATTCAAGACAGACATAATTCATACATGGAATATGTATAATGCCTCCAAAAGAGCATTCTCGGGTTATTTTGGTCCTAATTTTCTCATCAGCAGTAGCACTTGCTTTTTAAGAAATTGCTGTGAGAAATGCAAATGTGTCACCTAGATAAAGTAACACAATCCAAACCATTAAGTATCAGAATAAAAAATGAAGGTTTCTCAAGAGAATGAACATGAGGTAATTCTTCACAGAACATGCCTACATGAGATGATGCAAGGAAAATATAGATAAAAATGCAGATGGTCAGAGAAGTGGAGCAGCTCTGGATAATATTTTTTTTTTATTTTCATATTTTCCTGTAGTAAATACTGCAGATATTTTTTGTTAACATCCAATATGAAGTGAAATTGCAGCAATATATTCATTGCAAACAAAAACAAGTCCTGTGTTCATTTTTTATTTAAAGGAAACTTGGGTTGTGAATTTTTCTCCATCATATATTTTATAACATCAATTAGTTTAAGATCTTTAAAATATAAAGGCAAGTTTTATATATGTGGTAGTTATTTCTAACATGCAGATTTAGTATGGAAAATCTACAAGGATTAAAAAATGACTAGTCAATGCAGAACAAGTACTCCATACAATGTTATATATTAAATAGAAATGACAGTATATGACATTATTGTGTTCATAGGCCTGGTAAGTGAAGAAAAAAACTATCTTTAGGGAAAAGCAATCACTTAATTCTCTAACGGTGTCTGGAGAGAATGAGCCCATTTCTGAAACGAACCTGAGAAAGCTAAATAACTCTGGCAATGACTATTTCCCTGGAGCATTTTATCCTTGTGTCTTTGCAAAGGGTAAAGTAGACACAAGACTCTATTCCATCTCCCAAGGTAAAATATAATCAAGATTTTCCAAAAATTATACATAAAATCCTCAATATTTGCCCCCCCCCAAAAAAAACCGGTTAATTTTATCTACTGGTAGGGTATTCTAAGGATCATCTTACCTTCCTCCTTAGAATATAAATCATTAAATGACTCTAAAATATAAAATACGTAGCAACTTTGCCAACTTAGGATGGTAAAAAATGCAAAACCGTGGTCTCTGGGAGAAGGTTAGATACATTTGAAAGCTATTATATTCATTATTTTAAGTTAAAAAATATATTTTTATTTATTTATTTATTTATTTATTTATTTATTTATTTTCTTTCCACCTATTAGGTTCAAGAGGTATGTGTGCAAATTTGTTACATGGGTAATTGCACGTCACAGGGGCTTGATGTACAGATAATATTGTCACTCCAGAGATCAGCATAATACATGATAGATAGGGTTTAAATACTCATTCTCTTCCCACACTCCACCCTCAAGTAGGCCCCAGTGTCTATTGTTCTCTTCTTTGTGTCCATGTATATTCAATATTTAGCCCCCGACCCTATAAGTGAGAACATGTGGTATTTGGTTTTCTGTTTCTGCATTAATTTGATTCTGATAATGGCCTCCACCTCCATCTGTCTTGCTGCAAAGACATAATCTCATTCTTTTTGTGGCTGTGTAGTATTCCATGGGAGATTATATATATATATATATATATATTCCATGGGAGATTTTATATCATATTTACTTTATCCAGTCAACATTGATGGGCATCTAGTTTGACTCCTTGTCTTTACTATTGTGAATAGTGCTGCAATGAACATACAAGTCCATGTCTCTTTATGACAGAACAATTTATATTCCTTTGGATATATATAAAATAATGGGATTGTATTCTACAACTACTGTTGTAGAATACTTCTATTTTAAGTATTGAGAAATCTTCAACTGCTTTCCACAGTGGCTGAACTAATTTACACTCTCATCAGCAATGTATAAGCATTTCCATTTCTCTGTAACTTTGTCAGCATCTGTTGTTTTGACATTTAAAAAATAGCCATTCTGACTGGTGTGAGAAGCTATCTCATTGTGACTTAGATTTGCATTTTCCTAGTGATTAGTGATGTCGGGCATGTGTCCGTATGTTTGTTGAGCACGTATATGCTTTATCTTGAGAAGTATATATTCATAAACTTTGTCCATTTTTTTAATGGGGTGGTTTGATTTTTGCTTGTTTAAGTTCCTTATAGATTCTGGTTATTAGACCTTCGTTTGATTCATAGTTTGCAAATATTTTCTCCCATTCTGTGGGTTGCCTATTTACTGTTAATAGTCTCTTCTGCTTTGCAAAAGCTTTTAATTAGGTCCCACTTTATTTTTGTTTTTGTTTCAATTGTTTTACAGTTTTCATCATGAAGACTTTGCTAGGTCCTATTTCCAGCATGACGTTTCCTAGGTTTTCTTATTTGATTTTTATAGTTTTAAGTTTTACATTTAAGTGTTTTATCCACCTTGAGTTGACTTTTGTATATGGTGAAAGGTAGGCATCCAGTTTCAATCTTCTGTATATGACTAGCCAGTTATCTCAGCACCATATATTGAATAGGGAGTCTTTTCCCCATAGCTTGTTATTGTTGGCTTTGTTGAAGATGAGATGGTTGTATATGTGCTTTATTTCTTGGTTTTCCAACCTGTTTCATTGGTCTATATGTCTCTTTTTGTACCAGTACCATGTTTTAGTTACTGTAGCCTTGAAATATAGTTTGATGTCAGGTAGTGGGAGGCCTCCATATTTGTTCTTATTGTTTATAATTGGTGTGCCTATTCTGGCTCTGTTTTGGTTCTAAATAAATATCAATTTTTTTCTAATCCTGTGAAAAATGTCCTTGGTAGTTTGATAAAAAGAGCATGCAATCTTTACATTGCTTTGAGTAATATGGCAATTTTAACAGTATTGTTTCTTCCTATCCATCAGCATGGAATGTTTTCCCATTTGTTTGTGTCATCTCTGATTATTTTCAGCAGTGTTTTGTAATTCTTGCTGTTGAGATCGTTCACCTCCCTGGTTAGCTGTATTCCTAGATATATATTTTTTTTCTTTTTGTGGCTATCATGAATGGGATTGTGTTCTTGATTTGGCTCTCAGCTTGGAAGTTGTTGGTGTATAGATATACGACTGAGTTATGGACATTGATTTTGTATCCTGAAACTTTACTGAAGTTGTTTATCTGACGTAAGAGTCTTTGAGCAGAGACTGTGGGGTTTTTTAGGTGTAGAATCCTATCCTCTGGAAAGAGAGATAGTTCAAATTCCTCTCTTTCTGCTTGGATGCCTTTTATTTGCTTATCTGGCCTGATTGTTCTGGGTAGGAATTTTAGTACTATGTTGAAAAGGAACAGTGAGAGTAGGCATTCTTCTCTTGTTCTGGTTCTCAGTCGGGAATGCTTCCAGCTTTTACCTATCCAGTGTGATACTGGCTGTCAGTTTGTCATAGATGACTCAATATTTTGAGGTGTGTGTATTTTCAATGCCTAGATTGTTGAGGGTTTTTACATGAAAAGATGTTGAATTTTATCAAATGCCTTTTCTGCATCTATTGAGATAATATGTGGTTTTTGTTTCTAGTACTGTGCATGTGATAAATCACATTTATTGATTTGCACACGTTGAATAAACCTTGCATCATAGGAGTAAGGCCTACTTGATCCTGGTGTATTAGTTTTTGATAGGCTGTTGGATTCGGTTTGCTAACATTTGATATAGAATTTTTGCACCTATGTTTATTAGGGACATTGGCCTGAAGATTTCTTTTCTTGCTGTGTCTCTGCCAGGTTATGATATCAAAATGATACTGGCTTCATAGAATGAGTAAAGCAGGAATCCTTCCTCCTCAATTTTTTGGAATAGTTTCAGTAGAATTAATACCAGCTCTTCTTTATACAACTGATATTAATAAGATTCGGCTGTGAATCCATCCGGCCCAGGACTGTTTCTGGTGGGTAGGTTTTTCATTACTAATTCTATTTTGTAACTTGATATCAGTCTGTTCAGCGTTTCAATTTCTTCCTAGTTTGATCTTGTGAGGTTTTGTACTTCCAGGAATTTATCCATTTATTTTATGTTTTCCACTTTTTGTGCATAGAGGTGTTCATAATAGTCTCTGAGAGTTTTTTTGGTGTTTCTTTGAGGTTAATGTTAATATCCACTTTGTCATTTCTTATTGTGTTCATTTGGATTGTCTTTCGCTTTTTCTTTATAAATCTAGCTGGAGATCTATCAATCTTATTTATTGTATCAAAGAGAGACAATTTTTGGTTTCATTGATCTTTATGGCTTTTTCATCTGCATTTCATTCACTTCAGCTAGATTTTGATTATTTCATTTCAAAAATTGTGTTCTGGCTAGGTGAAGTGGCTCCCGCTTCTGATCCCAGCACTTTGGGAGGTTGAGGTGGGTGAATCACTTTAGGTCAGGAGTTCGAGACCAGCCCGGCCAGCATGGTGAAATCCTGTCTCTACTAAAAATACAAAAATATACAGTTAACTTGCTCTTGTTTTTCTGGTTCCACTAGGTGTGCTGTTAGGTTGTTAATTTGTGGTCTTACTTTTTGATGTGGGTCTTTAGCACTATAATCTTCCTTGTGAACACTGCTTTATCTATGTCCAAGAGATTCTGGTAATGTTGTGTGTTTATTTTTATTAGTTTTAAATAATTTCTTAATTTCTGCCTTTATTGCATTGTTTTCCCAAAAGTCATTCAAGAGCAGATTGTTCCATTTCCCTGTAATTGTGTGGTTTTGAGAAATGTTCTTGGTATTGATTTCTATTGTTGTTACGCTGTGGTCTGTAAGTGTGGTTGGTATAATTTTGATATGTTTAATGTGTTGAGAATTACTTTCTAGCCAAGTCTGTGGTCAATTTTAGTATATCTGCCATGTGCAGATGAGAAGAATGTACATTCTGTTTTTGTTGGGTGGAGTGTTCTGTAGATATCTGTTATGTCCATTTGGTCAAGTGTCGAATTTAGGTCCTGAGTATCTTTGTTAGTATTCTGTCCTGATGATCTGTCCAATACTGTCAGTGGGGTTTTGAAGTCTCCCACACTTATTGTGTGTTTATCTGTCTCTTCCTATGTCTCTATGAACCTGGTTTATGAATCTCCAGTGTTGGGTGTATGTGTGTGTGTATATATATATAATAGTTAAAATTTCTTGTTGAATTTAACTCTATCATTATGTCATGCCCTTCTTTGTTCTTTTTGATCAATGTTGGTTTGAAGTCTGCTTTGTGTGAAATAAGAATAGCAATCCCCCTCATTTTTTTGTTTTTCATTTGCTTGATAGATCTTTCTCCATCCCATGACTTTGAGTCTATGTATGTCCTTACATGTGACATGGGTCTCTTGAAGACAGTGTGCAGCTGGACATTGCTTCTTCATTAATCTTGCTGCTTTGTGACTCTTAATTGAGATATTTAGCTCATTTATGTTCAACGTTAATATTGATATGTACAGACTTGATCCTGTTATTATGTTATTAGCTGGTTGCTATGTATAATTGAACATGTAGTTGCTTTATAGTGTTAACGGCCTATGTACTTAAGTGTGTTTTTGTGGTGGCCAGTAGCAGTGTTTCATTTCAATGTTTAACACTCCTGTAATGGCCTCTTGAAAGGCAGGTCTGATGGTAACAAATTCCTTAAGGAATTTGCTTGTCTAAAAAATATTTTCTTTACTTATACACTGTTGGAAGAAATGTTAATTAGTTCAGCCACCATAGAAAGCAGTTTGGAGATTTCCCAAAGTTAAAAGAGAGTTATCATTTGATCCAGCAATCCCATTACTGTGTAAATACCCAAAAGAAAATAAACAATTCTACCAAAAAGACACATGTTCTCATATGTTAATCACCACAATAGCAAATACATGAAATTAACTTAAGTACCCATCAATGATAGATTAGATAGAGAAAATACGGTACATATTCACCATGGAATAATATTATAAATCCATAAAAGGTAATAAAATTGTGTCCTTTGCAGTAGCATGAATGCTGCAGAGGGCCATTATTGTAAGCAAATTAATGCAGGAACCGACCAATACTGCATGTTCTCACTTATAAGTGGGAGCTAAACATTGAGCACACATGGACATAAACATGGGAAAAACAGACACTGTGGACTACAAGAGGGGGATGGAAAGGAGGATGGCTTGGGTTGACAAACTATCTATTTGGTACTGTGATTACTATGACAGGATCCATATCCCAAATCTCAGCATTATGCAGTATACCCATGTAACAAATATGCATACATAACCATCTATCTTAAATAAAAGCTGATGTTTAAAGAAAAGAAACTGAGTTGCTCTTTCTTTGCCAAAAATTATTTCCATAATTTTTGCACCTAATTTTAAGTTTTAGAACAGTTTGACATTTACAAAATTATTGGTAAAACAATAAAAGACATTCTGTATACCCCAAACTCTTTTCCTTATTACTTAGCAGTATGTATTTAATATTCATGCATATGGAAAAAGAACCCATTCACACTTTTGTTGGAAACATAAATTGGTACGGCCATTATAGAAAAGAGTATGGAAGATCCTCAAAAATTAAAAATATAACTACTATAAGACCCAGATATAAACCCACTTCTGGGTATATATCCAAAGGAAATGAAATAAAGACTTTAAATGGGTATCACCACTCATGTGCTCATTGCAGTATTATTATTCACAATAGCAAAAATACTGAAACAAACAAAATGTCCATCAATGGATGAACAGAACTTTTAAAATGTGGAGTGTGTGTGTGTGTCTGTGTGTGTGTGTGTGTGTGTGTGTAATGGAATATTACTCAGCCTTATAAAAGAATGAAATCCTGCCATTTGTGGTTAGATGAATGAGCCTAAAGTACATTATGCTAAGTGAAATGAGCCAGATGCAGAATATATACTGCCCGATCTCAACTGCATGTGGTATATAAAATACTCAAACTCTTAGAAACAGGGAGTAGAATGGTGGTTCCCAAGGTCTGGCAGGAGGTGTAAATTGGAGATGTTGCTCAAGGGGAACAGTTTCAGTTATGCAAAATAATTAAGTTCTGGATGCACATCAATGTGACTATAGTTGGCAATATTACATTGTATACTTAAAATTTGCTAAGAGACTAAATCGTGGGTGTTCTCAACATAAAGAAAAGAAAGAAAATATATCACAATGTATATGTACATTAGGTCATCAAGTTGTGTATCTTAAATGCAAAAATTTTTATTATCAATTATACCTCAGCAAAGTTGTAAAAAATATTTATTCATGTTGTTGCATAAATTGATAGTTTATTCCTCTTTAGCACTAACTAGTATTCCACTGTACAGATGAATCATATTGTTTATACACTCACATATTGAAGAACATATTGACTGCTTCCAATGTTGGGTGTTTATGAAAACAGCTCATATACATGTGTGGTTTTGAGTTACCATAAGTTTTCAAATAAATAGGATAAATGCCTAGGAGAGTAATTGCTGGCTCGTGTTCTGAGCCTATCTAGTTATATTAGAAACACGTAACTTGTCTTCCAAAGTAGCTGTACCATTGTGTATTCTCTTCGGCAGTGAATGAGAGTTTCTGTTGCTCTATATATTCACTGTCACTGGTAATGTTGACTATAATTTCATGTGCTTGCTTACCATCTGTATATCTTCTTTCATGATGCATCTGTCAAGATATTTTGCCCACTAAAATGTGTTTCTTTTTATAAGTTTTAAGTATTCTTTGCATATCTTGGATATAAGTTCTTTTTCAGAAATACAATGTCCAGAGAGTTTCTTCAAGACTGTGACTTATCTTTTCATCCTCTTAATAGTGACTGTCAGAGAGAAAAACAGTTTTAATTTTATTAAGTCAAATTTATAAAAGTAAGTTTTCATGGGTTGTGCATTTGGTCTTGCATATAGAATTCTACCAACAATCTCAAAATCACGCAAATTTATTCCTAGATTTTCATCTAGAAATTTTATACTTTTACATTTAACATCTGGGTATATTATCTATTTTGTATTGATTTTTTTTTTGGTAAGATGTAAAGTCAGTATCTTTAGTTTTTTAAATTTTTTCTATATTTTGTCTTTTTCTTTAATGATGTCTGATTCTTTCAGTACCATTTGTTCAAAAAACAATATTTTCTTTAATTACTCTTGCATTCTTTCCAAAAGTCAGTTGAGTATATTTGTGTGAGTCTATATCTGTTCTCAATATACAACACTCTGTACTACAACTTTATTATTAGTCATAAAATTGAGTAATATGAGTATTCTGGTTTAGTTTTTCTTTTTCAGAATTAACTAAGGTATTTAAGATCATTTGCTTCAGAATTATTTTTTCAATAAATAGAAATATGTCCATCAGGAAGATCCAGCTACCAATCCCAAGCAAGGACTCTCACCACATAAAGAACAAGGATGACAATGCCAACCACCAGAAGTAAGCCACAGATCTCAGACCACTGCATCTTCTACAGGTTCAAAGTCACCAAAAAGGACTCAACACACAAGGCACTAGTTGGAACAGCATATTACTCACAGAATAGAAAAAAACACATAGCAAGATTATTGTCTGTACTATGTGCTGGTCTCCCATGGCCAGTGGGTTCCTGCTGACAGACTTCACAGAACAGTAGACCACATGCTCCCCTCTTATGCAGCATGTAATTACCTTGTTTCTTTCCCATGTGGGGACATACATACTGGAGGGACTGGTCAAGTGCCATATGATGTGCACACTTAAACAACACAAAGAAATTAGCTGTGTACTAAGAACAGAAGAAAGTTATCTTTTAATAAGAAAAAAAGACTCAGGAGCCAAGAGACAGCTTGGTCCTAGCTTCCATAAAGGGGAATGTTCCAGAATCAGGCCGTTGACTGAACAATCAAAAAGAGGGGGAGTATGTCACATAATGACTGCTTCTTCAACACCCCATCCAATATTGGGATGTCATGAAGAAAGGACAAAGCACATCACACAGTATAGGACTAACAGACACCATGAATATGGGATGCATGTGTGTCCAGTGTGGTCTGTAAATAATTTCAATGGTAGTGAATTGCTTGTAGAGTCTCCCTGCCCAATTGGACAGCACTTAATCAGAGCCACTAATAGGATCGGTCAAAGGAGGATGATCAGGCCTTCAAGGAGTGTAGGTCTTTGCCAGAAGCCCCAGATGTTGGTGTTTAGGCAGCTAAAATGGTTAAAGAATGAGTCTAACTGAGACTGAGAGTTTACAGAGAAGTACTATCCTGCTTGAGCATGGATTTCCTCCAGCTTGGTCTCAATTTTCTGCAAATTGTTTATACACAGCAGGAGAAACTGTCGAGATTAATTAAGTTAGATTTTAGTATCCAGAAATAAACCCTATGTTTATGGTCAGTTGATTTTTTAAAAAGATAACCAGGAAAATTTAATAGAACTGCAGCAGTCTTTTCATGAAAGGATGTGAGGCAGCTGCAGAAAGAATAATTTTGACATTTTTACACCAGATATGAAAATTACCTGAAAGTAGATTTAAGGTGTAAATATAAGGGACATAATTATAAAATTTTTGAATGAAAATATTCTGACCTTGGGTAAGGCAGGAGTTTCTTAAATATGACTGCTTACATATAAATATAAGCAAAAAAAAAAAGAAAATTGGATGAATTTGACTTAATTAAAATGTAAAGGTTTTGTACCAAAAATGACACCATCAAGAAAGTAAAACAATTATATATGACTTGAATGATGTCAACAAACAGTCAACTAGAGTTGTCTGCTTCTCAGCTTCCCAACAAAAAGTGACCAAAACAACAGATTAACAACTATATTTTGACTGCAGTGACAGAGGAAATAGCCTGGAAATCATCAGGGAAATGAGGACCCTGTGGGGTATAGAAGACCAGGATTTCACTATAGAAAGGGGAGTGAGGCATCTTGCCTCTGTCACACTGTCTCCTTTGCCAAGTTGGCTCACAGCCAGGAACAACTTATTGTTGGAAAAAGTATGGTGGATAACATTGGTGGTCTCAAACACCATCATGGATGCCAGAAGTTATTGATATAGAAGGGTCCCCCAGTCCTCAAAGACCCCAGTTCCAATGTGGAAATTTGCCAGGAGTCTCTGTGACTGCATAATCCAAGAGTAGAAATCCCCTGGGCATCCCCTACTCCCAAAACCTAAGTTCCTACTATATGGCACCATCTTAAAACTAAACACACATCTGGAGTAAGTTCTGCCCTGGAGGCCAGTAGCTATTCACTCTTCATCCTTGAGGTCCCACCATCATTTCACTGTGTTCACATGAGTGCCTGCAGGAACAATACTCCAGTTGCTCAGAACTTACGCTTAAAGAAATGACTGAAACGCCAACACCTGAAACTGTGAGGCACTCTATTCGTAAAGGAACACTCAGGCATGCTCAGGCTGCCTGGCCCAACACACAGCTGTCTCTAGCACCACAGCCAGCCTGGAGTGGGTCCTATTCCAGTGGAGAGGGTCTAGGGAGCGACCCAGCCCATGTTCCTCTGCCTGCAGCATGACAACCAGCCTGTCTCTGATCCTAATCTTCCAGAGAGCCCACCACACAGCCTGCCTTTCTGCTGCATTCACAGATACCTGACTTGACAATCAACCAGGGCCCCTGCTGCAAGCAAAACCACAACACTACATTACAAACTTCCACATTACACATGAAGATTATAGCTGAAGAATCTATATGGAGACCATGTTACTGAATCCACTCACAAAGAAAGCCAATGCATTATTTACAACTGACATTTTATGATCTATATACAGGAAAAAGTCTCTTCTTATGACAGCTAATCCAGAACATGGGAAAGAAAACCAAATGCTCCACTAGATATACAAATTTCAAATTAGGAATATGAGAAACATAAAAAGCAAGGAAATATAACACTGCCCAAAAACCAAAATAAGTGTTCAATAGAAGTCTGCCTCCAAAAAAGGATGTTTAGAAAATGCCTGAAAATGGTCAAAATAATTATCTTAGAAAACCTCACTAAGATACAAGAGAATACAAACAATTTGATGAAATCTAAGAAAAATCTGTATGAACGAAAAATTCAACAAAGAGGTAGATATTACTAAAAAGAAACAGATAAATATTGGAAGGGATGATTTCAATGAATAAAATAAAAATACAATTGAGAGCTTCAACAACATACTAGATCAAATGAAAAAAGAAAAACTCTGAATTTGAAGATGCATTTTGAAATAACCCATTCAGGGCAAAAAACAAAACAAAACAAAACAAAACAAAAAACAAATAGGAATTAAAAAATGAAAAACATCTAAGGAACTCATGGAAGACCATTAAGCAAACAATTTTTTTGCACTAGTGCATGTGTCAGAAAAAGAAGACCTGGAGAAAGACACTGAAAACATATTTAACAAAGTAACAGCTAATAATTTTTCAAGTTTTGAGAAAGATACTGACATCCAGCACCAAGAATCTCAAATGTCAATGAGATTCAACCCCAAAAAATTATCTCCTGGGTACCTTATAATCAATCTGTCAAAAGTCAAAGAAAAAGAAAGAATTTCAAAAGCTGCAAGAAAAAAATGTCAAGTCACACATAAGAAAGTCAACAACAGACTATCCAAAGATTTCTTAGCAGAAACCTTGATGGCCAGGAGAGAAAAAAATGATGTATTTAAAGTGCTGAAACGAAAAGATCAGCCAAGAATACTATTTCCAACAAAACTATCTGATGGAAATGAAGGAGAAATAAAAACCTTACCAGACAAGCACATACTGAAGAGATTCATCACCACTAGACCAGCTTTAACAAGAAATGCTTGAAAGAGTGCTACAACTAGAAACAAAACCATGAGAATAACTACTAAGAAGATAAGTAAAAGTATAAAACACACTAGTACAGGTAAATTTATAAGGGTATTCAGAATACCATAATACTGTAATAATTCCATGTAAATCTTTCAATCCACTAGGATAAAGGTCAAAAGTCAAAAAGATAAAATATCAAGAACTAAAATTAGTGGCTAAGAAACACACAAAAAATGCAAAAAGATAAATTAAGGCAAAAATATCCAATTTGTTGAGGAGAGGGAACAAAGTCTAGAATATTTTTATATGACTGAAGTAAAGTTGTTATCAGCATAAAATAGTTTACTCTGACCATAATATTATACTGGCATCATGGTAACACATAGATTGAAATTACAGCAGATAAAAAATATATGAGAAAGATACAGGAAACAAATCTTAGAACCACAGAAAACAACCAAATCACAAAGGAAAATAATAAGAAAGGAAAAGAAATACAAAACTACAAGAAAGCAACTAACAAAATGGCAGGAATAAGTCCTCATCTATCAATATTAACCTTTTTTGACTAATTTTATTATCACTGTTACTTAGTTTTAGGAAAACAGGTGATGTTTCATTACATGGACAAGTTCTTTAGGTGTGATTTCTGAGATTCTGGTGCACTCATCACCCAAGCAGTGTACAATGCACTGAATGTGTAGTCTTTTTATTCCTCACCCTCCTCCTACATGTTGCCCAAAGTCTCTGCAGTCCGTTAGATCATTCTTACAACTTTGTGTCCTCATATCTTAGCTCCTACTTATAAATAACATACAATGGGTGGTTTTCCATTTCTAAGTTACTTCACTTAGGATAATGGTCTCCAACTCCAGCCAGGTTGCGGCAAACGCCATTATTTCACTCCTTTTTATGGTTTAGTAGTATTCCATGGTATGTGGAATATATACGTGTGTGTGTATAGTTATATAATATTTATTTTATCCACCCATTGGTTGATGGGCATTTAGACTGGTTCCATAATTTTGCAATTCCGAATTGTGCTGTTGTAAACATGCATGTGCAAGTGTCTTTTTCATATAATGAGTTCTTTTTCTTTGGGTAGATACCCAGTAATGGGATTGCTGGATCAAATGGTAATTCTACATTTAGTTCTTTAAGGAATCCCATACTGTTTTTCATAGCGGTTGTACTAGTTTTAGTTTACATTCCTACCAGCAGTGGGAACATGTTCCCTTTTCACCACATCCACACCAACATCTATTTTTTTTATTTTTATTTTTAAATTATGGCCATTCTTACAGGAGTAAGATGGCATCACATTGTGCTTTTGATTTGCATTTCCCTGATAATTAATAATGTTGAGGTTTGTTTTTTTTTTCAAATGTGTGTTGGCCATTTGTGTATCTTCTTTTGAGAACTCTCTATTCATGTCCTTAACCCACTTTTTAATGGGATTGTTTTTTTCTTACTGATTTATTTGAGATCATTTTTTTCTGGTATTAGTCCTTTGTCAGATGCATAGCTTGCAAATATTTTATCCAACTCTATGGGTTATCTGTTTACTCTGCTGATTATTTCTTTGGCTGTGCAGAAGCTTTTTAGTTTAATTAAGTCCTATCTATTTATCATTGGTTTTTCTATATTTGTTTGTGGGTTTTGGGTCATAAACTCTTCGCCTAAGCCAATGTCTAGAAATGTTTTTACAATGTTATATTCTAGAATTTGTATGGTTTCAGGTCTTACATTTGAGTCTTTGACCCATCTTGAGTTGATTTTTGTATAAGGTGAAAGGTGAAGATTCAGTTTCATGCTTCTACATGTGGCATGCTAATTATCCCAGCATCATTTGTTGGATAGGATGTCCTTACCCCACTTTATGTTTTTGTTCACTTTTTGAAGGTCAGTTGGCTGTAAGTATGGGGCTTTATTTCTGGGTTTTTTATTCTTTTCCATTGTTCTATGTGCCTGGTTTTATACCAGTACCATGCTGTTTTGGTAACTATAGCCTTGTAATATAGTTTTAACTTCAGTAATATGATGTTTCCAGATTTGTTATTTTCACTTAGTCTTGCTTTGGCTATGCAGCATCTTTTTTGTTCTATATAAATTTTAGGATTGTTTTTCTAGTTCTGTAAAAAAAATGGTGATGGTATTTTTATGGGAATAGCATTGAATTTTTAGATTGCTTTTGGCAGTATTGTGATTTTAACAGTATGGATCCTGCATATTCGTGACCATGGGATGTGTTTCTATTTGTTTGTGTCATCTATGATATCTTTCAGCAATGTTTTGAAGTTTTCCTTGTAGAGATCTTTCATTTCTCGGTTAAGTATATTCCTAAGTATTTTATTTTATTTTCCAGTGGTTGTAAAAGGCGTTGAAGTCTTCATCTGATTCTCAGCTTGGTTGCTATTGGTGGATAGCAGTGTTACTGGTTTGTGTACATTGATTTTGTATACTGGAACTTTACTGAATTCATTGATCAAATCTAGATTTTTTGATGAGTCTTTGGGGTTTTCTAGGTATACAACCATATCCTCAGGAACAGCTGAAAGTAAAAATCTTGGTATTGATATTACAGGCTCATGGGTGAAAGCAACATATCTTGAGTTTCAGATAAAACTTTGGACTTTGGACTTTGACTTAATGCTAGAACGAGTTAAGCCTTTTACAGACTATCAAAAAATGATTTTATTTTAAAATGTAAGAAGGATATAAGATTTTGGGCAACACGGCAGAATAATATAGTTTTAATGTTTGTCCCACCCAAATCTCATGTTGAAATGTAATCCCTAAAGTTGAAATTGGGGCCTTGTGGGAGGTGTTGGGGTGATATAAGCAATTCACTCATGAATGCCTTCTTTGCAGTAGTGAGTGAGTTGTTTCTCTGAGTTCATGTGAGATATTGTTGTTTAAAAAATGTGTCACCTCCCTTCATTTCTTCCTTTCTTGTAATGTGATGTTCTGAATCTCCCTTTGCCTTCTGCCATGCTTGGAAGCTTCCTGAGACCTCATCAGGAGCAGATGCTGGTTTCACGCTTTCTGTGCAGCCTGTAGAATCATGAGTCAAAATAAATCTCTTTTCTTTATAAATTACCCAGCTTCAGGCATTCTTTTATAGCAACGAAAATTGACTAACACATAAACCTAGCAAGCTTAAGTTATTCAAGTATACAAAATCCGAACTGGCTGATAAAAGTGAGAACATGAAATTAGTAATAAAACGTGTTCCATCAAAAAACAAACTCAGGAAATGATGGCTTCAAAGCTGAAACTACCAAACATTTCAAGAAGACCTAATAAAGCTCTTCTCAAACTTTCACAAAAAAATTGAAGATGAATAAATACTTATAAATTCATTCTAGGAGGCCAGCATTACCCTAATTCCAAAACCTAACAAGAATATAACAACGACAAAAAAAGAAAACTACAGACCAGTATTTATAACGAACATAGATGTAAAAATTCACATCGAGATACAAGCAAACTAATTGTAACTGCACATCTTTAAGATTATTTAATCTCATTAAATGACATTCATTCCAAGGCATGCATAGATGCTTCAACATGTGCAAATCAATAAATATAATATATGACATTAACAAAAAGAAAGACAAAAGCCATATGATTATTTCAATAGATGCAGAAAAAGCATTTGACAAAACTCAACATCCCTTTATAATAAAACCTCTTAACAATTTATATGTAGAAGTTTTATACCTCCACATAATACAGGTTGTATATGAAAAACCCACAGTTAACATTATATTAAACAAGGAAAAGCTGAAACCTTTTTTTCTAAGATCTAAAACATGACAAGGGTGAGCACGTTTACCACTCTTATTACACATAGTACTGGAAGTCCTAGCCAGAGCAACTAGGCAAGAAAAAAAGGCATTTTAACTATAAAGGATAAAGTTAAATTGTCTCTGTTTGTAGGTGACGTGATCTTATATATAGAAAATATTAAATGCTTTTCCAAAAAACTGTAATACGTAAGAAAGTATGTAAAGTCACAGGATATGAATCAATATACAAAATTTAGTAGCATTTCTATTAAGAGAGAACACTCAGGAAAAGAAACAAATAAAGCAATTTCATTTACAATAGCTATAAAAATAATATATTGAGAAATACATTCAATAAAATAGTTGAAAAATCTCTATACTGAAAAGTATAAAACATTGATGAAAAAATTAAAGACACAAACAGAAAGATATCTTATGTTCATGTATTAGAAGAATTAATACTGTTATAATGGTCATACTACCCAAAGCAATATATAGATTTAATGCAATCTATATCAACATACCAATATCATTTTTCAAAGAACTAGAAAAAAAATCCTGAAATTCACGTGTAACTACAAAAATCCCCAAATAGATGAAGCAATGTTGTGCAAAAAGAACAAAGCTATAGGTATCACACTACCTGTTTTCAAATCCTACTAAAAATGTATAGTACTGGTAAAACTGAATATTTATATGCAGAAGAATAAGACTGGACTCCTACCTCTAAACATATATAAAAATAAACTGAAACTGATTAATGACTGTATTAGTCTGCTCTCATACTGCTATAAGGAAATATCCAAGACTGAGTAATGTATAAAGGAAAAAGATTTAATTGACTCAAAGTTCCACATGGCTGGAGAGGCCTCAGGAAACTTACAATCATGGCAGAAGAAGAAGCAAGCATGTCTAACAGTAGCATGTGAGAGAGCATGTGTTTAGGAAGCAAAGGGGAAAGAGTCCCTTATGAAAGCATCATATCTCACGAGAACTCACTCACTATAATAAGAACAGCATGGGGGAAACCACCTCCATAATCCAATCGCCTCCCATAAGGTCACTTCTTCAACACCTGGGGATTACAATTTACGATGAGATTCAGGTGGGGACACAAGGGCTAACCATATCATTCTGTCCCTGGACCCACCCAAACTCATGTCCCTTTTACATTTCAAAACCAATCATGCCTTCCCAACAGTACCCCAAAGTCTTAAATCTTTCCAGCATTAACCCAAAAATCCAAGTCCAAAGTTGCATCTGAGACAAGGCAAGTCTCTTCGGCCTAAAAGCCTGTAAAATCAAAAGCCAGTTAGATACTTCCAAGATACAATGGGGGTACAGGCATTGTATAAATGCTCCCATTCCAAATGGGAAAAATTGGCCAAAACAAAGGGGCTATGAGCCCCACGCAAGTCTGAAATCCAATAGGGCAGTCATTAAATATTAAAGCTCCAAAATGATCTCTTTTAGCCCTCTGTCTTACATCCAGGTCACAATGATGTAAAAGGTGGACTCCCATGGTCATGGACCACTCCACCCCTGTGGCTTTGCAGGGTATAGCCCCCTTCTTGGCAGATCAGGACTTGGTGGCCTGCGTTCCAGTCACTCAATCTGTGGATAAAAGGGGTCATGGTACAGCTCAGTTCATTGCTTCAGAGAGTGCAAGCCCCAAGCCTTGGCACCTTCCACATGAGGCTGCTTTTGCAGGTACACAGAAGACAAAAATTAAGGTTTAGGAACATCCGTTTAGATTTCAGAAGATGTATACAAATTCTTGAATATACAGGCAGAGGTGGCTGCAGGGGCAGAGCCCTCATGGAGAACCTCTGCTACAGCAGTGTAGAAGGGAAATGTGGGGTTGGAGCTCCCACACAGAGTCCCCATTGGGGTACTGCCTGAGAAGAGGGCAACTGTCCTCCAGTCCCCCAAATGATAGATCCAATGACAGCTTGCACAGTTCATGCGGAAAAGTCTCAGACACTCAACGCCAACCAAGGAGAGCAGCCAGGAAGGCTGGGGAACTGGAGCATCGGTCACTCTTGCCATGCTTTAGCAAAGAAACTGCTGGCATTTTGCCCCAACTTAGAGATTTGTGGAAATGTGAACTTGAGAGACATGACTTAGGATATTGGTGGAAGAAATTTCTAAGAAGCAAAGCATTCAAGAGGTGACAGAATATAAAACTTTGAAAAATTTGCAGCTTGATGATGTGACAGAAAAGAAAAATCCATTTTCTGAGGAGAAATTCAAGCCTGCTGCATAAATTTGCATAAGTAATGAGAAGCCAAATGTTAATCTCCAAGACAATGGAGAAAATGTCTCCAGGGCATGTCAGAGACCTTCATGCTCCAGTTCCCATTAAGTCCCTCATCTTCATATGAGACCACCTTAGCCTGAACTTCATTGTTCACACCACTGTCAGTATTTTGATAAAAACCATTCAACAAGTCTCTAGGAAGTTCCAACCTTCCCCACATTTTTTTCTGTCTCATTCTGAGCCCTCCAAAATATTCCAACCTCTACCTGTTACCCATTTCCAAAGTCACTTCCACATTTTCAGGTATCTTTATAGCAGTACGCCACTTTACCAGTACCGGTTTACTGTATTAGTCTGTTCTCACAAAGCTATAAAGAAATACCCAAGACTAGGTTATATATATATATATTTAAAGAGGTTTAATTGACTCATAGTTCTTCATGACTGGGGAGGCTGCAGGCAACTTACAATCATGACAGAAGGGGAAGCAAGCATGTCTTACATGGCAGCAGGCAAGAGTGTGTGTATGTAGAAAGCAAAGGGGGAAGAGTCCCTTATAAAACCATCAGATCTCATGAGAATTCACTTACTATCATGAGAACAGCATGGGGAAAACTGCCCTCATGATCCAATCACCTTTCACCAGTTCTTTCCTTCAATACCTGGGGATTACAATTCAAGATGAAATTTGGTTGGGGACTAAAAGTCTAACCATATTTATGACTTAAATGTAACATTTAAAACTATAAAACTACTAGAAGAATCCATAGGAAAAAATTGTGGTATTGGACTAGGCAAAAATATTTTAAATAATAGCTCAAAAGCAAAGGCAACAAAAGCAAAATATAGACAAATGTAATTACATCAAACTAAAAAGCTTCTGCATACCAAAGGCAACAATAGAGTGAAGAGACAATATATAGAATAAGATATAATATTTGCAAGCTATACATCTGACACAGGGTTAGTATCCAGAATATATAAGAATCTTAATAGCAAAAACCAAATAAATGATTTAAAATACGTAAAAGATCTTTAGACATTTCCAAATAAACACACACAAATGGCACACATACATGAAAAAAATGCCCATCATCACTGATCTTCAGAGAAACACGAATCAAAATCAAAATGAGACACCATCTCATTTTAGTTAGAATGCATATTACCAAAAAGTGCTGCTGAGGATGTGAAGCAAAGAGAACATTTACACAGTTTATGGGATCGTAAATGAGTACATCCACTATGGAAAAACTATAGAGTTGCCTCCAAAAATTAACACTAAAACTATAGTATGATCTAGCAATCCCACTCTTTTTTCAGTATGTAAAAGAGAGATTTGCCCTCCCATGTTTATTGCAGCACTATTTTCAATAGCCAAGATATAAAATCAATACAAGTGCCCAACCAAGAATAAATATATAAAGAAAGTGATATATATACACAATGGAATACTATTCAGCCATAAAAAATGAAATTCTATAATTTGCAACAACATGGATGGATCTGGAGAACATAATTTTCATTGAAATAAGTCAGACAGAAAAATATACAGCATGATTTCACCCACATGTGGAATCTGAAAAAAAATGATTTCACAGAAGCAGAGAGTAGAACAGTGGTTACTAGAGACTGGAGAGGAGGGTGTGGAAGGGAGAATGGGAAGAGGTTTGCCAACAGAGAGAAAGTTACAGTCAGACAGGAGAAATAAATTCTACAGACAGTAATGTATTGTACATCTCAAAATAACTAGAAAAAAGAAATCTTAATACTCTCATCACAAAACATTTTAAATGATCAAGGTAATATATTTGCCAATATGATTTGATCTTTCTGCAATTTAGACATGTATATAAACAATGCATTTTACCCCATAAATTTGTATAATTACAGTGTGTCAATAAAAGCATTACTCACATAATGAAATAAATATTTTACAAATCATATACATCATAAGGGACTTGCTTCTAGAAAATAAAAACCCCACATAATTTAATAATAAAAAGAATAATTATGGACATAAAAGGGGAAAGGATTTGAATAGATAATTTCAAAGATATTTACAAATAACTAATAGTCAATTGAAAAAATACTGAATATTATTTATTATTAGGGAGATGCAAATCAAAACTATGAGATATTATTTTATGACTTCTAGAATGAGCGTCATCTATAAGAACAACTATGACACATTTGGCAAAAATGTGGGGAAACTGGTACATTCCTAAATTGCCAGAAAAAAAAAAATGTAAGTTGGTTATTACCGTTTGAAAACAGTGTGACAGTTCCTCAAACATTTAAACAGAGCTATCATATGACCATAAAATTATACTCCTAAGTATATACTCAAAAGAAATAAAAATATAAACCAACAGAGAAACTTGTATACAAATGTTCACAGCAGCATCTTTAATAATAGTTAAAAAGTTGGGGGAAAGGCTGGGCATGGTGGCTCATGCCTGTAATCCCAGCATTTTGCGAGACTGAGGTGGGCAGATCACTTGAGCCCAAGTGTTTGAAACCAGCTTGGACAACATGGAATAAACCCATCTCTACAAAAAAAAAAAAGAAAGAAAGAAAGAAAAAAAATTAGCCAAGTGTGGTGGCACACACCTGTAGTCCCAGCTACTTGGGAGGCAGAGTTGGGAGGATCACTTGAGCCTGGGTGGCAGAGGTTGCAGTGAGCTGAGATCATGCCACCGCACTCCAGCCTGGGTGATAGAACAAGACCCTGTCTCAAAAAAAAAAAAAAAAAAAAAAAGTGGAAAAAAAAAGTTTATCAGTTGATAAATGGATAAACAAACTGTGGTATGTCTACAACTATGTATACTATTACTCTTTCAAAAGAAATGAATAACTTCTGGTTTCCTGTCTGGTATGTAAGCATGGAAGCCACCATCATTCTCTCAACAAGAAAAGGAGTTATTAAACTTAAAATTAACAATTATTCTTATGTACATCAGAGAATGTGTGGTCACAGGTCAAACTGCTGCTCCAAAACTTTCAGAAGCACACAGATGGGTACAAAAAAATCACTATTTACTAGAGCAGAAACCACTACCAGAATAGTAAAACCTAGCCTACTAATTCCTGGCTGCTCAGCGTGGGCAAGTTTGAGAGTGAAGAGTTGGGGAATGGAAAAAAAAAAAACAGTTGGGGAGTCAGTCTTATGGAGACCCACACACTTTTGTGAGTTTTTTTCTCCAGAAATCCCATCATGTTCTCATAGTGAAAGAGAAAAAAAAAATCTTCCAAATTTCTGGCAGCAAGATAGAAAATGTAGCCATTTAGAAATATATCCAGAATATTTTGTTCTTAGCTAGGCTTTCCCTCAAGAGATACTTTTTTTTTTTTTTTTTTTTTTTTTTTTTTTTCAGGACAGTTGACTAGGAACATTGGATGTGAGTTCTCCTCAGAGAAAACATCAAAGTTACCAGCGAATATACAGGTTTTAAATGGAAAACTGAAGGAAGAGAATCAAGATTTGTCAGAGTGCACATGGGAAGAAGATAAGATGCAGTAAAAGAAATCGGCAAGACTCTGGCGGAGATAAATTCCCAAGGAACTCAGAGTTCTGTAGAAAGGATAGGTGGGAGTGATTCTCTGCTCCCTTCAGTCCTCTGACAATCTGTTGACTGCTAACCTGTTGGGGAGCCCCTCTGCCCTCATGACCCTGGGCAAAACTATCAGTGATGACTTGAGCATCTCCTGTGACAGAGTATTGCATGGCCAGTTCTCACAGGTGTTCCCACATTCCCCTCTTATCTGAACTGAGATGGCAGGTAACATACTGGTTGTGCACCACAGGTTGGTAACAGTTCTTCTAAGAGATTCTCAACCCTTGAGCCACATCATCACCAGATACCCTGCAAACATACCTCATAAACTGCAGTGACTTCTGCAAGCACACGAGACTAGCAGGTCCCTGGGAAGTCGTAAAACACCTGGAGATATAACCCTCAGTGAGAGCCATTGCTCAGTGAGGGGGTTGCACAGCCAAAAAAAACCCAGTGGCAAAAGGAAAACATGGATGCAGAGCCAACTGCTGAAGGCAGTAACACTGACACCAAGGAACATACATAAAAAGGAGGTCATTTCCCACCTCCTCCCGTACAGAGTTGAGGACGCATCAGTGGTCCTTCTCACCAGGTGATGCCTCAAAAAACGTTTTTTTGTTTTGTTTTGTTTTTGTTGTTTGTTTTTTTTTCCACACTTAACTGTGGCAGCTTCAACCCCAGTGAAAGTAAGTACATGCCTGCCTAGGCTTTTACTTTGGCAGAGCGCATCTCCCCTTCCATACAGAGAGAGGCAGCACCCTGCCAATGAAGGACAAACCATGGAGTGGCCTGCGCTAGACTGGGGAAAGAGGCACTTCATCGAGCTCCATCTTAGTGATAGCGATCAGAGAAGCTTATCTGTGTCCCACAGACACACTGTAGCTGGGAACCAAAAGATGAAGCCTTTATACACTGAAGGTAGGCAGGATGCAGTGGCTCATGCCTGTAATCCTAGCACTTTGAGAGGCCGAGGTGGTCAGTTCACTTGAGGTCAGGAGATCGAGACCAGCCTAGTCAACGTGGTGAAACTCCATCTCTACTAAAAATACAAAACTTAGCCGCACGTGGTGGCGGGCACCTCTAATCCCAGCTACTCTGGAGGCTGAGGCACAAGAATCACTTGAACCCAGGGGGCGGAGCTTGCAGTGAGCCGAGGTCGCGCCACTGCACTCCAGCCTGGGTGACAGAGCAAGACTTTGATTCAAAAACAGAAAAAAGACGAAAAACAAAAAACCAAAGGTAGTGAGCCCCGTGACAGAGGCATGATAGGGAAGTGGATCGTGTTTCTGCTGGCTCAGGACAAGGAGCTGGTGCACCAACTTCCACCCCTGCTGCTTCCCTAGAAACCTCAGCACACTCCATCACAATCTCTTCCTGCCACTCCAGTCAGGACAGATGTGTCCACTTGGCACCAGCCTAACTGAAAGCTCTGACTCTTAAGTACCATCTCTTGGGTTTCAGCCTGAAATGTACCAGGAAGTAAAACACCTTACACCGGAAAGGCATAGTGCTGCTGCATGAGATAAGCTCCCTGAGACCTCCACACCATCAGACCTAGAAGAGAGAGTGTGTCAGCCCTCATAGCTAATACATTGCAAAAAACAAGCAACATATGACAAAGCCACTGCACAAAAACTATCCGTAACCAAAGTATCCATACAGGGCTTCAGCTTCCTGAAAGCACTCAGAAACAAAGCCAAACCATCATACACAACATACACCACAGTCAAACACTCAAAAGAAAGAAGAATTTAAAAATTAGACAGCCCATGTAAATGATAGTAAATGTAAAATAAGAAGTGACCGCTACTTTAGATTAGAAGGAATCAGCACAAGAATTTCAGTACTACAAAAAGCCAAAGTGCTCTGACACTTCTAAAGGATCACACTAGCTCTCTAGCAATGAATCCTAATCAGATAGGAACGACTGAAATGACAGATAAAAAAATTCCATATATAGATTGCAATAGACCTTAATGAAATCCAGGAGAAAGTTGACATCCAATATAAATAAGCAGAAAAAAAATCAGAATATGAGATTTGAGATAGCTATATTGAGAAAAAAACAAATAGAACTACCCGAATTGAAATACTCACTATAAGAATTACAAAATATAGGTGGAAGTTTTAAAAATAGACTAGAAAAAGCAGAAGACAGAATTGCAGAGCAAAAGTCAAGTCTTTTAAATTAACCCACTCAAAAAAAAAAAATTAGAAAATGAATTTAAATAAATGAACAAAGCCTTTGGGAAATATGAGAGTATGTAAAGCAAACAAGCCTATGACTGACTGGTGTTCCTCAGAAAGAAAAAAAAATAAGCAACTTGAAAAGCATATTTGAGGGAATATTTTATTAATTTGTTTAAAATTTTGCCAAAGAAGTCAATATCTAGATACAAAAATTAAAATAACTCTTCCAAGATACTACACAAGACGACCATCACTAAGACATATAGTTAGCAGAGTGTCCGAGGTCAATATGAAAGAAAAAATCTTAAAGGCAGCTACAGAAAAGGGCCAAATTATCCGTAAAGAAAATCCCATAAGATTAACAGCAGACTACTCAGCTCAAATTTTATAAACAAGAAGAGGTTAAGAGTTTATTTTTAGCTTCCCTAAAGAAAAAAAAGTGAGGCAAGAATTTCATATCCTGCCAAACTAAGCTTTATAAATGAAAGAGAAATTGTCTTTCCCAGACAAACAAATACTAAGGGGATACTCCACCACAAGACCAGACTTACAGGAAATGCTCAAAGGACTCCTAAACATGAAAAATGAAAGAATGATACTTGCTACCACAAAAGCACATGTAAGTGCAAAGTTAACAGATTCTAAAAATCAATTACATAATTGAGATTAGAAAGAAACATATTAACAATATGTCAGGAATGAGACCCTTGAACATCAGAAGCTTAAATGCTCCACTTGAGAGACATAGACAGCAAATTGATTAAGAAAACAAGGCTGAAACTTCTGCTTACTTTCAGAAACCTAGCTCATGTGTAAGGATACCCCAGACACTCAAAGTAAAGCGATAGAAAAATATCTATTATGAAAATGGAAACAAAAAAGAGTCAGGGGTTGCTATTTTTGTATGAGATTAAACAGACTTTATACCTAAAATGATAAAAAGAAACAAAGAAGGGCATTGTATAATGATACAGGGTTCAATTCAGCAAGAATATTTATCTATCCTAAGCATATACTTACCCAACATGACAGCACCTAGATTTAGGAAACAAATACTCCAAGAACTAAGAAAAGAGATAGACAGTCAAACAATAATAATTGTGACAGACTTCAATACCCTACTGAAGTCAATAGACAGATCACTGAGGCAGAAAACTAACAAACAAGATTTGGACTTAAATTGAGTTATTCATCAAATAAATACTCCACTCAACAATCAGAGTACACATTCTTCTCATCTGCCTAATACGTTCTCTAAGATTGACCACATGCTCAGTTATAAAGCAAGTCTCAATAAATACAAAAAAAAATTGAAATCATATCAAGCATATTCTTGGACTACAGTGGAATAAGATTAGAACTGAATATCACAAGGAACTCTCAAAAACACACAAAATACATGGAGACTAAACAATTAGTTCCTAAATGACTTTTGGATAAACACAAAATTAAGACAGATATCAAAAAAATCTTGGAAAAAAGAACACAGAGACACAAATTATCAAAACTTCCTAAATATAGCAAAAGCACTGTAAGAGGAACGTTTATAGCGCTAAATACATACATCAAGAAGATAGAAAAGACTTAACAACAACCCAACATCACACCTAAAGGAACTGGAAAAAAAAACGAAAACAAACTAAATGAAAAGCTAGCTGAAGAAAATAAAGAACTGATATCAGAGAAGAACTAAATAAAGTCAATATGAACGAAATCATACAAAGGATCAATAAAAAATGGTTTTTGAAAGGATAAACAAGATTGATACACTGCTAGATAGACTAATTAAGAACAAAAGAGAAAATCCAAGTAAGTACAATCAGAAATGACAGAGGTGACACTAAAATTGATACCACAGAAATAAAAAGATCCTCAGAGACTATTAGGAATATTTCTATGGGCACAAAGTAGATATCCTAGAGGAAATGGATAAATTACTGGAGATGCACAACCTCCCAAGAGTGAACCAGGAAGAAATTAAAATACTGAACAGACCAATAATAAGTTACAAAACTGAATCAGTAACAAAAAAATATATCCACCAAAAGAATCCCTGAATCAGACAGATTCAAGGAGAGGGGATTCCTCTCTAAATTATCCTATAAAACCATTTTCTTCTAGATACCAAATCTGGCAAGGACAAAACAAAAATTGGACACTACAGGTCAATATTCCTGATGAACCTAGTCACAAAAGTCCTCACAAAAATACTAGCAAACTGAATATAGCAGCATAAATTGGGTTTTATTCCAGAAATGCAAGGATGCTTTAACATATGCAAATCAACATATGTGAGTCACTGCATAAATAGAATTAAAAATACAAACATATTATCTCAATAGATGCTGAAAGAACATTTGATAAAATCCAACATCCCTTCATGATAAAAAAAAAAGAACCTTTCAACAAACTAGGCATACAGGGAACATATCTCAAAATGATAAGAGTCATGTATGACGAACCCACAGCCAACATCATACTGAATAGGCAAAAGTTGGAGGTATTCCCCCTAAAAAAAACAAAAAAACAAAAAAACAAAACAAAACAAAACAAAAACAGGAAAAGACAAGTATGTCCATTTTCACCAGTCCTATTCAGCATAGTACTGGAATTCCTAGCCAGAGCAATCAGACAAGAGGGGGAAAAAAAAGACATCCATATAGGAAAAGAGGAAGTCACATTATCTAAGCATCATCAAATGACATGATCCCATACCTAGAACACCCTAAAGATTCCTGAAAAAGAATCCTAGACCTAATAAGAAACTTCAGTAAAGGTTTAGAGTACAAAATCAATATACAAACATTAATAGCAATATACAACAATGACATTCAAGTTGAGAACCAAATCAAGAATGCAATGCCATTTACAATAGCCACCAAAAAATAATACTTAGGAATACATTTAACCAAGTAGGTGAAAAACCTCCAAAAGGGGAACCACAAAGCATTGCTGAAATAAACCACAGATGATATAAACAAATGAAAAGAAAAGTTTCATGTTCAAGGACTGGATGAATCAATATTGATAAAATGAACATACTGCCAAGAGCAATCTACAGAGTCAATGCAATTTTTATCAAATTACCGTCATTCATAGAATTAGAAAAAAAAAAATTCTAAAATTCATATGGAACCAAAAAAGGAGCCCAAATAGGCAAAGCAATCCTAACCAAACAGAATAAAGCAGGAGATACTACATCACCCAAATTTATACTATTCTACAAGGTTATAGTAACCAGAAGAGCATGGTACAAGTACAAAATCAGACACACATACCAATGGAAAAGACTTGAGAACCCAGAAATAAAGCCACACAGCTACATCTTATTGATGGTTGACAATGTCAACAAAAATAAACAATGTTGAAAGAAAGTGTAACCTATTCAATAAATGATGCTGGGAAAACTGGCTAGCCATATGCAAAAGAGTAGAACTGGACCCCTATCTCTCACTGTATACAAAAATCAACTAAAGATTAAAGACTTGAATATGAGACTTGAACTACAAAAATCCTAGAAGAAACCTAGGAAAAACTCTTCTGGACATTGGCCTAGGAAAATAATTTATGACTAAGACCTCAATAGCAAGTGCAACAAAATAAAAATTGACAAATGGAACTTAAACTAAAGAGCTTCTTCACACCAAAATAAACTATCAACAGAGTACACAGACAACCTACAGAATGAAAGAAAGTATTCACAAACTATACATCCTATGAGGACTAAAATAAAGAATTTATAAGAAACAAACAAATCAAAAAAAAATAAAAAACAACTCTATTAAAAAGTGGGAAAAAGGACATAAAATGACACTTCTCAAAAGAAAGCATACAAGCAGTCAAGAAACATATGAAAAAAATGCTCAACATCACTAATCATCAGAGAAATGCAAATCAAAACCACAATTAGATACCATCTCATATCACTCAAAGCGACTATTATTTAAAAGTAAAAAAAAAAAAAAAAGAAGAAGAAGATTTTTTTGTGGATACAGGAAAAAGGGGATGTTTATTCACTGTTAGTGGGTATGCATATTAGTACAACCTTCATGGAAAACAGTATGGAAATTTCTCAGAGAACTAAAAAATAGAGCTACCGTTTGATCAAGCAATCCCACTATTAGGTATCTCCCCAAAGAAAAACAAACTTGTATGTTTATCACAACACTGTTTACAATAGCAAAGACATGAAATCAACCTACATGTTCATCAATGGAAAAATGGATAATGAAAATTCGGCACATACACATGAAGGAATGCTACACAGCCATTAAAAAGAATGAAATTATGTCCTTTCCAGAAACATGGATGCAGCTGGGGGACATTTTCTTAAGTGAAATAATACAGAAACAGAAAATCAAATAACACATGTTTTCACTTATGAGTGAGAGGGAAACAATAAATACACATGGACATAAAGATGGAAACAATAGACACTGGAGCCTGCAAAGTGGGGAGGAGCCTGGCACAGTGGCTCATGCCTGTAATCCCAGCACTTTGGGAGGCTGAGTTGGGCAGATCACTTGAGCTCAAGAGTTCAAGCCTGGGTCAATCCTTTAAGTAGAAATAACAATCCATAAAATGTATGTGCCTAACGACAAAGTATCATAATATATGAGGATCTGCAAGGAGGAATAGCATTAGAGTTGAACATTTCAACACTTCTCTATCAGTAATTGCCAGATCTAGCAGGCAGAAAAATAGTAATGATACAGTTGAACAGAGCAGAACTGCCATTAAACTATATGTAATTGATATTTATAGAAAATTTTATCCAGAAGCAGCATAATACACATGCTTCCTAATTTCACACAGAGCATTCACCAGGATACAACACAGTTTTGAGCATAAAGCACACTCTAACAAATTTATTTTTTATTATGTTTTATTTTTAATCTACAGTAATTATATGCTTATGGAGTACAGTGTGATGTTTTGATAAACCATTGTAGAATAATTAAATCAAGCTAATTAACTTATCTTTCACCTTGCCTAATTTTCAATTTTGTGTGTGGAGAACTTTTAACATTGACTCTTCTAGGAATTTTGAAAAATAAATTATTATTAACTGTAGTCATCATGCTTTGAAACTGGTCACTAAAATGTATTCCTCCTGTCTAAAACTTTGTACCCTTTGACCAGTATTTTCCCTTTCCCCACCCCCATTCCAAGCCTCTGGTAATCACCATTCTACTGTCTACTTCCATGAGTTGACATGTTTTTAGATTCAACATATGTAAGTGAGATTATGCAGTATTTATCTTTCTGTGTCTGGCTTATTTCACTTAGCACAATTTCCTCCAGGTTCACTAATGTTGTTGAAAATGACAGAATTCCCCTTTTCATCCCATTATGTATATATACCACATTTTCTTTATCCATTTATCCATTAATGGACATTTAAGTTGTTTCCATATCTTAGATATTGGGAATAATGCTACAATGAAAATGGGAGTGCAGACTTATCTTCAGTATACTGGTGTCAATTTCTTTCTATATATACTCAGAAGAGGTATTGCTGAGCCATATGATAAGTCTATTTTTAGCTTTTAGAGAAACTTCATAATCCTTATCATAGTGGCTGTACTAATTTACATTCCAACTGACAGTATACCAGGGTTTCCTTTTCTCTGCATCCTGGCCAATACTTGTTATCTTTCATCTTTGGGATACTACCTATTCTGACAGATATGAGGTTTTAATAATTGGGGTTTTAATAAGTTTTTAGGATACAAAGTTAATATACAAAAGTCAATTGATGCCTCATGTACCAGCAATGAACAATGAAATTTGAAACTAAAAACTCAATACCATGTATTCTACCATCTAAAAAATCCTGAAATAGTCACAAAGCTAACAAAATATGGACAAGATTTTATTATTTCTATATGAAAAATTTACAAAACTGTGATTAAAGAGACAACTGAGTATCTAACTGAAAGGAAAGATATCTCATATACACGGACTCAGTATTGTCAAGATGGCTGTTTTCCTAACTTGATTTCAAGATTCAATGCAATCACAATAAAAACGAAAATAAGGTATTTTGTGAACATTGACAAATATTCTAAAGTTCATATGGAACGACAAAAGATATAGGATAGCTGACACAATTTTGAATAAGAACAAAGTTGGATGACAGACATTATATAACTTCAATACTCGTTATAAAGCTGCATTAATAAAATAGTGTGACATTAACAATGGACAAGTAGATTCAATAGAACGGCATAGAGAGTCCCAAAATAGGTCCATACTAATATTATCAACTGATTTTTGATAAAAGGATGAAAGCAGTTCATGGGAAAACAATATTCTTTTCAAGAAGTGGTGCTGGAAAACTGGATATATGTGTTCAAAAATAATAATAATCTTCCTTCTTTCACAAAAATTAACTAAAAATAAATGATAGAACTAAATGTAAAATGTAAAACTATATGATCTGTACCTCCAAAATCCATGACACACAAATTACTTATACAACAATCCTGCACATGTACCCCTAATCTTAAAATAAAAGTTAAAAAAAAAGTTGACATGACAACAAAACAAAAAAATAAAAAACCTCTTGGCAAAAATGTAGGAGGAAATCTAAATGATCTTGAATTTGGTGGTGCCTTATTAGATATAAGACAAAAAGCCTGATTCATGAAATAAAATGTAGGTAAACTGGACTTAATTAAATTTAAAAGCTTATTCTCTATCAAAAATACTGTTAAGAGAATGAGAAGAAAAGACACTAAAAGAACATATTTGCAAAACACATTGATAAATGACTGATACTTGAAATATGCCAAAAAAACACTTAGGTCTCAAGAAAAAAAAAAACAATTAAAAATAATCTAAAAATATGAATAGAAAGCTTCCCTAAGAAGGCATACAGATGGCATAATTGCATATCAGCATATAAAAATATATCATTAGAGAATTGCAGATTAAAACAATAACTATATATCTATTAGAACGGGCAAAATTTAAAACACTGAGAACATCAAATGATAAAGAGGATATGTAAGAACAGGTACTCTCATTTATTGCTGGTAAAAATACAAAATTATACAGATATTTGGGAAAAAGAGTGTCAGTTTCTTGTATAACTAAACATGCTCTTACCATATGACCCAGAAATTCTGCTCCTTAGTATTTACCCATAGAAGTGGAAAACTTACGTTTACACTAAAATCTGCACATAAATGTTCATAGCAGTTTTTTTTTCATAAAGGAATAAATTTAAAAGCAACCAAAATGTTTTTAATAGGTGTATAGGTAACCAAACTGTCATATATGCATGCAATGGAATATTCAGTGGTTTTTAAAAAACTATTGAAAAAAATAGAAAAACTTTAAGTGTATATTTCTAAGTGAAATAAGCTAATCTGAGAAGGCAACATAACTGTATAATTTTAAGGATATGACCTTCTGGAAAAAGCAAAACTATTCTGAGAATAAAAATATTAGTGATTGGTAGAAATTTCTAGAATACATGGAGCACACAGGCTTTTTACGGCACTGAAACTATTCTGCATGATAATATAATGGTAGATATATGTCATTATACATTTGTCCAAAGCCATAGAATGTAAAACACAAAGTGAGACTTCTAATGTAAAATGAGGACTTCAGTTAATAATACATCAATATTGGCTCATCAATTGTAACAAACGTACTTCTGCTCTTTTTCTATTAGCCTTAAACTGCTGAAAAATATTGTACGTGTTTTTTTAAAAGTTAACCAAGAAAAAATAATAGTGGAGTACCAATAAATGTTACAGATCATGAAAGAACATCAAAAGATGTGCTAAGCAAAATAATACTCTCACAAAGGACCACGTTTTTATGATTCAATTCAAAGGCAAATCCGTAGAGGCAAAAAGTAAATTAACGATTGTTTAAGACTTGGTTGAAGAAGGAATGGGGTATTGAGGCCATTGGGTACAGAGTTTCTTTTTGAAGTAATAATAATTTTCTAAAATTAGGTAGTGGTAATGACTGCATAATTTTCTGACTATACTAAAGACTTCTAATTTGTACATTTTAAAGGGACAAATTTCATGGTATGTGATTTATATCTCAAAGAGGTAATAGTTATAAAAGCAAATGAAAAAGCTGTAAGACTGGAAAACCAAAAGGAAATATCCACATACACTGTATTCTAATTAATAAAGTTGTTTTCCATTGGCACATGGTTTAACACTACTGAAACCGCTATACACTTGTACTGGAAGTGAACAAATAAGTTAATTGATATTGACTGACATGAGCCAGCTTTTTCATTGTTGTAGTTGGGGATTACAGATATGCAAAGAAAGTGGGCTAGAATAATCCACGTGATAATAGAGTTGAAGACTATAGTATTAATTTATGATTAGCTTCAGTGCAATGATGGCTTTTAAAGTGTCAGTCATACCTCAATAAAATAAAGTTTTAATGATCAGCTTGACATAAACATAGTTGGTTATATGCAGAAATAAAGGTATATGTATATACATGAGTGAGTATATGTAAAAAGTTGTTTTATGGCCGGGCGCGGTGGCTCAAGCCTGTAATCCCAGCACTTTGGGAGGCGGAGACGGGAGGATCACAAGGTCAGGAGATAGAGACCATCCTGGCTAACCCGGTGAAACCCCATCTCTACTAAAAAAATACAAAAAAAAAAAAAAAAAAAAAAAAAAAAAACTAGCCGGGCGAGGTGGCGGGCGCCTGTAGTCCCAGCTATTTGGGAGACTGAGGCAGGAGAATGGCGTAAACCCGGGAAGCAGAGGTTGCAGTGAGCTGAGATCCGGCCACTGCACTCCAGCCTGGGCGACAGAGCGAGACTCCGTCTCAAAAAAAAAAAAAAAGTTTTTTTATTCCCCGATAGGGCCTAGAAACAAAAGCATCTCAGTAAGAACAGGCATGACTAGTGTTCTGATTTTAGTTTCTAATACAATTTTCCAATAAAAAAATCAGGAATACTTGTAGTAAAAGCTGATTTTAGAACGAGAATAAGAAATACACAAAAATTATCCTGAAGCAACTTATACTTCCAGAGAATACAAAAATGTATAAAACCCTTGATATGATGTAAAGAATGGCACTTTATATCTGTGGTCTTCTCCAAAATTCATAGCCTCCGAGTACCAAACAAACAAAGCAAAAAAAAAAAAAAAAATTGAGCAATATTCTATAAAATGTCTGTAAAATTCTTAAAGTTATCAAAAGAAAATGTCTGAGAACTGTCACAGATCATATGGGACTAAGAAATGACTAAATGTAATGTCAATGCTGATTGAGATTCTTGAAAATGACATTAAGAAATAACTATTAAAATCGAAACAATGTGTAAAGTATACACATGTATATATAATATATAATATATAGTATAATATATAATATATAGTATATACACTTATATAATATATAATATATAGTATTAATATGTAGTATATTTTTTATTTTTATATATTTTATTACATATAATAATATATAGTATTATACTATATATTATATAACTATAGTAGTTATATACTACTATATATAGTGTATATATAGTAGTATAGTTGTATATATATACTATACAGTATATATTAAATATATACTACTATATATTATATAGGATATATACTACATATATTATATACTATATATAGTATATAGTATATATACTACATATATAGCATATATACTATATATAGTATATAGTATATATAGTATAATAGCATATATTATTATATAATAAAATATATAATAAAATAAAAAATATACATTATACTATATGTTAATATTATATATTATATATTACACGTATAATATATATTATTCTATATTATATATACATATTTATATATAAAATATGTATTGTAACATATATAAATATATTATATATAATGTATGTATAATATATACATACATAAATATATTATATATAATGTATGTGTGATATATGCATATATAAATATATTGTTATATATTAATATATTATTATTATATACTGTATACTATGGTATATATAATATATAGTACACATAATATATACTATATATGATAGCACATATACTATATACTATGATATATACTATAATATATTATAGTATATACAATATATACTATATTATATAAAATATGTATATATTTTATATATATGTTTATTTTGCTGATGTTGGTTCCTTCACTGTGAGAAATGCATCAAAGTCATATAAAACATTAACAATATGGGAGAAAGTATTAAGATATAGGAAACACGAATTTTCTATGTATTTAAAACTATTCTAAAATTGAAAGATTAAATTTTAAAAACATGATAAAACAAATGTTAATATAATGTTTCCAGTTTTGGTTTCTTTTTTTTTTTTTAAAACGGAGTCTCACTCTGTCACCAGGCTGGAGTGCAGTGCCGCGATCTCAGCTCACTGCAACCCCCAACTCCCTGGTTCAAGCAATTGTCTTGCCTCAGCCTCCCAGGTAGCTGGGATGACAGGCACACAGCACCACACCCAGCTAATTTTTGCACTTTTAGTAGAGATGGGGTTTCACCATGTTGGCCAGAATGATCTCAATCTCCTGACCTTGTGATCTGCCCACCTTGGCCTCCCAAAGTGCTGGGATTAGCATGAGCCATTGTGCTTGGCCTAATGTTGTCAATTTAAAAAAAACAGTCGGTTAAAAACATTTGAAGTCCTAAAGAAAAACATGCATTTAAGCAGAAATAGATAATTTTAATCTTTTATTTCTTTAACTGATGCATGGAGTGGAATGCTTTTCATAAATGGATATTATGATTAATACCTACATATTGCATAAACCATACAGAAATTATTTTTTAAAACATTGGAAAATGTATGCCATGCATTTCATATTTTAAAATCTTTTAAAGATAATCAAATTTCTACTCTATAATATAGTGATGACTTCTAGATTTTATAATAGTTTGGGTCATTATTATTAGCCTAATAAAGTATCATATTCCATGGCTTCTATTATTTATGAACAAGAAAATAAATAAATGGCTTTAATAAAAAGCTGATTGCACACATTATAGTTATTGGCAGAGGACTATTGAGTTTAATATGTTTTTATTTTACTAATTTTTTCAGGAATATGTCATAAATTAAACAATATGTATTAATAAAGTATCTAAAATGAATAAATTTGACCATTGTCACTGATCATAACATGTGTTTTCTCAAATATTATACTAAAATTTAACCAGTACTTTGAAAGCCAAAATTACTGAAAATGTGAAAAAATATTCAAATACAGCATAACAAAGCAAAAGGAAATCAATGTTGTTGATAGACACTGATTTTATAAGTGATAGTTTGCCAGAAATCGAATTGTAAGGTAACTATTAATAGTTAAAATAACAATAATGTTCTATTATATATTTATTTACTCCACCAGCAGGGAAATCAACAATAAAAACGACAGGTTTTTAAAAATCTGCCACTTAGTAAATTTTTATGGTTCCATCATTACTATCTGAAATACAGCATATCTGCTGACAGAGTTCTAAAATAAATTTGGGTTTTAATTTCATTCAAGTTATTGCACACAATTTTCTAATTGCTTTTGTGAACATTTGAAGGTGTGTTTTCTAATCCTATTTTATCCACATGAGTGTATCTACAATTACATGAAGGCCTTTCTAAAAGTTGTATAAAAAATATTGCTTTATAGCAAATTACCATCCTAACCAGGAGAAGTAAAAATTTCAGATTTTTAGTATCTTTGGAATAAAACTTTTAATATGGTTACTTAAAATATTACTTTCTTTTTATGACCCTTCTTAACCTTTCTTGTGGATTTATAATGGTTCAAGATTCTTGTCTTTCTGTGTAGAATTACTTTACATATTCTTTCAAGGCGTCAAACACTTCAGTAGTAAGTTGAATTGTTTTCTTTTTTGGATTTCTTTCTAGTTTTTGCTTGTTTATTTTATTGTTACTGTTGTTTTAGTTTATAAACCAAGACCATAAAAAATCTGAGGAAAAGTGTGTGTTCATTGACTTATATTTTAAAATTACCTTATTATAGCCTTATCAGATATTTCCACTTCTGACCAACATGGAGTAACATAGGATATAACTTGCCATCTGAAACAAACAAAAAATCTAGATACAATATATGAAAGATGATTTTCAAGACACTGAACTTCAAGCAAAGGACAGTGATCCCAGAGAGTCAGTCAGGAAATAAACAAGGTGAGACCTATATCACCCCAGTTTCTTGCCTTAAGAAATTTTCTAGACCATGGCTCAGGTATGACAATCTAATAATAATAGTGGTGGACTCAGGGAGTAAAAGACAGGGAGTTAAGACACTGGGTAGACCAAGAGAACTAGAATTTGCATAACAGCATAGCAGAGAGAAGAGAGCTGCACACTGAGATAATTCCATAGTTCTGCAGATGGACTGACTTCAAATATTTCATAAAAGTAGTGATCAGTGCAGATGTGTGAGGCAACTAACCAATACTAGGGAACAACTATTTTAAAGGAATAGTGTCTTGTGTTTACACAGGGCTGGAAAATATGCATGTTCCCACAAGCTACAGAGGAAAAAACACATAATTCACAGGAAAATGGATACTGCAATCAGGAAAGTCTTGCCTCAGTAATGGAGAATAATTAGGACAAAATAGAGCAAAAGAGAACAACAACAACAAAAAACTTTAGTGTGTATTAGAAGTGGAGGTATAATTTACTCAATCTATATTAAAAATAGTTTTACAAACTTTATTTCTGAAACAGATGATATAATATATGGCATGCTTTCTCTGAGAACAGGTAGAAAAACCAGATATATTACAAAACCTGTATTTTAAGGCATTGGAAAACTTTGGAAATGAAACTAGGGAAATGAATTTCCAGGAAGGGACAAGCTTTCAGAGATGAGCTGAGGATCCGTAACTGATATTTCTATGAAAGCATTTGCCTAATGCCTCAGAATGATAGCACTAGCTGTATGTGGGAAACACAGTGTATGTACAAATTAACAAAAATTAAATAAACATTGAATTCTATAGTCACACCAGTCATACAACAAGCACTTGATAGCTACATGTGACTAACAAATATCCTTTTGTGTACCATAGACATGTACATAAAATTTCCATCATAAGATGAAAATATGAAAAAAATTACATGATCATTTCAATGAATGCAGAATAATTTAAAAATAAATTTTAATATACATTAATTCTTCTTAAAAAATTTCCAACAAACTTTATCAGTCAGATTTCTTTAGAAAGAGTTTTAAGAGAAGGAGAGATAAAGACTTTAAGGAATGGGTTCACATGATTGTGGAGTTTAGTAAGTCTGAAATCAATAGGATACGCCTGCAGGCTGGAAGCTCAGGCAAGAGTTGATGTAGTCTTCACTATAAAAATTTTAGAACACGCTTCCAGGATAGAATGTCAGGCAGGAATTTTGTTAGTCATGAGATAGGTTTTCTTCTATTCTGAGAAACCTCAATTTTTGAGCTTAAGGCCTTCAACCATTTAGAAAAAATCCGCCATATTATCCACAGTTATCTCCTTTAGTTAAAGTCAATTGAAAACAATGTTAATCACATCTAAAAAAAACACCTGCACAGAATGGTTTAGACTAGTGTTTAACCAAACAACTGGACATCATCGTCTAACTTATTTGACACAGACAGTTTAATAATCTAGTTCACCACTTGTCAACTTGGCACCCATCCACATCTCATTAACCCACACTTATCTCAAAATAAAGACAATGACAAAGTCATACTTCCACCTAACATGATATAACTACTCTGTGCTCAACGGAAAATTCACTAACTCTTTCTCCAACAACAGCAAAAAAATTTGAAATCCTCAGCATTGGTAACTCCTATTCTTCATATCCTGTAATGTGATACTAAAATTTAAACTTAACAATACTTAAATAATATAAAGGAACATTAATCTATGTTATATGATAATGAGATAACAGAGATAAAATAAAGATATTGAGTAAATACACATACAAACATATTCGTAAAAATTATGAAAGAAATAATGATAGGAATTATTCCTGCAATTGGTCGTGTGGTCAAACTTTTATTCAAAAACTACCTTCTTTGACTACCCATTCCATATTCCCTTTCCCATCGCAAGCACATAAGCTGACCATGGCACTTAGCTTTAGGAAATGACCAAGCCTTTATTTCTGAAGTATTTGGGCCCTTAGCAATCCTGCCTAACTTGAGTTGTCATAGTTTTCCATTGACTTGAATCATAGAACAAGGTAGGACTAAAAGGTGCCTTAATGGATCTGGTTCCACAGCTTCACTTTACATTACTCCAATGTATTTTCCAAGCTTAGGTACGGAGCCCTAAAACCAAAGCTAGATCTGAGGGATTCAGAGACAGTAGACAGCAGAAGGCTACGGTACAGTGCAGGTGAGCATGATTATCTCTGGCAGCTAGGCCTTCCTGCTTCATGGGTGAAGAACTTGCTTGCATCTGTGGCATAGATGAGGTCTAGGGAACCCAAAGGTTACCAACAGTGGAAGGCTGGGGCACAGAGTAGGTAAGTGTGACAATCCCTACTGACTAGGCTTTCCCACTTCATGGTTGGCGGTTGCACTTGTGTCCCTGGGTGGTGCACCTAGTGGCTTCCAGGACTCAGAGAAGGGAAGGAAGAAAGGGATGCCTTTCTCCTTTTCTTTCATATGGGTAACAAACTATCTGCAGCCTGCACTCCTCTTGAGTGCATCCTGAATCACTGGTACTCTTTGACCTTCAGACTCTGGGCAAAAAAATATATGCCTTATATTCTTTTGCACAAGGGCTTGGCTAGGTTATAAGCAGAAAAGGAAAAATCGGAAGGGACTAGGGTAGCAAATCTCAGAGGTGCCTTCGGCAGGGGAGTCATCTCCCTCTAGTCCTGCTCCTCCTGGTCCACGCCATCATCCCTATTCAGGTTCTCTCTCAAGTTTGCCTCATCCTAGAAATCCTCATTTTAGGCAAGTCCCAGTCTCGTTCCTACCCCTGCAAGAAATACCTGGTGAATATTTTCCCATTAAGGTCCATGTCCCCTTTTCTCTACAGGTCTTAAGGCAAATTAAACCACACATATCAATATTGACTTTGAACGTAAATGGTCTAAATTTCCCAATTAAAAGTTTCAGAGTGGCAAATTGGATTTTTAAAAAGACCCATCCATCTTTTACCTTCAAGAAACCCCTCTCACTTGTAATGACACTAATTGGTTCAAAGACAGGGTTGGAGGAGGATATATCATGTGAATGGAAGACAAAAAAAGGGTGAGTCATCATTATTATATCAAATAAAACAGACCTTAAAACAACAACAGTAATAAAGGACAAAGGAGGACATTACATAATGATAATGAATTCATTTCAACATGAAGATAAACTATCCTAAACATAAAAGCACCTAACACTGAAGCACCCAGATTAATAAACAGGTATTTCTAGACCTACAAAAAGACAGCCACACAATAATATTGGAGACTTCAACTCCTTACTGACAACACTAGACAGATGATCAAAGCAGAAAGCTAAAAAAGAAATTCTGGACTTAAATGTGACCCTTGACTAATTGGACATAATATACATCTACAGAATTCTTCACCCATCAAATACAGAATATACATGCTTCTCACATGCACATGGAACATATTGTAAGATTTCCAACATTCTTTGCCATAAAGCATATCAGTCTCAGTACATTCAAAAAAATGAAATTATACCAATCATACTCTTAGAACACATTGGTGTAAAAAATAGAAATCAATACCAAAAAGTTCTCTCAAAACCACACAGTTACATGGAAACTAAACAACTTGCTCCTGAATTACTTTTGTGTAAACAACAAAATTAACACAGAAATAAAAAAAATCTTTGAAATAAGTGAAAACAGAGACATGAAATACCAACATTTCTTGGATGCAGCAAATGCAGTGTTAAGAGGAAAATTCAGAGGGCTAAATCCCTACATGAAGTTAGAAAGATCTCAAATTAACAACATAAAATTGCACCCAGAGGGACATAAAAACAGGAACGAACTAACCACATGGCTAGCAGAAGAAAAAAAATTAAAAACATGGCAGGATTGAATGAAATTGAAACCCAAATATTCATACAAAGGAGCAACAAAACCAGAAGATGGATCTTTGAAAGGATAAAAATGATCTATAGCCTGTTAGTTAGATTAACAAAGAAAAAAAGAGAGAAGTTCCAAATAAGTACATTCAGAAATGAAAAAGGTGATATTGCAAATGATCCCACAGAAATGCAAAAGATTCTTGGAGAGTAATATGAACATGGCTATGTAGACAAATTATAAAATCTAGAGGAAGTAAATTCCTGGAACATTCCATCTATAGATTAAATCAAGAAGAAACGGAAACCCTGAAGAGGCCAATATTGAATTCCAATGTTGAAACAATAGTAAAAATTCTACAATCCCAAAAGAGCCCTGGATTAAATAGATTTACAGCCAAATTTTACCATATATACAAAAAAGAGTTACTACCAATCCTATTGAAACTATTCCAAAAAATAGAGGAGGAAGGAGTCTCCTCCCTCATTTATTCTTTAAAGATAACATCATCCTGATACCAAAATCTGGCAAAGAAATAAAGAAAAAGAAAACCACAGGCCAATATTTCTGATGAACATAGACACACAAAAATCCTCAACACAATAATAGTAACCTGAATCCAGCAGCACATCAAAAAGTAAATTCACCGGGATCAAGAAGGCTTCATTCTTGGGATGCAAGCTTGTGTCAATATGTACAAATCAATAAATGCAATTCACCACATAAACAGAATGAAACACCAAAACCATATAATAATTTCAATATATGTAATAAAGGCATTCAATAAAGTTCAACATCCCTTCATGATAAAAACCCTCAACAAACAAGGCATTGAAGGAACATATCTTAAAATAATAAGAGCCATGTATGAAAAACCGGCAGCTAACATCATTCTGAATGGGCAAAACCTGGAATCATTCCATTTGAGAGCTGGAAAAAACACAGATGCCCACTCTCACCACTTTTATTCAAGGTAGCTTTGGAAGTCCTAGCCAGAGAAATCAGGCAAGAGAAAAAAATATAAGGCATCCAAATTGGAAAAAAGAAAGTCAATTATCCCTCCTCACTGATGATACTTTTCTATACCTAGAGACCCCTAAAGACTCTGCCAAAAGGCTCCCAGAACTGATTAACAACTTCAGTTAAGTTTCAGGATACAAAGTCAACGTAGAAAAATCAATAGCATTTATATGTTCCAATAATGTTCAAGCTAAGAGCCAAGGAAATAACATAATTGCTTTTACATTAACCGCAGAAAAATAAAATACCCAGGAATATATTTAACCTAGGAGGTGAAAGATCTCTGCAAAAAGAACTACAAAACACTGCTGAAATAAATCATAGATGATACAAACAAATGAGAATACATTCTGTGCTCATAGATTGGAAGAATAACTATAATTAAAATGGCCACACTGTCCAAATAAATGTGCAGATTCAATGTTTGATACGATTTTGCTGTTTTGGCTTTTTCAAATCTCATGTTGAAATGTGATTCCCAATGTTGGAGGTGGAACTTAGTGGGAGGTGCTTGGGTCATGGAGGAGGATCCCTCATAAATGGCGTGGTGGTGTCTTTGAGGTAATGAGGGAGTTCTCATCCTATTAGTTCAAGCAAGATGTGATTATTTAAAAGAGAATAGCACCTCCACCTCTCTCCCTTTCTCCCTCTCTTTCCATGTGATACACCAGTTTCCCCTTTGCCTTCTGCTATAACTGTAAGCTTCCTGAGACCTCATCAGAAACAAGCCAGGACCATACTTCTTGTATAGTGCAGAAATGTCATCTAAAATAAACTTATTTTCTTTACAAATTACCCAGCCTCTGGTATTTCTTTATACCAACATAAGAACAGACTAACACAATGCTATCCCTATCAAACTACTGACATTATTTTATATAGAATTAAAAGACAGATTTTATAATTCTTATGGAACTAATAAAAGAGCCCTGATAGCCAAAGCAATCCTAAGCAGAAAGAGCAAAGCCACAGCCATTACATTATAAAAATCGAAACTATACTACACGGTTACAGTAATCAAAAGAGTAAGGTACTGGTAAAAAAAAAAAAAAAAAAAAAAACAGATACATAGACCAATGTAACAGAATAAAGAGCCCAGAAGTCAAGCCACACACCTACAATCAGCTGATTTTTAACAGAGTCAACAAAAATAAGCAATGGTGAAAGGACTCGCTCTTCAATAAATTGTGCTTGGATAACTGACAAGCTATATGCAGAAGATTGAAGCTGAATGCCTACTGTTAACCATATATAAAAGTTAACCCCAAACAGATGAAAGATTTAAATTTAAGACCTTTCAAATTTGAGAATTATAAAAATCTTAGAAGACAATCAAGAAAATACTCTTCTTGCCACTGCCCTTGATAAAGAATTTTTGGCTAAGTCTCCAAAAGCAATTGCAATGAAAGCAAAAAATGACAAGTGGGGCCTAATTAAACTGCAGAGCTTCTGCACAGTAAAAAAAAAAAAAAAAAAAAAAAAAAAAAAAAAAAAAAAAAAAACAACTATCAACAGAGTAAAAAGACAACTTATGAAATGAGAAAAGATATTTGCAAACTCTGCATGTGACAGAGGTCTAAAATCCAGAATCCATAGGGAATCTATGATGTGACTTTTTAAACCATATTCATCTCTTATATGTATTTATAAAATAAAATTTGTAGTTAAGTAAAGATCTTCCATTACCAACAAAATAGTTTCTTTTGCAACTAAAATGTGATAACTCTTTATATATTATAGAAATATTATGCTTTGGGGGTGACAATTTAGATATTTACTTAAAAATATACCAACTTCAACAAATATATCAGGACCACACAAGAATGAATATATTCATAAGCTTGATGTTTTCTATTACATGTATTTCCTTTTAGCTTTTATTTTGAAATATTGATGTATATTCTTAGTAGGTACCTTATCATATATATGTTTTATATTTTTTCCATTGATTTTTAACTAAGGAGAAATGCATCTTCAGCAGTCACATTATAAAAATTTGAAAGTCTTTCAGAGGAAGAGTGATAATGCATTTATGTTCTAGCCATTCTATATAAAACATTTCTTGGAGAAGAATGTGGATATTTTATGTACACATATTTGAACATCAAAAATTGAAGACGTGTGGTCAACTTAAAACAAATGAGAGAAGCTTGATGTACTTCATGGTACCTCAATTGACTTTCTACAGCAAACTGTGTACTTGCATGCTTGCTTTTATTTACAGGATTTTCAATTCTTAGAACTGTGGCAAACAAGATAGAGTGAGAAATATATATAGGCATGCCTTGGAGATATTGCTGGTTTGGTTCCAGATCACCTCAATAAAGTGAAGATTGCAATAAAGCAACTCACAGAATTTGTTTGGTTTCACAGTGCATACAAAAGTTATGCTTAGAGCATACTGCAGTCTATTAAATGTTAAATAGCATTTTGTCTAAAAAAAAAAGGTACATACCTTAACTAAAAATACTTTATTGCCAGAAAATGCTAACAATGATCTTAACCTTCAACAAGTCATAATCTTTTTGCTGGAATCTTGCCTTGATGTTGATGGCTGCTGACTGATCAGAGTAGTGGCTGCTGAAGTTTGGGGTGGTTGCAGCAATTTTTAAAAATAAGAGATCAATAAAGCTTGCAGTGTGCATTGACTCATAGAAAAATTTCTCCGCAGCATGAAATGCTGTTGGATTGCATTGCTATTTGATACTGTTTAGTTGAACTTTTCTCAAAATTTGAGTTAATCCTCTCATACCCTGCCACTGCTTTATCAACTAAGTTTATCTAATATTCTAAATCCCCTATTGGCATTTCAACAATATTCACAGCATCTTCACCAAAACTACATTCCATATGAAGAAACTACTTTCTTTGTCTCATATACAAGAAGAAACTCCTCACCTATTCAAGTTTTATCATGAGATTGCAACAATTCAGTCACATTTTCAAGCTCCACTTCTAATTCTAGTTTTCTTGCTATTTTCACCATATATACGGTGACTTCCTCCAGTGAAGCCTTGAACACCTCAAAGTCAACCTATGAGGGTTGGAATAAGCTTCCTCCGAACCCTTGCCAATTTTAATATTTTGACCTACTCCATAAATCATGAATGTTCTTAATGGCATCTATAATGGTGAATTATTTTCAGAAGGTTTTCAATTTACTATTCCCAAGTTACTGAGAGAAATCACTATCTATGGCAGCTACAGCCTTACAAAATTTATTTCTTAAATAATAAGCCTTGGAGAGTCAAAATCGCTCCCTGATGTATAGGCTTCAGATTGGATATTGTGTTAGCAGGCATGAATACAACATTAATCTCCTTCCAAATCTTTATTAGAGCTTTTCAATAACCATGTTTATTACTGATGAGCAGAAATGTTTTCAGAGTTTTAGTTTTCAAGCCGTAGGTCTCAACAGTGGGCTTAAAATATTCAGTAAACTTTGCCAGGCACGGTGGCTCATGCCTGTAATCGCAGCACTTTGGGAGGCCGAGGCAGGCAGATCACAAGGTCAGGAGATTGAGACCATCCTGGCTAACACTCTACTAAAAATGCAAAAAATTAGCTGGGTGTGGTAGCAGGCACCTGTAGTCCCAGCTACTTGGGAGGCTGAGGCAGGAGAGTGGCATGAACCCGGGAGGTGGAGCTTGCAGTGAGCTGAGATTGCGCCACTGCCCTCTAGCCTGGGTGACAGTGCGAGACTCTGTCTCAAAAAAAAAAAAAAAAAAAAATTCAGTAAACTATGCTGTAAACAGATGTGCTGTAATCCAGATTTGGCTGATATATTTCTAGAGCAAAGACAGAGTATATTTAGCATAATTCTTATAGCCATAAGATTTTGGAATGGTAAATGAGCATTGACTTCAACTTAAAGTCACCAGATAATGCTATTCCCTAACAATATAGTTAACCTGTTCTTTTGAAACCTTAAAACCAGCCATTGACTTTTCCTCCCTAGTTATGGAAGTCCTAGATGGCAGTAGGACTTTCCAATAGAAGACTGTTTCATTGACATTGAAAATTTGTTGTGTAGTATGGCCCCCTTCATCAATTATCTTAGCTGGATCTTCTAGATAACTTGCTGTAGCTTCTACATCATCATTTGCTGCTACACATTATGTTGTTATGTTATAGTTTCTTATTTAAAACCTCATGAATCAACTTCTGCTAGCTTCAAACTTTTATTCTGCAGCATCTCCAAATCTCTTAGCCTTCATAGAAGTGAAAGAGATTTAGGGTCTTGCTCTGGATTAGGCTTTGGCTTAAATGAATGAAGTGGCTGGTTTGATCTTCCACCTAGATCACTAAAACTTTCTCCATATGAGCAATAAGGCTCTTACACATTTTATCATTTGTGTGTTCACTGGAGCAACACTTTTAATTTTTATCAAGAACTTTTCCTTTGCATTCACAACTTGGTGAGGTGGTTTGGTACAAGGGCCTACATTTTGGTTTATCTGGGCTTTCAGCATGCCTTCCTCATTAAGCTTAATTATTTCTAGCTTTTGATTTAAAGTTAGAGACATCTGACTCTTCCTTTCACATGCGCACTTACGGGATATTGTAGGGGTCCTAATTGGCCTAATTTTAATATCATTAAGTCCCAGGGACTAGGGATGATCAAAGACAAAAAGAGAGAGAGATAGGACAAGGGCTTGTTGATGCGGCAATCAGAAAACACACAGCATTTGTTAAGTTTACCATCTTATATGGGTGGTGTTTGTGACACTCTAAAACAACTACAATAGTAACATCAAATATCAGTGATCACAGGTCACCATAACTGTCATAGTCAGGTTCCAGCCCCAGCTGAGGGCTGAGGGGAGTGGATGGTCGTGGGGTAGGGAGCTGGAAGAACAGTCAAGAGACAGCAGGTAGATAAGACATGGCTTTAATCAGCAGTCCCTCACAGGGTCAGTGTCACTTTTATACATTACACAAACAATAGTAGCTGAGAATTAAGTGGTCAGCTTCTCTATGTTATGGCTATGGAAGTGAGCTTTCTCCATGTTATGTCTACATGGCTATGGTTATATAAGACCTGGGACTGTGCGTGTGTGCCACAAACCCACTGCATCATCCAGGTTGTTTACCTCAGCCTATGCCTGCTGCCCTATGCCTTCTTAGCTGCAGCACAGCCATGTTCTTTACAGTAACAGCTATAATAATAATGAAAAGTTGGAAATGCTGGAAGTATAAATCAAAGATAAAATTCTAAGGCTCTCCAACTACCTGAGTGGACTTCTTTCTTGGTCAGGGCATTCTTAAATTTAATCTGAAAGACAGGTTTAAACCATGATGGGAAGTGGGGTTGGACATGACTCATTTTACACCTCCAGAATTAACATCAACACAGATCTTAAATCTGATAGGAAATATTTACAATCTATTCTTTCCAAAGCCTGCTACCCAGAGGCTTCATCATGCTACCCAGAGACTTTATCAAGGCATGATAAAACCTTGGTCTCCACAACTCTTTATCTTAACCCAGACATTCCTTTCTACCAATAACTTTTTCAACCAATAGCCAATCAGAAAATTTTTAAATCTACTATGACCTAGGATCCCCCTCTCCTTTGAATTGACCCACCCTTTCAGGTAGAACCAATGTAAATCTTATATGTATTGATTGATGTCTGATGTATCCCTAAAACGTATAAAAGCAAGCTGTACCCCTACTACCTTGGGCACATGTCTTCAAGACCTCCTGAGGCTGTGTCATGGGTTCATCCTTAACCTTAGTAAAATAAACATTCTAAATTGATTGAAATGTCTCTCAGATATTTTGGATTCACACAAGCATTATCATAATGTGATACAAAGACACAAAGTGATCACACGCTTTTGGGAAAAGGGCACTGATAAACTTACTGGATGCGGAGTTGCCACAGACCTTCAGTTTCTAAAAAAACACAGTATCAGTGAAGGGCAGTAAAATGAAGCACAATGAAAAAAAGCCATGCCTGTACTTCAAGAAGTGCATCATCCTGTGGCTCTAGTTGTCTTGTAAATGGAAAGTTCAGCACCTTCTTCTTGGAAAAAAAAAATTAAATTGTTTTGTTTTTATTTTATTTATTTATTTATTTGAGATGGAGTTTCGCTCTTTTGGCCCAGGCTGGAGTGCAATGGTGCCATCTCGGCTCACTGCAACCTCCACCTCCCAGGTTCAAGAGATTCTTCTTCTTCAGCCTCCTGAGTAGTTGGGATTACAGGTGTGCGCCACCAAGCCTGGCTAATTTTGTATTTTTAGTAGAGACAGGGTTTCACCATGTTGGCCAGGCTGGTCTGAAACTCCTGACCTCAGGTGATCACTCACCTCGGCCTCCCAAAGTGCTGGGAATACAGGCATGAGCCACAGCACCCAGTCTAATAAAATTGTTGCGTTAGTGGTCTTGGCTTTAATTTTGTATTCTGTATAATCATTCTGTTTGCAAATTTTTACTACCAAAAATAATACTGCTGTCTGTGACAAACATTGTTTTCTTTGATCTTAGCTACATAATAAAGAAAGTAAATGAAATTAATGCCAGAGCTACTATCCCTTAATTAAAATAAAGCTTATACAAAGCTTGCAATAGAAAGAGGTGCTGCTATGTTGTGTATTGAGTAATCTAATTCTTACCTTGAGGAATCTGAGGATTGACAGTATGTAAATAGGATGTGCAGTCTTATTACTTATTCATGAATGAACTATTTTGCTGTAGTCAGATATAAATGTTAGTGGGTATGGTAAAAGTATTGTGAACATTATATTTATTTTTAACTTTGTAATATGGTCTTATTGTTTAAATGAATGCTTCCTGTAGATAAAACTATTCTATTTCTACAGCACTAGAAAGTGTACTAAACTTAAAATGTAATGTATGAAAGGATACATTATCCATAGGTTTTCAAGGAAGTCTTTTTTATTGAAATCAGCACTTATATTTTTCGAGTGCACTCATTCCAGCTTTAATACATCTCAATCCATGCTAACTTTGAAAATTAGTTCATTTATAGTTTCTCAATTATTAATAGGAGTAAAAAACTAGTTCTAATAGCCATTTCTAAAATTATGGCTAGAGGTATAGAATTTTGTCCACTTCTTTGATACTACATCATGATAGATGGTCCTTGAAATTTTCCGGTTGTGAAATATGATGAAGTGTCTCTTTTCTTTTCAATAAAACAGTTCAACATAAAATTTTATCTGTACAATTCAGGTTCAATAGAAATATGTAAATCTAAAAAATTTTTTGCTTAAGCAAGTAATTTTATGACTTGCAGCTAAATCTAAGTATTTTAGTGTTATATACACTATGGAGAAACCTTTACTAATTTGAAATAAATATAAGGAAATCAGTGTAAGTGCTATAAAAGGTCTAAATTATGGTCTCCTCTCAAGGCATACAAAATATTAGGTATAGGTCTTATGTCTCTTTTTATCTCCAGCAACTAGTATAGTGCTTTGCATATGGGGAGTGTTCATAAATATTTGATGATGTTGAACTTAGTTTCAAAAGAAGTCATTAGTGATCTGCTTAAATTAATATGTAAGAAAAATTTCCAATTATATACACAAAAATATAACTCAGTAGAGGCTTCAAAGATTATATATATATACACACGTGTGTGTGTGTGTGTGTGTGTGTGTGTATCACCTGCAATCTCGGTTTCTCTACTGATTTATATGTTTGCAACTGAATGACTGTGTTATATAAAATTAATACATTTCCTGGGTAAATTAATACATGCTTTAAAATTTTTTATTCCCCATAATGAAATATTAAAGTCAAAATAAACCTTACAACATATGTGTGTATCTGTTTCAACACCATTTAAAATAGTCTGTAATATTATTATTATTAATTTTTGAGACAGAGTCTCACTTTGTTACCCAGGCTGGAGTGCAGTGGCATGCCATTATGGCTTACTGCAGCCTCAAACTTCTGAACTCAAGCAATTCTCCTGCCTCAGCCTCCCGAGTATCTAGGATTACAGGTGTTCTCCATCACGCTAATTTTTAAAAAATTTTTGCAGAGATAGAGTCTCACTTTGTTGCCCATGGTGGTCTCTAACTCGTGACCTCAAGTGATCCTCCAACATTGACCTCCCAAAGTGTTGGGAAGATAGGCATAAGCCACTACACCTGGCCTATATTACATATTTGTACTTTCTAAAGCAAGTGCAATGGAGGATGACTAACTAATAGGTCTTTTTCATTAGAATTTTAGTAAACATTGTAAATCTCTTCCTTGCTGATATAATAAATAGCATTAGTACTGTTTAATACTTTGATTAATAATGCTTGGAAAGATTTACACATTTTTGACAACGTCTTTTTTTTTTTTTTTAATTAGTGGTCTTGGCTTTGATTTTGTATTCTGTATAATAACCCTATCTGTTTGCAAAGCTTTACTACCAAAAATAATACTGTCTGTGACACACATAGCTTTCTGCATAAGACTGAAGTGCTGGGTAATTCAGGATCACTTTAGCTCATCACTGAATTTTTCCAGTAAATTTGGCATAGGTTTCTTTTTCTTTCTAGGTTATTTTTCTAAACATATCTGCAAAGCAAATTAAAATTAAATGATAGAGGTTTGGCATGACACTGTTTTTTTATCTTCATGTCTAAAAAATAATTCTTTTGCTTTTATTCGTATCAGTAAATATGGTATTTCAATAGAGAGTTTCTTTCTCTCTCATGGTGAAATAAGCTTTCTAAAAATATTAGCATTTTACTGTTTTTGGCACTAGTGATGTGTACTTCAGAGTAATAAAGACCAAAGTTCATATCCTTACTTCATCAGATTGTGTGAACTGAAACAAATCACTGTTCATTGTCTCTAGTTTTTGTTTTTTTTTTGAGATGGAGTTTTGCTCTTGTTGCCCAGGTTGGAGTGCAATGGTGCGATCTCAGCTCACTGCAACCTTCGCCTCCCGGGTTCAAGTGATTCTCCTTCCTCAGCCTCCTGAGTAGCTGGGATTACAGGCTCCTGCCACACCACCCCCAGCTAATTTTTATACTTTTAGTAGAGACGGGGTTTCACCATGTTGGTCAGGCTGGTCTCGAACTCCTCACCTCAGGTGATCCAACAACCTTGGCCTCCCAAACTTTCTATTTTTTAATATATGTAAAGTGTAGTACAATTCATACAGTTATGTTGATGACTAAAGGAGATACAACACATATAAAGCAATAAATATTATGCCATACAAATTGTAAGCATTCATTAATAATTACAATGATTATTTTTGATAGGATACATTTAAATTTGTTTCGCAAAATGTCATCTGTAACTATAAAACATGAAGGTTGAGGGCAAAAAGTGAACAGGGAAATTAATTTAGATAAAAACATATTTTAGAGAAGTGATTACTAAGCTACTCTCATTGTTGATAAGTGACAAAGTCATTTATGGAACTTTCAGGTTGATTGATCAGAAATTTTGTGGTATTTATTCCTCAACTCTATATAATTATACTGCCAAGCTATTAAATTAGTGATATCTACGATGGGGTGATATTTGTAAAGGAAAATGTATGGAATAATATTTAATTAATAATAATACACATAGAAGAGTTATCTCTCCAAAATATTTATTCAAGATAGATAGCATGAATGAAATATAAGCAATTTAATTTATAAGTGGTTATAAGGAAGATCAGATTAATAACAATAGGTTTACAAGCCAACTACTCAGGGACCCATTTATTCTGGAGGCTCTAATTAACTGAGTTCTCAGTTGTCTAGGAATAACATACTTTGCACTATCGGTTTATCAAAAGCTTTTGAATGCATTCTGGTAAATTGCCATAAACTAACAGAGGCAGTCCATTACCTGGGGAGCCTTAACAGCACATTATAAAACAATATTTTATAATTGTCATTGATATCCTTGGATCTCTTTTAATTATCATGCTTCTGTTTTTTGTTTGTTTGTTTTTAATCTGATGGTAGTGGTGCTGCATGCAAATTATCTGCTGGCTAGTGTAGCTCCATCAGTCCTTTTCTGGAAATAGAGACCTAACTCCTTTCATTTATTTTCTATTTGACATGCTAAACCAAGTGAAATTTAGATTGTTTAATGTACCAAATGTCCATGTCATTATTAGTATTTGAATATATTTGAAGATGTAATCTCCTGGTTGTCAGATTGACCACCTTTAGGCTTATTAAAATTGTTAATACTTTTACAACATAATTTCTGGCCTTTTTATTTTTAATCTGTCACCAAGATAATATTTATGAGCATGCTAACCACGCTGCTATGATAACAACGAGTAATGCTTCAACTAGTTCTGCTCAGCTAAGTGTGTACAGAGGGAATAGCTGTCATGTTGTTAACACTACCCAGGACAGTCCAGAAAAAAGATTTTAATTTTTTTCTTATTATATAGCATGACATAAAACTACGATGTCATAATTATTTCTGACGTCTGAGGAGAACTCTGCATTAGTTATTCTGCTTCAGTTCCTAGGGTGCCTCTTGCTTTAGTGTCCTGGGAAAACTTCATGCCTCAAATAAATTGAACATGTGATAGACAATGATTACATTTGAAGCCTAGCTGACTGAAATAGACACAATAAAATAAACGCACACACACACACATGCAGAAAGAAGGGGGTTAGTGAAGAGATGGCATAGAAAAGAAAAAAGAGTACAATATTACGCTCTTAGAAAGTGTACATTTCTACAGTCCTCTGCCTCTCAAAGGCATAGCATAGCATTTTCCATAGTTGTGTGTACTTATAGTAAATATTTGGTACAAGAAAGAATGTAGATATAGTAGATTCAAGAATAAGTCACCTTCTTCCATGTATGATGTAAGATAGTTTGTTATTTTTATGAAAGAATACATTGGTCAGATACTAGGTATTGCTATATAATTCTTAGTCTCTTCTTTATTATTCCAAATGGACATTCATATCCCTGGGTAGAAGGCATTTCTGTTTAATGTTTTCTCTGAAGGACTTCAAGTTGCATATTTGGCATACTAATTTGTAGAGTACCAAGACACTCTGATTTATAAAAATCTGATGTTGATTTATTCCTGTTTTTGAGAAATTTAGCATTCTAATAGAAATGGTGGGTTGAAAAAGCTGTTAAATTATTTAAAAACAAGAAATAAATTTCATTTAGTGTTTATTGTCAATGAGACAGCATGTCCACAAATTTTAAAAATTCTTCTTTTACATAAATAAAAAGTCTTTTGAGTTTTCCTTCAGTTTATTATATAGTAATTATTTATAGAATTGTTTTCTGTCAATAGTTAACAATAATCAATGACTTGGTTATATCTCTATAAAAAGTTTTCGATCATTTACTCATTGTACATGTGGTTATTGAATGCTTTTTCTCTAGAAATCACATAGCAGAAAATGGCCTGGAACTAATACTTTGTTTTAAAAATAAACTTATAGCAACTTACAAAAAATGGATTGAACTATTTTTACTTAATATCATCAGATATGGGGATATATCATAGATGAAGAGTTTTCTATTATCATTGTATTAGTCTGTTCTCACACTGCTAAAAAGAAATATTTGAAACTGGGTAATTTATAAAGAAAAGAGGTTTAATTGACTTGCCGTTCCACAGACTGTATAGGAAGCATAACTGGGGAAGTTTCAGAAAACTTTCAGTTATGGCAGAAGGGAAAGCAGGAATGTCTTACATGGCCAGAGAAGCCGGAAGGTGGGAAAGAGGTGCTACAAGCTTTTAAACAACTAGATCTTATGAGAACTCACTCACTATCACAGAACAGCAAAGGTAAAAATCTGCCCCCATGATTGCATCACCTCCCATCAGGCCATTCCTCCAACATTGGGGATTACAATTTGACATGAGATTTGGGTGAGAACATAAATCTAAACCATATCAATTATAGATGGACAGATGAGAATGAATAAAATACGAATTAGTATTCCAGCAAAGGGATATTGCCTTGAAAACGCTTCTCAAAAAGGTACAAGTTACAAGAAAAAAACTTTTGGAAAAGTTTCAAAAAAGTGGCAGAAATATACTTACTTCAAAGATTCTTTCACAGTTTACTATAATCATTTTGCATCATATTGTTTTTTTAAGTTTTGAATTTATTGTGAAATAGTCAAAGCCTATAGAAGACATAAATAATAATATAAAGAATACCATTATACATACAATTCAGCTTAAAAAATTAAATCTTGCAATGATGTTGAAATTTATAGCATAAATGATTTTCAGTTTATTACTTTCCCTTTTCTCTTGAACTGATCACTATAATTTGGTGATTGTCATTACCATAACTTTCTTAATATTTCACTACACTTGTAGGTGTACCTTGTGAACTCAATTTTGAGACAGGGCTCAGTTAATTTAGAAAGTTTATTTTGACACCTTACAGTATTTGGCAGGAATAAGTATGAAATTGCCTGATTAACAAATGCAAACAAAAAAATGTGTGCTGGCAATTCTTAAGACATTTCTAATATTACTTTACCAATCATTCTAAAGCTAGCTTATTTATTAAAGATTGTATTTAAGTTACATAAACTTGAAAAAATATTTGACTAGTCTTTTCTTTTTTCCTGATAAAATATTCCATTTAAACATTTTTATTTTTCTTTAAGCCAATTAATTAGAGGACTTTCATATATTTTCAGCAGTGAAACGTTGTGTAAACACCACATAAATACACAGACGTATGAAAGCACATATTATAGATTCATAAAGATCCTTTTTTCCTATGTTAGACTTTTAGATTTTTGATAACCTGTTTTATAATACTAGGTGGGTGTTAGCTAAATAGCCTTAAATTTGCATATTAAATGAAACAACTCAGGTGAAAGTTAAATAGCAAAATTTACATTATAAGGTACAGAGAAAAAAAGTCTGGTGGTGCTAGAGACGCTTTTACAGTGCAGTTAATTTTTTTTAACAAAGACATTTCTGAGTGTCTAAAGTACACTCTTCATTAAAAACCCAAGAGTAGCCCCTGTTGCAATAACTATTTTAGTCAAAAAATCAGGTGAAAACAGAATTCAGTCAAGTAAGAAGAAAAAAATCTTTTGTTCAAAAAAAACCAGAAAAACTAGGTCTTAAAAGAGAAAAACAAAAATAAAAACATGAAGGCCTTTTCAATACAAACACACCCATGCATACATATACACACACGTGGGATGCTACCTTTTAATTAAGCTGACTTTTAACCATTGGGCTCCTTTTAAAAACGTATTTTAAAATCTCAGTACTATATTTCAGCTAGGACAAATTGCTGCTATTTCAGAAGCATCAAGTATCAAAAAGACGGAAATAACAAAAACAGAAACAAACAAACAACAATAACAACAACAACAAAAACAGTTAAGCAATACAAATGTTCGCACAACTTACATGATTGCTGAGTGCTCTAATAGTAAGGAGAAATTAAGACCATCTGGTGGTCAATCTTACCTTTAGCCAAAACAAACCCTAATTCAGTTAACTTACCTAGGGATGGGTCTCAGGCTGTAGACTGCCAGACTGCTCTCCTGCTCGCCACCATCCTAGAAGCACACACACACACACACAAAAGAAACAAAACAAAACAAACGAATAAACAAAAACACCTCATCTTCCCTGTTGAAAGCAAGCTCAAACTCCATACAGGTGTTGCCCGCTTTTCATCATCATGGAAGCGGAAAAACTTGCCCTCCTTGTGTTGGAAGCAAGTAAAACTCCCCAACAAAGAGAAGTTGTACAGCAAAATAAACTTTAGATCTTGACCAAATTTGGGGAGATCAGGGATTGTCTGGAGGGGTTGCTCTCAGATCTCAGCAATGTTTCCTGCTAGTTTGAGCCATAATGTTAGCTCACGCTGGTACCAAACAGCAATAAGAGATTTGTCAAAGGTCGGGGCATCTCCACTCAGAATCCCCCCGTGGTCAACAAAATGTGAATGCAGAAAACCTGAGAGAGGTCTCAGTTAATTTAGAAAGTTTATTTTGCCAAGGTTGAGGATGCATGCCCGTGACACAGTCTCAGGAAGTCCTGTCGACGTGTGCCCAAGGTTGTTGGGCACAGTTTGGTTTTATACATTTTAGGGAGACAGGCAATATCAAGCAATATACGTAAGAAGTACATTGGTTCTGTCTGGAAAGGAGTGACAACTCGAAGCAAAACCAGGAAGACTTGAAATGGGGAAAGGGCTTCCAGGTTACAGATAGGTGAGAGAAAAACAGTTGCATTCTTTTGAGTTTCTGACTAGCCTTTCCAAAGGAAGCAATCAGATAGCATTTATCTCAGTGAGCAGCAGGATAACTTTGAATGGAATGGGAGGCAGGTTTGCCCTAAGCAGTTCTCAACTGCTTCCCTTTAGCTTAGTGAGTTTTGGGTCCCAAGATATTTTCCTTTCACGCTCTGAACAACAAGTGGCATGTTTTTATGCTTTAACTTTGAATGTGTAGAATGGTTTGTGAATTTTTCTGCAATATATTTTTACATAGCAATGTTTTTAAGAGTTATCTACATTTATAGTGGTAGCACTAGTTCCTTCATTTTTATTGTTAAATAGAATTCAATTTTATGACTGTTCCAGAATTTGTTGACTATGGTACATTCAGGCTACTCTTAATTGTTTGTCATTGTCAAAATGCTAATATGTACATTGTTGAATATGTATTCCTGAACACGTATATGAGGGCTCTCTAGGACTGAAATTGTGATGATATGTATATCTTACACTTAAATAGAATTTGCCAAATTATTTTCAAAATTTTTATAAATAATTTAATTCTCCCAATGAATTTCTAAGAACTCTGTTAGCACCATATTAGAGCCAATATTTGTATTTCAGACTTTCAAAAATAGGTATTATAATCACATAGTTAAAATATCAAAACAGGCCGGGCGCGGTGGCTCACGCCTGTAATCCCAGCACTTTGGGAGGCCGAGGCGGGCGGATCACAAGGTCAGGAGATCGAGACCACGGTGAAACCCCGTCTCTACTAAAAATACAAAAAAATTAGCCGGGCGCGGTTGTGGGCGCCTGTAGTCCCAGCTACTCGGGAGGCTGAGGCAGGAGAATGGCGTGAACCCAGGAGGCGGAGCTTGCAGTGAGCGGAGATCGCGCCACTGCACTCCAGCCTGGGCGACAGAGCGAGACTCCGTCTCAAAAAAAAAAAAAAAAAAAAAAAAAAAAAAATCAAAAAACAATATAAAATTATATATAATGAAATATTTGTTGTTAATAGTTTAAATGCAGATCTGGAGAATAGTCAATCACTGCAGGCCATTTATTATGGGAATTGACTTCATTAAACAAGAAGGAGGGTTAAGTGATAGCATTTTGGGGTAAGGATGATAAAAGAAAATAAATGGTACATTATTGTGCTGATAACTTATGTGGGAAGCTAGGGCTTATTTCTGCTGAAAATTCTATGACACACTATGTGGAATATGCCTCAGAATTTTTTGCTAATGACTGAGAGTTGCCCTTGAGGACATTAATTTCTCTGACTCTAAGCTAAGCAATCTTACAGGGCTTCATGTGAGACATGAAGTCAAAGGAGTTTATTTTAAAGCTTTAATATTTAATGACTGTCCTGATGGGTTTTGAACTTGCATGGGGCCTGTAACCCCTTTCTTTTCACTGATTTCTTCCTTTTGGAATGGAAATTTTTACCCAATGCCCATCCCTCCATTGTATCTTGGAAGTAACTAACTTGTTTTTATTTTAACAGGTTCATAGGTGAAAGGATTAGCCTTGTCTCAGATGAGACTTAAGACTCTGGAGTTAATGATGGAAGGAGTAAAGACTTTGGGGGGACTGTTAGGAAGGCATGACTGGATTTTGCAATATTAAAAGGACATGAGATTTGGGAGGAGCTAGGGGTGGAATGTTACGGTTTGGATCTGTGTCCCCACCCAAAGTTCATGTGGAATAGTAACCTTCAATGTTGAAGGTGGGGCCTGATGGGAAGTGATTGGATTACGGGTTGAATTTTCCCTTTGGTGCTGTTCTTGTGATACAGTTCTCACGAGATATGCTTGTTTGAAAGTGTGTGGCACCTCCCGCCTTTCTTTTCCTCCTGCTCTGGCCATATGAAGTGACTCACTCCCACTTTGCCTTCCGCCACAATTGAAAACTCCCTGAGGCCTGCCCAGTTGAGCAGAAGCCTCCATGCTTTCTAGACAGCTTTTGGAACCATGAACCAATTAAAACTCTTTTCTTTGTAAATTACCCAGCCTCGGGTATTTCGTTATAGCAACTTGAGAACAAACTAATACAGGTAGCAACAAGTCTACTACTATGCTTCCTTCTTTTCCACATCTGAAATATTTCTCAATCCCTATAGATACCTGCTCTTAATAATGTTTTTGTATTTTCTTGTAACATTTCTTATAGAAGGCATGCACAAAATGAATACGCAATCTGTTCTTCCCCATTTCTCACATACATTTTGCTGTAGAACAACATATTTTGTATTTATCCCCAACAGTACACGGTAAGATTTGTTGTTTCCAGCAACTGCATTATATGGATGTACTGTAATTTTTAACCAGTATACTATAGATGTTCAGTTGTTTTTTTTCCCCGAATTTTCCCATTTTGCTATTACAGTAACTAACTGTGTTCGTATGTATTTTATAGACATACTTGTAGAATAGTTGGGGTAAATGCATTTGCAATTTTGAAAGTTCTTTTGAAATTGTTTCCTAGGGGATCATAACATTTTATGCCCCATAAAACAATGTGAACGATCCTATTTTTCTACAGCTTCAACAACATTGTGTATTGTCAAGTTGTGTGTTTTCGTTAATCTCATAGATAAGAGGGTTATTTCAATAAAGCTTTAAATTACCTTTCAATACCAGCAATAAAAAATTTCACATCTGTTTTATATGTTTAAGGGATGATTGCACATTTTTAATAATGGTTTATGCCATTTGCCTATATTTTTACTGGGCTGTGTCTGTGTTTTATTCCTCTGACATATCGACGGACAGATGGATGGATAGACGGATGGACAGATAGATAATAGATACGTAGATAATTTATGGTATAAAATTTGCAAAGATTTTACCTTTTTACTGTGCTTTGGTGGGGTATTTATTTTTACCATAAAACAATTTTCATTATTTTTATGTGGTTAAATTTATGAAGTTTCTTTATGTATTGTGTCATAATTAGAAAGCCTTTTCCCACAAAAGATTATAAAAATTTTTCTCCTAATATATGTATTGGATTTTTTTTGTTACATTCACATATTTCATCTAGTGGTATATTTCTTAATGTACAGAAGGTGTGAAGTCAACTAGCTGTCCAAACACCATTTACTAATGTCCATATTATCCCATAGGAAAATGCAGGAATCACTTTTCTCATGACTGAGGTAAGTAGGTGTATTAGATTTATATTGCTGCATACAAAGTTACCAAAATCTTACTGGCTTAAAATAAGAAAACTTTGTTTTGTCATAGTTCCCGTTTCAAAAATCCAGCATGTTTTCACTGGATTCTCTTCTTAGAGTCTTAAAAAACTGAAGTCAAAATTTTTGCTGGGCTATGTTCTTACCTGAAGGTTCAATTAACGAATATCTACTTGTAAGTACCATCAGACTTTTTGCAAAATTTGTTTTCTTGAAGTAGTAGGACAGAAGTTTTCACTTTTATGTTACCTGTTGACTGGAGATGACTGTCAGCAACTAGAGGCCTTTCTCAAGTCCTTGCCACATGGCCCTTCATCTTAGAAATAAAAAAACCTCCCATGCATCATATTCCTCTCATGCTTTAAATATCTCTGACTTTCCCTTATGCAACCAACTAAAGAAGCAGATAATCATCCAATTGTAAGTTAAAACTTTTATTAATCTTAATTTTATTTGCAAACTACCATTTGCCATGTAATATAACATAATCATGGGTATAACACCAGTGAGTGGAGATCGCGAGAGACACATTAAGATTCTGCTTACCATAAATATATACCTAGACCCCAGGCAGATATAAAGAAGTTTTACTGAAGACTTTCTTTGATGACAAACATATTATTCCTAGTTTACCATTTCATTGAGGATATAGGGCTTTAATGGTGCTTACTGCGTGTAAGGGCTGAGTTTTATCTTCCATTCTTCTCAGTTTCAAGCCCCTATCTCCTGGCCCCAAAATCCATCAAGGCACAATAATCTTATGTATTCATATGTGTTAGTGTGTTCTTGCATTGTTGTAAATAAATACCAGAGACTGGATAATTTATAAAGAAAAAGGTTTATCTTGGCTCACAGTTCTACAGGCTGTAGAGGAAGCAGGGTTCCTGCATCTGCTCCGGGCGAGAGCCTCAGGAAACTTACAATCATTGCAGAAGGAAAAGGGAAATGAGCATATCACGTGGCAAAAGAGAGAGCGAGAGACAGAAAAGAGGGCTGTCTCAGAATCTTTTATTTTTATTTATTTATTTTAAAAATTTATTTTATTTTATTTTTTTATTAAGATAGAGTCTCACTCTGTCACCCAGGCTGGAGTGCAGTGGTCAGATCTCGGCTCACTGCAACCTCCGCCTCCCAGGTTCAAGCAATTTTCCTGTTTCAGCTTCCCAAGTAGCTGGGATTACAGGCATGAGCCACCATGCCCGGCCAATTTTTGTATTTTTACTAGAGACAGGGTTTTACCATTTTGTCCAGGCTGGTCTCGATCTCCCGGCCTCAGATGATCTGCCCGCCTTGGTCTCCCAAAGTGCTGGGATTATAGGTGTGAATCACCGCGCCTGGCCCCAGAATCTTTTAAACAACCAGATCTTGTGTGAACTAACTGAACAAGAAGTCAGATATCACCAAGAGGATGGGGCTAAACCATTCATGAGGGATCTGCCCCCATGATCCAGTCACCTCCTACCAGGCCCTACCTACAACACTAGAAATCACATTTCAACATGAGATTTGGGGGGCACAAACATCCAGACAATATCACTCGTATCAGCACATGATATCAGAAAGGGTGAGTCTTTCTTCTTGCTCTAGTTTCACGATTCTCTTTATTTTTCTATCATAGAAATTTTTCATTGATTTATTAAAAATGTATCTATGCATTTAATTATATGTTAACTGATATTTCTAGTTGTTTTAGAAAGCTTTTGTTCTGTTTATAAGGCTACTATGAGGCATAAAATGAGAGTCTTAGTTGTGTTATTATACTTCTTTTATTACCTACATTATGTACGTTTCTGCAGGTATTATTTATTTATTGCAGTTAAAGAAAAAGGTAAGTAAATTAAGATATACAATTTTATTAAAGCATAAAGCACAAGAAGAGCAATTTCATGAAACCCATGTTTGTAATAATATGTTTCAGTTGCTAAAAATCTGAAATTCCAAATGGAGATAACTGCATATTTGTTTTCAAATCAGCAATTCAAGACAGCATTTTTATTTTCATATAGTAATGCAATATGTATACCTATCCACCTATCTATATGTAATGTGGGGTTATTAAAATAATCACATATAGGGATTATTCACAGATAGTAGCAGATAGTTATTTTGCTATTGCAAAACACATTCAGAGGCTGGTTGTCAGTCATATACAAAATGGTTAACAATCCTAACTCTAGTTTTTATACAAGTCTGCTCTTAGGACTAAAGACTGCGACCTGAAGCCCAGACTTTCTATGATGTTTGTTTGTGTTTAGAGGATAATATTTTCCTCTAATATTTCTTATTTTCTAATCATAGTTCTGCATGTCTGTGGAAACCATGTCTGTGGAAACCACTCTGTTTTTTACACCATCAATAAAGTGAATTACTGGACAGGTTTATACTTCATGTCTACCAATTCTCACATTCTGCTAGTACTCTGTTATTTCTAGCACTTATGTCATGCCTGGAAGATAATAGTTGGGTCATATATCCTAACGTATATCAAAGCTACGGATTCTTCAAGTTCCAGAGTATAACTAAGCACCCTTAATTCTCCCTAAGTCTATTATCCTCACAATAAGCTCCTTCAGCTTCTAACTCTAAAATAAAGCTTTCATGCATGTAAAATTATGCTACTAGACATGCGAGGAGATCATAAGTCCAGAAATTCTGTCAAAAATCGGGCTACTATTATGTGATTATTGTAAGCTTTTATAATAGGACTGTATAACACCTTATATTTCTCCTGCTTAAGGCTTTAATTCTTTTTATAAATTAATTATTTGATGGCCATCTTTGAGATGTCTGTTCATATGTAAAATCTTTATATAAATTAGAAACTGCCTGTATAGGAATTGTATATTTGTAATTTATTCTGCTGATTAACACAGATAGATTGTATATTGGGCAACCAAACACATACAATTACATAAATTAGCCGGAAATATGTGCTTATTTATTATTCAGTGAAATATTTTCTCTTTAAAAAAGTTAATTGAAAAAATTCATATTCACCATATGTAGTTAAATTTTAAAATTGCATACTTAGAATTAAATAAAATCAAGATGGCATTTAAAAAAATAGAGTATTAGACTTTTTGTTCTCAGTTGCACCTTGGATAATATTACAAAAGAGCAGATGAACTTCTATTCTTTGTATTTCACTTTCCCCTTAATTAAAATCATTACTTGAAATAGAAAAATTAAATTACCAGTGTTTGCAAGAGAAATAATATGTTTTACGGTATCTTAAGGTATACAGTTGTCTCCCACATGCTTTCAAGATAGTTATATTTAAATAGCATTATTATCAAGCAAATTTGAAAGAATCATTTTTACATTTTATCATCATTAATAATAAAGAGTAGTCATATACCCTGTTCCCTCAGAGCCTAGGTCTGCACAGCCAAGGTTGCACTGAACATGCTCCTGTACTTTTATGCCACATGCCCTGTAAAAATTTTTTTTTTTTTTTTTTTTTTTGAGACGGAGTCTTGCTCTGTCGCCGGGGCTGGAGTACAGTGGCCGGATCTCAGCTCACTGCAAGCTCCGCCTCCCGGGTTTACGCCATTCTCCTGCCTCAGCCTCCCAAGTAGCTGGGACTACAGGCGCCCGGCACCTCGCCCGGCTAGTTTTTTGTATTTTTTTAGTAGAGACGGGGTTTCACCGTGTTAGCCAGGATGGTCTCGATCTCCTGACCTCGTGATCCGCCCGTCTCGGCCTCCCAAAGTGCTGGGATTACAGGCTTGAGCCACCGCGCCCGGCCTAATGCCCTGTAAAAATTATGTTGGGACTGATAGCATTATTAAAAATTTAAAAAACTGATAGCATTATTCCATAAAATATATATTGGAAATGTCTTCTGAGAAAATAATGCCAGAACTGGAAATAAATTTAAAGATGAAGATGATTTTTGTAAATAATATTCTCTTTCTGTCTGAAAAGTAACTAATCTGAAACTATATTCCCTCAGGCTAAAATATGAAATATTGTAAGCATAAAATATGGAAGAAGACACATTCTTAAGGATGATAAAGGTAGACTAAGGGTAAACATCGCTCCTTAATTGGCACTAACAATTGTGTTTGATTCTTATTTCATACATACTAAGCAATGTAAAAGTGAAAGTGGATAAACTCTACCTAATAGTTGTTAATATCATGAGTGAAACATATGGGCAAAATTTACAACATTAGTATTCTATGTCATGTACATAATTAGCATACATAATACTGTACATAGAGTGATAACATATTTTGTTCAACTATATAGAATGAAGGACACATGAAATCACTGCTAACCTGAATAATTAGCTTGATTTTCTGTACATTAATCAATAAGATTAGAAAGGAAGGTCTAACATCTCTTTAGGAGTCTGGGCTCTGAAGTTAGACTATCTGATTATAAATTTCAAAAACCATCTTATGGCACTTACCAATGTCTCACAGTAAATACTAGCTATTGTTTTTCTGTCTGTGTAAACATCTAAATTGGTGCATTTCAGTTAAAGAATGGGAGGAAAAAGAAAAGAAAGGCACAGAGACTAATGTTAGTTGATGTTCATTAAAATGTTCCAAAGAAGGATTTGGGACCATTAGTAGATGCTAAGTATGATTTTTTGTGTGGGTCCTGTGGGCAAGGAGAGTTGTGTAGATAAATCAGGCAATTTTAACCTAATGACATTACATGTTTAAGTCTTTTGTGGCTGAATGAACTTAAAAACCCCGAGAGGCAAATCTGAGAAATAAGACAAGATCTGACTGCAGGAGCAATAACTGGGCTTTTGTTTTGCTGAGTATACAAGCTAAAGGAAGGATCAATATTACTTTGAAATATAAGCTAATATTTTAGAAGCTACATGAAAGATAAAAAGATGAGGAGAAATAAGACACCGTAACTTTGGGGGAAAAGAAAACCAACAACAGAGATTTTCTTAAATGGAATTTTGTACATCTTTACCACTCTGCTTATGACATAAACCTTTAATTTCAAAACTCTCTCCTCATAAAATATTCTTTAAATATCTAGCTCTTGTTAATGCAATGGAAAGATGGATCTTCTTTGGGTATGTATCAAAGTGCTAAATCCATCAAAGTGGGAGAAGGGTGAGAACCAATTATGCCTATGTAGACATACCACTTCTAGATCACACTTAGATCTAACTTGTCTTGTTCAAAGTTGAAGCTCCCAAAAAAGCAACAATCTAATTAACATTGCCTTTTCATGTGGGTACCTCTACAACAAGAATATGTGCTGTTCACACAATATGACTATTCTGGTATGTGTTATATTCTTAATTTTAAAAGGATAAAACATAATCTTAATGTGACAAATGAATCTTCACATATTAAGTAATACAATTTTACTCAGAAAGATGGATTTACTCTTTGTACTCTGAAAACAAAATGAAGAAAAGAGTCTTTCATGTTGAAAAAGATGTTCTGGCCAATGTCAAATGTATGACTGTAAATTCTAGGAAGGAGGGCTTTTGGTAGCTATCCAAAAAATAAAGACTGAAGCTCACAATGAACTTTTCCACCCATATTTCACTTTGGGAAATACATGATTAATATAGTTTGCAAAAAATAGAGAATATTTAAAGAAAATAGTCCATAATGTCTGCAAATATGATAGTAGACTAATAGGAAATAATGTTATGAAATGAGCAGAAATGTAATATATTATTTTATCATGCCTGTATTCATCATGTTTAACTTATGCCACTTTATCTCCTACTGCTAAATCCGATATATATAATGGGAGAATTCCCTGATTTCCCCTCACAGGGCATATGACAGGTGTGTAGCTCACCTGTTTGGTTGCCCTGCAGCTCAAACCCCTGAGGGGAGCATGCAGCCTGGCAGGTGCAGAGTCTGGGGCCAGTGTCTAGGGGTGGGTGCCTGCAACCCCAGTGTTACAAAGGTCTTTCAGTTTTGCCATCTGCAGATTGCTTGATGGTAAATCAGCTCAATGGACCCTCTGCCTTATCGCAAGGGCAGAGGGCCAGTGTGATAGCCTTCTGTATCCGGAGCACTTGCCCGTGTCCCAGAAGGATCGGATCACACGTGGGCTCAAAGGATGAGTGCAAGGTTTTTTTGAATGGTGGAGCTGGAGCTCAGAGAGATGAATGGACAGCCAGAAGGTGGAGGGATGGGGGAGTTCTCTGATGAACTTCTCTCGATGTTCAGACGCTTCTTCCTTCCCTCTCTTCTGCGCCGCCCTGCTGCTCTCTGCTGCTCTCTGCCACTCTCTGGCGCTCTGTTCCTCTGCTCCTCTTGACATTCAGCCACTTGTATTGTGTGACCCCTAAGGTCTCGGGTTTATATGGGCACAGGATGGGGGTCATGGCAGGCCAGAGTGATCTTGAAAAATGCAACATTGGAGCGTGAAAACAGGAGTGCCTGTTTTCACTTAAGTCCACTGATAAAGGCCCAAGGGTGGAGGTGGAGCCCTGGCCAGGGACCCCACCCTGTCTACCCAGCACTTTCTTGACCCCTCCCGTATTATATCATTTTATATGTATATACACACACACACACATATATACACACACACACACATATACACACACACATACACACATACACATACATTTACATAAAAATATCAGTAGTAGCAAATCATAGAGCAGAAGTGTATCCCAAAAGAGTTTCTTCAAACTTACAATTAGACCTTCCCTCAAACACATGAAAGTGTAAGAAACTGTCAGAAGAGCAAGATACTGTCTGTATTAAATGTTATTCCATGGACACTTTGTGAGAAGAATTAAGTTTGAGGAGAGCCACATTGTATATAAATAAGTGATCACCAAGAAATATTTTTTAATCATATGATATCATAAAACTAATTGTCCTTTATGCTGTTTTACTTAAAATTTTTCTTCACCAACTCTTCTGCTGTATAAGTGATCCTCTAATTAATTAGTATTTCAGTGACACATACTGGAAACTAGATTGTCTTCCCAGGAAAATGTCTATAGAATTAATCTTTTTATTATAAAAAAAAAAAAAAACTAAGCTTCCAGAAATCCAAGAAAAAAATATATGATTGTGAAATTTTGTACTCCAATACAATATCCCAGATCATCTTATGGTACTTCAGAATGTTACTCCAGGACATCAGTTTATCCAAGCTTTTATATTAGGCAAAAGTATTTTCCTAACTTCATCCTCATATTCTCTTTTTACTAATAGTTATATATATACACATATATACACATATATATACATATATATACATATATATACACATATATATACATATATATGTGTGTATATATATAACATTAGAGAATAAAGATGTAGTGGTGTCATAAATGATAACTCGGATTAAATGTCTCAGCTTTTAAACATTAGAGTTTGTCAGATGGTGGGGTCAAAGACAAGGTGTTCAATACTTGGCTTTTAAATATAATATATTTCCTTATATGTGCAAAGAACAAAGGGAATTACACAAAAATGACTTAAAACAAGGGTTTGAGATAGAGGCTTTGTGTGTTTATGTGTTTGTGTATTAAGCTCGGTATTATGATTAAAGCTATAATGAGCAAGAAGTCTTCTAAGACATGAACATCCATTGGCGGAATTGTTTCCACCCTTAATATCTTCACTTAACCCCCATATAAAAATGATACCAGCTATCTGAAAAGCACACGGCAAAGGAGTGTTACTCTCCAGCAAGAGAATAATCTTGTAAAAATCATGATATTCAAATGATAAAAAATTAAGATGCTTATTTTTTATAGAAAAACTCAATGAGAGATTTAATAAGTGAACAGATTCCAAAAATATTTAAATTCTAGTTAGGCAAGCATTCATTTGTTTACCTCTTTGTGTTTTAAAACTAAAACATTAACAGCATTAAATTTTAGAAATCCAAGGGAATCTGTGTATTTGAAAGCATATACTAAGAACAGAAAAAGAAATATATATATTACAAAAATTATTTTTAAAGGCATTTTTTTCTTTAATGAGAATTCTAAAATGAACAGAAATTGAATTAAATCATCTTACCTTTAAAGGCTTAATTCAAAATTTTATCTCTGCATATTTTAGAAATACTTGCATAAAATATGTCCAGTTGCCTTCTCAGGGATGGTATTCTAAAACTAATTTTCTACTTTCATCTAAATATCGAAACAGATGTCAAATAATGTCAAAAACAATGAATTGTCTAGCAAGCTCAAGAACAGTCAGAGTTAGAATATAAATATATTTTCTGATGTTGAGTAAGATGTTTTCTGATGCTGCTTTGTTGAAAAGTTTCCTGAAGCCTTTGAGCTCAAAAAAATTTTCATACATTTTTTTAAAAAATGTATTCAGTAGGACTTCATCTTTAAGGAACCAGTCCAGGGAGATATTTGTCAGGACAGAGTGAGACAGATAAATAGCAAGAACCGACTTTCTATGCTTTAATGGAATATGTATTTTATAACATACAATGGCTAAGAATTTATGCAAGAAATAAAATTGCATTCATTGGTTTAATAGAATTAGAAACACACACACATACACACACACACCATCAGCATCATCATCTTTCATTAAACTGTATATGGTTTACAGAAATTTTTTGTTGATATAGTTTTCTCTTTTCATAGAATATATTACGTTTATAATAATTATTTCAAAATTCAGATGTGTGAACACCATGGGATACCCCAAACAGTGCATTGGGGAGTGGGAAAATTTTAGAGTGGCTTGTGTTTGCCACTTCTCTAACTTTAATTTTTATTTGTGTTCACTTCATAATATGTATAGGATATAAATATGCCTGTGTAAAATTTAGGGATACATCTGGATGCTTTTATTGGTAGCACTTTCTCAAAAATGCATGGGATGCTGGTTCAACAAAGTTTGTAGAGTATGTGTTTACAGAACTAGAAAATTGGACATAGTTTTCACAAAATGTAACTGTATAACTGTTTCTATCCCTCTTAGTCTCCTCTGACTTAATGGATGATCTGATAACTCCCAGCAATATGTTTAAATCTTATTGTTATTTCTTGTTTCCATAGGGATAATCATTTTGGGGATGGGTTCCTTGTAGGGATAGAGGTACAATTACTGAAATGCTCTATTGCCACTGAAAGTTAAGTGATGAAAAATAGTAAACATCTAGCCCTCAATTTTATTCACGACTTACCTCATTCTCCGTTTTTTTGTTTTTTTTTTTTTTTAATTCAAGACACTGGATATTTCCACACAGTTTATCCCATTGAGATAAATGCAAGTTGAATGAAAAGTTTGAAGGCAAGAACTCTGTTTGGTTATCTTTGATAACTCCTTGGAACATAGTAAGAATTATGTGTTGACTGAAAAAAGGCTAATTCTACCAATCTCAACTCTAGTATTCTCTGGGCTTTTCATGGGGTGATTAGCATAAAGGGAGGTAAGTAAAATTTATAAAAATTAATAAATTCCAATTATGCTATAGCAGAATAAGCCCACTATAGCCTGGTTTTTTGCTGTTTATAATTATAAATCCTGGACAAATTACAAAAAGCAAATACCAAAGACTGAAATGAAGTCACTGGGTTTCTACTGTTAGAAAAAGAAACACCTTCTTTAGATGTTTACACAGACAGAAAAATAATAACTCATTTATTGTGAGACACTGGTAAGTGCCACAACATAGGTTTTCAAATTTAAAATCCAGATAGCCTAATTTCAGAGCCCAGACTCTTAAATAGCAATTAGATCTTCCTTTCTAGTCTTGTGGATCAAACAAAAAAAAAAAGTAAAATGCACTTCATTTCTGCATCAAAAAACACAGAAAAAGAAAAGCAAGCTAGAATATTGTGAATGGCGAAGATTTTGCTTGTTTTGGTTTTTGGTTGGTGTTTGGTTCTTTTTCTCTCATGACTTTGCCCTGAGGGAATACTCTGGTCATTTATGCATTGGAGAAATAGTGCAGATGGCAAAAACTTTAAAAACAAACTTTCTTTTTTGTCATAATAACTTGGAAGAGGCCCCCCGAATGACCAGAGAGCCCCCGCACAGAGTTCCCACTGGGACACTGCCTAGTGGAGCTGTGGGAATGCAGACATCACCCTCTAGACCCAAGAATTCGGCAGAACCACTGGCAGTTTGCAATTCCAGCCTGGAAAGGACACAGACATTTAACTCTAACTCATGAGAGCAGCTACAGGGTCACCCTGCAAAGCCATAGGGGCAGAGCTGCCCAAGGTCTAGGGAGCCCACCCCTTGCACTAGTGTGCCCTGGATGCGGCCATGGAGTCTGGGATTATTCTGGAGTTTTAAGATTTAATGACTGCCCTGCAGGGGTTTCAGACTTGCATGGGGTTTCTTGCCCTTTTCTTTTTTATTTTATTTTATTTTACTTTACTTTATCTTATTATTTTTTTTATTATACTTTAAGTTCTAGGGTACATGTGCACAACGTGCAGGTTTGTTACATATGTATACATGTGCCACGTTGGTGTACTGCACCCATTAACTCGTCATTTACATTAGGTATATCTCCTAATGCTATCTTTCCTCCCTTCCCCCTCCCCAAAATAGGATGTTTCCCTTCCTGTGTCCAAGTGATCTCATTGTTCAATTCCCACCTATGAGTGAGAACATGCGGTGTTTGGTTTTCTGTTCTTGCGATAGTTTGCTGAGAATAATGGTTTCTAGCTGCATCCATGTCCCTACAAAGGACACAAACTCATCCTTTTTTATGGCTGCATTGTATTCCATGGTATATATGTGCCACATTTTCTTAATCCAGTCTGTCACTGATGGACATTTGGGTTGATTCCAAGTCTTTGCTATTGTGAATAGTGCCGCGATAAACATACGTGTGCATGTGTCTTTATAGCAGCATGACTTATGGTATATCCCCAGTAACGGGATGGTTGGGTCAAATGGTATTTCTAGTTCTAGATCCTTGAGGAATTGCCACATTGTTTTCCACAATGGTTGAACTAATTTACAGTCCCACCAACAGTGTAAAAGTATTCCTATTTCTCCACATCCTCTCCAGCACCTGTTGTTTCCTGACATTTTAATGATTGCCATTGTAACTGGTGTGAGATGGTATCTCATTGTGGTTTTGATTTCCATTTCTCTGATGGTGAGTGATGATGAGCATTTTTTCATGTGTCTGTTGGCTGTATGAATGTCTTCTTTTGAGAAGTGTCTGTTCATACCCTTTGCCCTTTTCTTTTGGATGATTTATCCCTTTTGGAATGGGAATGTTTACTCAATGCTTGTACCACCATTGTGTCTGGGAAATAAATAACTAGGTTTTATGTGAAAGAATTGATGAGGTCGCTATGAAGACTGTTAAATTCCACCTTAGAAGTCAGTATCAGTTTCCAGACACATATGTGTATGGCCGTTCAAATAATTTAGTAGTAGGTATTCCTTGGCTTCAAAGAGTGAGATAACTATTATATGCTTTTGCTCTCAAAATCAGGTGGTGTATTGTCTGTAAGCTAGGAAGATCATACACTCAGGTTTACATGTAATATTTCTGATTTATGTCTTTTTTCCCAGCATGTTGTTTCGTTTTACTTTTGTTTTATACATTTTCATTTTTAATGAAGTATTATATAAAAAGTTGCATTAAAATAGTCTACAATGGATTCATTAGTTGTTTTTATTTATTTATTTATTTATTTGAAGACAGTCTTGCTCTTGCTCTGTCATCCAGCCTGGAGTGCAGTGGTGCGATCTTGCTCACTGTAGCCTCAACCTCCCAGGCTCAAGCTATCCTCTCACCTCAGCCTCCTGAGTAGCTGGGACTATAGGCATGTGCCATAACGTCTGGCTAATTTTTTTTTTTTTTTTTTTTTTTTTTTTTTGTAGACATGAGGTTTCACCATTCCTCATTTAACAATGGAGTAAACAGACATTCAAGATGGCCGAATGGGAACAGCACTGGTCTGCAGCTCCCAGCGAGATTGACGCAGAAGGTGGGTGATTTCTGCATTTCCAACTGAGGTACCCGGTTTATCTCACTGGGCCTGGTTGGACAGTGGGTGTAGCCCAAAAGGGCGAGCTGAAGCAGGGTGGGGCATCACCTCTCCTGGGAAGTGCAAGGGTTCAGGGAATTTTTCCCCCTACCCAAGGGAAGCTGTGAGGGTCTGAGCCTAAGGAACTCTGGCATGGATGCTGCACTTGTCCCACGGTCTTTGCAACCCGCAAACCAGGCTATTCCCTTCAGTGACTACTCCACCAGGGCCCTGGGTTTCAAGCACAGCACTGGGTGGCCAATTGGGCAGACACCGAACTAGCTGCAGGACTTTTTTTTCTTTTTTCCCCATACCACAGTGGCGCCTGGAATGCCAGTGAGACAGAACCTTTCACTCTCCTGGAAAGGAAGGCTGAAGCCAGGGAGCCAAGTGGTCTGGTTCAGCAGGTCCCACCTGCCAAAACTAAGATCCACTGGCTTGAAATTCTTGCTACCAGCACAGCAGAAATCTGAGATCTGCCCGGGATGGTCGAGCTTGGTGGTGGGGAGGGGTGTCCGCCATTGCTGAGGCTTGAGTAGGCAGTTTTAGGGCCACAGTGTAAACAAAGCTGCTGGGAAGTTCGAACTGGGCGGATCCCACTGCAGCTCAGCAACAATGCTGTGGCCAGACTGTCAGATTGCTCCTCTCTGGACAGGGCATCTCTGTAAAAAAGGCAGCAGCCCCAGTCAGGGGCTTAAAAGTCCCTGCCTGATGGCTCTGAAGACAGCAGCAGACCTCCCAGCAGAGTGTCTGATATTTGCTAAGGGTCAGTCTGTCTCCTCAAGTGGGTCCCTGACCCCCGTGTGTACTGACTGGGAGACACCTCCCAGTTGGGACTGACAGACACCTCATACAGGAGAGCTCTGGTTAGCATCCAGCATATGCCCCACTGGGTCAAAGCTTCCAGAGGAAAGAACATGCAGCAATCTTTGCTGCTCTGCAGCCTCCACTGGTGATACCCAGGCAAACAGGGTCAGGAGTGGACCTCCAGAAAACTCCAGCAGACTGGCAGCAGAGGGACCTGACTGTTAGAAGGAAAAGAAACAAACAGAAAGGATTAGCACGTCCACTCAAAGACCCCATCCGAAGGTCACCAACATCAAAGACCAAAGGTAGATAAACCCACAAAGATGGGGAAAAACCAGTGCAAAAAGGCTGAAAATTCCAAAAGCCAGAATGCCTCTCCTCCTCCAAAGGATCACAACTCATCTTCAGCAAGGGAACAAAACTGGACAGAGAATGAGTTTGACGACTGACAGAAGTAGACTTCAGAAGGTGGGTAATAACAAACAACTCCGAGCTAAAGGAGCATGTTCTAACTCAATGCAAGGAAACTAAGAACCTTGAAAAAGGTTAGTTGAATTGCTAACTAGAATAACCGATGTAGAGAAGAACATAAACGACCTGATGGAGCTGAAAAATACAGCACGAGAACTTTGTGAAGAACAAGTATCAAGAGCCAAATCGATCAAGCAGAAGAAAGGATACCAGCAATTGAAGGTCAACTTAATGAAATAAAATGAGGGCCGGACGCGGTGGCTCAAGCCTGTAATCCCAGCACTTTGGGAGGCCGAGACGGGTGGATCACGAGGTCAGGAGATCGAGACCATCCTGGTGAACACAGTGAAACCCCGTCTCTACTAAAACTACAAAAAACTAGCCGGGCGAGGTGGCGGGCGCCTGTAGTCCCAGCTACTCGGGAGGCTGAGGCAGGAGAATGGAGTGAACCCGGGAGGCGGAGCTTGCAGTGAGCTGAGATCCGGCCACTGCACTCCAGCCTGGGCGACAGAGCGAGACTCCGTCTCAAAAAAATAAAATAAAATAAAATAAAATGAGAAGACAAGATTAGAGAAAAAAAGAATAAAAAGGAATGAACAAAACCTCCAAGAAATATGGGACTATGTGAAAAGACCAAATATAAGTTTGATTGGTGTACCTGAAAGTGATGGGGAGAATGGAACCAAGTTAGAAAACATTCTTCAGGGTATTATCCAGGAGAACTTCCCCAACCTAGCAAGACAGGCCAACATTCAAATTCGAGAAATACAGAGAACACCACAAAGATAATCCTCGAGAAAGCAACCCCAAGACACATAATTGTCAGATTCACCAAGGTTGAAATGAAGGAAAAAAATGTTAAGGACAGTCAGAGAGAAAGGTTGGGTTGCTCACAAAGGGAAGCCCATCACACTAACAGCAGATCTCTCTGCAGAAACCCTACAAGCCAGAAGAGTGCGGGGGCCAATATTCAACGTTCCTAAAGAATTTTCAACCCAGAATTTCATATATAGGCAAACTAAGCTTCATAAGCAAAGAAGAAATAAAATTATTCACAGACAAGCAAATGCTGAGGCATTCTGCAACCACCAGACCTACTTTATAAGAGCTCCTGAAAGAAGCAGTAAACATGGAAAGGAACAACCATTACTAGCTACTGCAAAAACATGCCAAATTGTAAAGAACATTGACACTATGAAGAAATTGCATTAACTAATGGGCAAAACAACCAACTAGCATCATAATGACAGGATCAAATTCACACATAACAATATTAACCTTATATGTAAATGGGCTAAATGCCCCAATTAAAAGGCACAGACTAGCAAACTGTATAAAGAGTCAAGACCCATTGGTGTGCTGTACTCAGGAGACCCATCTCACGTGCAAAGACACACATAGGCTCAAAATAAAGGGATGGAGGAATATTTACCAAGCAAATGGAAAGCAAAAAAAAAGCAGGAGTTGCCATCCTAATCTCTGATAAAACAGATTTAAATGAAAAAAAAGATCAAAAGAGACAAAGAAGGGTGTTACATGATAGTAAAGGGAACAATGCAGCAAGAAGAGCTAACTATCCTAAATATATATGCACCCAATACAGGAGCACCCAGATTCATAAAGCAAGTTCTTAGAGACATACAAAGAGACTTAGACTCCCACACAATAACAGTGGGAGACTTTAACACCACACTGTCAATATTAGACAGATCAACAATACAGAAAATTAACAATGATATTCATGATTTGAACTCAGCTCTGGACCAAGTGGACCTAATAGACCTCTACAGAACTCTCCACCCTAAGTCAACAGAATAAACATTCTCCTCAGTACTTCATTGCACTTATTCTAAAATTGACCACATAATTGGAAGTAAAACACTTCTCAGCAAATGCAAAAGAATGGAAATCATAACAAACAGTCTCTCAGATCACAGTGCAATCAAATTAGAACTCAGGATTAAGAAACTCACTCAAAACCACACAAATACATGGAAACTGAACAACCTGCTCCTGAATGACTACTGTGTAAATAACAAAATGAAGGCAGAAATAAATAAGTTCTTTTAAGCCAATGAGAATGGAGATACAATGTACCAGAATCTCTGGGACACATTTAAAGCAGTGTTTAGAGGAAAATTTATAGCACTAAATGCCTACAAGAGAAAGCAGAAAAGATCTAAAATTGATACCCTAACATCAAAATTAAAAGAACTAGAGAAGCAACAGCAAACAAATTCCAAAGCTAGCAGAAGACATGAAATAACTAAGATCAGAGCTGAACTGAAGGAGATAGAGACACAAATAACCCTTCAACAAATCAATGAATCCAGGAGCTGCTTTTCTGAAAAAATCAACAAAATACATAGACCACTAGCCAGACTAATAAGAGAGAAGAATCAAATAGATGCAATAAAAAATGATATAGGGGATATCACCACTGATCCCACAGAAATAAAAACTACGATCAAAGAATACTATAAACACCTCTATGCAAATAAACTAGAAAATGTAGAAGAAACGGGTAAATTCCTGGACACATACACCCTCCCAATTCTAAGTCAGGAAGAAGTCGAATCCCTGAATAGACCAATAACAAGTTCTGAAATTGAGGCAGTAATTAATAGCCTACCAACCAAAAAAGGTCCAGGATGAGATAGATTCACAGCTGAATTCTACCAGAGGAACAAAGAGGAGCTGGTGCCATTCCTTCTGAAAGTATTCCAAACAATAGAAAAACAGGGAATCCTCCCTAACTCATTTTATGAGGCCATCATCATCCTGATACCAAAACCTGGCAAAGACAAAACAAAAAAAGAAAATTTCAGGCCAATATCCCTGATGTACATCGATGTGAAAATTGTGAAAAGAATACTGGCAGACTGGGCGTGGTGGCTCATGCCTGTAATTCCAGCACTTTGGGAGGCTGAGGCAGGCGGATCGCGAGGTCAGGAGATTGAGACCATCCTGGCTAACATGGTGAAACCCTGTCTATACTAAAAAAATAATAAAATAAAATAAAATAAAATATTAGCCAAGCATGGTGGTGGGCACCTGTAGTCCCAGCTACTCGGGAGGCTGAGGCAAGAGAATGGTGTGAACCCAGGAGGCAGAATTTGCAGTGAGCCGAGATCACGTGACTGCACTTGAGACTGGGCAACAGAGCGACATTCGGTCTAAAAAAACAAACAAACAAAAAAGGAATACTAGCAAACCGAATCCAGCAGCACATCAAAAAGCTTATCCACCACAATCAAGTTGGCTTCGTCCCTGGGAAATAAGGTTGGTTCAACATGAGCAAATCAATAAATGTAATCCATCATATAAACAGAACCAATGACAAAAACCACATGATTATCTCAATAGATGCAGAGAAGGCCTTCAATAAAATTCAACATTCCTTCATGCTAAAAACTCTCAATAAATTCCGTATCGATGGAATGTATCTCAAAATAGTAAGAGCTATTTATGACAAACCCACAGCCAATATCATACTGAATGGGCAAAAACTGGAAGCATTCCCTTTGAAAACTGGCACAAGACAAGGATGCCCTCTCTCACCACTCCTACTCAACATAGTATTGGAAGTTCTGGCCAGGACAATCAAGCAAGAGAAAGAAATAAAGGGTATTCAAATAGGAAGAGAGGAAGTGAAATAGTCTCTGTTTGCAGATGACATGATTGTGTATTTCAAAAACCCCATCATCTCAGCCCCAAACCTCCTTAAGCTGATAAGCAATTTCAGCAAAGTCTCAGGATACAAAATCGATGTGCAAAAATCACAAGCATTCCTATACATCAATAACAGACAGCCAAATCATGAGTGAACTCCCATTCACAATTGCTACACAGAGAAAAAAATACCTAGGAATACAACTTACAAAGGATGTGACAGACCTCTTCAAGGAGAACTACAAACCACTGCTCAAGGAAATAAGAGAGGACACAAGCAAATGAAAAAAAAAAAAAAAAAAACTCATCAGCACCCATCAACTCATCATTTACATCAGGTATAACTCCCAATGCAATCCCTCCCCCCTCCCCGCTCCCCCCTCCCCATGATAGGCCCCAGTGTGTGATGTTCCCCTTCCCGAGTCCAAGTGATCTCATTGTTCAGTTCCCACCTATGAGTGAGAACATGCGGTGTTTGGTTTTCTGTTCTTGTGATAGTTTGCTAAGAATGATGGTTTCCAGCTGCATCCATGTCCCTACAAAGGACACAAATTCATCCTTTTTTATGGCTGCATAGTATTCCATGGTGTATATGTGCCACATTTTCTTAATCCAGTCTGTCACTGATGGACATTTGGGTTGATTCCAAGTCTTTGCTATTGTGAATAGTGCCGCAATAAACATACGTGTGCATGTGTCTTTATAGCTGCATGATTTATAATCCTTTGGGTATATACCCAGTAATGGGATGGCTGGGTCATGGCACAAGTATACATATGTAACAAACCTGCACATTATGCACATGTACCCTAGAAATCAAAGTATAATAATAATAAAAAAAAAAAAGAAAACACACACACACACACAAAAAAGAAAGATACCAGTTTTCCTGTGGACCGAAAACCCAATCTCCTTTGAACTCTATCCTGGATGACCCCGGACAGTATCTTCTTACTTGCAGTACAGCCAGGAATCTGCCTCAAGACCTTTTCAAAATGATGTAAGGCACAAAGAAACATGCTCAGGGGATGCCTCTCCAGAGGCCAGAGGGCTGGACAGGCTTATCTTCGAAGTACATCTAGTCCCCTCTCTTGGGTTCTTCACAGTTAGATATCTTGCGACACCTAATACTTAGCTAATTGTAAACAGAGATCATTATCATATTATTAACCTAGCCTTTCACAAATAGCTGTGATAACTCAAACAGTTTATATGATATATTAAACTTTAATAAAATATATATAGCCCATCAAAAAAAAAAAAAAAAACATTCCACGCTCATGGATAGGAAGAATCAATATCGTGAAAATGGCCATACTGCCCAAAATAATGTATAGGTTCAATGCTATTCCCATCACGCTACCACTGAGTTTCTTCACAGAATTTGAAAAAACTACTTTAAACTTCATATGGAATCAAAAGAGAGCCCACATAGCCAAGACAATCCTGGGCAAGAAGAAAAAAGCTGGAGGCATCACACTACCTGACTTCAAACTATACTACAGGGCTACAGTAACCATAACTGGTTATGGTACCAAACATGGTACTGGTACCAAAACAGATATATAGACCAATGGAACCGACTGGAGGCCTCAAAAATAATACCACACAGATATAACCATTTGATCTTTGACAAACCTGACACACATAAGCAATGGGGAAAAGATTCCCTATTTAATAAATGGTGTGGGGAAAACTGGCTAGCCACATGCAGAAAACAGAAACTGGACCCCTTCCTTACACCTTTTACAAAAATCAACTCAAGATAGATCAAAGACTTAAATGTAAGACTTAGGACCATAAAAATCCTAGAACAAAACCTGAACAATACCATTCAAGACATAGGCATGGGCAAAGACTTCATGTCTAAAACACCAAAAGCCAAAATAGACGAATGGCATCTAATTAAACCAGAAAGCTTCTGCACAGCAAAAGAAACTATCATCAGAGTGAACAGGCAACCTACAGAATGGGAGAAAATCTTTGCAACCTATCCATCTGACAAAGGGCTAATATCCAGAATCTACAAAGAACTTAAACAAATTTAGAAGAAAAAAAAAAAACCATCAAAAAGTGGGCAAAGGATATGAACAGACACTTCTCAAAAGAAGACATTTATGCAGCCAACACATAGATGAAAAAATGCTCATCATCACTTGCCATCAGAAAAATGCAAATCAAAACCACAATGAGATACCATCTCACACCAGTTAGAATGGCGATCATTAAAAACTCAGGAAACAACAGGTGCTGGAGAGGATGTGGAGAAATAGGAACACTTTTACACTGTTGGTGGGACTGCAAACTAGTTCAACCATTTTGGAAGACAGTGTGGTGATTCCTCAAAGATCTAGAACTAGAAACACCATTTGACCCAGTTATCACATTACTGGGTATATACCCAAAGGATTATAAATCATGCTGCTATAAAGACACATGCACATGTATGCTTATTGTGGCATTATTCACAATAGCAAAGACTTGGAACCAACCCAAATGTCCATCAATGAGAGACTGAATTAAGAAAATGTGGCACATATACACCATGGAATACTATGCAGCCATAAAAAAGGATGTGTTCATGTCCTTTGTAGGGACATGGATGAAGCTGGAAACCATCATTCTGAGCAAACTATCTCAAGGACAGAAAACCAAACACCACATATTTTCACTCATAGGTGGGAACTGAACAATGAGAACACTTGGACACAGGGTGGGGAACATCACACAACAGGGCTGGTCGTGGGGTGGGGGAAGTGGGAGGGATAGCATTAGGAAATACACCTAATGTAAATGATGAGTTAATGGGTGCAGCACACCAACATGGCACAAGTATACATATGTAACAAACCTGCACGTTGTGCACATGTACCCTAGAATTTAAAGTATAATAATAATAAAAAGAAGACATTTATGCAGCCAACAGACATATGAAAAAATGCTCATCATTACTGATCATTAGAGAAATGAAAATTAAAAGCACAATGGGATACCATCTCACACTTGTTAGAATGGCAATCATTAAAAAGTCAGGAAACAACAGATTCTGGAGAAGTTGTGGAAAAATAGGAACACTTTTACACTGTTGATGGGAGTGTAAATTGTTCAAGCATTGTGGAAGACAGTGTAGTGATTCCTCAAGGATCTAGAACTGGAAATACCACTTCACCCAACAGTCCCATTACTGGGCATATACCCAAAGTATTATAAATCATTCTATGATAAAGACACATGCACACATATGTTTACTGCAGCACTATTCACAATAGCAAAGACTTGGTACCAACCCAACTGTCCATCAATGATAGACTAGATTAAGAAAATGTGGCACATATATACCATGGAATACTATGCAGCCATAAAAAGGGATGAGTTCATGTCCTTTGTAGGGACATGGATGCAGCTGGAAACCATCATTCTCAGCAAACTATCACAAGATCAGAAAACCAAGCACCACATGTTCTCACTCATAATTGGGAATGGAACAATGAGAACACATGGACACAGGGAGGGGAACATCACACACCAGGGCCTGTTGTGAGGTGGGGTCTTAGGGGAAGGATAACATTAGGAGAAATACCCAATGTAGGTGATGGGTTGATGGATGCAGCAAACCACCAGGGCATGTGTATACCTATGTAACAAAACTGCATGTTCTGCACATGTAATTCAGAACTTAAAAGTATAATTAAAAAATTGGAGTAAACAATAAATATATACAAACTGCATTAGATTGAATTGATTATATTATTCAGCTCGATACATATTAAAACTGCTTTTTGATTGGAGAAGTTCATACATGTCAAAATTTTCAATAATCTGATATCAGAAAGTTTTATTATAACATCTTGTTTTTGATATATAAAACAAAAAGACTGTATCAAAGGGTTACAATAACTATAACAAGATTCCTATGCTCTCTATTTTTTATTTATTTTCATTTTTAGATTAGTGGCACAATGGAGAAATATTATGTCCAAGGTTTTTGTTACTGTTTATTATGAGAAATAATTGTTACATTGAACAGTAGTATTGCTCAGTTTAGCTAGTACCAAGTTTGTAAAATCCTTCAACAACATAAATATACCATGTTGATGGTGCTGGTATATTAATAATTTGTCATTGATTAGTTATTACAAAGAAACAAAGTCATTTTAAAATACTCCAAAGGTTACAAGTTAAATCCTATTCATTTCTCATACTCTTAAGAATTCCGGTCAATCATTGATCTGAAGACATTGTGAAACTTTGGGTTACTACAGTTGGCAAGGAGACAGTTAGGTCTAGAATTTAGACGCTTGGCAGGGTTCAGAAACTAATTTTTGTGAACTGAAATTGCCATTTAAAAATGTTCTTTATTCATTTGAATGCATTTAGAGATGCCCTTTCTCACTGCTTCTCATTCCTATGATAAATGATATGTTGGCTTCCTCTAGAATATATGGAAGTTTCTATTATTACATTTGTTTATTTAACCTACTAAAGCAATAAGGCATGAAAAGGTCTTCTGCCCTATGCTTCAGTGGCATTATTATTTATAAGCACATCTCTAGTGGTGTGATGTCAATGAAATCATTATTTGGCTATTACTGTTCTCCAATAATTAGTTCACAGCAAAATAAGTATAATTTAAAATATATAGTTTTAAAATACAAGGAAAAAAAGAATAAATTCTCGATACATCTCTTGCCTAAAATACTTTAAAAATGTTTCTTTCTTTTGAGAATTTAGGCTTAAAAAGATGTTTCATTCTAAATCCCAGCATAAGCTGGCTATAATGATTAGGGTACACATGTAAAATCTGGATTTTTCTAAGGATTGCAATGGGACCCTCCTCTAACTTGAAACAGTATGTATGTATGTTGGAATTTCTAGCTTTGGCAAAACTTTATCTTGGAATACCACAAACTTTGTCGGTACAAGATTCCTGTAGACAAAGAAGAAAATGGGCAGGACATAGACACATATCATCGATAATCTAACCTGTCACAGAAGGAGCTCTTTGGCACAATATACGGCAACAGAATTACCTTTGTACCATCCCACTGAGGGATATAATTTCCTGTCTGAGGAACTGCTGTGAGAGGTGATACATTCAATGTTGCAGATGTTCCACATTCAAACATACAGGGTAGATTTCACAAAAGCTAACTCTAACAATGAATCTGTTATTATAAATGAAGGATCACGATATGTTCATTTCATGCCAAAAATATCATTTTTGATTGCCATCTCAAATAACTAAGAAAAAAGTGAAATAGTATTATCTTTGATGGACAGTAGGGGGGAAGAGTCTTAGCTTTGTTAATTGAAAGCAGCTAAGTTTTATAGACCGTCTATTTTATTAGCTGCAAAATTATGAATTCCACTTACAAAAATTTTGGAATGTCAGGGAAAGATGAATCATATCTGACTCTAGAGATTGTTATAATTAAGTCAGAAGTATACGCAAGACTTATCATAGGCATTTATTTATAAACAGATAATTAAAATTTATAGAAATTTTCTTGGAAAGCTATACAATTTCCCATAATTATCTTATACAGTGGTTTATTGAATGTCTTCATAATTATTCTATGTTACAGTTAACACCTTAAGTTAATTTCCTTAGTTTCTTTTATCCTGGAAGTTGGTCACTTGACCAAATAAAATCCTGATTTTTTCAGGTACTTTCATAATCATAAAATACTGATTTGGGAAAAATAACTTTGGTATTATAATATTCATGAACATTGACAACAGCTGCTTTTAGAGTCTCTTGAATTATTGTAATCATTTTGTTTATTAAAGGTCAAATTATTCTCTGAGATCTTTATGAAATACCCATACTGTGTAAAAATACCATGGTTACTTTATCAACTGTGATTCTGCTTTCATAGTGATGATTCTGCTAACACACTACATTAACTAGGAAGTAAAGCTTTTCTTGTTGGATTATTGGGTTTTCTGTCTCTAATATATACACATAAACACATACACACAAATGCATGCACATACACTCCTGTTATGAATCAAACCCATTACTGCTCTTCTGTTAAGTAGACTACTTAACATGGTTGGCAAAAAGGAGGATGGAAAAGAATTTCTAACATTACCTCACATGTTTCTATTAAAATTTTAATTACTTCATAGTTGTGCATGTTATTCTAATTCAATACAATATTTTGCTTGTTACTATAATTTTAGATTCTTAATTCTTTAAAGTTTTCATAAGCATATTATATAAAACTTAATGATTATCTGAGGAAAAATCAGAAAACTGAGGATATCTTTAAGAATAAAATAGTAAAAGTTTATATTATGATGTAGAGGTAAAAATTAATGTTCATATAAGTGCTTTATATTAAATTTAGAGTAGCATGCAAAAAGAGCCCCTTTTTATACCTTTTACAAAATTATCATTGATTTCAATACTTCCTTATTAAACTTTTTCTAAATTATATTTTCAAAAGCTAAAGAAAGAACTTTAAGATACTTTAGGCTGTCTTTAGGATAATAAGGGGAAAAATAGCATTTCTGAAAAGATAGTAAAAGTAAAAATAAACTATAAATTATAACTTTTTCATCATATTATATAATAAGCCAAGAAATAAATCTCTGTTCAGGATTTTAATATTTGAGAACCCCCTGCTCTATAACATGAATAATTATCCTATAAAAAACAATCATTTATTATACATTGGTATAACAAGGAATTACAGGTTGTAACATATAGACTATCTAGTAGAAAAATGCTGGTCACCCATTGTTATTGTTTGTTTTATATAAAGAAATGCAAATTTAAAAGTCCAAATACCACCTGTATCATTGAAGTAACGAAAATTGCTAAAATAAGATTAAAACATTATTGAAAGTGAAAATGAGCTCACAACAGGTTTAAATAGTTATGTTCTAAATCATATTTATCACATTTCCAATTTGCATTTTATAGAAAGCATTAAGTGTCATTCCAGATTAGACTTTTGGACTATCCAACCTGTTATTTGGCCTGTACAAACGATAGCAAAACTATATCAGGAAAGACCCTGTTTGACCTCATAGATTTCTTCCTTGATGGTTTCAGCCAGTGAATTTTACTTTTCCTTTAAAATTGATCTTAGCTTAGTTACCTATAATTTTTTGAAGTCCTTTTGAATTATGTTTCAGTGTGTTCTATATCATGAGGTTCTAAAAGCACAAAGTAACCATCCATAACTCCTTAAATAATCAATTATAATTGTATGCCTTCTCATGTGACAAACCACATTATTTGATTTACCTTCAGTTACCTTCTACCTGTTGCAAAAGATATGACATCTTTCTAGTAAATCCACGCTACCTTACTCTTATTTTCCTCATTTTACCACGATGAACGAAAAAAGCCAAAAGGTAAATGGCAGATTTTTAACAGTAAATACATATACACAAAGCACCATTTCTTAAAAAAAAAAATTATAATACAAGTGCCTAGGTCCTTGAAATATAATAGGTGAAATATAAATAGAACTAAATTTGATCAAACGTAAGAGTTGGGAGTATTTGAAAATCGAAAACCAATGTTTTAAGTGACCCAGTGTAAACTTACTGAAGTGACTAAATCATGGCACACAAAGTATGCCCCTGCTAGCTAAGGAGATTATAGATAGATCAAATATATTATTTGCCTTAGTGTTCATTTAATAAAATATCCAGGAAAATTCCACTCCCATATTTTCCCTTTATTGCGATACACTGCATATATTAGAACATGTTATAATACATGTAAAAGGCATTCTTGTCTTAATAAATAAGCTAAAGTAAAATCCCTGGTATTGTATATCTAGTATAGTTTGAGATATATGAAAGAACACGAGTGAAGATATCCTTTATGACTACATTGTTTATAAATGTGCTCTTATGCCAGAGGATTAAGAAACATTGAAATGACATCCCATTCTATGAATATCTTTAATATGAAATTCTTGAAGTACACACTGATGAATCTCACTTTTACATCAATCAAGAGAAACAGACATAGTGAGGGGCTGGGTGGAGGGATCACTGAAAAGAACAACTTTATTCATAACCAGTTATGTCTTATTCCTTATTAGAGCTACCCTATGGACTTTCTATTTAATAACCTACATCTTTTGACTGTATATTTCCCTCATTCCAAATAGATTAATAAAAATGTATCTTTCTTAAGAAAAAAAACAACCACCACATGTTTTCACTCATAAGTGGGAGTTGAACATTGAGAACACAGGGACACAGGGAGGGGAACATCACACACCAGGGCCTGTTGGGAGGTCGGGGACAAGGGGAGGGAGAACATTAGGACAAATATCTAATGCATGCAGGGCTTAAAACCTAGATGATGGGTTGATAGGTGCAGCAAACCACCATGACACATGTATACCTATGTAACAAACCTGCACATTCTGCAATGTATATGTATGTAACAAACCTGCATATTGTATATATGTATCCCAGAACTTAAAGCAAAATTTAAAAAGAAACTTACGTAAGAAAACACAGGAAAATATCTTCATTATACCTAGGCAATGACAAACTTCTTAAATAAGGCACAAAGAGCACAACTCATAAAGGAAAACTGATAAATTTGCATATAATAACATTTGAAATTTTGTATGACAAAAGACACCATAAACAAACTAGAAACACATGCACAAATTGGAAGAATTTTGCAGTTCATATAGCAAAATAATTGTAATAGAATTTATGAAGAACTGCCACTAGATAAATAAGGCAAAGCAGAAAGGAAAAATGAAGCAATTGATTTCAACAGAAGAGGAAAAAAATGGGTGGCAAAAGAAAAATATGTAAAAGTGTTCAATTTTGCTATCAATCAGACAAATGCAAATGAAAGCCATAATGGTAATCTGTTTTATACCTATTGGCTTGAGAAAAATTGAAAATTGATATTATGTATTGGTAAAAGTGTAGAGGAACAGAAATTCTTGTACACTTCTGGAAATATAAATGACTCCCAATACTTTGGCAGAAAAAAAAAAAAAGGAAAAAGAAAAAATCCTAACCAAGATATTCTCAATGCTATCTTCACCTTTTCACTTCTACAAGACCATTGTTTCAGAAACTCTTTATCAGGTTTTACATAGTTCTCAAACTCAAATAACATGGAATTGGTGGTTAAGTTTTCCAAACTTAGTTCCTTTAGAAAATTATCCCCATTTCTCTCCACAAAGCGAAGAAGATTATAGCTTCCTAAATTTCACTCTTAAAAAAAAAAAAAAAATAGGCATAAAGAAGCTACAACTTCAAAGTGGTTAAAGCCTGGCGGAATCACAAACACATTTAGTCATCCTTTTATATGAAAAAAAATACATTTATTTGACAAAAACTTCAACAATAAAAATTCTGTTGTATATAGTTCTTAATTTAACTAAACAACTGCTTCTTCTCCATGTTTGTAGCACAAAACCAAGAACAGTTCTCCCCAATTTCTTTCGATACAATACAGTTAAAGCTGGAACACAACTGTAGACCACAATTCACCATTATAAAGTGCACAATGGAAATGGACAAATACCACTGTAATCCCAACAGATTCACCTTTGAGTAAGTTTTACAGCAGCAATGATTTTACAATGATTCCACAGTCATTTTACAATAATAATCAAGTTATTAATAAACAAGTACTCCAATAATCATTCTACAGGAACAGTCCAAGTGGCCTCAGCCTCTAGAAACAAGAGGAAACAAGCCTCTTACATTGTCTGTAAGAGCCTAAACAATAAGAAACTTCCTTTTTCAGACTTCAGCACTAAAGTTGCAATTAACTTCATTTTCAACTGAGAAAGAGAAAAGCCTGAGTCCTAAGACCTGTCAGACGTAAAAGTTAGAAAGCTAGAGGACAAAGTAGTAAGGGTCCAGAAAAGTGTGTATAGAAATAATCTAGGCTGAGTCTAGAAATCTTCCCACCCAGATAGCAAACTTCCTTTCCTTGAATAAGAGCCTTCTGTGTATCCATATGCAGAAAATGCTTTTTGCCAGGCACTATAAACAAAATGGTTTGGGCGTTTCCTTGAGTGTTTACAGGTCCCCCTCAGTAAGGTTACGATGAGTATTTTTATACCACTTCCTTCTAAATGCCCCTGGATCCATGTATGTCTTAGAAACCTCAACTCCTTCCTACTTTATTTCAGAAACAGCAGTTTGGGAATGTGGGCCTGTTTCCTTTCTGGTAATATGGAAACTTATAATAAGTACAGTAATAACTCATGACTATTGTTTGTTAAGATGCCTGAAGAAGATACAGTATCTTATATTTAAAATTGCCAATAATTTGATAACAATATAAAAAATGGGTCCCAGAAGTAGAAAAATCATGATCTGTTTCACATTAGAGCAGAATCAGAGTCAGGCTAGAGTCCAATTTATAGCCCCAGATTCCTCAGGTTTTAGCTCCCTAAAAGCAGAGAAGTAAAATTACAGCTCTCTGGGGTAGTATCTTTCTGTTCCTATCCTAGTGAAAATCTGCCTGTACTTGTGAAAAAGCTGCCTTTATAAGACAATAGGATTATTCTCACACAGGACGGGTCTGAAGCTTTTAACATTCCTACCCCAATCTTTACCAAACCAATAATTTTAAAAGGAAAAATACATAAATGTATTAAAAAGATAAAAGCAAAATAATAGAATACCCGGAACTACTTTATTTTTTGCTGACATATTCTATATTGATTACTTTTCTTTCTTTTTAAATTGTCTTCCTTTGGTTTCTTCAAGGGAATTTTTTTTTTTTTTTTTTTTTTTTTTTTTGCTATTTTTTGTTACGTTTTTACTTTGATGATTAAAATCAATAAAAAGTATTCTCTAAAACCAACTAACCAACAACCAATAAGATAAAATTAACATTTGGAATTTTCTTACCTTTACTCAGACTTTTCACTGCTCAAAGCAGGAAGAGTTCACCTTTATCCAAGAAAATGTTCATGAATTTACTGTACTTCGGCTCTCAAAGTCAACCCCCTGCAAAGAATCACTACTTCTTCCAAACTGGCCAATAAATTGCACAAAGAGGAACATAAGAGTTGAAAGCTTCAGAAAACTCCAACAATAAAATGAGGGATGTTATAGCCATTTTTATAGAGGCTTTCTTTTCTATGATTCATACTAATAAACAGGGAAGATTACAGAGAGGGAGAAAGAGGGGTGACTTACTATATGTAGCAACCCTGGGATTAAGAAAGTTGACTAGAAAGCCAAAAACATTTGTCTCTGAAATCTCAGCTTGATGTTTAATCTCAGATGTATTAGTCTGACGGTCTAAAGAATTCAAATCCAGGGGGATGGAGAGTAAGAGATCTTTGCTACAGTGTTCATCATGATGGCACCTTCATGTCTTTCACCTGGAAACACTGAAATATCTGACAGAATTTAGTCCCAATAATTAAGATTGGTTCTCATAAAACCACTAGAAAGAAAGATGCCTCTATAAAAGGTAAGTCTACAAATAAGTTAGGGTGAACATAAACAGGTTTACCACAGTAGATAAGGGACTGACTACTTGGGTTTTTGGGACATCATCAATCATGGATTAGACTCTTGCTTCTTCTCTAGCTCCAGCTCGGCAGCCCTTTGTACCGCTGCATCGACTAGCAGCTGGAAGCTGCTGAAGTCGGCGTACTCCTCTGTTGACACAGGTTCTGGAGAAGACAAGGACGTGATGTTAGAAACCTTGACCTTTTTCTTTGGTTGGGCTATCATGGTGAGCTTCTGGCTAGGGGCCGACCCCGGCTCTGGTATCTTCTCTCCTGACATCTGGCCTTTTGGCGAGGACCGCAGGGGCAGGCTTTGTACATTGTCTGAACCACGGGGCCCTGACTTGGCCGGCACAGACGCATCGGTGCTCCGCAGGTGGGTGGCATGGGCATCTTTGCCCGTTTTGTGGCCAACAATGGGGTCGTTTCCACGCCGTTGCAGCATATCCGGGAGAATGCGTCTGCGAGCATTGATGAACCAGTTAGAAATCTGCGACAAAGACAAATTGGTCTTCTTTGACAGCATTCGCTTCTCCGCTTCTGAAGGGTAGGCCCTAAACCGATGCTTATACATCCAGTCACGGAGGATCTTAACGGACTCTGCTGGCAAGTATCCCTTGCGCTTCTTCTTGTGCTCTGGTAAGGCAGGAACTTTGCCTGTATCTGCGTTATTTCTCAACAAGATTGAGGTGTCTTGGGCTGGGCTTTGGGTCTTCGCCGGGCTGTCTTTTTTTGCCCGCCGGCTGTCTTTTTCCACCCGGCTTCGGGTCTCGGCCGGGCCGTCCGCAGCGGCCTCCATATTCAAAGAGGCTTATCTTTACTGTATTGAGAATCACAGACAACTAAGTTAGGACAAAGGTAGGTTTGGGAGAGCCACTTTAGAAAGCATGGGCAAGTCTCCAAGGGGAAGTCTCACCTGTTGTTTCGGAGGAAGAAAAACAGCGTTGCTAATAGAGTTGCTAAGAGCAGAGTTAGTTATCTCAGTGACGTCACATCCTTTATTCTCCACGCCGCCCCTCCCCCACACTTCCCGGACTTCCCCTTTTCCCATTGTTCTTGCGTATTTTCTGTAACTTCCAATGCACTTGATTTTATGCAGTTTATAGCTCTCCAGAGTTTTCTCTGCTGTTGTCACCAGTTTCCACTAACTGACGAACTCTATTTCTATTAGTGTAAATACGCCTATCACTTTCTTCCTATTTGATTTTACTCTGGTATTATTCTTCCCTCTTATTACTTTTAATTGTCTTACTGGCTCATCTAGATATATCAGGAACAAATTGTTGGTTAGCTACTAACCTCAATAAAAGAGTGTAACTACTGTACTTTGACTCCTCTCTTCCATTCTTCCACGTTCAAAGCAGATATTAATAATCATTTTGAACTAGACTTTTGCTTTTGATGCCTTGCTGCTTAAATTTTTCTTCTCTATGGCCTTAAAATCTTTGTCTTTTTTTTTTTTTTTTCTTTGATACGGAGTCTCGCTCTGTCGCCCAGGTTGGAGTGCAGTGGCAGAGTGGCAGCATCTTGGCTCACTGCAACCTCCGCCTCCTGGGTTCAAGCGATTCCCCTGCCTCAGCCTCCCAAGTAGCTGATTGCGGTGCCTGTCACTACGCCCGGCTAATTTTTTGTATTTTTGGTACAGGTGGGGTTTCACCATATTAGCCGTGATAATCTCCATCTCCTGACCTCGTTATCCACCTGCCTTGGCCTCCGCCTCCCAAAGTGCTGGGATTACAGGCGTGAGGCCCAGCGCCCAGCCAAAATCTTTGTCTTTTGAATGACTTTGCTATTGCCTGTCAGTACCACTGAGGTCTTCCTGTCTCTTCCTTGGACTCGGATATCTAGTTGTGATGTATCTCTTTAAACTTCAGTCAGAAATTGAGGGATCTTTTAGCAATGTGGAATAAGTGGAATAAGATAGAATTCAAGAAATAATGGTGATCACAGTTTATTTAAATATTTATTTTTAAAATTATTATTATTATTATTATTATTTTGAGATGAAGCCTCGCTCTGTCACCCGGGTTGGAGTGTAGTAGTGGCACAATCTCAGCTCACTGCAACCTCAACCTCTCAGGTTCAACTGATTCTCCTGTTTCGGTCTCCCAAGTAGCTGGGATTACAGATGTGCACCACCACACCCGGCTAATTTTTGTATTTTTAGTAGAGTCAAGGTTTCACCATGTTTGCCAGGCTGGTCTCGGACTCCTGACCTCCAGCGATCCACCCACCTGGGCCTCCCAAAGTGCTAGGATTACAGGTGTGAGCCACTGCAGCCGGCCAAATATTTCTTGATATTTCCAGCATGTAGAAATCACCCCATAAGTCAAATGAAAATAATTTGTAAATTTCAAATTTTCATTTCTAGTAGCTGAAAAATAAGGCTTGACTTTTTTCAAGAACACTATGATTCACTTTGAAGACAATTACCACCAGCATCAACTCTGATTCCTCAATAATACTGTATGGTATTATTTATTTTTAATTTCAGATATTTTTCAGAGTCCTAGCTATCATCTTAAGCAGCATATATTATCCACAGTTTCCTTTTGCCCTTAAGAGTTCTTCCTTGTCACTGGGCTGGATATCAGAATGTTGTCTACTGATCCTTTGGCTGTTGGTAATCTTCCTTATTGGTACTGACTTTCATCACTTAAAATTTATTGTAAGGGAGACCTACTGAAGAACACAATCAAATCTAATGAACAACTGAGTAAAGCTCCGAACAACGAATAATTGGGTATGTTGGATACAATTGAAGGTCTACTTTGGAATACTCTAGAAAAGAATGCTACTATTTCCACTGGACTTTTGGGCTTTTGAAACACAGAAGATAAGATTTTCTATGCATAGTAGAAACTCAGTTCCTGCCACTGTTTCTCACCAACACATTTATGCTTCATGCTCGCTAAAAGTATTTTTGTGTGTCAGTATGACTTCTAGTAACTTGTCTTCCCTCACTTGTTACTCCTATATGTTCTTTCTGTCTATGGGGATTCAGGCCTCTGCTCAAGGATTGACATAGAATTGCACATATTTAACGAATTACAGATTTCTTCTCACTGACATGATCCAGGTTCTTGATTTTTAATGTCTACTTTATGATTCCCCTCTAAAAAGAATATTATGATGGCTCAAAATTATTCCCAGGAGATTTGGAAACTGTCTTTTCCTTTACCAACAGATATAGGAATATGGAGAAATCTGGAAAGTAGGTGAGAAATTGGAAATGAATCCCATCGCTTTTCACACAAAAAAATGTGACTTCCTTTCATGATGAAATAATTGAAATGCTGAATAGAAACTGTATTACCTTTCTTCATGTTTTTGGTGATACAAAATTATGAATTATGGATATCTCTGAGAGAAAGATAGATTGCTTCCACCTACTTCTTTATAACTTGTAAGAAGATAAAATGATCTAAATAGTGTCTATCAATTTTTATCTTCCTTTATTGTTTCTTTTTATGTGAAGTACACAGATCTCATTGTAAACAGTTTGTCTATTTATAAGCATTGATTTATTTACTTGTGACTCTGAAAAGTGCCTTCTCATGACTGTACTAGGGATGTCAATGGCATTACACTATAATAGACATTTTATTTCTCAAATTATGAAAGACCATAGTGAGACTAAGGTCCTTATTATTTTATTGCTTATTGTTTCCAGTAATATAATTTTCATATGAGTATTCTACAAACCAAATTATGTTGATCTACTTGTAGAGTTTTAGAGAAAGCTTGATTTTTGGCATCGAAGAAATGGGAGACTATAAAATCAAATTAAAAAACAAAACCAAGGCCAGGCGCAGTGGCTCACACCTGTAATCCCAACACTTTGGGAGGCCGAGGCGGGTGGATCACGAGGTAAGGAGTTCGAGACCTGCCTGGCCAACATAGTGAAACCCCTGTCTCTACTAAAAGTACAAAAAAGTACCCGGGGGTGGTGGCGGGTACCTGTAATCTCAGCTACTCGGGAGGCTGAGGCAGGAGAATCACTTGAACCTGGGAGGCAGAGGTTGCAGTGAGCCGAGATTGTGCCATTGCACACAGCCTGGGCAACAGTGCAAGACTCCATTTCAAAACAAACAAACAAACAAACAAACAAACAAAAAAACAAAAGTAAAAATTAAAGCACAGTGAACTAAGCAAAAATTGGTGATGTAGTAACTGAATTTCACCAACTCTAAAATAAAGAATGTTGTCCCAGGAGGCAGAGCTTGCAGTGAGTCAAGATCACGCCACTGCACTCCAGCCTGGGTGACAGAGCAAGACTCCGTCTCAAAATAATAATAATAATAATAGTAATAGTAATAATAATAAATAAATAAATAAATAATAAATAAAGAATGTTGTCAAGGGCATACCGCTTTTTCATATCGTAAAGTATCTGGATAATTCCTGCCAGGTATTTTACACCTTGAAACGAATTGTAGAAACAGTCAAGAAACCAGCATTAAACCCCTATTGACAGAAATGGTGGCATGTTAAGAGTAAGAAGTGTAGGAAGTTCTAGCAGATTCAATACCTTAATTTGGAGGGATGAAATTTGGAAGTATGGCCTGACTGTAAGAGATACCATAGAATTATACCCCAGTAAGACTTATGGATCTTACAGCGTATTCTATTCATGTCCTCAACTTAAGGAGCAAATGATTCTCTTTGTAAAAAGATGTAAAGAAAATGCTCTCCAGTTCTTTATAAATCTGGTATGACTCGGATGTGAAAATCTCACAAAGCATGACAGAAATATCTGTGGCAGATTCACTTATAGAATCATAAATTATTATTGAATAGAATGTACCTTCATGTAAAATATAAAACACATGAACAAATGGAAACATTATCTAAAATATAACATGATATAATATTAGAATATATATTTTGAGAATTAATCACATTAATGGATAAAAGAAAAAATGTCATCTTGTTGGAGTTTGAGTAACTATTTTACTGAATTTAAAATAAATTTCTGGGCCAGGCACGGTGTCTCACATCTATAATCCTAGCACTTTGGGAGGCTGAGAAGGTGGATCACCTGAGGAGTTCAAGACTAGCCTGGCCAACATGACGATACCCCATCTCTACTAAAGAATACAAAATTAGTGAGGCGTGGTGATGTGCACCTGTAATCCCTACTTGGGAGTCTGAGGCAGGGAGAATTGCTTGAAACCCAGGAGGTGGAGGTTGCAGTAAGTCAAGTTGGTGCCACTGCACTACATCCAGCCAGGGTGAGAGAGCAAGACTCCATATCAAAAACAAATAAATAAATAAATTTATGATAAACATATTTTAATGAAATAAGGATAAAAGGATCCTTCCTTTTATACATAGATTAATAAAAAGTTAAAATCTCCAATATACAACCTTATACTTAACAGTAAAATAAAAATGATTCTTTCAATTTCATAAGTAAAGCAAAGATGTTTATTTTCACTACTATGACATTGCTTAGAAATTTGATCCAATAGAATTAATCAAACAAAAACAAATACAATAAATGTACTAAAAGGAGGAAAAATATTATTATTTGTTGATACCATGATTTGCCACTTAGGAAATATCTAAAAATCAAAATCAACTGAGAAACTATTATATATAATAAGAATTACGTAAGGTGGTCAGTTACAAACAAAAGATAAACGTTAGCATATATCAATAATCGTAATTTAGAAAATATATTGGGAAAATTATCTAATTCATAATCATATCAAGAAAAAAGATACAAAAAGATATCTGCTAGTATGTGCTTTGTTCCTTAATTTTCTTAACCGTGTTTTTCACAGAACAAAATGTTTTAATTTTAATTAAATTCAACTTCTAAATTATATTTTTTTCATAGACTGTACGTATGATGCTGAACTTAAAATGACATCACCAAAACTGAGGCCATCTAAATTTTCTCCTATGTTATTTTCTAAGTGTTTCATAATTTTGCACTTTACATTTAGTTCTATGATCCATTTTAGGTTAATTTTTGTAAAAGTTGTAAGTACTGTGTATTTACCTTAAACTAATCTGTATCCTTATAATATATATCTCTTGTAGAATTCCTTGTATTGGTCTTGATCTTTTGTACAATCTGAAAATTGCTTCTATTTAATTGGAGCTATTAATCTTCTTATATTTAATATAATATAACAGTTATATTTGGTCTACCACTTTAATATTTATCTTTTTACAACATATTTTTGTTTCTCTGTTTTCCTTTATTGTCTTTTTTTAGTTCATTAAATATTTGTTAGCATTTAATATTAACATCTATAAGCTTTCTGATATACCTGCTACAATTACATTTTAGAGGTGTCTCTAGTGATAGCAATATATATTTTTAAGTTTTTACAGTCTCCATAGATTTCATATTCTACCACTTTGCAAAAAATATAAGAACATTGTGTTTGGATATGTTCATTCTCTATACCTCTATCTTCTTTTTATAGTTTTCATGTGTATTATATCTAAATATGTTCAGAACTATATTAAAATGTTATAACTTTTGTTTTAATCAATTATGTGTCCATTTAAGTAATTAAAAGGAAATATAGTGTGTTAGTTTCCTGACATCTTCAGAATTTTCTGTGTTTTCTGTTCATACCTGAAAGTCTGATTTATATCTGGAATACTCTTCAGCCAGAAAAACTTTCTGTAGCAGTTATTCTCAGGTATTTAGAGAGATGACAGATTTTCTTAGAATTTAGTTTTTATTTTCTGAATATGTCTTCACTTCACTTCCATTATTAAAGGATATTTTTGCTAGATATAGAATCAGATTTTCAGTTAATGGTTTTATTTATTGTTGAGCCCATTAAAAATCTCCCTCTACTGCCTTTCGTTTTCATTATTTCTGAATTATAGTCATAACTGATTCACATTTTTCATGGCCTTTTAAGGTCAGTTTTCAGATGTCTGAAAATGATTTATTTTCTGTTTATGTCTCTTCTTCCAGTTGTCTGAATTTCTTAACTCTACACATATATGAATTTTCTTAAAATGAAAATTTTGGTCTTTATTTTTTCAGATGGTATTTCTGTTCCATTCTGTCACTCATTTTCTGATACCTTCATTTTATATATTTTAGACTTTTTCACACTTTACCAGAGATTATTGTAGATCTACTCATTTTTTAAAATATATTTTTCTCTATTTTTCTGATTGGATAATTTATATCAATCTATCTATTTTTTTCTTTATTTTCCTGATTGGATAATTTATATCAATCTATCTTTAAGTGAATGTATGTTTCTTCTTTTATTTGTAATCTGACATTATTCTATCTAGGTTCTGTGTTTGTTTAGGTATTGTAATTTTAATCTGAGCATGTCTGCTTTTGTATCTCCTTAAAATTGCCTATCAATTTATTCATTAAGCATATTTTCCCATAAGTCTGTGAGTTATAGTAATGACAGCTGTTTTAAAGAACTGTCTGCTAATTTCAAACATCAGCATTATGCCTGAGTCAATCTCCATTTGTTGTTTTTCTGTTTTTACCTGAGCATGAAATATTTTTTTCTGTTTCTTCGTATGTCTAATAATTTTGGATTATATCTTCATAAAATACTGCAGAGATTCTTGATTCTATTGTATTCATTCAAACAGTGGGATTTTTTCATTTGTTGTAGTTTCAGCCCAAAGTTAACTTGGCTGGATATATATTTTTTAAATGTTGACTGCCCTGCATGGAGAATCAGCTGAAATTAAATATATATGTATATTAACCTTACCTGGTCTGTGTGGCATCTGACCTGACTTTGCATACTTCTTGGGTCAGTGAGAAATTTGGGTAATATTTATACATCAGTTTTGGGACTCGTCTTCTCTGGAATTTTTCTCCAACATTTCCTCTTCAATTTACAGTTGCTGTGGCAGCCTAAATTCTGTTCTGTGGATAGTCATGCAGACAAGACTGTAGAATTCCATGTAAATGGAGGTACCTTATGTGAAGTGAACTGGAGCCTTTCTTCTTTTTCATAAGAAGCCTTTAAAATATCAGAAACTTACTAAGTGTTATTCTCATATTAAGCTGTTGACTCCTTTGTGGTTTTATCATGCCTTTTGTTGTGCTCTAAGTTGTAAGATTTAAAGGATATTTTAAATATTTTCTCCATAGTTTATAGTTATCTCCAGTAATGCTCTGATAGCAGGTACTCTTACAGAGGAAATTCTGGATATTTTTTAAATATATAGCTACCTACTCAATATGCTTTATCAAGCTAGAATTGTTCTATCTTGGAAAATAGTAATTATTGAATATAATATGTCACAATTTTATTAAAATTTGTAGCAAAATAGTATTTTATCTTCATTGCTTATTTTCATATCATCAGAAGGAATTTTGATTTGAATGTGACTTTAGAGAGAATCTGTGTGTATATGAAATTTTTTTTTTAAAAGGCTCTGTAATGGAAGCTAATTTTTCCAATCATGAAGAATACGTTGGTGTAAAACCTGGACTGAAACCCAAGCCTCATGATTACCATCAAATATACTCCATTTTGACTCAGTAGTTATTTGATTTAATGGCTGGGATCAAGAAAATGCTCTTTTTATTTTTTTCTACTATAACAATCTTCGCTAATATGTTTTTAGAAGCAGGAAAATATCTGTAAATTTTTAGTTTAATCAGTAGTTTAAAATCATACATTAATATAATTTTTAACTAAGGCTAGAGTTAATATATTTTTTCGCAAGTATGAATAAAATCTATATATTATTTTCATTTGAAGATTTTGTGTAAGTGTAGATATGACAAGACACAAACAGTAAACTTAAATGTAGTATGAAAATATATGTTTTAATAGTAAATACATGCATCAGTATGCATATTTTAATAATTGATATTATACTCTGAATAAAGAGTTGAACTTTTAAATAATAGTATTTTGCCTTTGGCTTTGAATATCACCTTTTACCTACAGGTGAAGCAATTATCTGGGGATGAATAAATGACCAACATGCAGAATATTAAAAAGGTCAACATAGTAGAAAAGCATAATTAATAATATATGAACATTAAATTTCCAGTATCACAGTTTCATTATAAAGGTTACGCTAAAAGGTTGAAAACATAGCCAGACATATGTAGATACTTTTGATGAAAGGAAAATATTTATCATTTTATTTTATGAACATCAGTTGTAAATTAAATGTACTACCTAGGGAGAGCAAATAACTTTTACCCATTGTGCTATACATCTTTTATTTTTGCATAGTTATGCTTTGTAACTCACTGTATTAAACTTTTCATTGTTTTCTCATTGTTTGGGATTGTGGAGAGGAAATGAAAAAATCTTCTTTTGCCATTTTGGAAGGCATGACATTCACAGGTTGTTATGCCAGCTTCCTAAAATAGCTATTTTGGTTCGGCATTAAAACTATTTACTGTATCGTGGTGCCAAGAATAATGTCTCAACGTTTTTGTACTCATATCTTTTAAACTAAGGGTAACAGAAGTGTAAGGTGTTATGATCTTATTTAAAACTTATACCAATTAATCAGAAAATCTAATTTCTTTCAAGGCAAAATTTATATCTGTGTTTCCATTCCATAGAAATGATGGAATTAGTTGGCTTTCCAAACTTTTTTCCCCCGTATATTGGAAAAGTGTAGAAAATTTAAAACTAATTGTATATAACTTCCCCAAATCAACATGCATTTTCAAATCTACATAGTTCATTGCATGTTCTCTATCTTTAGTGTACTTTAATTGGAAGTGAAACCTGAAAAACTACTAACAAAAATTGTATATGCATATACTTGTTCCTTCAGTGAGCAGGATGACAGACTGGCTTATTGAACAGTCTTCTGCTTGTTTTCTAGTTCCGCAGATGACTTCTCGGTTGTATTCTCCTTTTGAAGAAGTGTGGAATTTAGAAGAAGAGGAAATTGGTTAACAGAATATTGAAAAGTTAGTTTTATTTTATAGAAAATCCTCATTAAAACGGAGCAAATATGAAAATTTCCTGTTCTGTCTCCTCCCTCACCTTTTGTTTCACCTGTTTGCCAAATATAATTTATTCTTTTTTTCTCTTACTTGCTTCTCATTTCATCTGATTATTTTCATCTCTCCTTAAAACATTTTAAATGTTTGTGCTCTATTTTAATGGTCCATATTCTGTTTGTTGTTGTTGTTGTTGTTGTTGTTGATTTGTTTTTTAGAAATTATTTCTCTCCAGTACAGTCATTATCCAGTGTCTCACATTAAAGATTTTTGACTTCTTGGTACTATTCCTCTACTAGGCTTCTAAGGTACCACTCTCCCTATGTTCAGTTCAAAATTACAGTATTCATCTTATCATGCAGTCTGAGAAAATAGGGCCAGGGTTTATCTTATCTTGATAGCATTGGCCCAGCAAACGAAGGAAGACAAATTTGGTGGTGGTGTGAAAGGATTCTGTGCTCTAAGTTCGTGCATTTGTTGTAACTTTACCATTGTGGAAGTAGGGATTATTGAGACCTGAAGGAGAACTAACTTTTTAAAAATTAATGACTTTTCATGAAGAAAACATGAACATATAGGTAGAGAGAAATCACAAATTTAGCCATATTGCGTCAATATTTATCTATTGAATTTGACTCAAAGATGAGTCAGTTTGGAAAAGAAAATGAGATTTATAATAGCATGGACTATTGTGAATTTTATTTAACTTTTTATTTTGAGCTAGTTGTAGATTAATACGCCATTGTAAGAAATAATACAAAGAAATCCTGCCTGCCCTCACTCAGTATTCCCCAGTAGTTACACCTTGCATAACTGGAAACAATAACACAACCAGGATATTGACATTGATAAGATTCATGGACATGGGCCGGGCGTGGTGGCTCACGTCTGTAATCCCAGCACTTTGGGAGGCTGAGGCGGGCGGATCACTAGGTGAGCAGATCGAGACCATCAAGGCTAACACGGGTGAAACCCCGTGTCTACTAAAAACATAAAACATTAGCCCGTGGCGGCGTGCGCCTGTATTCCCAGCTGCTGGGGGTGCTGAGGCAGGAGAAGGCGTGAACCCGGGAGGCGGAGCTTGCAGTGCGACTCCAGCCTGAGCGACAGACTCCGTCTCAAGAAAAAAAAAAAAAAAAGATTAATTGACATTATTCGGATTTTCTTGGTTTTACCTGCACTCATTTTTGTGTGTTACGTCCACTTAATTTTACGCAGTTTTACTACGTGTTCAGATTTCTGTGACCACCACAATAATCAAAATACAGAAGGCATCCATTACAGGGATCCCTCCTGCTGCCGTTATAGCAACAGTCACCTCCTCCTTCCCTAACTAGTTCTGGCACATGCTAAGCTGTTTTCATTTTTAATATTTTGTCATTTTAAGAATGTTACATAGCATTTCATAGATGAAATATTTGAGTATATAACTGTTTTAGATTGGCTTTTTTTCATTCAGTATAATTACCTTTGACGTAATACTAGCTGTTGAGTGTCTTGATAGTTCCTTTTTATTGCTGAGAAATATTCCATAGTATAGGCATGCTAACTGCAGCGTAACAATTCAGTTAATGAATTGCATTTTGGTTATTTACAATTTTTATATTGCGAATAAAGCTGTTATGAACATTTGTGTAAGGAGTTTTTATGAAATTAAACAATTTCTGGGATAGACATTCAAGGATAGAATTCCTGGGTTTTACAGAAGGCACATGTTTACCTTTTATGAAATTAAACAAATTCCGGGATAGATATTCAAGTATAGAGTTCCTGAGTTTTACAGAAGGCACATGTTTAACTTTCCGTAAAGTTGCCAAAATTTTTCAGAGTGGTTCTATCATTTTACATTGCTTCAAGCAATGTATTGGTATTTTGTTTTCTCCACATTGTCACCCTTTGGTATTGTCACTACTTTTAATTACTCTGATAAGTGTGCTGTGATATTTTAATATGGTTGTAATTTGCATTTCCTTAATGACTTATGATGAATACAATTTGATTTACTCTATGCCATGTGAATATCCTCTTGAGTAAAATGTCTGTTTATGCCTTTTGCCCATATTCTAATTGGATTCTTTGGCTCTTCTTTTCTGTTGAGTTTAGAATATTAAAAAGGAGTCTGTCCTAATACCAGCATTTGCTGAACAGGTGGTTTCAAAATTTTTTATTATAGTCAACATACTGTATTTCTTAAAGACTTTATTTTTCAGAAAAGTTTTAAATTAAACAAATTAGCAGCTACTTCAGAGTTTCTGCATACCCTACCCCCAAATCCATATTTCTCTCTATTATAAACATGTTGCATGAATGTGGCACATTTTCGACAATTTATGAAATAATATTGATATGTTAATATTAACTAAAGCCCAGAGTTTACATTAAAGCTCACATTTGGTGTTGTATAGTTCTTCAGGTTTTATAAATGCATAATGCCATGCATCTAACAATACAGTGCCATAGACAACACTTTCACTGCCTTGAAAATCCTCTGTGCTTTACCTATTCATATTCCACTACAATATGCATTCAAACTTTTTCTATATCTTTTCATGGCTTGCTTGCTCATTTCTTTTTATCACTAAATAATATTCTTTTGTATGACTGTGTGATTGTTTGTTCATCCATTTATCTTGGTTACTTCTGTTTTAGGGCAATTACACTTAAAGCTGCTATAAGATTTGATATGCAGATTTTTCTGTTGACATAAATTTTAATTGGATAAATGCGTAGGTGTGCAATTGCTGGACCATATAATGAGACAATTTTTACCTTTGTAACGTACTGGCAAACTGTGTTTCAAAGTGCCTACAACATTATGCATTGCTATCAGCAAAAAATGCATTTGGTATTGTCAGTCTTTTGGATTTTAGCTATCTTAATAGGTATTTAGGAGTAGTTCATTATTGTTTATTATTCCCTAATGACATATGAAACTGCACATCTTTTCATATGCTTATCTGCCATCTGTATATTTTCTGATGAGGCATCTATTCAAATGCTTTGTCCATTTTTAATTGGGTTGTTTTTTTACTATTGATTTTTAAGAGTTCTTTGTATAACTTGAATATAAGTTTTATTTTTAATCGCATAAGTGCTTTGCAAATATTTTTAAAACGTCTATAGACTTCCCTTTTCTTCTTTTAACAGTATCTTTCACAGAGTAGAAGTTTTTTATTGTAATGATGTGCAACTTAATTTTTTCTTTCATGGATAGCATTTTTGATGTTGCATCTAAAAAGTCATCGTCACCACCAAACCCAAGGTTACCTAGAGTTTCTCTTATGATTTTTGAAACAACATTTTATAATTTTCTATTTCATATTTAGGTCTATAATCCATTTAGAGGTGTATGTGCGGGTGTGTGTGAAAGGTATAAGGACTGTATCTAGACTTTTTTTTGGCGTATAATGTCCGGTTGTTCCAACACCATTTGTAGAAAAACTTATCCTTTCTCCATTGGATTGTCTTTGCTTTTTATTGTCCAAGATCAGTTGACCATAGTTTTTCAGTTATGTTTCCGGACTTTCTATACTGTTTCATTGATCAATTTGTTCACTTTTTAAATCAATATGACACTGTCTTTGTTTCTTATTATTATAATATTTCTTAAAGAAGTGTAGTATCAGTTATCTGATTTTTTTCTTTTTCGGTCTTTTGCTGTCTATTCTGGGCACTTTTGCCTTTCCATATAAACTTTAGAATTAATTTTTTGATTTCAACAAAACAACTTTCTGAGATTGTGATTGGTATTGTGTTAGAATTACGTTGGAGAAATTGGCATCTTAATATTGAGTCTTCCTATTCATGAACATGGATTCTCACTCTATTTATTTATGTCTTATTTAATTTCTTTCAACAGAGTTTTGTAGTTTTCTTCATATAAATCCTGTATGTATTTGGTTAGATTTATACTTATTCATTTAATATTTTTGGTTATAACATAGATGGCATTTTTTTTTATTTCAAATTTTATTCGTACATTTCTGGCATAAAAAACTCTATTGATTTTTAAATTAACCTTGTATTCTACAAACTTGCCATAATCCTGTGTTAAGTCCCCTGCCACAATTTTTTAAAATCATGTCTTTGGAGTTTTCTAAATAGACAATCATATCATTTGTGAAGAAAGACATCTAGGGTTACTTGTGCGTTATTCCCCTAAAATTTAGTATTTTCACTCATCTTTATTTTATTTCATTTTTTAAAATGTGAAACCTTAACATAGCTTCAAAACACAAAACTATGCATAAAGCTACACACAGAAGCTACACATTGTACCCAGTGCTCCTTTATAGCCTATAGGTAAATAATTTGATTTGTTCTTGCCTTATTCTTTGTTTTTCTTCTTTAAAAAGCAGATATAACTTTGTAATGCTTTTTAAATATATAGGTATATATATGGTATATATATATAGGTAAGCATACATATGTAGAGGTATATATAGGTGTATATATAGGTATATATACCTATAGATAGGTGTGCCTATATATACCTATATAGATATATATGCACACACCTATATATAGATATAGGTGTATATATATACACATGTCTATAGATATGTATATGTGTATAGATATGTATATATGTGTAGATATAGGTGTATATATACACATATCTATATATAGGTATATATAGAGATATATAGATAGATATATAGGTATATAGATATATAGATATACATCTATATATAGGTGTGTATATATACATCTAGATATAGGTATATATATTTATATAGAGATATATATACACACACCTTAATTTGTATATTTCTTTGTGCTTTTTTTTTTTTTATCTAACTGCAATCTTGGAAATAACTCCATATTGGTTATAGAGATCTTCCTCACTTTCTTTATCAGGTTGCTATAGTTCTCCCTGGGGTGTATGGTGTATGCATCACAATTCGTTCAAACTATTTTCCATATTTTGCCATATAGGTTATTTTTATTATATTAAAATTACAACTACTGATACAATGAACAAAGTTGTGCATATGAAAGTTCTTATAGCTGGAGAGAACTTATGGATAAATTCCTAGAATTGAGATAAAGTACAGTTTATTAATATAATGCTATAGTATAGTTTTATTATAATTTAACAAATCTCCTTCTATAGTGATTATATAATGTCATGTTTCCAATGGCTATATATGATTGTGCCGCTTTCCTCACATCCTTACCAACTAAACATGTTACCAATATTTTGAATATTGGCAATTTTTGAGAGGTATAAAATGGTATCTCAAAGTAGATGTCATAGATATTTCCCTTATGAATTCATTTAGATAGCTTTATATCACGTATTTGGTATTTTCTTTACATTTTGGATTATCTTATTTTATACTTTCCTATTTTGTTATTTTCTCCAATACGAAAATAGTTAACATGGAATATAGATGTGCTTTTAAGTTATCATTTTTTCGTGAAAAATTTAAAATTTGTTACTATGATTTTAGCCTTAAATAAATGTGTTAATGTGTAGTAAAATTTATTACTCCTTTTTGTTCTTGAAACTAGATTTTGAGTTATAGTTAGATTTTTGCACATCAAAGATTATAAGATTTTACTCATCTTTTCTTCTAATTTGTATATGATATCTTTCTTTCTTTGGTTATTTTCTGCTAAATTTATATCTCCAAATAATTTGTACTTGATTGCTGTGTGGTATGAGATATAGACATTGTTTTTTTTTCTTGAAATGACTATCCAATTATCTCAATGTAATTTATATGTCCCTTTTAGCTCTGGTGATATAAAATGCCAACATTATATTATAAATATAACTATATACTTGGGTTTTCTTTTGTAATTCTTTACTAATCCATGTTCTGCCTGTATATTAGTGTGCCAGTATGTTATTGTGTTACTATAGAGATGTTATGTATGTTTAAATATCTAGTGGGGCTAGTGGCTCCATGCAAAGCTCTAGCTGTTAATTTTTACACTAGCTACACACCTTCCTGTTCATTTTCCATTATGTCTAGTACAAAAACATGGGGATTTGTTGTACAGATTATTTTGTTACCCAGGTATTAATCCTAGTATCCATTAGTTATTTTTCCTGATCCTCTCCTTCCTCCCACCCTCCACCCTCCAATAGAACTCAACATGTGCTGTTTCCCTGTGTGTGTCCATGTGTTATCATTATTTAGCTCTCACTTGTAAGTGAGAGCATGTGGTATTTGGTTTTCTGTTCCTGTGTCAATTTTCTAAGGATAATGGCCTCAGGTTTCACCCATGTTCCTGAAAATAACAGGATTTTATTCCTTTTTTATGGCTGCATAGTATTTCATGGTGTACATGCACCATATTTGCTTTACATAGTCTACCACTGATGGGCATTGAGGTTGATTTTATGTCTTTGCTATGGTGAATAGTGTTGCAATGAATATATGCATGCATGTTTCTTTATACCAGCATGATTTATATTCTTTTGGCTATATACCCGGTAATGGGATTGCTGGGCCAAATGGTATTTGTGTTTTTAGGTTTTTGAAGATTCATCACACTCTCCCACAATGGCTGACATCATTTACAGCCCCACCAACAGTGGATAAGCCTTCATTTTTCTCCACAATTTTGCCAGCATCTTTTAACTTTTGACTTTTTAATAACAGCCATTCTTATTGGTATAAGATGATATCTCTTTGTGATTTTGATTTATGTTCGTATAATGATCAGTGATGTTGAGCTTTTTTTTTATATGATTGTTGGCCACATGTACGTCTTCTTTCAAAAAGTGGCTGTTCATGTCCTTTGCCCACTTTTTAATGGGGTTGTTAATTTTCTTGTTAATTTAAATTCATTATTGATGCTGGATATTAGACTTTTGTTGAATACATAGTTTGCAAACATTGTCTCTCATTCTGTGGGGTTTCTGTTGACTCTTTTGATAGCTTCTTTTGCCATGCAGAAGCTCTTATTTTAATTGGATCTCATTGGTCAATTTTTGCTTTCATTGCAATTTCTTTTGGTGTATTTATCACCAAGTCCTTGCCCATTTCTATGTCCAGAACAGTATGGTCTACGTTGTCTTCCAGGGTTTTTTATAGTTTTGGGTTATACATTTAAGTCTTTAATCCATCGTGAGTTAATTTTTGGATATGGTGTAAGGAAGAGGTCCAGTTTCAGTCTTCTGCATATGACCAGTCAGTTATCCCAGCGCCATTTACTGAGGAGAGAATCATTTCCCCATTGCTTATTTTTGTCAGATTTGTCAAAGATCAGATGGTTGTAAGTGTGCGGCCTCACTTTGGGGTTCTCTATTCTGTTCCATTGGTCTATGTGTCTGTTTCTGTACTCGTTCCATGCTGTTTTGGTTACTGTAGCCTAGTAACCAAACTACAGCCTTGTACTGTAGTTTGAAGTTGGGTAGCACGGTGCTTCCAGCTTTGTTCTTTTTGCTTATGGTTGCCTTGGCTATTTGGGTGCTTTTTTGGTCCCAGATGAATTTTAAAATAATTTTTTCTAGTTCTTTGAAGAATGTCAGTGGTAGTTTATTGGGAATAGCATTAAATCTATAAAATGCTTTGGGCAGTTTAGTCACTTTAACAACATTGATTCTTCCTATCCATGAGCATGGAATGTTTTTCCATTTGTTTGTGTCATCTCTGATTTCTTTGAGCAGTCTTTTGTTGTTCTCCTTGTAGAGTCCTTCACCTCCATTGTTAGCTATGTTCATTGATATTTTATTTATTGTGTGTGGCAATTGTGAGTGGGAAGATGTTCCTGATTTAGCTGTTGGCTTGACTGTTGTTGGTGTATAGGAATGTTTCTGATTTTTGCACACTGATTTTGTATCATGAGAATTTGTTGAAGTTGTTTATCAGCTTAAGAAGCTTTTGGGCTAAGACTGTGGTTTTGTAGATATCAGATCATGTTGTCTGCAGATAGGTAGTTTGACTTCCTCTCTTCTTATTTGGATGCACTGTATTTCTTTCTCTTGCTTGATTGCCCTGGCTAGGACTTCCAATACTATCTTAAATAAGAGTGGTGAGAGAGGGCATCCTTGACTTGTTCAGATTTTTAATAGGAATGCTTCCAGCTTTTGCCCATTCAGTATGATATTGGCTGTGGGGTTGTAACAGGTGGCTACTATTATTTTGAGGTATGTTCCTTCACTACCCAGGTTATTGAGTTTTTAACATGAAGCAATATTAAATTTTATTGAAAGCATTTACTGCATCTATTGAGATAATTATGTTGTTTTAGTCTGTACTGATGTTTATGTGATGAATCACATTTATTGATTTGCACATGTTGAACTAACCTTGCATCCCAGAGATAAATCCTACTTTACTGTGGTTGCTAAACTTTTTGATGCACTTATGGATTCGGTTTGCTAGTATTTCGTTGAATGTTTTTGTGTCAATGTTTCTCAGGAATATTGACCTAAAGTTTTCTCTTTTTTTGTTGTTTCTCTGCCAGGTTTTGATATCAGGGTGATGCTGACCTCATAGCCTCATAGAATGAGTTAGGCAGGAGTCCCTCCTCCTCAACTTTTTTGGAGTATTTTCAGTAGGAACGGTACCAACTCTTCTTTGTACATCTGGTATAATTCAGCTATGAATCCACCTGGTCCTAGGCTTTTTTGGCTGATAGACTACTTATTACTGACTCAGTTTCAGAGATCATTGTTGGTATGTTCAGGGATTCAATTTCTTGCTGGTTCAGTCTTGGGAGGGTGTATGTCTAGGAAATTACCCATTTCTTCTAGATTTTCTAGCTTATGTGCATAAAGGTATTCATAATGTTCTCGGATGTTTTTCTGCCTTTCTTTGTTGTCAGTGGTAACATCTTCCCCGTTGGTTCTGTTTGTTAATTTGAATCATTTCTCTTTTCTTCTTTATTAGTCCAGCTAGTATTATATATATATAACCTCCTGGATTCATTGATTTTTTTAAAAAATGGTTTTTCGTGTCTCAATCTCCATCAGTTCAGCTCTGATTTTGGTTATTTCTTGTCTTTTGCCAGCTTTAAGAATGGTTTGCTCTTGGTTCTTTAATTCTTTTAAGTTGTGATGTTAGGTTGGTAAATTGAGATTTTTCTAACTTTTTGGTAAGGGCATTTAGTGCTATAAATTTTGCTCTTAACACTGCCTTAGCTGTGTTCCAGAAATTCTGGTATGTTGTATCTTTGTTTTCATTAGTTTCAAAGAACTTCTTGGTTTCAACCTTAATTTCATTATTCACCCAAAAGTCCTTCAGGAGCAGGTCGCTCAATTTCCATGTAATTGTATGGTTTTGAGTAAATTTCTTAATCTATAAGAGCAGCCTCACCCTTATAGCTATGCTGAGCTCAGCCCATGCAGCGGTTCTTACAGGTTGATGTTTCATGCCTGCAGCTCTTCCCGACTAGCATTGCACACTGGTTGCTGTCAGTTCTGGGGTCTTGGAAGTAATCCCACTCTATGGCTCCTCTAGGCATAGCCCTAATGGTAACTCTCTATGGTGGCCCTATCCCTGAAGCAGGTATCTGTTTGTGCCCCCAGACTTTCTGATATATTCATTGAAACCTAGGTGGAGACCACCATGGCTCTACAGCTTCAGCACTCTGTGACACTGCAGAGATAGGATCATATGGACAATACCAAAACTAAGTATCCGTTCCCTGGGGAGCAGTGGTCCAAGTGTCACCTAGGCTCCCTTGGCTAACCAGCAGTGCCCTGCTAGAATGCGGGAAGCAGAGACTTGAGGTGGCCCTAAGCAGCAAGCCAGAAAATCTTTAGGGCACCCCAGGCCTCTCTTTTGACATATTTTTACTTTCCAGGCCTTGGCTTTCTGAGCCTGTGGTGAGAGGGATGGCAGGAGTAATTTGCAAAGTGCCTTTAAATTCATTATTCTGTTGTCCTAATGAATAAGGTGCAGTTTTGTTATATCCCCACTAATCTCCTTAACAAATGGTCCTTTGGCCATATCTTTGGGCCTCTCCTGAAAAAGGTGATTTTATTTTATTTTATTTTATTTATTTATTTATTTTTTACCACAGGACCAATATAAGAAGCCTTCAAATTCCTAAATATCTGGAGAAACTAGGAAGTGTGAGATCTCCAACTATTTTCTTTTTCTTCTTCAATATGTGGCTATGCAGTCCTTTGAGATTTCATATGAATTATAGAGTGGATTTTTCTACTTCTGAAATAACATCATTAGGACTTTGACAGGGCTTGTATTTAATTTGTAGATAATTTTGTATAGTATTTTCATTTTGGAAATATGTTTTTCAATCTATAAATAAGGTATGTCTTTCCATTTATTGGTGTCTTATTTAATTTCTTTCAGCAAAATTTTGTAGTTTTTCATTTGTCTGTCTGTTTTGCAGAGATGGAGTCTTACTATTGCCCAGGCTGTTCTCAACCTCCTGGCATCAAGCAATCCTCCTGTCTCAGCCTCCCAAAGTGCTGAGAGTATAGGCGTGAGTCAACATGCCTAGCCGGTAGTTTTTAGAGCACAATTGTTCACCTCTTTGGTTAAGTTGATTTCTAAATGTTTTATTTTTTGAACTTATTGTAAATGAATTTCTTTTTGACCTGTTAATTGTTGATGTATAGAAACACAAGTAATATTTACGTATTCATTTTGTGTCCTACAAATTTACTGAATTCACTTATTTGTTCTATTGGGGGTATTTTTGGTGGAATATTTTAAGTTTTCTGAATTTATTTGCCATTTGCAAATAGACATAATTTTACTGTTTCCTTTCCAATTTGGAAGACTTCTACTTATTTATTTGTTTGTTTATATATTTATTTATTTATTTATTTATTCTTGCTTAACTCTTTTAACTAGGACTTCCCATACTATAAAAATAAAAATGAATAAAATAAAATAAAAATTATGAAAGGAGACAATCTTGTCTTTTTCCTGATGTTGGAAGAAAAGCTTTTAGTCTTTCACCATTGATTATGATTTCCTGATCTTGGAAGAAACACTTTTAGTCTTTCACCATTGATTGATTATCATGTTAACTGTGTTTTTTATATATGAATTTTATTATATTGAAATAGTTTTGTTTCATAGCATTAACTTTTTTAATCAAGTGATGTTGAATTAAATTTTTTTCTGCATCAATTAAGATGATTAATATTATTTTCCTCTTTATTCTGTTAATGTGGCATATTACATTAATTGATTTTAGTATGGTAGAGCATCCTTAGATTTTAGCAATTAATACTACTTGGTTCATGGTTTATAAGTCCTTTTAATATGCCAGCACTTTTACATTGTGAGTAATTTTCGAGGATATTTTTATCAACATCCATCAGAGATAATGGTTTAGAGTGTTTTATAATGCCTTTATCTTTGCTATCAGGGCCATGCTGACCCCACAGTATGAGTTTGAAAATATTCTGTACTCTTAAATTTTTAAAAGAGTTTAAGAAGGATTGGTGTTAGTTCTTCAAATGTGTTACCAGTGAAGTCAAATGTTTGCAGATTTTCTTTGTTGCAAAGTTTTTAATTACTGTTTCAATCTTCTTAATAGCTATAGGTTTTTATAGCATAGTAACATCTGGCAATCCTGTTTATTTCTATAAAGTCAATAGTCATGTCCTCTCTATTATTTCTGAATTAGGCATTGAGTATTATCTTTTTGTGCTTAGTCAATGAAGCTAAAGACTTTTCAATTTGTTTAACATTTTACAAGAATCATCTCATGATGTTATCAATTTTCTCAAATTTTAAATTATCTGTATTGTTTGTCTCCTGTCTTATTTTTGTTATTTTCATCCTTCTGCTAGATTTGTGTTTAAACTTTTCTTTCCTAGTTTCTTAAGGTATAAAATTAGGCTTTTGATTTGAGATTTTTCTTCCCTTTTAATATAATTGCTTATAGTTCTAAATTGTCCTCTTATTACTTGTTTTGCTGCATCTCATACCTTTTGGCTTGTTGTATTTAATTTTCATTTCTCCCACAATATTTTTAAAATATTTTTAATAGTTACTTCCTAGATCTATTGGTTGGTCAAGAGTGTGTTTTTTCAGTTTTCACATATTTGTGAATTTTCCATTGTTCCTTTTGTTCTTGATTTCTGGTTGTATTCCACTGAATTGAGTTCAGATATGATATTTGTTGAATTTTAGTCTTTAAAAATTTATCGAAACTTGTCTCGTGGTGTAAAATATGGAATTTCCTGGAGATTCTTCCATAATCACTTGAAGAAAATGTATATTCAGTTCTCAATGTGAGGAACATTCTGTATATGTCTATTATGTCAACTTGACCTGTAGTACTATGAACGTTCCTATTTTCTACCAATTTTTTTTGTGTTCTTTCTGTTATCGAATGATCTACTCCTGTTTATGTCTCCAGCTCTTATTATAGAATTTTCTGTATATATGTTCAGTTCTGTGAATGTTTGCTTTACATACTTTGGAGCTTTGATGTTTGGTGCATATTTGCTTATAATTGTTATATATTCTTGGTTAGTTAAACCTCCTATCAACATATAATGTTCTTTTTTTGCCTCATAACAGTTTTTCTTTTACATAAAGACTGTTTTATTCTATTATTAGTATAGCCACCACTGCACTTCTTTGGTTATTAATTTGGGTGGAATATATTTCCCATCTTTTTATTTTCAAACACTATATGTCCTTATATCTATGAGTCTCTCGTACACACAATGTAATTCGATTATTTTAAAACAATTCATCCACTTGTCTATGCCTTTCAATTGACGAATTTAGTCCCTTTATATTTTTAAAAAATTCTTATAGGGAGGGACTTATTTTGCAATCTTGTTATTATTTTCTGTATGCTTATTAATTTTTGCATTCATCATTCCCTCCATTACTTCTTCCTTCTCTTGTTTAGTTGAGTTTTTGTTATAGCATGTTTTAATTCTCTTCTTATTTGTTTTTGTGTATATTTTCTTTGTGGTTATTATAGGGATTTTCTTTGTGGGGATTGAATATAATATCTTAAAGTCACAACAATCTATTTTAAATTGATATCAATTAAACTTTATTTGCATACATAGACTCTACTTCTTTATACCTCTGCCCTACTGCTATATATTATTAATATCACAAAGTACATCCTTATATATTGTACATTCATTAAGATAGACTTACACCTTTTAATGCATTTTGTTTTTTTAATTCTGAAGAACAATTTTAAAAAATTTTCCAAATTGATATTACAATAATCTTGGTTTTCATACTGTTGATGTATTTAACTTCACTAAATATAGTTATATTTTCATCTGGCTTCACATTAACATCTAGTATGCTTTCATTTTGGCTTGAAGAACTCTTTCTAACATTTCTTGTAGGGCATGTCTGGTGTATTTTGGTTGATAAGGTATGGACTAACAATTCTGAAACTAGTATAAATGTGTGCTATAATAAACAAGTAAATGAATGTCAGATGATGATAGCTTTGTTTCTTACTTCTGAACAACAAGCAAATAAAAATAACTAGATTTATCATTGTTGTAATTGATTAGAGTTAGAAATAAAAGTATGAACTAATAATTACTTCATATAGAGATGAATAAATGAGTAACCTTAGATTGATAAATATTTGTACACACATGGGCTAGTATTCACACGTACATCTATTGATCTGCTAGCTGAGAAGACCTTGAAAAATGACACATCAATAACAATAAGAACACTGAGAAACCAGATCCAATAAACTTGATCTGGTTTTTAGTACCTTTATCCAATAAGCAGGAGCAGATTTACCTGGGAAATAATGGATTTTAGGACATTTTAAGAAATACAGAAGATAAACTTGGAACATTGTGTAATGACAGAAAGTAAAGGAAATACTCAACAATTAAATGATAGGAAACACATACATACATAATGATTGGGTATGCCAAATTAGCATAGGAGTTTACTGAAAGAGCTCCCAGCTGTGAATAGTGGCTCACCCATGTAATTCCAGCACTTTTGGAGACTGAGGAAGGAGGATTAGTTTAGGCCAGGATTTCCAGAAGAGTCTGGGCAACAGAGCAAGACTGAACCTGTACAAAATATAAAACACCTGACTGTGTGTGGTAGAACATACCTGTAGTTCCAGCTATGTGAAAGGTTGAGGCAAGAGGATCACTTAGACCCCTGAGTTTGGGACTGCGGTGAGCCATGATCACACCACTGCACTTCAGCCTGGGCAATAGAGCAAGACCCTGACTCAAAACAAAAACAAAACAAAATGAAACAAAAACAGAGATCTTAATAGCCAAAGATGAAAGAATTTGAAAAACAAAATGAATAAATTACATTGTAGTGTAACCTAAGGAAAAAACAAATATGTATGAGTTCACACTGACATAAATAAATGAATAAATAACTAAATGGGGGACAATGAACAAATGTCCCATTTAGAAGAATTCCAAATAATTTAAATTAGATACTACCTCCACAAGGAGCTCCATTAGTTAAGTGTGGGCTGAATATGGTGACATTCTTTTGAACTGCACAGTATGTGAAGGGGTAAAAATATTGAGTTTTATAGTTGAAGAACCCTGACAAACACTAACTTTGCCAAGTGATCAAGGTTAACACTGCCCATGAGAAGTTGTGTTCGTAGCATGTACCCTTGATATAATGTGATTCTAAAGGCACTTTACCTCCGCAATCTTCTGGAAAAAAAAAAAAAATAACCAGTCTACTCATGGGAAAAAATTAGACTCATTCCAATTAAATGACATTCTACAAATTACTTCATTAATACTTTATAAACCTGACAATGTCATCATAAACAAAGAAATTCTAAGAATCTGTCATAGACAAGAGGAGCCTAAGGGGACATGATAACTAATATGTTGTGATATCTTGTGTGAAGTCTTGTAATATAAAAAACACATTAGTTAAAATTAAGAAAATTGAAAAAAGTATGGGCTTTAGTTAGCAGTAATGTATCAGTATTGATTTGTCAGTTTTGACAAATGCACCTTACTGAGGCAATTTATTAATATAAGGGGGGAAACTGGATGTTGAATACATGGGAATACTCTGTACTGTATTTGCCACTTTTCTGAAAATTTAAAGATTATTTTAAAATGAGCTAATACCAATGTCATCTTTCTCCATTGTTTTTTTCTTTTATAACATCTCTGCTTTCTTTATTCACTTGATAGAGGTTCTTTGCCAAATCTCCTGCTACCAGAGCTGACTTGGGGAATTCTACTTCTTCTATTTTATTTTTCTATATTTAGTGAATGTTATGTCTATATTTCATTTATAGTGGTCAATGAACCATATGCTATATACATTTTGGGTTTATTCTTTTCTGTCTTTTTTTCTTAAAAGCCCCCATATTTTATGCTTTCACTGTTCATTCATTTACTCTACAAATATTTCCTGTATATCTAATATATATACCTGGAATTTTGCTGGACACAAAAAATAGAATAATAAAGAAAACAAATAAGATCTTTTTTTTTTCTAATGAAATATACAGGGGAATTTAGAAAGTGTAGCATCTGAATTTATTTTTTATTTATTTATTTATTTATTTATTTTTAATTTTTTAATTTTTTTTATTATTTTTTATTTATTTTTTATGCATCTGAATTTATTAAGAATTCTAGATCAGTGGGCATATAGGCCTAGATTTTAAAAACTAACATGATCACTTGTTAGCTATTTTATCTTGATTAAATAGCTTAATCCCCATAAACCTCAGTTTCTTAACCTATAAAATTGGGAGAAAATAATACCTGCTTCATAAGATTGCATGAGATTTAAATAAATAGTTTACATAAAGGATTTACATGTACATGTTAAAATTGCTTGATAAAAACTTGACACTTTCAAAATTTGCCTTACTCCAGGCAAATCAACTTTTAAAGTAAATGCCTGTGGGACACAATTCTCATTTTGTCATTCTCCATTAAGTTCTGCATGTCAACTACCAATGTTTATATTGTGCGTGTGTGTGTTTATGTTTATGTGTGTGTATGTGTGTTTATTTCTTGTTTCTCATACTAGGGCAAGTGGTTTTGCATTCTTTTTTTTTTTTTTTTTTTTGAGACGGAGTCTCGCTCTGTCACCCAGGCTGGGTGCATTCTTTTCGTTTATGCTACTTAGCACATTTCCGTGCATATATCAATGTTGCTGATTATGTGGCTAAAACCCTGATTGTTTTTTCATTATTTAGAGAATACTTTATTAGTTTCTGTAATCAAACCCATGTAGATAAGACCTTATGTATTTAATACAGTGCATTACGCCTGTACAAATCGAACAAAATAAGTTTAATGTTTGTTGTAGACCAATATGGCTAATAATTTCTGTGCAATGCCAACTCAACACAGTAAACTGGGATACTTTTTCCAAAGTTGACAGCACAGCTAAAGTTTCCAAAAATTCAAATTATATATATATATATATGTATGTGTGTGTGTATATATATAGAGACCAATAACAGCAGTATGTTACGGATCAATAGCAGCAACAGTCAACAGTTTTTCCAGGTTCTGCAGTCATCTGAACAAAATTATAGAGACATCCAGCATAGTCCATTAAAAAAAATGGAGGGGGAATGTAAAAAAAAAAACCCAGAAGACTGCAAAATTCTGTTACTGTTGTGGTACCTCGTGCCATTTTTAAAAAATAGCTTCTAAATCATTATCTGGAAAGAAAACATTCTAGAATAACATAATTAAAACTAACTCTGATAAAGCACAGTCACTACTAAGTATCGTAAAGCAGGTACAAGATATTTTACATTCACAGAGGTATGATACAGTACTGTCCTATATCTATAATACTAGAGGATACAAATAAAAGGCATTATTTGAGACTTGATTCTACTTTTCCAGCAGAGGGCCAAAAGGACGGCATGACACAGCTCTGTAAAGAAATGCACCTTCTTAGGATTTCCTTTAATTAGGGGCACAGTTCCAGGTTGTCACTGTTCTTCGTGAACATCAGCTAAAAACTGGTGTGATTCAAGGAAACCTCCTGAAACACTGGCCAACCCACCTGGTTTCTGTCAGGAAAAAGTAGAAGAAAAACCACCCCCTGCACCATCCATAGCCACCAAACCTATTAGAACTGGAGCGATCAAACCTCAGGCGATCAAAACCGAAGAAACAAAATCTTAAAGGCTATGGTTTATTGCAGGTGATCGGGAGAGGAGGAAGGAAAACATGGAGAATTAAGACAGATAATGCCGGCAGCCAAAGGGGCAAAATGGTCTGTAACATGATCCTGTTCAGAGCTTGGAGATGCACAAGGGACATAGGAACAATTTACACTGACACACAGATGCTGTACCAGTAAAAATGAGGCTTTGCAAGCTTGTACCTACAATGTAGCATGCGCTGAAATTGATGGCCATGCATCTTCAGTTAGAATTTATATATAAATATATGCACCCATTTTTTGAGTACATATAATTTAAACGTAAAAATCCTTATGATTAGATGAAACACCAAAAATATAAGGAAAATAACACTGCAGAGGAATAACTCAGCCTGAACAATATGGTGGTCCCAGCTAATACATCAGGTGTGGTTTTTTTGCTCCCTTATGTTCTTTGGATATGGTTATGGTGTTTGTAGGCTTGGAGGTGAAGAACTGAAGATGACTGGTGCTGGATAGAGAAACCTTATTTTTTATTATGACAGCTTGCTGTTTTTATAACACGATGATTGAGTTGAACACAATCAAAGTACAGTAGTAACTGATCTCCCCTTCTTCCTGGATGAGTGAGTAGGTGATTAAATATTGATGTCAGCATCTTTGAACCATATCATAATGAACAGTGTTTGGCTGCTGCTTCTGCCTGAAATGATGCTGTGTTTTGGTTGTGGTCCGAAGCTTTGAAGCACTACTTGGCATCTCCTTTCTTCCATGGAGCTCTCACCATTCAAACATGACAGATTCGTTAAACTACTACTTAGGTTGAGTCTTCCTTGCCCCTACTCAGTCATCATTGCTGGAGACCCATGGTTTAGGGGTTCTTTTCTTTTTCTTCCTTTTCTTATACCAGTTTTAAACCCTGATTTTTTATGGAAATAAACTGTGTGGCTATCCATTCAGATAAATACCAACACCACTTACTAATGAGGGCCTGTGGACAGGATTGTACCATGCATTGGAAAGAGCCCATATATATTCTTAATTCCACTAATATTTACTTTTTTTTTTTTTTTAACCAACCAGCTACAAGATGAATTTTTCATTCCACTAAAGTCAAAGTTCCTGGAGAATCTCATTGTTTTCATTTTAAAAGTGGATATAATGTAACAAGGGAAAGCAAAGTCAATACAAAATGTTAATTCCAATAGAAAAAAAAAATCAGCTGTTTACTTCCTAGAGAGTAAAATAAAGGAATTCTCACAAAAATTTAATTTTATTTAATATTGATATATTAATTCATGATGACAAAAGAATGCTGGGTTCCCTTGAATTTGAAAAGGCAGCTTGTGATCAGTGTTAAGCAAACTTGATGGTCCATATCTCACATTTCAGCTGTCATCACACAGTGTTACAAAACTCATGATCAGATATACAGATACCACTTACTTTAGTTGCTGACTGAAATGTACTCTTTAGCACAGAAACAGGGAAGGACTTCTTCACGTTAATAAAATTTTTCAAAAACTTTGACAAAGATTTTCTCCTTACATTTTGTGTTCAGTGTTAAGAAGAACATGAAGGGACATGGTTGCTGCTTATTAATAAACATAGTAATACTTGTAAAACTGCTACTTATTTTATTTCAGTTCTAGCACCAATTATATAATATTCTCTCAAAAATGTAGCACTTAAAGTTTTCTAAGTATGTTCCTTAGAAAGTTGGGTATTTATCATCACAAAGTGTGTAACTTACCTAGGGAATTGTTCAAAAGATACGACATTTTTTTCTTCCCTGAAGTATTGGTATAATTCTCACATTCTTTGAAACTGCTTCTTTTACTTCTGTCTACTATAGAACACAAAATGTTGGTGTTGTAAGACACCTAGAGACAATCTATTAAAAATCATTTGTTTTACAGATGAGGAAGCAGACATTATAGACTTTTTTCAACATTTTTTCAAAATCTATACATGTTAGCAGATGTCAGTTTTAATAGATTTACATAAACTAATTTCAATGTTAGCTATGATATATTGTCTAAAAAGTGTAGAGTATACTTCAATTTATTATACAATTAATACACATAATAACTATTATTACTTAATTAACACAAAAATAGGCTAAGCATCAAAAACAAAAAAGCAGCTTTATAGGTAATATCATAATAAAAGAAGAGTTTCAAAAGAATATAAAGATTATAGCAGTAATTCAGCCGTAATGGTTAATGCACTTCTTTTTAAGGAACATAATTAAAATATCCAGGCTGGGTGTAGTGACTCACGCCTGTAATCCCAGCACTTTGGGAGGCTGACGTGGGCGGATCACCTGAGGTCAGGAGTTCAAGACCAGCCTGGCCAACAAGATGAAATCCCACCTCTACTAAAAATACAAAAATTAGCTGGGCGTGGTGGCAGAGGCCTATAATCCCAGCTACTTGGGAGGCTGAGGCAGGAGAATCGTTTGAACCTGTGAGGTGGAGGTTGCAGTGAGCCGAGATCATGTCACTGCACTCCAGCCTGGGCAACAAAGCGAGACTCCATCTCAAAATAAATAAATAAATAAATAATAATTAAAATATCCACAGAACCTGTGAAACTGTATATTCTTGCTTAAAACAAAAGATTTTTAATGCTTTAGAGACCTCTTTGTGGAAAATTTAGAATCTACTTGTTGATCAACCTTGAACAGAGAGCAATGAATATATAACTAGTTTTGTTACTGTTACTGTTTTTGCTGTTTGCTATGCCCTGGGAATTGGAGGTATTTATCATGATGGAATATAAGAAGACATTGGGGGGTAGTTATTTGAATTAGGAATTATGCTTCTAAATTAATTTTGTAAATAAAATTACAAAAATGGACTTGCTATTTTCATGTATCTTCAAATCTATAGAATGCTTGTTTACTATGAAGTGTTTTATTTCTTAAAATTTTAACTCTTCTGAAGATTCACATTCTGCTCACTTAGAAATGGTAAGAGTGAGTTCCTTGGCCTAGATAGAAATTCTATCCCGAACTAAGGCCCAGCATTTTTATCTGTTCTTGGCAGTCTGTCTATTTTAATGAAAGGTGTTCAATTCATTTGGAATGCTGATTTTTTTTTCTCTTGATTAATTGTCATGCAGTCTACTTTGGAGCTGAAATTAAAATATTCTAGGAGCAAACTCAGAAGGGGAGCAAGATGGCAGCATAGAAGGCACCCTTGATTACTCCCCACCCAAGAACACCAATTTAACAACTATCTACATACGAAAAGCCCCTTTGTAAGAAACAAAAATCAGCCGAGAACTCATAGTCCCTGGTTTCAACTACTTATCGCTGAAAGGGACCATGAAAAGGTAGGATAAACAGTCTTGAATCACCAATGCCAGCCCTCTTCCCACCCACTGGCAGTGCTAGTGTGGTGTGAAGAGCATTTTCTTTGTTGTTGTAGTGGGGGAAGGGATTGACTTAGTGATGCCTTGTTATAGCAGAAACAAAACTGGACCAAACTTAGCTGACACCTGCCCACGGAGGGAGCATTTAAGCCTGCCCTAGCCAGAGGAGAATTGCCAATCCCAGTGGTCCAAACATGACTTCCAGCAGCCTCACTACTGAGAGCTAAAATAAATTTGAAAGGTAGCCTGTGTCACAAAGGCTGCAATTCCTAGGCAAGTCCCTGTACTAAACTAGGCCCAGAGCTGGTAGAATGGGGGCAGGGACACATGACCTATTGAGACACCAGGTAGGGTGGCTAAGAGAGTGCTGTAATCACCCCTCTTCTGACCCCAGGCTACACAGCTCATGGCTCCAAAAGAGACTGCTTCCTTCTACTTGAAGACAGGAGAGGAAAGAGTGGGGAACCGGGGGGGGGGGGGGGGGGGGGGGGGGGGGGGGGGGGGGGGGGGGGGGGGACTTTATCTGCATCTTGAATACCAGCTCAGCCACAGCAGGATAGGGTACCAATCACAGTTGTGAGGCTTCCTTTTCAGGACCTCGATCCCAGATAACATTTCTAGACACACCCTTGGTCTGAAAGGAACCCTCTGACATGAAGAAAAGGATCCAGTTTCACCAGCATTTCTCAACTGCTAACTGAAGAGCTCTTGAACCCTGAATAACCAGCAGCAATACCCAGGCACTTCATCAAGGACCTTGAGTGAGACTCTGAGATTTGGAGGCTTCAGGTGAGACTCAGCACATTCCCAGCTAAGGTGGATACAAGGTGAGAGACTCCTTCCACTTGAGAAAAATGGAAGGAAAAGGGACATTGTCATGCACTTTAGATATTAGCTTAAACACAGAAGGGTAGATCAAGTGGGCCATCGGTGTCCCCAATTCCAGGACTTGGCTCTTGGAACACATTACTAGAACAGCCTTTTGTGAGAGGAGAACCTACTGCCCTAAAGGGGGAGTCCAAGTGAGGCAGCATTTACCACAAGCTGATTTAAGAGCCCTTGGGCCATAAGGGAACATCAGAGGTAGTTTGGCAGTACTCCCCACATGTGGAAAAAATCCTAGACACATGCAATCTACCAATATTTAACCATGAAGAAATCCAAAACCTGAATTTTCCAATAAGAAGTAATGAGATCACAGCCATAATAAAAATTATCCCAGTAGAGAAAAACCCAGGACACGATAGCTTCACTGCAGAATTCCACCAAATGTTTAATGAAGATGTAATACCAATCATAGTCAAATAATTTTGAAAGTTAGAAAAGGAGAAAATACTTCCAACATCCTTTAATGAAGCTAATATTATCCTAATACGAAAACCAAAGACATGTCCACAAAAGAAAACTACAGACAAAAATCCCTGATGAATATTGATGCAAAAATCCTCAAGAAAACACTGGCAAATATAATTCAACAATATATTTAAAAGATCATTCATCCTAGCCTAGTGGGATTTGTCACTGAGATGCAAGGATGGTTCAACATGCACAAATCAATGTGATAAATCATATCAACAAAATGAAGCACAAAAGTTATATGAACATTTCAATTGGTGCTGAAAAGGCATTTGAGAATGTTAAATATCCCTTCATAACAAAACCCTGAAAACACTGGACACAGATGTAATAAACCTCAACCTAATAAAAGCCATATATGACAGACCCACAGCTATTATCATATGGAATGGGGAAAACCTGAAAGCCTTTCCTTTATGATCTGAAACATGAAAAGAATGCCCACCTTCACCACTGTTCTTCCGCATAGCACTGGAAGTATTACCTAGAGCCAACAGACAAGAAATAGGAATAAATGGCTCTCAAATTAAAAATGAATAATTCAAATTATTCTTGTTTGCAAATGGTATGATCTCATACTTAGAAAAACCAAAAGACTGCACCAAGAAATTACTAGAAATGATAACACATTTGTAAAATCACAGGATATAAAATCGATACGCAAAAATCTGTAGCATTTCTATATGGCAATTGTGAACAATCTGAAAAGGAAATCAAATGTAATTCAATTTATAATCACAACAAAAAATAAAATTAAATTATTCGAAATTAGCTTACATGAGGAATTAAAAGATCTCTATAAGTACAATTACAAAACACTGATGAAATAAATTGAAGAGGATACCAACAATTGCAAAGATATTCCACATTCTTGGATTGGAGGAATCAATATTGTTAGAATGTCCATAATACCCAAAGCAATCTACAAATTCAATGAAATCCCTATTAAAATAGCAACAATATTCCTCACAAAGATAGAAAAAAAATCCTAAAATTTATATAAAACCACATACACACACACACACAGAGAGAGACAGAGAGAGAGAGAAAGAGAGAGAGAGAGAGAGAGGGAGAGAGAGAGAAAAGAATAGCTGGAGCTATCCTAAGCAAAAAGAACCAAACTGGAAGAATCATATTACCTGACTTCAAATTATACTCCAGACCTATAGTAACCAAAACAGCATGGTATTGTAATAACAACAGACACATAGACAAATGGAACAGCAGAGAGAACCCAGAACAAAAACCACACACAAGCAGTGAATTCATTTTATACAACAGTGACAAGAACATACACTGAAGAAAAGAGTCTCTTCAATAAATGGTTTCGGGGTAAGTAGATATTCATCTGCAGAAGAGGGAAACTAGACCCCTATCTCTTGCCTTATACAAAAATCAGATCAATATGTATCAAAGACTTAAATCAAAGACCTCAATCTGTGAAACTACAGCAGGAAAACATGAAGGGAACTCTCTAGGACATTGGTCTGGGTAAACACTTTTTGTGTAGTACTCCACAGGCATAGGCAACCAACACAAAAATGGACAAATAAGATTACATCAAGTTAACAAGCTTCTGCACAGCGAAGCTGGAAATGACTAAGGAAACCATTAACAACATGAAAAGGCAACCTACAAATTGGGAGAAAATATTTGCAAACTACACATCTAGGAAGGGATTAATAACCAGAACATATAGGGAGGTCAAACAGCTCTATAGGAAAAAAATTTAATAATCTGAAAAATGGGCAAAATATCTTAATAGGCATTTATCAAAAGAAGAAATAGAAATGGCAAACAGGCATATGAAAAGGTGATCAACGTCGTTGATCATCAGAGAAATGCAAATCAAAACTGCAATGAGATTGGTTAAAATGGCTTATATCCAAAACACAGGCAATAACATATGCTGGCAAGGATGTGGAGAAAAGGGAACCCTCCTACATTGTTGGTGGAAATGTAAATTAGTACAATTACTATGGCGAATAGTTTGGAGCTTCCTCAAAAAACTAAATATTGAGCTGTCATATGCTCTAGCAATCAGACTACTGGGTATATACCCAGAAGAAAGGAAATCAGTATATCGAAGAGATGTCTGCACTCCTGTGTTTGTCACAATAGCCAAAATGTGGAGGGAACATAAGTGTCTATCGACAGATAAATGGGTAAAGAAAATGTGGCACATATACACAAAGGAGTACTATTCAGTCATCAATAAGAATGAGATCCTGTCACTTGCAACAACATGGATAGAATTGAAGGTCATTATGCTAAGTGAAATAAACCAGGCACTGAAAGACAAATATCACATGTTCCCACTTATTTGTGGAATCTCAAATTCAAAACAATTGGGTTCAGGAAGAGAAAGTGTAGAAGGATGGTTAACAGAAGCTGGGAAGGGTATTGGGAGTGTCAGGGGCAAGTGGGGATGGTTAATGGGTACAAAAATGTTAGAAAGAATAAATGAGACCTAGTATTTGATATTACAACAGGGTGACTGTGGTCAATAATAAGTTAATTATACATTTAAAAATAACTAAAAGAAAATAACAGAATTTTTGTGTAACAGAAGGATAAATGCTTGAGGATATGGCTACTGCATTTTACATGACATGTTTATTACACTTTGAATGCCTGTATCAAAACATCTCATGTACCCCATAAATATATACACATACTATATGCACATACATATATATATTTTTAAAAATTTAGGTAGCAAGATTGTGCACTGAAGGAAAACACCAGGAATATATACAGTGTCCATAGGCTTCCATTTTACAAATATTGCTGAAATGCTCCAATACAGAAGTATAATAATGTTGTCAATTAATATATAAAGTCTGTAAATTTAGTATGGTTTTTCATTTCTTCATCTTATTTTCTACAACATTCCCAAAATATGCTTAAAATATTTGTGGGCCCGGCTGGGCGCGGTGACTCACGCCTGTAATCTCAGCACTTTGGGAGGCCGAGGCAGGCTGATCATGAGGTCAGGAGACCATCCTGGCTAACATGGTGAAACCCCGTCTCCACTAAAAATTACAAAAAAAAAAAAAAAAAAAAAAAAATTAGCCGGGCGCGGTGGCGGGCGCCTGTAGTCCCAGCTACTCAGGATGCTGAGGCAGGAGAATGGCGTGAACCCGGGAGGTGGAGTTTGCAGTGAGCCGAGATATCGCCACTGCGCTCCAGCCTGGGAGACAGAGTGAGACTCCATCTCAAAAAAAAAAAAAAAAAAAAAAAAAAATATATATATATATATATATATATATTTGTGGGCTCTTGATTAGAGAAGAGAACAATTCTGTCACACAATTGTTAATAGTGATTAATTTTTCATTACAAATAAAGTTATTGATATTTTTATTTTTTAAGAATTATCATAATTTATTCTTACAATAGCTGAACACATTGTATATGCTTTTTATTTCTATATTCTTTAATCAGACAACTTCAAAAGATGAGTGTATATAGATTGAACAATATTGTTATTTCCAGCTTCAATGATGTATAAATGAAATATTTAAATTATACATATTGTAGATCTACAAATGAAGATTTGACCTTTTTATACATTGGTGTTTTACTAATTTTTAATTTTTTGTTTTGTGGGTACATAGTAGGTGTATATATTTATGGGGTACATGAGATGGTTTGATGCAGGCATGAAGTGTGTAGCAATCACACTATGTAAAATGGGGTACCCATTCTCTCAAGTATTTGTCTTTTGTGCCATATAATTCTATTATATTATTTTAGTTATTTTACAATGTGCAATTAACTTATTACTAACTGCAATCACCCTGTTGTGATACTAAATACTAGATCTCATTCATTCTTTCTAACTTTTATTTTGTACCCGTTAATCATCCCCACTTCCCCCTGAAGCCCCCATTACCCTTACCAGCTTCTGTTAAATCCTTCTACTCTCTCTCCATGACTTCAATTGCTTTGATTTTTATAATCCACAAATAAGTGAGAACATGGGATGTTTACCTTTCTGTGCCTGGTTTATTTCACTTAGCATAATGACCTTCAATTTCATCCACGTTGTGGCAATTGACAGGATTTCATTCTTGTTTACGACTGATAGTACTCCTTTGTGTATATGTACCACATTTTTTAACCATTAATTTGTTAATGGACACTTAGATTCCTTCCTAATCTTAGCTATTATAAACAGTGCTGCAACAAACATAGGAGTGCAGACATCTCTTTGATATACTGATTTCCTTTAATTTAGGTATATACCCCAACAGTAAGATTGCTGGATCATATGGCAGCTCAATTTTTATCTTTTTTCAAAGAACCTCCCAATGGTTTTTCATAGTGGTTGTAAAAATTTATGCTTCCATCAACACTGTATGAGGGTTCCCTTCTCTTCACATTCTTCCCAGCATTTGCTATTGCCTGTGTTTTGGATATAAGCCATTTTAACTGGGATGAGATCTTTCATTGTAATTTTAAAATTATTGTTAGATTATTTTATGTATGATTTCATTTCCTTTATTTTTTCATTATAATTTTGATTTGCATTTTTCCTGATGATCACTGATGTTGAGAACTTTTTCATAAGACTGACATTGTTATGTCTTCTTTTGAAGAACGTCTGTTCAAATCTTTTGCCCATTTTAAAATCAGCAATTGAATTGATCAAATAGTTTTGTCCTTCATTCTATTGATATGATGTACCACATAGATGGATTTGCATATTTTGAACCATCTTTGCATTTCAGGGATAAATCCTACTTCGTTATTATGAAGGATCTTTTATATATACTGTTGAATTCTATTTGCTAGTATTTTCTTGAGGAATTTTGCATCAATATTCATCAGCGGTACTGGCCTATAGTTTTCTTCGTTTGATGTGTCTTTGGTTTTGGTATCAATGTAGTATTGGCCTCATAGAAAGAGTTTGGGAGCATTCTCTCCTTCTCTAGTTTTTGAAATAGAGTAGCATTGATATTAGTGCTTCTTTAAATGTTTGATATAATTCAGCAGTGAAGCCATCAGGTCTGATATTTCCTTTAGTGGGAGACTTTCTGTTATGGCTTTGATCTGGTTCCTTGCTTTTGCTCAGTTTAGGTTTTGGATTTCTACATTGTTCAATCTTGGTAGGTTTTATTTTTAGGAATTTGTCCATTTCCTCTAGGTTTTCTGATTTATTGTCATATAGTTGCTCATAGTAGCCATTAATGGTCCTTTGAATTTCTGTGGCAACAGTTTTAATGTCTCTTTTTTTTTTTTTTTCATCTCTGATTTTATTTATTTGTATCTTCTCTCTTTTTCTTAGTTTGGCTAATGGTTTGTCAATTTTGTTTAACATTTCAAAAAGCCAATTTTTGTTTCATTGATTATTTGTGTTGTTCTCAACCTATGTATACATCGCAAAATGCTTTAAACAATCTAATTTACACATTATAATCTCATGTGGTTTTCTTTTCTTTTCTTTTCTTTTCTTTTCTTTTCTTTTCTTTTCTTTTCTTTTCTTCTTTTTTAAGATGGAGTCTCGCTCTGTCACCTAGGCTGGAGTGCAGTGGCGCAGTCTCGGCTCACTGCAATCTCCGCCCCCCATGTTCAAGCGATTTTCCTGCTCCAGCCTCTTGAGTAGCTGGGATTGGAGACGCGCACCACCAGGCCCGGCTAATTTTTGTATTTTTAGTAGAGACGGGGTTTCACTATGTTGGTCAGGCTGGTCTTGAACTCCTGACCTTGTGATCCACCCGCCTTGGCCTCCCAAAGTGCTGGGATTACAGGCGTGAGCCACCGTGCCCTGCCAGTTTTCTTTTGTTGTGTGTGCGCGCGCACGCGCGCGTGTGTATGTGTGTGTGTGGTAAAACTATTAGATCTATCCCCTTAGCAAATCTACCCTGTTAGCAAATTTTGAGTACATAATTCATTACTATTAACTATAGTCCTCATGCTGTAGATCTTCAAGAGTTATTAATTTTATAACTGTAACTTTTGTACCCTTTGCCAAACATCTTTTCATTTTTCCTACCTCCTGACCCTTGGTAATCACCCTTCTAAACTCTGTATTCATGAGTTTGACTATTTCAGATTTCACCCATAAGTGAGATCATGTGATATTTGCATTTCTGTGTCTGAGTCATTTTACTTAGCATTATGTCCTTCAGGTTAATTTGTGTTGTCACAAATGGCAGGGTTTTCTTTTTTAAGGCAATATCATATTCCATTGTATACACACTTATCACATTTTCTTTCTTCATTTATTCATTGATGGACACTTAGGATGCTGCTATATATTGGCTAACATAAATAATGTTGCAATTAATAATAGAATGCAGGCCAGATATGGTGGCTCATGCCTGTAATCGCAGCACTTTAGGAGGCCAAGGGGGGCGGATCACCTGAGGTCAGGAGTTCAAGACCAGTCTGGCCAACATGGTGAAACATTGTCTCTACTAAAAATACAAAAATTATGCAAGCATGGTGTCACCTGCCTATAGTCCCAGCTACTCAAGAGGTTGAGGCAGGAAGATCGCTTGAAACCAGGAGGCATTGCAGTGAGCCAAGATTGAGCCACTGCACTCCAGCCTGGGCAACAGAGCAATACTCCATTTCAACAACAACAAAATAATAGTAGCAATAATAGAAGGCAGATATCTTTTCTAGAAGGTGGTATGATTTCCTTTGCATATATACCTGGAAGTGGGATTTCTGGATCAGATAACAATTTTAATTTTAATTTTTTGGGAATCCTTCATACTGTATGCTTATGTTTTATTCAAAAAATCATTGCCAAGACCAAAATCATGGAAATTCTCCCCTTTGTGTTATCCTAGGTGATTTATGGTTTCAAGTATTACATGTGTCTTTAATCTAGTTTAAGTTGGTATTTGTGTATACTGTAAGATAAGCGTCTAATTGTATTCTTTTCTATATGAATATCTAATTAATCCAACCGCATTTGTGGAAGAGACAATTTGTTCCCCACTGTGTATTCTTGGCAACATTGTGAAAGATAAGTTCAACATACATGATTGCATTTATTTCTCAACTTTCTGTTCTGTTCTACTGTTCTATATGTCTGTTTTCATGCCAGTACCAGAGTGTTTTTATTCCCATAGTTTTCTAATATAATTTGAAATTAGAGCATGTCATGACTCTAGCTTTGTTGTTCTTGGTCAAGAGTGTATGTGCTGTTCAGGTCTTTTGTTGGTTCGTGCAAATTTTAGGATCTTTTTGTTCATATAGCATTGAATCTCTAGATCGCTTGGGGTAGCATGGAAATTTTGGTGGTATAAAATGTTTCCAGTAGCATGCATGGACATATTTTTTATTTATTTTTGTCTTCAATTTCTTTCATTAATATTTTACAATTTTCAGTGAATACAACTTGGACCTGCTTGGTTAAATTTATTTTTTGACATTTTATTCTTTTTGAGGCATATAATTGTAAATGGGATTTTCTTCTCAATTTCTCTTTAGTTCAATGTTAACACATAGAGATACAAATGATTTTGTTCTTTTCTTATTCTGAAATTTTATGAGATTTTTAATGAGTTCTAACTATTTTTGGTGTAGTGTTTAGTGTATTCCATATGTAGTGTCCTGACATCTGCAAACAGAGATGTTACTGTTTCCTTTATGATTTGGATGACATTTATTTGCTTTTCTTACCTAATTGTTTTTGCTAGGACTTCCAGTACTATGGTGAATAAAAGTGGCAGGAGTGTGCCTCCTTGAATTTTTCCTGATCTTAGAGAAATAGCTTTCAACTTTTTACTGTGGAGTATGATGTTATCCATGGGCTTGTGATACGTGGTCTTTCTTGTATTTCGGTACATTCCTTCTATACTTACTTTGTTGAGAGTTTTAATAATGAAATATCTTCAATTTTATCCAAAGTTTTTTCTGCATCTCATGAGATGATTCATTCTGTTAATGTGGTGTGTTTCATTTGTTGATTTTCAGATGTTGAAACATTCTTGCATCTCAAGGGTAATTTCAATTTAATGATATTGTATGATCTTTTTAAGGTGTTGTGGAATTTAGTTTGCTAGTCTTTTGTTGAGGACTTTTGCATCTATGTTCATCAGGGTCATCATCCTCTTTCTCTTCTTGTAGTGTCTTTATCAGGTTTGGTATCAGAGTAATGCTGGCCTCATTAAATGATGTTTTTAAAGTATTTCTTTTCTTTTTTTTTTTTTTTTGGAAGAATTTGAGAAGGATTGGTATTCTTCATAAAATGTTTGGTGGAATTCAGCAATGAGGCTATCAGGTACTGGATTTTATTTGATAGGATGTATTTTTTATTACTGATTAATTCTCCTTTCTCATTATTGGTCTGTTCAGATTTTCTGGTTTTCCTGATTGAGTCTTAGTAGGTTTCACATGGCAAGAAATTTACCCATTTCCTCTATGTTATCCAGTTTATTAGTCTATAATTGTTCATGTAGTTTCTTATGGTTATTTGTATTTCTGTGGCATCAATTTTAATATTTCCTCTTTCCTTTCCAGTTATATTTATTTGAGTCTTCTCTTCTTAGTAAACTTAACTAAAGGGTTTTTTTTTCAACATTTTATCTTTCAAAAAATGAACGCCTGACTATTTTTATCTTATCTATTGTTTTTCTAGTCTCTATTTCTTATTTCTGCTCTATTATTTATTATTTCTTTTCTTCTACTAACATTAGGCTTAGTTCACTCTTCTTTTTCTACTTTCTTGAAGTGTAACATTAAGTTGTTTACTTGAGATCACTCTTCCTTCTTGATATAAGTATTTTGTACCACATTTTCTCTTTGAACTACTTTTTATGAATCCCATAAGTTTTACTATATTGTATTTTCATTTTAATTTGTTTCAATATATTTTTAAAATTTTCTTTTGACCTTCTTTGATCCATTGTTTGTTAAGGAAAATGTTTTTGAATTTCCAAATATTTATAAAATTTCCAATATTCCTCCTGCTATTGATATAAAATTTAATACCATTGTGATGAGAAAAGATACTTCATATGACTTCAGTTATATTTGTTAAGACTTGTCTTGTGGCATTACAGATGGTCTGTTATGGAGAATATTCCACGTGCACTTGAGAATAATGTGTATTCTGCTGCTGTAAGATCTAATTTCTGCATGTCTCTTTGGTTCATGTGATCTAAAGTGTAGCTGAAGGCCAATATTTCCATATTAATTTGCTGTCTGGATATTCTATTCATTGATCAAAGTGGGGTATGTACATCCCTATTTTTACTGCATTGCAGTTTGTCTCTCCCTTCATATATATGAATATTTGTTTTGCATATTTAGATTTTCCAATGCTGGATGCATAAATATTTAAAATTACTACATACTCTTGATGAATTGACTATTTTATCATTATATAACCACACTCCATGTCTTTTGGTTTTGGGTTTTATTTTCATGGAATATCTTTTTTCCATCCCTTCACCATCAGTCTGTGTGTCCTTAACACCAAAGTAAGTCTCTTATAAGCAACATGTAGGTGGGTTTTGCTTTTTATCCATTCAGACACTCTACATCTTTTGAGTAGAGAATTTAATTCATTTATATCCAAGGAAATTATGGATAGGTAAGGAATTACTAATTCCATTTAGTTTATTGTTTTCTGGTACTTTTGTTCATTCTTTGTTTTTACTTCCTCCCTAACTGTCGTTCTTTGTGATTTGATAATTTTCTGTAGCGATATGCCTTATTTTTTTCTCTTTTCCTTTTGCATATCTCCTATAGATTTTTGTGGTTATCGTGAGGCTTATATAAAACACCACATATTTATTTATAACAGACTCTTTTGAGCTGATAACAACTTGAGTTTGATCACATTCAAAAAATATATACCTTTATGCACCTACCCACATTTTATGTTTTTGATATCACAATTTACACCTTTTTATATTGTGTATCTCTTAATTGGAGGTGTAGTCATGTTTAACAGTTTTGTCTTTTACCCTTTACACTAAAAATATGTAATTTTAACACAACCATTACAGCACTAAAGTATTCTGAGTTTGACTATGTACTCACTTTTACCAGTATGTTTTATATGATCATATGTTTTCATGTTATTAATTAGCATTCTTTCATTTTAGCTTGAAGAACTTTCTTCAGAATTTGTCATAAGGAATTAGTGGTGATGAACTCCCTGGGCTTTGCTTTGTCTAGAAAGCCTTTGCCTGTCCTTTATTTCCGAAGGATAGATTTGCCAGGCAAAGTATTTTTGCTTTCCAGTATTTTTCTTCTTTTAGTGCTTTGATATATCACCCCATTTTCTCCTCACTTGAAAAGTTTCTGCTAATAAATCTGATGATAGCCAAATGCTGTTCCTTTTTATGTGAATTTTTAAAATTTTCTCTTCCTGCTTATGAGAGTCTCTCTTTGCCTTATAATTTTGTCAATTTGCTTACAATATGACTTTGTATAGTTTTGTGTGAATTGAACGTATTGGAGACTTTTGAGCTCTTTGTACCTGAGTATTTAAATCTTTCTCTAGATTTGAGAAGTTTTTAGCCATTATTTATTTAAATAGTGTTTCTGTCCGTTTCTCTCTCTCTTTTCTGTCTCAAATTCTTGTAATGTGAAAGTTAGCCAATTTGATGCTGTCCCATAAAGTCCATACTTTCTTCATTCTTTCTACTTTCAAAAACTGATTTTATATTTTCTTTTTTTTTTTTTTTTTTTTTTTTTGAGATGGAGTCTCGCGCTGTGTCACCCAGGCTGGAGTGCAGTGGCGCGATCTCGGCTCACTGCAAGCTCCGCCTCCCAGGTTCACACCATTCTCCTGCCTCAGCCTCCGAGTAGCTGGGACTACAGGCGCCCGCCACCACGCCCGGCTAGTTTTTTGTATTTTTAGTGGAGACGGGGTTTCACCATGTTAGCCAGGATGGTCTTGATCTCCTGACCTCGTGATCCACCCGCCTCGGCCTCCCAAAGTGCTGGGATTACAGGCTTGAGCCACCGCGCCCGGCCTGATTTTATATTTTCAAATAATCCACATTTGAGTTCGTAGATTGTTCTTTATGTTTGAGGAAATCTGTTATTGATAATCTCTATTACATTTTTCATTTCCTTCACTTTGATTTTTCATTCCAGAACTTCTCTTTGGTAATTTTTTATACAACTTTAATCTTTTTGTTAAACTTATTTTGTTCATTTATTATGTCTCTGATTTTGTTAACTTGTCTCTGTTTTCTTTTGAAGTTTACTGAGGTTCCTTAGAACAATTATTTTGGATTATTTTTCAGGCAATTTAAAAATCTCTATTTTTTGTGGTCAGTTACTGGGAAATTATTGTATTCTTTAGTGGTAATATGTTTCCTTGGTTTTTCATGTTTCTCACTGCCTTGCATTGATATCTGCACATGTGATGGAGTAGTCACCTCTTCCAGAGCTTATTGAAATGCTTTCCATGAGGAAAGTCTTTCCTCAGTGGGTAGTTGCAAGGACACTGTTTGAGTGGTTGTGGAGGTTCTGGCTGTGGTTTGGGCACAGCAGCATAGTTTCCACACAGATCTACCAGCTAAGTTTAATGTTGGCAAAGATTGCAGTTGTTCTTAACAGCCAAGGCTGAATGCATCTGCAGTGGTGATGAAGGCCATTAGAGTTTTTAATGGTGAAGGCTGTTGGGTCTTTCTCATCACTTTTTTTTCTACCAGAGAAGTCATGGCCCTGAGGATCTTTATTAGCACTGGATCCAGCTTAATGGCATTCTTCCCCTGGTGTCTCATGAACATTGCCTAAGAAGCAACCATGGAGCTTGGATCTGAAGCATGGGCACACATAGAAAGATCAAGACTCTAGGATCCTGGGCTGCCATGACAATGGTGTCTGGTGTACACAAACCTTCATTGCCATATTGGTAATAATGTGTGAGGTATAGGTGTATGTGAAGTAGTTGGGGAACTGAAGTATGGAGCACAAATGTGTGTAGGACAATAGCAATGCGGTTTTCTGTGCAGACTATCTCGTAGTAACATTGTTTCTGAGTTTTGGGTGCAGGTGCATGCAGTACAGCAATGGGGCTAGAGTTTGGAGTGTTAGCACATGAAGGGCTAGAGCAGCCTTAGGGACTGGAGAATGGGTTAGCTGTGACTGTGACTCAAACACCAGATACATTGTTTTCATGAGGTGGCTACAGGGCAATGACCTGTAGTTTATGCAAACACAGAGTAACGGTAGAGTTTAGGGCCTATGGTCGTGCTAGTCCTTAACTGTGGTAGTTCCAGTGTTTAAGGTGTGGATGTTCACTGGTAAGCACAGAGAGATTACAGAGCCGGATGTGGACACTGGTGAAGTGCCTACATCTTTGTGGTGGTTGGTGGTGGGGAGCAGCATGCACAGGGTTGGGAGGGATGGCAGCTTCAGTCCTAGAGTAGCACAATTTTGACTTCTGGGTGGCCATGGTGCAACCACATCTTCCTCTATGGGGGTCTGCAGTGGGGATGGCTGTTTGTTACCTCAATGATGAAAGGTGCCAGTGTCCTCTGACGATCAGGCCATTGGAGTCCACAGTGGAATTCAACATGTGGCTGACACTGCTAGCCATCACACCTCTTTGCCCTTAGTCATCTCCAGACATTACAGATATGCCACTTTCATCATCTATCCTTTCTGTGAAGTTTTTTCTGTTTTTTTTTTTTTCTCTACTTTGTTACTATTTATTCTGCAAAGGATCCTTAAGCCCTCTCAAGGCTATTTTTGTTTATGGTTAGTTGTTTTGTTGTTGGTGGTGGTGGTGGTGATGGTGGTGGTGGAGGATGAAAGCAGGTATCTCCTACTCTGCCACCTTCCCAATGTCACTATTCCAAAGCTTGCCTTAGGTATTCTGATGATCTCTCATTAAATACTTACATATTAAAAACTACCATGTATTTGTAGAAAATTAATTAATTTATTTATTTATTTATAGATGGAGTTTTCACTCTTGTTGCCCAGGCTGTAGTGCAGTGGCGTGATGTCTGCTCACTGCAACCCCTACCTACTGGGTTCAAGCAATTCTCCTCCCTCAGCCTCCTGAGTAGCTGGAATTACAGACACGAGCTACCACGCCTGGCTAATTTTTTTAGATTTTTAGTAGAGACTGAGTTCGGCCAGGCTGATCTCGAACTCCTGACCTCTGGTGATCCACCCACCTCAACCTCCCAAAATGCTGGAATTACAGGCATGAGACACCATGCCCGGCCCCTTTATTGTTATGTAATACCTCTTTTAATGTTTTATTTCTTGTTTTGAAATCTACCCTGTCTGAAATCAGTATAGCTAAGCCATCCTTTTCTCAAACTAGTGTTATCATGGATCTCTTCCTACGTTTCTATACTCTTAATCTATCTGTGTCTTTCTATTTAGAGAGGATTTCTTATAAACCAAACACAGTTTAATCTTTCTTTTTATCTACTCTGAAAGTCTGTCTCTACATTAGTGAGTTTTAAGCATTCACATTTAGAGTGATTATTGATATAATGAGATTAATATCTAACACACTTGTTAATTATCTTCTATTTCTTACACTTGTTCTTTGGTTTTAGTTTTGTTATCTTTTTTCTGCCTTCTTGATTTTAATTCATCATTTTATGTACCTTTATTTTTTCTTCTATTTTATCACATCAATTATTCTTATTCTTGATTTTGTTATTGGTTTACCTAGAGTTCTCAATGTAGCTTACTTTCACATAACACTATATCATTTTACAGTTTAGAAGGGTGGTTACCAGAGATCAAGAATGGGGGAAATGAGATATTGGTAAAAGGGTACAAACTTGAGGTTATAAGATTTATAACTTTTGAAGATCTTATGCACAGCATGGGAACTATAGTTAATTACAATATATTGTATACTTAAAACTTGCTAAGAGAGTAGATCTTAAGTTTTTACCACACACACAAGAAAAAGTAGCTATGTGAGTAATGGATATGTTAATTCGCTTTATTGTGGTAAGCATTTCGCAATGTATACATATATAAAAACGTCATGTGGTAGACCTTCAATATATACAATATTTTATTTGTCAAATATACCTCAGTGAAGCTGGGAAGAATCTTAGTCTTTTAGAGTGCTTGTGTCCCTGGGTTGTGACTTTCACATTTCCTCTGTGGTTCTATAGCTATTTTTGTTTTCTGCTTATGTAAGACAGAAAGCCTAGAAGGAGATAAATTTGGTCAAGCGTCTTTCTTCTAATTTGGATGAGACTCTGGTGAAATTCTTTCTTTTGAAGAAATGGCCTTTGTCATGATGAACATGTTGTGCATATTTTAAATGGTTACCTTTTCCATCTCCTTCCATAAAAAGGAAGATTTTGGGTTTTTGTTTTTTCTTTCTTTCTATTACCATGAGAAACTGGTGAGTGCCTGGAGGTAAAACTTACAAAAATGTGGACTTTTCCTTCGAAGTATGACCCCAAGACATTTATCACTTTTGCTCTAGTGCACACTCAGCCTCCATCAATTTTTTATAATTACTGTTTTAGTGATCCTGTCAGTTTATGGTTCTATCTTCTGCTCTAGGTAAGCTGATATCTGCTGTGGCTTCTGAATTCATCATTCACTTCAAGTTTTCAGTGGCAGTTTGGCACTGTCACCTCAATTCTCTAACTGGTTCAAGAAAAATTCCTGCTTGAATTAAGTGATATGTTATGACCACAAATTAGAAAACAATATTATGAAGTTAAAATTTATCCCCCAAATGATCTGTGTATGTAGGTTCAACAAAATACATGACAGAACACCTCTTCATTTATTTCTGGGTTTTCTATTCTGTTTCATTGGTCTATATGACGATTTTGGGGAAGTATCAACATTTTATGTACATACATAATGCTTACATACAAAGTCAATATTGTGATAATGCACTTTGGAGGCATCAAATTTATAAAAAATACATAAAATGAATTAGAACCCTCTAAAAGTCTCTACACAATTTCAACCTCCAGTATTGGAAATGAAGTGAAGATGAAATATAGTATAAGAAATTGCAAAAAGAAAAAGGATAACATAGTGAAAAAACCTGAAAAAAGAAAAAGAAGATAAAAATGACTGAAAAGAAAATTTAACATATGAAAAAGTGTATCACAGGGATAGTTTATGGGCAGTTTCACGGAGATACTTCCTAAGAGATAACTGACTTTTATGATCATTAACTCGATTTTGAAATATTGTGTCATAATGAATAGCTGCTTTTTTTCTTTTAGGAAATGGCTGTCCTCAGAGAATATGATCACATTCATTTGCCACTACATGGCATTGCCTTTTCTTGAAATTCTTTCATGATTTGATATACAACAACATGAACATTTCTGATTAAATGTTCCCATTTTATGTGCAATGCTTCTATATTGTTTTGGTTATGCAAAAAATCCAATCTATATGCACTCAATTACAGACCACAAATTTGATGTAAACAACACTGGCCAAACAGCAACACTATTAAATAAGTGGCTTCTTATACTACCATACACAAAATTATTTTTGAACTAGTAGTTAACTACACTGACTTTTTGGGCAAATGCTGTTTTAATTCCTGAATTGTTCCTGGAATGTTATAAGCTTGAAGGAATGCCAATGCAGGCAAATGATACATTTTTAAACTGAAGCTTTTGTCATTGTCATGCTGTGTGACCAATCCATTCATTAGAATTTTTACCAAATGCATTGAGGTTAATGGAAAAAAAAATAAACAACTTTACTGGTAACATTTTGAAATTCACTTGTAGAAGCTTTGGCCACACTTACTCAAAACTGTCATTGTGGCTTGAAAATGTATTTTTTTCTACAAAGCTCACCATATCTTGAGCATTTACAAAATGCTTTACTATTTTGAGTTATTAACAAAAAAAGTGAGTAGAAAAGTGCTAAACTTTTTGGATTCGACCGGGGTATTAACTGTATATAGTTAATAAAAAACAGTAGGGACAGTTGAAAGTGCCATTCATTAGCCAAAGCGAAGCATATTTCTGTATTAGGTTTAGTGGTAAATATAAAAAAATCAAAGAAGTTTACCATTTAATGTGTTTTGTAACATGGGAGAAACCGTAATATGAACAAGTGTCTTTGGTTCAGAAGGTCACTGAGCTTGTGGAGTTCTTTATATTCTCTGACAGGCATTTTTTGAAGGTAAGCATGACACCTATGTATGAAGCAGCTGAAGTACATGATTGAATAATTTGGCAGGGGAGAGTTCTTGTTTTTTAACCTGCATTTTTACTTATTCTGTGATCTTTGAAATACTCACTGCACTTATATTTGGAGAGTGCTTCTGGTCTACAAATTTTGTAAGTATATGCTATCTATTTAAAAGTCTGGTTATTGCTCAACTTGTAGAATTAAGCAGATTTTTGCTTTTGCAGCACCAATTAACATTAACATTTAAACTTGTATCACTCAGTGTTAAGTAACCTTGTACATTTAACTAATTACAGCTTTTTAAAAAGGTAATAATTTCAGAGATCTCATTCATTGTCTTGTAAGAAACACAGTAAAGAAGGAATGATATTCAGCTTCCCCCTATGCCAAGTCTGTATAACCCATGGTTCTCCGGAGAGTCATAAGCAATAGGATATGTATGTAGATATATGACAGAGAACTTAGGGGAAATGGCTCATGTAATTACGTTAGCTGGAAAATCCAATGATAGGCTTTATGCAAGTGAAAACCCTGGGAATGCTGGTAGAATTGTTCAGGATTTTAAAAGCCTCAGAACCTAGGGAGGCTGCAGTAAATTCTGCAATCCAAAGGCTGGCAAGCCTAAAATTCTGATGACTGAGGCACCCAGAAGAAGACTGTTTTAGTTCTCAGGGAGAGACAAATTCTCCTTCTGAATTTTTTCTCTCTAGATCCCAGGTGATTGGATGATGTTGACCAATAACAAGGGCAGATTTTCCCTACCTAATCCACTCAGATTCACACACTAATCTTCTCTGTAAACAACCCCACATACACACCAAAAATAATCCTTAACCAGGTTTCCAGGTATTATTTCATCTTGTCAAGTTGACACCTAAAATCAAGCACACAAATCCAATTCTTAACAATGTGGCACTCATATGTATCTCCTTAAACTATACTAATTTGTTATAATGTTTACTACAATACTGTAATCCTTGAATAAAACCATGGGACCCATATGAAGTGCCACTAATAATGCTGGAAGTGTTTTCAAGGAGCACAGAAAAGTCTGACTTTACGAGAAAGAGTTGAATTGACTGATATGTACTACAGATAGCACAGAAAATTCATGACATTTCAAGAAAAAGTTGAATTGCCTGATATGTACTATAGGTTGAGATCTGCAGCTGTGATTGCCTGACATTTCAAGATTAATAACTCAAACTTAAGGATCATTGTAAAAAAAAAAATTGAAGCAAGCTCCAAAAGCTTTCACTTTTTGAGAAATACCTTATCTTGTGTTGAATATACAACTTTTATGTGAGTGAAGGATTGCTAAAAGAAAGGCACACCTATATATTCTAATACAACTCAAGAAAAAGCCCAGTTATTATATGACAACTTAAAGCGAAAGGAAGATGAAGGATCTAAAACTAAAAATTGTAATACCAGCAAGAAATGGTTTGATAATTTCAGAAAGACAAATTCTGGCTTAAAACGTTTTTAGAAATGTTGACTCAAAAATGTCAAGAAAAGAGGAGAAGCGTCTTCTGCTGACCTAGTGGAAGCAGACCAGGTCCCAGCTATCATTAAGAAAATCATTGGCCGGGCGCGGTGGCTCAAGCCTGTAATCCCAGCACTTTGGGAGGCCGAGACGGGCGGATCACGAGGTCAGGAGATCGAGACCATCCTGGCTAACACGGTGAAACCCCGTCTCTACTAAAAAATACAAAAAAAAAAAAAAAAAAAAAAAAAAAAAACTAGCCGGGCGAGGTGGCGGGCGCCTGTAGTCCCGGCTACTCGGGAGGCTGAGGCAGGAGAATGGCGGGAACCCGGGAGGCGGAGCTTGCAGTGAGCTGAGATCCGGCCACAGCACTCCAGCCTGGGTGACAGAGCGAGACTCCGTCTCAAAAAAAAAAAAAAAAAAAAAAAAAAGAAAATCATTGAGGAGAAAGTATATCTACCTGAATGAGTTTGTAGTACACACAAAAGTATCCTATTCAGAAATAAAATGCCACAAAAGGACATTCATTAGGATAAAAGAGAAGTGAGCATGAGGATTAGAGACAGGATAGTATAATTCTTCTGTTTTGTTTAAAGGTTTATGACAAGGACTGCTCTTGTCTATAATGTTGCTAACCCTGGAGCATTGAAGGGAAAGGATAAATACCAGTTGCCAGTCTTTTGATTGTAAAACAAGTAGGCTGAGACAATAAGAATCTTTTTATTTTTTCTCTATTAATCATTTGATGCTTTGTCTTTGAAGTCAGAAAATACCTTACCAAAAAGAGACTGCCTTTTAAAGTTCTTATAATATTGAACAATATGTGTGGCCACCCAGAACCCTAGGTGTTCAACACTGAATGTATAAAAAGTGGTCTAATTGCTCCCAAAATAATGTTTGCAATTCAGCCTCTAGATTAGGGGATCATAGGGATGTATAAGCCTCATTACACATGGTTATCTAAGGAAAGGATTGTCAACTGTATGGAAAATAATTCTAATAGAAAGAAGATGATAAAAATCTACCATTCAAGATGCCATTATCGTTACTAAAAAAAAAAGCCACAAAAGGTATCAAGCTTGAAACAATAAATTTCTGCTGGAGAAAATTGTGTTCAGACGCTGTGCGTGACTTCACAGATTTAAAACAGAGCCAATCAAACAAATCATGCAAGAGATTGTGGGTATGACCAAAAAGGTGTGTGTGGGGGTGTAAAGTGTTTCCAGATATGAATCTTGAGGGGTTCTGGTTCAATAAGACTGACTAGAAGCATTCATTTACCTTTATTATGAAGATAAGTAAAAATAGCAAGTAAATAGCAAGACTTCAAGTACATCATCTCATAGAGCAGACTGAAATTCACCAGGTAAGTGATGGGAGCCACAGAAAGCCAAGAAGTGTGCAGCCAGATGACCACTGATTCAGGACAGTTGCAGAGCCAAGAGAGGATCTCGAAGCTGGGAAAGGGGTGGGTGAGTGAGACACCAGAAGGGATACACACCTCTGCCATGGACCTTTACAATCCTAGTCATGGGATAGTCCCTTTGATGTCCCCAGGCCACCAGAAAAACACAAGAGCCACCTGAAAACAGTGCAGAGACACCGTTCAAGCCCACATGGAATCCCACAGGCTTTTGATCTCTGAGTAGGCCACGGCCAGCTACTCACCACCCCACCAAAGAGAAAGGCCAGGTACTTTCATGTACCCCAAAGATAGAAACCACATCCATGGTGTTGTGGAGCAGCCAGACTATGCACCACGTGCCTTTCCACCTCTGCTGCTCCCTGCCAAATGAGGTTTGCCACTTTCTGGCCTCAAGCACACCCATACCATCTCCATCTGAACACTGTGTCCACAGTTCAGCATTCTTTTGAGAGCACCACTCCCAGAGGTCACTGACAAGCCCTTTACAGCTGCCTCCACCTTTGCTGCCCCTATGCCAGGGAGGGAACGGGGAGGCTGGACACGTGCTCGCACTGTCAGCACACATAACTGCAGATGAGGTACAGAACAGCAACGCTTTATGACCCACAGCCCCCCACCTTCACTGCTTCCTGCCAAACGGGCCTTGTCATCTTCAGGCCTCCAGTGCACCTGCCCCACCCTCACCTGAACACTGCAGCTGTGGCTCTTTGGTCCTCTGACGGCACACTCCCAGAGGTCACTGACAAGCCCCTTGCAGCTGCCACTGTCACTGGCTAAGTCCTTGCCACTCCAGGGCCAGGGATAGAGCAAGGAGGCCCAGCACATGTGCATGCCCCCAAAATATTAATAAAACCCAATGTTACCTTTGTAGGAGGGAAGTGCAAGTGTGCCACACATCCCACAGCTGCCAGTCTCTATTGTCCCAGCTGAGGGGATCTGCTCTCTGCAGTTAAAGACCCACAACACTGCTGCCCTGCCTTCACCTGAGCATTTTTCCTGAAAGTATAACCCCATCACCTGAGAGTTCTGCTGGTGATCAGTGACCAGTCCACCCCTCCTCATCACAGCCAGCATCTGAACTATGGGCTAGCCCAACCCTGCCTGGTCCAGCCTCTTCAGGACTCATAGACATGAACCAGCAGCCAATTTAAGGACCTGTGAACTATGGGACAATTTGGCCCAGTCCAACAGTTCTGCCACCAGAACGCTCCCCACAAGGTGTTAGGTCAGGCCAACTCAACCAGCTGACACCTCCATAACTGATGCCCATCTACATGGGCCAAAAAAGAGACCTCTCCGTACACATCAATAGTATTACCAAATCAGAGAACAGGCAAGCCATACAGCTGTCTGTATTGTACTGAGTGAAGGAGTTCCAAACTGAAGCCACTCCCACAGAGAGTAATGTAAAAGGAAAATACATCTCAGGACCCCCAAACCACTAAGCTAAGAGAAAAGTCAAGGTGAAAACTATTTCAGGCAAAATTGACTTGCATTTTATTCCTAAAGAAGATAGCTATAAAGATAAGAAGCTACATACTTTCCTCACTATTTGCCCACAGGAAATTCCTTGTAGACATAGGACAGGCAGAACTCTAAGTCATCCCCCTGAGGCTCGCCTGAGACAAATTCATATCTGATTGCTTCCTCTGCCCTGTTGTTTATGTAAAAATCCAGATTTACTGAGCCAGGCTAAATTGTGTATTTAGTGGAAGGCTGATCAAGGACTCAAAAGAATGCAACCTTTTGTCTTCTAACCTGGAAGCCCTCACTTCGAGTTGTCCCACCTTACTGGACTGAACCAGTGTACATCTTACATGTATTGATTGATGTCTCATGTCTCCCTAAAATGTGTAAAGGTAAACTGTACTCTCGACCACCTTGGGCACACGTCATCAGGACTTCCCTGAGGAAGTGTCATGGGTGTGTCCTTAACCTTGGCAAAATCAACTTTCTAAATTGACTGAGACCTGTCTCAGATATTTTGGCTTAACAGTAACAATACAGGCATTTACTATGGCCTAAAGATAGACAACAGTATGCCTCTAAACTGAGAGGCATGAGCCATGGGACAAGAGTGTTATTGGGAAACAGATCGTGCTCTAGCCTATCCAGGGTATAGAGCTGGTGCCATCCCCTCACTTCCTGCAGAGACCTCAAAGACTCCTGGCCACCCCCATCAGGGCTGGTGCCTGCACCCATCATTGAAGTACTCATAAGCATGCCAAGGGATCCAGATCTGTTCATTTTTGCCAACCCCTCCCCCTCAATTAAACAGGAAGCTAACGGCACTGGGCACTCCACTATTCAGCCCATCACAGGAAACAACAGAGAGCATCTCACAGGAAACAACAAAGTGCATACATATCTCCTTGTGTTGCAGCTGGCTCTTACCCATAATCACCACCTAGTGGCCCGCACTTCAAACTGCATAGCCACATATAAAACCTGCCAATAAAAGACAACAGGTCTATAGAAGCAAAGACAAAAGATCCTACTCAACATACATTATAGTCACACTCTGGGGAGGATGAAAAAGAAATAAGGAAAAAAAAAAGCAATCCTATCCTAAAGAAAATAATTTCAAAATCAAGGAGTGACAGCCTTTGCAGATAAGGAATCAGTATAAATTCTGGCATCATGGAAAAACTGAATATTGTGAGACCACTAAAGGATAACACTAGATCTCTAGCAATGGATCCTAACCAAACTGGAAATTCAGAAATGATAATGAAGAGTACAAAGTGTGGATTGTGAGGAAGCACAAAGAAATCCAAGAGAAGGTTTAAAATCAACACAAAGAAACAAAAGCAATCCGAGAAATAGAAGAGATAAAAATATTTAAAAATTAAACAGAATTTTTGGAAATGAAAGAATCACTTATGTAATTTGGAACTACAGTTGAAAGGTTTGACAGTACACCATACTAAGCATAAGAATTTCAGAGCTTGAAGATGGGTAATTTAAACTAAGTCAGATAGAAATAAAGAAGCAAATGTAAAAGAATAAACAAAACCTTCAAGAAATATGGGATTATATAAAGCAACCAAACCTGTAATATAGTGGCATTTCTGAGAGAGAAGAAGAAAAATTAGGCAGCCTAGACAACATATGTGAGAGAATAATTCACAAAAATTTCCATAATCTTGCTAGAGAGGTAGACATCTAAGAACAGGAAATCCACAGAAAACCTGCAAGAGGCTATACAAAACAAACATTATCAAGGAATATAGTCACCGTATTATTCAAGGTAAACACTAATTTTAAAAATCTAGAGAAAAGGGTTAGAAAAGCTAGAGAAAGAGTTAAATCACTTATAAAGGAAAATTGATTAGACTAACAACATACTTTGAAGTAGAAACCTTACATGCCAAAAGAGATTGGGGACCTATTTTTAGCCTCCTTAAAGAAAAAAATGTCAGCCAAGAATTGTATATCCTGCCAAACTAAGCTTCATAAATGAAGGAGAAATAAAGTATTTCCCAGCCACACAAATTCTAAGAGGTGTCACCAATAGACCAGTCCCATAAAAAAAAATGTTTAAAGGAATTCTAAATGCAGAAATGAGAGGATGATACTTAGCATCAGAAAAGACCATATAAGGATAAAGCTCACAGATCCTATAAATTACACAACTGAAACTCCAAAACAACTAGCTAACAACAGTACAACAGGAACAAAACCTCATTTATCAATATTAACCTTGAGTGTAAATGGCCTAAATGCTCTGTTTAAAAGATACAGAGTGGGAAATTGAATTTAAAAACAAGAACCAACCATCTACTGTCCATGTGAGACCCACTTACTGGTTAACGACACATTCAAACTCAAAGTAAAACGGTAGAAAAAGACACATCATGAAAATGAAAAACAAAAGCAAGCAGGAGTAGCCATTTTCATATCAGATAAAACAGACTTTAAACAAACAACAATTAAAAAGATAAAGAAGGATATTATATAATGGCAAAGGGTTTAATACAACAAGAAGATTTAACTATCTAAATATATATGTATCAAACACTGGAGCACCCAGATTCATAAAACAAGTAGTTATAGACCTATGAAAAAAAGATTGATCACAAACAATAGTGGTGGGAGACTTCAACATCACACTGACATCACTAGACATATCATTGAGACAGAAAATCAACAAAGAAACTCTGAACATAAACTGGATTTTAGACAAAATGGACCTAATAGATATTTACAGAACATTCTACCTAACAGCGGCAGAATATGCGTTTCTGTCACCTGCACATAGAATATCATACAGAATCAACCATATACCTGGACATAAAGCAAATGTCAGTAAATTTAATACAATCAAAGTAGTATCAATTATCTTCTCAGAATGCAGCGAAATAACATTAGAAATCAATACCAAGAGGAACTCTCAAAATTGCATAAGTTAATGAAAACTAAACAATTCGTTTCTGAATGACATCTGGGTAAACAAAGTTAAAACTGAAATAAAAAAAAATTTGAAATAAATGAAAATGGAGACACCACATATCAAAACCTCTGGGATAAAGGAACACCAGTGCTGAAAGAAATCATAGGCAATACAAACAAAAGAAAACATATCCCATGCTCATGGATGTGTAAAATCAATATTGTGAAAATGACCATAGTGCTTAAAGCAATCTACAAATTCAATGCGATTCTCATCAAAATGTCACCATCATTCTTAACACAATTTGAAAAAAACAAACAATTTGAGAATCCATATGGAACCAACAAAGAGCCCACATAGTCAAAACAAGACTAAGCAGAAAGAACAAATCTGGAAGTATCACATTACCTGATTTCAAACTATACTATTAGGCCAGAGTCACCAAAACAGCATGGTACTGGTATAAAAATGGGCACATAGACCAATGGAACAGAATGGAGAACCCAGAAGTAAACCCAAATACTTACAGCCAACTGATCTTCAACAATGCAAACAAAAACATAAAGTGGAGAAAGGACACCCTTTTCAACAAATGATGCTGGGATAATTGGCTAGCCACATGCAACAGAAGGAACCTGGATCCTCATCTCTCACCTTATAGAAAAATAAACTCAAAATGGATAATACAAAAATCAACTCAAGATGGATTACGGACATTTGTTGAATAGCATGTCCTTTCCCCAATGTAACCTCTTACTGTAACCTCTGCCTCCCAGGTTCCAGTGATTCTTCTGCCTCAGCCTCCCGAGTAGCTGGGATTAGAGGCACCTGCCACCACGCCCGGCTAATTTTTCTAATTTTAGTAGATACAGGGTTTCACCATGTTGGCCAGGCTTGTCTCAAACCCCTGACCTCAGGTGATCTGCTCGCCTCGGCCTCCCAAAGTGCTGGGATTACAGACACGAGTCACTGCACCCAGTTGGTTCCATAAAAATTTTAGGATTATTTTTGTATTTCTATAAATAATATCACTTATACTTTATTAGAGATTACATTGAATTTGTATATCATTTTGTGTAGTACGAACATTTTAACAATATTATTTCTTTCAATCTACGAACATAAAATAGCATTTTATTTTTTGTGTCTTTGTCAACTTTATATTTTCAGTGTAGAGGACTTTCACATTTTTAGTTATGTTTATTCTTAGGTATTTTATTTTTGTAGCAATTTTAAATAGAATTACTTTCTTGATTCATTTTTCAAATGTTTCAGTATTGCCACACAGAAATAGTACTGATTTTCGTTCGTTGATTCTCTTTCTTTTTTTTTATTTTCTTTTTTTTTTTTTGAGTCGGAGTCTTGCTCTGTCACCAGGCTGGAGTGCAGTGGCATCATCTCGGCTCACTGCAACCTCTGCCTCCCGGGTTCAAGTGATTCTCCTGCCTCAGCCTCCTGAGTAGCTGGGACTACAGGCGTGTGCCACCATGCCCAGCTAATTTTTGTATTTTTAGTTGAGACAGGATTTCCCCATGTGGGCCAGGATGGTCTCGATCTCTTGTCCTCGTCATCCGCCCACCTCAGCCTCCCAAAGTGCTGGGATTGCAGGTGTCAGCCACTGCGCCCGGCCTGTTGATTTTCTAACTTGCAACATTACTGAATTTGTTTATCAGTTCTAACATGTTTTGGTGGAATTTTTGAGTCCCACATTGGAGAAAAGTCCAGGACCATGACTTCACTGCTTCATTATAGCAAACACTTACAAAAAAAAAAAAAAAAAGGAAAAAAAAAAAAAAAAAAGCCAATTCTACTCAAACGATTTCAAGAAATTGAAAAGGAAGGAATACATTCACACTCATTCTAGGAGGCCAGCATTACTCGGATACCACAACCAGACGAAGACACAACAAGGAGAGAAAACTACAGGCCAATATCCCTGATGAACATACATACAATAATCCTCAGCAAAATACTAGCAAGTCAAATTCAACGACACATTAAAAAGATCATTCACCATAATCAAGTGGGATTTATCCCAGGGATGCATGGATGGTTCAACATATGCAAATAAATAAATTTAATACATCACATTAATAGAATCAAGTAAAAATCTATATGAACCTTTTAGTACATGCCAGAAAATCATTTGAGAAAACTCAACATCGCTTCATAATAAAAACTCTCTACAAACTGTGTATGGGAAGAACTTACCTTAGCCTAATAAAGGACATATATATGACAAACCCACAGCTAGCATCACATTGAATGGGAAAAAAATGAACACCTTTTCTCTATGATATGGAACAATACAAAGATGCCCACTTTTACCACTTTTATTCAACATACTACTGGAAATCCTGGACAGAGCAATTAGACAAGAGAAAGAAATAAAGAACATCCAAATTGGCCAGGAAGAAGTAAAAAATCTTCTTGTTTGCAGACAATATAATCTTATATTTAGGATAACTTCTTTTAAAGTCTCTCTTTTCCTCATTTCACCTGGTTAAACTTCTAGCTGGTGTACAACTTAGCTTGTTGCTTTCTTAGAACGACTAGCCTCCTCTTAATTGATTACTACCAAAAATCTCCATTGTTTTCTATTGTTACTTTAGATTTAAAGTTCTCAGCTCTGTTCCAGGTAAAGTCAGTGCCCTTGGGAAAAAAATATACAACTCTGTCTTACGGACTGCCTCTTCTCCTGGGCAAAATCTTTTTGCCAATCCTCCCTCAAAGTGATACTCTGACTGTATAAGCAGGTCAATGAGCAATTTGGGTAGATTCTGGTCTTTTCAGCTTATCTCTCTTGGCATGGAACCTATGCCCCCTCTAAGAAAGCTCATCTTGTTGAAACTGGGATAGATAAAGCTTCAGCCATATGAATGGGGGCTGGATACAGGAACAAAACCTCTGATCTCTTAGCCACATGGACCTGAAAAGGAATGAAAATTTTTAGCATCATTCTCCTCTCAGAAAGATGTTGTGGCCTTAGACTGGAAGGGAAGGAGAGAAGTAGCCATGTGTTCTTGGTTGGACACTTTCCCCTACCTCACAGTAGAATTTCAACACACTGAAAAGGGCATGGCAATAAGACATGGTCTAAATGTCTCAGACTATCATGACTCTTTCCAATATTTAGTATATTTTCTTAAATATACACTAAATATATAAATGTATATATGTGTGTATATATACTTCAGAGCTTCCTTATGTATTTATATACATAAGTATGTATATGTGTGAATATATACACATATATACGTGTATATATAACATTTTCTGTATGCTCTTCAGACAATTTCTACAGATTGAAATTGCTGATTTTTAAAATAATTTTCACAAATTATGTTTGTTTCACTGGGGAAAGGGTCTGTAGAGCTTTTTATGCTACCCTTCTAGAACTGTCACTCATCTATTAAACTTTGTTTTTAATTTAATTGATCTAATTTTAATTTTATACAATTTGATTTATAAGAATCATGTATTTAACAATTGGCTTTTTAAAAGTGTATCAATTAACATTCTATGCTTGCTAGCCAGTATAATCTGCTTTTAGCACAGTGCTGAGTTCAGTACAGTAAGCATATAAGGTGTAATGCATACATATAGATGTGTAGTTGCTCTTCTATGGGAGAGAAACAACAACATAAAAAAAATAGCAAAATTATTTTGAGGTTGTTGTCCTGAATATGTGTATCCATATTATCAAAAAATAATTACTAACATCTCATAAAATGCTCTATTTGTATTCTTTTTTTTTTTTTTTTTTTTGAGACAGAGTCTTGCCCTGTTGCCCAAGCTGGAGTGCAGTGGCATGATCTCGGCTCACTGCAACCTCCGCTTCCCGGGTTCAAGCAATTCTCCTGCCTCAACCTCCTAATTAGCTGGGATTACAGGTGCAAGCCACCATGCCTGGCTAAGCGTTTTTTTTTTTTTTTTTTTTTTTTTTTTTTTTTTTTAGTAGAGATGGGGTTTCACCATGTTGGCCAGGCTGGTCTCGAACTCCTGACCTTGAATCCACCCACCTGTGCCTCCCAAAGTTCTGGGATTACATGCGTGAGCCACCACGCCCGGCCTGCATTCATTTTTGTGTGCAGATAAGCTCTCTGCATATAGTTACTGATTACATATAGTTACTGATTATGTAAAGTTTGAAAAATTAGGATCCAATATTATAATAATTTCTTATGATCTTTATCGAACAATCATTTTCTATAGTTGATTTATAAATACTTCCTAGAGATACCAGAAAGTACAGATTTAAAATTTTCCATTTATCAGTGTGTAATGTTTGTAAAAACAAGCAAAGTCAATTTTCAAGTGTGGAATCATTTGATAGTAATAACCTATGTGAAGCTCAAATTCAGGATTTTCCTTGATTTAATGCCTTTCTTCAGGTTTTGCATTGCCATCTTAAAATTCTGGTCTTGAGACAAAAGAACATTTTATGCACTTTACCTTTCTTTTAACTAATCATTATTAAAGACATCTAGAGACATTATAAATGCCCCTTATCTATCATCTCATAAATAATGGGAAAACATATTTACTAATATAGAACTTCTTACAAGACAGATCATAGAGACAAATTCTTCCTTGCTACTCTGGCAATGAACAGTTAGCATAAACTCATCACACTATCACCATAAGCATATCATGACACGCAGAGGTTTTTGTGGCCCAAAAAAGTAATTTCTGTTTTGCTTCATATAAATCTAGAATTAGGAATGGGATAATTGAAGCTTATTTTGTGCTTCATGTGATGAGTTAATATTAATTATTGTATAAACATCAAAGGAGAATTTTCTCTACAGAACAGTGACTAATTATCCATTTTCCCTCGTGCCTAACTTAGTAGATGTTCAAAATGTTAATGGTAACCTAAACCTGTTATGTTTTTGATTGACTCATTCTATGTTTTATAGTGCATTTGAGCTGTAGTGACTATGTACTTTTTATAGTTTACTTGATATTGAATATTTTTTTCACCAAATAGCGTGAAAGTGTATCAGTAGAAAAAGTAACATTTTGCAATCTTTTACTATGGTTATAATATTAATTTTTATTTTTATGAAAATATCATTCCTATAAAACTCAGAATACACTTAATTAGACACATGTGCTGAACAGGCTTAAAAAACCCAAACCGCTGAAAAATGCTAAACTGACATTATGCTGACACTGTGGATTGGCTAAGTTTTAATTGTTATATGTGACGAGCTTGTGTGGAAGTGATTCACATGATACCATGATAATGGCACTCAGTGAGCATGTCAATATAAATATAAAAGTTTAACATAAATATGATTTTAGTAAAATATGCCTTGCTAATAACTTGCTTCATATAACTAAGGCTATAGCTTTCAAAAATTAGCTCAGAAATCTGTAACAAATTAGAATATATATTCAAAAAATCCCTTGTAATTAAAAGCGTGAATTATTTAAATATCTTTTGAAGATGCCTCCGTTTTGCTAAGCATGGTTCTTGAAAAAACTTTTGCTAATTAGTTGTCAGCCATCATTTCTTTATCATCACATTACACAAGTCGTGGAATGTACTGGCATGTACATTTATTCAAATAGAAAACAAAGTATATGTTTTTTAAAAATTAGTTTCTCCAGGACCATCTATATTGGCTTTTAGAAATGTTTTATTTCAGACAAGTATTTCTTTTGCCTATTGTGAAAATTTCACATATTATGAATCTGATCAATGGCTATACATATTTACACTCATAGTGCTAGTATAATTTTGTATAGTACTCTATTTATAATAAACGTAATGGTGAACAAACAAGTTGATACCTACACTGTTTAACTTGCAGGAGAAGGGTTTATTCTTTTATATGTACATACATAAGTAAATAGGCAATTCAATAATAGTAGCTAGGAACTGTAATACTCCCTACCAAATAAGAGATAAGGCAACTACATAGAAAATTAGTAGCATTATAGAAGTCTTGAACAACGTTATTGACAAACAAATATCAACACTATCAAAAACTAACTGATACCTTTAGGGCATTCCACCCGAAAAGTAGTTGGGTTATAACATATAGAAATGTAATATATCTAACACTATCATAACACAAAGAAGGTGAATTAAAGAAAATCTGTATTGCAGTAGGGAAATGACAAAAGATGGTAACTCAAGTACATAGGAGTAAATGAAAAGGACCATAAATGGTTAATAAGGGTAATATAACAAACTTTATAATATATATGTACTATAATTTCTTGTCTCATTTTTTAAAAGACTTAAAATTATATGAAGTAATAATTTTAAAGTTTGTGACTATATTTGTAATAAGTATAAAAATAGTCACACAAAAATAAGGAAGAAGAGACAGAGCTATATAGAAGTAATATTTTTATATTTCAGTGTAATTAAGGTGCCCTAAATCTGAAGTTGATTCTGATAAGGTCTGTGTAATAAACCCTTGACAAATCAATAAAAATAATTCAAAAATATAGCACAAATGTATTAAACACATACAGAAATCAAATGTACCCAGTGGAATATAAAGTCCAAGTCTATATTTTAATTGTGATATATGGTCACGTGTGTAATCTTGAAACTAAATAGGTATTTTATTATTTTGTGTGGAGTACCATATAGGAAGGAAGTAAGCCACAGTTTTTGATAGTGTTACTTAAGTTTTCTATATCTCTAGGCTGATTGTCAACCCAGTTGCTCTATCTCTTACTGCATGTGGAGTGTTGACATTCCCATCTATTGCTATTAAATTACCTATAAATTTCTGAACTAGCAAATATTCCCTTAATGCAAAAAGAACAAAAATACAGATGACAGAGAAAGCAAAAATTAAATGGCAGATGTAATCCAATTATTAATAGTACCATTAAATATAAATAGATTATTCCAATCAAAAGGCGGAGATAGTTAGACTGTATAAAAGTACCTGATTCCACAATATGCTGCTATAAGAGACATAGTTTAGATTAAAAAATGCAAGAGAATAACAGTAAAATGATGGAAAATCTGTATTACAAAAAAGCAAGAAGAAGGCTGGAGTGTCTATACTAGTATCAGACAAAATAGACTAAGAAATTTTACTAGAAATACAGTGGTATATTTAATAATAACCAATATGTATAAATACATTAGAAAAATAATTATAAATGGAAATGCATCTAAAAACAGAGTGCTAAAATGCATAAAACAAAAACTGCCAGAGAATAAGAGAGAGATTGATCATTCAGCAATAACAGAGTCTTTAATGCTTTGCCTTCAACAGTACATGGAACAACAAGGCAGAATATCATCATTGAAATATAAGACTATAAGCTATGTAAACCCAACAGGTATCTATAGAATGCTTCACTTAAGAACAGAATATACATTCTTCTCAATGTATACATGGAATATTCTCCAGCATAGATAATATGCTAGGCCAAAACCAAGCTTCAATAATTTAAACAGCAATAATATAAAGCATGTTCTTCCACCACAATGGAATAAAATTAGTAATTAATAACATTAAAAACTGGAAAACACATATATATGGAAATTAGACTACTCACTCTTAAGTAACAAGTATGCCAAAGAAGAAAAAAAGGAAATCAGACAATATTTTGAGATGAATGAAAATCAAAATGTAATATAATAAAACTTATGAGACTAAGTGAAAGCAGTACTTACTGGGAATTTTATCAGTCACTATGTTAAGAAAAATTAATGTCTCAAACAAATTAACCAGCCTTCCACCTAAAGACACTGGATGGAGAGCAAACTAAAACTAAGGCAAGCAGGTGGAAAAATAATAAATATTAGCATAACTTTAATGAAATTGAGGCTATATAAAACAGAGAAAACTAATAAAACCAAAAAGTGGTTCTCTGGAATAATCAACAAATTTGAGAAATCTTTAGCTAGATTTACCGAAATAAATAAGAGAGAAGACTCAAATTACTACAGTCTGAACTGAAAAAGGTGATATTACTGCCATTCTCACTGAAACAAAAATGATCATAAAGACACTAACAACAATTGTATTCCAGAAAATTAGATCACTTAGATGGAATTAGCAAATTTTTAGAAAGACACCAGCTACTGAAACTAGTGCAGAAAGTAATAAGCAATAACCATAGACTTAAAACAAGTGGAAAGATCAAATCAGTAATAATTTTAAAAATACCCACAAATAAATTACAAGCCCAGATGGCTGTATCACCAACTTCTATCAAACATTTAAAGTATATAATGCCAATCTTCACAAACTCTTCCAAAAAATAGTGAAGGTAAGAACTCCAACTTATATGAGGCCATGTGGATTTTCAACTGCACAGGCAATTGATGCACCTAATTCCTGCATTGTTCAAAAGTCAACTGTATTATGTTGAGGACTTTTCCTCAACAGACCTACATTCACAAAGAAAATTTGGACCTAAGTTGTCTTTCTTTATAAATCTTTGTCTGTTTCGGTTACCAGGACAATGATGGCCTCCCCAAAAACAAGTAATAGCACACTGTTGACTAGAAGCCTTACAGATAACATAAACAGTTGATTAAAACAAATTTGTATATTATATTTATTAAATACTGTACTCTTACAATAAAGTGAACTAGAGAAAAAATGTTTTTAAGAAAATCATAAAGAAGAGAAAATATATTTAGTATTCATTATGTGGAAGTGGATCATCATAGAGGTCTCCATCCTCATTGTCTTCATGTTTATAGTATGATTATATTTATACAATTATTATTTAATAATTCAGCTTTACATTTGATTACATTTCTTTTGACTGCTGGTGGTGCCATGTATGGTCTGGAAATGTGTCTGTATGTTTTGATAAATTTTAAATTTTGTAATAGATATGTATATAGTCTACAGTTGTGAATAATAAGATAGACTAGTATATACATATATTTTATGCATTCATGACATTCCATACTTCTTTATTTTATCAAAATTCCTTGACTATGTTGACCGTGGGTTTTTTAAAATTATCACAAATCCCCAGACATTTTGCCAACGTATTTGTTGAAAAAAATCCACACATTTCAAGCCCATGTTGTTCAAAGATCAACTGTAATAGCAAACTGAATCCTGCAACTTGTAAGAAGAAATATACAACATTGCCAAATGAGATTTATACTTTGAAGGTAATATTGGTTTAATATCTAACAATTAATGGAATCAACACATCACATCAATAGAATCAAAGATAAAAATCAGAGGACCATCGCAGTAGATACAGAAAAAGCATTTGACCGAATCAAATGTAATTTCATGGTAAAACCACTCAATTAACTAGGAATAGAAGAAAACTTCCTGAACCTGATAAAGAGTATGCACAAAAAAACCCAAAGCTAATATTACACTTAACCATGAAAGACTGGATTCTTTCTACTTAAGGTCAGAAATAAGACAAAAATATCTACTGTCACCACATCTATTTAAAATTGCAAAGGCAGTACTCTCCAGGGGAATTAGGTATGCAAAAGAAATAGTAAACATTCAAATTTGAAAGGAAGAGGTAAAACTATCTCTATTCATAGACAAAATGATCTTGAGTGTAGAATATCTTGAGGAATTAATGACAAATATTAGAATAAGTAAATGAGTTCAGCACAACTGTAGTATATAAGATCAATAAACAAACATTAATGTTACTTATTTAAACTTGAAACAAAGAATCTGAAAATAAAATTGAGAAAGCGATTTTATTTACAATAGTACCAAAATAATAAAATATTTAGAAATAAACTTAAGAAGTGTAAAACTTGTACTCTGAAAACCATAAACAATTGTTTAAAGAAATTAAAGACAATAATATGTAGGAAAAATACGATTATAGAACTGAAAAGTTTACATTTTAAGGTGAAAATGCTTCCCAAATTGACTTACAGGTGCAACACAATGCTTCTTATTTTATTTATAGAAATTAGTGAACTGATTCTAAATTTTAAATGTATATAGAATTGCAAGGGACTCAGAATAACTAAGCAATATTTAAAAGGAGGAACAAAGTAGTAAGATGCACATTTCCCAATTTCAGTACTTACCTACAAAGTGACAATAATCAATGCAGTATTACTGGCAAAAGCATTCGACATGAAAAAAAATGGAATAGAATTGAGAGTACAGAAACAGAAATATGCATCCATGTTCAACTGATTTTTGACAAGGGTGCCAAGGCTATTTAATGAGAAATAATAGTTATTCAGCAAATGGTGCTGGGACAACTGGACACCCACATGCAAATGAATAAAATGGGATTGTTACCTCATATCTTGTTTAAGAAGATGACAGATTAAAAATCTGTATATAAGCTCTAAGAGTACAAAACAGAAGAAAATACATATACATCTTAATAAGCTTGGATTAGTTGATGGTTTCTTAGATGTGATATTAAAAGCACAATCAACAAAAAAGATAAATTGCATTTCATCCAATTAAATACTTTTGTGTGTCAAATGATATAATTTTAAAAAGTAAAGAGACAATCCAAAGAATGGGAGACAATATTTGCAATGATTATATCTGATAAAGTAGTTTTATCTTGAAATATATATGTTCAAAATTTAAATTATGATGATGGTTGCCCAACCTTGTGAATATGCTAGAAGCCATTGAACTGTACACTTTTAATAGTTGCATTTTATAATCTCATATTATTCTAATTACACATCAATAAAGTGTTTAGAAAGAAAGAGACATAGCATGCAAGCAAACTCTCGTTAGGTATATTAACAACAAATCAAATAGGCTCCATGTCAAAGTATATTACAAGAGATAAACAGTGGCATTTCATAATAATCAAAGGGTCAGTCTTAAAGAGGAAATAATTAATTTTAGTGTGCATGAATATGAAAGAAGACCTTCAAGACACTAAAAACAAAAGATGTAATGTTTATTCATCAATCATATCGAAGTTATAGTTGCATATTTTAGCGCTATCATATATTATGACCGAATTATCATTTGGAAAACATTATGTCTAGTATTTTTTCCAAATACTCATGGAACATTTGCTAATGGAGGCCAATATTGGACCAGAAAAATAATACTTAATGCATTTCAAATAACATAAATTATGTAATGTATGCTTTGTTACTAAAACCCCCCCAAAAAAAACAAAATTAGATCCAAAATTGGATACAGTCTGAATAAAATATTTTTAAATTATAATATCAAAGAGTAAATCACAAGAAAATTATAAATTATTTTTTATCTAATATAATGAAAGAAAAATATATAAAAATTTGTGGGAGGAAGTTAAAGCAGCAGTGAGAGGGAAAGGAGAATCAATAAATGCTTACATTAGCAAGTGAAAAACACTTAAAATTAATGACCTAAACTTTAATTTTGAAAGCATAGAATTAGAATAACAAATTAATTCTAAAGAAGGAAGAAAACAATACATTTCATAATTGACATTAATATAGTCGAAAATTCCAAGAGTTATGTATCTGATTCCATAATATCAATGTTGACTGTTTTTCTGGTTCCACTTTCCCAGAGATTTGGCTTCTCAAGCCCAAGTTACTGTCAGAGGTAGCTCCCATATCTATTCAATTAGACATGATTGCTTGTTTTTATCTAGGTGTTTTTGCTTTTGCTCATTTTTAATAAAGCTGAAGACAAATTGATCATATTGAAATGTTACAACATTGGTAATTCTTTTGTGTGTGATGTTGACTCAGATTAAGTTGTGGTTTATCAAAAGTTAAAAGTTTATAAAACATATTTGAAAGTGTTTACAGTTTTCTTCGGAGGCAGAAAAAATATGCATTATAATTTTATGGGAGATTATAATTGGTGATATATACATCATATTAGTTTTGTCTGTTATAGAGCTGTTTCCTTTCTATGAAATATTCATTTTTTGACTCAATGAATGCATAGTTTGATTTCCTATTTTTTTCTGATAGTAACCAACAAGATGAATTCACATTTATTTTATGCTTTATATCAAGTTGCCGGTTTTTAATTTTCACAAAAATCTTATGAGAAAGTCATATTATTCTTTACTTAGATAAGAAAACTGTGGCTCAAAAAAATCAAGCTTAAAAGTAGTGTAGTTATATGTGAATATATGTTTATATTACTTTAAACACAAGATGTATAGGAAAGGCATACATATACACTCAGTAACAGAAATGTGCAACATATATACATCTACAATGCATCTAAATAAAAACTTTGTAGCACATAGCAGAACAGCTCTCAGTCAAATTTAGAAGATAATAAAGTTTCTATTCACCACTACATAATGCAAATTCACTCTCTTCTCCTTTCTTCCTAATTCTCCACTGTTACCCTGAATCATCAACCCCATTTGTTGTCCATAATTAAAAATATTCCAATTATTTATCTGATCTTCTTATAAAAATATTACTTGAAATTTTGTGACTATTTTTTTGAATTTTAGTAAATGCTGGTAAACTAAGTATTTAACAAAAATGTCTCAATATATTTCTAGTTTAGATAACACAGTTGTATTCCAAGAAGTATATTCTAGTGATGTAATTCCACAATGTTTAGGGGAGGGGAATATAAACTATTAAATATATAAGGAGAGGTATATTTATGTATAATGATCCAAAAAAGATACTATTTAATTTGGCAAAATATCAAGTATGAAATTCACCTCCATTTATTTATTTGCCTTTTATTTTATCTGTTTTGGAGCTAGAATAATCACATTGTTGAAGAGTGTCTTTAAAATTATTATTTGGACGGCGCTCACTGGTTTTCTTACTGGAAGAAAATGACGTTGATTAATAAGCATTTTTAATGAGCAAGAATCAGGCTTTAGTCAAGTTTACCATGCTTAGTGAGGTCATACAGATATGTATGGTGCAAAAGAAATGTGCATTCAGTAGAAATTATCCTTGGAGTACCCACGCAGCCATTCTGTTTTCCACATTCAGTACAGTAGTCAATAAATTATGTGATGCATTTAATACTTTATTATAAAATAGCCTTTGTGTTAGATAATTTTGTTCAATTATAGGCTAATATAAGTGTTCTGAGCACATTTAGGCTAAATGATAATGTTTAGGCTGAACTATAATGTAGGCTAAACTATAATGTTCAATAGGTGAGGTGTATTTGATGCATTTTTGACGTATGGTATGTTCAAGCTATGATGAGTTTATAGAGATGTAACACCATTGTAAGTCCAGGAACATCTGTAAATGTATTCTGTAACTTAAAACATCTGCATAAATTTTAGAGTATAAGAAGAGTTGTATGCTGGTCATTTTAGTTTGTAAAATTCTATTTCACATGTTAAAAGTCTTTTCTGGTACAAGAAAAACCTCTAAGCAAAAAAGAAAATACTGCTTCTTGGCTTTTTTTTAACAGAGGAGGAAAAAGAAGGAAATATCTAATTTCAAAGTACCTTCTATTGAAACTTAAATGATTAAATGCAAAAGGAAACTCACATTATTTACTCTTTTTATGTGTGCTTTCTAGAGAGAGGAGTCTAATACAGCACATTTAAAATCCATATAGGTCTGCTTAAAACTATGGAAACCATAATTAATTGACTGGGGAATTCACTTTTAATATGAAATCAAATCCGCAAGTGTTTTTAGTTCTCTTTTTGTTAAACCTCTTTTGGTATTACAGACATTCTGAGTTTTATTTCTAATTGAAGAGACTGTACCAACATTAATGTTTTAAAATTACATTTGACACATATTTTTGTTTGTTTTTAAATACATGCTACCTTTTGATAAATTATCTCTGCTTACCATAAATCTTTCTCTCCTTACCCTCTTTGTATTTATTTAATTTCTTTTCTTCTGACTTGATTATTAAATACATTTAGACGAAAAGTATGATAGAAACACATCTATTTATACCATATGAGAACAATTTAAAAATATATCAAAATCATTCTCCTCACAACATGATATCAATACTTTTTCTTTCTTTTTTTTTGTGGGGGGGGGGGGTCATAGTCTTACTGTATGGCCCAGGTTGGAGTGCCATGGAATGATCTCGACTCACTGCAACCTCTGCCTCCCAGGTTCAAGTGATTCTCCTGCCTCAGCCTCCCTAGTAGCTGGGACTACAGACTTGTGCCATCACATCTGGCTCATTTTTGCATTTTTAGTGGAAACAGGGTTTCACCATGCTGTCAAGGCTGATCTCAAACTCCTGACCTCAAATGATCCGCCCATTTCAGCCTCCCAAAATGCTGGGATTACGGGTATGAGCCACTGTGCCCAGCCAGATATCAATACATTTTTAAATGAAATTTGTCATCAACTAAGTATATTTTGATAAAATAGATTTTTTAATGCAGGTGAGCTACACTTATCTAAGTAAAAATTTCAAAACAACTTATTAATATTTGGAATGTTACATCACTATGATTGAAAAGCCAATATGAGGAATTTTAATTCGTGTAGAAAAAGTTTTATTCATATGCTACCTATCTTCACAAAGAATATATAAATTCACCTCTACACATAATATAAAACCAACAAATACCACTCTTAATTTTCAACAGTAATCTGAGGGTGGTGAGAGAAGAGGTTAGAAAATTAAGCCTGAGCAACAATGCTTAAAACACAGCTTGCATGAAATAATATTTAATAGAGCAGAAGAAAGCTGGGTGTAATTTTAAAATCCCTCTCTGTTATCTTTAATTTCTTTGAGTTTCCTCAAAACAGCTATTTCACATTTTCTGTATGAAAAGTCACATATCTCTTTTTTTTCTAGGATTAGTCTCCGGTGCTTTATTCTGTTAATTTGGTGAGGTCATGTTTTCCCGGATGTTCTTGATACTTATAGATGTTCATCTCTGTCTGGGCATCAAAGAGTTAGGTTTTCATTGTAGTTTTCTTAGTCTGGGCTTATTTATCCTCATTCTTCTTGGAAAGGCTTTCCAGGTTTTCGAAAAGACTTGGGTGTTGTGATCTAAGCTGTATCTGCTGTAGGGGGTACCACACGCTCATTAACACTGTTTTTTTGCAGACCTATCTAGGTACCATCTGGATAGTCCTGGGCAAGATAGGGAAGAATTCTCTGAATTACAAGGCAGAGACTCTTGCTGTCTCCCCTTCCTTTCTCCCAAACAGAGTCTCTTTTTCCCCTTTGAGCCACTTGGAACTGTAGTTTTTGTGACACAAGCATCCCTGTGGTCACCACACCTAGGACAGCACTAGGTGAGACCTGAAGTTAGCATGGCACTGGGTCTCACCCAAGGCCTACCGTAACCACTCCCTGACTACTTACCGTGTTTACTCAAGGCCCTGGAGCTCTACAATTAGCAGGTGGTAAAGCCAACCAGGCCTTTGTCATTCCTTCATGATGGTGAGTTTTCCCAGACCTCAAGTGGGTCCAGAGGTACCTACCAGGAGCTAGGGGCTATAGTCAAAAAACTTAGAAGTCTACCTGGTATTCTATTGTACTACAACAGAGCTGGCATTCGAACCAGAGAGCCCAGTCCTTCCCACACTTCCTTTCTCTTTCCAAAGGCAGAGGAGCCTCATCTTGTGGCCACTGCTACCACAGACCCACAGAGGGTGCTACCAGGCTATGGCCGATGACTCCTTAAGGCCCAAGGGCTCTCCAGTCAGCTTGTGGTGATTGCTGCCTTGCCTGAGACCCGCCCCTCCACCTTCAAGGTAGTGGGTGCCCCTCTGGCCAAGCACAGATCCAAAAATGTTGTCCAAGATCCAAATCTTGGAATCAGGGACCTCAAGAGAGCACTTAGTGCTGTAAACCCCTGTGGCTAAGCTGGTACCTAACGTGAAAGACAAAGTCCCCTTTACTTTTCCCTCTAGTTTTCTCAAGCAGAAGGAATCTTGCTTTGTAGCCACCAGAGCTGAGAATGTTTTGAGTCTCTACTGAAGCCAGCAAGTCTCAGAGTGCCACCCCAAGCCCTTGACACAGTACCAGGGTATCGCTGCTAGTTATTTAGGATCCAAGGGCTCTTCAGTTAACAGTTGATGAATTATGCCAGAATTGGCTCCTTTCCTTCGAGGGAGTTGGTTCTCTTCTTACACAGTGTGTCTAGCAACATCATCCAGGAGCTGAGGCCTGGAAAGGGGATCTCATGACTAACTGGTGCTCTATCCTGCTCTGGCTACGCTGGTATTCAAGAATCAAGACAAAGCCCTCCACGCTCTTGCCTCTCATCTCCTCAAGCAGTCATTCAAGTTTATTTGGAGACCCATAACAATTTAGCCCATGGTGGTGAAGCTTGCAGAAACTCAAGTAAGGGCCGCTGAGATTGGCAATTCCGCTCTAGCTAGGGCTGGTTTAAATGCACCCTCTGTTGGTGGGCATCAGCTGAGTTTGCTTTCATTTCTCTTTCTGCTATAGTACTGCAGCACTGAGGTCAATGTCTCACAATTGCTACACTATCCCTCTTCCCAGCACACAGAAATGTTCTCCACACCACATGGACACTGCCAGGGGATGAAGGAGGAGTGGTGTTAGCAATTCAAGACTATTTTTTTCTACCTCTTCAGTGCCTCTTTCAGCAATATAAAGTTATAATCAGGTGCTCATCTAATTTTTGGTTCTTATAATGGTGTTTTCTGTGAATTGTTGTTACATTTATGTTCTTGTAGGTGACACGGTTAGTGGAGCCTTCTGTTCTGCCACCTTGCTCCCCCTCCCTCAAGTACTGTTTTACAGTTTTGAAGAGCAGTGGTCAGATATTTTTCAGAATGTCCCCCAATTGGAATTTCTCTGATGTTTATCTCATAATTAGACTGGCATAATATGTGGAAATCCTGAGGCGTAAAACATCATTGTCATGACATCATATCAATGATACATACTCTCAACACGACGCATCACCATTGATGTTAACATTGGTTACCTGCCTTAGATAATGCTTTCTAGTTTTCTCCAGTGTAAAGTCACTTTCATTCCCTCCCTACCCACATTGTATGTGTGTGCAGCTCAGATTTAAGGAGTGGGGAGTTACACTCCACCTCCTTAAGGACAGATTCTCTACATAAATTATTTAGAATTCTTTTGTGTGAAAGATGTAGCTATTCTTCTCTACTCATTTATTTATGCAATGACTCATTAATTTATATCAGTATGAACAAAATCTTTTTGTTGTGGATTATTATCCAGTACAAGCTCATTTATTATGTTGCTCAATTTTTTCCAGCTTTAACCATTGGTAGCTCTTTTTATTTGCTCCTATAGCCCTTTGATGAACCTTAAAATGATCTGATTTTTAAGGTACAGTCTTACTTTCTGGTGCTATAAGATGCACCAGGCTTGCCTTACGTATTTTCTTCCCTGTTTGTAGAATGAGTCATTCCTTTAAGGAGATGCGGTTTCTTTTATTGAATATTATACTAGAAAACAAGATTCGGGTGCTGGGTGTATTCTTTGCTAATGACGTATAATTGCTTTTAGGCTCTCTCACCTGACAGAGTAAAAAGATAAAGTTGTGAATATAAACCTTTGTATTATAGACTTACCTGTAAAAATTTATGTATGTATTCATTTACATATTATCATATATATAAATGCATGCTGATGTCTTTAACATTGTTTAATTTACCATATATATGATCCCAGCATCCTCCTCTCTTTGTTAATATTTAAACTCTCACTCCAACAGTAAAAGCATAAACAAAAACAAACACAGAAAACCGGCTTCTAAAATTGTTTCTTTATATATTAAACTTTTGGTAAATCATAACACTTAACCATTGTCACAAATTAAGGTCTTAATGAAGGGCTGGAGACCCTTTTTTCTCTCTCTCCTCTGATAAACATTTTCCTTTTACTTTCTGCCACCTCACTCTCTCAATTCTGACATTTATCTTCTCAACTCATCAATACTCTACACTCCACATGATATCACCTTTTTTCAGCCAAGTGAATCTCCATTTTTAGTGCTGAAATCACCTCCAAGTAGAGAGCCAAGAGGCTTTTAAGGACCCAGTTATTTTTCCCCTTTGTCTCATACTTGTACTGCTTAATTTCCATTCTATAGAAAGTCATTTTGGCCGGGCGCGGTGGCTCAAGCCTGTAATCCCAGCACTTTGGGAAGCTGAGACGGGCGGATCACGAGGTCAGGAGATCAAGACCATCCTGGCTAACACGGTGAAACCCCGTCTCTACTAAAAAATACAAAAAACTAGCCAGGCGAGGTGGAGGGTGCCTGTAGTCCCAGCTACTTGGTAGGCTGCGGCAGGAGAATGGCGTAAACCCGGGAGGCGGAGCTTGCAGTGAGCTGAGATCTGGCCACTGCACTTCAGCCTGGGCGACAGAGCGAGACTCCGTCTCAAAAAAAAAAAAAAGAAAGTCATTTTATACATGTATCTAGATTTACTATTCTTTATGTAGGAAGAGCCAATCTAATCACTGTAACTCGTTCATGGTCAGAAACAGGATGGATTTTGGCATTTAATATCCAACAATAAAAATAAAATATTAATTCTTCTTCAGTGTGTCTGCTGAAACACCAGTGACTATCTTTTCAAGAGTTAGCCAACTGCAGAGTCACATGATTTGTCTTCTTACGTTGCATCTCTTACATTTCTGCTTTCACATTGTGTATCTTACAAACCAAGACCTATGTTTGAAAGTGTCTGTCAGTCCATTAATAAGAACATTTAATTAAAATGCCAGTTGTGTTACAACTTGTTCCTTAAAAATTTCTAAATAACTGAAAAATGAAGGTTTACTTCCCAGCTGTAGATTCCCCAGATAAATTCAGGAAATACCTTTATAAAATCTGGTAAGAAAAAAAAGCAAACAAAAAATTCTATTCCACATGACTTCTTTCATTAAGAAAATACCTGGAAGAGATTCTTCCAGTGTAAACATGGTAATGAATCCTTTGTAACTATAGCCTGGTGATATTTTGATTCACATGTTTCTCAAATAAAGGTTAAGTCTCTACTTCATTTTTCAAGAATTATTATTGATATTAGAACTTGCATTGTATTATTTTGAATTGGTGGTTGTTTTGTATCATAAAACTAAGGAGATGATAACAGCATAGTTTCATGAATGACACAGTTTATTGACAGCTATCCGAGTAGCTGGGATTACAGGTGTGAGCCACCAAACCCAGCTAAATTTTTTGTATTTTTAATACAGATGGGGTTTAACCATGCCGGCCAGGCTGATCTCAATCTCCTGACCTCAAGGGATTGACCCACTTCAGCCTCCCCAAGTTCTGGGATTACAGGGGTGAGCCACCACGCCCAGCCTATGATACCATTTTCAATGCCATACCCCTCATTCATTGAAGTGGCAGAAAATTATACCATAACTGGTTGCACTTAATCCCTCTAAATTGTTTTCCCTTAGGTTTGCAGTGTTTAAAGAGGGGGAGAATAACATGAACAAATCTCACAGAGAATGCACTCAGTAGGCGAGGTACATTAACCACATAGTAAGTGAGTTTCAAAATTACTAGTCTACTTGCTAAATCTGAATAAAAGCAGGCCTCTGTGGAAAGTAAAGTCTAATTCAACTTTGACGTATAACTTTATAGGAGTGGTTCTCAGGAGAGATTATATCCAACATAGTAGGAGATTTGTGAAGGCGCTTCAGGTCCTTTGACACAAGAAGATGCAGTTTCTGTTGACCAACAAGGCTTCAAAGGTTAACTCAAAGGCTAAAGATGTTGCTTTTGCTACTACCTGACCTGTTAGTCCTCAAAGCAGCTGACAACGCAGTCCTATCACAGAAGATGTTCTTGATCTATAGCCTGCTAGAGCCTAAGCTCTCAAAGTGTCTGTCAAATTTGCGTTTATATGTATTTTGAAGTGCAGGAGTTGAGGTCAATAATTCACATATGGATTTTTATAAGGTGCAACCTTCTTAAGGGGTATGGGGAGTAAACTCCAAGTTCTTATCACGACAAAATATATCACTTATATAGCAAACTACATAGGTGTTTGGAATAATTTCAAGGTTAAATAACAGTGATTATTGGTTTAAAAGTACATGTTCTCACTCATACGTGAGAATTGAACAATGAGAACATTTGGACACAGGAAGGGGAACATCACACACCGGGGCCTGTAGTGGGGTGGAGGGTGGGGGGGAGGGATAGCATTAGGAGATATACCTAATGTAAATGATGAGTTAATGGGTGCAGCACACCAACATGGCATATGTATACATATGTAACAAACCTGCACGTTGTGCACATGTACCCTAGAAGTTAAAGTAGAATAAAAAATTAAAATAAATAAATAAAAAAAATATATACTATTTATGAAAAAAAAGTACAATATATGTGTTATGATCAACTGAAAAATTGTGAGCTTTCAGAATCCTATCCTTTGGTCTAAATAATAGAAAGTATAAATTATTTTTAAATAAATTTCTGCCACATTTATTAGTTACCACATGGTTAACATGGAGTTCCTTTCTATGAAAGAAGACTTCCACTGTAAGCTTCAAATGGACTAATCCGATCTTGTATATTTGCAAATTTAATCATTCAACTTATTAAATTATAAATAAAATTTTAGATATAAATGTAACAATTACATTTTCTACTTCAATATTATTGAGTTAAATTTGGAGGGATTAAGTGCAACCAGTTATGGTATATTTTTCTGCCACTTCAATGAATGAGGGGTATGACATTGAAAATGGTATCATAGGCTGGGCGTGGTGGCTCACCTCTGTAATCCCAGAACTTGGGGAGGCCGAAGTGGGTTGATCTCTTGAGGTCAGGAGTTCGAGATCAGCCTGGCCGGCATGGTTAAACCCCATCTGTATTAAAAATACAAAAAATTTAGCTGGGTTTGGTGGCTCACACCTGTAATCCCAGCTACTCGGGAGGCTGAGACAGGAGAATCGCTTGAAACCAGGAGGTGGAGGTTGCAGTGAGCCAAGATCATGCCACTGCACTCCAACCTGGGTGACAGAGCGAGACTCCATCTCAAAAAATAATAATAATAGGATCATAAATCAGTTCAATGCCATTTAAGTTGGCTGAAAATTTGGCCCAACAAACAAATTGTGTCAATGTTTTTAGACACAGTGATATAGCTAAAACACAAGTCCAGTTTACACTGGCTTAACAGGTTAAGGTAAACTGCATGTGATTTCACCATAATAAAAAAATTGCAATGGCCCCACATCTTACCATTCAATTTGACATTAGTGAAAATCATGGTTAGAAAAATCACCCCCTCATTTGAGAAAGTTTATCTTCTTAATTTGTGGCCTTGATGGGGTATCGGTTTTTGTGTTATCTGTAGTATTCCAGCTGCCATACCCAATGTTAAAGGTGTACAACTGGCCACATTTTAAATATATATGTATGTATATTGCATATGTCAAATATATACTGCATATATATATATACACACACACACACTGCACATATATATATATACTGCAAATATCAAAGCACAACTATTTTTTAAACATTTATTTTAAATTCAGGAGTACATGTGCAGGTTTCTTATATAGGTAAACTTGTGTTATGGAGGTATGTTGTATAGATTATTTTATCACCCGAGTATTAAGCCTAGTACCCATTAGTTATTTTTCCTGATCCTCTCCATTCTCCCACCCTCCACCTTCAGGTAGGCCTCAGTGTCTGCTGTTTCCTTCTATGTGTCCGTGTGTTCTCATCAGTTAGCTCCAACTCATAAATGAGAACATGTGGTATATTCTTTGAAGCCATAAAAAGGAATGAGTTCATATCCTTTACAGGAACACCGATGGAGCTGGAAGTCATCATCCTTAGCAAACACGCAGGAACAGAAAACCAAAGTATAACTATTATATGGAAGTACTGCACTGCCATCTTTGAAAATGCAAACATAAATTCCATGACTTTGAAAAATGTTACTCCTGCTGACATTTCAAAGACAACGTACTGAAAGTTTGTAATACCAAACATTTATTTTGGGATTTTAAAGGGAATATATTGTGTGAGGTGCAAAACTATCAGTTAAATATGTAGACCACTTATGAAGCATACTAGACAGTAACTCAATATGGCATTGCCCTTATCACCCCTAATTATTTTGCAAGAAGTAAACATTTACACATACCTGAAAAGATAAAATATATTTGAAAGGAATACAATTGTAAAATAGGATATTCTTTAGCATAGATGATGGCCATGCTTGTAGGAAAACAATACAAATACTGGGATGTATTTTGGTGAGCAATAATTTTTACTTATGTCAATTATTTAATTTTTTCATAATCCTAGGTACTATTAAAAGTAAGTATTAATTTATCAGTCATTTATGCTTTTTATAAATTTTAATAAACTTTATTTCTTGCTTTGTGCTAATCATTGTGTTAGACTTTGTAGAAGATATGAAGCTGAATAAAGCACAGAATATAGAACATTATTATTCTTATAGAACTTATATAGAGATCTTATCCATTTTCACTAGGAATAGAATGGACATTCATCAACTTGATGAAGAACATCTACAACAAATACTATATTTAATGAGAAAATATTGGAAGCTTCTCTTTTAAATTAGGGATAAGATAAAGAGGTCTTCTATCATCACTTCTATTTGACATTGTACTGGACATTCTTGCCATAGAAATTAGTAAAAAAAAAAATTTAGTCCTGGCACGGTGGCTCATGCTTGTAATCTCAACACTTTGGGAGGCCAGGCTGGGAGAATGGCTTAAGTTCAGGAGTTCAAGACCAGCCTGGATAACATAGTGAGACCCTGTCTCTACAAAAGATTTAAAAAAATTAGCCAACTATGGTGGCATATGGCTGTAGTCCTAGCTACTTAGGAGACTGAGGTGGGAGGACTGCTTGAGCTTGCAGTGAAGCTGTGATCCTGCCACTAACTGCACTCCAGCCTGGATTATAAGCAACACTCTGTCTCAAAAGAGAAGAAGAAGAAGGAGAAGAAGGAGAAGAAGGAGAAAAAGGAGAAGAAGGAGAAGGAGAAGGAGAGGAAGAGGAAGAAGAAAATGAAGAAGAAGAAGAAGAAGAAGAAGAAGAAGAAGAAGAAGAAGAAGAAGAAGAAGAAGAAGAAGAAGAAGAATGAATGAATGAATTAAAAACCCCATCAATTTAGGAAATAAGACTAGAATTTGCTCATATCATGTTACATAAAACAATTCAAAGCATCCACTATTAGAGCTAGTCAATGAGTCCGACAAATTTGAAGGACACATCAATATACAAAAACCAATTGCATGATTATATACTATATTATAGCAATGAAGACTAGAATAAATTTAACAAGATAGATGCGAGATTTATGCACAAATTAATACAAATCACCACTGAAAGAAATTAAAGAAGATCTAAATAGAGAAACATCTCATATTCATGGATTAGACGTGTTAATCATGTTAAGATGGCAGTAATGTCCATATTAATATACAGATTCAATGACATACAATACTCACATTAATTTTAAAGGGATTGTGTAAAAATCCCTGTAAAAATCCCAGCTACCTTTTTTCCTTTCTTTTCAGAAATTGACAAGTTGATCTTAAAATTTGCATGCAGATATGAAAAAACAAGAATAGTTAAAACTGCTTAAAAACAGAAAACAAATTTGGAGTGCTCACTCCCTCATTTCAAAACTTACAAATCTGCAGTAATCAAGACTCTGTGGTGCTATCATAAGGAAAGTAATAGTGGAATAATGAGTTGATCCAAAATGATTACCAAGACAATTGAATGGGAGAAAAGATATTTTCCACAAATAATGCTGGGGCAACTAGACATCATCATACAAAATAATAAATTTAAACCCCTGCCTCATACATATACAAAAATTAAGTAAATATGTATCAAAGACATAAATATAAGAGCTAACACCATAAAACTCATAGAAGAAAAAATAGAAATAAATCTAAGACCTTGGGTTAGGTAATAATTTTATAGATGTGACACAGTGACAAAAGACAAAAGTAAACAAATTCAACTACATAAAAACTAAAAACTAGTGTTCTTCAAATGAAACCAACAAGAACATAAAAAGATGTCACATAAGGTCTGAAACTAAGTCACAATAGTATTTGCTGCCTTTACATATGGGGAAATAAGACAGACATTGAATGACTTAACTCCAAGTTCTCCTCCCCATTCTATTCACAAGGATAAGGTATCCCAGACAAACAAATCCTCCTCTATAAATGGACCAGATGCAATTCTTGCTTTTTCATGAGCCACAAGTTTCAGTTCACTGCCAGCCTGTAGAATTATTCAAACTAGCCAATCACATCTTCCTTCAGGAATCAGGAGTTATCCCACACACTTCTGTTACTAAAAAAGCTATCTCACAAAGCCAATGCTTGTCCACTCTATTCCCTACTGTCATCTCTGGGTGGCCATGTATGCTAGGCAGTGCCCTCATACCCTGTGCTGTGTGTTTATGTGACTAATAAACTTATCTGTCCAGCGAGAGGTGTTGTGTACTTGGCCACCACCATAATTCTCAGGTAAGAATCCATTCTCATCAATAAGCTAAGTAGAAGTTGATTATAACAATTGCTATCATGAACAGAATTATCCAACCATTATTGTAGTCACCTGGTCAGTCCTAATTAACTGTTCTTCGTTAAGTAACTGGTTCCATGGTAGGAGAAGGTTGCCTTGGACAGAACTGCCAATTTCTGATTATCTTGGTTTTGAATGTTGGCTTTTAAGGTACTTTGTTGTCTCTATCTCTTCCTACCCTAAAGTACTCTCATACAAAAGGCAATAATTGTTTTTAATTGATGATAGCATAATGTGCAGATGAGTTTGGCCTCTGATGGTCTTCAAGTCTACCACCTATAAAGGTGGCAACAACACAGCAGCCTAACTGGTTGGCTATTGAGTCATACTTTCCAAGAATCAGCCTAGAGCTCTCTGATCAAATGTGTCTAGCCTGATGACTGTCCTTGGCTGGTTGAGAGAACCATACAGACATTTTTGTGATTGTGCACCCTTGGGACAGACCCAGGCACAGACCTTGGTGAGGACTGTGAAAACAAAGGAGACCACCACCTTGGGAAGAATTAAACGTGGCACCCTGGTTGCTTAGCAAGAGTCATTGTTATTCAGGTGAGGGTAACAACTTCACACATTTTCTGTGCTGCTGCTTGCCTTGCTGTTGTTGCACACATTCTCCTAAACCCTAAGTGTATTGAGGTACACATCCATGGTGACTGGTGATGAGAAAGGATCGAAAAACAAGCTATTCTAATGCAAAACAACTAGCCAAGGTACCTGAGTTTTACTCAATATTGCTACTTATAAGCACATCAAAGGGGTAATCTTGTGATACTGGGGCTTGATGGCCTCCAGCCACGCCACACGCAAAATGACCTTATTGGAGGTAGAATTCAATCTCAGGCAAATTGACTGGCAATCCCTGGAGAAAGTAGGTGGCTGCCTATGAGACAGGCCAGGCCACATGCTTCTAAAACTCTCTGTAACTATGCAGAATGTTACCACTCTTGCAAAACTGGATGGAGACAGAAACTGAAAGCCATGACTTTATACGGCTAGAAATCCAAAATATGAGGACATTTATGTAGAGAAAAAATAAAAATAAAATGTTGTGAGGAAAGGAAGGGCCATAGCAAAGGATGTTTGTCATCTGAGTTGTGACACTCAAAACCTTCTACTGTGCCATTTTTCTATTTATGGGTTTGTTTCAACAAAGTCCTGGCCTCAGCGTTATAGGAGAAAACACCCACGTCACCTCTGTGGCACAACAAAGAGGTTAATTAAAAACTGACTTCATCCCAGGTCCTATATATCACATTTTGTTTATCCATTCATCAACCAACAGATACTTGGGATACTTCCACATTTGGCTGTTGTGAAAAATGATGCTATGAAGAAGCATATACAAATAGCTGTTTAAATTGCTGCTTTCAATTATTTTGGGTGGAGTTGCTGGATTATACAGTATTTGTACTTTTAATTTTTTTAGGACCTGCCATTCCATACTTTTTCCCACAACAGTTGCATCATTTACATTTCCACCAGTAAAGCACATGGGTTCCAATTTCTCCTAATCTGTACCAACACTTGTTATTTTATGTGTTTTTAACATTCATCCTAATGAGTGTGAAATGGTATCTCATTATGGTTTTGATTTACATTTCTCTGATGGTGTATGATGTTGAACATGTTTTTATGTGCATACTGGTTATTTGTAAATTATTTGAATAAGTGTCAAGTCCTTCATCCAATTTTCAACTGGACAGTTCGTCTTTTTGTTGATGAGTTGTATAAGTTTTGTATTTATTCTGGATATTAGCTCCTTGTCAACTATGATTTGTGAATACCTTCTTCCATTTTATGTGTTTCCTTTTTACTCTGTTGATAGTGCCCTTTGATTTTTAAAAGTTTTTATAAGTCAAGGAGATAGTCCAATATATCTCTTTTCTTCTGTTGCCTGCGCTTGTCATATTAAAGGGATCATTTCGGCCGGGTGCTGTGGCTCACGCCTGTAATTCAAGCACTTTGGGCGGCTGAGGCTGGAGATGACCTGAGGTTAGGAGTTCAAGACCAGCCTGGCCAACATGGTGAAACTTCATCTCTACTAAAAAAAAAAAAAAAAAAATAGTCTGATGCAGTGGTGCATGCTTGTAGTCCCAGCTACTCAGGAGGCTGAGGATGGAGAATTTCCTGAGCCTGGGAGGCTGAGGTTGCAGTGAGCCGAGATTGCACCACTGCACTCCAGCCTGGGTGACAGAGTAATATTCTGCCTCAAATAATAATAATAATAATAACAAATAAAGAGATCATTTCTAAATTCAATGTCGTAAAGCTTTACCGCCATATTTTCTTCTAAGTGTTTTATAGTTTTAGCTCTTACTGTTACATCATTGATTCATTATGAATTAAAAATTTTATATGCTGTAAGGTAAGGGCTTCTCTTCATGCTTTGGCATGTGAACATTTAGTTTTCCCAGCACCATTTGTTTAATAGACTGACTGGCTTTTGCACCTCTAAAACACAAGTTGTGAATTAACCATAACATTTGCTAAAATATACCAACTGGAAAACCCTTGTAAATTTAATACTGGGTTTCAAATTACAGTTATAACTGGGAATCTCATTAAATTTAAACATGGTACTGTTAGTAGCAGAACTTATGAGTCACATGGCACCAGAGTATGTTAGCAGCAGAATGTATCTGAGTCATGCAGTACCAAAGTATGTTAGTGGCAGTGAATCCATACAGGTCTGCAACAACCTCAATTCTTGCCTCCTCAGAAGAAATATTTCGACTGAGGGGCAGAAGGCAGAAGGAGAGACTGAGGCAAATTTTAGAGCAGAAGTGAAGTTTATTAGAGAGTTTCAGAACAGGAATGAAATAAATGTGTATGCTTGGAAGAGGGCCAAGTGGGCGACTTCAGAGATGAAATGCAGTGTTTGACCTTTTGACTAGGAGTTTTATATGCTGGCATACTTCTGGGGTCTTGGGTCCCTTCTTCCTTGATTCTTCCCTTGGGGCGGGCTATCCACATGCACAGTGGCCTGCCAGCACTTGGGAGGTGAGCATGCATAGTGCATTTATTGGAGTTGTATGCATGCTTACTTGAGACATTCTTCCTTTACCAGTTGAATGTCTCTAGGAGGTCATATAGCAATTATATTCTGTCATTTTGCCTTTTAGTGAATATGCTTGAACCTACTCACCCAACTCCCAAGACCCCATCAGGAATCTGCCGATCATCAGCCCCTAGGTTTCCTATATCCATTTGGAGACTGCTTCCCCCTGGTGCCAGCTGAGACCAATTACTATTTTAGAGAAACAGTTTAACAACTACCTGTCCATCACCTGATGGTTGCCTGACATTCCTGATAGTGGTGGGGGCCTCTCCTTCCCTGTTCATGTCTGACTAGCTATCTAATGTAACAATACCTACTATAATCTTAGCGGGAGGTTAACTAAATATACAATAGAAGGTTAACAGGTGTAAGTCACTTTAGTTATCATAAAATTAAATTGTTTCTGTCTTTTACACAATAGCTTGACAAAATGGTACCCTATAAACCTCAAGTTAAAATAGTCAACATAGCCCCATATAAATTGAAACAATACATTTCAACAATTGTGTTATATAAGACTATAGTATAATAAAAGTAAATATATTTGGACTTTTTTTCTCCCTTCTTGGCACAGGGTTTCAAAAAATGTTTGATATTTCCTGAGTGATAGAAATGTCCTTTGTTATTTATAAAAAGCCCCTTGGGACCATACAAGAGTTTATACTAAGAAGGTGACTCATGGGAGTTGGTTGCCAGAAAAACCAACCACATGATTAGGCAGAAAAAATTGTCAACCCCACTTTATTACCTTCAAGGAAGGGAGAAGGGCTGAAGATTGAGTTAAATAACTTGGCCACTGATGTAATTAAGCATGCCTACATGATAAAACTTCCACAAAAAAAAACACAAACAAACAAAAAAAAAAAAAAAAAAAAAAAAAACTCTGTACAATGAGATTTGGAGAGCTTCTTGCCTGGTAAACACGTGCATGTAATGGGAGGATGGCACACCCTAACAACACAGGGACAGAAATTTTGTACTACTGCACTCCCTTGCTTTATGTATCTCTTCATATGTTTGTTTATGTAATTTATAATACAACAGTACCCATAATATAGCACTTGCCCGAGAGTTTTGTGAGTAATTCTAGCGAATGATCAAAATTTAAGGGAAGTTGGGAAACGCTACATTTATAATTGGTGAGTTGAAAGTGCAGATGGCACCCAGAATTTGGAACTGACATTTAAAGTGAGGGTAATCTGTGGGACTTAACATTTGGGGTCTGCACTAATTTCAGATTGTTATCATCAAAACTGAATTGAATATCAGGACATCTAGCTGGTGCCAGAGAATTATTATCTGAACACAAGTACCTAATTAGTAAAGAGGGAATTATTCTCACAGCTTTTCCATTTAACAACCTTATTTGGCCAGCTCTTAAACCTGGAAAAAATGAATAGTTTCTCATGGCAGATTACTGCAACTTTAATGTTATGGTCTCATCCACTAAGGCTTCCTATGCCCAATATCACTGAAAATACTGACTCACTCCAAATAGCAACTGGTGAATATTGTCCTATTATAAATTTGGCTAATATGTTCTGTTCAATTTGTATTTCAATGCCTCTCTGCTGAAGTTTACCTTTCCCCATGAAGGGGCACAATACACCTGTATCATGCTACCTATCGTGTATTTCAGCAGCCTTGCCATTATGCCATTACACACAATTTTTGTAGGCAAGATATTAACTCTGCCATCTTTTTTTTCAGGAGCATGAGCATATTACATTGATTACATTCTCCTCTGAGAAGATTTGTTTGATGTGCTGATTAAGGAAATACAAATACAAGGGAGTTTACAAAAAAATAAGTCATTGCTCCATATATAGTGAAAAGCCCTGCCACCTTTGTTAAAATTCTAAAAATCAGTTGGTGAACTGAAGATTGCTTCATCGCTGACACTGCCAAGAAAGAGCTATTCATGTTCTCAGTATCCATAATATTTATAAAAGTCCAGCATCTTTTGATTATTTTTGGATTCTGGAGACAACATATACCTCCTTTACAAATTTTGCTTAATATCGCTGCTGTGTGACTTTAAAATTGATAAACTTTAAATGGGAGACTCTCCAACAAAAGAATCTAGAATATGTCCAAATTGAAATCAACAGGCACTCCTAGAGATTCTTTATGAAACTGCCATTGCAAAATTATAACTGAGAAAATTATTACAGTGAAAGAGATCTGACGTGACTCCACCTTGCTTATAACCTCCAAGCTGTCCTTGTTCATTCCTGAGTGCAGAGCAAACTAACTTGGGGAGGAACTTATAGTTCATAGTTTAACTTTGAAACAAAGATGATAACAGCCCTTTCCCAAAACAAACAAACAAACACTTCCTGCCTGGGAACTACACTGGCTTTGTAGAACTATCAAATTAGCCTCAAATATAGAAATTATGGTTTAGGAGTCATACGGCTGGAGTCTACAAGATTCTGACCCTCCCCAAATTGCTCCTGGGGATAGCATGGCTGTTGTAAAACCTAAGATCGGTGCTTGAGATATTTTGCAGAGCCTGAACTTGATGGATTAGCTGGCAACACCCAGATCCACAAACTGGCTCATCTGGTCTTGTGGTCCTCACCCAGGAACTGACTCAGCACAAGAGGATAGCTTCAACTCCCTGTGAATCATCTCAAACCCGACCAATCAACACTCCTGACTCATTGGTCCCCTATCCACCAAATTGTCCTTAAAAACTCCAGTCCCTGAGTTTTTGCGGAGACTGATTTGAGTAATAACAAAACTCTGGAAAGGATCCAGTTTCAGCTTTCCACTTAGGGCTAGCCAATTTTCCCAGCATCATTTATTAAATAGGTACCAGTACCATCATTTATTAAATAGGTACCAGTACCATTTATTAAATAGGTACCAGTACCATGCTGTTTTGGTTACTGTAGCCTTGTAGTATAGTTTGAAGTCAGGTAGCGTGATGCCTCCAGCTTTGTTCTTTTGGTTTAGGATTGTCTTGGCAATGTGGGCTCTTTTTTGGTTCCATATGAACTTTAAAGCAGTTTTTTCTGATTCCCTGAAGAAACTCATTGGTAGCTTGATGGGGATAGCATTGAATCTATAAATTACCTTGAGCAGTATGGCCATTTTCACAATATTGATTCTTCCTATACATGAGCATGGTATGTTCTTCCATTTGTTTGTGTCCTCTTTTATTTCGCTGAGCAGTGGTTTGTAGTTCTCCTTGAAGAGGTCCTTTACATCCCTTGTAAGTTGGATTCCTAGGTATTTTATTCTCTTTGAAGCAATTGCGAATGGAAGTTCATTCATGATTTGGCTCTCTGTTTGTCTGTTACTGGTATATAAGAATGCTTGTGATTTTTGCACATTAATTTTGTATCCTGAGACTTTGCTGAAGTTGCTTATCAGCTTAAGGAGATTTTGGGATGAGATGATGGGGTTTTCTAAATATACAATCATGTCATCTGCAAACAGGGACAGTTTGACTTCTTCTTTTGCTAACTGAACACCCTTGATTTCTTTCTCTTGCCTGATTGCCCTAGCCAGAACTTCCAACACTATGTTGAATAGGAGTGGTGAGAGAGGGCATCCCTGTCTTGTGCCAGTTTTCAAAGGGAATGCTTCCAGTTTTTGCCCATTCAGTCTGATATTGGCTGTGGGTTTGTTAGACCTAATAACATAAAAACCCTAGAAGAAAACCTAGGTAATACCATTCAGGAGATAGGCATGGGCAAGGATTTCATGTCTAAAACACCAAAAGCAACGGCAACAAAAGCCAAAATTGACAAATGGGATCTAATTAAACTAAAGAGCTTCTGCACAGCAAAAGATACTACCGTCAGAGTGAACAGGCAACCTACAGAAAGGGAGAAAATTTTTGCAATCTACTCATCTGACAAAGGGCTAATATCCAGAACCTACAAAGAACTCAAACAAATTTACAAGAAACAAACAACCCCATCAAAAAATGGACAAAGGATATGAACAGACATTTCTCAAAAGAAGACATGCATACAGCCAACAGACACATGAAAACATGCTCGTCATCACTGGCCATCAGAGAAATGCAAATTAAAACCACAATGAGATACCATCTCACACCAGTTACAATGGCAATCGTTAAAAAATCAGGAAACAACAGGTGCTGGAGAGGATGTGGAGAAATAGGAACACTTTTACACTGTTGGCAGGATTGTAAACTAGTTCAACCATTGTGGAAAACAGTGTGGCGATTCCTCAAGGATCTAGAACTAGAAGTACTATATGACCCAGTCATCCCATTACTGGGTATATACCCAAAGGATTATAAATCATGCTGCTATAAAGACACATGCACACGTATGTTCATTGCAGCACTATTCACAATAGCAAAGACTTGGAATCAACCCAAATGTCCATCAGTGACAGACTGGATTAAGAAAATGTGGCACATATACACCATGGAATACTATGCAGCCATAAAAAAGGATGAGTTTGTGTCCTTTGTAGGGACATGGATGCAGCTGGAAACCATCATTCTCAGCAATCTATCACAAGAACAGAAAACCAAACACTGCATGTTCTCACTCATAGGTGGGAACTGAACAATGAAATCACTTGGACTCGGGAAGGGGAACATCACACACCGGGCCTATTATAGGGAGGGGAGAGGGGGGAGTGATGGCATTGGGAGTTATACCTGATGTAAATGACGAGTTGATGGGTGCAGCACACCAACATGGCACAAGTATACATATGTAACAAACCTGCATGTTATGCACATGTACCCTAGAACTTAAAGTATAATAATAATAAAAAAAAATACAAACAAACAACAACAAAAACAAAACTCTGGTCTCCCATACAGTCATCTCTGTGTGAATTACTCTTTCTCTAATGCAATTTCCTTGTCTTGATAAATCAGCTCTGTCTAGGCAACTGGCAAAGAGAACCCACTGGGCAGTTACATTTTGATGTAAGTTGCCCTGGGCTTTAGACGTGAGAAACTGCCCATTAGGCTCAGTACTATGCACCATTACAGTGGCAATTGTTGGTCATATACCAGGTTCCCTGAGAAGGTAGGGTCTCACAGACCCTGAGTGTCTAACCCTGCATACCTAGGGGCCTGTTATGCCTTGGGTCATGAAAATGAGACCACACAAATTTGGCATGGCCACCAATTCCTACTTGCCACAAGATGAAGCCAAACACGGGTCCTTTGGCATATCTCATCTATAGGAGGCAGTGACCTCCCTTGTCCTCAGTCCCTTGGCAGATGCTATGGTGCTGGAGGAGGTAACCTGTCTACCAGAAACCTTCACTGGCTATGGAGCCCCTTGGGATCAACTGAGTGAAAATAATAAAAGTCGTAAGGGCCAAAGAAAAATTCCCCTTTACCCTCCAAAGGTTTGCTGAAAAATCAACAAACAAAAGACCAATTAATAGAAGAAATGACATGCAACTTTAACGTGCTCAGGGAGAGCCACAGAGTGATTACTCCCAATCCCAATAGTGTTCATAAGCTTATAAAAGCATCTTGAGGTTTACAAAAAGAATAAAGGATTTGACCACATGTGGTGGCTCACTCCTGTAATGTCAGCATTTGGGGATGCTGAGGTGAGAGGATTACTTGAGTTCAGGAGTTTGAGACAAGACTGGGTAACATAGGGAGACTGTGTCTCTACAAAAAAATAAAAAATATGTATTAGTCAAGCATGGTGGTGTGTGCCTGTCATCCAAGCTAAATGGGAGGCTGAGGTAAGAAGATTACTTGAGCCCAGGAAATCAAGGCTCCAGTGAGCTATGACCATGCCACTACACTCCAGCCTGGGTGACAGAGCAAGACCGTCTCAAAAAAAAAAAAAAAAAAAATGGTGGCTTGAATAATGGCAAAACAGGTTATAGTGTCAGTACAGGTACTAAAGAGAGAGAAGAAGGGGCTTCACTAACAGATATAGTCTATTATGTAGATGAAACATCACAGGTAGTGGCCCTTAGAGAGAATAGTTGGTAAGTGTTTCTTTTGAACCTTTAAAAGTTTCAGGCTCTCAGTTAATATTTCCTAGATATGAACGAGGAACAAGAGAAGGCCCTCAGAAAAAGCCTTACTACATCAATGGAGATTTTCTCTACGGATTCATATCTCTCCCACAAAAGATAGCATTTCAGCAAATTCCAACCTTTTTAAATAGCCATCTTGAAATATGTCAAAGAAAATATATTTTGGAGTGAAATATTTTGGTGATTTCAAATGACCTAACTACATGTTCACCTCCCCTTCTGCTCCCATGGATAAAGCACCAAAAGAAAAAGAAAAAAAGTAAAGAGAAACACACACACACACACACACACACACAAACAAACAAACAAAACAATTCTCATTATGAAAAGTACCATCAGTAGTTTCTGTATATTCTTGATAAGTGGATTTCAGTGCCCTACCAGCCTACAGAATTATGTAAAGAAACCAATTACATTCTCCTGCAGCAAACAGGGAACACTCCACCCTCTTCACACTAAAAAATCTGTTTCTTACAATTCCTCATTTTTCACTCTGTTCCTGGATGTAACCCTTGTGTGGTCCTGTGTGTTACTCAGTGTCTTCTGCTCCTGTGGCTGTGCGTGTATGTGAGAAACAAACTGCCCTCAATTTCATCTATCAAGAGTCAGTCATATGTTTGGCCATCTCCGTAACTCTAGGGAATTCCTTCCTCACCGAGTTATTAGTTGATGATATAACAAAAGACAACCTACAAAATGTAAGAAATTATTTGTAGACAATATATTTGATGAGAGACTTGTATCTGGAATATATAAAGAATACCAAAAACTCAATAATAAAAAAGGAAATTTTACTCATTTTTAAATGGGCAAAGGATGCGAATAAACATTTGTTCAAAGCTATGCAAATGGCCAGTAAATACATGAAAAGATATTCAACAGCATTAGTTATTCGAAAAATTCACACGCACCAAAACTGTTTATGTACTAAGATGGCTATAATAATAAAAGACAATAACAAGTTTTGACAAGGATGTGGATTAACTGCAACTCCTCTACATAACTGGTGGGATAGGAAAATTGTACAATTACTTTGGAAATCTACTTTTAAATTTTTCTAAATGTTAAATATATAATTAGTATATGATCCAGCAACTTCAATACTTAGCTATACATTCCAGAGAGTTGAACATTTATGCTTACACAAAATCCTGATATGATACTTCATAGAAGCATCATTCAAAATAATAAAAAAGTATGCAACTCAAATGTACAAAAGCTGATCAATGAATAAAGGAAATATGACATAGTTATAAATGGGATGCTATTTTGTGATGAAAGGGAATGAAATGCTAATACATGCTATAACTTTCCAAAACAATATAGCACAGGAAAGAGAAATATAATTTGCTGTAGACTCTAATTATTCTAAATGACTTTTGTTTTAGCATGTTTAGTTTTGTATAATATGCTTTTGAATGCTGTCTGTTAATTTTTCTGGCTTTTCAACCATGCAGGAGCTGCATGTTTATCACGGCAAATCTTAATTATAAGGGCAAACCTTAATCCTAAGTGCAAATCTTAATCAAAAGAGCACCAGTAATGATGGTTCTAGGTAGCAGTGCTGTTTTCAGAGTTACATAGTGTAACAATAATCTGTCCTTGTTTTTACCGCCACAAAATCAAGATAATTCAGTGACAACATAGAGAGTAAGAGTAAGTGTGTTCTCTATTGGTCATATTATCTTACTTTCAGCTTCATTGTTGCGAAGGCCTCAGCGGCTAATGTTGAATATGATGACACAAAATTATTTTGTCAAATAGAGGCATTCGAACTTGCTATTTGTTTTTTTTTTTTTTTTTTCTTTTTTCTTTTTTTTATTATACTTTGAGTTCTAGGGTACATGTGCACAATGTGCAGGTTTGTTACATATATATACATGTGCCATGTTGGTGTGCTGCACCCATTAACTGGTCATTTACATTAGGTGTATCTCCTAATACTATCCCTCCCCCGTCCCTCCTCCCCACAGTAGGACCTGGTGTGTGATATTCCCCTTCCTGTGTCCAAGTGATCTCATTGTTCAATTCCCAACTACGAGTGAGAACATGCAGTATTTGGTTTTCTGTTCTTGAGATAGTTTGCTGAGAATGATGGTTTCCAGCTTCATCCATGTCCCTACAAAGGACACAAACTCATTCTTTTTCATGGCTGCATAGTATTCCATGGTGTATATGTGTCACATTTTCTTAATCCAGTCTGTCACTGATGGACATTTGGGTTGATTCCAAGTCTTTGCTATTGTGAATAGTGCCGCAATAAATATACGTGTGCATGTGTCTTTATAGCAGCATGACTTATAATCCTTTGGGTATATACCCAGTAATGGCATGACTGGGTCATATAGTACTTCTAGTTCTAGATCCTTGAGGAATCACCACACTGTTTTCCACAATGGTTGAACTAGTTTACAGTCCCACCAACAGTGTAAAAGTGTTCCTATTTCTCCACATCCTCTCCAGCACCTGTTGTTTCCTGACTTTTTAATGATTGCCATTGTAACTGGTGTGAGATGGTATCTCATTGTGGTTTTGATTTGCATTTCTCTGATTACCAGTGATGACGAGCATTTTATCATGTGTCTGTTGGCTGTATGAATGTCTTATTTTGAAAAGTGTCTGTTCATATGCTTTGCCCACTTTTTGATGGGGTTGTTTGTTTCTTGTAAATTTGTTTGAGTTCTTTATAGGTTCTGGATATTAGCCCTTTGTTAGATGAGTAGTTTGCAAAAATTTTCTCCCATTCTGTAGGTTGCCTGTTCACTCTGATGGTAGTGTCTTTTGCTGTGCAGAACCTCTGTAGCTTAATTAGATCCCATTTGTCAATTTTGGCTTTTGTTGCTGTTGCTTTTGGTGTTTTAGACATGAAGTGCTTGCCCATGCCTATGTCCTGAATGGTATTACCTAGGTTTTCTTCTAAGGTTTTTATGGTTTTAGGTCTAACATTTAAGTCTCTAATCCATCTTGAATTAATTTTCGTATAAGGAGTAAGGAAAGGATCCAGTTTCAGCTTTCTAGTTATGGCTAGCCAATTTTCCCAGCACCATTTATTAAATAGGGAATCCTTTCCCCATTTGTTGTTTTTGTCAGGTTTGTCAAAGATCAGATGGCTGTAGATGTGTGGTATTATTTCTGAGGACTCTGTTCTGTTCCATTGGTCTATATCTCTGTTTTGGTACCAGTACCATGCTGTTTTGGTTACTGTAGCCTTGTAGTATAGTTTGAACTCAGGTAGTGTGATGCCTCCAGCTTTGTTCTTTCGGCTTAGGATTTTCTTGGCAATGTGGGGTCCTTTTTGGTTCCATATGAACTTTAAAGCAGTTTTTTCCAATTCTGTAAAGAAATTCTTTGGTAGCTTAATGGAGATGGCATTGAATCTATAAATTACCTTGGGTAGTATGGCCATTTTCACAATATTGATTCTTCCTATCCATGAGCATGGTATGTTCTTCCATTTGTTTGTGTCCTCTTTTATTTCGTTGAGCAGTGGTTTGTAGTTCTCCTTGAAGAGGTCCTTTACATCCTTAGTAAGTTGGATTCCTAGGTATTTTATTCTCTTTGAAGCTATTGTGAATGGGAGTTCATTCACGATTTGGCTCTCTGTTTGTCCGTCACTGGTGTATAAGAATGCTTGTGATTTTTGCACATTGATTTTGTATGCTGAGACTTTGCTGAAGTTGCTTACCAGCTTACGGAGATTTTGGGCTGAGACAATGGGGTTTTCTAAATATACAATCATGTCATCTGCAAAGAGGGACAATTTGACTTCTTCTTTTCCTAACTGAATATTCTTTATTTCTTTCTCTTGCCCAATTGCCCTAGCCAGAACTTCTAACACTATGTTGAATAGGAGTGGTGAGAGAGTGCATGCCTGTCTTGTGCCAGTTTTCAAAGGGAATGCTTCTAGCTTTTGCCCATTCAGTCTGATATTGGCTGTGGGTTTGTCATAAATAGCTCTTATTATTTTGAGATACATTCCATCAATACTGAATTTATTGAGAGTTTTTAGCATGATGGGCTGTTGAATTTTGTTAAAGGGCTTTTCTGCATCTATTGAGATAATTATGTGGTTTTTGTCTTTGGTTCTGTTTATATGCTGGATTTCATTTATTGATTTGCGTATGTTGAACCAGCCTTGCATCCCAGGGATGAAGCCCACTTGATCATGGTGGATAAGCTTTTTGATGTGCTGCTGGATTCAGTTTGCCAGTATTTTATTGAGGATTTTTGCATTGATGTTCATCAGGGATATTAGTCTAAAATTCTCTTTTGTTGTTGTATCTCTGTCAGGCTTTGGTATCAGGATGATGTTGGCCTCCGAAAATGAGTTAGGGAGGATTCCCTCTTTTTCTATTGATTGGAATAGTTTCAGAAGGAATGGTACCAACTCCTCCTTGTACATCTGGTAGAATTTGACTGTGAATCCATCTGGTCCTGGACTTTTTTTGGTTGATAGGCTATTAATTGTTGCCTCAATTTCAGAGCCTGCTATTGGTCTATTCAGGGATTCAAATTCTTCCTTGTTTAGTCTTGGGAGAGTGTAAGTGTCCAGGAAATTATCCATTTCTTCTAGGTTTTCTAGTTTATTTGCCTGGAGGTCTTTATAGTATTCTCTGATGGTAGTTTGTATTTCCGTGGGGTCGGTGGTGATATCTCCTTTGTCATTTTTTGTTGCATCTATTTGATTCTTCTCTTTTTATTCTTTATTAGTCTTGCTAGCAATCTATCAATTTTGTTGATCTTTTCAAAAAACCAGCTCCTGGAATCATTGATTTTTTGGAGGGTTTTTTGTGTCTCTATCTCCTTCAGTTCTGCTCTGATCTTTGTTATTTCTTGCCTTCTGCTAGCTTTTGAATGTGTTTGCTCTTGCTTCTCTAGTTCTTTTAATTGTGATGTTAGGGTGTCAATTTTAGATCTTTCCTGCTTTCTCTTGTGGGCATTTAGTGCTATCAATTTCCCTCTACACACTGCTTTAAATGTGTCCCAGAGATTCTGGTATGTTGTATCTTTGTTCTCATTGGTTTCAAAGAACATCTTTATTTCTGCCTTCATTTCATTATGTACCCAGTAGTCATTCAGGAGCAGGTTGTTCAGTTTCCATGTAGTTGAGCAGTTTTGATTGAGTTTCTTAGTCCTGAGTTCTAGTTTGATTGTACTGTGGTCTGAGAGACAGTTTGTTAAATTTTCTGTTCTTTTACATTTGCTGAGGAGTTCTTTACTTCCAACGATGTGGTCAATTTTGGAATAAGTGTAATGTGTTGCTGAGAAGAAAGTATATTCTGTTGATTTGGGGTGGAGAGTTCTGTAGATGTCTATTAGGTCTGCTTGGTGCAGAGTTGAGTTCAATTCCTGGATATCCTTGTTGACTTTCTGTCTCATTGATCTGTCTAATGTTGACAGTGGGGTGTTAAAGTCTCCCATTATTATTGTATGGGAGTCTAAGTCTCTTTGTAAGTCCCTAAGGACTTGCTTTATGAATCTGGGTGCTCCTGTATTGGGTGCACATATATTTAGGATAGTTAGCTCTTCCTGATGAATTGATCCCTTTACCATTATGTAATGACCTTCTTTGTCTCTTTTGATCCTTGATGGTTTAAAGTCTGTTTTATCAGAGACTAGGATTGCAACTGCTGCTCTTTTTGTTTTCCATTTGCTTGGTAGATCTTCCTCCATCCCTTTATTTTGAGCCAATGTGTGTCTCTGCATGTGAGATGTGTCTCCTGAATACAGCAAACTGATGGGTCTTGACACTTTTTCCAATTTGCCAGTCTGTCTTTTAATTGGACCATTTAGTCCATTTACATTTAAGATTAATATTGTTATGTGTGAACTTGATCCTATCATTATGATATTAGCTGGTTATTTTGCTTGCTAGTTGTTGCAGTTTCTTCCTAGCATTGATTGATGGACTTTACATTTTGAGATGTTTCTGCAATGGCTGGTACCGGTTGTTCCTTTCCATGTTTAGTGCTTCCTTCAGGATCTCTTGTAGGGCAGGCCTGGTGGTGACAAAATCTCTAAGCATTTGCTTATCTGTAAAGGATTTTATTTCTCCTTCACTTATAAAACTTAGTTTGGTTGGATATGAAATTCTGGGTTGAAAATTCTTTATTTAAGAATGTTGAATATTGGCCCCCACTCTCTTCTGCCTTGTGGAGTTTCTGCCAAAAGATCTTCTGTTAGTCTGATGGGCTTCCCTTTGTATGTAACCCGACCTTTCTCTCTGGCTGCCCTTCACATTTTTTCCTTCATTTCAACTTTTGTGAATCTGACAATTACGCATCTTTGAGTTGCTCTTCTCGAGGAGTATCTTTGTGGTGTTCTCTGTATTTCCTGAATTTGAATGTTGGCCTGCCTTACTAGGTTGGGGAAGTTCTCCTGGATGATATCCTGCAGAGTGTTTTCCAACTTGGTTCCATTTTACTCATCACTTTCAGGCACACCAATCAGATGTAGATTTGGTCTTTCCACATAATCCCATATTTCTTGTAGGCTTTGTTCATTTCTTTTTACTCTTTTTTCTCTACACTTCTCTTCTTGCTTCATTTCATTCATTTGATCTTCAATCACTGATACTCTTTCTTCCAGATGATCGAGTCAGTTACTGAAGCTTGTGCATTTGTCATGTAGTTCTCGTGTTATGGTTTCCATCTCTATCAGTTCTTTTAAGGACTTCTCTACATTGATTATTCTAGTTAGCCATTCCTCAAATCTTTTTTCAAGGTTTTTAGTTTCTTTGCACTGGTTATGCATTTCCTCCTTTAGCTCTGAGAAATTTGATCGACTGAAGCTTTCTTCTCTCAAGTCGTCAAAGTCATTCTCCGTCCAGCTTTGTTCTGTTGCTGGCGATGAGCTGCGTTCCTTTGGAGGGGGAGATGCATTCTGATTTTTTGAATTTCCAGCTTTTCTGCACTGCTTTTTCCCCATCTTTGTGGTTTTATCTGCCTTTGGTCTTTGATGATGGTGATGTACTGATGGGGTTTTGGTGTGGGTGTCCTTTCTGTTTGCTAATTTTCCTTTTAACAATCAGGACCCTCAGCTCTAGGTCTGCTGGAGTTTGCTTGAGGTCCACTCCAGACACTGTTTGCCTGGGTATCAGCAGTGGAGGCTGCAGAAGATAGAATATTGCTGAACAGCGAGTGTTGCTGTCTGATTCTTGCTGTGGAAGCTTCATCACAGGGGTGTACCCCACTGTGTGAGGTGTGAGGTGTCAGTCTGAACCTAGTGGGGGATGTCTCCCAGTTAGACTACTCAGGGGTCAGGGACCCACTTGAGCAGACAGTCTGTCCGTTCTCAGATCTCAATCTCCATGCTAGGAGATCCACTGCTCTCTTCAAAGCTGTCAGACAGGGGCATTTACCTCTGCCAAGGTTTCTGCTGCTTTTTGTTTAGCTATGCTCTGTCCCCAGAGGAGGAGTCCACAGAGACAGGCCGGCCTCCTTGAGCTGTGGTGGGCTCCACCCAATTCAAGCTTCCTGGAGGCTTTGTTTACCTACTTAAGCCTCAGCAATTGCGGGCGCCCCTCCACCAGCCTTGCTGCCGCCTTGCAGTTAGATCTCAGACTGCTGTGCTCGCAATGAGGGAGGCTCCATGGGCGTGGGACCCTCTGGGCCAGGTGTGGGATATAATCTCCTGGTATGCTGTTTGCTAAGACCCTTGGTAAAGGGCAGTATTAGGGTGGGAGATACCCGATTTTCCAGGTGTTTTGTGTCTCAATTTCCTTTGGGTAGGAAAAGGAATTCCCTTCCCCATTGTGCTTCCCAGATGAGGCGATGCCTTGCCCTGCTTCAGCTCTCACTAGTCGGGCTGCATCACGGACCAGCGCCAACTGTCCGATGTGACCCAGTGAGATGAACTTGGTACCTCAGTTGAAAATGCAGAAATCTCCCGTCTTCTATGTCACTCATGCTGGGAGCTGGAGGCTGGAGCTGTTCCTATTCAGCCATCTTGGACGTGCCTCCTGAATTTGCTATTTGAATACCTGAAGCAGAGGCAGGCAAACTTCAGCCCACAGGCCAACTTGGCCTATAACCTGTTTTTGTAAATGTGGCTTTATTAGAACACAGCCAAGTCCATTAGTTCATGAATTATCTATGGCTGATTTCACATTATAATAGCAGAGTTAAATAGTTAAGACGGATGATCTGCCCACAGAGACAGAAATATCTACCCTCTGGCTCTTTACAGACTAGATTTGCTGACCTATTGTCTACAGTGAGAATGTTGACTCTGTAAGAACCGTAAGAATTGTCTAGTTCATGACCCTTCTTTTGTAAGTGAGAAAACAGCGCCAAGTATGTCAGAAAACTAAGTTGCAATAATCACAACAATTGTCAAAACAAATAGTAAAACAAAATGACAAAATACATTATTTACTAACTCCACTATATGCCAAGTATTATGCAATTGGGTAGTTATAAACCAATTTTAAAAGGTGAAATTAGTCCCTAAATGTGCTCAATAAACTGACCCAGAAACATTTATGTTGTACACAGTTGAGCAAACTTGTGAATTTTCCTTTTACAAAGCCTCTCTTTTATCCTACCAAACCACATTTCCTCAAGAAAATGAATAATTTTCCAAATTTCAAATATTTCTCCATTAGGCCTTGTATTGCATATAAGTAATAACTTTCCATGATGGATTTTAAGTTACAATGTAAACATCATATACCATAATTGACCAAGGATCAATGATCATATTTTGTTGATTATCAGATATGGTGCTTCATTATATATTTTAAGTGTTTTTTTTTTTTCATTTTAAATGTTTGTGTGTATATAGAAGATCTATATATTTATGGAGTACATAAGACATATTGATACAGGCATACAATATGTAATAACCACATTAGGGTAAATGAAGTATTTATTACTTCAATCATTTATCCTTTTTGTTACAAACAATCCAGTTACACTCTTTTAGTTATGTTAAAATTAACAATAATTTATTATAACCTATATTCACCCAGTTGTGCTGTCAAATACTAGGTCTTATTTATCCTTTCTATCTACTTTTTGAACCCATTAACCATCCCCAGTTCCTCCCCATTCTCTGGTAATGATCCTTCAGCACTCTGTCTCCTAGGGTTCAACTACTTTAATATTCAACTCCCACAAATGAGTGAGAATATGTGAAGTTTATCTTTTTTATGCCTAGCTTATTTCACTTAGCATAATGACTTCCAGTTCCATTCGTTTTGTTGCAAATGGAAGGACCTAATTACTTTTTATAGCTCAATAGTACTCCATTGTGTATATGTACCGTATTTTCATTTTCCATTCATATGTTGATGAATATGTAGGTTGTTTCCAAATTTTGACAATTGTGAATTGTCCTGCAGTAAATATGAGTGTGCAGATATCTCTTTCATATTGGATATATGCCTACAAGTGGGATTGCTGGATGGTATGATAGCTCTATTCTTAGTTTTTTCAGGAATCTCCAAACTGTTATCCATAGTGGTTGTACTAATTTACATTCTCACCAACAGTGTAGGTGGAATCCCTTTTCTCCACATCCTTGTCAGCATTTGTTATTGTCTGTTTTTGGATTAAATTCATTTTAACTGAGGTAAGATTATATCTCACTGTAGTTTTGATTTGCATTTTTCTGATTACCAATGATGTTGAGCACCTTTTCATACAATTCTTTGCCATTTGTTTGTCTTCTTTTGAGAAATGTCTATTCAATTCTTTTGCCCATTTTTAAATTTGATTATTAAATTTTTTCCTATAGAGTTATTTGAGCTTATTATATATTCTGGTTATGAATTCCTTGTCAGATGGATAGTTTGCAAGTATTTTCTTCTTTTCTGTGAGTTATCTTCTCACTTTGCTGATCATTTCGTTTGCTGTGCAGAAGCATTTTAACATTATTTCATCCCATTTGCCCATTTTGGCTTTGGTTGCCCATGCTTGTGGGGTATTTACTTAAGAAATCTTTGTCCACTCCAGTGTTCTGGAGAGATTTTCCTTTGTTTTCATTTTGTAGCTTCATAGTTAGCGGTCTTAGCTTTAAGTTCTTAATCCATTTTTATTTAATTTTTACATATGGTGAGAGATAGTGGTCTAGTAATCTTCTTGTGCATATGGATATCCATTTTTTTCAGTACAATTTATTAGAGTGACTGTCCTTTCCCTATTGTATGTTTTTGGCACTTTTGTCAAAAATGAATTCACTGTAGATGAATGGGCTTGTTCTCAGTTCTTCATTCTGTTCCATTAATCTATGCATTTGTTTTTATGTCAGTATCATACTGTTTTCATTACTATAGGTTTGTAGTATAATTTGAAGTCAGGCAATGTTATTCCTCCAATTTTGTCCTTTTTGAAAAGGATAGCTTTGGCTATTCTGGGTCTATTATGATTTCGTATGAATGTCATGATTGTTCTTTTCAATTTCTATGAATAATATTATTGGTATTTTGATAGGCATTGCATTAAATCTGTAGATTGCTTTGGGTTATACGGACATGTTAACAATATTGATTTTTCCAACCCGTGAACATAAAATATCTTTTCATCTTTTGGTGTCCTCTTCAATTTCTCTCATTAATGTTTCATAGTCGTCATTGTAGAGATCTTTAACATTTTTAGTTACACTAATTCTTAGGTATGTGATTTTGTTTGTAGCTATTGTAAATAAAATTATGTTTTTTAATCTTTTTCAGATTTTTCATTGTTGATGATTTTTGCTATTGATTTTTGTATGTTGATTTTGTATCCTGCAACTTTACTGAATTCATTTATCTGTCCTAATCATTTTTAGTGGGGTGTTTAGGTTTTTCCAAATATAAGATTGCAACATCTGCAAAAAAAAGGATAATGTAAATTCTTCCTTTGCAAATTGGATGCCTTTATTTCTCTTGTCTGATTCCTTTAGCTAGAACTTCCAGTACTATGTTAATAACAGTGGTGAAAGTGGGCACCCCTGTCTTGTCCAAATCTTAAAGGAAAGACTTTCAGCTTTTCTTCATTCAGAAAGATACTACCTGTGAGTCTGTTATGTATGACTTATATTGTGTTGAGATGTGTTCCTTCTATACTTAGATTCTTGTGAGTTGCTTTTATAACTTTTAAGTTCAAGGGCATGTGTGCAGGTTTGTTACATATGTAAAGTTTTGTCTTGGGGGTTTGTTGTACAGATTATTTCACCACCCAGGTATTAAACTTACTACCCATTAGTTGTTCTTCCTGATCATCTCCCTCCTTTCACCTTCCACCCTCCAATAGGCCCCAGTTTATGCTGTTTTCATCTATGTGTCCGTGTGTTCTCATCATTTAGCTCCCACTTATAACTGACAACATGCAGTATTTGGTTTTCTATTCCTACTTTAGTTTGCTAAGGATAGTGGTCTCCAGCTTCATTCATGTTCCTTCAAAGAACATGATCTCATTCTTTTTTATGTCTGCATAGTATTCCATGGTGTATATGTATGACCTTTTGAAATTCAGTCTATCATTGATGAGCATTTAGTTTGATTCCATGTCTTTGCTATTGTGAATAGTGCTGCAATGAACGTACACATCCATGTTTCTTTATAACAGAATGATTTATATTCCTTTAGGTATATAACCAGTAATGAGATTGCTGAGTCAAATAGTATTTCTGTTTTCAGGTCTTTGAGGAATCACCACACTGTCTTCCACAATGGTTCAACTAATTTACACTCCTACCAAAAGTGTATCAACATTCCTTTACCTCCACAATCTCTCCAGCATCTGTTATTATTTGGATTTTTCATAATTAACCATTCTGACTGGTATGAGATAGTATCGCATTGTGGTTTTGACTCACACTTCTCTGATGATCAGTGATACTGAGCTTTTTTTCATATGATTGTTGGCCCCATATATGTCTTCCTTTGAAAAGTGTCTTCTCATGTCCTTCACCCACATTTTAATGGTTTTGTTAGTGTTTTCTTTTTCCTGTAAATTTGTTTAAGTACTTTATAGATACTGGATATTAGGCCTTCATCAGATGCATAGATTGAGTAATGAAGGAATGTTGAATTTTATCAAATGTTTATTCAGTATCAATTGAAATGACCATGTAATTTCTTTCCTTCATTCTGTTAATATGATATATCATACTGATTGCTTTGTCAATCTGAAACCATCTCTGCATCCCTGGAATAAATCCCACTTGGTCATCATCTTTTTAATATGTTGTTGAATTTATTTTGCTGGTATGTTGTTCAGAATTTTTGCATCAATGTTCATCAAGGACCCACCAATAATAGACTGGATAAAGAAAATGTGGTACACATGCAACATGGAGTACTATGCAGCCATAGAAAAGAACTAGCTCATATCTTTTGCAGGAACATGGATGGAGCTGGAGACCATTATCCTTAGCAAACTAACACAGAAACAAAAAACCAAATACTGCATGTTCTCACTTACAAGTGGAATCTAAATGAGGAGAACACATGGACGCATCGAGGAGAACAACACACACTGGGGCCTTTTGGATGGTGGAGGGTGGAAGGAAGGAGAGAATCAGGAAAAATAACTAATCATTACTATGCTTAATACCTGGTTGAAAAAATAGTCTGTACAACAAATTCCCATGACACAAGTTTACTTGTATAATAAATCTGCACTTTTACCCCTAAAGTTAAAATAAATGTTTTTAAAAATGTTCACCAAGTGTATTGGCCTGTATTTTTGTGTGTGTGTCTTTGTCTCGTTTTGGTATTAGGGTAACACTGGCCTTGTAGAATAAGTTTGGAAGTATCATCTCTTCCTTTATTTTTTGAAATAGTTTGAGTAGGATTGGTACTAGTTCTTTTTAAATGTTTGATAAAATGCCACAATGAAACTATGGACTTTTCTTTGCTGGGAGACTTTTTATTATGGCTTCAATCTTGGTACTTGTTATTGCCTTACTCAGATTTTGGAATTTTCATGGCTCAACCTTCGTGGATTTTAAGTAACTAGAAATTTGCCCATTGTTTTTAGGTTTTCCAGTTTATTATCATATAGTTGTTCATGGAAGTATCTAATGATCTTTTAAATTCCTTCAGTATCAGGAATAATGTCTCCTTTTTCATCTCTGTTTTTATTTATTTGTGTCTTCTCTCTTTTCTTCTTAGTCTTACTAAAGGTTTGTCCTTTTTTTATGTATTTTTTAAAAGTTTAAATTTTCTTAAATTTTTTTGAGACATAGTCTCACTCTGTCACCCAGGCTGGAGTGCAGTGGCATGATCACGACTCACTGCTGCCTCAACCTCCTGGGCTCAAGCAATCCTCCTGCCTCAGTTTCCCTAGTAGCTGAGACTACAGTCACATACAAACATGCCCAGCTAATTTCTGTATTTTTTGTATTTTTGTACTTTTTTTTTCAAGTTTCATTCTTCTGCATAGGGCTAGTCAGCTATCCCAGCACCATCTATTTAATAGGGAGTATCTTTTTTGGAGTATGTTTTTCTATCTCGTTATTTTTAGTCTTTGTGTGTCTTTATAGGGGAAATGTGCTTCTTGTAGGCAATAGATTATTATTGGGTCTGGCTTTTTAAAAATTCATTCATCCATTCTATGCATTTTTGATTGGAAAGTTTATTTTCAATGTTATTATTGATAAGGAAGGAATTACTCCTGCTATTTTATTATTTGTTTTCTAGTTATTTTGTGGTCTTCTCTTCTTTCCTTCTGTCTTTCCTGTCTTCCTTTCAGGAAAGATTATTGTCTCTGGTGGTATGTTTTAATGTATTGCTTTTCAATTTTGTTTGCCTCTAGTGTGTATTTCATGTGAGGTTACCATGAGGCTTGCAAATACTATCTTATAACACATTATTATAAACTGAAGAAAATTTAACACTGATTACATAAATAAAAAAGCAAAAGGAAAATTTATAAAAACTCTACATTTTAACTTCATCCCTCTACTTTTTAACTTACTGTTGTTTCTATTTAATTCTTATTTTACTCCCTATGTATTGAAAGGTTTTATAGTTATTTTTATCATTTCTTCTTTTAGCCTTTCTACCCAAGATCTGAGTAGTTTACACACCACAATTAAAGTGTTGTAATATTCTGTGTTTTTCTGTATTCCTACTATTACTGGTAAGTTTTGTACCTTCAGACAATTTTTTATTGTTCATTAATAGCCTTCTCTTTCAGACTGAAGAACTCCCTTTAGCATTTCTCACAGGACAGGTGTGGTGTTGACGGAATTCCTCAGCTTTTGTTTTCCTGGGAAGGTCTTTATTTCTTCTTGTTTAAAGAATATTTTCACTGGATATACTAATCTAAGGTAGATGTTACTTTCCTTCAGTACTTTCAATATGTCATGCCACTCTCTCCTGGCCTGTGAGGTTTCCACTGAACGTCTGCTGCCACACATAGTGGAGTGTGTTGTATGTTATTTGTTTCTTTTCTTTTGTTGCTTTTAGAATCCTTTATCCTTGAGTTTGGGGACTTCGATTTTTTTTTTTTTTTTTTTTTTTTTTTTGACGGAGTCTCACTCTGTTGCCAGGCTGGAGTGCACTGGCGCAATCTTGGCTCACTGTAACCTCTGCCTCCCGGGTTCAAGCGATTCTGCTGCCTCAGCCTCCCTAGTAGCTGGGACTACAGGCGTGCGCCACCACGCCCAGCTAATTTTTGTATTTTTAGTGGAGACGGGGTTTCACCATGTTGGCCAGATGGTCTCAATCTCTTGACCTCATGATCTGTGCACCTCAACCTCCCAAAGTGCTGGGATTACAGGCGTGAGTCACCACACCCCGCCGGGACTTTGATTATTAAATCCCTTGAGGTAATCTTCTTTGGGTTAAATCTGCTTGGCGTTCTATAACTTTCTTGTACTTGAACATTGATATCTTTTTATAGGTTTGAGAAGTTCTCTGTTATTATTTGCTTGAATAAATTTTCTATCCTTATCTCTCTCTACCTCCTCTTTAAGGGCACTATGTCTTAGATTTGCTGTTTTCAGACTATTTTCTAGATCTTGTAGGTATGTATTTTTATTATTCTTTGTTCTTTTGTCTCTCTTGACTATGTATTTTCAAATACCCTGTCTCCAAGCTCACAAATTCTTTCTTTCTTCTGCTTGATCAATTCTGCTATTAAGAGCCTCTGACGCATTCTTCAGGATGACAGTTGTATTTTTCAACTCTAGAAATTCTGCTTGATTCTTTTTAATTATTTTAATACCTATTAAACTTATCTGGTAAGATTATCAATTTCTTTTGTGTGTTATGTTGAATTTCATTGAGTTTCCTCAATAAAGGCATTTTGAATTCTCTGAAAGGTCACATAACTCTGTTTCACCAGGATTTGTCCCTGGTGCCTTTCTATAGTTAGTTTCGTGAGGTCATGTTTTCCTGGATGGTCTTGATGGTTGCGAATGTTCTTCAGTTTTTGAGCATTGAAGAGTTAAGTATTTGTTCTAGTATTTTCAGTCTGAGCTAGTTTATACCTGTCTTTCTTGGGAAGGCTTTCCAGGTATTCAAAGAGACTTTGGTGTTTTTATCTAAGTTTTTGTCACTTAAGCTGTAGCTGCATCATAGTGCACCCCCAGCCCAAAAATACTGTGGCATTTTCATACTTATAGAAGTACTGTCATGGTGGTCTTAGATAAGATCTAAGAGAATTATCTGAATTACTAGGCAGAAACTCTTGTTTTCTTATCTTGCTTTCTCCAAAACAAACAGGGTGTCTCTCTCTATGCTGAGTTGCTTGGAGCTTAGGGAGGGGTGATACAAGCACCCCTGTGGTCAACATCAGTGGGACTGCCATGTGGGACAACATAGCACTGGGTCTTGTGGAAGGCCCACTGTAATCACTATCTAGTTGCTGTGTTTGTTCACTTAAGTCCCTAGGGTTGTATAATTAGTATGTGGTGAAATCAGCCAGACTTGCTTTTTCCCTTCATGGTGGCCCAGGACAGATTCAGGAATGTTACCCAGAATCTAAGGTCTGGAGTCAGAGGCCTTAGAAATCTAACTGCTGCTCTATTCTTTTCTGTCTAAGCTGGCATCCAAGTCACAAGACAAAGTCTTTTTCACTTTTTCCTCTTCTTTTCAGAAGCAGGGATTCTCTGCCCATGCCCACCATCCCCACATGCCCATGGGCAGTACTGCCAGGTGACCAGCAATATATATTCAAGGTTCAAGGGCTCTTTAGTCAGCTAGTAGTGAATGCTACCAGGCCTGGGATTCACCCTTCAGGGAAGTTAGCTCTACTCTGGCCCAAGAAAGGTCCACAAATAACATCCAAGAGCCAAAGCCTGGAACTGGGGTCCCAAAAAGTCTGCTATGTGCTATACCTCAACGTGGCTGAGCTGGTACCTGAGGTGCAAGAGAAAGACTCCTTTTCTTTCTGCTTTTCAAAAGCAGAAGGAGTCTGTCATCACAGCCACCACATCTGTAAATGTTCTGGGTCACACCTTAAACTAGCAGGTCTCAGAGTCTCACCCAAAGCCCATGCCAGCTACTACCTGACTACCACGATTGTTTATTCAGGGACCAAGAGCCCTTTAATCAGAAGATGATGTATACTATTAGGACTGGGTCCTTCTCTTCATGGCAGCGAGTTTCCTTCTGGCCCAGGGTATGACTGGAAATGTCATCCAGGAGCTAGAGCCTGCAATGGGGACCTAAAGACTCTGCCTGGTGCCCTATTCTACTGTGGGTGAGCTGGTCTCCATGTTGCAAGACAAAGTCCTCTTTACTCTTCCCTCTCTTTTCCTCAAGTGGGAAGAAGGAGTCTCTTTAAGAGCTGTGAGCTGCGTTGCTGGATATTGAAAGTGGGGTGGTGGAAGCATTCCGTTGGCCATTCTGTTGTCTCACTAGGTTGTGTGCCCCCAAAGTACACTGGCTCCAAGCCCAGCACAGAACTAGGACTTGCCTGGGAGTTGCAGGCTTTGTGGCCTAGAATGCCTTTCAAGTTAATTAAGTACTCTACAGGACTTTAGTTCAAAGTGGCTAGTCTTGCCAGACCTCAAGTTAGAGCCACTGGGATGGATGACTCCCCTCTGCTTAGATATGGTCTAAATGCTCTCTCCATGGGCATTGGCTGAGTTCTGTGTGATGTTGCTTTCACTGTGACAGGACAGCACCAATGCAAAGTCTCACAATCACAATTCTTTTCCACCCCCTAGAGCACAGATTGTCTCTCTAGGCAACAGGGCTGCTGTTGGGTGATGTTGTAGGGGTGGCATCAGCAATTCAATATTATATTTTCTGCCATCTTCTATGCCTTTTTCAATTATATAAAGTTAAAACCAGGTACTGTGGTTACTCACCTGATTTTTGGTTCTTATTAATGTGCTTTTTTGTGTAGATGTGAAATTCGGTGTTCCTGCAGGGAAGACAATTCATAGAGGCTTCTATTCAGTCATCCTGCTCCCCTGGGCATTTCATCATATATTGTAAGTACCTTCATTCTATTTTTAGTAAAGAAATTATATATCAAGAAAGTTCATTGGTAAGAAACAGTTAAGAAAGAAATATTTAATTTTAAAAATATGAATTAGGGAAGGACAAATATAATTGAACAATATTATCTGAGAAATATGCTTTCTGAACAAAGTAATTTGCTGCATCAAGGTTTTCAAATTATTGAATCGTGATGATTATCTACTTATATTTAACAAAATGTGAACATTTAAAAAATTTTTTTTATTAATAATAAAATAACCTATCAACCAACAAAATCTCCTGGCTTCATAGATTCATAGTTTAATTGAACAAGACATTGAAAGAAGAGCGTGTACCAATCCTGCTGAAACTATTCAAAAAGTTGGAAAGAAATGATTTATCATTAGCTGATTCTATAAAGCCAGCATCACCCTAATACCAAAATCTGGCAAAGATACAACAAAAAGAGAAAACTAGAGGCCAATATCCCTCATAAACATAGACATAAAAATCCCCAATGAATTCTAGCAAACCAAATCTGGCACCATGTTAAAAAATAACTCACCATGATCAAGTAGGCTTCACTTCTGGGATGCAAGTTTGTTTCAACATATACAATTTAAGAAATGTGATTTACCACATTAACAATAATTAGAAAGAAAAACCATATGATCACCTCAATAAGTGCAAAAATGCTTTCGGTAAAACCTAACATCCCTTCATGACAAAAGCCTTCAAGTAATTACATATCAAAGAGACTTAAAATAATAAGAACTATCTATGACAAACCCACAGCAAACATCATACTGAATAGGCAAAAACTGGACTCCTTTCCCTTAAGAACTGGAACAAGATCCCCACTCTAATCACTTATATTCAACAAAGCACTGAAAGTTCTTGCCAGACCAATCAGGCAAGATGAAAATATAAAAGGCATACAAAAGAAAAAGAAGTAAAATTATCTCTCTTCATGGACAATATAATTTTATGCTTACTAAAACGCTAACGGCTCTGCCAAACAGCTCCTGGAACTGATAAATTACTTTATTAAAGTTCAGGACACAAAATCAATGTATGAAAATCAGTAGTGTTTCTATATACCAATAATGTTCAAGCTGAGAGCAAAATCAAGAACAAAATCTAATTTACAGTAGCTTCAAAAATACCTAGAATAGTATCTAACGAAGGAGATGAAAGATGTCTGTAAGGAGAACTACAAAACACTGCTGAACATAATGACAGATGACAAAAACAAATGGAAAAAAACATTCCATGCTCATCAATTGGAAGAATCACTATCATTAAAATGGCCATACTATCCAAAGGAACCTATAAATTCGATGCCATTCCTATCAAATTACCAATGTCAGTTTTCATGGAGGTAGAAAACACTATTCTAAAATGTATATGGAACAACCACAAAAAAGAGCCTAAGTAGCCAAAGCAATGCTAAGCAAAAAGAGTGACCACATTATCTGACTTTAAACTATACTATAACACTGCAGTAAATAAAACAGCATAGTACAGATACAAAAACAGAACATAGACCAATGGAACAATAAAGAAAGCCCCCTCCCCACACCACCAAAAAAAAAAATAAAATAAATAAATAAATAAATAAGCTGTACATTTGCAGCTATCTGGTCTTCAACAAAGTTGATAACAATAAGCAATGAGGAAATAACTCCTTATTAAATAAATAGTGCTGGGATAGCTGGCTAGCCCTATGCAAAATAATGAAACTTGACCCCTACCTGTCACAATATACAAAAATTAACTTAGGACAGATTAAAAACTTAAATGTAAGACTTCAAGCTATAAATATCCTAGAAGAAAACTTAGGAAATAGCCTTCTCACAATTGGCTTTGTGAAATAATTTATGATGAAGTCCTCAAAAGCATTTGTAACAAAAACAACACTTGACAAGTGGAACCTAATTAAACTGAAGAGCTTCTGCACAGCAAAATATACTGTCAACAGAGTAGAAAGACAACATGCAGAATAAGAGAAAATATTTGCAAACAATGCATCTGACAAATATCTAATATCTAGAATTGTTAAGGAATCTAAACAATTGAAGAAGAAAAAAGCAAATAACCCCAATGGGCAAAGGACATGAACACTTTTCAAAATAAGACATACAAGCAGCCAACATACACGTGAAAAAAAAAAGCTAAATGCCATTAGTCATTGGAGAGTTGCAAGTCAAAACTACAATGAAATACCATTTCACACTAGTCAGAATAGCTATTACTAAAAGTCTAACAACAACAGATGCTGGTGAGGCAGTTTTGAAAGGGGAATGCTTATACCCTATTGGCAGGGAATGCAAATTAGTTCAGAAACTGTGTAAAGCAGTTTGGGAATTTCTCAAAGAACTTAAAAGAGAACTACCATTCAGCCAACCAATCCCATTACTGGGTATATATCCAAAAGAAAATAAATCATTCTATGCATTTTTAGGTCCATTGCAGCACTAGTTACAAAAGCAAAGACATGAAATCAACCTAGGTGCCCATCAACAATGGAATGGATAAAGAAAATATGGTGCATATACACCATGGAATACTACACAGCCATAAAAGGGAACAAAATTGCATATATTGCAGTAATATGGATGCAGCTGGAGACCATTATCCTAAGCAAATTAACATAGGAACAAACTCCAAATACCAATGGGTACTCACAGACATAAAGATGGCAACAATAGACAGTGCAACTACTATACAAGGGAGGTAGGGGGGATGGCAAATGCTTTAATAGTGTTTTGTTTTTGTATTTTCCCAATGTTTTGTTTTGAAACTTTAAAATTACATACATAAAACATTAAGATAATGAAGCCCTTGCATACCCTACACTTGAATTTGCCAATTATTAAAACTTTCAACATTTGCTTTATCTATATCTATGCATATGTATTATTTTTTCTTTTTTCTGCTGCCCCAATATATAAATTCTTACTTCCAAATAATAATTTTTACTGTACATAAAAACTGCTTCACAAAATATGAGAATAAAAGTATTTTTAAATGTCACAGCCAAAATGTATAGTTATTGTAAGCCACAATATGTACTTTCACTGAAATTAGGAAATGAGAGACATTGTTTTACTATTTTGATGCTGATTAATTGTATTTTAACAGTTTATGATTTTCGTTTCACTTGCTTTTTGAATTATTATCTTATTATATGTCATTTAAGAAGAAATGACATATTCACAATTAATACAAGTTCATTACTGAATCCACTTGAAATGTATCCAACCACCCAAATGTAATTTGCTAGCATATAGAGACTATCCACCAAATTGGGAATATTGCTTTTGGAGGTGAATTAATTTGCTGTTACCATTGAGAGAAATGTGTGCATTTCATAAAAATTTAATGAAGAAAGTTTGGTATCTTAATATGTGAAATATGTTTGCTTATTCATCTCATAAATTCTTGTGGAAAGAGTTTTTTTCTGAATGGAGTAATTTACACTCTCCTAGTAAGATAGCTAGCATAGTACTTAACTTTGGTGTTGTCTGTGAGACAGGTTCATCAACATTCATGTGTCCCCTCTCTAACACAGATTCTATGTTCACCACATATTAAGTATATACGCTTGAGAAATATTTAGCAGGATTGTTAATCTGATTGTACAAGCCCTGAAAATCATGTTTACCTACATTACACCGATCTCGCCTGTGCATGCTCACTTAAGTATGTTGCACTTGAAAATTTTTTTCTTTGTTAACAAAAATTGCCTCCACCACTGCTATGATTCACTACTCTAATTTTGTTTATCCTACTGGGAATAAAGTTTTTATTTTCTCGCCCCATAAAGGTGGCATAATGTGAGAGAAAGATCACCCATACTACTGCATCCGTTTTTACTAAGAAAAGTTTTCCATTGTAGACATTGATAAAATAAAAACCTCCACCAAATTAAATTTTAAGAACTTTAATTGAGCAATGAATGATTCACGAATTGGGTAGCCTTCTGAGCCAGAGTATGCTCAGAGACTCCAACACAGTCAATTGGTAGAAGAAGACTTATTGACCAAAAAAAAAAAAAAGAAAGTGACGTACAGAAAAGGGAAGTGAGTTACAGAAGGATTGGTTACAGCTTGGTGTTTGCCTTATTTGAACATGGTTCAAACAGTTAGCTATATTTGATTGGCCCTAACTCGGTGATTGGGACAAGTATAACCTATGGTCTGTTTATACTTCCGCTTGTTAATAGTTCACAACTTACAGAGGAAACTTTAGACTGAACTTAAAATATGCAAGGAGGCAGCTTTAGGCTAAAATTGATTTAACAATTCCCTCCTTTTAGTCATCTTCTCAATTTTGAGAGATTGATCGAAACTTTACTCATTGATGTCACTATCACCGTTGTAAATGTAGTTATTTGGTCTTGAAACCTACTGAAAAACAGTAGAACAGTGGGTTTTGCAATGTGGGAACAAGGACTTCGGTTTTTTGTTTGTTTGTTTTATGGGTTAGAGTAGAGGATACTTCCTTATGCTTGAATGTCCTGTTTACGGGAGATTTTTTTTTTTTTTTTAAAACATCCAAACCTGGGTCTGTTCTAGGATCTTTGTGTTTCCTTAAAGTTTTAGTTTGATTATGTCACATTTAACATGAGTGACTTCATTTTGATTTGATCTGGTCTGTTGGGTCCTAGTACATGAGCTCAGTCCAAAACAATGGCCTCCCACAATTTTGTTTAAAACTTTCCCCTCTTTGGTCAGGTTCTCACTTAGGGAAGAGTGTGACCCAAATGTAGGGCCTTAGCATCACTCTCAGCTCCCATCACTTCGTGTTTCCGGTCTCAGCATGTCATTCATAGGTTACGGCTCCCTCATGATCAAACATTTTTTTCAGCTTTTATCATTGCAATTGAAGACAGACCAGTTGACATGCTAGAGATTGCTACATGGAAACATTTAAAAGTTTTGGGAGAATACAGCACACCAGGGGAAATACTATTATGCCTATTAGGAGGATAATACCAAGAGTTTGGAGCATGCTTCTTACCTAGGATCCCCATAAACCAAACCACCTAAAATTAAATAGATCAAAGAATGAGCGAGAGTTTACTCACTTAACTAAGCAGTCTCTTCATTAATCCCCTACAACTAAATCTCTCTAATACATGATGTGATGTATTTCTTTATAGGCCACAAGTGACAGAGGCTGTACAGATACTTCCCTGTGACAAAGCATACACATTAGTTACTCTGCTTAGCACCCAATATCAAACTGGGATGGCTTAAACTTTCCCCTGGTTGGGCTCTGTCATCTTTGCCTCCAATCAGGAGTTGCAACATGTGATCTCTGGGCAAGATGGTCGCCCTGAGTAACAGAAAAAAGAGAAAAGGGAAAGGAGAGAAAGAGAGAAAGTAAAGCATTCCCTGTGGTCGGGTGGGGAAGGCAAAGAGCTCAGTGAGGCCAGAGAAAGATCCATCCATTGTGGAGATACTGAATCAAAAGTTCAGGTGGCCACTTGTCAGTCAACAAGTGATCTTTTCCAGCAATTCTATCAGTTCTTGAGTTTCCCTCCTTGGGGAGAAAAAGGTTCCCCATATCCTATGATCCTGTACATGCCTAATCCTGTCACCCATAGCCATCAGCAAAAAGTGCAAGGCAGATTAATCCAAAGAGAATAGGAGTTAACATCACATAGTGCCAAATCCATTTTTAACCAAGAGGGATTTTACTGAGGGGAGTGCCTCTAACTCCCTATGTCTTAGGAGGGAATCTAACCTTCCTATGTTGGACTTCAAACTCAATCCCATTCTTTGCCCAAGTCAAACGTACCCCACTACTTACCAAAAGTCAACCAACTGGTACCGAAGTCTATTTCCTTTGGACTGGGATAGTAACTAAGACAAAAGGTTAGCAGATTTAATTTTTTATATTAATTAATTGCTTAAGCTTTTTATTTGCCTTTTGTAAAAGCTTTAAATAAAAATATTGAAAAAAATTTAGAAGTTTCTGCATATCATTAGGCATCCCTAGATGAGACTAATTCGGGAGGCTTCATTTTCAATTGCACTTTAGTGAAGTGTTGTTCATTTGGAGTTTTCCACTGTAAGTTATCTTTAGTAACATTTTGCCATTTCTGGAAGACTTTGCTGCTTCCTAGGCCTGATACTTATGCATGTGTAAGCTGAAGGAATTCAGTTCTTCAGAAATTAAGGATCCCATTTTTACTTCAAATATTCACTTTGCTCTCATGTTCCCCTTCTCAACTTAGCCAATGATTGTTTGCCTAAGTGCACAAGAAGAATGAAACAAAGGGGTAGAAAACAAAAATTCCTGTGAGTTTTTCAAAGCCAAATTTTACACTCCGGCAATATTGCCATTTACTACTAGTTTCTTTGACCCAGTCAGATGGAAGAGGCCTCTAACTGGACCCAAGCCAATTAATTACCAGATCCAATCTGATCCTGGGCCCAGTCAAGTTTCTGTTGTGACTTCCAAACCCGGTTTGGATCAGAAATTTGCTTGAAGAAACTCAGAGAGCTTAAAACCCAAATCCGTAGACCTTCGGATTCCAGCAGAGATCTTACCACGATTCTCAGCTACTCTGAGAGAGGAATGGACACAGTGAGTCTGGCGGGTAGCTTGCTTGGTCACTCAGCCCTCCTGGGAGTTGTTAGAAACTCTTTTATGGATCCCACTTCATTGAGCAATGAATAATTCATGAATCAGATGGCCTACCAAGCCAGAGTATGCTCAGAGACTCCACTGCAGCCATGTGGTGGAAGAAGATTTGTGGGACAGAAAAAGAAAAGTGACGTACAGAAAATGAAAGTGAGGTACAGAAACACCTAGATTGGTTATAGCTCGGCATTTGCCGTATTTGAACACAATTCAGACAGTTGGCTACATTTGATTGGGCAAAACTTGGTGATTGGCTCTAGTGTAGGCTATGATGTGTTTACACTTCCACTTGTTATAGTTCACAATGTACGGAGAAACTTTTAGGTCAAACTTAAAATATGTAAGGAGGCAGCTTTAGGCTAAACTTGATTTAATAGGATTATATTTATTCTCAGAAAGATGTTTTGATTTCAGTAAAGGGGTTCCTTAGTGTGTATGTGTGTATGAATTTTTATTTTTTGGTATTATAGCACTTATAGACTAATATCAAAATAAATCCTAAAGTAGTTTTACTGTTTTATAAAGCTGTAGAAAATAAAAATATTTTGCCAATAGATGAACTAGGTGCAGTCCTCAAAAAACATTAGCAAAACAATGTTATTATATTTTCTCTAAAAAGAAATTGTAAAGGAATAGGTTGGTATAGAGATCTTATTTAGGAATACAGCCCTTTAGCAACTAATTTGCATATGTTTCTTTGGATTCAACTGATGCTAGAGTATTTTTAAAGAAATGGTTTTGCTTGAATTAAAATGATCCAAGACGCCAATTTGTGTTCACATATGTGAACAAATTTATATTCACATTATTTCACAGGCTTAATTTCTCATGTGACTATAAAGGATTATTCTGAGTCACATATCTCATAGGTTCCTTTCTCTTTTGATGTAATCTATTTGTGGTATATTATTAAACATTAAGTAGTAGCAGTGTGACATTTTCTCTTTTCCCTAAATATGCAATCCATTTTTCATCTGCAGTTCTTATTCATTCCCTCTTAACTCCAACAATAAGCAACTCATAAAATAACTGCGATTAAATTTTATAAATCAATACGTTAGCATTCTCTTTAGCACTTGAATTATAACATATCGAGACAGAGAAAACTTGTTTTCATACATCTGTCAGTGATCATTGGAAGTGAGGTTACTGGGTAATTTTATAACACCCTGATATTACCTAAAATAATAACTATTATTATGAAAGTGTGCTTAATTAAAAGATATGAAAGCTTTTTAAGTCATCTTAACCTAAAATCCAATAATTATAGTAGTCCAAAGCATGGACTTTTCATGTAAAAGTACTGGAACGAGGCAAAATTTATATATATATATATATATTTTTTTTTAGATTCTGAATACTTTCAAATAAGACATATGCAATTTTTCACTTGAAAGATCTTAAAAGCATACAGAGAATGTTCTCTAAGGAGAGTGGGTATTGACCTGATATTCCAGGATGAGAGTACTTTTTGAATTTGAGGGATAAAAGGAGCAGATCATAGTGTAAGGATCAGGGGGACAAAGATAGGGTTGTCAGACATTTAGATAGTTAGACTATCAGACATTATCAGGAGAGAGACACAACTTGTTTATACACATCTGTCAGTGGTAACTGGAAGTGAGGTTAGTGGGCAATTCTTTTACAATACCCTGATATTACCTAAAAGAACAACTATTATTATAAATGTGTGCTTAATTAAAAGCTATGGAACTTTTTATGTCACAGTAACCCTAAATGAAATTACTATAGAATGTTTTAATTTTCTTAATATGGAACTTAAAGTTCCATCATTTCCTTAATATCTGAATCAATTCTGACTCTGAACTCAAGGATAGTTTTGCTACACAAGTGGTGACCATACATAAGACCTGGTGGAAGCATTGTGGTTAGCATACCTTGTAGTGCTATTTGATAGTATCCCATGTAGAGAACGCACTCTGGCATTTGAGGTGTACTCTGACCACACCAGTGGTTGCTTGTCTATCGGATATTCACTCCATGGTTGCATATAAAACCATTTTCACTAACTCCTATTTTCTATAATTTTAAATCCCAGAGTCCATTTTTCTGTTAATGAACTGAAGTAATCAGTGTGCCATGGCCTAGAGAAGAATAAAAGTGCACATATATGATACACAATGTTGTAAAGACAGTTATCTTTTCATCAAAATTCGTGGTTCTTCTATACAATTGTCATTGTGAAGTGGCTGCCCAGCCATAAACTACATGTATCAGATGCTTGTGGATATACAAAGGGCAATATAGTTAGTTCTTATGAAAGAATATAAACAGAAGTGATAAGTGCCTCTTAAAGGCAAAGACGGTTAAAAGGCCGATGCATCTCCACCTTGCCTCTCTTTCCAAGTCAGCCAGCTTTAAAGAGAGGACTCAAAGGCCCTGAGGCACACTGAAGCCACAAGATGAAAGAAGAATGAATCATTAAACTTATGTATGCACTATATCCATCTATTATGAACAAATATATTGGATTTGTATATAAAAAGAAATAAATTATCTTTAGCTACGGACTTGAAATATTACTCCTGGCTGGCTTGTGGAAATAGCAAAGATAATAGAGAACACTGAATGAATCTGAGGCCTTATTAGATTAGAATATGTGAGTATGTTTGCACCCCAGAGAGTGGGAGATAAAACTGAAAAAGGCTTTGAGCAACAGAGATTCTTTAAGAAGTTTTAGTTAAACAAAGGAACTCAGTTTTCCAAATAAAGATCATATTTAGGTGTTTCCTTTATCTATTCCAAACTACTACTTCAGATGACAGTAAATTATAAGTCATCAAGCTGAGAGACATGCAAAGGAGCAAGAAAGCCACAAAATACATCAGAGTTGAGATTCACATCCAGGAAAAACTTTTTTATGTGGTTGTTGGTGTTTGGAATTGATTAGACTCAAATAGATGAGAAAGTCACTAAGGTTTTGAGAAAATACTTTTTTCTAAAATAATGGTAACAGTAAAACACAAATCAGTCTGTGCAACCTTTGAGGAGTATATCCTCCCACAAAGATGAGAAATGGGGATAATAGAAGACAAGGTACTTCCCACAGGGTCAAGCCAGGTGTCAATGAAAAAACAAATATATCAGATTACAAAATCAACATATGACTTTTACTATTGCTGTGACATCAATGAATGAGGCCCTTCAAATATTAATTTAAAATGAAGTGCCTTCATTCTGGATCTGGAGCAATTCCTGGTAGCTTCCAGTTCAAACTTCAAACTGTGTTGGCTGAAAGTTTTGTTCTCCAACTGACATATGAGTAGGATTTTGAATGCCAGAATCTGACATTATGAATAGATTTTTTTGTCTTCTTCCTTTTATTTCTGGGATTTATCAATCATAATTAGATGCAAAAATGTGTAAGTATTCAAGTAACTTCTAAAAATATCAGTTATAACCAATAGGATCACCAAATTTATTTGGCAACTTTTCATTGCTTCAAGATTAGCAGTCAAAAGTGACTTCAGAGTAGCTATACAAAGACATTAGTGACTCTTACATTTATATTACCAGCCATCACCTTTCCAAGGAACTCCAGACACTTACATTCAACTTCATATTAGCTATTAAGAATCTTTAAAATGGCTATTTTTTCTGCCTAAAGGATTTTTTCCATAGATGAGTATCCCCATAATAATTTTATATTATCTTTCATTGCTTTATTTTTTCCCATTTAGTACTCAATGATTTAAATATAATACATATTTTACTTATAAATATTATTTGTTTACAATACTCATTAATATGGTGTTTCATGAAGGTAAGTATTTCTGTCTGTTTGGTTCACTGGATAAACCCTGGTGCATAGAACAATGATTGGCATGAAGTAGGCACTCAATGAATATTGCCTCTTTCAAGTTCCCACACATCTCTGGTTCTATCCTCTGAGTAACAGTCTGCTCCTAATAGTTCTATTTCAAAACTAGATCAATTGTTCACATTTTCTACAGATATATTTTCAAACCACATCAAAATAAGTACAATATCTGAACAAATTCAAACTTAAACATTTTAATTTTTCATTTAAAAATTTCTACCCAATTTTTATTTTGAAAATAATTAAAACTAAGAATGTCTCAATATTAGTAATTGCTGTGGTTTTAATATGTCCTCCATAGTTTATGTATTGGAAGCTTAATCTCCAGTGCAACAACATTGAAATGTGGGACATTCATGGGGTCATTAGGCAGAACCCTCAGAAATGGATTAGTTATAAGGTGAGTGAGTTTGTGAACAAGTGATAAGTTCCATACCCTTTCTCTCTTGCTCCTGCACTCTCTTGCCATTTTGCCTTTCACCATAGAATGACACAGAAAAAAAGGTCCTTGCCCAATGTGAGCCCCTCACCCTTGGACTTTCAGTCTCCAGAGCTGTGAGAAATAAATCTGTTCTTTATCAATTATTCAGTCTCGCGGTATATTATTAAATACCTATCAAAATGGCTATTTTTTGTTTTTAAAGTGACAATGTAATACCAGTTAGACTGTAAAATAACTAGATTATACATATATTTTTCTTGGTAATATAAAAGGACACACATACATTGCAAATTCTTTTGACAATTTCTTATAAACTAAATGTGCAATTTCCATATTATCCAAAAAAAAGAAAATTATATTTACACAAAAATTTGTACACAAATGTTTATATCAGCTTTACTGTTAGTAGTACTGAGTTAACAAATCAGATATTTTTCAATGGATAAATGGTTAAATAATCTGTGGCACATGGGCTATTACTCAACAATACAAAGAAATAATCTATTGAGGCATGCAACAACTTGATGGATCTCAAGTGAGTTAGGCTGAATTAAACAATAAAATCCCCCAGGGTTACGTACTGCATAATTATATGATATTTTTAAAATGGTCAACTTATAAGCATGAAGAAATATTTCAGTATCAATATTCTGGTTGTGTTGTTTGACTCTAATTATGCAAAATGTTACAAATGAGGAAAACTGGCTGAAAAGTGTACAAGATCTCTCAGTATTATTTTTTATTATCAAATTTTAAGTTCTGGGATACACGTGCAGATTGTACAGGTTTGTTACATAGGTATACACAGGCCATGGTTGTTTGTTGTACCCATCAACCAGTCATCTACATTAGGTATTTCTCCTAATGCTATCTGTCCCCTAGCCCCCCCACCTTGCAACAGGCCCCAGTGTGTGATGTTCCCCTCCCTGTTTCCATGTGTTCTCATTGTTCAACTCCCACTTATGAGTGAGAACATGTGGTGTTTGGTTTTCTGTTCTTGTGTTAGTTTGCTGAGAATGATGGTTTCCAGCTGCATCCATGTCCCTGCAAAGGACATGAACTCATCCTTTTTTATGGCTGCATAGTATTCCATGGTGTATATGTGCCACACTTTTATTATCTAGTCTAGCATTGATGGGCATTTGGGTTGGTTCCAAGTCTTTGCTATTGTGAACAGTTCTGCAGTAAACATACGTGTGCCTGTGCCTTTATAGTAGAATGATTTATAATCCTTTGGGCATATACCCAGTAATGGGATTGCTGGGCAAATGGTATTTCTGGTTCTAAATCTTTGAGGAATCACCACGCTGTCTTTCACAATGGTTGAAATAATTTACACTCCCACCAACAGTGTAAAAGCATTCTTATTTCTCCACATCCTCTCCTCTGTTAAAATTTTTACTCTGAAGTAATTGTAAATTCACATGCAGTTTTTTTCTTGACTTTTTAATGATCACCATTCTAACTGACATGAGATAGTATCTCACTGTGGTTTTGATTTGCATTTCTCTAATGACCAGTGATGATGACCTTTTTTTCATACGTTTCTTGGCCACATAAATGTCTTCTTTTGAGAAGTGTCTGTTTATTTCCTTTGCACACTTTTTGATGAGGTTTTTTCTTGTACATTGTTTTTTTGTAGATTCTGGATATTTGCCCTTTCTCAGATAGATAGATTGCAAAAATTTTCTCCCCATCTGTAGGTTGCCTGTTCACTCTGATAATAGTTTCTTTTGCTGTGGAGAAGCTCTTTAGTTTAACTAGATCCCATTTGTCAGTTTTGGCTTGTTGCCATTGCGTTTGGTGTTTTAGTCATGAAGTCTTTACCCATGCCTATGTCCTGAATGGCATTGTCTAGGTTTTATTCTAGTGTTTTTATGATTTTGGGTCTTACATTTAAGTCTTTAATCCATCTTGAGTTAATTTTTGTATAAGGTGTAGGGAAGGGATCCAGTTTCAGTTTTCCGCATATGGCTAGCCAATTTTCCCAACATTCTATGCTCATGGATAGGAAGAAGCAATACCATGAAAATGGCCATACCGCCCCAAGTAATTTATAGATTCAATGCTATCTCCATCAAGCTACCATGGCCTTTCTTCACAGAATTAGAAAAAAACTACTTTAAATTTCACATGGAACAACAACAACAAAAAAAGCCCACATAGCCAAGATTATCCTAAGCAAAAAGAACAAAGCTGGGAGCATCATGCTACCTGACTTCAAGCTATACTACCAGGCTACAGTAACCAAAACAGCAAGGTACTGGTACCAAAACAGATATATAGACCAACGGAACAGAACAGAGGCCTCAGAAATAATACCATACATCTACAACCATCTGATCTTTGACAAACCTGACAAAAACAAGCAATGGGGAAAAGATTCCCTATTTAATAAATGGTGTTGTATTATTTTTAAAAAACTGGATGTGAATTTATAACCACCCCAAAGTGAAAATTTTAATTAAAAATACTATGAGCAAGGAGAAAGCCATATAAAATGTAAGCGTGAATAGAATATATGATGTAATGACTGTGAAGTGGATTTAGTAAAAGATAGGTTATTGGAGGAAAGCAGCTTTGGAACAAAACCAAAATAAAAATTAGCAAGTGCAGATAAATTCTGAGGAGGTATATGTTAAAAGACAAGGTTGAAGTAATGGAGTCAGAAATGTGTAAGCCACAATGTACAAAGAAGACATGAGTTTCTCTTCTAATAATTTTCAGAGTAACCAAAGTTAATTAATGGAGCTTTCTGAAAACTACACAAGTGGGTAGCAGTAAAATGTCAATCTAAATCATAATAACTTATTAAACTGAATGACTTGAGGAAAATTATATTTGAGTCAGTTTATACTAGCTGTATTTAAAATATCAGTTTATGTACCTGGCATGACATTCTGGATAAGGTGTAATAAACATTTTCAACTGGTTGATCCTCCTTCTGTTTACTCTGTTTTATTTGCTTTATTTTCTAAAAGAAATAAAATCAGCATGTATATTCTCAGGTACCTATTTGAAAATCTGAGACTTATATTAAAGCTTCTTAAGGTTTAAATGATAAAATTTTCATTTGACTTTCAAAATAATAGTCCATAAATATATACACCTACTGTGTACCCACAAAAATTAAAATTAAAAATATATATTTAAAAGAGGAATTTTAAATTATATTTCTTCTTATTTTTATTCTTTTTCTTAAAACTTTAATTTATACTAGAGGCAGAGTCTCACTATATTACCCAGGCTGGTCTCAAACTCTGGGGCTCAAGCAATCATCCTGCTTCAGCCTCCCAAATTGCTGGGATTACAGACATGAGCCACTGGGCCCAGCTATATATCTTTTCTAAAAAATATCATAAACCTTAAAAAGAATTCTGGGTAAAGCAAAGTCAAATATCTACCTTCTATTTATCATTTAAGTGCTCCATTTAGAATTAAAAATACTTTATTAAATGATATAAAGTACATTACAGCCTAGATTTTACCAACTATGAAGAATAAATGCATATCAACTTACTTTCAGCAGAAATGTTTTTCAGCAATCATGAATTCTCATGCTTACCTTTTTATATATAAATGCAATTTTCATGTGATCAAAAAGTATAAGCAAAAACTGAAGCAAAACGTCATAGAAATTTTATTGTATTCTTCACCCTTGTCACAATTTTTTTCACTAAAATAAATATTTATTGGAAATATATGTGAGTATTATAATTTTTATATTATGGATGTACCTACTAACAGTTCTAACTAGATCATTATTTACTGAGTCAAAAATGACCAAAGTTAATGTTTAAATATTGCAATTTCTCTCACTGGATGGATTGTGCTTAAAATGAGCCCTAACTGAATTTTATTCATCTTTTGGGGGTTTGAAATTTCCAAATGAAAAATAATTACAAGATTGTGTGTTATTTTAACCCTTTTTTCATTATTGTTGCTAATTAAGAAGGCTATATATAGATATTTTAAATCATCTGGACTTGAACAGTCATTTATATGTCAGATTATTTTTAGTTTGCAATAAAAAAGGAAAAGAAAGAAATTACGTGTTTCAAATTCTGTGGGTATATGCAAAAACAGAAACCTTTAGGCTGTATCCAAGGCAATTGCAACAAAGACAAAAATTGACTGTTGGAACCGAATTAAACCAAAGAGCTTCTGCACAACAAAATAAACTGTCAACAGAGTAACCAGAAAATCTACAGAATTGGAGAAAATTCAAAAACTATGCATCCAACAAAGGTCTAATATTCAGAATCTATAAGAAACTTAGAGTCGAACAAGCAAAATCAAATAACTCCATTAAAAGTGGGCAGCAGACATGAAGAGATACGTCTCAAAAGAAGACAGACATACAAGCAGCCAACAAACATGAAAAATACTCAACATCATTAATCATCAGAGAGATGTAAACCAAAACCACAATGAGATACCATCTCACACGAATCAGAATGGCTACTTTAAAAAGTCAAAAAACAGCAGATGCTGATGATGTTGGTGAGGCTGTGAAGAAAAGCAAACGCTTACATACTGTTGGTGGGAATGTAAATTAATTCACCTACTGTGAAAAGCAATTTGCAGATTTCCCCAAGAACATAAAACACAACCGTGATTTGACCAAGCAATCCCAATACTGGGTAAACATCCAAAAGAAAATAAGTAATTATACCAAAAAAGAAAACACATGCACTCTTATGTTCATCACAGCACTATTCACAGTAACAAAGACATTGAATCAAACTAGGTGTCCATGAATGGTGGGCTGGATTTTTTTTTTTTTTTTTTAATGTGGCATATTTAGACCGTGGAATACTATGCAGCCGTAGAAATGAAATCACATCAATTGCAGCAACATGAATGCAGCTGGAGGTCATAATCTTAAGCAAATTAATACAGTAACAGAAAATCCGATACAGCATATTATCACTTACAAGTGGGAGCTGAACTTTGGGTACTCATGCACAAAAAGATGGCAGCAATACACACTGCAGACTACTAGAGTGGGAAGAGAGGAAGGAGGCAAGTGTTGAAAAACAATCTATTGGGTACTATGCTCAGTACCTGGGTGATGGGATCTATTGTACCACCAACCTCAGCATCATGTAATATTCCCAGGTAACAAACCTACACATGTACCCCCTGAATCTAAAATGAAAGTTTGAAATTATTTTCAAAAAACTTAGCTTGTTATAATGTCCTGAAATGATTTTATCCCACTTTTATAATTATGCCTATATTATCAAAAATTCACAGAGATGTGTATTCAAGTATATTTTAGATTGCTCAGTAAATTATATTTCCAAATGATCTGTCCCTACAAAATGTAGGAATATTTTTGATCAAAAATTACATCCAATAGGAAGTAGAAATTAATTTTTATTTAATTTGATTTAGCAGCATAAAGCATCTTGACAATTTAGATTGTTTCTTCTACTGGAATGTTAAAGAAAATATAGGAATGCCTACCATAAAGTCTACTTTGCATATATCAAATATAATTTTTAAAAATCTCTTAATGCTTATAACATTCTTCTATAGAGGGAAAGAGAGATTGTTTTTCTTTTCCTAACATATGAAGCAGAGTTAAATAGGCATTATACGTTCTGTCTAGACATTGAAAAAAGAAAGTGGCAGAACTCCTAGAGCGAAGATTTGCATTCACCTTAAGTCTTACTGAGAAGGGCAAACAAATATTGTACAACAACTACATTTAATACGTCAGTTAAATTTCCAGATATAGGTCAAATTTTATCAATTTTATTTTAGCAGAATATGAACCAGGCTAAATTATCTTTGTTACACATCTGTTTAAGGTCTAATATATGACAAACAATTTTTTAAGCTTTGTTTTAAATGTAATTATTCAAGAAATAAATGGTGCTATCATTTTCCAAAAACATACTCCATGTTCCAAGTGAGATGTATTCCATACCTACATCTCTATTGATTTAAATGAGTAAATGAAGGGAAAAAATAGTTAGGTATGGTTAGTTTTAATATATTCCTCATTTAACTTGAATGTAATAATATAAATTTCATAAGCATAGAGTCTGGTTACATAGCAAAGTAATTAACAGCAGGGACTTATTAGCTCTGATCCTTCATTCAAATTACTTAAATTATCTGTACTTAAGTATTCTCATGTATAAAATTGGAATCAAATCAGAATAAGAATGACATTGCAGGATTGCCATGAAGATTAAATGAGCATCGGCATCAAAGGTTTGTTAACCCAGGGCCTCTCAGATACTAACTACGGTATCAACCTTAGTTTTAATAATTTATTTTTTAGAAACTAATTTTACATATTTAAAATTAAAGAAACTAATTATTAAATAGTAATTTTTCACAGTGTGGCTATTAAGGCTAACATTTTTATTGTGACTAAATTTGTATTACACTTCTGAACAAACATATATTACTATAAGTCATTGGGTGTGATGCATGATATTATGTTAACTTGACATGTCCGTAGGATGTAGACATCTGATTAAACGTTACTTCTGGATGTGTCTGTGAAGGTGTTTCTGAAAGCGGTAAGCATTTTAATTGGTTAACTGAGTCAAGCAGATGGATCTCCCCATTGCATGGGCATCATCCAATCCTTTGAGAGTCTGAATAAAACAAAAAGGCAAAAGTTAAAGAAGGTTGGATCCTTCCTTCCTCTGCCACAATGCTTGAGCTGGAATGACAGTCTTCTGTCCTGGAACTACTGGTTCTCAAGCCTTCACACTTTAGACTAAGACCTAAACCATCAGTCCTTAAACTCTAAGGCCTTTTAACTAGACAGGCTTCTCTGAGTCTCTGGCATGCAGAGGACATAGCATGAGAATTTTCATCCTCCATAATTATGTGAAACAATGTCTTATAACAAATCTAATTTACCTATCTAGCTAGCCAGCTATGCTACAGATTCAATTTTTCTGGAAAATCCTGAAAAATACTGGGAGTATTCTAGAGGAAAAAAAAAAAATCTAAACATGCATTTCTGTATTGGATCTAGAGTTTCTGGAATTGGCTTCCCAATCTGATATAATTTAGATATTCCATTGACCCTATTTCCAGTAGTACAGAGAGCACTGGTAGTCCACAGCATGAATTGGTAAGACATACAAAATATTTGTATTGGATACTCTTGATTGACCACTTATAAGAAACAAGAAGTTTGATAACTATGTTTATAATACTTTTGAACATTTATAGAAAAGTGAGAAATATGATAAAGTCGGTTAGTTGCTCAAATGTCACTGGTTTAATGTGGTTAAATATATTTATGTATATATTTATATATTATATATGTTTATAGGTATATATACGTACTATATATGTATATGTTTATAAGCATATATTTATATATGCATATAGGTATATATTTATATATAATATATATCCATATGTATATATATAAAATGATATATATTAAATATATATATATATCAGGCATTTGAATATATATTTATATTTAATATATCACATATATGATATACTAATATATATCACATATATCAAATCCCTGAAATATACATAAACATATTATGTATATTAATCATATCTATATTTATATATGCCACCTCAAGTGCTGCATAAATGACTTGAAAGTTTCTATGTGTGTCTTGAAAGAAACTTTTATCTTCTATAGCCACAGAGCTGTTGTTGCTGAAAATCAAACTCAGAATCTCATCCTACAATTGTCTGAATTACAATTCAAGTTGAACTCCCGACCAGCTTCTCAGGGTGTCTAGTGTAAAAGCAGGGAAAAAAGTTTGATTGGGGAAAAAATGACATCTTGTAAGTTGGAATGGGGACACGTGGAATGAGTGATTATACTGGGAAAATTGAGCTTCTAAATTCTGATGACAGTTTTGTCAGTGCAACAGTTCTTCCCAACCGCAGCATCAGCGGCCTCCCTACTCCAAGCAGAAGCAGTATCTCCATGCTTAATGAAAGCCACCTCTCCTCTGCAAGTGGCAACATCATCCACACCCCCAGTGGTATCAGCCTTTCCACCCCTGGATGAGTGGATTAACTCTGCATTACATGAAAAAAAAAAAAACAGTAATTACCTCCCCTGAGACAATTGCCACACCAGACAATGCTGATTCTCTTCATGATTCATCTATTTTACCCTTATTTACTCATAGGCCTGTAACTGGACTCAGGTACCACCAGGCCACTGATGACGAGGTACAAAGTGTGACCAGTGAGGAGGTGTGCTGCACTTCCAGAAACTACTTGACATTTCTAATTAATACAGACATAAATCAGGGAATATGTGTGGAAATAAATATGGAGGTTATGGGATAATGGTGGAAGTGACATAAAATTGGATTAAGCCAAATTTATTAACATAGGCTCACTTAACAGAGCTTCTGCATTTAATGTTGCAGTTCAGGGAGTTAAAAATTACTCTAGCAGGTTTTTTTTTGTTTTTTTGTTTTTTGTTTTTTTTTGTTTTTTTAATGAGTGTCTGAGACAGGGACCAAAATATTGCCCATTTTGAGTGAACTGGAAACGCCTGGCCTCCTTTGGTATAATGTAGAAAAGGGGATTAAGAGGCTTAGAGAAAATTGAATGTTAGAGTGGATTTTTCATTTAGTACTTACTCACCCACACCGGGATAGCCCAGAAGTTATACCTTTCACCACTACTTTGAGAAATAAATTTTTGGGGAAACTCCACTATCTGTGAAGAGCTCTGTGATTGCTTTTCTTTGCGGGATAGATCTTACAATGGGAACTACAGCCATTCAATTAGAAAAACTAAATGCAATGGGAGTATATGTATTCCAGAGGCACAAGGGTGAAGTGTTGGCAATCAACCACCAAAGGCAGGGTTGTCATGGTTACCCTAATGGACAGCAAAGTAAAAGCAGCAATCAGAATAGTCTGACTGATGTACACCTATGTCATTGGCTAGTCAATCACGATATTTGAAAAGTGAAATAGAAAGGAAGCCTACTATCTTCTCACCTGATTTATATAAGAAAGAAAGTTGTAGGTTAATTGAACAAAAGTCTAACTTGAATCATTAAAGTGTAGAATCACAGCCCCTCAATCAGTTTCCAGAACTGGGCCAGTTTACACACCCAGAATCCCTTATAGAATTAAAAGGTTATATCTTCTCCAGGAAGGACCCTGATACACTATAATTTATGTTGTTAATATTTCTCTAAACCTTCCCTATCGGGACTCAATATTTCAGCAGCAGAGATCAACACTGAGTTCTCAATATACCTCCATTTCCCAGAGTGATCAGCCAATGGTACCTAGTAACATGTCGATTACATTAGGCCACCTCAGTCATGGAAAGGGAAATATTTTGTTCATATTGGAGTAGGCATTTACTACAGTTTATAATTTGCCTTTCCTGCGTGCAATGCTTTTGTCTAAACTACCATCTGTGGGCTTATAGAATGTTTGATCCACCATTATAACATTCCACACAGCATTGCCTCCTATAAAGAAACTCACTTCCTGAGGACTCTGTTCTGTTCCATTGGTCTATATCTCTGTTTTGGTACCAGTACCATGCTGTTTTGGTTACTGTAGCCTTGTAGTATAGTTTGAAGTCAGGTAGCGTGATTGGGAGTTATACCTGATGTAAATGACGAGTTGATGGGTGCTGACGAGTTGATGGGTGCAGCACACCAACATGGCACAAGTATACATATGTAACAAACCTGCACGTTATGCACATGTACCCTAGAACTTAAAGTATAATAATAATAATAAAAAGAAGAGAAAAAAAAAAACTCACTTCATAGAAAACGAACAGTGACAATAGGCCCATGTTATTCACCATCCTGAAGCAGATAGCTTGATAAAATAGATAAGTGTCCTTTTGAAGACACAGTTACAGTACCAGCTGGGTATGAAGACTTTGCAGGGGTGGGGCAAGGTTTTCCAGAAGGCTTTATATGTTCTCCATCAGTTCTATAGCATCTGTTCAGAAAAGATTATATACTATACAAACTATTCAAGTCATACAAAACCATTTTTCATTGTCTTTTCAACTGAGAAGAATACTATTCCGCACGCTTCTTCTCCTGAGGTGGTTCATACTGAGCAAGCTTTGCTTTCAGTTTTTTATTTACTTCTACAGTCGCTTCAGATTTCTCTTTCATTTTGGTCAGTTCTAGGCGAAGCAGCTCTATTTCTGGATTCTCTGGGGTAGCAGCTCCTAAGCGATGCTTTAAAAAATCCAAAGCACTGTTAGGTTTCTCTGGTTCTTTATATAAGGCTACCAACACCTTGGTCAGCGTGTCCAGCACCCTCAACTTCTCCAAGTACCTCTGGAACTGCTCACGCTTCGAGTCGGCGGCTTTGTAATAGGCCATAGTGACAGCGGCAGCGGCGTAGCTGGCGCCGGACACCGAGAATTGAGGGTTTTAATTGTCATGAGTATTTTCTTAGGTTTTTAAGAATGCATTTGTGTGTGTGTATGTTCATGTGCATATACACAGCAAATATATGTGTTTTCATCCCTCTCTTTTGTCTTATCATGTAACATAAGATGAATATACTTTATGTAAAAGTTTCTAAGTGTTGTTCATTTTACATCATAACATTTAAGTTAAGGAATATCAGGAAAAGTAAACATCACTCAAATATTTTACCTCTTCTTCTGGGGAAGAAGTTAGTGCATTTTTCAATATATTCAGAATAATTGCACTATGTTAGGCAGAATTATGATATTGTTATTGTCTTTATTTGAAGATTAAATATGGTTTGAGATGGATATGGATATCAAGTTGACAAAGGGTAGACTTCTAATAGTTAATTTTATGTGTCAACTTGACATGGCCATGAATGTTCAGATACGTGGTTAAAAACTTTTTTCGTGTTTATCTATAATAGTGTTTCTGTAAAGTGATTAGCATTTGAATTGATGAACTAAATGAAATACACGGCCCTTCCAAATATGTGTGGGCATCATCCAATCCATTGAGCACCTGAATAGAACAAAAAAAAATGGAGGAAGCTTGGATTATCCTTCCCTCTGCCAGACTGCTTGAGCTACGACATCAATCTGCTACCTTCAGCGCTACTGGTTCCTAAGCCTTCAGATTAGCCTGGAATCTACATCATTGACCCTCCAGCTCTCAGGCCTTTGAGCTATGCCATTGGCTTTCCTGTGTCTACAGCTTGCAAACAGCATATCACAAGATTTCTCAGCCTCTATAATTGTGTGAGATAGTACCTTATAACAAATCCCTCTCTATTAGTTCTGTTTCTCTGAAGAACACTGACGAATACTCTGTGCTTTGAGATTTCAAGGTGTTTCTTTCAACATATTTGCTAGGAGAAAAGGAATTTTAACTGATTATGAGCCTTTTATGGTGGCATTTAATATCCTTCTTTACTGTTCCTATTTTGAATAAGATCATTGCTTTAACGAGACTGTTTCTAACTCCTGAAATAACTATAGGATGTATGTACACTCAAATTTTTTAGGGTAAAGAAAAAATTGCCCACTATAGCATATTGCTTTTCATGACATGAAATCATTCTCTTTCTCTCTCTGCTCCTTCCAAAGCATCGATCAATGTTTGAGTGTTTTCCTTTTATAGGAAAAGAAAGAGGCTTCTTATGAGAAATTATGACACCTACCATACTCCTATTATGTAATCATGCCATCAGAATCTAGCTTTCTGTTTTTTAGTCTGAATAATGGTACAAAAAAAGTTACACTGCTATTACAGTCATATTAATTATCCCCCTTTTAAAATAAAATGCACACATATTTTTCAAAATATCTTGCACCCCATAGTTCAGACTTTAATGTTCCACTTTTCAAAGTTTTTCAGCTCACCCATCTTCTAGACATCCATATACAAATTCACCTTAGTGTGACTTTTTCATGTTTTTTCACAGAAGTGTAGTTCCATTTTGTTTCAGTTCTATTGTTTTGTCTTCCACATTCTTTGCTCACCTTTATCCTATATTGGTTTACCACTCTTGATTGTACTTATACATTTTATTGTCTATGTTTTCAACTAAACTGTGCTCCTTAAGCTCAAAGGAGAATACTTGTTCATCAGTTTCTCTAGTTCTTCATAACACACATTTTAATAATTTCATTAAAGATAAATTGTCAAGTTTGAAAGTTAAACTTATAAAAGGACACATATTTTCCCATATAGATATGTCAACCATTACAGTAATACTCAGAGTTCCAAAATATGAACAAAAGCGCAATTTGCAATGTCATTTTCTAATCACTTGAGCCCAGAGGGGAAGAATGGAAGGGTTCTCAGGTAAAGAGTAACATTGAAAGTTTCATTTTATTGCCTCATGTATTTGCCAAAATGTCAGGTTTTCTAAAAGGTAAGTTAAAATGGTATATGTGATAAAAGTACTTTCTATCTACAAAATTTAATGAACAAATATTTAGGATGTCCCCTAATAAAAATCTGGCACTTCACAGGCAGCCCTATCAAACATAGCAGCTACACAGTGTGAAAGAAATGTCCACACAACAAAACTTCCTGACTTGGTTGTAAATCATTGATAAAAAAGAGTGATGTCAGAGCTTGACCTTATGTTACCAATAGTTTAACCAACTAAAAATGGAAAAATCATTATTGTTGTAGTTGTCTAGTAACAGTCTCACAAAGAAAAACTGCTTAATCTCCTGGAAAATCTCCACACATTGGGCAAATTTCAACAAAATTTGGGATACAAAGTTAGTTTATTTCAGAAGTCATTTTCCATTGTAGGATGAAGATATGCACTTAAAATGTGTTTACAATATATTCATCACAGTTAAACTTTTATTTTTTTAATGTGGAGAATTGAGAAAGGTTTTTTATATATATATATATATATTTATATATAGAGAGAATATATATATATAATATTTATTTATTCAAAGCTCAAGGGGGAGTCAGAATAATTCTGACACATAGTTCAAACTTGAAGTCATATGCTGAAGTTTAATATATATTCATATATAAAATACATATAGAGATGTATATTCATATCTATCTGTATATGTATATTCCAGCCTCCAGCTGGAGCTATGTATAGAGAGAGCTTGGGTGCTTCCAGCTGTATATATAGCTCAAGATATTGGAGACTGGAAGTCCAAGAGTATAATGCTGGCATCTGGTGAGAGGTCATCTTGTCAAAGATGGAAGGCAGAAGTGATCATGTGAGATAATGGAAAAAAATGGGGCAAACTTATCTTTTTATTAGGAGTCCATTCCCATGATAACAGCATTAATCCATTCATGAGAGCAGAACCCTCATAATCTAATCACTTATTAAAGGCTCAACCTCTTAATACCATTACAATGAGGATGAAATTTCCAACACATAAAATTTGAGGGCCACATTGAAACCATAGCATTCCACCCCTGTCATCCAAAATGTTCATTCTTCTCACATTACAAAATAAATGTGTTTCATATCAATAATTCCAAAAGTTTGACTCATTCTACTGTTAATTCAAAAGTCAAAAGTTAAGAGTCTTATCTAAATTAGAAATGGGTGATACTCAAAACATGATTCATCCCAAGCCAAAATCTTCCACCTGTGAACCTGTGAAATCAAAACTAGTTATTCATTTTCAAAATACAATGTTGAAAACAGGCATAAAACAGACATTCCTTATATAAAGGGGGGAAATATATAAGAAAAATGGGTAACTGGTACCACGTAATTCTAAAACCAAACAGAAGAAATAACATTAAGTCTTAAAGTTGGAGAATAATTTCTGTGGACTACATGTTCTGCTTTCTAGATACACTGGAGTAGAGGTTGGGCTCCCAAGACTTCAGGCAGCCCTGCCTCCTTTGCTCTGCTGGGCTCAGCCTATGCTTCATCTCTTTCAAGTTGGAGTCTCATGCCTGCAGCTTTTCCAGGATAGGGTTGCACGCTGGTGACCTTACAGTGGTCGTGGGAGTAGCCCCACTTCCACTGCTTCATTAGGTAATGTCCTGGTAGAGACTGGTGACTCCACTGCTGAAGCAGGATTCTGTCCTGAACCTCTGGCTATCCTGTACATCCTTTAAATTCTAGATGGAGGTAACTATATCCCCACAGCTCTTACGTTCTGCAAGCCTGCAGACTTAATGCAATATGGATGCTATCAATGATTAAAGCCTATGTCTTCCAAAGCAGCAGCCAGAGTGGCCCCAGTGCTCTCTTGAGCTGCAGGTAGAGAAGTTGAAGAGTACTCAGTGGCATGCAGGGATCAGAGACCTGAGGAAGATCCGGGTAGTGAGTTCAGGGAAGGTGCCCCAGGCCTTCAATGTCCTGGCAGTCCTCCCAAACCATTCGTCTCTCCTAGAGCTCTGGGTCTGTGCTGGGAAGGACAATTTTGAAGATATTTGAAATGCTTCTGGGATCTTTCTCCCATTGTCTTGATAAATACTACATGGCTCCTTTCTACTTATAATCTCTTTAGCAAATGGTTGCTTGGCTGCGCACTTACTATTCACTCCTGAATAAGTTTACTCATTATTTGAATTGGCAAGCTGCAAAATTTCCAAGTATTTTCATTTGGTTTCCCTTTTAATTATAAATTTTATTTTTAATTCATTTTTTTAGATCTCACTGTATATGATTAAAAGTAGCCATGAAGCAGCCTAAATTGTTGCTGTTGAGATATTTCTCCTGCCAGATACCCTAGTTCATCAATCTTAAGGTCTGCCTTTCAGAAAGTTCTCAGGCATGGACACAATTCAGCAAGGTCATTTCTACTGAATAACAAAGAGGACCTTTATTCTAATTTCCAATACCTTGTTCCTCATTTATGTTTGAGACATGATAAGAATTGCCTTTACCATCTATATTTCTACTTACATTCTGGTCACAACCACTCAAGTAATTCCGAAGTAGATTTCGGCTTTCACTAGTTCTGAGGTTCTCTTGTGAGCCCTCCCCAGAATCATCCTTAATACTCTGTTCATTGCAATACAAGCTTTTCCTAGCCTGCTCCTCAAAATACTTTCAACCTCTACCCATTATCCAGCTTCAAAGCCACTTCCACTTTTTCAGGTATTTGATGTAGCAACAGCCCCACTTCTTGGTACCAATTCTCTGTCTTAGTCCATTTTCTGCTTCTATATTAGAATCTCACAAACCCCAGTGATCTGTAAAAAACAGAAGTTTATTTGGCCCATGGTTTTGGAGACCAGAAATTCCAAAGGCATGGGCTGCAATCCAGTGAGGGTTATCCCATGGAGGAAGATAGAATGCAGAACTGAATGTGCAAGACAGAAATAAATTTATCCTTTCACTAGGAACCCACTCCTGTGATAACTAACCCACTTCTAAGATAGCAGCATTAGTCCATTTATAAGAGCAGATCCCTCATAACTTACCTCTTAAAGGCCCAACTTCTTAATACTGTTATAATGGGGATTAAGTTTGCAACACACGACATTTGGGGTATGCATTCAAACCATAGCATGCATTTAGATCAATGATAGATAGATGATTGATAGATAGATAGATAGATAGATAGATAGATAGATAGATAGATAGATGTTTCCCATTAGAATGCCTTTTTATTTGTGCTTTTCCAGATCATTTTAGTTTTACACTAAAGAAATGGTATACAAAGGTAAAGCATAATTGTTAAACACTGCCAACTCTATGCTTATTTTAAGGTTTTATAATTCAAATTATATTATTAGCAATTCTTAGAAATGTTGCTATCGATAAGTTTACCATTTTCTATCTTGGCAGTTAACAAAACTTAGCCACAGCAGATGATTTTTACATAATCCTTATTATAAAATTTTCATAGAATATATACTGAAAATAATCATCCAGCAATTTATGAAATACTAAACTTCATAACGTCTTACATTATACTAAGTCCTCCAGGCAATGGAACATTTTCATAAACTCTTCAGAGCCCAGGGAAGCAGGACCAGAGATCTCGAGACTAATGTTGAAATAAAAAGGTGAAGATATCAATTAGGTTAAGAAGAAGAGGATACAAAGGAGACACAGTGGGATATAGGAGAAATAAGACAATAAAAAGAAGTGATGCTTTATAAAGGTAGAGGCAATCAATGCTCTTGTGATGATAACTGTGGCCAACTTTTTGTTTCAATTTATTTTTGGGGAATGTGGTTCGCTCTGCCATAAGCAGAAGTGACCTTTGGAAATTATTTCTAAAGAGGTTTATTTGTTTTGGCTCTCCTCAAAGTATCTCAGAAAATAATTTGTTTGTAAGTAGTTTCAGACCAGGTGATCCAAAAAGACACGCTGAATAAATGGGGATTTGAGGTTTAGGAGGCAGAAAGTTTACAAAGAGTAGGATAAATAGCGTGTTAAAAATCTGAGACTCTCAATTCTTCTAAAGACACACTGAGAAACAATGTTGAACACGCCTCATAATCATACTACCAAAGCTGTTTATCCACCAACTCCCCTCTCTTATTTAGGGTCATTAAGTCCATGGCACTTCTGTAGTCTGAAAACACACTTCCTTTAGCTCATTTCTTCCCATTTATTATTCCATAGATGTAAAAATTAACCACTAAATATTCTCACCAATTTTCTTACATATGAAAATCAGTATGAGTTAGTAACTGTTTGACATTATCTTTTATAATAAATAAAAATGGTTAAATAAATTTTATTTTTTTCTAAGAATGTTTTGATTTTTCACTGGACTATTAACTTTACACTTACGTACAATTGCAAATTGTGAACACCTTTTATTAGAGGTCAATGACTACTGCTCAAAACTCTTTACCGAATGCTTTATCATTTTAAACATTATTTCTAGCTCTCTTCCGAACAAATATGGTCATACTTGCTGACCTGTAATTTGAACTTGTAACCTAATGTCAGAATCTATTGTTTATAATAAAAGAACTGGCTTTATGTTATTTTGTTTCTCAGAATGCAGAATGTATCTGGCTATATTGGCCAGCAGCAACTATAGGCAATCATTAGGGTTGCCTTTCAGCTACAATTTTTAATGGTAATATAAGAGCAATGGGTGGTGGTGTGTCCTTAAAAAGTTTTTCTTTTTTAACTTTCCTTTTCAAATCTAGCTTTTTTTTTAATCACACATATATCACTTCTCTAGTTCTTGCATAAGACTGGTTACACAAACCTGATTTAAATTTTCAAATATTTGTTAAATGAATTAATGGCATTTTATCCTCATGCGCTTCAAATCTCAAAGTTGCTTTTCTGTTGCTGAACAGCAAAAGTTTGTTTAACCTTTTTTATCTTTAATATTATATTGGACTTCATTTTCAGGTGTATGAATTGACATTAGCATGAAAATGCAAGAAGAAATTATTCAATAATATATGATGTTACAGATGATGTTAGATTCTTTCTCAGTAAATTTTTAAATAAAATATTACTTTGATAAAGTACCAGAAGACATTCATTTTTAATATGAGAATTGAGTATATATTAATAATTGCTTTAGCACATTTTTGCTCCATTCATATTCCTGGGAATGACCTCACACAATTGTATTGTCTTTCAAGTGTAAGATTCATTTAAAAGAGGCCTAATTTTATGACACTGGGCAACTTATTCACTCTGCACATTAGATGTGAGACAAGGACAGCTAGAAACTTTCACAGGTTAATGCCTTATTTACTAATGTGATACAAAAGTACATTTTGCTCTTCTTTTGTATTTCCATTTAAATGCATATATGAAAAACAACATGTTAAACTAACCTCAATAGGAAGACTGAATGCAGCCATTATCTAAGTGGTACAAAGGCTATACCATCTGCTACAATTATTCCCAAATTTCAGTTGATTTGCATTTCCAGTTGTTTTTGCTGGAAAGGGCCATCTGTTCACTTTAATTATATACTTTTCAAATTTGTTATGTTATATATTTCTGGCCTCAATAAACTACAACATAATGTAAAGAAGTTATTTCTGCAATTTTTTTGAATCAATTAAACAACATAAAAGTCTAGATAATGTGATAAACTGTAAAATGCCATTACGCGTTTGTTCCCCACAAGCCATTATATTAAAATGACTTGAAGTATTAAATTTAGCCAAAATAATTTTTAATTTATTCTATTCTATCTTAAATTATTCTGAGATATATTTTTCTGTCAATACATGAAAGCATTCGTATTTCTTGCATAAAAATCAGAAAAATACTACAGATTAAAAAATGAAGAAATGTATTTGGCTAGAGCTGGGTTTTGTTTGTTTTATTATTTGCTTGTTTTGTTGAAGTTTTACTTTTTATCTAGTTCTATTTTAAATTGTCATTTAAAAATACCCTGCGGATAGCATTCTAACACAATAGTTGAGATAATGTTGAATTTCTATCATTGTAAAAGTCAACATTGTCATATATAATGATGCATTGATATGGTTTGGTTGTATGTCCCCACCCAAATCTCATCTCAAATTGTAATCTGCATGTGTTGAGGGAGACACCTCGTGGGAGGTGATTGGATCGTGTGGGCAGTTTCCCTCATGCTGTTCTCATGATAGTGAGTGAGTTTTCATGAGATTCAATGGTTTTATAAATGGCAATTTTCCCTGCACTCTCTCGCTCTCCTGCCACTTTGGGAAGAAGATACTTGCTTCTCCTTCACCTTCTGCCATTATTGTAAGTTCCCTGAGGCCCCTCCAGTCATGTGGAACTGTGAATCAATTAAGCCCCTTTCTTTTATAAATTATCTAGTCTCTAGTATTTCTCTGGTACTTGGATTGGGCACTGCTATAAAGATAACCTGAAAATATGGAAGTAACTTTGAAACTGGGTAACAGGTAGAGGTTGGCACAGTTTGGAGGGCTCAGAAGAAGAAAGGGAGATGTGGGAAAGTTTGGAACTTGCTAGAGACTTGTTGAATGGTTTTGACCCAAATGCTGATAGTGATATGGACAATGAAGTCCAGGCTAATGTGGTCTCAGATGGAAACAAGAAACTTGTTGGGAACTGGAGCAAAAGTCAGTTTTGCTGTCCTTCAGCAGAGAGACTGAAGGCATTTTGGCCCTGGCCTAGAGATCTGTGGAACTTTGAACTTGAGAGAGATAATTTAGGGTATCTTCCAGAATAAATTTCTAAGCAGCAGAACTTTCAAGAGGTGACTCGGATGATTCTGAAAATGTTTAGTTATATATGCTCATGAAGAGATGGTTTGAAATTGGAACTTATGTTTAAAGAGTAAGCAGACTGTGAAAGTTTGGAAAATTTGCAGCCTGATCATGTGGTAGAAAAGAAAAACCCATTTTCTGGGGAGGAATTCAATCCAGCTGCAGATATTTGTATAAGTAACAAGGAGCCAAATGTTAATAGCCAAGACAATGGGAAAAATGTCTCGAGGGCATGTCAGAGACCTTCATGGCAGCCCCTCCCATTACAGACCCAAAGGCTTAGGAGGGAAAAATAGTTTTCTGAGGCTGACCCAGGGCCCAGCTGCTCTGTGCAGCCTCAGGACTGCCCTGCATCCGAGCTGCTCCAGCTTTAGCTGTGGCTAAAAGGGGCCCACATGCAGCTCAGGCCATTGCTTCAGAAGGTGCAAGCCCCAAGCGTTGGCAGCTTCTATGGGGTATTGTGCCTGTGGGTGCACAGAAGCAAAGAGTTGAGCTTTGGGAACCTCTGCCTAGATTTCAGAGGATGTATGGAAATGCCTGGATGTCCAGGCAGAAGTCTGCTTCAGGGAGAGAGCCATCAGGGAGAAACTCTGCTAGGGCAGTGCAGAAAAGAAATGTGGGGTTGGAGTCCCCACACAGAATTCCCACTGGGGCACTGCCTAGTGGAGCTGTGAGAAGAGGGCCACTGTCCTCCAGACCCCAGAAATGTAGATCCACTGACAGCTTGCACTGTGCCCCTGGAAAAACCACAGGTACTCAATGCCAGCCTATGAAACCAGCAGCAGGGGCTGAACCCTGCAGAGCCACAGAAGCAGAGCTGCCCAGGGCCTTTGGAACCTTGGGAGCCCACCCCTTGCATCAGCTTGCCCTGGATATAAGACATGGAGTCAAAGTAGATTATGGAGCTTTAAAATTTAAGGACAGCCTGGGCAGGTTTTGGACTTTCATGGGGCCTGTAGCCCCTTTGCTTTGTTTTGGCCAATTTCTCCCATTTGAACTGCTAACATTTACCCAGTGACTGGACCCTCATTGTATCTTGGAAGTAACTAACTTGCTTTTGATTTTACAGGTGTTTAGGTTGAAGAGACTTTCCTTGTCTAAGATGAGACTTTGAACTTGGACTTTTGAGTTAATGCTGGAGTGAGTTAAGACTTTGGGGGACTATGGGAAAGTCATAATTGGTTTTGATATATACAAATAACATGAGATTAGGGAGGGGCCACAGGCATAATTATACGGTTTGGCTCTGTGTCCCCACCCAAATCTCATCTCAAATTGTAATCCCCTTCTGTCAAGGAAGGGACCTAGTAGGTGGTTACTGGATCATGGGAGCAGTTTTCCCAGTGCCGTTCTCATGATGGTGAGTGAGTTCTCATGAGATCTGATGGTTTTATAAATGGCAGGTTTCCCTGAACACTGTGCTCTCTCCTGCTGCCTTGGGAAGAAGGTACTTGCTTCTATTTTACCTTCTGCCATGATGATAAGTTTCCTGAGGCCTCCCCTGCAATGTAGAACTGTGAGTCAGTTAAACCTCTTTCCTTTATAAATTACCCAGTCTCGGGTATTTCTTTATAGAAGCATGAGAATGGACTAACGCATGCATCAAAGTAGCTTTTTAAGGTATATGAAGATATAAATGTTAAGACTACAGAAAAAAATATGCATACCTAAGGGCTAATCACTATTAGCCATCTTGTTTCAATTATTTGTAAATTCAAGGTTGGGAAAATTTAAATGTATTTATTTTCCAAGAAGCATTTCTAGCTATCTGGCTTATTTATTACCAATAATTAGGGAAAATGTACATTTTGGGAATAATTGATAAATTAAAGTCATAGCTGAAAATTTTATTGCATTCATTAAAGTGTCTCAATTAGATTGAATCATATTCTGGTAACCTGTGAGCAGCAATTCTCACTGTCCATTTATTTTTCAGTTCAGATAAACCTATAATTCATTGATATGATAATAAAATGCTTTATTTGGAGTACATAGTTTTTATTGAATTTAGAATATGGGATAATCCATTCACCATTTTATCTATAATCTTCCTGAAAAACATCACCATCAGTAATTAAAACTAGTGTTTATAACAGTATCAAGATTGCCAGCATCATTCATCATGATTACGATCCACAGACATTTTAAATTAATAGGCCTGACAGTTTCTCTTTATACAATTCACACTATTTGTACTACCAATTGTTTGTATAACTTTTATTTTTGCCTAAAAGCTTATTTTGGATGTATTTCCATTTCAGAATAAAACAAAATTTAAAATTATGCACTTTTAAAAACAGGTGCACTGTATCTTACCATATGCATTTGCCAAAATTATCTTCCCATTATGAGATATTTAGCCTTTTTCCTGCCTTTCAATAACTATAAGCAACGATGATCAACTATTATTGCATTCTTATATGATACATATATGTCTGAGTGCATCCTTAGGACACATTGCACACACGAATTAAAATACATAATTTAAATTTATTTTCTATTCAACAAATAATATTGTATATATTTATGGTGTCTGATGTGATATTTTGACAGACATACATTGTGAAATATTAAATCAAGCTAATTAATGTAACTATAAACTGTCATATTCATTGTGTTTTATACTGGGAACATTTAAAATCTAGCCTTTTAGCGATTTTCAAGTACAAAATATATTATTATTAACTATAGTCACCAGGCTGTACTATAAAACTTCAGAAGTTATTCCTCCTCTCTTGCTGAAACTTTGTACCCTTTTGCCATCATCTCCCAACCCCATCCCCAGTCCCTGGTAACCACTATGCTGCTTCTGTGAGTTCAATACTTTTGAATTCCACATATCAGTGAGATCATACTGTATCTGTCTTTCTGTGCCTGGCTTATTGTACTTGACATTATGTCCTCCACATGTATTCATATTGTTGTAAATGAAAGATTTTTTTTTCATTTTTAAGGTTGAATAGTATATCATTGTGCGTTTGTATATGTATGCTTATATATATATGTGTGTGTGTGTATATATATGTATACACACAGACACACAGGTATATATCACATTTTCCTTATCAATCTATCTTTGATGGATAGTTTGATTTCATATTTTGACTATTATAAATAATACTGCAATAAAAACTGGAATGCAGATATATTTTTGACATGTGACTTCATTTTCTTTGGATATATACATGGAAGTGGATTTGCTGCATTATACGTTAGTTCTATTTTAAATTTTTTGAGAAACCTTCACACTATTTTCCAACACAAATACACCATTTTACATTCCCAACAACAGTATATAGGAAATATATTTTCTGTACTTCCTTGCCAATACTTGTTAAGTTTTGTATCTCTGAATAGCCATTCGACGAAGTGTGATGTGATGTCTCATCATGGTTTTACTTTGTATTTCCCTGAGATTCTGTTCAACATCTCATATACCTGCTCACCATATGCCCATCATCTTTAGAGAAATGTATATTCACATATTTAATCCATTTTTTATCAGGTATTTTTTTCTTGCTGTTAAGGGTTTTAATACCTTATTTATTTTAAATATTGACTCCTTATCCAAAGGATAAGGTTTGGTTTGTAAACATTTTCTCTCATTTCATAGGCTGTTTCCTCACCTCACTCAGTGGAGTTTTAACCAGGTTTTGCAGAAGTTTGCAACCCCATTTTTTTACATTTGCTTTTGTTGCTTATACTTTTAAGTTCATATCAAAATATCATTGCTAAGACCAATGTGAAGAAGTTTTTTCCTATGTTTTCTTTTGCATGTCGAGCATCCTTAATCTAAAAATCTAAAACCAAAAATTCTCCAAAATCTGAAATTGGGCACTGACATGATGCCACAAGTGGAAAATTTCACACCTGACCTCATGTGACAGGTTGCAGTAAAAATTCAGATGCATAACACACAGGTAATTTAGCATCTCCGAGGGAAAAGACTTTTCCAGCCCATTTCAGCTGCAACATATCTTTTTCAAGCATTCCCACCAATGATCATAAAATTGCGTATGTACAGGCCAGATGTGCTAACAGCCAGTTCCCCACTGTGCTTCAGATGGGACCAAACGTACATGTGTTACTTACTATGTTTGTTGCTTGTTATTTGCTCCGTGATGTAATGATATTGTTGAATATGTAAAAGGCCTGCAGATTTCTCTATGGGTAACAGTGATAAGGAAAAAAAAATATTTATGTTCATTTATAGCACAGAAAGTCAAACTGTTGAAGAATCTGGACAGTGGTGTAAGTATGAAAAGTCTTACAGAATTACATGGTATTGGAAAGACTAACATATATAAGTGATTTTGTCCTTGTGCAAACCTCATAGAATATACTCATACAAACCTACTATACACCTAGGATATACAGCATAGCTCATTTTCTCTAGGATACAAACCTGTACAGCATATGACAGTTCTGAATGCTGGCATTTGTCTTGCTAAACATATCTAAACATAGAAACATTACACTAAAAATATGGTATAAAAGACGAAAAATGGTACACCTTTGTAGGGCACTTACCCTGAATGGAACTTGCAGAAAGTTGCTCTGGCTTAGTCAGTGAGTGAGTGGTTAAGTGAATGTGAAGGCTTAGCACCTCACTATATACTATGGTAGACATTATAGACATTGTACTCTTAGGCTACACTAAATTTATTTTAAAACCTAAAGCAATTTCACTATAACGTTATGATGGTTATGACATTACAAGGTGATAGAAAATGTTCAGCTCCATTATACATAATATTTTGGTACCACTGTTGCATATGTGGTCCATAATTGACCAATATGTTGTTATATAGTATATAACTATATCATAAAATTTAAAAAATGGAAAAGGAAAAGCAAGTTAAAGCCAAAGTAAACAGAATATAGGAAATAATACATATCAGAGAGGATATCAGTAAAATAGCAGGGAGGAAAACAAAGAAAAACAAAGACACAAATTACCAATTTAAATAATGATAAATGACAGTAATTTCTTTATCTATTCTGCAGATAAAATTTAAAAAAAGATAATAGAAGGTTTATACCTAAAATTTAGCAAATAACATTAAAGAGCCAACTTCCTTGAAAGACACAAATTGAGCTCATACAAAAAAAAAATGAATAAAATGAATAGATGCATATACATTAAATAAGTGTGATAGACTAAAGATCTTCCTAAAACAAATCTTCAGCTCCAAGTGCTTTAAATGAAGAATTCTACCCAAACTTAATAATAAATAATATCAAACATATGCTCACATGTGTTTGTCACAGCACCATTCACAATATCAAAGACATGGACTCAACCTAAATGCCCATCAGTGATCGAATGGATAAAGAAAATGTGGTACATATATACCAATGAATACTATGCAACCATTAGCAAGAGCAAGATCATTTCTTTTGCAAGAACATGGATAGAGCTGGAGGCCATTATTTTTAACAAACGAACACAGGAACAGAAAAATCGAATACTGCATGTTCTCACTTGTAAGTGGAATCTAATCAGTGAGTATGTATGGACACAAGGAAGGTAACTTTTCATCTCCTTTTAGATATTTTGGACATCGGGGTCTACATGAGGGTGAAGAGTGGGAGGAAGGTGAGGATCAAAAAACTACCTATTGGGTAGTATGCTTATTGCCTGGGTGATAAAATAATCTGCACAAAAACCCCCATGACACAGGTTTACCTATGTAACACTCCTGCACTTGTACCCCTGAACTTAAAATAAAAGTAAAATTTTAGGCCAGGCGCGGTGGCTCATGACTGTAATCCCAGCACTTTGAGAGGCTGAGACGGGTGGATCACGAGGTCAGGAGATCGAGATCATCCTGGCTAACACAGTGAAACCCCGTCTCTACTAAAAATACAAAAAATTAGCCAGGCGTGGAGGCGTGCACCTGCATTCCCAGCTACTGCGGAGGCAGAGGCAAGAGAATGGCGTGAACCCAGGAGGCAGAGCTTGCAGTGAACTGAGATCGCACCACTGCACTCCAGCCTGGTGACAGAGTGACTCCGTCTCAAAAAAAAAAAAAAAGTAAAATTTAAAAAACAAATTCAAAAAAATTGAAAAGAAGGGAACACTTCCCAACTCATTCTATTAACCAGCATTACTACAACACCAAAACCAGATAGAGAGAGAGAGAGAGAGAGAGAGAGAGAGAGAGAGATAATATAACATAGAAAACTACAGACCAATATTTGTCATAAATATATGAAATGATTCTAAAATACATTTTAGAAAATTGACTGTAACACAATGTTAAATAATAATATGATGATAATAAATCATGGTCAAGAACGATTTCACAAAAAATACAAGATTTCTTTAACATTCAAAAACCTTTCAAAATTATTTACCATATAAATAAACCAAACAGAAACATCACATAATACATTGAATATACACACAGACACAAATTGAAGAATCATCCAGCATCTATTCTTGTTAAAGCATCTCAAAACCTAAAAGGAGATGAAAAGTTTCTTAATCTTAAAACAGATACATACAAAAAGATATAGCTGACATCATAATTCATAGTAAAACTTGAATGCTTCCTCCCTCTTCTAGGACCAGGAACAAGGTAAAGATATTTGACCTTACCTCTTTTATTCAACGTTGCACTGGTGGAAATAACTAGTATAATATGAAAGACAAATGTATAAAATACATCCAATTTTGAAAGGCAGAAGTAAAAGCTATCTGTATTTCCATATCAAATGTCTATACTCCAGGGGAAAGGAGTTTACCAGAGCCTTATAAAACACGGGTTAAGGGAACTTATTCAACTCCAATCTTTTTAGCCTTCCTATCTCATCTAAGTGTGGGAATAGCTAAGAAAAAACTTCTAAAGAACATATCAAGGGAAAACAACCTCTACAAGCTGGAAAATTCATCATAACATTATAAAATGCATTACTTCCTCCACACTTTACTGGTACATTAATAAATCCTTAGTATAGCAACAGGAGATTTCAGCTGACAAAGTGGTACTGTGCAGACTATATTTAATAAGTAGTTTTTAGGTAAATGTAAAGACAATAGGAATTTTAAAAACTCACTAGAGAAAAGTGGAGCGTCTGGCATCTACCGGTACAGCAAATATTACACCCAACTCAACTCTTAAATAAATTAACAAAAAAAACCACAAAAATTTCTCAGTTTCTATTGACTGACATATTATGACCAACTGTCTTTTTTTTTTTAAATAGATACTATAGTTTGTTTCACTTTTTACTTATTTTTGAATTTTGTAGTTTTAGGTTGTTTCTAATTTTTATTTTAAAATTAACACAGAAACAAATTCTAAAAATAAAGCGTGTATCTCTAGTTCCGTTTATTTCTAAAGGGTATTTCTTAGAAGTAGAATTATTGTGCTAATTACTATTGCTAACTGGTTAACAATAGGTCAAATCATTCTTTTTCAATCAAGTCTCGCTCTGCTGTCCAGACTGGAGTTCAATGGCGCAATCTCGGTTCACTGCATCTCCTTATCTTAAGATGAATTCTTAAAAGGAGAGAATTTTTTCCCACTCTAATCACAGAGATGTAGAAGACAAAATCAGAATGATTTAAATCATGAAAAGTTTTTGGCATCCATTGTTACCTTGAAAATAAAGGGAGTCATTTGTCAGAAAGAAAAGAATAGAAAAGAAAAGAAGGGGAGGGGAGGAGAGGGGAGGAGGGGGGAGGGGAGGGGAGGAGAGGGGAGGGGAGGGGAGGGGAGGGGAGGGGAGGGGAGGGGAGGGGAGGGGAGAGGAGAGGAGAGGAGAGGAGAGGAGAGGAGAGGAGAGGAGAGGAGAGGAGAGGAGAGGAGAGGAGAGGAGAGAGGAGAGGAGAGGAGAGGAGAGGAGAGGAGAGCGGCTTTACTCCTACAGCCACAAGAAGCAAATTTCTATTACAAATTTGAATGAAGCTGGAAGTGTTTCTTTTCTTTTTTTTTCTCCCTGAGTCTCAAGAAAAGAGCTGCAGCCTTGTGAGATCCCAAGCAAAAAACACACTTGAGTCACACTATATCGAAATATACATACCTGTATGTTTGCATTTATTTATGCAAACATGCACAATTTATATTATTTATATAAATTTATATACATAGAAATAATATAAATTGTGCATGTCATATATATATAAACTCATGAGTAACCAATAGTAGGTAACTCCAATTCCACTCAGCAGAACCAGTTCTATAATTCATTTCTTTATGTGTTGATAGAGAAGCCCCTTGTACAACAATGTAAAACCTGACTTCAATTAACCAAACATATTTACTTATTTATTTAGTCTTATAATTTACAAAAAGAAAGTTATTTTCAGAATTGCTAACACAAGTTTGAGAAAATAAATCTGGTAATTAGAGTTTAATACTTTCTTTAAAAATTTTTTTTTGCTACATAGTATGTGTATGTATTTATGGGGTACATGCAATGTTTTGATACAGGAATGCAATGTGAAATAATCACATCGTGGAGAATGGAGTATCCATCTCCTCAAGCATTTATCATTAGAGTTAAAAACAATCAAATTGCACTCATTGTTATTTTACAATTAAGTTATTATTGACTATGATCACCCTATTGTGCTATCAAATAATAGGGCTTATTCATTCTTTGTAACTTGTATTTTGTACCCGTTAACCATCCACACCTCCCCCAACAACCCCCCACAAACCTTCCCAGCCTCTTGTAACCATACTTCTACTCTCTAGCTCCAGGAATTCAAATGTTTTCATTTTTAGATTCTCAAATAAGTGAGAACACGTGATGTCTTTCTGTGTCTGGCTTATTTTACATAGCACAGTGATCTCCCGTTCCATCCATGTGGTTGCAAATGACTGGATCTCATTCTTTTTATGGCTGAAGAGTACTCCATATTGCCTAAGTACCACATTTTCTTTATCCATTCTTCTGTTGATGGACAATTAGGTGGCTTCCAAAACTTAGCTAATGTAAACAATGCTGCAACAAACACAGAAATACAGATCTCTCTTTGATATGCTGATTTTCTTTTTTTTGTGTATATACCCAGCAGAGGAGTTGCTGAATTTTTAGTTTTTTGAGGAACCTCCAAACTGTTCTCCATAGTGGTTGTACTAGACTACACTCCAACCAACAGTGTGGGAGGGTTTCTTCTCCACATCCTCACCAGCATTTGTTATTGTCTGTCTTTTAAATATAAGCCATTTTAATTGGGGTGAGATAATATCCCATTGTAGTTTTGACTTGTATTTCTAGAATTATCAATGATGCTGAGTACCTTTTTATATGCCTGTTTTGCAAATGTTGTGTTTTCTTTTGAGAAATGCATCTTCAAATCTTTGCCAATTTTTGATCAGGTTATTAGACTTTTTCTTATAGAGTTGTTTCTGCTTCTTATATATTTTAGTTTTTAATCTCATGACAGATGGGTAGTTTGCAAATATTTTCTTCCATTCTGTGAGTTGTCTCTTCACTTTGTTGATTGTATCCTTTGCTGTGCAGAAGTTTAAGTTGATATGATCTCATTTGTCCATTTCTGCTTTGGTTGCCTGTGCTTGTGAGGTATGGCTCAATAAATATTTGCCCAGAAAAAATGTCCAGGAAATTTTGCCCAATGTTTGCTAGTAGTAGGTTTTACAGTTTGAGGTTTTTGATTTAAGTCTTTCATCCACTCTTATTTGATTTTTGTATATATGGGGGTCTAGTTTCATTCTTCTACATATGATTATCCAATTTTCCCAAAACCGTTTATTGAGGAAACTCTCTTTTCCCCAGTGTGTGTTCTTGACAACATTTTCTAAAATGAGTTTACTGTCGGTGTGTGTATTTGTTTCTGGTTCTCTATTCTGTTCCATTAGAGTCTGTGTCTGTTTTTAATGCCAGTTTCAGGCTGTTTTGGTTAATATAGCTCTGTAGTATAATTTGAAGTCAGGTTATGTGATTCCTCTGATTTTGTTCTTTTTGCTTAGGATAGCTGTAGATATTTTGGGTCATAAGTAGTTCCATATAAATTAGAAGATTTTTTTTTGTGTGTGAAGAATGTCATTAGTATTTTCATACAGATTGCAACGTAGATTTTGGGGAGTTGTATGGACATGTTAACAGTATGGATTATTTCAATTCATGAACATGTAATATTTTTCTATTGTTTGGTGTCTTCTTTAATTATTTTCATCAATATTTAATAGTTTTTGTTAGAGAGATTTTTCACTTCTTTAATTTCTAGGTATTTAATTTTATGTGTGGTTATATAGGGATTACTTTCTTACATTGTTCATTATTGTAATAAAGAAATTCTACTTATTTTTGTATGTTGATTTTGTGTCCTTGAACTTTACTACATTTGTTTATCAGTTCTAATTGTTTTCCTGTGGAGTCTTTAGGTTTTTTTTTTTTTTTTCAAATATAAGATTATATCATCTTGAAATAAGGATAATTGGATTTCTTCATTTCCAATTTGTGTGTCCTTTATACCTTTCTCTCGTCTACTTGCTCTAACTAAAACTTCCAATATTATATTGAGTAACTGTAGTGACCGTGGACTTCCTTGTCATGTCCCACATCTTAAAGGAGGGCTTTATGTATTTCTCCATTCAGTATGACACTACCTGTGGGTCTTTCATATATGGCTTTTATTGTGTTGAGGTATGTTTCTTCTATCCTGTTTTTAGAAAGTTTTTATCATGAAGGTATGCTGAATTCTGTGAAATGCCTTTTCCACATCAATTGAAATTATCATATGAATATTATCCTTTATTCTGCTGATATGATATATCATATTGATTGATTTGCATATGCTGAACCATCATGGCATCCCAGTGATAAATTTCACTTGGTCATGATAAATAATATTTCTAATGCATTGTTGAATTCAGTTTGGTAGCATTTTGTTGAGAATTTCTGCATTAATATTCATCAGAGATATTGGGCTGTAGTTTCCTCTTTTTGTTGTGTCTTTGACAAGTTTTGGTATCAGGGTAATACTGACCTTGTAGAATGAGTTTGAAAGTATTTCCTCCTCTTCTATTTTTCAGAAGAGTTTCAGTAGGATTGGTATTGTTTAAGTGTTTGGTATAATCCAGCAGTAAAGCCATCAGGTCCTGGGTATTTATTTAGGGAAGAATTTTTATTATGACTTTAATCTCATTACTTGTTACTGGTCTGTTCAGGTTTTAGGTTTTTTCTTTCCAGTTCAATTTTGGTAGGTTGTATGTATCTAGGAATTTATGTATTGTCTTCTAGATTTTCCACTTTATTGGCATATAGTTGCTCTTAGTAGCCACTTATGATACTTTGAATTTTATTATTTCTTTTCTTCTACTAATTTTAAGTATGACTTGCTCTTGCTTTTCTAGTTCTTTAAGATGTACTGTTAGATTGTTTATTTGAAGTTTTTTCTCTGTTTTGATGTAAGCACTTATAGCTATAAACTTCCCTCTGAGTACTGCTTTTGCTGTATCCCATAAAAGTTGGTATGTTGTGTTTCTATTATCATTTGTTTTAAAACATTTCAAATTTTTTTCTTAATTTCTTCATTGACCCACTGGTGAGTCAGGAGAATATTGTTTAATTTCCAGGTAATTGTATAGTTTTTAACATCCATCCTGTTATTAATTTCTAGCTTTTTTTCTATTGTGGTTAGGAAACATATTTGATATTATTTCAATTTTTTAACATTTTAAGACTTGTTTTTGGACCTAACATATGGTCTATTCTTGAGAATGATCCATGTGCTGAGAAAAAGAATTTGTATTCTGAAGCTCTTCAATAAAATACCCTGTAAATATCTGTTAAATCCATTTGCTCTATAGTGCAGATTAAGTCTTTGTTAATGTTTGTTTTTTTTTGGGATTCTCTGTCTGGCAGATCTGTCCAGTCTAAAAGTGGGGTGTTGAAGTCTCCAACTATTATGTTATTGGGGCCTCTCTCTCACTTTAGCTCTAGTTATATTTCCTTTGATATCTGGGAGCTATAAAATTGGGTGCATATATATTTAAAATTGTTATATTCTCTTGCTGAATTGACCCTATACTATAAACCATATAAATTACACAGTTGCCTGCTTTGCCCCTTCTTTTCTTGTCTTGAAAACTATTTTGTCTGATATAAGTATAGCGACTATTGCTTTTTTCAGTTTTCCATTGGCATAGAATGTTTCTCCCATCCCTTTACTTTCAGTCTATGTGTGCCTTTATAGGTGAAGTATTTTTCTTGTATGCAACAGATTAGTGAGTCTTCTTTGTTCATCCATTCAGCCAGTCTAGGTCTTTTGATTGGAGAGTTTAGTCCACTCACAAGAGAGAGAGAGAGAGAGTTTGTTACAAGGAATTATCTCATGTTGTTACTAATTGAATAAGTCCCAAGTTCTGCAGTCAGCAAGCTGTGTACCAAGGGAAGCTGATGGTATAACTTCAGTCTAAGTCTGAAGTCCTGAAAACCAGGAAAACAACGTAAGTTCCACTTCAAGCCTGAGTATGAAGGCAGGAGAAGAAAATCTCAGATGAAAGACAGGCAGAGAAAATAATTTCTCTCTTAATCATTTTGATCCATTCAAGCCTTCAACTGATTGGATGAGACCTGCCTACATTGGGAAAGGCAACCCATTTTACTCAGTCTGCCATTCTAATGCTGATCTCACCCAGAAGCACCCTCACTGACACATGCAGAATAATGTTGAATCAAATATTTGCCACCTTGTGGTCAAGTTGACACGTAAGATTAATCATCACAAGTCCACTGGGGGACTGTTGGAAGGGCATGATTTTGTTTTGAAAAGTAAAGACATGAGATTTGGGAGGGGCCAGGGATGGAATTATATTGTTTGGCTCTGTGTCCCCACCCAAATTTCACCATGAATTGTTATAATCGCTGCATGTCAAGAGCAGGACCAGATGGAGATAATTGAATCATGGGGGCGGCTTCCCTCATGCTGTTCTTGTGATAGTGAGAGACTTCTCATGGTGTCTTACGCTTTTATAAGGAGCTTTCCCCTTAACTCAGCACTGATTCTCTCTCCTGCCACCTTGTAAAGAGGTGCCTTCTGCCATAATTATAAGTTGCCTGAGGCCTCTCCAGCCAGGTGGAACTGAGTCAATTAAACCTCTTTTCTTGATAAATTACCCAGTCTTGGGTACATCTTTATTAGCAGTGTGAGAATGGACCAATACAGGCCCTCAACAGAATCATCCTTAGTACTTTATTTACAGCAATACAAACTTTTCTAAGTCTTCACTTGAATACTGTTACAGACTCTGTCCATTACTTTATTCCAAACCTGCTTCCACATCTATTTTTAAAAAAAAAAAAAAATTTGTAGGTACATAGTACGTGTGTATATATATACACACACACCTATATATATATGTATATATTTATGGGGTGCATAAGAGTTTGATACGGGCATACAATGCATAATAATCATGTCAGCATAAATGAGGCATTTGTTTTAGGAACGTCCTGTTCCTATAGTACCAATTTCTCAGTAAATTTTGTGCTGCTACAATATTATACCTGAGACTAGGTAATTCATAAAGATCAGAAACTTTTTCTCATGGTTCTGAACGCTGGGAAGTTCAAAATCAAGGCACCAGCATTTGTTCTGTTGAGGGGCTTCTTGCTGTGACTTCACATAGTAGAAGGCAGAAGAGCACACCAGCCGAATGCTTTGTGAAGCCTCTTTTGCAAGGACCTTAATGTCGTTAATGAGAAAAAGAGCAGCCTTCATGGCCTAGTGATCTCTTAAAGGTCTCACTTCTTAATAATTGCCCAAACCTGATTTTAAGAGGGGACACATTCAAACCATAGCATTCTGGTAAAAGTCTTTAGGATCCTTTCAAAAATGCCAGGCGGGCGATGAACAGTATGCGAGTCCTTCCTGAAGAAGTCATAGTCTCCCTTTTATTCAAGGGGTTCTGAGTCTGTGAATTGGATCAAGTCTGGGGATTAATTAAAGGGTTTTACTCTGTTTATTTTTTTAATTCAAGTTAGACTTTTTGTCACTTGAGTAGTATTTTCTGCTCATGCAGTTTAAATAAGACTGTAGTAGACTTCCTGTCTATTTCACTTCTGGCAACACTATGATCAACTCGCCAACACCATAGGTCTGTGAGTCAGACTCTTTTGATTACTATTTTGACTCTGCTATCCATTATGAGAAACATAACCCCGCTGTCTTTAGCAGCTGAGTGCCGTCATGTGATCCCTACCACCCAGAGATCTAATTACTGTCACTGCATTTAGTTTTCCCAATTCGGGGACTGCAGTCCCCACTATAAGGTCTGGCCTACAGAGAAAAGTGAACACAGAGCTGCTCAAAGATTCCAAGACTCCTCTCACAAATCTATTTCTTACAGTAGTGGTGAAAGATGTATCTACTGGAAACTCTCAGTGATGTTAACTAAGTCCTAATTTTATGAATAAAGGCCTACTTTGCAATATGCCTAAGTTTTTCAACCGCTTTATCTATATTTAATTTAGGCAGGTTGGGAATTTCCACTTCACTCACTGTAGTCTACCTTTTGGTTCATGCTTCCATTAATCAACCAAATAAACTGTGAAAGCACTTTATAACTCTGTGATCCACAGTGTTAAATGTGGAATCTCTGCTTAATGGCCCATATCAATACATTTGGTCTGTTCAAACTTTGTATTTCTTCCTCCATTATCGCACACCTTCAATATCCATTTCCACACATAGTCTCTGTATTTATGTCTGTATAAATTGGAAAATTCAAGTAAGTTTTCTGAAGTGTAGTATACTTCCTCAAGAGTCACACTTTGTGCCTCACTTTTTGGGGTCTGCCGGGACTGGAGTCTGGTTATAAATCTAGAAGCAGGTAAGGGTGGTGGGATGAGTTCTGAGAAAAATCAACACTGTGGTACACGGCAACTGATTCCAGAGAGTCCATTATAATTTCCTCAGGCAATGCAGGATTAACTCATTCAGAAAGGGGGTGTAAAGGCCACTACCACTTGGGGTGAGGAAGCCACTACTACTGAGGGTGAGGTGGCTGCTTCCAATGGTGTCAGAAAATCTCTTCCACTGGCAAAGAAGACTCATCAAAATTGAGGGCCTCATCTCCCCAGCTTTATCAGAGTCTTTTCACACTCCACCATTCTAACATTCAACGTCCCATTCTTTCCTAGTCGAAGCCCTCACTTTACTTTAACAGTAGACATGCGGGGAGGCTTTGAGTTCAACTTGTATTGTAATTCACACACTCAAAGGGTGAGGTTTTGTATTTGATTTTCAGCAGCCTCAGTCAAGCAGTGACATGCACTAAGGATCCTGTTCAGAGCACATATAAAAACGTACATGATATTTGTCTCAGTAATATAGGTAGCGTCCCCTTTATGGTCTGTTTTGTAGGGTTTTCATATAAATGTTTAGGCTGGAATAAAATATTTTCTAAAGTAATCTGCTGCAATTATATTTCTTATGTATTTAAAGCCATCGTTGACTTCCATCTCACTTATTCATTGTAATTTTTCTGAAATTTTCAATGCATCCCATATATTAATATTGAGGTATTATTAAAGTCTAAAAGCAGCTCAGAAATATACTTTTCAAATGAATTTATTCTACGGCTTCATAAAATTTAAGAGTCACAGAATTAATATAGACAGATCTTCCCAATATTTTCTTTTCCTTTTTTAATTTTAGTTTTTTAAGGCAATTGTGTAAGTGCTTTTTTTCTGAATAATTTTGAAAGGAAATTGAAATCGCTAAATGCATGACTGTCATTACTTCCAGATACTGCTCAGACTGTTTTTGAGACATAAGATGTTTATTTAATTCTATCAATGACTAATAGTAAAACCCCCAAAATCATTTCAATTAATTTGTAATGAATGTTCATCTAATGTGTTGTAGGCCATATGTGTAAAATATTTATATTAGTGATAGACTAACATTTCTAAACATCAACGAGCAACTTGAAATATTTCCTTCTCAATAAACTAAATTGAACAGTTAAGCTGTGCGTTGTGTACACACACATACAACCACATTGAGGTAGACAAATTACAAGCACAAGCAATCACTAAATTGTCAAATGTTTCTATTTCAAACCAAAATGCCTTCAGCTTTTGTTGACCCATATAGATTAATCAATAACTAAAAACCGCTTATTCAAAATTTAAGAATAAAATTTTTGTACATCTGCAATTCAAGAACTAGAAGATAAGAAAAAATACATATTTCAGGATCATAATATGAGATTATTCAATAATTTCAACACTCAAACAAATGCTGTCCAATGGAAATATGATAATTTTAGATGTTCTAGTAATTACATTTAACTATGTAAAGGAAAAAAGTAAAAATTGCATTAATATGTTTTTGTTAACCCAATATGCTTAGGATATCATCATTTAGTAAGTAATAATTATGAAAATATTAGTGAGAAATTTTAAGTTTTTACATCCTAAACAGTTAAAATCTGGTATTTTACAGTTACCGCACATCCTTATTTGGATTACCAAGGTTGCGAATTCTCAACAGCCACAAGTAGCTAGTGACTAATGTTTTCCAAAATGCAGTTCTAAACTAGTTAATAAAGATGGACAGCAACATTTTTGCTAGCTTAAATCAACAGGTGGAACACTGATATTTTTGAACATTTAGCATTTAAGGGAGGTAATTTTTAAAACCTATTGATAACATTTCTGTTACAATTGTTGAAAGACCAAAACAAAATCACCTGCCAATGTGGATTTATTTTTTTTGAGCGGCAACTGTTCCTTGAGTTTGCATTGTGTGGCACTGATCAATTTGTGGCAGAAAACAAAATTGCAGGACATTTTTATAAATGACTTAGAAAATATGGAACTTTCTCAAAATATTTTTACAATCTCAACCAATCCGAAGAGATTACATATATTTTTTAAAGAAATGAAATTTTGTGGGAGGTATTATTTAACTGACATATTTGCTATTTTCTTGAGCAAGTGGTCAAACTAATCAAGTCACATTGTTAGACATGGAAAGTTCTTGATATGTACAGAAATAACTTTTGATTTATTTATTTTTAACAAAATTAAAAATCAAAGGAAATATTTCCTCTGATGTGAATACATTCTTGTGGTAAAGCTATCTAGCTCTGAATTAGACATATCTAAGACTAAATTCTAATGTTTTCAATTACAGAGATTTTTCAAATTATGATGGGGTTACATTCCAATAAACCCATGCTAAATTAAAATATTGTAAGTCAAAATGCATTGACTTACAAGACAAGATTATCAGGATTGTGGATTGCAGAAGTCCTAACTCATGTGCAATGGTCATTTCTAGCTTGCCCCCTTTGTGCCGAGTAATTATATTGTTTCACCTCAAGAGTAATTGCCGCCTTCTTCTCACCACGAAAAGCATGAGACATAGATGGACATTTTATACACATGATGGGATGCAAAAACACAAAACACAATATCCCAGAACCACTGGCAACATAGTATACTGTAGAGGTTATTTACCCTCATGATCACATGGCTATCTGGGAACTGTGGCTCTCATCCTCTGCCCAGTATCATGATAGAGTATGATGCTACATATTGCTAGACTGGGAAAAGATCAAAATTCAAAGTATAGTTTCTACTGAGTATGTATTTCTTTCCCACCATTGTAAACTCAAAAATTCCTAAGTCAACCCATTCTAAGTAAGGCTCAAAATAAGACCTCACTTCCTCAACTTTAAAATGAGAAAAAACAACATTGATACAACAGGATAATTATAACTAATTTAAATTAGATGAGCATCAACATATACAGCACAATATCTGGCACCTGGTGAGCACTCACATTTGTGCATTATTGCAATGTATGCAAACTTTAGTGATAGTATTTTTACTAATATTATTAATTTTGCTATTATAATTGATGCTAAATATTGTGGTTTTTTTCTTGAAATTGATTATAGATTGTTTTAGTATTTGACATTAACCAGGTTAATTGCAGCCAACACAGAAAGACAAATCAGAGAACATATGCATTTGCTATAGTTTCAGCTAGTATTTGAAGGTAACTCTGGAAAGAATTAATTGAAATTACGGAAGCCAAAAATAAGAGGAGTCATACATTTGGAAAGAATTAATTTGGATAAATTAATTCTAGGGGGATAAATTATGCATCTATATTTTGAGTAACTAACAGAAAATAAGGACCCAAACGTTTGCCTAGGTGGTTATATGCCAGAACCACTATCTAGGAAATTTAAGTGTTGTGTATAACATTTGTAAAGGCAGTGCTAGATTTAATTTAAAGATAATATTATCAATTCTTAAAAGAGAATTAATTATAATATTTGCCACAGAATAATGAGAAAAATGATTAAAACTACATTTCAATTTTAGTCATAAGCTTTAAGAGTAAGTTCTATTTAGAAAGTTAAAATAAAAGTTTTGAAAAATGTGTTTGTAAAAATTCCTTAATTTATGTATATTTAAATAATATTCAAAAGACACTAGTATATTTTTGGCTAACTAAATTTCAAATTAATTTCTTTTATTAACAGGTACAAGCATATTTTTAAAAGAATGCAAGGTCCTCGGCAAGAAAAATAAATAAGTAAATAAATAAATACTAATGTTTTCCTCAAACTGATAGCTTATTTCTAAAAAATTGACAAGATAATAGTATTTTTAAAAATGCTTAAAATGCATTCCAAATCTACTAAAATTACAGAGAATAAAATAGCATGTTCCTATGAATGGACTATAAGTGGCTATAGTCTGTCATATATACTTTCAATATTTCTAAAAGAATTATGTGAAACAAAATATTATGCATACATTTACCTTCATTTCTTCCTATGGCTGAATAATATTTCATTATATGAATATATCACATTTTGTTTAAACATGTTTCAGTTGATATATAATGAGTTGTGTCCACTCTTTGGCAATTATGATTAGTGCTTCTACAACCACTTGCATAGAAATTTTTGCAGGGACATATATTTTCATTTCACTTCAGTATTTGTCTGAGAGTACAATTGCTGGGTCATATGCAAACGCCATGCTTAACTTTCTGAGAATTTGCCAAGCAGTTTTTCACCAGCAATATATGATGGTTTCAGTTTTTCCACATCCACACTAACACTTTTATTAACTATCTTTTTATTGTAATCATCCTAGTGGGCATGAAGTGCCATCTCATTGTGGTTTTGATTTGCATTTGTATGATGGCTAATAATGTGAAACATCTTTTCATGTGCTTATTGGCCATTTGTGAATCCTATTTGATGAAATCTGCAATCAGATTCTTTAACCATTTTTAATTGTGCTACCTGCTTTTTTATGATTGAATTGTAGATGTTTATATATTTTAAACATATGTCCTTTATGAGAAATATAACTTTAAATATTTTTTATAGCCTCTGGGTTGTCTTTTTATTTCCTGACAGTATCCTTTGCAGTACAAATCTTTTAATTTTATAAAATTTAATTTATATTTTTTGTTAGTGTTTATGTGCTTTTGATTTCATTGCCTAACCCAATGTCATCAAATTTTACATGTATTTGATCTAAGGATTTTATAGTTTAGCTCTTACATTTGAGGATTTGATCCATTTTGAGTTAATTTTTGTATGTGAAATAAAATGGAGTTACAACTTTTTAAAGACATTTAAAATTCAAATTCCAATTGTTTACTGTCATTATATAGCAATATGACTGACTTGTGTATACTGACCTTGTATCCTGCAAATTTTCCACAATGACTTCTTAGTTCTAAGAGTGGTTTTTGTAGTTTAAAAAATGACTCTCTATAGCAATTATGCTGTTGGTGAATAGAGGCAGTTTTTGTTTTTCTTCTTTTCTGAACAATATGTCTTTTATTTCCTTTTCTTTTTGCACTAGCTAGAACTTAAAATATTATTCTAAATAGGAGTATTTAGACTTGAGATCTGTAATTGAGTTGTCTACAATTTTAAGGGAAAAGTATTCAGCCTGTCACTAGTAATTGTGATATATAACTAACTGTTGGCTAACTATCAGCAAACAATAACCAGATATTGGCTACTAGATAACAATAGCTAGCTATTGGCTTTCTGCAGGTAATCTTTTTTAAGTTTAAGTTCTCTTCTTCCTTAAACTATTGAGAATTTAGACCATGGTTGGATATTCAATTTTCTGTAATGCTTTGCCTGCATTTATTGAAATGGCCATACAACATTTTTCTTCTTTAGACTGTTAATACAGGCTGATTTTTAAAATACAGAAAGTCTTATTATTTGGCTGGATCCTACTGTGTATGTATTAGACGTTTTATATACTGCTGCATTCAATTTGCTAGTATTTTAAGATTCTCCTATGTTCATGAGTATATTTGTCTATAGTCTTCTTTATCATAATATTGTATTTGTGGTTTAATTATCAGTGTAATGCTGGGCTCATAATGAGTTGGAAAATATTTCTTACTCTGCTAGTTTCTGAAAAAGATATGTGGAATTTAATCTTCCTTAAGTATTCGGCGATATCAACTAGTGAAACCTTGGGGATCTGGATATTACTGTTTTCTTTCTTCTTTGTTTCAAGGTGTTACATACAAGCTCTAATTATTTAAAAGATATGAGGCTATTTAGAGTTTCTATTCTTAAAATGAGTTTTGATAGGTAGTGTATGTCTTGAAACTACTCTATGTCCCCTATGTTGTAAAATGTATGGGCATAGAGTTATTTGAAAGTTGTATTTTTTCAGTGTTGGTGAGGCCAAGCACCAGGTTTTCTCTTTATTTTCTGATATTGGTCATTTTAATATTGTCAATTCTTTTTTAGTATAGTTTGGATTTCGATAATTTTAATGATATTTACAAATAGCTAGGTTTTTTTTTAATATGACACCTGCATTTTCTGTTTTAATTTCATTGATTTCTCTTTCATACCTTTAGAATTATTATTATTATTATTTACTTGATTCTGCTTTATTTTGTTTTAATTTGTTATTTATTTTAAAGATGAAAGCTTGTTACTAGAGTCATTTATTTCTTAATTTCTACTGTAAACATTTATTTCTAGAAATATCCACCTGAACACTGCTTTAGGAGCATCAAAAAAATACTATGTTGTATTTTCACTTCATTTCAGTTCAAAATCTTTTTGTATTGTTTTTGGGACTTCCGCATTGACTCATATACTATTCAGAAGTGTTTTAAATTATTTAGAAATATTTTTGGATTTTCCAATTATATTTATAACATTGCCTTTTAGTTTAATTCTGTTGTTGTCTAGGGCATGCTGTGTATTATTTATATTATTTAAAATTAGCTAAATTGTTTTAATGGTACTGAATGTGTACTGCTTGGTGATCGTTGCCTTGCGAAAAATATATATTCTGCTATTATTAGAAAGTGTCCTATAAATCTGAAACAAGTCAGGGTAGTAGAAAGTGCTATTGAGGTCGTCTTTATCTTTACTGATTTTTGCCTAGGTTTTTTTTTTTTTTTTTTTTTTTTTTTTTTTTTTTTTTTTGAGACGGAGTCTCCCTCTGTCGCCCAGGCTGGAGTGCAGTGGCGCGATCTCGGCTCACTGCAAGCTCCGCTCAGCCTCCCGAGTAGCTGGGACTACAGGCTCCCGCCACCTCACCTGCCTAATTTTTTTGTATTTTTTAGTAGAGACGGGGTTTCACCGTTTGCCTAATATTTTATCAGTCCAGCATAAACTCAAAAGTCTAAAGTCCAACATCTTATCTAAATATTGTGTAAATCAGATATGAATGAGACCTAGCATGAGGTAAATTTCCTTCCAACTGTAAGTCTGTGAAATTAAACATATTATCTGCATCCAAAATACAATGATGGGACAGGCTCAAAACAGACATTTCTATTGCAATAGGAACAAATAAGTAAAAAAGCGTGACAGGTCCCAAGCAAGTCTAAAACCCAACAAGGCAAACAATATTACCTCTAACGTTTCCAGAGTAATCTTCTTTGTCTCAATGTCACTCAGGAGAAGGTCCTGCCTCCAGGACACATTCAGGAAAAGGTGATGCCCCTGCATCTTTTCCCTAGAAAAGTTAGACTTTAAAAAGCCTCGTACCCATTTTTTTGGAAAAGCCCACACCACAGATTATACAACTACGGCTATAATAATCTGTGGTTTGTGAGGGGAGGTCCTGCTACCAGTCTCAGATGGTCATTGCCCAGTGAAGGATCTCTGCTGGTGATTCCATGGCACGTTATGGTTTTCTGCCTAGTTCCTGCAGCTCAGCTCTTTGGGACATTCTTCCATATCTAGGTAGAGGCTTCTGTGCTCCTACAGCTTTCCTGGGCATAGGACATTGCTGTACTGGGGCCTACTATAGCTGGAACTTGGGCAGCTGGGAAGTACTGTAACTGAGTGCAGGAAGCAGAGCCCGTGACCCCATATTACTCAGTAGGCTTGACATGAGTGAGTAAAGAACCAGCGAGTTTGATGACAGGCAAAGATAAACTTTATTTATCAAACTAAAATGTAAAAAAGTAAAATAAATAAAAGCAAAGTAAAACCAAGCCAAACCGAAAAAGAACATTCAAGAATTGTGGTAAAATTACAAAATGTAATTGGAATATCTGCAAGAGAAGAAAAGATCAGAAGAGGTTGGTGGGACTGTAAACTAGTTCAACCATTGTGGAAAACAGTGTGGCAATTCCTCAAGAATCTAGAACCAAAAATACCATTTGACCCAGCCATCCCATTACTGGGGATATACTCAAAGGATTATAAGTCATGCTGCTATAAAGACACATGCACACGTATGTTTATTGTGGCACTATTCACAATAGCAAAGACTTGGAATCAACCCAAATGTCCATCAGTGACAGACTGGATTAAGAAAATGTGGCACATATACAACATGGAATACTATGCAGCCATAAAAAAGGATGAGTTTGTGTCCTTTGTAGGGACATGGATGCAGCCAGAAACCATCATTCTCAGCAAACTATCGCAAGAACAGAAAACCAAATACTGCATGTTCTCACTCATAGGTGGGAATTGAACAATGAGAACACTTGGACACAGGAAGGGGAACATCACACACCGGGTCCTATTGTGGGGCGGGGGGGAGGGATAGCATTAGGAGATATACCTAATGTAAATGATGAGTTGATGGGTGCAGCACACCAACATGGCACATGTATACATATGTAACAAACCTGCACGTTGTGCACATGTACCCTAGAACTTAAAGTATAAAAAAAAAAAAATGACCGGAGAACTTTTCTAATTTAATAAGAAACACATAATTACTGAATCAGGAAGCCAAAGAACAACCAACAGAATACATACCAGTATTAATTTGTTGGGACTCTCATAACAAAATACCACAGATTTGGTAAGGGTAAGACTATGGCTTAAATAACAAATTAATTTTCTAACAGTTATGAAGTCTAGAAGTCTGACATCAAGGTGTTGGCAAGTTTGGTTCCTTCTGAGGGCTCTCTCTGTGGCTTGAAAATGGTCACCTTCTTGCTGTGTGTTCATATGATTATCGTCTTTTATATATATGTCTGGTGTATCTTTCTGTGTTCTGTTCTTGTCTTTTTAAGAGGACATCCATTATATTAAATTAGGTCTCACTGTAATAAAATGATTTTAATTTATTTACCAATTTAAAGACTCTGTCATCAAGTAAAGTCTTATTTTGAGGTTTTGGGGGTTAGAGTGTCAACATATTAATTGGGGTGGCGGGGTGGCATAATCCAACTCATACCAATACACGACCCAAAAATTCACTTATGAATCTCATACACTGACTGTTTTCAACATGCAAACATCAATTAATATAATCCACCCCATTCATAGATTAAAAAAGAAAAAATATATAATTATATTAAATGATGGAGAAAAGTCATTTGACAAAATCCAATACATATCTATGATAAAAACTTCAGCAAACTAGAAATAAAAGGGAATATCATCAACTTGGTAAAGAACATCTAAAAAGTCTGTAGCTGGCATCATATTTAATAGTAAGAAACTGGACATATATCCTCTAAAATCTGGAACAAGGTGAGAATATCCTCTCTTTCCCCTCCTATTCATAATGTACCAGAATTTATAATTAGTGCAATAAGACAAAAAAGGAAATAAAACATTACAATTGGAAAGAGAGATATAAAACTATCTGTATTTGCAGATGCCATTTTTAAATAATCAAACAAAGAACTTCTTGAAGTAAGTATAACAATGTCTCAAGATATAAGATTAATATACAAAAGTCAATTGCTTTTATATATTCTAGCCATGAACAATTCAAATTTTCAATTTAAATAAAATAATACCACTTATAATGGCATCCTGAATAAGAAATACTTAAGTATAAATCAAACAAAATATGTACAGAGCCTATATACAGAAAACTAAAAAACATAGATAAAAAATAAAATAACTAAATAGATACTCCATTTTCCTAATTTGGAAGATGCCCTATTGTTACAATATAAATTAATTCCAACTTGACCTACACAATCTGTATTCCTCTGTTCTCACACTGCTATAAACTACCCAAGACTGGGTAATTTATGAAGAAAAGAGGTTTAATTGACTCAAAGTTTCATAGGCTTAACAGGAAGCATGGCTGGGAGGCCTCAGGAAACTTACAATCATGGCAGAAGACGAAGGGGTAGCAAGCATGTCTTACCATGGTGGAGCAGCAGACAGAGAGAGCAAGGGAGAAAGTGTCACACTTTTAAACCATCAGTTCTCTTGAGAACTCACTCATTGTCACGAGAACAGCAAAAAAGAAATCTGCTCCCATGATGCAATCACCTCCCATCAGGTTCCTCTCCTGACACATAGGAATTACAATTCAACATGAGATTTGGGTGGGGACACAGAGCCAAACCATATCAAAATCCTAATCAAAATTACAGCAAACTAATGTGTAAATATTGACAGTAATTCCAAAGTTTGTATAAGAATGGAAACGATCTAGAATATCTGACACAATATTGAAGAAGAACTAAGTTGGTAGACTTACGCTACCTAATTTCAAGACCCACTCTAAGGCTACACTGTATTGACAAAAGAATACGAAAATAGATCAATAAAAAAGAACAGGCATACCATATATGGAACCACAAAAACACAGTCAATTGATCTTTGATAAAAACCAAAGGCAATTCAATGGAGTAAGGATAGTTTTTTAAACAATTGAGGCTGGAAGAATTGTACACCCATATGAAAGAAAACCAAAAAACATGCACACCAACCTTATACCTTACACAAATACACACGTACACACAAACACAACTCATGGAGGGTATGTCTAAAGGAAACAGGAGACAACTGTAAAAGCTCTCAATGGCTAAAGCTGGAACAATTTAAGCAACAAAATAAAGTTGTATTTGGTTATAACTGAAAGTATGAAATAGGTATTAATCAGTCCACAGTTATGTAAATCAGTGATTAAATAAATAAATATTTTGTGAAGAACAGACATATATTCCAAGTAGAATTTCCAATAATTTAGGTAGATATTTCATGCATAGCAACTTTCTTCTAAAGAATACAGTATGAAGATAGAGAGAAAGAGAGAAAAAAAAAGTAGCTTTGCAGTGGAGAGACTTGAAAAATACTAACGTAATCCAGGAGATTCAGGTTAATATTAAATATGACAAGTCATATTTATAATGAAATGGGAGAGTTCCCTTATCCCCCTCCCTGGGCATGCAACAGAGGTGTGGCTCACTTCTTCAATGCCCTGCTGCTCAAACCCCTAGGGGGAACATGCAGACGGGTGGGTGCAGAGGTCAAGGGGAGCGCTTTTGGGTTCCGACCCCACGGTAGTGTCTAGGATGAGTGTTTATGACTCCCAAAGCCCAAGTGGGTGTGTGTTACAGTGTGCTCTTTCAGCTTTGCCATTTTCAGACGGCTTGTGTTAGCTCAATTAGACCCTCTGCCTTATTGCGAGGGCAGAGGGCTTTGTGTATTCTGAGTTCTTGCCCAGTGGACCAGAAAAATAGAAACACAGATGGACCTGGAGGAGGAGTGCAAAGTTTATTGTTTTATTGAGTGTGGAGGTGGCTCTCAGTGAGGTGGATGGTAAGCTGGAAGGGGGATGTTGTGGGAAGGTGGTCTTCTACTGGAGTTGGGCTGCCCAGAGGCCAGACTGTTCTCTGACTGCCCCCAGCCTTATGCCCCTCGGTGTCTGTACTGTCCCACCATCACTGGTCTGCTGGTGTCTGCTTGTGTGTTCCTCTGCTCCTTTAGATGTCCAGCTGCTTGTATTTGCCTGCAAAGGTCTTGGTTTTTTATGGGTACAGGATGGCGGGTGTGCGGATGTGTGGACCAGAGTGGTCTTGGAAAATGCAGCATTTAGGTGCAAAAACAGAAGTGCCTGTTCTCACTTAGGTTCGTGAGCACAGGCCTGAGGGTGGAGCCCTTGCAAGGGACTGCACCCTTCTTTACTCAGCACTTCTCTGCCCCCTTCTCATGTCAAGAGTATAGTAATGTGATGTGATGAAAATAGTGCTTTAACACCATGGTAGCAAAAAGGTATTACTTCAGTAAGATCATGAGGAAAACATCAGACAGTCTTCAACTGAGGGACATGCCACACAGAACCTGCCCATCCTCACAATGATGAAAGCCATAACAACAAAAACAACAACAATAAAGAAAAAACAAAGAAAAGTCTGAAACATTGCCACAACCAAAGGAACCTAAGGAGACATGCATAACTACTAAATGTAATGTAGCATCCTAGATAGGATCTTGGAACCAGAAAGGACAAATGAGAAAGATGCATGACTGAGGAAATACAAATAAAATATAGACTCTAATTAATAATAATAATTTATCAGTATTGACAAATGCACCATACTACATATTATGTTAATAATAGATAAAATTGGGTATGAGGTATACAGGAACTTTCTCTACTGTATTCATAATTATTCTGTAAATGTTAAACTGTTCTAAAATAAAATAATTTGGCAGAGATATTCTTCTCTCCAATCCTCCATCTAAGCACAACTGTAAAAATAACACATGATACATCTAGAAACACGTAAGAGGAGAGTTCTGATTAATAGCAAGAAGGTGGCAAACCGCAGGGTTTCTTGTATCCTCCCACTTAACAGAAAGAAGCATCCCAAGCCCAGCATTTCCTGATTTCCAACATAGCAACAGTTTCCATAACAGGTAGTCTTATTCCTCTCCTAGAATGAAAGAGAGAGCTCTGATGTCAGGAAAGCCTGACAAGAGGAATTATTTTGAGCCCTGGTAACAAGAGGAGGCCAGGGAAAGTATTCTCTTTCCATGTTGATCCTGATACTCCCCTCACGTATGAGAGATACTGAAATGAGCAGGTAGAACTGGCAAGAGATATCTGACCACAATGTGCTACCTGTTTCAGGAAGCCTCTTTGTACCCATAGTCCTCATACTCTTCTGCCTTCACTCAATGGGAGGCAGTGAATGGCCAGGGAACACCAGTAACCCAGCCAAAATAATGGTTCATCCAGGGATGCCTCTAAGCCTATTTCTCCCAGCGTCTCTGAGAGTTCTCTCTTCTGCCCATAGGAATCCCTGCACAACAAATGCCCTGGTCAAAAAGCAATTTCCATTTCTTATATTCAGAAGATGCTCTGTCACAACAAGTACCTGGCAAGGAAAGCTTCTTTACATTTCATGTGTGCCTGTGACATCCAGTAACTCAGCCTAGGGAAATCTCTTCTGTAACTTTAGTCAGTGCCAACAGTAACCAGTAGCAGCTATAGTAGCACCATATAAGCCATCTAGCCTCAAATAACACCACAATGACTCTGAAAATCAAAACATCGATTAAATCACTGCTGACAAAAGTAATCTGGAACATGCATATGAAATTTAGACAGAGTGAATTCCTGCTAAAATAAAAGATTTAAATAGGACATAGTCTCCCAACATAATGGACAAAATGCCCAGGACACAACAAAAGAATCAAACATTAAATCAAGAATCAAGAAAATAAATGGAACTGATGCCAACACTGAGATAAATTAGATTTGAGAAATATCTGACAAGAATTTTAAAGTGGCTATCTTAAAAGTGCCTTAAAAAACAACTATAAATACTTTTATATGAATATAAAAAATAACCAAATTAAAATCATAGAAGTATAATGCAGTAAGTTAAAGAAAAAAAAAAACTTGGTGGATTTTTTATGGTGATAATAAATCTGACACGTGTGAGGTAATATTCCATAATAGTTTTAATTTGTATTTCTCTGATAATTACAGATGTTGATGAATTTTTCATACATCTGTTGGCCATTTGTATGTCTTCTTTTGTGAAATGTTTATTCAGGTCTTTTGCTCATTTTTTAATAGAGTTTTCTTGTTATTGAGTAGTTTGTCTCTCTATATATTTTGGATATTAGCTCCTTATCTGATGTACGATTTGCTAATGTTTTCTCCAAATCTGTGAGGTTTTTAAATCATTATGTTAGTTGTTTTTTCACCACATTGTGTCCCATAAATATATACAATTATTTGACAGATAGAATAAAATAAAACTTAAGATAACTGGTTAAACTGGAGAAGATAGATGGTAGAATCAGTGAACTTGTGGACAGATCAATAAAATTAACTCAATATGCACAACAGTGGAAACAAATTTAAAATATTAACAGAGCCCCAAAGTCATATGGGACAATACCAGATGATCTAACGTTCATATGATCAAAGTCCACAAAAGATAGGAGTAAGAGAGTGGAGCTCAAAGATAATTCAAAAAAATGATGTTTGAAAATTACCCAAGTTTGACGAAAGACGTAAATCTACCTAATTAAGAATTTGAGTGAATCTGAAACAGTATAAATAAACCCAAAGAACTTTATGCCAAGACACATTGTAATTAAATTACTCAAAACTAAAAACAAAGAAAATACCTTGGACACAGACAGAAGAAAATGACACGGAAACTACAGGGGAACACTAAGTCAAATGACACTGGATAACTCAGGGCAAAGGAAAAGGCACAACAGTTTAAAGGGCTGAAAGAAATTCACTATCCATCACAAATTTCATATTTGGCAAATTATCCTTCAAGCATGAAGTGGAAATAAATACATTGTCAAATGAAATAAAAATAATTCGTTGCTAACATACTTATCTTTAAATAACATTCACAAAAATTTCTTCTAATGGAAAGGAAATAATGAAAGAAACAATCTTCAAGCAGAAGACCAGAAAAAGACACACAAAAGAAATAGCAGAAATAGGGGTACAAAAAACAGTATTCATTTTGTTATGAATTTTATAAATTTTATTTGATAATTGAAAAAAAAAACCATTTGATACTCAACACTATGATATTTTAAATGGAGAAAGTGAATAGACCTTAATGGAAGTAAGATTCTTCTGCTTTGCTCAGTGTTAAAATGCTGCTCCCCGTAGGCTGTGATAAGTCACATAGGTGTACTACAATACCTAGAGCAATCACCATAAAAACACTACAAAACTGCTTACATTAGAAAACTGGGTATGTGTCAAATCAATAATCTAAGTTACTGTCTCAAAATTCTAGAAATAAAGAGTAATCTACAGCAGGCATATATGAATGTAATAAAAATCATACCAGAAACCGACGAAATTGGAAGCAGGAAAACAATAGAGAATAAATGAAACAACAAGCTGATTCTTTGATATTGTGATGTTGTGATATTGTGATATTGCATTATTATTTTGCAGAATATCACCATTGATGGGTAAATATGTACATGGCATACTTCTGTATTTTTTCTTAAATTGTATGTGATGATGTGTGAAACTACTATTACTGGATAAAATTTCAACTATAAAAGATACTCAGTGAAAGCATATTTGAAACATAGGTAGAAGGCAATGACAAAATATGCAGATACATAAAAGATAAAAATTAAAGAGCACTTTCAGGTCTGACATGCCAAAAGCTTAGAAGTAATCACTCCCATCCTTACAAATTAAAACAAAAATAAGTGGAACTAAGTAGAAATCAACAAATTTTCTTCAATTCACCAGAGTATTGATATCATAGTAGAAACCACTGCTCCCCAAATGGAATAAACAGACATGCTGATACAGAGAATCACGGCTATCAAAGAAGCATCCCCAGAGCAGAAAACTCCATAGGAACCAGTACCAAATAGAACAACCTGGAAGTTAACTGAAGACTTGCTGGAGGCTCAATGTGGACAACTCTAATTGTTAAAAAAAACTTCAAACTGGGCCAGTCTTTGCAAGATCTACTGTTTATATTATTTTTTTATTGTTGTTATTTTTGTTTTTGTTTTTGTTTTGTTTTGTGTTTTTAAGACGGGGTCTCAATCTGTCCCCCAGACTGGAGTGCAGTGGCGCGATCTCGGCTCACTGCAAGCTCCGCCTCCCGGGTTCACGCCATTCTCCTGCCTCAGCCTCCCGAGTAGCTGGGACTACAGGCGCCCGCCGCCATGCCTGGTTAATTTTTTTGCATTTTTAGTAGAGGGGGGTTTTACCGTGTTAGCCAGGATGGTCTCGATCTCCTGACCTAGTGATCCGGCCGCCTCAGCCTCCCAAAGTGCAATATCTATAGTTTTGCGAGTTTACCTCCAGGAGCTGTACCATGTTCTCACAATGAAGAGCCTAGAAAATTCTCCTCATGCTTCTGGTAGACAGAAAATAAAATAACCATTTTAAAATATAATCAGAGCATTCTGTTCTTAGAAAGGCTGGCTCTCAAGAGAAGCTATTTACAAGAGATTGACTAACTGCAGTTTTACCAGAGACTAAACTGACCTGAAAGAAAAAATATACAATCTAGCCACTCTCTAGTATTCTCTGTAGGGGAAGATAAATACCCGTTTTCAGCCCCCTTTTATCATGCTCTCTCACCTAAATGATAAAAAACAAAACAAAACTTAGAACCACTTTGGAAGGTCACAGCCCAGGGACACGGGGTCACTAAAAAACTGACACAAAATCACAGGACTATAGAATGAGTCCCCTCTCCTAATACCTTACTACTAAATAAATATGTCTCCTGTATAATAATAATAAAGGAGTTATTAAGAAATAACTGTTATGCAGCTAGGAAGGGTGAAGGGTCTTGGTGGAATTTTCCTTTAATAAAAAGCAAGCCTTGAACCATTTCCTTCCTAACAGAAAGTGGCTTGAAAAACCAGAACAGCAAACATTGATATGCAAATGCTAGTGGCCAGAAACCAGTTCCACCCAACATGGCGGTTCTCGCCCTCTTCTCTTGACACCATGTGTGCCAGGTGTCATGGCCACCTCCAGATAACACCACGTGTGCAAGACATCATGGCAACCCATATTTGCATATTAAAAGACTAGGGTGGGAGGGCCAATTTTTTCATGGGCTATGTGAATGACACACCTGTTCAAACCAATCCCCTGGGCCCTATGCAAATTAAACATCACCTCCTCCAGCCTCCCAATATAACTGACTGTTTTCCTTCACACGTGGGGCTTTTCCATTCAGAGCCTCTACCCCTCTGTATGGGGGAGCTGTCTTTCTTCTTTCTTTCTTCTTGCCTATTAAACTTTCGGCTCCTTAAAAACTGCTCCACATGATCGAGATCATCCTGGCTAACACGGTGAAACCCCCTCTCTACTAAAAATGCAAAAAATTAACCAGGCATGGCGGGGGGCGCCTGTAGTCCCAGCTACTCGGGAGGCTGAGGCAGGAGAATGGCGTGAACCCGGGAGGCGGAGCTTGCAGTGAGCCGAGATCGCCCCACTGCCCTCCAGCCTGGGCGACTAAGCAAGACTCCATCTCAAAAAAAAAAAAAAAAAAAAAAAAAAAATGCTCCACGTGTGTCATTTCATTATTCTTAGTGGTGAGAGACAAAGTACCCTGGTGTTTCTCCAGTCATTAGAGTCGTATTATTTTGGTGCACTGGCTGGGAAACAAGGCACAACATTCATTGGAGTGGTGAGTATAGAAGGGAACTTAAAAATCTGTTCTATCATTCTGAGGCACTCTTGGCTTCTATTTTAAAATCAAGATCACATCAATTAACGGGAATCCGTCAGCTGGTTGAAAATATGCTTCTCGTGGCTGCAGTTATAAAGACTTGGATGTCAGGTTTGCTGGTGAGAACATGGAGAACCCTCCATTACTCATGGGTCATTGGGAATGTTGGCCATGGTTTGACTCAGTTTCTTTTCCTGGGGAAAACTAGCCATTACATGAAAAGTACTGAAGCAACTGAATTGCTGGCCAGGGCACACCCTGGTGTTATTCAAAGACTTCTGTACTGCACCCAGCCTCAGTCAGCCTGTTCCAGGTATTGGTAAAGAATTCCCAGCTATCTTGTCACAAAACTTTCCCTCTTTTTCTATCCACAGTCCCTTACTCTCTCTGTGTGTCGAATATGTGGGAATTTTTACAGTCTAGGGAAGTAATCCTGTTAGTCAAGATAGGAAAATTCTGTAGTATACAGGTATATAGCTTAGCCAAATACTGTTGCAATCTTCTAGGAACGGAGACCTCCCATTTCCCCCACAGTGAGGTTACTCGCTAATAGTCCTCTGGTGATTACATGGTATATCCAAGACAACATCGCCCCCTAGTGAAAATATAGAAATCCTCTTAATAAGACTCGTGCTGGTTTTCTGTGGTACATTGCAGCCTTCCGATTCTTCCTTTTTATGACTTTCTACCGGACACCAGGCTTTATGCTGCTTCTGTGAACGAGGAAAATTCTGCTTTCAACTATTAGGAATAAAACGTCCTCTGCAGCCAAATTTTAGTCCCGACACTGTCCCATTAGCAGGAAAGTCGTCATTAGGTCCCTGCGTCCCTTTAAGTCACCTATTCTCTCTCTGATTAAGATAGTATTTAATTAGTAAGGGGATTTTAAGTACGGAAGTTAACCAGAACCATTTTTCTAAGGACAAATGCTTTAGAACGGGCCATGCCATCATAGCAGGCAATCTAGCAAATTCCCTCCATTAAAGGAGGCTTGTCTTTTATATAGTCTTTCCCAAGATCCATTTTTTGGGAGAACCAGGCAGATCACATAGGTTTAGTAAGTCAAAGGGAAATCACACAGGGCAGATAAGCTAAAGTTGCACGGGTAAAGCGTGGTTAGTCCCATCACTTAGTTCATTCAGTTCTATGGATTGGAGGGCCACACTTACAACCATGGATGCCACGTTTAACAGGCTGCCGGGACCCAGGAACCAGGGAGGGAAAACAGTCTGGAGGACGCTACCACTGTCTTCTTCTCCACCCTGGGTTGCATAGAAAGGAAGGAGACTGAAAGGATGCTTTTATTCTTGCTTCTCTTTCTAGATAGGTAACAGATTATCTTCAGTTTGCACCCCTCTGGAGTGCACCCTGAAACACTGGAACTTCTTTGATCTCAAGACTTGTAAGAGAAAACCAACTCATCTTCTTTTGCACAAAGGCATGGCATTTTCACTAAACGATTGGAAGCACTGTAAGATCAACCCAGTTCTTTTAGCAGCCATGGCAGGCAAGCCCACAGGGAATAGTTTCCCAGAGCTAAAGCAGATTTTACAGGAGCAATCTGAGACAGCTATTGAATGTCCCAACCTTCCAGTTCCCCTCATTCAGAACCCCATCCAATCGTACCATCAGCTCCTCCAGATCCACCATCTCCGTTATTACCCACTTTCCACACTTCACCTTTACTTCTACAGGAAATGCCTGATGAAAATGGTGCAATGAGGGTTCAAGTTCCCTTCTCATTATAGAACCCTAGGCAAATAAAGGGAAACTTAGGCTGATTTTCTTTTCTTTCTTTTTTTTTTTTCTTTTTTTTTTTTTTTTGAGGCGGAGTCTCGCTCTGTCTCCCGGGCTGGAGTGTAGTGGTGCGATCTTGGCTCACTGCAAGCTCCACCTCCCGGGTTCACGCCATTCTCCTGCCTCAGCCTCCCAAGTAACTAGGACCACAGGCGCCCGCCACCACGCCCAGCTAATTTTTTGCATTTTTAGTAGAGACGGGGTTTCACCGTGTTATCCAGGATGGTCTCGATCTCTTGACCTCATGATCCACCCGCCTTGGACTCCCAAAGTGCTGGGATTAGAGGCGTGAGCCACCGCGCCCAGCCATTAGGCTGATTTTCTGACGATCCTGATAGGTATACAGAAACTTTGCACAATTCAACTCAGGTATTTCACCTCACATGGAAAGATGTTATGCTGCTGCCAAACCAACCCCTCACCACAACTGAAAAATGGGCAGCTCTGCAAACAGCAGATAATTTTGGAGATGAGCAATATATCCCTTATAATAAACCAAAAGAAAAATAAGCAGATAGGGAGAGTGCAGAAATAGCAGAAACACCATTCTCAGTTGAAAGGAAAGCAGTTCCCCCTTGACAAACTTGATTGTGACCCCAATAGCTCTGCAGATGAATGGAAAAGGAAGCACTTTTTAACATGCATTTTAGAGGGCCAACGAAGAACTAAGGCCAGACCTCTCAATTACTCTAAACTGTATGTGATAAACCAAAAGCCAGAAGAGAATCCTGCAGCCTTTATGGAAAGGCTGAGAGAGGCACTAATAAAACATTCTTTATCTCTTGATTCAGTCAAGGGACAGCTCATCCTCAAGGACAAGTTTATTACACAGGCAGCTCCCAATATTAGAAGGAAACTACAGAAGCAAGCTACAGGACCAGAGAACCTCCTGAAGGTGGCCATTTTGGTCTTTTATAATAGGGACCAGGAGAAGACCCGAAAGAAAAAGAGAAAGCTCAGGAAAAGGACAGAGGCTCTAGTAGCAGCTTTATAGGCTTGCAAAGTCTACGATCCTCTAGGTGCATCTGTTCGTTGCTATCGGTGTGGTAGACCAGGGCATTTTAAGAAGGAATGCCCAGGCAGCAAGTAGAAGCCATCTCAATCCTGTCCAGCCTTTAGAAGAGACCACATGAAATGAAACTGCCCCCAAAGACAGGGGTCACAGGGTTCAGAACCAGTCTCACAGATGGCCCAGCAGGACTGACGGGTCCCAGGGCTCAAATCCCCGGCTCCAGCAACTCAGACTGCCATTACAGCACAGGACCCCTAGGTGATTCTGGAAATTAAAGAAAGGAAAGTAGACCTCCTTCTAAACACTAGAGCCAGTCTCTCTAATCCAGGCCTCCCCTCTTTCCATAGCACGACCGCAAGGAGTATCTCAGGAAGAACTCTAATCCAATATTTTTCTCAAACTTAGGTGTAGTTAGGAAGACCTATTGTTTACACATGCTTCCAAGCCATTGTCATGAGTCAGAAAAGTCTCCAAATTAACCCAAGGAAATAATTTTAACTGTTTACACTCCACATATGCGACAAGATCACTGTCCTCTAGGGGGAGCTCTTAGCTAACAAACAGCCAGTAAAGCAAGAAGTACATAAGGCAGGATAAGCAGTAGTCACTCTAAATAACATTTCTTCTCAGACACAAGTGTTCAATTAGCTGAACTACTAGCTCTTACAAGAGCTCTTGAATTAAGCAAGGGAAGATAGCTAACATTTATACTAACTCCAAGTATGCTTTGATAGCTTTTCATGCTCATGCTGCCATTTAAAAGAAAAGACATTCTCTTGCCACTACTGGATCTCCTGTAAAATAGCACCAGGAAATGTGGTATTAGTGAAAATCTCACCTCCCTCCTTCCCTATGTCAAGCTGGGAAGGGCCTTGCATTGTTCTTTCAATCTCCTCGGCAGTAAAAGTTACAGGAATCAACTCCTGAATACATTGCACTCAAGTCAAGGCCTGAAGAGCTGGGGCAGCAACCCCTGACAACCCAGAGGAATATCCTGAATATCAATGGGGAGAAATAGAAGATCTTAAGCTGAAAAGCATAAAAGATAAGTAACTTGCGATATTTTGCTGAGACTGATGGTTTCCAGCTGCATCCATGTCCCTACAGAGGACATGAACTCATCCTTTTTTATAGCTGCATAGTATTCCATGGTGTATATATGCCACATTTTCTTAATCCAGTCTGTCACTGATGGACATTTGGGTTGATTTCAAGTCTTTGCGATTGTGAATAGTGCTGCAATAAACATACGTGTGCATGTGTCTTTATAGCAGCCAAATATCACATGTTCTCACTCATAGGTGGGAATTGAACAATGAGATCACTTGGACACAGGAAGGGGAACATCACATACCGGGTCCTATTGTGGGGTGGGGGGAGGGGGAGGGATAGCATTAGGAGATATACCCAATGTACATGACGGGTTAATGGGTGCGGCACACCAACATGGCACATGTATACATCTATAACAAACCTGCACGTTAAGCACATGTACCCTAGAACTTGAAGTATAATTTAAAAAAAGAAAAAAAAGATAAGTAACTGAGTGCAGACCACTCATCTTACTCAATCCCACTGCTACCTCACCAGATAATTTGTATTATTTCCGGCCTTTCCTCTCAAAATTTGCCACCAAATATTAGAACTTCTTTTTAACGCATGTTGGCAGGCAGATTTTAATTATTCATAGAATTGCATTTGTAACTTTGTAGGTCCCTAAAGGGAAATGTATGTATCTTGGCAAGTAGTTTTAAACGGAAATTATTTACTACACCACTCTTGTGGGAATTATTATAGTCATGCTACTATTTGCAATAGAACTATACACTCTGGCACCACAATGTAGCATTCTGGTTGTAAAATTCTAATTGCTGTAATATTTTGCCTAATTATCATCCTTATAACAAGATTAGTAACTGCAGAAAAGATTAATCAAGGTTGTTTTGCTTATAGCAGGAATAATCATTACAGATAAGAAGTAAGCATGAAAGTTTTACTATCATTCATTTTGATGGGACTTTGTATTGAAGATTGGTAATATGGTGCACTGTAAGCTATGAAAAGGTTAGGAAAAAAGAGATTTTATATAAGGAAAGATTTTGTATGGTAAAATTCTTGTCCTAAAAGGAAATGATTTGTTGTTTAAAGGAAGGATGTTTAGGACAAGTCAGAAAGTTTGAGTATGTTGTAAGAGGGTCTGTGAAAGTCATAAAAGAACTTAATAATTCAAGGAAAAAATTGTCAAGATTAACACTAAAGTTATTTTAGTCACCCAGTAATTTATTTCTCACAATCATATTGCAAGTTATAAAAAATAGCCTAAGACTAAAATTATTCTCTAATGGCAAGTCAAGGGGGAAATGTATGCTTTTCTCAAGGAAAATTTTACTTTTATATTAAAGTTTCTGCTAATGTACAGCACCATCTAGTGGAGGCAAACCGGTAATACAATCCATTGGTGTAACTAACAGATATCACCCTCGATTGTCATAGTTCTGGTCTGTAATACCCCCACTAATAGTGGTAATCTTAATACTCATATGCTAACCATATGTTTTAAATTTTCTTGTAAAATTTATCTATTTTCACTAAAAAGCAATCAAACTCCAAATGGTGCTGCAAACCAAACCACGCATGGACACACCATTCTTCCGAGAACCATTAGATCAATATCTGGAGGAGGCCCAACTTCTGTTCTCCTACACAACACCCCTTTTCAGCAGGAAATAGCCAGAAAGAATTGTCATCCAACATCCCCTAGCAGCAGTTAGGTTTACTTCTCCAGAGGGGGGAAATAATACAGGAGATAAGAAATAATTTTTAGGCAGCTTGAAAGGGTGGAAGTTATCAGTGAATTTTTCTTTAATAAAAAGCAACCCCCGAACAATTTCCTTTCTAACAGAAAGTGGCTTGAATAACCAGAAGGGCACGCATTAATATTCAAATACCAGAGGCTAGAAACCAGATCCACCCAACATGGTGTTTCCCGCCCTCTTCTCCTTGTCACCATGTGTGACAGGTGTCATGGCTGCCTCCAGATAACACCATGTGTGCACGACATTATGAGGACCCACATTTGCATCTTAAAAGGCTACAGTAGGAGGACCAGTTTTTTCGGGGCTACGTGAATGACACACTTGGTCAAACCAATCCCCTGGACCCTATGCAAATCAAACACTGCCTCTTCCAGACTCCCAATATAACCTACTGCTTTCCATGGTATCACCATTCGGAGCCTCCCTCCCTCTGTATGGGGGACCTGTTTTTCTTCTTTCTTTCTTCTTTTTACTTATTAAACTTTCTGCTCTTTAACACTGTTGTGGGAATCAGGAGACCAGAGGGACCCATGGGTGGAACAGGAGGATTTTATTTAGGTGGCCACTGCCTCAGCAGATTAATATCCAGAGGCTGAGCAACGAACGGAGACAGGGCTTGACTTTTATTCTTGCAACCAAAGTGGGAGTGGCTTGCCAGTGGCACGAAACTTGTGGGGCAGGGAAAGCAAGCTTACAAAAGCAGAACAAAGGCAGTCATAGTTATGGTCTGTAATCAAACGTAATCAAAATGTGACAGGTTCCTAAGTCAGGCTTACATGTGACTCTTGCTATGAAGGACAGGTGGCTGTTAACTAGGTTTGCTCCAGATGCCTGCACAGCCTTATCTTGTGTCCTTCGCTATGGCACCCAGATGGCTGCAATCTAACCTTGCTCAAGCACGTCTCATGACCTCCGCGGTGCTACTCAGATGAAAAACAGAGACTTACAGACACTAGTTACAGAAATCAGGAAACCATAAACTCATAAAAACTTGCAGAGCAGGGTACAATCGCACGGAAGGGGGAGGGATTTGAGGGGGAAGCTGCTCATACCAAAGGAAAGAGGGAACATTTGTTTTCCCTCTCACATCTCCTGCTTCATCACCACTTGACGGTGTGTTCATGTTGTTAATCTTATTGGCTCACAGGACCCTGGTGTTTCTCAAGTCGTCAGAGTTGTATCAATAAGAGGGAAATGCTACTGTAAGTACTGCACATTTCTAAGAAGTATTTAGGGAAATCCAAAGACAAAAGGGAAAAAAGGCAACAGAGGAAATTTTAGCCCCTGAACCTTATAACTACAGCTAACAGTTAAAATAGTCTAACCTCCAGACAGGTATGTAAAACCTCACACTGAAAACCAATGCAGTTTTGTTTATCTGTTTGTTTACCCTGTATATCATGTACAACTTTAAACAAAAATTTAAAAGCGCACTAAAATACAAACACAGTTTGAACAGACATAGCAAGTATCAGAATCAGAATCAGATATGGCAGAGATAGTAAAATTATCAGATCAGAAATTTAAAAAAAAACTATGATTAATATGCTAAGGGCTATAAAAGAGTGAATAACATATAAAACACATAAGTAGTATAAACAGAGATAAAAACTATAAAATTGAATTTTTTTAAATGCAAGAAATGGAAAACTAATAGAAATGAAAAGTGATTTTGATGACTTGATGGTCTTATCAACAGTTTGGATATCACCATGATAAGAATAAGTAAGTTGCAAAAAAAAAAAAAAAAAAAAAAAAGTCAGTAGAAACTTCCAAAAATAAAATGCAAAAAAAAAAAAAAAAAAAAAAAAAAAAGGAATTAAAAAGCCAGGACAAAATATATAAGAATTCTAGGACAATTTTTAAAAAGGTATAATATATGTATAATGGGAATATATGTAGAAGAAAAGGTAAGAGACAGGATATATAATTGAAGTAGTAATGCGTGAGAATTTTCCAAAAAAAACAAAAAAGAAAAAAATGAAACTAAATTACAGATGGATCTAGGAAGCTTAGCAAACACCAGGAAGATAGAATGAACCAGCAAGAAGAAAAAAAAGAAAGAAAGAAACTCTAGCTGTAGGCATGAAACTGCAGATATCAAAGACAAGGAAAAAATCTTGACAGAATGCATGGGAAAAAAATTTACAGAGGAAGAAGGATGAGAATTAAATATAACTTCTTTTCAGATACCATGCAAACAAGAACAAAATCGTGTGAAATATTTAAGTTATTGAGAGAAAATTATTATGAAAGGAAAATATATTTGGCCACTTTAAGCTGGGAGCCCCTCAGGGCAAATATGCCTCCCATTCTATTCAAAGGCATCCCTCTGCTCACAAAGATAGATTCATATTATGATTGCCTCCCTTGGAAAGACTTATCAGAAACTCAAAATAATACAACCATCTGTCTCTCACCTACCTGTGACCTGGAAGCCCCCAGTTGGGGAACATATACTTGAGTTGTCTCCACCTTTCTGGAAAGAACTAATGTACTTCTTACATATATTGATTGATGTCTCATGTCTCCCTAAAATGTATAAAACCAAGCTGTGCCCTAACTACCTTGGGCACACGTTTTCAGGAATTCCTGAGACTGTGTCACAGATGCATCCTCAACCTTGGCAAAATAAACTTGCTAAATTAACTGAGATCTGTCTCAAATTTTCGGGATTCACATAATCATCAACCAAGAATTCTAATTTCGGCAAAAATTATCCCACAGAAATCTAAGAAGAAATAAAGATGTTTTAGATAAACAATAATTAGAAGATTTTTTTTTTGCCTAAAGATCTGCCTTGCAAGGCACGTTAAAAAAAAATTAGAAAGAAAAATTGATATAGATCAAAAACTTAAATCTCCATAAAAGGAAGAAAGAGCATTAGCAAAGGAATAATTGAAGGTAAAATAAAGTCTTTCATTTTTCTTCTTAGTTCATTTAATGGATAAGTGTTTGACCACAATATTAATAGCAATGATGGCATTGGTCATTATAGCTTATGGATAAGAAAATTTTATGGCAGCAATGTTACAACGGATAAGAGGGAGGAATTGAGAATATGCTGCTATAAAATACTTGCACTTTCTGGGAGATGGTATTGTGTTCTTTGAAAGTTGGCTTCGATTAGCTGTATAATTCTATGGCAATCACAAAGGCAACCACTAGAAAAAGTTTTATAAAAAGTATAGTAAATATGTTAAGAGAAAAAAAATTAAATTATATAAGATCTTAAAACCAGAAAAGGGTGAAAAAGAGCGCAATACAAAACAAAGGAAAAGGCCAACAAGAAGAGGAACAAGTATAATACATATTAATTCAACTGTATTAGTAAGCATTTTTAGTATCAATGATCTAAATACAACCAACACCACCAAAATACAAAAGGTTATTCAAGGCTACTATGAAAACCTTTACATGCATAAACTAGAAAACCTAGAGGAGATGGATACATTCCTGGAAATATGCAATCCTCATAGCTTAAATCAGGAAGAATTGGGAACTCTGACAGACAGTAACAAGCAGTGAGATTGACATGGTAATATAAAAAATGCCAACAAAACATAGTCCAAGACTAAATGAGTTCTACCAGACATTCAAAGAAAAATTGGTACCAATCCTATTGACACTATTCTACAAAATAGTGAAAGAAGAAATAATTCTATGAAGCTGGCATCTCCCTAATATCAAACGTGGGAAAACACATAATAAAAAGAGAAAAATACAGACCAAAATATCTGATAAACATATATGCAAAAATCCTCAACAAAATGCTAGCTAACCAAATCCAACAGCATATTAAAAAGATAATACATCATGATCAAGTGAATTTCATACCAGTAATGGAGAGATGGTTTAACATATGCAAGTCAATAAATGTGATACATCACATAAACAAAATTTCTCTTAAAAAATCACACAATCAACTGAATAGACAAAGAGAAACCATTTAACAGAATCCAGCATCCCTTTAAGATTAAAACCCTCAGCAAAATCAGCTTACAAGGGAGATACCTTAAAGTAATGAAAGCCATTTATGACAAACCCACAACCAACATAATATTGAACAGAGAACATTTGAAAGCATTACCTCTGAGAAATGGAACAAGATGAGAATGCCCACTCTCACCACTTCTAGTCAACATAGTACAGGAAATACTAGCCAGAGCTATCAGACAAGAGAAAATAATAAAAATGATCCAAACCACTAAAGAGGAAGTCAAACCATCACTGTGTACTGATGATATGATCATATACCTTAGAAAGCACAAAAGACTCCTCAAAAAACTTCTAGAACTGATAAATGAATTAAGCAAAATTTAGGATAAAAATTTATGTACACAAATCAATAGCTCTGCTATACATCAACAGCAGCTAAGCTGAGAATCAAATCAAGAACACAATCTCCTTTACAATAGTTGCAAAAAATAAAATAAAATAAAATAGGAATATATCTAACCAAGGAGGTGAAAGACCTCTATAAGGAAAATTACAAAACACTGCTGAAAGAAATCATACTTGACACAAACAAATGGAAACACACCCAATGCTCACACATGAATAGAATCAATATTGTCAAAATGACCATACTGCCAAAAGCAATCTACAAATTCAATGCAATTTCCATCAAAATACAACTATCATTCTTCACAGAACTAGAAAAAACAATCCTGAAATTCATAAGGAATGAAAAAAGAACCCATGTAGCCAAAACAAAACTAAGCAAAATGAACAAATATGGAGGCATCACATTACCTGACTTGAAACTATACTGTAAGCCCATAGTCACCAAAACAGCATGGTACTGGCATAACAATAGGCACATAAACCAATGGAACAAAATAGAAACCCAGAAATAAAGCTAAATACTTACAGCCAACTAATCTTTGACAAAGCAAACAAAAACATAAATTGGGGAAAGGACACTCTATTCAACAAATAGTGCTGGGATCATTGGCAAACCACATTTAGGAGAATGAAACTGGATCCTCATCTCTCATCTTACACAAAAATCCACTCAAGATAGATCGAGGACTTAAATATAACACCTGAAACCATAACAATTCTAGAAGATAACATCAGAAAAACCCTTCTAGACATTGGCTTAGGCAAAGACTTCATGAACAAGAAACCAAAAGCAAATGCAACAAAAACAAAGATAAACAGTTGAAACTTAATTAAAGGGCTTCTGCACAGTAAAAGGAACATTCACCAGAGTAAACAGACAACACACAGAGTGGAAGAAAATTTTCACAATCTATACATCCAACAAAGGACTAATATCCAGAATCTACAAGGAACTCAAACAAATTAACAAGAATAAACAAGCAGTCCCATCAAAAAGTGAAAATAGACAATTCTTAAAAAAAGATATACAAATGGCCAACAAACATATTAAAAAATGCTCAACATCACTAATAATTAGGGAAATGCAAATCAAAACCACAATTCAATACCACCTTACTCCTGCAAGTATGGCCATAATCAAGCAATAATAGATGTTGGTGTGCATGCGGTGAAAAGAGAACTTCTACAATGCTGGTCAGAATGTAAACTAGTACAACCACTATGAAAAATAGTGTGGAGATTCCTGAAAGAACTAACAGTAGACCTACCATTTGATTCCACAATCAAACTACTGGGTATCTACCCAGAGGAAAATAAGTCATTATACCAAAAAGATACTTGGACATGTATGTTTATGGAAGCACAATTTGCAATTGCAAAAATATGTAACCAGCCCAAATGCCCATCAATCAACAAGTGGATAAAGAAATTACTACTCAGAGCCATAAAAAGGGAACAAATTAATTGCATTCACAGCAACCTGGATGGAACTGGAGACCATTATTCTAGGTGAAGTATAACTCAGGAATGGGAAACCAAACATTGTATGTTCTCACTCTTAAGTGGGAGGTGAGTTATGAGAATTCAAAGGCATAAGAATAATACAATGAACTTTGGGAACTCAGGGGAAAGGGTGGGAAGGGGATGAGAATAAAAGACTACGAATCGGGTTCAGTGTATACTGCTCGAGTGACAGGTGAGCCAAAATCTCACAAATCACCACTAAAGAACTTACTCATGTAACCAAATGCCACTTATTTCCCAAAAATCTATAGAATAAAAATTTTTTAAAAAAACTTAAGAAAAAGAAACGAGCAAGATTGACTTATTTATGTGGTAAATTACACATAAGATAAAATTTTCTTTTTAATCATTTTCAAGTATATTGTTCAGTGATGTTAAGTGCATTCAAATTGTTGTGCAATCAATACCACCATCCATTTCCAGAACTCTTTCACTTTTCCAAACTGAAACTCTCTACTCATAAAATGACTCCACATATGTCTCATCCCCCATCATTTTACAAACATCATTCAACTTTCTATCTTTATAAATTTGACTAATCTAGGTACCTCAAATAATTAGAATCATATAGTATTTGTCCTTTTGTGATTAGCTTATTTCACTTAGCATAATGCTTTCAGTGTTTATCCAAGTTGAAGCATGCCTCAGAATTTCATTCATTTATTTATTTATTTATTTATTTATTTATTTATTTATTTATTGAGATGGAGTTTCACTCTTATTGCCCAGGCTGGAGTGCAGTGGTGCGATCTCAGGCTCACCGCAACCTCCGCCTCCTGGGTTCAAGCAATTCTCCTGCCTCAGCCTCTGGAGCAGCTGGGATTACAGGCATGTGCCACCACACCCGGCTAATTTTCTATTTTCAGTAGAGACGAGGTTTCTCCATGTTGGTCAGGCTGGTCTTGAACTCCCAACCTCAGGTGATCCGCCGGCCTCGGCCTCCCAAAGTGCTGAGATTACAGGCATGAGCCACCATGCCCAGCAATTTCCTTTATTTTTTAAGACATTATTTCATACCACATTTTGTTCATCGATTCATCTTTCAATGGACATTTTCATTGTTTCCACCTTTTTGGCTATTGTGAATATTGCTGTTATAAACATTAGTTTATTAAGATTTGTTTACATACTTGATTTAAATTCTTTTGGTTGTATATGCAGAAGTGAAATTGCTGAATTGTATAAGTGTCTGTTTAATTTTTGGAGAAACAGATTGTGTTATTGAATATTATAATATTTTTGAATATTATAAAACCTTCATGAAAACTATTTAATATTTAATAAAACATAAATAGTGAATGTGTTAGAATAGATACAAGTGGAAGCTAAAATTTTGTTTCATAAAAGGGCCTTTTAAATCAGTGGGGAAAGATATGTTAGTCAATAAATAGTGTCAGAACATAAATTATTTTTACAACAAAGAAGGACTTCTATTTCATCATTCAGATTGAAATAAATGCCAGATTAAGAAAATGTTTTAATGAGACATTTGGCACCTTTGATAATGTTACACAAACACACAAGTGAACTTTAGAATAATCTGTGAGGAAATGCCTTTCTAGGAATACAAGGTACATATTATCAATATTCACTAATGTCTGAGTGTAGTCTTCTGTTTACACAGTTTGGTTGCACTTCCCTAATCTCTTAAATTTAGGTGAGACCACAAAAATTATTTCAACAAGCATATGTGAATAGAAACAATTATAAAGGCAAAACTCTCCTTTTACCACTATGGTTGGTGATATTGTAAATGGTGGAACCTCGTTCTGCCTGGGATTTAGAATTGACATGTATATTAAGTAATAAATGACACTTTGTCATTTGACCCAATGAAATTTGGAGTTTAGGACTTTATTATCACCTGGTCTATGCTGACTAAAAACCACTTGACATGTAACAGAAACAATCAAGAAACAGTGCTGATCAATTTAATGTTTACAATTAAATCATTTTTCACATGTATAGTCATAAAGAAATCACAATAACTAATACAAGCAGAATAAAGCATGTTTCCTGTATTTTTGCTAAGAAATAGCTTTCATTATTCAATAAAAAAATAGAAATTTGAACAAAGGGCGAAGTTTATATAAAAAGCTACATAAATGGCCAATTGGCATGTATCAATATTTAATGTCATTAACAATTCAAAAAATCAACTTTGGGGTAACTATGGAAGGCTATACTAAAAAGACTGACAAAGAATAAGGAGTTTACTGGAAAAATACCAGAGTATTCATCTACTGTTGATGCAGTCTTTATAGTGAAACATGTGAATATATCTGTCAAATTTTATGATGTCCTTTTCTTGACCAAATTTATATCTAAGAATAAATGTTATCACGCTATTCACAAAAATACAGAAAGGCACATGCTCATCAGGTGGGCTCTGACAAAGTGATGGTACAGGGATAGGACAGAGTGATGTATCATCATCAGACTACATAAGGCCTCATATGTATACTAATATGGAAAAATCTCCAAGAAACATTTTTAAGAAGAAGACATTCTCATAATTTGGTGGCCTACATAGCATCCACTCTCTCAAAAAGACTGAGGTATATTCTAAAATTAAATGTACAGCCGAGTTTATGAGAAATAAAGGAAATTCTTTGTGACCAGAAAAAAATAGGGGACCTGAAAACCAAATAAGCTAGTGACTTGACACCATGGATAATGGGAATACGGGGAAGGGGAATATAAAAAATCTAAGACCTCCTACTACAATGTCAGCACTGGGATGGGAGATATGGTTGTGTATGCATATGAAATGGGGAATCAACACACGTTCCACTGTACAATGTTGAATCTCATAAAGTATTATATTTCCAGTAAAGAGTGAAAAGAGTGAACCATAGAGGAAAGAAAATTCAGCCATTGGACACATGAAAGGAACAAAGAATCTCCTCTTTGATTCTGAATATGAGAAGAACAAATTTTCAATTGGGAATTGATAATACATTTATGCCACATATGAGTCTTATATTTCAGTTTGTATGGCACACACAGTTTGTTCTCTGATTAGTGTTATTTGCAGAAATAGTACAAGACACATAAATTTAAAAGCCCTTGAAAATAGAAATTTAAGACCATATTTGCAAATTACTCATAAGTCAAATAAACATAACAAAATTATTCAAATATTTTAAATTAAATAAAGACATGAGATACCAACCGTCTCACACCAGTTAGAACGGCGATCATTAAAAAGTCAGGAAACAACAGGTGCTAGAGAGGATGTAGAGAAATAGGAACACTTTTACACTGTTGGTGGGAGTGTAAACTAGTTCAGCCATTGTGGAAGACAGTGTGGCGATTCCTCAAGGATCTACAACTAGAAATACCATTTGACCCAGCCATCCCATTACTGGGTATATACCCAAAGGATTATAAATCATGCTGCTATAAAGACACATGCACACATATGTTTATTGCAGCACTATTCACAATAGCAAAGACTTGGAACCAACCCAAATGCCCATCAATGATAGACTGGATTAAGAAAATGTGGCCCATATATACCATAGAATACTATGCAGCCATAAAAAAGGATGAGTTCATGTCCTTTGTAGGGAGATGGATGAAGCTGCAAACCATCATTCTCAGCAAACTATCGCAAAGACAGAAAATCAAACACCACATGTTCTCACTCATAGGTGGGAAGTGAACAACGAGAACACTTGGACACAGGAAGGGGAACATCACACATCGGGGCCTGTCGTGAGGTGGGGGGAGGGGGGAGGGATAGCATTAGGAGATATACCTAATGTAAATGACGAGTTAATGGGTGCAGCACACAAACATGGCATATGTACACATATGTAACAAAACAGCACGTTGTGCACATGTACTCTAGAACTTAAAGTATAATAATAATAATAAAAAGAAAAATCCAAATAGACTGAAAAAGAAAGAAAGAAAGAAAGAAAGAAAGAAAGAAAGAAAGAAAGAAAGAAAGAAAGAAAGAAAGAAAGAAAGAAAGAAATGCACATAAACATGTGTGTATTGTCGCTAAAATTATGCCAAGGCAAAATTTAGAGATTCATGTTTCTACTAGCAAATAAGAAATGAATTTTGCATCCAACTACAGAAGATAGAAAGAGAACAACAGCAAAACTCAAGGAAAATAGAAGTATATCATAATGTTAAGAGAAAAAATAAAGATAAATAAAATAAACAATAAGGAGATGAAAAAAGACCCAAAGCTGTTGCTTTGAACAGACTAACAAAATAAGAAATTTTAAAAAAAACCTTGTTAAAATGCATTAAAATATTAAAAATATGAGAAGCCAATAATTCTGTGAGGTTAAATGCTTTAGAAATAGACACACTACTATGCATAGCCCACATGTTGGTAAATAAAGTGGATAAATTTTTAAATGAATGAAGCATATCCAAACTTTCTCAGAAAGAATGAAAAAGCATGAATATTTAACAAATAATACGTTAAATAGGCTGAGAGTGACAGCTGACACCTGTAATCCCAACACTTCAGAGGTCGAGACTGGTGGATAGTTTGAGCCCAAGAGTCCGAGACCAGTCTTGGGCAACATGGCAGAAACACGTCTCTACGAACAATACGAAAAAATTCAGTCATGGTGGCATGCACCTGTAATCCCAGCTACCCTAAAGGCTGAGTTGAGAGGACCACTTGAGCTAGGGAGGTCAGGGCTGCAATGAGCCACAAGTGTACCACTGTACTCCAGTCTGGGTGAGAGTCAGACTGTGTCTAACTAAATAAATAAGTCAAAATCAACTTCCTCTCCCTGTCTCTCTCTATAAAACAAACTATACAGTTTGAACATTTTAAGAGGAAAGCTTCACCAAACTATATAAGAGGAAAAAAAATATTATTTAAATTATATCAGAAAATAAAAACACACTGCGCAAATCAGCTTTGATGCCAGTATAACCGTGATACCAAATCCAGAAACAAGAAACTTAGATCTTGAAAATATAAGATGAAATCCACTTATGGACATAAACTAAAAATTTCTAAATAAGATATTTGTTAACTTAATTCAGGGAATTTATGAATGTTTTCATTTTCTAGAAAAAGTTTTAATGTAAATCGTAACACTAACAAGTTATTTTACATATATAATGTTTGTTTGTAAGACTTCTTAAAATGTGTAAATACATTAAAGAAATAAATAATTAGAAAACGGGCAATCTTTTATTAATATATCACTGTTTTATTAATATGCCACCAAAACATTTAACTTGTTATGTAGTATATTTAAGGAATAAGACAGAAATATTTACTATCCCAATATATATTCAACATTAACCTGGATATCCTAAGCAGTTTTTAGCAAGACAAGACAAAGAAGAAAAACAGCCTAATTTTTTTTTTGTTATTTTTCCATCCCTCACCAGGACAGCCTCACATTTTCAAAAGTAAGACAAAAACTGTCATTGTTCTTAGATGGTCTAAATGTCTACACAGGAAAACAAAAAGAATATGTGGGCCAGGCATGGTGGCTCACACCAGCACTTTGGGAGGCCAAGCTGGGAGGATCACCTGAGTTCAGGAGTTCGAAACCAGCCTGGCCAACATGGTGAAACATCATCTCTACTAAAAATACAAAAAGTAGCCAGGCATGGTGGCGGGCAGGCACCTGTAATCCCATGTACTCCGGAGGATGAGGCAGGAGAATCACTTGAACCCAGGAGGCGGAGGTTGCAGTGGGCCGAGATTGTGCCACTGCACTCCAGCCTGGGCAACAGAGCGAGACTCAAATAAATAAATAAATAAAACAAAATAAAATAAATAAAATAGGATCAATTAGCTATTTAAATGTATAAGGGAACAAAATTATACCTGTGGAAAAAAGGTAAAATTAAATTTCTATAGTATTGTTTTTTAATGATACATAAATCTGATATGTTACATTTTACAATCAGTTTGTCAGTTTTAAGAAAAGATCCCTGCTGGGATTTTAACTGAGATTACATTGAATGAAGAGATAATTTCCATGGTATTGAATAATTTGAAGACTATAATGCATCTTTCATGTCAACATCTTGTACTTATGTTTTATACACTTCTGTGAAGTGTTTTGGACATTTTAGGCTTTTATGAGATTGTCAGTGATTTTTAATTATGTTTAAGCTGTTTGTTTCCAATATAATAAAATAAAATTGATTTTAATTTTTTTTTTTTTTTTTTTTTTGGAGATAGAGTTTCACTCTTTTTGCCCAGGCTGGAGTGCAATGGCGTGATCTCAGCTCACTGCAACCTCTGCCTCCGTCTAATTTTTTGTATTTTTAGCAGAGATGGGGTTTCACCATGTTTGTCAGGATGGTATTAATCTCTTGACCTCGTGATCTGCCCACCTCGGCCCCCCAAAGTGCTGGGATTACAGGCGTGAGCCACCCCGCCTGGCGATTTTAATATTTTAATCCTGTCTCAGTTTTGAAAGATTCACTTTTTAATTCTGACAGTCTATTATTATTTTCTACATAGGTAAATATGTGTCCATGAATAATGACATTTTATTTATCCCTTTTAAATTCTTAGATCTTTATTTCTCTTTTGCACTTTATTTCATGGGTCAAGACTTTGAGTAAAATATAAAATTAGGATGACAAACTCACTTTAATTTACCAGGCACTTTCCAAGTTTTATCACTGAGAGCCCCATGTACTGAAAAACATTTCAGTATCTGTAAAACTGAAAAGTTTAATCACTCTGTAAGAGATATGTGGATAACAGGCATTTATGTCTGTTTTTTGTTCTCATAGAGAAAAATTTTTAACATTTTACTATCAAACATGATCTGTGGTTTTGGTAGAAACTTTAATCTACTGAAGATTTCCTCTTCTATTCATAATTACATTTTAAAAATCATAAATAATGTTAGATATCATCAAAGAATTTTTCTGCACTCATTGATATAACCAAATAATTCATATTTATTTTTCTATTAATTCACTACTTTGATCAGATTTTGAATGTGAAGCCAATCTGGCTTTCCTGCCATAAAACTTCTGTGTCATATTATTCTTTATAATTATCACTGGATTCAAATTTGCTAGTAATTTGTTAAAAAGTTTGCATCTATATACATAATAGATTGGTGTGCAATATTTTTTGCATTAATCGTCTTTGCAAGTTTTGATATATACACGATGCTGACTGCATAAAACAATGTGTGATATATTTTCTCTTTTTCTGGTATCTGACAATATTTATGTTTGAGTGATTTTGTTTTCATCTTTTTACATATTTGATTGAATTGATCAGATATTCCATATCGACTGTAGTTTGCTTCAGGGTAAAGTATTCATTTGCAAATAAAATATTTTTAGTCAATATGGAGCTTTTTAAATTTCATGTGTTCATTTTAGTAACTTGGTTTTCAACTTCTCTGACTATTTAATATATGATATCACATCCATTGGCTCAACTCTTTTTTTTTGTAGTATACTCTTAAGATGTTTTTTTTGTTGTTGTTTTTTGTTTTTTTTTGTTTTTTTTTTTGAGACGGAGTCTGGCTCTGTCACCCAGGCTGGAGTGCAGTGGAGCGATCTCGGCTCACTGCAAGCTCCGCCTCCCGGGTTTACGCCATTCTCCTGCCTCAGCCTCCCGAGTAGCTGGGACTACAGGCGCCCGCCACCTCGCCCGGCTAGTTTTTTGTATTTTTTAGTAGAGACGGGGTTTCATCGTGTTAGCCAGGATGGTCTCGATCTCCTGACCTCGTGATCCGCCCGTCTCGGCCTCCCAAAGTGCTGGGATTACAGGCTTGAGCCACCGCGCCCGGCCAAGATGTTTTGATATCTACAAGTTATGCAGTAATACATTCCTGAATTTGTGTGTATTCGTCCTGTATTCTTTTTTTCTGATCTGTTTCTCAACACTGTTATCACTTTTATTACTCTATACTCCAAAAATACCTTAAACATGGCTGATTATCTCTGTTGTATATTTGCTTGCTACTTTATTGTTTTCAGTTTCTATTTCTTCTTTCTTCTTTGAATTTAGTTATATGTTCTTTTACTAATGTCATAAGGTGAATGCATAATGTTTTAAGACAGATCATTGTATTTTTGTCTTTGTGGTTTTCTATGTAAATGAATTTAAGACTGCAAAATTTCCTCTATGCACATATTTTAGCTATGTCTCACCAATTTTAAGATGTAGGATTTCCATTTTATTCACTTCACAATACTTTATATTATCATGATTTATTATTTGATACATAATATAACAGAGTATTTCTGATTTTCCAAAAGAATTAGAGATTTTTCCAGTTATCCTTTTGTAATTTATTATTAACTTATTTTTATTGTAGTAAATAGAAGAATGGACTGTACATGATACCAATCTTACAAAATTTGCTGAGACATGTTTTCAGCCCAGCATATGGTTAAATTTGATAAAAGTTCTATAACCACTGGATAATAATATGTACTTTGCAGCTGTTGGGCAAAATAGTATTACGTATATCAGTATCTTTTTGTTAAAGTCAAATCTTCCACATTCCAACAGATGTTTTTTGTGTGTTCTTCCTATTAGACACCCAGTCAGCTATGTTAAATCTCTCACTATGGTTAAATTATCTTGTTTCTGTTAATTCTTGCTATGTATTTTAAAATTTAACTCGGTAGCTCTTTGTTGCCTTCAAACAGACTGTGTGTAGTTTTTTTATTTTTATTTTTTCTAATTGTTCTCAGCAGAAAAGTTGCTTTGGAATAGCACACACTCCCATTGTCATAAGAGAAGTCCACTTGGTAGTAATTATACCTTTTTCATTATTTTGAAAACCATTTTATAATTATTTTACCTTGATACTGTAAAAAATAATTTTTATGACAATTTTTTCTGGAAAACCTCAGAGTTCTTATTTTCTATATTTATGTATCTCATCATCGTTTTAACTTTGGGGTCATAAATAACTACTCTGTATATTTTTGTTAAAAATAAAGTTAATCATAACATCTGCAAAACTAAAGGCAGTTTTAATACTGCCCTTCTAATATTCTAATATCTAATGTTTTCTTATTACAAATGATATCTCTCAGAGCATTCTTAAATAGTAGATATGAATTGTAATTCTTCCCTTCTCTTGACGTTAATGAGGATACTTCAAGTATTTTATCATGATGATTAACAGATTATTTATTATTATTTTTTTCTAGCCCTAGTTGACAAACTCTTATTTTTAAAAATCATTTGTTGGTATTGTAAACCTTTTCTATGCCATTCAAAAAACAGTGTATTCTCCTCATCAGATTTTGTAAGTTCAACAAATTATATCAATGTTTGAAATCATATTAAATCTATTTGAAATGCAGTATCCAACTTTAATTGTGAGTCTTAGGAAGATGATGGAGACAAGACAGGGCTAACATGCAGCTTCTACTTGGATGGACAGAACCTGCTGAGACACACACCGTGAACTTTTGCTCCAAGAACAACATCAGAAACATACCAGGAAAACTGAAAGATTTCACAAATCCTTTGAAAGAAGCAGCATGCCACTGCAAATTCTGCAAGACGCAAAAAAACCTGAGTTTCCAAGGTGTGAGAAGGGGGAAACTTGCCTCCAAACACAAATGCCTATTGGTGAATTCAAAAATCCACATCATGGGAGAAGAATTCAACCTTAGCTAGAGCTGAAGTGGATTTAGAGAGCTGTGCAAAATATAAAAGTAGAAGCAACAGTGGTGGAAAGAGCCTTATAAGCACTCAGAGTCTCCAGCTCAAGCCCAGGGAAGACATTCCTGACTATATCTCACAGGGGCCCTCAGGGAAGACAGCCAGAAGAATTAGGGAGTGGTCACAGGTGAAAAAAAACTTCCAACTAAATTTTATATAATATAAAATATAATAATAATTTCAACTGTGCACAAATTTTCTTGAGCAGAATCCAAAGGGTTAACTGTAACTGCTACAGATACCAGCACAGGAGTCACCACGTTTGCTTTCTCAGTGGAGAAGCTCAAGGCCTGGATCAAGTTCTAAGTAGGCACTGCAGGAGCAAGACCAGCCTTGCCAACCTCATGGGAACTGTGTGAGGCCTTTTACTACTGGTGATCTCCCACTTTTCTGGCAAACTATATGACACAGCAGAGGCAGCCACAGTCCCCTCTAGAACATAACTCCATTGGCCTGAAATGCCCTCCATTCCCTACTGTGGCCACAGCAGCCCCTGCCCAAGGAGTGTCTGAGAACAGACTTGCTTAATCTTGCCTCCACCTTATGACATTTATCTGTAGCACCCTTATAGCTAAAAACAAAAGATATAAACTGTTGGAAGCTTCGTGTCCCACCCATCACTTAAAAAACTAGAATTATTACTCTGACCAATGTTGGGCAAGCTCATATACCTCAACTACTACCTTAGCTAATGCTCTCTTGAGAGTGCCACCTCCTGGCTGAAGTCCAACAAACTCAGGCCATTTCAGCAACTCATGACAAAATCACCCTGCTCTCAGGAAGGAGAAAACAACAGCTAATTCCATTGCCTGCAAAATCCTGGCTAACAAGAGCTCCTGAGTATGTCTACCTGACAACTTCACTGCTAGCATAACCAGCATTCAGGAAAGCTAGCACACTAAACCAAATACTCTAACCGTCTACTTCACTTCCCTGCCACCTCTACCAGAGCAGGTGCTGGTATCCACAGCTGGGAAACCTGACAACAGATCCCATCACAGGACTCTGCAGATATTCCCCAGTGCAAGCCTAGAGACTGATAGCCCTGTTGGCTGGTCAGACCCGGAAGAGATATAACAATCACTGCAGCTCAGCTTTCAGCAAGCCCCATCCCTAGGGGTAAGGTGGAGAGCACCACATCAGGAAATCAACCCGTGAGACAAAAGAATCTGAAGAGTTGGCCTTAATTTGCAGATATTTCCACTGTAATAGTCTGCTAAAATGAGAAGAAATCAAAAAAGCAATTCTGGTAATATGACAAAACAAGGTTCTATAACACCCACAGAAGATCACACCAGCTCCCCAGCAATGGATCCAAATCCAGCAGAAATCTCTGAATTTCCAGATAAATAATTCAGAAGGTTGATTACTAAGCCTCCTCGAAGACATAACAGAATGGTGTTAACTAACTTAAATAAATTTTAAAAAATACATGATATGCATGAAAAATATTCCAGAGAATTAGATATCATTAAAAAACTCACAACTTCTGGTAATGAAAGACACACTTAGGGAAATATAAAATGCAGTGGAAAAGTTTCAACAATAGACTAGAACAAGTGGAATAAAGAACTTCAGAGCTCAAAGACAAGCTTTTTGAGTTAACACAATTAGACAAAGACAAAGAAAAAATAATGTTTTTAAAATAAGCAAAGCCTTAAAGAAATTTGGAATTCTATTTAATGGCTGAACATAAAAATAACTGGTGTTCCTAAAGAAGAAGAGAAATCTAAAAGCTTGGAAAACTCGTTTGAGGGAATAATTGAGGAAAACTTCCTGGTCTTGCTAGAGATCTAGACATCCAAATACAAGAAGCTTAAATTATACCTGAGAAATTTATTGCCAAAAATCATCACCTAGGCACATAGCCATCAGGTTATCTAAAGTCAAGACAAGGAAATAATTCTAAGAGCTGTAATACAAAAACATCAGATAACCTATAAAGGAAAATGTATGAGATTAACAGCAGATTTTTCAGCAGAGACCTTAGGGTCCCATCTTTAGCCTCTTGAAACAAAATAATTGTCAGTCAAGATCTCTGTATCCAGCAAAACTAAGCTTCATAAATGAAGAAAAGATAACATCTTTTTCAGACAAATGCTGAGAGAATTCAACAAAACTAAGCCAGCACTACAGGAAATGCTAAAAAGACTCCTAAATCTTGAAACAAAACCTTGAAATACACCAAAATAGAACCTCAATAAAGCATAAATTTTACAAAACCTATAAAACAACGACACAATTTTTTTTTTTTTTTTTTTTTTTTTGGAAAAAAAAAGGTATTTAAGCAACACCTAACATAATGAATAGAACAGCACCTCACATCTCAATACTACTAATGTTGAATTTAAGTAGCCTAAATGCTCCAATTAAAATATACCAAATGGCAGAATGCATAAAAATCCACTAACCAAGTATTTGCTGTTTTCAAGAGGCTCACCTAACACATAAGGACTCACATAAACTTAAGGTAAAGGGGTGGAAAAAGATATTTTATGAAAATTGAAATGCAAGCAGTAGTAGCTATTCTTATATCAGACAAAACAGAGTTAAAAAAAAAAAGGGAAAAAAGACACACAGTGAAATTATATAATGATAAAAAGTCTAGTCCAACAAGAAAATATAACAATTCTATATATATATAACATGACACTGGAGCTCTCAAATTTATAAAACAATTACTGTTAGACCTAAGAAATGAGATAGATGGCAACACAATAATAGTGGAGAACTTCAACACTTCACTGAAAGCACTGGACAGGTCTCAAGAGAGAAAATCAACATAGAAACAATGGACTTAAACTATAGCCTAGACCAAATCAACTTAACAGATATTTACAGAACATTCTACCCAGCAACTACAGAATATACATACTTTTCTTCAGCACATGGAACATTCTCCAAGATAGACCATATGATATGATAGGTCACAAAACAAACCTTGATAAATTTAAGAAAGTCACAATTTTATCAATTATCCTCTCAGGCCACAGTGTAATAAAACTGGAAATTAACCCAAAAGGAACCCTCAAAACTATACAAATACATGGAAATTAAATATTATGCTCTTAAATGATCTTTGGATCAATAATAAAATCAAAATAAAAATTCAAAAAATATTTTAGCTTAACGATAATTGTGGCACAACCTATCACAATCATAGCATTAAAAGCTTACATTAAAAAAAGTCAGAAAGAGCTCAATTAGACCATTTAAGATCACACCTCAAGGAACTAGAGAAACAAGAATAAACCAACCCAAACCCTGTAGAAGAAAAGAAATAACAATATCAGAGCAGAAGTAAAGGAAATTGAAACAAAAATATACAAAAGGTAAATGAAACAGAAAGCTGGTTCTTTGAAAAGATAAACAAAATTAATAGACATTAGTGAAATTCACCAAGAAAAAGAGAGATCCAAATAAGCTCAATTAGAAATGAAATGAAAGCTATTACAACGGATTCCACAGAAATACAAAAGATAAAAAATACTGTGAACACTTTTATGCATACAAACTATAAAATCCAGAAAAGATGAATAAATTCCTGTAAATATACAACTCTCCTAGATTAAATCAGCAAGAATATGAAATTCTGAACAGACCAATAACAAGTAGTGAGATTAAAACAGTAACAAAACAATTGCCAACAAAAAAAAGTTCAGAACCAGTTGGATTTACAGCTGAATTCTATCAGACATTCAAGGAAGAATTGGTACCAACCTTACTGAAAACTATTTCAAAAGATAGAGAAAGACGGATTCCTCCCTAAGTCATTCTATGAAGCCAGTATCACCCTAATAACCAAACCAAGAAAGGACACACTATAAAAAAGAAAACTACCGACCAATATCCCTGATGAACATGATGCAAAAATCCTCAACAAAATACTAGCTAACTGAAACCAAGAAAATATCAAAAAGACAATACGCCATAATCAAGTGGGTTTTATACAAGAGATGCAGGGATAGTTTAACATACACAAGTCAATGATTGTGATACATCACATAAAGAGAACTAAAAACAAAAATTTTATGATCATCTCAATAGACACAGAAAAAGCATTTGACAAAATCCAGCATCCCTTCATAATTAAAACCGTCAGCAAAATTAGCATAGAAGGGACATACTTCAAGGAAGTAAAAGCTATCTATGACAAACCCACAGCCAACATTATACTGAATAGATAAAAGTTGAAAGTATTTCCCCTGAGAACTGAAAGAAAACAAAGATGTCTACTTACCACTTCTACTCAACATAGAACTGGAATTCCTAGCCAGAGCAAACAGAGAAAGAAATAAAGGCCATCTAAATCAGTAAAGAAGAATTCAAACTGTCACTGTTTGCCAAGGATATAATCGTATACTCAGAACACCCTAAAGACTCATCCAAAAAGCTCCTAGACCTGATAAATAAATTCAGCAAAGTTTCAAGAAACAAAATCAATCTTCACAAATCAATACCACTGCTATTCACCAACAAGGCCCAAGCTTAGAATTAAATCAAAAATTCAGTCTCTTTCACAACAGCTAATATACCTAACCAAGGAGGTGAAATATCTCTACGAGAAAAATTACAAAATACTGCTGAAAGAAATAATTAGCTACACAAACAAATGGAAACATATCCCATTCCCATAGATGGATAGAATCAATATTGTGAAAATGACCATATTACCAGAAGCAATTTAGAGATTCAATGCATTCTTGTACATTTCAATTATCTTCTTTAGATGTTTAATAATGCTCTTAGCATTTTAATGCTATAAATAGATATATTTTTTATTTTATTTATTTCACTTTTATTTTGCTTTATGTTGGTTTGATTTACAAATAAAAACTGTAAATTATATTCATCAACTCAGAGTTTCTGGAGCATTTTTGCAGCCTACTTCATTATGTTACTTTAATATTTTCCATCACTATCAATTTTGAGATTTTTTCTTTATTAAAAGTAGCATTTTCACAAAAATAAAGATGATTGTTGGCTAAATTAGACAAATTAAGAACTTGTTATTTTCTCTGTTATACCTAAAATCTCTTACAGTAAGAAAGTATAATATAGAATTGAATTACTTTAAAGTTTAGGCTGATCAAAAGGTGAAAACCTCAGGTGTATGGAATGGCATTATTCTACAGAAAAGTTAAGTTTTCTACAAATTTTTAGTAATAAATAAATTTGCCAGGCACAGTGGCTCAATGCCTGTAATCCCAGCACTTTGGGAGACCAGGGCGGGTGGATCACCTGAGGTCAGGAGTTCAAGACCAGCTTGACCAACATGGTGAAATCCGGTCTCTACTAAAAATACAAAAATTAGCTGGGCATGGTGGCGGGTGCCTATAATCTCAGCAACTGGGGAAGCTGAGGCAGGAGAATCACTTGAACCTGGGAGGTGGAGGTTGCAGTGAGCCGAGATCCCACCATTGTACTCTAGCCTGGTCAACAGGCAGAGACTCCATCTCAAAATTAATTAATTAACTAATCCACTAGGTAATGTTAGGAGAGAATATTCAACACAATATAAAGTATCATTTTGCTACACAAACATCATTCTGATTCTGTTTTCATCAATGCATGTATTTTAAGAAAATGAAATTAAGAAAAATATTTTGTTAAACTGTCCAAATTTAAATAATGCTTCATTTGATGACCTTGGATAACATGCATTGTTAATCCAAGACGACAATAGAAACTCTAAAATTCTTTAGAAAAATTATGTTTGAAATTAAGATCCCTTGAAAATCTTGATAATGAAATATACATATTTTGCTAAAATTTAATGTTTCTAACCAAAGCAAGCAATGTAATTTAGAATGTTTCAAAAATAAAATCTTTACATACAAATTATTTGTATAAATGTGCTTGAAATAATAAATAAAATTAAAACTTGATGAGGTAAGATTTTTAAGTGCTTGGTTTCCATATGAATAATTTAGAAAAATATATTTGTAGGCAATTTGTCCATCATATCAACAAATATTTATTTGCTATATATTTTTGAAAATTGTCTTCTTGATATTTCACATGTACATATTACAGACAATCATAAAAAATACAATTAAGTCTTTAGGAAAAGAATGTTCAAAAAAGCATCACAATAACTTGAATTTGAATTTTAAACATGTTGATTTAAATAACCAAATTTGAATTTGTATTTATACAGTGTAGATTTTAAGTAGGTTTCTAAATATGTGACATCCCAATGTTCCCCATTTAAAAGTCTTGCAAAAGATGTATTATTGATCTTTAATTATTATACTCACTTTTGTATCATACTCTTGATTTGGTAGTATAAAAAAATTATTTCAGCAAGAACAACTGTCATGCAGAATCCCAGACAAGTTGTAATTTTAACATAACATTTCACTTAAATACAGCTTAATTAATTTGCTGCTGATCATTTTTACAATAGGATCACATTTTACTTAAAGTTGCTACACAGATAAGGAAACACTGTATATGGGTTATTGGAGCATTTACCTGCTTTTTTTTTTCTGCCTTTTCATTATTATTATGTTGAAGATTAAATGATCTAATGAGGAAAATAAGTCAATCATGATCAACTACTATGTATTTCTTCAGTTGTAAACTGAATCAAGTTGAAGCAAATTTATCAGATTATTTAATCTTAAAAAAGTTTCTAAGCACTATTTTGTATTTGAAAAAAATGAAACATACTGCTATATAACAGTTTAGGTTTTATTTCTAAAAGGAATATAAAAATACCTCTATCAATGCTATTTTAAATATGATACTTTGATTTTTTTCTGTCTATCCATTAAGATTTTTCTTAATTCTCCATTCTAGAATATGTCTCTTCTCATATCATTCACATTCACTTAAAGTTAGTTATTACATCCTAAACATCAGAAATATATCCATTTATTTACTTTAAATTTGCCTACCCAGTAGACTGCAAAATCTATAAAATCAAAGTACATCCTGATAGAACCTAATGGAAAGAGCCTGGGCTCTGGTGCTAACTTACCTAGTTTGTGTCCTAGCTATACCACTTGTTAGATATGGAAACTTGGACAAGTTTTAAACTCTCAGTGTCTCAATTCCTTATGTGAGAAATAAAGATCATCCTCAAAGAGTTGTGAAAATTTAATAACTATATTAAATATATTAAATGCTCTGCCCAACACAATGTAAGAACTATATAAATATTAAACATTATCTGTTGCTGTAGTCTTAACCCTTTTTCCCAGTGTCTAGTAGAATGTTTGACATATGGGGCATTTAATGAACATTTGTTGAATAAACGCATGAATAAATTTATAAATATTCGGCACTTCTAATATTGTATGAGTGATGGTGCTTCACAAAGAGATTAAAGTGTAAAAGATTTAGTCTAGTAGGTGAAACAGACACATGAATAGGCAGAACGGTAAAAATAAAAACAAAGGATTACAATAAAGTTTCTATAGTAACACATCAGAGAAGATGCTATCCCTATCTAGTAAAACAGGGAAGCTGTCTGGACAAATATAATAGTAGTACGGTGGATAGAAAACCACACTAATATTGAAAAAATCTAGTTTTAGTAGACATTCTACACTTTCTCTTTGGAAATGTATCAATGTGAGGAGATTTATTATTTTTCAGTTCTCTAGTTCTCTGTGTAAGTGATTTTTATTATCCTACCTAATTGGAGGAGGGCAGGCATTGAGAAGAGAAAATACTTGCGGAAAGTCAATATATACTATAAAGCATTAGGTAAGCATAAGATTTCTTTTTTGGTGGTATAAATGTTCATACAGCAAAAAAGTGCATCAGCTGGCTAAACAGCCACTACATGTTCTTTTCAACCTGTTTTAAAAGCACTCTAAATATGGTAACAGCAAATGTTTTATTTCAGTTTATTTCATCATTTTGTCTGCATTCATTCTTTAACTTCTTCTTGTGAATTTGTCTTTATTGTATTCCAAATCAAACAAATTACACAAGTGAATAACTTCTGCATTTTAATGTCTAAAGAAGAAAGAAAAAACCTTAGGTTTTGTAAACATAGTTAAAAAGCAGACTGCTGGCCTGGCGCAGTGGCTTGTGCCTGTAATCCCAACACTTTGGGAGGCTGAGATGGGCAGATCACCTGAGGTCAGGAGTTTGAGACCAGCCTGGCCAACATGACGAAAGCCCGTCTCTACTAAACATACAAAAATTAGACAGGCGTGGTGGCAGGCACCTGTAATCCCAGTTACTCAGGAGACTGAGGCAGAGAGAATTGCTTGAACCCAGGAAGAAGAGGTTGAAGTGAGCCGAGACATTTCATTAGAGCGAGATACCATCTCAAAAAAAAAAAAAAAAAAAAAAAAAGACTGTTTTGCAGATGTGTTAACAGTATGTAATTCTTTTAGGATCACATAAAAAGAGAATTTGGATAAATATAGAATACATAAATACAAATCTGTAAGAATATGTTTTATTTTCTGGTATTTTTTAAACAATAAATATTTAGTTTGAAATAAAGGTGAAATAGAGATTAAGATAATTTCAAGGCTTTAACTCTTAGATCAGCCAAAGGTTTCCACTGTGTTGATCTGGTGTTAGACACTATTTACATTTCAAGTGAATAGTTTTAGATGGCTCTAATTAAAAATAATTTCACATTTTCCAAACTTTTTTTTTTTTTCTGGTATCAAGTAACTTTGAAAAACATTTGTCATCTCTGGATGCCAGATGAGTCTAGCAATGAGAGAATCAGCAGATAACAATTTGCCTAAGGGTAATTTAGCTCCCTAAATCATGTTTGGCATGGAAGTATAATTAGCCATTTGCTCACATTCTGTGTCTGTTTGCTTACTTGCTTATTTAAATGAGTTCTCATCCTTTCTATTACAAATCACTATTTATTTTGGACTAGAGTTGTCTTATCTGAAGTTTATCTTAATATTTTCAGAGTACCTTGCAATACCCTAATATATGCTCCTTCATATTTTCAGCTAAAACTCTGCTCATTAGTCTTCTATATATTAAGATATTAAACTTTACTTCATAGTTTTCTAAATCACAGAAGCCTGAACATAAAACACTTGAAACTTACAAACTGCTATATTCTTAGACTTTGATTCAAAGGAGCTTAGAAGTTGTCACTCTGACCTAACAAGTAAAAAGATAAACAATCTGAAATAGCAGCAACTCTTTTTGCCTCTGTCAAAGAAGTGAGGTCACAGGGCAACATATTGCCTAAAAAATTAGAGGGATAGACAAGTGATTTATAGAAAATTACAATTTATCAGAGCAAAAACCAAACAGCAGAAACCTCTGCAAAAACCAGTGTCAGGGTAGGAAAAGCTAAACTATAATTGAAGAATTGCTGAAGGCTCAGTGTGAACAAGCTTGAGAGTTAAAATTTTCACAGGGACCTAGTCATGGGGGACAGGGATCAGACTTTGCAGAGTTTTTTCCTCAGGATCTCAACCAGGTTGTCACAAGGAATAATAGAGAATAAGCCCCTTATGCTTCTAGCAGGTATTGGGATAAAGTAATCCTTTAAAAATATGCCAGAATAGTTTGCTCTCCTTAACATGGCCTGCTCTCAAAGAAACAATTTTAGCAAAGCCTAAGTTATTTATTTATTCATTTATGTTTAATTTCTTTTCAGAAGCAAACCAATTTATGGAATGGAGAATATCCAACTTCAGTCTGCCCCAGCTATCCTGTCCCAGTAAAGGTTGGGGAACTAATAAACACTTGTGAAGTTTATAGTCAAGAGGCATGTATCGGGGGAACCAGCCTCCAATATTTCAACATAGGCTCTTTTCTATTTTCCCTAAGTGTTGACTGGTCTGAGAAATAAAGGGAAAGAGTACAAAAGAGATACATTTTAAAACTGGGTGTCTGGGGTGACATCACATGTCAGCAGGTTCCGTGATGCCCCCTGAGCCACAAAACCAGCAAGTTTTTATTATGGATTTGAAAAGGGGAGAGGTGTACAAATAGGGTGTGGGTCACAGAGATCACATGCTTCAAGGGCAATAAAATGTCACAAGGCAAATGGGGGTGGAGCACGATCACAGGACCAGGGTGAAATTAGAATTGCTGATGAAGTTTCATGTCCCACTGGGCAAGCATTGTCATTGATAACATCTTATCAGGAGACAGGGTTTGAGAGCAGACAACCAGTCTGAAATTTACTAGCAGGAATTTCCTAATCCTAATAAGCCTGGGGGCACTACAGGAGACCAGGGCTTATTGCATGCGTTATCGCCAACTGTATAAGGTAGACACTCCCAGAGCGGCCTTTTTAGAGACCTCCCCATGGGAATGCATTCTCTTTCTCAGGGCTATTCCTTGCTGAGAAAAAGAATTCAGTGGTATTTCTCCTATTCGCTTTTGTAGGAAGAAAAATATGACTCTGTTCTGTCCAGCCCCACAGGCAGTCAAACCCAATGGTTATCTCCCTTGTTCCCTGAAAATTGCAGCCATCCTGTTCCTTTTGGATGCCCAGATTTCATATTGTTCAAACACACATGCTCTACAAACAAATTGTGCAGATAACGCAATCATCACAGGATCCTGATGTGACATACATCCTCAGTTTACAAAGATGATGGGATTAAGAGATTAAAGTAAAGACAGGCATGGGAAATTATAAGAGTATTGATTGGGGAAGTGATAAATGTCCACAAAATATTCACAATTTATGTTCAGAAATTGTAGTAAAGACAGGAGTAAGAAATTATAAAAGTATTAATTCAGGGAACTAATAAATGTCCATGATATCTTCACAGTTTATGTTCTTCTGTCATGGCTTCAGCTGATCCCTCCGTTCAGGGTCCCTGACTTCCTGCAACATGCACAGGTTCATTAAAACAATGAAACAGAATCACAGGGCTACACAATGCTTCATTTTTTCCCCATACCTTACCATCACATTACCAAAGGCCTACTTGACACAGTTTTCTCTACATGGTCAATTATGTGTGACTCGTAAGAAAAAAAAAATCCAAGAAATACTAAAGGGTAGAAAACACAGTTTGAAGAGACAAAGCCAACATCAGAACCAGAATCAGATATTGAAATTATCAGATGGGAAATTAAACACTTTGATGAATATGGTAAAGGATTTAATGGATAAATTAGATAGCATGCAAGAACAGATGGAAAATGTAAACAGAAAGATGAAAATTCTAAGAAAAATTTTAAAAATTGAGAGATCAAAAGCACTGGAGCAGAAAAAGATAATGCCTTACATGGTCTCATTAATAGACAACTTGGGTGAGGATATACCAATCTTTGAGCTTTAGGATATGCCAAGAGAAATGCCAAAGCTGTAAAGCAAAGATCAAAAGAAAAATACAAACATAATAAACTGTGGAAAATTATACAAAAGATGTAACATTGATGTACTATGAATTGCAGAAGGAAAAGGAAAAGAAAAATGAACAGAAGAAATATTTGAAATCATGATGGTCAGATACCTAACCATATAGTGTCATAATACATGAGACAAAACCTGATAGAACTCCAAGGAGATACAGAAAAATCCACAATTATAGCTGGATACTTGAATATCCTTATAGTAGAAAAAGGCAGATCAAGTGGGTAGAAAAACAGTAAGGACATAATTGAACTGAATAGTACCATCAATCAACAAGGTGTAATTGACATCTATTGACTATATCCAACAACAAAAGAATATAATATTCTTCTCTTTTTATTTATTTATTTATTTATTTATTTGAGATAGAGTCTCACTCTCACTCAGGCTGGAGTGTAATGGTATTATCACGGATCACTGCAGTCCCCTGGAGTCAAGCAATCCTCCCACCTCAGCCTCCTCAGTAGCTGGGATTACAGGTGCATGCCACCATTCCTGGCTACTTTTTATATTTCTTTATGTAGATGAGGGTTCATTATGTTGCCCAGGCTGGCCTTGAACTCCTGAGCTCAAATAATCCTCTCACCTCAGCCTCCCAAGTGCTGGGATTACAGCCATGAACCACCATGCATGGTCTTACATATTCTTCTCAAATTCTCAAGGTGCATTCTCCACGTTTTAGGCCATAAAACATCCCTTAAAAATTAAGAACAATAGAAATCTTGGCCAGTTGCGGTAGCTAACGCCTGTAATCCTAGCACTTTAGGAGACTAAGGCAGGCGGATCATGAGGTCAGGAGTTCGAGACCAGCCTGGACAACATAGTGAAGCCCTGTCTCTATTTAAAAAGATACAAAAATCCCAGCTACTCAAGAGGCTGAGGCAGGAAAATCACTTGAACTCTGGAAGTGGAGGTTGCAGTGAGCCAAGATTATGCCATTGCACTCCAGCCTGGGCCACAGAACGAGACTCTGTCTCAAAAAAAAAAAAAAAAAAAAGAAGAAGAAGAAGAAGAAAGAAAGAAAAAAAAAAAAGAAATCTGAAAATATCTGCTCTCAGAAAATAACAGAATTGATCTGCACCAAGATGGCCAAATAGGAACAGCTCCAGTCTCCAGCTCCCAGTGTGAGCAACACAGAAGATGGGTGATTTCTGCATTTCCAACTGAGGTACTGCATTCATCTCACTGGGGTGTGTCAGTGGGTGCAGGACAGTGGGTGCAGCCCAACAAGTGAGAGCTGAAGCAGGGCGAGACATCGCCTCATCTGGGAAGTGCAAGGGGGAAGGAAATACCCTTTCCTAGCTAAGGAAAACCATGACACACAACACCTTGAAAATTGGGTCACTCCCACCCTAATACTGCACTTTACCAAGGGTCTTAGCAAGTGGCACACCAGGAGATTATATCCCGTACCTGGCTCGGAGGGTCCCAAACTCATGGAGCCTCCCTCATTGCTAGCACAGCAGTCTGAGATCTAACTGCAAGGTGGCAGCGAGGCTGGGGGAGGGGCACCCGCAATTGCTGAGGCTTAAGTAGGTCAACAAAGCATCTGGGAAGCTGGAACTGGATGGAGCCCACCACAGCTCAAGGAACCCTGCCTCCCTCTGTGGACTCCACCTCTGGGGACAGGGCATAGCCAAACAAAAGGCAACAGAAACCTCTGCAGATGTAAATGTCCCTGTCTGACAGCTTTGAAGAGAGTAGTCGTTTTCCCACCACGGAGTTGGAGATCTGAGAACGGACAGACTGTCTGCTCAAGTGGGTCCCTGACCCCCGAGTAGCCTAACTGGGAGACATTCCCCACTAGGGGCAGACTGACACCTCACATCTCACAGGGCCAGGTACACCTCTAAGACGAAGCTTCCAGAGGAACGATCAGGCAGTAACATTTGCTGTTCAGCAATATTCACTCTTCTGCAGCCTCCGATGCTGAAACGCAGGCAAACAGGGTCTGGTGTGGACCTCGAGCAAACTCCAACAGACCTGCAGCTGAGAGTGCTGACTGTTAGAAGGAAAAATAACAAACAGAAAGGACATCCACACCAAAACCCCATCTGTGTACTTCACCATCATCAAAGACCAAAGGTAGATAAAACCACAAAGATGGGGAAAAAGCAGTACAGAAACCTGGAAATTCTAAAAATCAGAGCACCTCTCTCCCTCCAAAGGAACGCAGCTCCTCGCCAGCAATGGAACAAAGCTGGATGGAGAATGACTTTGATGAGTTGAGAGAAGAAGACTTCAGACAATCAAACTCCTCCGAGCTAAAGGAGAAATTATGAACCACCCAGCGCAAAGAAACTAAAAACCTTGAAAAAAGATTTGACGAATGTCTAACTAAAATAACCAATGCAGAGAAGTCCTTAAACGACCTGACAGAGATGAAAACCATGACACGAGAACTACGTGACAAATGCGCAAGGTTCAGTAACCGACGTGATCAACTGGAAGAAAGGGTATCAGTGATTGAAGATCAAATGAATGAAATGAAGTGAGAAGAGAAGTTTAGAGAAAAAAGAGTAAAAATAAATAAACAAAGCCTCCAAGAAATATGGGACTAGGTGAAAAGACCAAATCTATGCCTGATTGCTGTATCTGAAAGTGACGGGGAGAATGGAACCAAGGTGGAAAACACTCTGCAGGATATTATCCAGGAGAACTTCCCCAACCTAGCAAGGCAGATCAACATTCAAATTCAGGAAATACAGAGAACGCGACAAAGATACTTCTCAAGAAGAGCAACTCCAAGACACGTAATTGTCACATTTACCAAAGTTGAAATGAAGGAAAAAATGTTAAGGGCAGTCAGACAGAAAGGTTGGGTTACCCACAAAGGGAAGCCCATCAGACTAACAGTGGATCTCTCAGCAGAAAAGCTACAAGCCAGAAGAGAATGGGGACCAATATTCAACATTCTTAAAGAAAAGAATTTTCAACTCATAAGTTTATATCCAGGCAAACTAAGTTTCATAAGTGAAGGAGAAATAAAATCCTTTACAGACAAACAAATGCTGAGAGATTTTGTCACCACCAGGCCTGCCCTACAAGAGCTCCTGAAGGAAGCACTAAACATGGAAAGGAACAACTGGTACCAGCCACTGGAAAACGATGCCAAAATGTAAAGACCATCAATGCTAGGTAGAAACTGCATCAACTAATGAGCAAAATAACCAGCTAACATCATAATTACAGGATCAAGTTCACACATAACAATAGTAACCTTAAATGTAAATGGGCTAAATGCTTCAATTAAAAGACACAGACTGGCAAATTGGATAAAGAGTCAAGACCCATCAGTTTGCTGTATCCAGGAGACCCATCTCACATGCAGGGACACACATAGGCTCAAAATAAAGGGATGGAGGAAGATCTACCAAGCAAATGGAAAACAAAAAAAGGAAGGCATTGCAATCCTAGTCTCTGATAAAACAGACTTTAAACTAACAAAGATCAAAACAGACAAAGAAGGCCATTATATAATGATAAAGGGATCAATTCAAGATGAAGAGCTAACTATCCTAAATATATATGCACCCAATACAGGAGCACCTAGATTCATAAAGCAAGTCCTCAGGGACTTACAAAGAGACTTAGACTCCTACACAATAATAATGGGAGACTTTAACATCCCACTGTCAACATTAGACAGATTAACGAGACAGAAAGTTAACAAGGATATCCAGGAATTGAACTCAGTTCTACATCAAGCAGACCTAATAGACATCTACAGAACTCTCCACCCTAAATCAACAGAATATACATTCTTCTCAGCACCACATCACACTTATTCCAAAATTGACCACATAATTGGAAGTAAGGCACTCCTCAGTATATGTACAAGAACAAAAATTATAACAAACTGTCTCTCAGACCACAGTGCAATCAAACTAGAACCAAATACCATATGTTCTTGCTTATAAGTGGGAGCTAATCAATGAGAACACAGGGACACATAGAGGGGAACAACACACAGTGGGGTCTATCAGAGGGTAGAGGGTGGGTGGAGGGAGAAGATCAGAAAAAAAACAACTCATAAGTACTAGGTTTAATACCTGGGTGATGAAATAATCTGTACAACAAATCCCCATGATGCAAGTTTACCTATATAAAAAACCTGCACACGTCCTCCTGAACTTAAAATAAAAGTTCAATTAAAAAAAAAAAATTTGCCGGCTATGGTGGCTCATGCCTGTAATCCCAGCACTTTGGGAGGCCGAGGTGGGAGAATCAACTGAGGTCGAGAGTTCGAGACCAGCCTGACCAACATGGAGAAACTCCATCTCTACTAAAAATACAAAATTAGCCGGGCATGGTGGTGCATGCCTGTAATCCCAGCTACTCGGGAGGCTGAAGCAGGAGAATCGCTTGAACCCAGAAGGTGGAATTTGCAGTGAGCCAAGATTGTGCCATTGCACTCTAGCCTGGGCAACAAGAGTGAAACTCCATCTGAAAAAACAACAACAACAACAACAACAAATGGAAGTCATGTCTCATGAAAGTGAGGGGGATACATCTCATTGAACAATTTCAAGAGTGCCAAAAGACAAATTAGGATGGCAGAACAGGGTGGCAACAATGCAACCTCAGTCAAGTTGCTGATTTATATAGATTTGTTAATTATTGAATCATCTCTAATCTTTGGAAGCATTATGGGTTAATTTTCTTGGGAGAAGTAAAACAATTTTCTTGGGAGAGAGACATATAGTAGAAATATAGTGTACAAAAGGATTACAATCAAAAAGAGAATTTGTGTGCCAAAACCAAAAACCTATTTCACTGGGGAGTCAACTAAAAACATCATGAAGAAAATTAAAACCCAGTCCTTCTTTATAGACCTATAGTAGCCAGAAAATAATTTGGGATTTAGTCCAAGTTGTAGGAGAACAATACAAACTCAGAAATAATGATGAGAGCTGGAATGTAATAATAGGTTTGTTATAATTTTCCCTGATACATAATTTTTCTCTCCCCAGTTCCCCATTTCTACCAAAGATAAATCTTAGTAAAACCAACTTACTTGCAAAATAAGTTTTAGTATTTTACTTGGCCTGATTATTTGCATAAACAAGAATAATGAATCATCATATAGGGTCTTTTAAGTTGACTTTGCTGGAATATTTTCATAAAGAATCTCAAATTCAACTTCTAAAAGCCTTTTAAGACCAGGAAACCAAGCCAATAATTCACCATTAGACTATGCCTGTAATATGTGCATAAATTGAATGAATTTCTCTCTTCTTGAGGTCCCCAGATATCTTGAGGTTCCTAGGCTCCTAAGGGAACCAAGTAGATGAGATACTAGGCCAATCTTTCCAAGGGGCTCTTTATCAAATTTATAAAGTCCACTTAAATTCCTCAAAGCAGTCTCATCATATCCATAAAATATGCCATTTCAGATGAAGCTTTGGTTAAATAACCAGTGTTTTCAATTGTGTCCTGTTACCAAGGAAAATGGATTCTTATTGAACAGTTTTCTTGGTTCTAGAAAATAAAATAAGGAATAAATCAGCAATGTTTCAAACAAAAAAAGTAATAAAAATGATTGAATTCTAAAACAATTCCAAGCATTTAATTCTTTTTTTTTTTTTTTTTTTTTGAGATGGAATCTCGCTCTGTCGCCCAGGCTGGAGTGCAGTGGCCAGATCTCAGCTCACTGCAAGCTCCGCCTCCCGGGTTTACGCCATTCTCCTGCCTCAGCCTCCCGGGTAGCTGGGACTACAGGCGCCCGCCACCTCGCCCAGCTAGTTTTTTGTATTTTTTAGTAGAGACGGGGTTTCACCGTGTTAGCCAGGATGGTCTCGATCTCCTGACCTCGTGATCCGCCCGTCTCGGCCTCCCAAAGTGCTGGGATTACAGGCTTGAGCCACCACGCCCGGCCCCAAGCATTTAATTCTTATTCTGCTTAATGTTGGCTCAGCATTCCTTATAAAGGTATTTGCTTTTTAATTAGAGTCCTGGAAATGTTTTATCTAGTTCAATGAAAGGTATAATCTCCAAATTTATCGGAAACCCTTATTGAAGAGTATTTGCCAATGTCCTTTTTCTTTTTATGAATTTCCTTGAAGAAAAGGCAATTTTTGAACTGTAGACAATTGAAAACCATTTTTTGAAAAAAAATCAAAGTCAAACAATAATTGTTTATGTATGATAAAAGACTTAGAGTAGCCATGCTTAAAGATGCAATTGAGAAGAAAATTTGGTCATTTCTGTGGCATATAACAATTTAACATAATAACTGTAATTATGACTGACAACATACATGAAGACATATCAGAATTTAGGAATATCATACAATTAAAAAAATATTAATAACATTTATACAAATATAACTTAAATTAAATTAAATACCATTTCTTATTGAAGAATTCTTCCCACATGATTTTAACAACCAAGTAATCCAAATATATCTTGCTTGGACATCCATGGATTCCTATTTGTTACATTTAAGTTAGTTCAGATCAAAAATCTTAATTTTAGAATTTAAAATTTGATCTGGGGGAGTATGCCAAATATCAAAGATTTGAAACAATATCAAAATAGGATCACAGATCAGTGTAAAATGTCATTTATTTAGCTACAATGATAATTCAAAGATTTCAAAAGGCAAAGGGCATTAACCTGATAGAGACTCAATTTCCCAAACAATTCAGAGATCTTCAGAAGACAGCATGAGACCAAAAGGACATGTCTCTCCGTCTCTGCCCACTTCTATTATTTTTTCTGTAATTTACTCAAAAGGGAAAAAAATCTTTTACTATCTCTTATTAATACTACACAAAATTCATGTTCAAAAACAAATTTTACTTTTATATTCATGTATTTAAAATACAAAAGCTAATATTAGTAAAACATTAAAATCAAATTCATCTAATCTGTTTCTTTGGAACATATATTAGAAGATTTTTATGCAACATTTGTAATATCTTACAATTTTTTTTCATTTTTTCTTTCCCCAACTTTTAGATGCAATTAAATCTATAAAACTTTTTCAATTAAACTTAAATCAATTAAATCAATTAAAACTTAAATCAATTAAACTTTTTCTATATATCATTTTACTTCATTTTGAAACAAATTTCAAATAACATTTAAACCAGAAAAGTCATATTTTCTTTGATAAAAATCACATATTTATGCTTTTCTGATAATCTTTTTTCCAAAAAAAATGCTGTCTTAAAAATATATTTTGCATTTAGAATTGTACTTAGTACAATTTAGTACTTTCAATTACATATATTAATTATATTAACTCAGTAACCCTAATTTTCTGTGAAAAACCTAGAAAGCAATTTTAAAACATTTCATACCAGTATTTGCAGAAGAATACTATTTTATAATCTGTATAGTTTTGTTTGTTTGTTTGTTTGTTTTTTTTTTTTTTTTTAGAGATAAGTTTTTGCTCTGTCACTCAGGCTGGAGTGTATGGGCACAATCATAGCTCACTAATGTTACTGGGGGGGTCCTTGCTCCCAGAGCTCCCAAGATGATTGTGGGCTGCTTCCAAAATGGCAGGGGGCTGCTTGAAGATGGTGACAAGCCTCGTGTTCTCTGATTTGGGGTTCTTGGCCTCATCAATTACAAGGAATGGAATCGTGGCCCATGCGGTGAGTGTTATAGCTCTATTAGAAGCTGTGGGTCAAGGAAGAGAACCATGGAACCCAGTGACTAGTGTTCAGCTCGATTAGGACGAACCTGGGCACTTAGCCCTGCAGGAACAATGGCAAGCCTTTAGCCAGATCGGGAGCAGCAATGGGAGCCTCGCTGGATCGGGAGAACAACAGACACTCTACGGGCTGCAGAGGGATGGAAGTCAGCAGCAGTGTCTGCAAGGGCGGCAAACAGCAGTGGTGGATGGTGAGCGAAACCTCGGTTCCAGCCCTAACAAACACGGACCAGAAGAGAGTGTAGTTGCGAGATTTAATAGAGTGAAAACAGAGCTCCCATACAAAGGGAGGGGACCCAAAGAGGCTAGCCATTGCTGGCTGGAATGCCTGGGTTTATATCTTGATCATTGTCCTGCCCCCTGTGCTCTCAGGTGATAGATAATTGGCTATTTCTTTACCTCCTGTTTTAGCCTAATTAGCCTTGTAGTGAGCTCTCTTTACTATCTGACTGGTCGGATGTGAGCTAAGTTGCAAGCCCTGTGTTTAAAGGTGGGTGTGGTCACCTTCCCAGCTAGGCTTAGGACTTCTTAGTCGGCCTAGGAAATCCAGATAGTCCTGTCTCTCACTACAACCTCTAACTTCTGGGATCAAGGGATACAGGATTCTCTCGAGTCGGCGTCCCAAGTAACTGAAACTACAGGCATGCATGATCACATCTGAGTAATTTTTAAATTTTTTGGTAGTGATGAGGTTTTGCTGTGTTTCCCAGGCTGGTCTCAAACTCCTGTCCTCAAGCAATCATCCTAAATCAGCCTATCAAAGAGCTGAAATTACAGGCATGACACACTCTGCATGGCCTCATTTTATAATTTTTAAAAAATGTTTCCTCATTTTTTTTATTAACAGATTTAAGCATAGATTTTCTATGCCATATAAAAATAATATGCCAAATTATATAAACTTAAGCTTATATTTGATCATTAATGTTTCAGTATTGTAACTTACCTAGAAATGTCTCAGTCATCAAATATTTATTGATCACTTCATTTAACATAACAATAATTCAAGATATCAAATTACTAAAATAGTTTTGAAACTGTAAAAACTTCATTTATAAACATATCTCATTTAATTTTTTCCTAATATTTATGATTGAATAGTTCATTAAACTAAGCTAGCCATCACCTCAAGTTAATTTTTTATTTACTATTTTTATATTACTGTATGTTAAGCAAGTATAGCAGCAAAAAATCGTAAAGTTAAATGAATTTTTTGCTCATAACTTAAAATAAATTATTGTTTTTGTTAAGCTGAAAATATTAAACTACTCTTATTTACCAAAGATTTACACAAGTCATGCAAATTAAATGGCCTTTGAGGAGTTAGTGTCTACTTTTCTGATAAAATATTTGACTTAGGCACTTAACTTTTTTTAAGCCAATTGCTTAGAACTCTTTCACATATTTTGGTAGTGAAATGTCGCCTATACACATATTGACATAGAGAAAAACAGACAGAAGCAGCTTTTATAGCTTCACAAAGTTTTTCCTTTGCTGATTTTCAAATAGTTTCTCTCATTCCTTCAGACTATCAAGCCCTAAATAATTGTTAGCCAGGCAACAGTAAATTTGCTCTTCCAAAAGACATGACTCAGGCAAAATTTACATCCCAAAGACAAATAACTTAGATCACCATTATTTGCTGAGAGAAAGAATGAAACAGGTACAGGCTGAGTCAAGACAAAATTGCAGGAAAGTATCTTGAACAAAGGTAAGGTTTGTTATGTAAACTTAGAGCCAATATATTCACCATCATGCAGAGAGATGTTCTTACAAATGAAGATCTCCTTTATACCTGTAAAATTCTTTTACAAAGGGATTTCATAATTGCCAGTTAAATGCCAGAAAGATGTACTTTTTATACCAATTGTCTTCAATAGGTGGTCTTTCCAACTTAGTTTCTACTTCTTATCTAAAATTATCGAGTCCAGGGTAGAGCTCATTAAGGAAACAGGCAAATGATTTTTTTTTATGCCTAGACTCATCATAGGTAGCTCTGAAAAAGAAGTAAGTCTACCTTATCTGAAGGCTTATCTTTTATAAATACTTTATTACACTTTTTTTTTTTTGAAAGCCAAAGGTATCTTTTGGTGGAGTGACACACCAAAAGCCGTGAGCCTTAACCAAATTTATAACTTAACCAAGAATTAACTAGACATCTCCAAAGACGTGTAAAGCAATCCTTACAAGATCCAGAATTACTCCAAAGACAGCTCAAAGAAAGAAAAGTCTTGCTAGTCACAAATGGAATACAACCCACATTTCTATCTGGCCAGATTTTCTAGGATATCAGCTTCTCAGCTGAGCATTTACACATGAAGGCCCTAAAGCCCCATGTGCCCACATATGAAAAGACAAAAAATCGAAAGCTGTCCATGGAAGGGAAAAGGATCAGTAACAAATAGGTGCCTAAAAGGTGTGGAATCATACAAATAATTTAAGACGTATGAGACTGATTCCCTAATGAGGGACTGAAAACAGTTCACAGCCATGAAAGTCAGAATCCTAACCACTAGACCCCAGTGTAGAGTGCTTTTTCCAGTTTCTGTATGAGATCCAAAGCAGGCAGTTTGAGTATTTAAAGAATTTTAACTTGTTTCAGATCTGATCTCAACTGCTGCTTAGCTAATTCCCTGGATATTACCATTTCAAAGACATGATAAGATTTACATCTCCAAGGGACCACAGAGTAAACCAGGGCACTGAAAGGATTCATCTGCTATTCGATCACTATATCATCGGTGTTGTTCATCATTTCTGGTTTAGAAATAATTTGTTGGATCTGTATTTTTATAATCTTAGGTTCATTTTCATTTTGTAGTTGTTCTGTTTATTCCCACTGTTCCAAATTTAAATACATTGCCCCCCTTTCGAGTAAAGGAAATGTGTGCATAGTAGAATTACAAAAATCTCTGCCTAAAAGATGTATGGGAACGGAGGAAATAAGCAGAAAGGGATGAGATCAGATCTCAAGGCTAAGAAAAAGGAGCAGTTGGAGGTGACAGGGAGAAAACCTTCAGTGTTTCCTTTTTTAATTTAAAGATAGTTTTAGACAATAATTTGTTTTCTTCCTTCAAAGAAATGACTTTATCAGAACCTCTTTTAGAGGCTTCTAAGTACTATTGAAAAATATCTCTTCAAATTCTTCTAGTTTACTTTAGAGCTGGCTGTTTCTCACTGAGCACACAGATAAACGAATTTAGGTATTTTTAAAGTACCCTATTCTGACTACCTGTTTTTAAAAGTACCCCATTTTGGGTTCTTCATGCATTAAGTAAGACCATTTTTCTAGATACCAACAGGAAACGGTGCCATAAGTATTTTACATAAATTCAGTTGGAGTGTCTAAAGGTGGATTTCTCCTTGAGGATAAAGACATGGCCTTATAGGTATGATTGCTCATAATTTAGATTATTACCTAGTGTGAAGAATGTTGGTCATTCAAGAAAGTTTCAAATTGTCAATTTAATCAAGCCTCAGAATCCAGTCAGTTTTAAAGATTACATATATGTTGCTTAAGTTACAAAAATTTCACTTTTTCTTTTCAAAGAGAAACTATTTTCTTCTTGACTGAACTTCTACTGAGAGAAATAGATTGCAAACTTTAATAAGTAAGATAAACAAAATCTTAACCTCAGAGAAAAATGAAAATCACAAATCTGCAGTCAGCAGAATCTATGGAGAATAACAAATAATTCTCCTTCCTTAAAAGCAAAGCTTCAATTCCAGCGCTGGGGAGTGTGATTCAGGTCACTTGGATAAGGCCCAAATTCCAAGCCAAAATTAGGGAGATTTGAAACCCAAGAAGAGTCTTGACAGAGGCCCCTGCCAGCTTTGGTGAGGCTGGGTGAACAAAAGCCATATGCGCTGGTATCCAGGCACCAGTTGTGTGCAAAATGGTAGGAATCTTGAAGACTTGCTTCAGGTTCCTTCTGAGTTACCAAAATGTCAACGTAAAATAATTGAAATTGTCAGAATCTAGTTTAAAGAGAGCTTATGCAAGCACGAAGTTTGAGGATGATCCGCCTAAAAAGTACAGATTCCAAAAATTGGAAATCAGTGTTTCAAAGAGTAAAAGTTTGGGATTGCTTATATAAACAAAGTTTAGGGAAGTGTAACAGAATGTTAACATATTTCTATGGAAGGCATAACACATAGTTTAGTCAAGGTGATCTTTTTCTTTCAGAGAGACATATTTAACATTCTACACCAAAGATGTAACAGTTATAGGGTCTTGGGTATCATCTAGTCTGAGTCAAGTACAGGACTAAAAGGAGGCAGTTAATCCAAAAGCAAACATTATAGCTTGTTAATGTTAATATTTCAATCACTTTCCATTGGAAAGTGGGGAAGTTCTGGTCTTTGGTCTCTCCTAGTCATTTATGGAACAAGAACAATGAGGAAGAGAGTTATCTATCATTTAAGAAGCAGAATTGCAAAAGTGATATATGATTCTGTCACTTGGGCTTAACTTCTTCCTTAGCATTATAAATTGAGAAGGTCTTGAAATTTTATTTTCTTTTACACATATCATGTATTCTCAACTATGCCTATATATTAATATTTTAGTGACAATAAAATAGTGCCTAATTCTCATTGTCAATTAGAAAACATATAAAGTATGTAATCTAAGTTGTAAGAATATGCACTTTTATGTAGGGCCCAATGAAGCTATCTTTATTTTGAATGAAAAAATGTGAATAAACATGTTTAAATTCCTTAACTTACCTGCAGGTGGAAATTATTGCTTACCAATTTGTCATACAGGAAGCCAATGCCTAGATACTAATGTATATTATTAGGACTCTGAGATATGCAGGAAATTCCAAATGATTAACATATTTGGCCTCAAGGTCTTGACAACTGAGGCAAAGGGTGAAACAGGTTAAATTTCATTTAGCCATTTAAAGTTCATGAAACAACTACAAAGTGCAGGTAAGTATAAAAGAGTTTACTGAGGCTCATGCCTGTAATCGCAACACTTTGGGAGGCCAAGGTGGGAAAATTGCTTGAGCTCAAGAGTTTGAGACCATACTGGTCAATACAGCAAGACATCCCCTATCTACGAAAAACACAATATTTTTATAAAGAGTAGGCAAGTGTGGTGGTGTGTGTTTGTATCCCAGCATCTCAGAAGGCAGAGGTAGGAGAATACCATGAGCCCTGGAGTTTGAGGCTGCAGTGAGCTGTGACTGTACCACTATACTCCAGTCTGGGTGAGAAAGCAAGACCCTGCCTCCAAAATAAAGGAGTTTACTTAGCATTTTGCTTTCAGTAACTACTTCAAAATATATTAAAAATGAATGAATGAACGCATACTTGAAGGAATGATATACACAACAAAAGAGATCTAAAACCAGCCCTCACAGTGTTTAACTGAAACACTGTGCTATATGTATAACAAGCCAGGCTTTTAAACAGGCACTAAAAAAGAGCAAATCCAAATACCTGGTAGCACACAAGAAGATGCGGAACCTCATTAGTAATGAGGGTCAGGTTAGATGAAACTATAATGAAGAAAGTGTACATAGCTATTTTGACAAAAGAGAAACGTCATTACAAAATTACAGCAGGGACATGAAACAACAAGAACTCTCCTATTCTGATGGTAGATTACACTGAGCAAACTTATATGGACTATGATGACTTTAATTAGAAATGTTGATGTTGTTTATCAAACTCAAGCATCTGCCTAACCCATCTTAGCAATGTCACTGCTAGTGGCAAGCAGAGAAAAGTCTTGAATATGCGCACAAGGAAGCTTATATAAGTACATTCATGGAATCAATGTTTATAATGGCGAAAACTTTAAATGACCCAAGTATCCATCAACAATAAAACATGTAGTTTTTTGTAGTCATACAATGGAATAAATCATAGGAGTGAAAAGAGAAAATAGCATTCCTTTACCCTTGAACACGGATGGTTTTTACAAACATAACTTTGAGCAGAAGTGAATCATGGAGTAATGTATATGGAATAGCTAAGCTTTACAATGTCCAAAGCCACAGAAAACCTAACAATACAGTTTTCAATTATGAATATGTATATGATAAAACCACAAATAAAAGTGAGAGAATGATTAATCAAGATAGAAGTTATATCTGAGGGAGGGGAACACAGGCAATGAGGGCTATGCAGGTTATTGTTACATGAGTGTTTATTTTATAATTAATATTTATTAGTTAAACTACAAAAGCATTTTATACTCTCTTATATAAAAATAAAATTAATGGAAGAGTAGTGTAATGAGTTTTAGTATTGTACCATTTAACTATCAGACTCATTTATTTGGGTTTAGGAAAGAGAGACGAGATTCTCTCTCCAGAATGAAGATCTAAGAAGCAAACCTGGTAGGAAATCATATAATGGTAATGATGATGATCACGATGTTGCTAGATATCAGATGATAAGTAGTATTTATTGAGCACTTACGATGCCCTGGTGCTCTAATTGAAGTGTATTATATCATTTAATCTCCAAAGAAAAGTATGTGTTAAGTACTATTATCATCCTCCCCATTTCAGAAATGACTAAATGTAAGCAAAGAGAGGTTAAGCCATTTATTGTTGCACAGCCAGCTTCTACAGTCCAAATTCCAACTAAGACAAGCTCCAGAGTCTATACCCTTAGCCCACTAAGAAGATAACAGGGAACATGAAAGGTTATGGAATAATAAAGGGACTAATAAATTGAAGGTGGACTTCAGAAAAAGAAAACAGAGCAATTTCCCACTGGATTGAAAAACAGAATGAGAATTAGGGAATTCCATCTTAAATGAATGAAGCTCTCCCCCCCCCCCCCCCCCCCCCCCCCCCCCCCCCCCCCCCCCCCCCCCCCCCCCCCCCCCCCCCCCCCCCCCCCCCCCCCCCCCCCCCCCCCCCCCCCCCCCCCCCCCCCCCCCCCCCCCCCCCCCCCCCCCCCCCCCCCCCCCCCCCCCCCCCCCCCCCCCCCCCCCCCCCCCCCCCCCCCCCCCCCCCCCCCCCCCCCCCCCCCCCCCCCCCCCCCCCCCCCCCCCCCCCCCCCCCCCCCCAGAGAAAAAAGGAAATCTAGGCTTAACACAGAAACAAAGATACTGTATCTCATTAGATGGGCACAAATCATTTTATCAGATGCTCAAAATGTATGTGAACTACTCCTTAAATTAGTTTCAAAAAGCCTGTACCCAAATTTTCAGGAAATTTGTAAGTGTAGATTCCTGGACCTCACCCTTAGTATGAAGTACCAAATCAGGATCCCTGGGTGTATGTCTATGAAATACAATTTTAAAACAAATTCCACACAGTTTTTATACACAGTCAAATGATACTGCCACTGCGCTAACCTGGCTTTGTGTCACGGTATTCCCAGGTAAGCATCTAAAAATATGTGAGATTACTTTTAAGAAAACACAAAATATTTAATAGCAAGACAACTAATTTTTCAAGTCTAGTATTATTTATTGGTGTATGGTGCCAAACAATGCTTTCTTTATGAAGGCATATAGGGACTGCCTAGCTAGAAAGAGGAATTACTTCTTTAAGCCAAAAAATAATTTTGTTGAAAAAAGAAATGCTTCATTAGGGAAAGTAAGTAACAAATGGGGCTTTATGTCTTCACACATCTAAGCAATTGAACATTCTTTCCATGCTGTAAAAGAAAAATGCACAAAGGTAGATGTAGATACTGGATCATCTAGTCTCAGTGTTCTAGCAGTGTTCTAGCCAGCTGCTAAGACAGGTGTCTGTGAATTAACAAGCAATTTATTGAATTAAGGTCCTTACCTGACAATATTTTCCTTAGAAGGAAGCACCTTTTCCTTCCCTGATAGGGCAAATTGCTATGAAGGGGATGACTAACAATCTACCTTTAATTGCTGTTGTGAAGCATAGAAATCTTTTGACCTTTGATAAAAATACAGAGACATCATCAGATCTATATATAAGAAAGTGATAGAATCAATTGTTCCATTGACTTATCTTTCTTGCCTTTAGAATCATTTCAATATATTGATTAATCACAACAGAGCTATATTGCCTAGGTTTGGATCTTGGCTTAGCCGTTTATTATCTGTGTGACTGTTGGCACATTACACTCCATTCCCTCCATTTCCTCAACTTTAAAATGGGGGTAATTTATTTTATAGAGTTGTTGTTAAGAGTTCCTAATACATGTTAAGGGCTCAATACAATATTTTTGCTTTTCAAATATTTCAGTCATAAACTTATTCCTTTAGGCCAACACATTAGCGCCACATTTAACTAGAGTAGTCGAAATATTGACGGTATTAAAAATACACCTGCCCCCAAATTTCTTCTCCACATCTTGAATCACTCTAAGAAATGTCCAACATTTGTCATTCCTTGATTTCAATTTGGAGATGAAGTCATTCTTTCCCTTCTTTATTATTTGTTTTACTTTTATTTTAGGTTCAGGGGTACATGTGCAGATTTGTTATATAGGTAAACATGTTTAATCAGATTAAAATATTATTTTCCCTTTTCTGAATGGGGAAAATATAAGTTAGTTAACGTGTTCATAGAATGCAGACCCCTGAGTCAGTTAGATACACAAACATGAAATTTGACTTGGGGTTAAATAGACTTTCAATTGTATACCAGAAGAAGTTAATGATGGCCTACAATCACCACCACCCAAAACACACACACACACACACACACACACACACACACACACACACAACAAAACAAAAAACGAACAACAAAAACAACAGAAGCCCACAGTAATGCTGGATGAAATATGATCATTTAAAAAATATATAGTATATTTAAAAGAAAGGAAGGATAAATTGAAAAAAAAAGAAGGGGTGGGGGAAAGGAAAGAAGAAAAGGGGAAAGGAAGAAGAAAGGGGAGAGGAAATGGAGACAGTAAAGAAAAGAGAAAAAGAAAGAGGAACAAATGAAGGTGAAAGGAAAGCAGGAAAGGAGAGGGTAATAGGAATGAAGAAGTATTAATAACAAAGTGAGAATGGTAAGCTAAAATCAAAGGAATGTTAGCCATTCACTCTATAAAACCTACCTATAGACCATAGAACCTTCCCTTCCCTTCCCTTCCCTCCCCTCCCCTCCCTCCTCCCCCTCCCCCTCCCCCTTCCTTCCTTCCTTTCCTTCTTTCTTTTCTCTCTTTCTTTCTCTCTTTCTTTCTTTTTCTTTCTTTCTTCCCTCCTTCCTTCCTTCCTTCCTTCCTTTTCTCTCTTTCTTTTCTCTCTTTCTTTCTCTCTTTCTCTCTTTCTTTCTCTCTCTCTTTCTCCCTTCCTTCCTTCCTTCCTTCCTTCCTTCCTTCCTTCCTTCCTTCCTTCCTTCCTTTCTTTCCTTCTTTCCTTTCTTTTTTTCTTTTGTGCTTCTTTTGTTTTTGTTTTTGTTTTAGACAGGGTATCACTCTGTCACCCAAGCTATAGTGCAGTGGTGTGATCATGGTTCACTGCAACCTCTGCCTGGGCTCAAGCGATCCTTCTAGCTCAGCCTCCTGAATAGCTCAGACTATAGGCATGCATCACCATGCTCAGCAAATTTTTTATATGTTTTTGTAGAGATGGGGTTTCACGATATTCCCCAGGCTGCTCTCAAACTCCTGGGCTGAAGCGATTCTCCTGCCTCGGTCTCCCAAAGTGCTGGAATTACAGACTCGAGCCACTGCGCCAGGCCAGAATTTTACTGCTTAAGGAGATACATCAGTTTTGGGTCCCTACTCAGGTGAGGTAGATTGTTACAAAGCTGGAAGCCTCAAAATCCAGTCCCATCTGTGAAGGAGAAACAAACAAATAAATAAATAAATAAATAAATAAATAAATAAATAAATAAATAATCAAGGAAGTGGTAAGGAAGATTGCTTTCTAATCAAGAATGTGAATTGGGAAATGAAAGTTCACCCTTATTAAATCAAAACCCCAAGCCTAGATCATAAGAATTATTGGGTTGAAAATTGGCTCTTCTGATGTAATATAGGGCCTCAGACAGAAAAAAAATAATAATGAAAGAGTTCTTCTAGGACAGATCAAACACCTTGGATTCCAGAAAAATAAGAAAAGGTGATGCAACAAGCTCTAAATACGCACTTTACAGATTTCACAGTTTTGCCTAAAGCTATACCTGCCCAAAAGAAAAAAAGATGAGTAGTTATCCTTGGGAAGTGTCCCTGGTTTTTAAATATGAATTTCTGCCATGCTATGACATGGTCTCCTAAAGAAGATGGTGCTAACATAGCCTGAATTGAGTAAAACAATGATATTTAATGATTTCCAACCCACATAAAGGGTGTTAACATAAAAATCTCTGAATAATCTGTCATATTATATAAAAATAACTGTATCATTACTGCTCCTTTCACTATTTATAAAGCCTACCTTTGCTACTTAAACTTTTAAGTTTAAAACATTCAGAAATAATGGCTTGCAAAATAATATGAACTATTTTCTTCTTTTAAATATTGATGTTTATTTTACCTTAAATGTCACAGTTAATGTCTCCATTGTTTTTTCAGATAGTTATAACTTTTATTTTCTTTGTTTGAACTAGATAAAGAAGAAAGACAGGAAATATCATGCAGGTAGAGATGTTAATTTTTCCCCTTATTTAAACAAATAGAACACAGTTAGAACATTTATTCAAATATGTCCAGATGGGTACAATTGGAACATCAAAAAAAATGAAACAGCAGTTAGACAGATGCATGAAAAATTAAGCCATACCCATAATGAGTGTAACTTGCATAATTCTAGTCATTTCCTGAAATGCCATTGCTTTTTAAAATGCATTTCCCTGATGTATTTTTAAATACATATTACACGAAATTTCTTTTGGAAGCATTCACATAGAGCATGGTAGGAAATAAAGGCTGAAGTGATATGCAATAAAAGTACAAACAAAAATGACACTTATTTGCAATTATTATCTTATGTTATTAGTGCTAACAACTAGGCCTGAAGTTAACAGAGCATGGTATGGTTCATGACTTCTTTGTGCTCTGATGGAAGCTAAGAAAGCCCAGCATTCTGGGAAGCCAAATCCTTAAACCATATAAATAAGCAACAATTAACGGTACTTTAAAATAAATGATATGGATGTTTATGTCTCTGCTTTCTAATTTTTAGACATAGAGTGGAGTGTAATTTAGTGTAATTGCCACAAGATAATGAGGCATATTAGTTTGGTATTGTCACTAACTACCTATGCAACTTTAGGCAAGCCATCTCGTCTTTTAAGCCTTTGTGTTGTTTTGTTTTGTTTTGTTTGGTAAATGCAAATAATATATCTACCTGCTCATCATCAAATATTTTATTATCAAAATAGGAATACAGATAAAAATGCCTGGTGGTTTTCATGCAAGGCAGGAGTTTCAGCTAAAAATTTTAACTATCATCACACTTTCCAACCAGATTAAAATGGTAGCAATGTTATCAAGAATCTATATACCAAGTTATTCATTAGATAGGATGGCAGAAATGACTGCCTTATATTCTTTGCTTTTGGGGACTGAGGAGCAAGCCATGCAACACTGAAACTAAATTTTCTTTTCTTTTCTTTTCTTTTTTTTTTTTGAGACAGAGTCTCGTTCTGTCCCCCAGGCTGGAGTGCAGTGGCGCCATCTCGGCTCACTGCAAACTCCACCTCCCAGGTTCACACCATTCTCCTGCCTCAGCCTCCTGAGTAGCTGGGACAACAGGCACCTGCCACCACACCCAGCTAATTTTTTGTATTTTTAGTAGAGACGGGGTTTCACCATGGTCTGGATCTCCTGACCTTGTGATCTGCCCACCTCGGCCTCCCAAAGTGCTGGGATTATAGGCATGAGCCACCCCGCCCGGCCTAATTTTATTTTCTTAACATAATTAAAGTTCAATTTTGAACTTTCATTGTTTAATTATATCAAAAGAACCTATGCAAAATTCCAAATATATAGTTTCTTTTCAAATGTGATTATTTTGGGAAGCTGCCCCAAAATTTCCACAAGCCCCACTTGGTTCTAGAGATGGACATATTATATGATTTAAGAACATGTAGAATTGTTTTGCAAAATAAATACAAAATAAATACCATCTCATTTTACTGTGCTTCACTTAATTGTGCTTCATAAATACTGTGTTTTTTACAAATTGAAGTTTTGCCTTGCATAAAGCAAGTCTATTGGTGCCTTTTTTTTTTTTTTAACAGCACATGTTCACTTTGTGTCTATGTCACATATTTGTAATTCTCACATTATTTCAATTTTTTTCTTTATTCTTATATCTGTTGTGGTTATCTGTAATCAATGATTTTTGATATTACTATTGTAATTATTTTGGGATGCCACAAACCATACCCATGTAAAACAGCAAACTTAATATATAAATGGTGTATGTGTGCTGTTAACTACCCCACTGACTAGCCATTTCCCCATCTCCCTCCCTCTTTTCAGGCCTCCCTATTCTCCGAGAGACAACAATTTTGACATTATACCAATGAATAACTCTATAATAGACTCTAAGTATTCAAGTAAAAAGAAGAGTGACATATCTCTCACTTTAAATCCAAAGTTAGAAATGATTAAGCTTAGTGAAGAAAGCATGTTGAAAGCTCAGATTGGTAAAACAAGGCCTCATGTGCCAAATAATTAGCCATCTTATGAAGGCAAAGAAAAAGTTATTGAAGGACATTAAAAGTGCTACTACTGTGAACACCCAAAAGATTTGGGCTGTGACTGAATCTTATTGCTGATATAGACAAAGTTTCAGTAATCCGGATAGAGGATCAAACCAGCCACATAACTCCCTTCAGTCACAGCCCAATTCAGGGCAAAGCTTTATCTCACTTCAATTCTATGAAGGCTGAAACAGCGAGGAAGCTGCAGGAAAAAAAAGTTGGAAACTAATAGAGGTTGGTTCATGAGGTTTAAGGAAAGAAGCCATCTCCATAACATAAAAGTGCAAGGTGAAGCAATAAGTGCTTCAGAAAGTTAATCAGAAGATCTAGCTACTTGATGAGGGTGACTATATTAAATAATGACTATTCAATGTAGACAAAACAGCCTTATATTAAAAGAAGATGCCATCTAGAGTTTTACTGTTAGAGAGAAGTCAATATCGGCGTCTAAGCTTCAAAGGACAGGCTGACTCTCTTGTTAGGGACTAATACAGCTGACCACTTCAAGTTGAAGCCAATGCTTATTTACCACTCAAAAATCCTAAGGCTCTTAAAAATATGCCAAATATACTCTGCCTGTGCTCTATAAATGGAAGAACAAAGCCTGGATGACAACATATTTATTTACAGTACAGTTTAGTGAATATTTTAAGTCTACTGTTGAGACCTACTGCTTGGAAAAAAGACATTTCTTTCAAAGTATGGCTGCTCATTGGCAATTCATCTAGAAACCCCAGCACTCTGAAGGAGGTGTACAAGGAGAGTAATGTTGTTTTCATGCCTGCTAATACCACATCCATTCTGCAGTCCATAGATCAAGGAGTAATTTTGACATTCAAGTATTATAGTTTAATAAAAATATTTTATAAGATCATAGTTGATATAGATAGCAATTTTCTGGTGGATTTAGGCAAAAAATACTGAAAAGCTTCTGGAAAGAATTCATCATTATAGATTTCATTAAGCACACTTCTGATTCATGGGAGGAGGGCAAACTATCAAATTTAACAGAAGTTGATTCCAAACCTCATGCATGACTTTGAGAGGTTCAAAACGTTAGTGGAGGAAGTAACTGAAGTTATGGCAGAAACAGAAAGCATCCTAGAATTAGAAGTGGTGCCTGAATATGTGACTAAAATGCTGCAATCTCATCATAAACTTAAACAGGTCAGCAGTTGCTTCTTATGGATGATCAGAGAAAGTGGTTTGTTGAGATGAAATTTACTCCTAGTAAAGATGCTATGAACATTGTCGACATGACAACAAAGGGTTTAAAAAGTTACATAAATTGATCATGTAGTGTCAGAGTTGAATGGAATTGACTCCAATTTTGAAAGAAGTGATACTGTGAGTAAAAGGCTATCAAAAAGCATCACATGCCACAGATAAATGTTTCATGAAAAGAAGAATCAATTGATGTGACCAATTTTATTGTTGTCTTATTTTAAGAAATTACCACAACCACCCCAACTTTCAGCAGTCACAAATGAGATCAGACAGCAGCCATCAATATAGAGGCAAGATCTTCCACAGCAAAAAAATTATAACTCACTGAAGGGTTGGACAGTTGTTAGTGAAATAAAGTGTGTTGTTATTATTGTTGTTGTTGTTGTTTTAATTTTTGGAGACAGAGTCTCACTCTGTTACCCAGGCTGGAGTGCAGTGGTGTAATCATGACTCACTGAAGCCTTGAACTCCTGAGCTCAGGTGATCTTCCCACCTCAATCTCCTGAGTAGCTGGCACCACAGATATGTGTCACCACACCCAGCTAATTTTTTGTATTTTTTTTTTATAGAGACAGCGTTTCGTCACATTGCCAGGCTGATCTTGAATTTCTGGGCTCACACAATTCTGCCTTGTCCTCCTAAAGTGCTAAGATTACAGGCTTGAGGCACAGTGCCAGGCCAGGTGTTTTTAAATTAAGGTATATACATTGTTTCCTTAGACATAACGCTATTGCACGTTTAATAGACCATGGTATAGTGTAAAAGTAACTTTTATACACACTGGGAAAGCAATATTTACAAAAGTGACTAGGTTTATTTTGATATTTGTTTCATTGCAATGGTCTGGAACCAAACCCACAATATTTCTGAGGTATACCTGCATATAAAAGGGCAAGATGGCCAACTAGATGCAGCCAGAAAGTGCTGCTTGCACCAAGTGAGACTGAATCATCTTGTAAACCACCATATAAGTTGGACAGTTTTTTTGAAAATAAAATGCTGAGAATGTATAGAGAGGTGATGTTGAAGCTGAGGTTGAAGAGAGAGAGGAAGCTGGTAATCCTCCACGGTGTTAGCAAACACTAGATCTAGTTCCTGGCCCCAAATGGCTTCTGGAAAAGGGATGAACGAGGGAACTGGGGGATGGTTCCCTCTTGCCATGGAACTCCAGGATCCTAGCTGCAGGATACCTCACGTTATCCATGGATATGTGAGCTGGTAGAGAGATCTCCTTAGGGAGCAGGCAGCGACAGTCCCTCTGATGGCACAGAGCCCAGGAGGTTGTGTGTGCTGGGCAGCATCAGCAGATAGTGGTCAGAGATGCCCATCCCTCAGGTTCCTCATCCCTTTTCAGGAGGCACTGCCCAAGTTGACCTGAGCCAGGAGAAAGTGGGGCTGGCTTCCCTGTTGTACTAGATAGGATCTGTTCTGCAAGCCCTCCTGTCCACCAGTCCATCCTTTGGCCCATGTCTAGCTACCCCAGAAAACAGATGCACAGTATCCTTCACGGCCCAGCATGAGTGCACTGCTATACCTGAGTCCATTATCAGAGAACCAGGAGTACACCAAATCCTCCAATGCAGCTGGAACCCAACCCAAAGCCATGGGATTTTCTGGTGCCCCCAGGGGTGCAGCCTGTAGTTCAGGAGTGCAGAGCTGCAATCTGTGGCCAGCACTCAAGCGGAGGAGGAGCCCTTATCCTCAGAGCACTGAGAGGGACAAGATGTGCAGGTTCCTGTACTGGAGAGGGAGCAAGGCATTCCTCCCTCCACAAGGCTGGTCCAGAAAGGGTGTGGGACATCTCCCTGCCACAGTCTCTGCCCGAGGGGGTCCCATGGCCTGGAACAACTAACAAAAGAAATACAAGCACAGCGCCAGTGACTGGAGAGGGTCCCCCAAGTCCCTTGAATGGATCTGATGAGGGAAACATCTTTCTCCCTGCCCCTACTGCAGAAAATACCTGTAAACATGAGGAAGTACGAAAGAGCCATATGGCTGGGTATTAGCCTAGCTACTGGTCATTACTCTTAAGCACCTTCTACTGGATCACAGCCCAAACAGCACCAAAAATTATCCCACTAATACGTATACCTGTAAAACCAAGTACAATAATTCACCCACAAATAAAGATCCTGTACAGCACCTTGGCCATCTGAAAGTATCCAGGAATGACATCAACTGACTATACTCAACTTACAGCATAGCTTTAACACCAACCATCCCAGATGAGAAAAAACCAGCACAAGAAATCTGGCAATTAAAAGAGCCAGAGTGTCCCCTTACTTTCAAACGAGTCCACTAGTTCTCTGGCAATGGTTCATAACCAGTCTGAAATGACTGAAATACCAGAAATAGAATTCAGAATCTGGATGGCAAGAGAGCTCATCGAGATTCAGAAGAAAGTGGTAACACAATACAGGGAAACCAAGGAATCCGGTAAAATTATGTAAGATCTGAAAGACAAAATACATTTTAAGAACTAAACTGAACTTCTGGAAAGGAGAAAGTCACTACAAGAATTTCAGAATACTATCAGAATTACGAACAGCAGAAGAGATCAAGCTGAGGAAGCAATATTAGAGCTTGAGTTCCACTTATTTGAATCAGCTCAGTCAGATAAAAATAAAGAAAAAGGAATTTAAAAATGAACAAAATCTCTGATAAATATGAGATTATGAAAATAGAACAAATCTCCTACTTATTGGCATTCTTGAGAGAGAAAAAGAGAATAAACAACTTGAAAAATATATTTGAGGATATAGTTCATGAAAATTTCCCTAATCTTGCTAGGAAGGTTGATACAAATCCAACTTTTATTTATTTATTTATTTATTTATTTATTTATTTATTTAGACGAAGTCTTGCTCTGTCACGCAGGCTGGAGTGCAGTGGTGCAATCTTGGCTCACTGCAACCTCTGCCTCCCAGGTTCAAGCAATTTTCCTGCCTCAGCCTCCCAAGTGGCTGGGATTACAGGCACCCACCACTGCACCCGGCTAATTTTTGTATTTTCAGTAGAGACGGAGGTCCACCATGTTGGCCAGGCTGGTCTTGAACTCCTGATCCACCCGCCTTGGCCTCCCAAAGTGCTGGGATTACAGATGTGAACCACCATGCCAGGCCGATAAAATCCAACTTTCTTTCATGATAAAATCCTCAGCATTGTAGACATTGGAGGAATATACCTTAAAATAATCCACCTTTGACAAACCTACAGCCAATATCATATTGAATGTGCAAAAGACAGAACTATTCCTGTTTAGAACTGTAACAAGACAGGGATGCCCACTCTTACCACTACTATTCAACATAGTACTGTAAGTTCTAGCCAGGTCGATCAGGAAAGATAAAGAAATAAAAGGCATCAGAATAGAAACAGAAAAATCAAAGTATCTCTTTTGCTGACAATATCATTTTATATGTAGAAAACCCTAAAGACATTACCAAATGACTAATAGAAATGATAAATGAGTTTAGCAAAATTTCAGTATACCAAATGAAAGCACAAAAATTAGTAGCATTTCTATACAACAATAATTCCCAGGCTGGGAGTCAAATCAAGAAAACAATCCCATTTACAATATCCACAAAGAAAATTAAATACCTTAGAATACAGCTAAATAAGGAGGTGAAAGATCTCTTCAAGGAGAACTAAAAACACTGCTTAAAGATGTCAGAGATGACATAAATAATTGGAAAAATATTCCATGCTCATAGGTTAAAAGAATATTAAAATGGCCATTCTGTCCAAAACAATTTATAGATTTAACACTATTCCTATCCAACAACTGACACCATTTTTCTCGAATTAGCAAAAACAAACAAGACAAACAAAACTATTCTAAAATTTATATGGAATAAAAAAAAGTCCCCCAAATCCAAACCAATCCTAAGCACAATGACTAAAACTGAATTAATCATACTACCTGACTTCAAACTACACTATAAGTCTATAATAACCAAACAGCATGGTACTGGTACAAAAACAGACACATAGACCAATGGAACTGAATAGAAAACTCAGATATAAGGCTGTACACTTACAATCATATGATCTTTGACAAAGCCATCAATAGCATGCAATGGGGAAAGGATTCCCTATTCAATAAATGGTGCTGGGACAACTGGCTGGCTATATGCAGAAGAATGAAACTAGACCATTACATTTCACTGTGTACAAAAATTAACTTAAGATCCATTTAATTTCTTTTTTTGTTTGTTTGTTTGTTTGAGAAAGGATGTCACTCTGTCGCCAGACTGGTGCAGAGTGGTACAATCGTGGCTCACTACAGCCTCAACCGACTGGGCTCAGGTGATCCTCCCACCTCAGTCACCAGAGTCGCTGGGACCACAGACATACATTACCATGCCCTGCTCATTTTTGTATTATTTTGTAGAAACAGAGTTTCACCATATTACCAGACTGTTCTCAAACTCCTGGGCTCAAATGATCTGCCTGTCTCGACCTCCCAAAGGGCTAGGATCACAGGTGTAAGCCACCATGCCTGGCAAGATTTAATATTTAAATGCAAGACTTCCGAGTATAAAAATCTTGGAAGACATGTCAAAATTACCCTTCTCAACATCTGCCTTGGAAAAGAATTTTTGGCTAAGTCCCCAGCAGCAATTATACCCCTACCCCCCAAAAATAGACAAACTGGACCTAATTAAACTAAAAAAAGCTTCTGGACAGCAAAAGAAACTATCAAGAGAACAAACAGACAATCTACCAAATGGGAGAAAATGTTTGCAAACTATGTATCAGACAAAGTTCTGATACTCAGAATCTGTAAGAAACTTAATTCAACAAGCAATAATCAAATAACCCAATTAAAAATGGGTAAAGTAAATGAGCAAAAACTTCTCAAAAGACAGAAAAGCAGCCAACAAACATGAAAAATATTTGCTTGACATCACTAATCATCAGATTAACTCAAATCAAATCCACAATGAGACACTATTTCACACCAGTCAAAATGGCTATTATTAAAAGTTAACAAGTGTTGGCAAAGTTGTAGAGAAAAAGGAACACATATGCACTACTTATGGGAAGGTAAATTAGTTCAGCCACTATGGAAAGTAGTTTGGGGATTTCTCAAATAACTTAAAACAGAGCTCCCATTCAACCCAGTAATCCCTTTACTGGGTATATACCCGAAAAAAATAAATAAATAAAAATAAATAAATAAATAAATAAATAAATAAATAAATAAATGATTCTACCAAAGAGGCACATACACTCATAAGTTCATCACTGTGCTATTCACAATTGCGAAGACAGGGAATCAACCCATGTGCCTATCAATGGTAGATTGAATAAAGAAAATATTGTACATATACACCGTGGAATACTATCCAGCCATAATATATAATAAAATTATGTCCTTTGCAGCAATGTGGATGGAGTTAGAGGTCATAATCCTAAGCAAATTAATGCAGGAACAGAAAACCAAATATCATGTGTTCTCATTTATAATGGGAGCTAAACATTGAGCACCCATGAACATAAACATGGAAACAATTGACACTGTGTAGACTGCTAGAGAGGTGAGGGAGGGAGGGAGGGAGGGAAGCAAGGGTCAAAAAACTACTTGTGAACTGTGCTCACCTCCTGAGTGCCTTATGCCTATGTGATAAAATACCCCCTGTATCTCAAATAAAATGTACCTTCTGTATCTAAAATAAAAATAAAAATGAAAAAAAAAAAAAAAAAAAAAAAAAAGAATGCCCAGGATAGATCACTGAATAATGAGAAGCAGAATGAAAGAAACTCTGTAGTTCCAGGCTACCCTGAACTTTTTAGCTACAGCAGAGTTCCTAGCTGAGTACTGCTACATGAATAACCCCAGCCAATACTATGGGAACAAATATCACCCAGCTGATTCCCACCTTAATTCTTAATCCACAGAATTAAAACGTATGCTTAATTATTTTCTGTATTTTAAAATACATATGACAGCTTAGTACTAGCATTCTTACAAGTTAGGAGAAACAAAAACAAGTTACATATTGAAAATTTCATATGGGAAAAAGTATGAAAAAATAATAAAGACGGGGCAAAGTGTAAGAATTACAAAAGGGGCAAAAAAAAAAAAAAAGAATTACAAAAGGGGCATAATGCTAATATAATAGACAGAGGAAGCCTGGACCAGAAAGTATCATCTGAATCAGTATCTAAGAAAACTGAAAGAGTGAGTCCTGCTGATGTGTAAATGTGTATTACTATATACATTATTAAAATGACTTTGGTTTTTACCTCAAGATTGGGATATAATGGAGAATTTTTAGCATAGGTATGTTTGGCAAGTTGGCTCTTCTTTTCAAAGTCTTTAAGGAACTTAGCTTTCTTATCTCATCTTTGGCACTGGCCAAAGATGAGTAACTTATATGGTATGACCTCATGCAGCAAAAGGTGGCACAATTTTACTGCAAGAACAGTTGGTCAGTCAAATGTCCAGCCGTAATTCTATTATTACGAAAGAAGGAGAGAATAGATTCTGGTGGACAGCTAGAACAGATTTAGGTGGACAGCTGAAGTCATTACCATATACATGACAATTTAAGCCACAGTACTACATGAGATGAATGAGGGAGTAAATGTGAAATATATGAGGATAATACAAGAGACTATAAGAAAGCTCCAAATAGTCTACATCTCTGTGATTTTGATATTAAGTGCAATGAACCCATGACAGATAGAATTTAAATACATTCTTGATAAAAAAAAATTGATGGTATAAATGTGATTTCTCCTTGTTGCAAATGAGACCCTCTCCTTATACTAATAATTTTATAAATAAATATACTGCATGGAAATGAAGAATGTATTATTAATACATAATCCAGGTGTAACCTAGATTTGAGCTTGTTAGTTCTACATTGGGTGGGTAAGGGATGGGTAACATTTGGGTGGGCTTTGAACAGAGAACTTAATATGAGTGTTAAGTTAAAGAACTTGAAGAAAACTTGGGAGTTTAAAAAACTCTTGAGACTCATATCTGTATTTTACCTATTGGCATAATCACAGCAATGCAAAAAAAATGGTGCTCATTAATCCATATTATTTAACCTATTCTAATTGTGGAAGGCTCTAAGAAATAGCCCAGTTCATTCCTTTGATGATTGTTATAAAAGTATAATTATAAAAATTAACTGGGCTATTTACAATTGAGCAAGCCTGGTCATTTAACTGCTCTCTCTGCACCTTACTTCAAACCAAAATTAACTACACAAAGAGTCAAAGTGTAGGGGAGAGTCAACATATTTTCCTCTTAAGCTGAGCAGACAATATCTCCTTATTTTCCCTTAGTAATGTTTGTGGAGTTCTGGAATTGTGGATTTACCTCACTGTCAAACTTCTTTCTTTACATGCCCAAACATTCACACTAGAATCCTTTCCCAGAAGCATCATCCAGTTTTTATAGGAAGCATTTTTTGGCTGCTTATCTGCGTACCAAAGCCATGGCTGTTGGCCACACTGTGGGAGAGGAGATAAACCCAATGGGGCCAGCTGTTCTAAACAGATTTTTAATTAATTATTTTGATTATTACTCCATTTCCAAGTGTCAATCTTCTATTTGTTTACACTGAGCATGCAGCTTCTTTGGGGTTTATTTGAAAATGACCACTATTAACTCTAATATTTTTTGATTAAATCAATTTAGTGCTATCTTCCTTGTAACTTTTAAGAAACCCAAAAATTTGATTTGCTGAGGATATTCTTTCTGGTTCTTAAGAATAGATTTTTATTAATTTATTTAAATATCTTCCTGTCATATAAAATGAGAGTTTTGAGAGACTAAATATCTCAAAACCAGCTTCACTAGGTTTGATTCTTAGTTCCAATAGTCAGTAACTTGTAAACTTAGGAAAACTGACCATTTTAAATCTAAGTTTCTTCAATTCTAAAAAATGATAATATTTACTATTTTAGAGTAATTATTTTGGAGATTACTTTGAATAATTAAACTGGTATCTAGGATATAGTAAGTATTCAGTAGATCTAGATTCTAAAATACTTTTATTATCGTAAGACATAATACAGTCCAATTTGTTAAAACTAGGAACTATCTTATTTTCTATACTTTACTTTTTTTAGAGAATTTTCTAATTTGTCATCAGTATACCAAGGAGATGTAGTTTACTAATCAGTTTGCTAATGTGTGTAGATGACGGATAAGTGTTTAGAAATAAACACAAACATATACAACAATCACCAATACACAAACACAATATCAGATAATTGGACAAAAGTGCAGTTTGAGACCGATTTCAATTATATATTTTTTTACTTTCCATTTGCTTGGTAAATATTACTCCAACCCTTTATTTTGTGCCTATGTGTGTCTTTTCACGTGAGATAGGTCTCCTGAATACAGCACACCTATGGGTCTTGACTCTTTATCCACTTTGCCAGTCTGTGTCTTTTAATTGGGGCATTTCTCCCTTTTACATTTAAGGTTAATACTGTTATGTGTGAATTTGATCCTGTCATTATGATGCTAGCTGGTCATTTTGCCCATTAGTTGATACAATTTCTTCATAGTGTCAATGGTCTTTACAATTTGGTATGTTTTTGCCATGGCTGGTACTGGTTTTTCCTTTCCATGTTTAGTGCTTCCTTCAGGAGCTCTTGTAAGGCAGGCCTGGTGGTGACAAAGTCTCTCAGGATTTGCTTGTCTGTAAAAGTTTTTACTTCTACTTCACTTATTAAGCTTAGTTTGGCTGGAAATGAAATTCTGGGTTGAAAATTCTTTTCTTTAAGAATGTTGACTGTTGACCCCCACTCTCTTCTGCCTCGTAGGGTTTCTTCAGAGAGTTCCACTGTTAGTTTGATGGGCTTCCCTTTGTGGGTAACCCAACCTTTCTCTCTGGCTGCCCTTAACATTTTTTCCTTCATTTCATCCTTGGTGAATCTGATGATTATGTGTCTTGGAGTTGCTTTTCTCAAGGAGTATCTTTGTGGTATTCTCTGTATTTCCTGAATTTGAATGTTGGCCTGTCTTGCTAGGTTGGGGGATTTTCCTGGATAATATCCTAAAGAGTGTTTTCCAACTTGGTTCCATTCTCCCTGTCACTTTCAGGTACAACAATCAAATGTAGATTTGGTCTTTTCACATAGTCCCATGTTTCTTGGAGGCTTTGTTTGTTCCTTTTCATTCTTTTTTGTCTAATCTTGTCTTCATGCTTTATTTCATTGAGGTGATCTTCAATCTTTCATATCCTTTCTTCCACTTGATTGATTTGGCTATTGATACTTGTGTACCCTTCACAAAGTTCTCATGCTGTGTTTTTCAGGTCCATCAGGTTATTTATGTTCTTCTCTGTACTGGTTATTCTAGATAGCTATTCCTCTAACCTTTTTTCAAGGTTCTTTGCTTCTTTGCACTGGGTTAGAATATGTTCCTTTAGCTCAGAGAAGTTTGTTATTACCCTCCTTCTGAAACCTACTTCTGTCAATTTGTCAAACTCATTCTCCATCCAGTTTTGTTCCCTTGCTGGAGAGGAGTTGTGATCCTTTGGAGGAGAAGAGGTATTCTTGTTTCTGGAATTTTCAGCCTTTTTCTGCAGGTTTTTCCTCATCTTCCTTATCTATCTTTAGTCTTTGATGTTGGTGACCTTCTGATGTGGTTTCTGTGTGGAAGTCCTTTTTGTTGATGTTGATGCTATTCCTTTCTGTTTGTTAGTTTTCCTTCTAACAGTCAGGCCCCTCTGCTGCAGGTCTGCTGCAGTTTGCTGGAGGTCTACTCCAGACCCTGTTTCCCTAGGTATCACCAGTGGAGGCTGCAGAAGAGCAAAGATTGCTGCCTGTTCCTTCCTCTGGAAGCTTCATCCCAGAAAGGCACCCACCAGATGCCAACCAGAGCTCTCCTGTATGAGATATCTGTCGACCCCTGCTGGGAGGTGTCACCAGTCAAGAGGCACAGCAGTCAGTGACCCACTTAAGGAGGCAGTCTGTCCCTTAGCAGAGCTTATGCACTGTGCTGTGAGGTCCACTGCTCTCTTCAGAGTCAGCAGGCAGGAACATTTAAGTCTGCTGAAGCTGTGCCTACAGCCACCCCTTCCCTCAGGTGCTCTGTCCCAGAAAGATGGGAGTTTTATCTATAAGCCCCTGATTGGGGCTGCTACCTTTCTTTCAGAGATGTCCTGCCCGGACAGGAGGAACCTAGAGAGGCAGTGTGACTACAGCAGCTTTGCCAAGCTATGTGGCCTCCACCCAGTTCAAACTTCCTGGTGGCTTTGTTTACAGAGTGAGAGGTAAACCACTTACTCAAGCCTCAGTAATGGCAGACACCCCTTCCCCCTCCAAGCTCAAGCATCCCAGGTTGACTTCAGACTGCTGTGCTGGCAGCAAGAATTTCAAGCCAGTGGATCCTAGCTTTCTGGGCTCTAGGGGGTGGGATATGCTGAGCTAGCCCGCTTGTTTTCTTGGCTTCAGTCCCCTTTTCAAAGGGAGTGAATGGTTCTGTCTTGCTGGCATTCCAGGTGCCACTGGAGTATGAAAAAAAAAACTCCTGCAGCTAGCTCAGTGTCTGCCTAAATGGCCGCCCGGTTTTGTGCTTGAAACCCAGGGCCCTGGTGGCATAGGCACCCAAGAGAATCTCCTGGTCTGTGGGTTGCAAATACCATGGGAAAAGTATAGTATCTGGGCTGCAGTGCACCATTCCTCATGGCACAGTCCCTGACAGCTTTCCTTGACTAGAGGATGGAGTCTCCTGACCTCTTGTGCTTCCCCGGTGAGGCAATGCCCCACCCTGCTTTGGCTCATCCTCCACGGGCTGCACCCACTTTCTAACCAGTCCCAATCAGATGAGCCAGGTACCTCAGCTGGAAATGCGGAAATCACCTGCCTTCTGTGTTGATCTTGCTGGGAGCTGCAGACCCGAGTTGTTCCTATTCTGCCATCTTGCAAGCCACCCAGAAAAGTTTTTAAGTCAGGTATAAAAAATGGCATAAAGGTTTGGAATCGGGAAACAAGAGGTATGTTTAGAGAAGAAAAAAATATCCAGACAGACTGGGAGCTGTGGCTCACGCCTGTAATCCTAGCACTTTGGGAGGCCGAGGCAGGTGGATTGCCTGAACTCAGGAGTTCAAGACCAGCCTGGGCAACATGATGAAACCCTGTCTCTACTAAAATACAAAAAATTAGCCAGGCATGGAGACATATGCCTGTAGTACCATCTACTTGGGAGGCTGAGGCAGGAGAATTGCTTGAACCCGGGAGGCAGAGGTTGCAGTGAGTCAAGACTGCACCACTGCCCTCCAGCCTGGGTGACAGAGTGAGACTTCATATCCAAAAAACGATCCAGACAACTAGAATATGATTTTTTACTTACCTTAGATGTGGGCCATTAAGGGTCACCTGAGTTTGTTCTTTACTTGTCATTATTTCATCAAGATAGTGACATTAACTTGGAACATTTCTTCTGTAATGAGTTGTGTTTTCCTGAATGCATTTACTCTTAGGCTTTTCTCAAGAAAGCACATGAACTGGCTTTTTTTTTTTTTTTTTTTTTTCTTTCTACTCTAAAGGAAATGAGAGACACTTATCCTTTAAATACTCCCTTAGGTTACTAATAATGGAGAGAAGATATAATTGTGCCTACACTGAACAAATTGCTAGCTGAAATGTCATTTTATAGCAAGCCAATGAAATACTTTACCCAGTTTTCTTGCCTCAGTATAAAGAAAAGCACCATCAAACATTGATTGCCTTGCCATAACTTAAGACGTAGGCTTCAGTTTCTTTTTTTTTTTAGCACATTGCAAACTATTTACTCTGCGTTCTTGATCCATTGCACCACTATTATAAAAGCGATATCAGTTTGACACTTTGTACTCTGTATTAATGAGATACTTATTTCCCAAGAGCGGTTCTAGAAATTTAAACCTCAACACTAGCAAACTGTTAACTAAAGTCACAACATTTCTCCAAATGTTTATCTTTTTATTAAAAGAGTATCTATGCCTGGTTTCTTCAATTCTGTGAGCAATTTGTCTTTCCCACTTCTCTCCAATTGTCAGGACTTCCTAAATACTTATTCACAGGTAAACTTGCCAAATCAAGTTAATGTTCTGCATCACATTTCAAAAACTCCTGCTAATTCTAACCAACACCGTAGCAGGGCAGGAGTAAGAAAAAATATATTTACTTTTACAGCAAAAATGTGAAGTAGAGATTAAACAATTGTATCAGGACTAAGCTATAGACGTCAATTGTCCATGGCTTTCTTATTTGTTTATTTATTCCTCACTTTTTTGCAAGAAATAATTTACGATATTCATAATTTTAGTCAACATAATTATATATTTTATATTTTAGTGAGTCATATCTGCAGATTGAGTAAGAATACACAGAAACATTCTCCTTCTCTACTTGGTTTTCAACTAACAAAGTTTGTTTTAATTCTTTGATATGCAGATTGATACAGAATTTTTAGTTGTTTGTGTATCTATCTGAAAATCTCTTTGGTGTTTCACAGCGTCCTAAAGACACTTAAAAGACTTTTTATTTTTTTTTTTCAATTTTAGGATCATATGGGTAATGATAAACTACTGATTTTATAAACATTTTTATCTTTTTGAGAAGTAAAATCACCTTTTTATAAGCACAAAATGTGAAAATGAAAATATACACATTTTGATTGACAGCATAAAATGTTTGCATCTTAAACCATCTCCTTTCCTTTTTAAATTTCTCATTCCTCACTGGAAAGTAGATATCTTCTGCTGGGGGAGTGAGGAGAGGGAACTAGGAGGATGGATCAATAGACGCAGCAAACCACCATGGGAAACATATACATATGTAACAACCCTCCATGTTCTGCACATGTATCCTGTTTTGTGGCTTTTGTTGTTGTTGTTGTTGTTTTAGAAGAAATACAGAAAAAAAGGAAATCTTCTGTTGGGCTGATAGCACTGGACTACAGTATGCAGAGCAATGTTTTCAAATTAGTTGAGAAGCCTCCATTAGAGTAAATGCACCAGTTACACTTGCCTTAAAGTTTAATCCAATTTCAAAAATTGAAAATGCTTCAGATTATACATTTTAAATCATTATTTGGAATAGAATTAGACTTAGAGAAGTGTACACAATTGCTCCTAACACTGTTAGTAGAGTGGAGATTCCACAACAGGAGGGACAACCTAAAAGACCAGGGGAAATCCTCCCACAGAGTGCTCATTTGTACATTATGGATACAACCCCAGGTAAAGCAGATCCCCATCCCAACTTTAAGACAGTTGTCGCAGGGGTTCTGCCCAGGGGGAGAGGAAGGATGTAAGGGATAATAGCATAGCATCTATGCCTGAGGAGACTCATTTTATTTGAAACAGAGAGCAGAGAACTGTATCCTTAGGGACACGGTAGTAAACAATAAAAATCTTGGTAAAGAACATTTAAAAGGAGGGTAATGGCTTCTTGAGAAAGCAAAATGTCAAAGCAGTCAGAGATTCAGTGAAGAGAACCAGGAAAAAAGACATCCAAAAAGAGCCCTCCTGATATCAGAGTCAATTCTGAGTGTTGAGAAGTCTTTGGACAAGCACTAGCTTGCACCCACTGAGCAGCAGCCAAAGCAAGTTGTGGTGCAGAATCAAAATTATTCCCCAAGCTACGCACATACTCAAAAAATGCATGATAGAATCCACATTGACATGACAGACTTTAAAATAATCTCTGTCAAATCACTAAACCAAAAGCTACTTTGACCCATGCAAGACTTTGGATGCCAGACTTAAAAGCAATATCATAGTAATCCTGACAAAGAAAATATCTACTCAGGAGCTATCAGAGAAGGAAACCTCAAGCTACTAGTCTCTGAATGAATGAGGTAAACATACATAACATAATTTTCATGAATTGTGATAGAGACTTGTAAGCCACACACACATGCACATGCACGCACGAGTGCACACACACACACACACACACACACACACACAGCTAAAGGCAAAAATTAAAAATCTAGCAGGCTAAGAGCACAACCTTTTAGTAATAAGTGCTATAAGCTGACCTAGTGGTGACACTAGGTAACCATGCTAAAAGATAAAAATGGAGAAAACATTAGTAGGAACATCAGATTCTTCTCACTGTGACGAAAATATATTTTTCAGAATTAACTAAGCCAAGTCATTAAACAAACAAACAAAACACAAACATATAAAAATATTACAGTAATCCCCTTACCTTTCCTGTTGCTTTGAACATTCCAACTTTTATTACAAATTAGATAGTTTAGATAATAAGTCGTAACAATTCGGCCGGGCGCGGTGGCTCACGCCTGTAATCCCAGCACTTTGGGAGGCCGAGGCGGGCGGATCACAAGGTCAGGAGATCGAGACCACGGTGAAACCCCGTCTCTACTAAAAATACAAAAAATTAGCCGGGCGCGGTTGTGGGCGCCTGTAGTCCCAGCTACTCGGGAGGCTGAGGCAGGAGAATGGCGTGAACCCGGGAGGCGGAGCTTGCAGTGAGCCGAGATCGCGCCACTGCACTCCAGCCTGGGAGACAGAGCGAGACTCCGTCTCAAAAAAAAAAAAAAAAAAAAAAAAGTTGTAACAATTCTAGATAAACTGTATACTCTAAAATGCCCTTATTTCAACAAAAAATATTTAAATAAACAGAAAAATGAGACTGATACACAGGGAAAAAGCCATACAAAAGAAATAGACTTTGAGGGCTATAAATGTGGCAACTTATCAGAAAATATTTTCAGAGACGCTATTATAACTATGCCCACATAGCTAAAGAAAAAGAAAGTTAAAATTTTGAAGGAATATATGTTGATAGAATTTCACCAGATAGAAAATATAGAAAAAATGAAAATAATTAAAAAGGATTTTGTTGAAATATTAAAGGTGAAAAATATAACAACGAAAATGAAAAAACGAACTAGAAAGTTTAATAGATTTGAGTTGTCATGAGAATCAATCAGTGAACTTGAAGATAGATTGTTAGAGATCAGTATTCTGAAAAACAGAGAGGAAAAATGATGAAAAATGGCAGTGTCAGAGAAATATGGTGCAGCATTAAGCATACTAATGTATACATAATGAATATACTAGAAGAAGAGAAGAGGGAACAAGAGACAGAAAAAAATGTTTGAGAAAATAATGACTGAAACATTTCCAAATTGCATGAAAAATATTAATTTAGACATTTACAAATCTCAACAAATTTCAGGTAGGGTAAATACAAGAAGGCCCACACTCAGAAAACTCATTATAAAAATATTGAAAGACAAAGAGAAATTATTGAAATCAACAAGAGAAAAATAATACATCATGTAGAATATGAGAACAGTATCTGACTTTCCATCAGAAACAATAGGAACTAGAGGCATTGTGACAATATATTCAATGTGCTAAAAGTAAAACAAAACTAAACAAAACAGAAACTGTCAACCAATCAATCAGGAATGTTTTGGCAACATAAGGCCTTTATCTGTTATGGAAAAATTGACATAATTCATTTCCAGCATACCTACCTTATGAGAAATAGTAAAGAAAGTTCTTTAGGGTGAAAAACTGATAATTACAGAGTAATTTGAATCTTCATACAAAAAGTAGTGATAAAAAATAATTACATAATTAATTAGAGAAAATGGTATCGTTGTATAGTATTCTTTCTTCTGAAGAGCAACTACATAAAACAATATATAATTTTCTTATTGAACCTATAATATGTGGGAATGCAATTTATGTAACAATATTAATACAAGAAGAAAGGTAGGAACAAAGATGGACCGTATTAAGGACATAATAACAGATGATACCTCATATCCAGAAGAAGAAACATAAATGTGTCCACATTTGCCACTTTTATTCAACATTGGATTTTAGGCTCTAGCAAGGCCAATTTGGGAAATAAAGAAATAATAAATAAGTAAATACCATTTAGATTGAAAATGAAGACTTAAAACGATTTTATTTTCAGACAATAGCATCTTATGTAGAGAAGATCCCAAGGAATATACTAAATATCTATTAGAAATAATAAGTAAGTTCACAATCTTTGTCAGAACACAGGATCAATATACAAATATCAATTGTATTTCTACATATTTTGATTGAGTAATTAGAAAATAAAATTAAGGAAATGACTTACTTTACAACAGCATCAAAAGAATAAAATTCTTCTGATAACCATCTTTGTACTCTCTATGTCCAACTAAAAACTTAGTGAAAGAAGCACAACACTTTAGTACTGAAAAATATAAAACAAGTAAAAGTCATACTATGTTTATGGAACAGAAAACAATATTGTTACCACAATATTGCTCAAGTTGGTCTATAGATTAAATACAGATCCAATCAAAATCACATCTTGCTTTTTTTTGCAGAAATTGTCAGATACTCCTAAAATTTATATGGAAATCCAAGACACTCATAACAGCCAAAACAATCTTGAAAAAGAAAAAACAAATTGAAAAGTTACAGTCTACTATAAAACTATAGTCAGCACTTATTTGTAATACTAGCACGAAGGTATAAATGTAGATCAATAATTAGAAATTAGAGTATAGAAACAAACCCTTACATTTATGGTCAATCAATTTTTGGCAACTGCACCAAGATAATTCAATGGGAAAAGAGTACATTGTTTAGGTACCACTGGATATCTATATGCAAAAGCATGAATTTGAATCTCTACTTCACACTATTTGGAGAACCTGAAATTAATAACCTCCTGAAGGGAGAAGTGATTGAAAAATGTGTGTTTATTGAAAGAAGGAGCAAGAAAAATTTAAAAATCTAAATTCACACTTCAATTATTTAACTTCTCATAGTTTCACTTCAATATCACTAAGTCAGCTTGGAAACTGTTCAGAGTGAATAAGTGGAATAAATAAAAGATACACAGTGCTCATTATTTTTCAAATAAATATGATCAATGAGCTGATGTAGGTCTAAAGCATAAAAGCTGATTTTGATGCCTGACATTTACAGACAGAGGAAATGGAAATAAAACCAAAATGTTTGTATGCTCATGAGTCAGAAAAAAAATGACTGATTTAGTATTACCGTCGCTTGTTCAGGAGAAAATCAGCCATCATCATGATTACATTTGATGTGGGTCACGGCCCCGTACTCAGTGAAAACAATGCAGGGTTGTTGCTGATCTGAGAAATGATAATAGCACTCAGGGTCACTCAAAGAAGGAAAATTTCCTTCTCAAGCTATTAACCATTCTTAGTGATCCTTTGTCTCAAGTATTCCATTCAAAATAAAATTGGTGTACATTATAAAGACAGTGACCACAATAACAAAACTTTCCTCTCCATCCGGAAACTACTGACAGGTTGCTTTGAGACTGACTATTTAATTACAGTTATATCTATTGCAAACTCCAGCTCTGCTCTAGTAGCTGGTAAGTCAGGTAGATACAGCATATATTATAACACTAGGAGCAATAAGAATAAAACAGATGGTACCATTAGTTTTTATGACTCTTGATTCACCTGACTGAATCTCTCCCTTCCTAAGTTTATATATTGATATAAAGTGGTTAAGTAATCAGAAATATTACCCACTCCCAAGAATACAAATCCCTGAAACAGGTACTCATAACCATGTGTGCCAGGCAATGGATTTGAGGAAATAAGAAAATGCATTGTAGTGTTCTAGATAAGGAATTCTAGAACTCAAGCACATTGAAATTCTGATTTAAGCATATGGAGTTCAATTGAGAAAAGTTCTGTCTCTTATTGAACTCAATGACAAGGTAATCTTTTTTAAAAAGGATTTTCTCTTATGACATGATACTATCACCAGATACCTGACATTACAATTTTCTCAAGAACACATATCTACCCATTATAAGTACAGTCAATACAATTTGATAATATAACATAAATGTAGCCTTTATTTTTAACTACACATTTCCTTCATGTCAAAATGTGGCTTGTGGGGAGGGTTCAAGATAACTGACTAGAGAAATCAGATACTCACCTCCTCCACAAAGAACAAAAATTGTGAATAGATAGTCCTAATTTAAATAGAGCATCTAAAAAGAAATACTAAAATTCAGCAGAGATGTGACAATAAACACCTGAGGGATGGAAGAAGAGGGAATTAAGACAGGCAGCTCAACCAGAATTGTCCAGGAGCCTGGAGATGCTCTCCAGTTCAGGGAAAGAGTAAGTGAGAGATTCCCAGTGGTTCCTATTTCCACCATGGATTCCTCAACCCGTAACCATTGGAGAGCCCCTTGACCCTTACAGGCCCTGAGACTAACATAAGGAGCTGCCTGAAGTTCATGTGATGGCAATGCTCCAGATGGGGAACTTACATCTGGTCCCACACACTGCTTGAGATTTAAGCAGCTACATCACTGTCCCATTTTGAAAGTCTAGTACCCATCAGATTATAGTTTGCCCTCAGGCCCAGCAGAACCAGCATCTCTACATCTTCAGAGCCCCACAGACATTCCCTCACATACACCTGGAGGACTGCAGGAAGCACAATTCTGGCTGGACCCAACAGTGCAGAAGGGTCCCCAGCACTCTAGCCCACACAGAGTCCTACACCGTGGGAAAAAGCAGTACAGTGCCCTGTGGAGATTGTCCCTAGGACAAACGAATCCAAAGCATGTGGTCTCCAGAGCCTGGGAGCAGCCTGCCTGAGGCTGCTAAGAGCAACCCCAACCCCATAAGCATCTAGGTGACTACACACTAGCAAGTTTCCTGAGGACAGTGTCCACACACACTACCCTGGCCACTGCTGCTGTCAGGGGCCAAAGTATGTGCTCTTCAGAGCCTGAAAGCCACCCACCTATCTGGGGCCACTCTCACTGACAGCAGCCTCTCCTCCACCAGTAGCACAGCTGCTGGACACTAACGCATGCCCTGAAGACAGGCTCTCCCTATGCACTGCCATTGCCTCCACTGTCTCTAGGGCTGAAGTACATGCTCCTCAGAGCCTGAAAGCTGCTTGCCTGCCTGGGGCTGCTCGCACTGACAGCAACCCCATTCCCTCCGGCATCATGGCTGCTATGCACTCAGATGTGCACGGAGGTCAGCCTGTCTGACCACTACTGTGGGTTGCCCCACCCTGCTCATCACAGCTTGTGCTCATGTGCACCACCAGGGGTCCCGAGGACAAACCTGCCCGGCCTACCAACACTATCCCCAGTGCCTGAATATACTGACAGAGGTCTAGGGATCACCATCCCAGTCCACCACCATCTATGCACTCCTCTCAGGAAAATGAGGAGGAATCCGTTCAGCCTACTGCTACCAACACTGTCACACACCTACACGCTCCAACTGGAGGCCTGGGGATTGGCCAAAACAGCTGATCAAAGCCACTGTTAACATTAGTGTAGCCGGGCGCGGTGGCTCACGCCTGTAATCCCAGCACTTTGGGAGGCCGAGGCGGGCGGATCACAAGGTCAGGAGATCGAGACCACGGTGAAACCCCGTCTCTACTAAAAATACAAAAAATTAGCCGGGCGCGGTTGTGGGCGCCTGTAGTCCCAGCTACTCGGGAGGCTGAGGCAGGAGAATGGCGTGAACCCGGGAGGCGGAGCTTGCAGTGAGCCGAGATCGCGCCACTGCACTCCAGCCTGGGCGACAGAGCGAGACTCCGTCTCAAAAAAAAAAAAAAAAAAAAAAAAAAAAAAAACCAAAAAAAAAACATTAGTGTGTGCCACCTGAGAGCCCAACTGTTGTCCCAACACTGCTACTACCATCGCTCATGTTAAGGACATTGCCCACAGGCCTGAGGTCCTGCTCACCTGCCTGGCCCACTACTGCAACTTCCAGCAACTGAGACATGTGCCTAGAGGTCTAGGAATTGACCCACCTAAACCCACTAACACCAATGCCCCTGCAGACAGCACTGGGGCCTAAGGACAGACACACTTAGCCCATCACTGCCATCCCTGGACTGGCTCATCTGTTGCCCCCATTCCCAGCAAAGTCTTGCCACAGCCTCCACTAACAAACAAACCAAATCAATGAAGAAATCACAGATGCCACTGACGCTGCTTATAGCAGGATAAATGATATGGAGGCTGCACTATTCCATGCATGTAGAACCAATGCTAAAGTATTCTACCCAACCTTCACCATAGGTGCATTTTCAGGAAAAAGTCTTTCACAAAAGTCAATCTAAAAAATTAGAAGAAATGATTATTACATTAGATGAACAGATATTAATGTAAGGAAACAAGAAACATGAAAAAGCATTGAAATGTGACACCTCCAAAAAACACAATAATTCTCCAGAAATAGATTCCAATAAAAATTATGAAATGATAGAAAATGAATTCAAAAATATGATATTAAAGAACTTAGTGAGATAAAGAGAACACAGGTCAACAATACAAATAAATCAGAAAAACACTTCAGAATATCAATGATAAATTCAGCAAAGAAATAGATATTATTTTAAAAATCATGAACCTAATAAACTCAATATGTAAAAAAAATCTGAGAGCTCCAACAAAATATTAGATAAAGCAGAAGAAATAATTAGAAAACTGAAAGATGGATATTTTAAAATAACCCAATCAGGAAAAAAAAAAAGGAAAGAAAAAGAAAAAATAATAAAGAATAATCCAAACCTCTATGACATATAAAACACCATAGAGTGACTGAATATTTAATTTTTTTTGTATTCCATAAAACAAAGAGAAGGCCAAATGCACAGAAAACCCATATAACAAAATGCTAGCTGGAATCTTCCCAAATCTAACAAGTGGCTTAGACATATAGATATAGGACACTGCAAAATCCTCAAATAGATGCAACACAAAAAGGTCTTCTTCACAACACAATATAATCAAATTCTCAAAGTCAAATACAAAGAGAGAATTCTAAAAACAGCCAGAGAGAAACATCTAGTCACATATAAGAGAACCCCTATGAGATTAACAGTGAATTTTTCAGTAGAAATGTTACAGGCCAGTAGGGAATGGGAAATGCCTAAAGAAAAGAAAAGAAAAAAAAACTGTCACCCTAGAAGGCTGTACTCAGCAAAATTATCCTTCATAAATGAAAGAGAAATGCACTCTTTCCCAGATTAGCAACAACTGTGAAAATTCATTACCATAGACCGGCTGTAAAGAAATTATTATTATTATTATTATTATTATTATTATTTTGAGACAGAGTCTCACTCTGTCGCCCAGACTGGAGTGCAGTGGCATGATCTCAGCTCACTGCAACCTCTGCCTCCCGGGTCCAAATGATTCTCCTGCCTCAGCCTCCTGAGTAGCTGGGATTACAGGCATCTGCCACCACATCCAGCTAATTTTTTGTATTTTTAGTAGAGACAAGGTTTCACCATGTTAGCCAGGATGGTCTCGATCTCCTGACATCGTAATCTGACTGACTCGGCCTTCCAAAGTGCTGGGATTACAGTCGTGAGCCACCGCGCCCGGCCAAGAAATTCTTAAGGGAGACCTAAACCTGGAATTGAAAGCACAATATTTATGATTAATAATGCATTGAAGTATGAACTCCCGGTAGAGCAAACAGACAAATAAGAAGGTGATAAGACTCATATATTACCACTACAGAAAATCACCAAACCAAATTGATAAACAATAAGAGAGAAAGTCAAGAACAGGATATACAGAATAGCCAGAAAACAATTAACAAAATGGCAAAATAAGCCTTCACATATTTATAATAACCTTGAATTTAAAAGGATTACATTTTCCACTTGAAATATATAGACTGGCTGAATAAATTTTTAAAAGTAGCCTAACTATATTCTACCTACAAGAAACTTGCTTAGTCTGTAAAGACACATATAGACTGAAGGTAAATAATTGAAAATATATACTCCACACAAATGGAAACTAAGAGCAAGCAGGGGTAGCTATACATATATCAGACAAAACGAAATGTAAGTAGTAAACAGTAAAAAGAGGCAAAGGAGGCCAATATATAATGATAAAAGGATCAACTGAGAAAGAGGGTGTAACAATTATAAATATTTATCCCCCCAACACCAGAGCACCCAGGTATGCAAATATTATTGGATCTAAAGGGAGAGATATACTCAAATACAATCATATTAGGGAACTTCAACACCCCACTTGTAGCAATACATAGATCATCTAAACAGAAAACAACAAAAAAATGTTAGATGTAAACCAGACTTCAAACCAAATAGGCCGAGCAAATATTTACAGAATTATCTCACAGAGGCAAAATACATATTATTCTCATTAACAAATTGAACGTTCTCCAGGATAGACCATATGTTAGCCCACAAAACAAGCATCCACAAATTTAAAAAAATAAAAATTGTATCAAGTATCTTTTCAGACCACAGTGGAATATAATTTGCAACTAATAACAAGAGAAACTTTCAAATCTGTACAAACACATGGAAATTAAACAACATGTTTTGGGATGACCATTGGGTCAATGAAGATATTAGAAGGAAATAAAAAAATGTCTTGAAACAACCAAAAATGGAAACCTAATGTACCAAAACATATAAAATACAACAAAAGCAGTGTTAAGAGGGAAGTTTATATAGCAATAAGTGCCTACATCAAAAAATAGAGAGATTTCAAATAAACAATATAACGAAACATCTCAAGGAACTAGAAAATAAGAACAAAACAAACCAAAAATTAGTAGAAGAAAAAAGTGAAGAGCAGAACTAAATGGAATAGAGACTTTAAAAACAAAGAATCAACAAAATGAAGAGCTGTCTTTGGAAAAGTTAAAACTGGTAAACCACTAGCTAGACTAACCAGAAAAAAAGAAAAGATACGAACAAAACCAGAAACAGAAAAAAAGACATAATTGAAACCACAAAAATACGAAAGATTATTAGACTATTATGAACAACTATATGCTAACAAACTGGAAAACCTAGAGGAAATGGATACATTTATGGACACACACAACCTAACAAGATTGTATCAGGAAGAAATAGAAAACTTGAACAGTTTAATAATGAGTAATGAGATGAAATCAGTAATAAAAAGTCTCCCAGTAAATAAAAGCACAAGACTGGATGGCTTTACTTCCAAGTTCTACCAAACCTATAAAGAAGACATTACACCAATCTTCTCAAACTATTTCAAAGATTTGAAACTAAAAAAATTCTCCCTAATGTACTCTATGAGACCGTGATTACCTTGATACCAAAATCATTCAAGGAAACAAGAACAGCAATGACAATAGCAATAAAACAACCACAGGCCGATATCCCTGATAAATATGAATGTAAAAATCTGCAGCACTAGCAAGATGACCCCAACAGCACATGAAAAAGATAATACTCTATGATCAAGTGAGATTTATCCCAAAGATGCAAAGATTGTTTAACCCATGCATATCAATAAGCATCATATATCACATCCACAGAATGAAGGACAAAAACCACATGATCATCTCAATTGGATGCAGAGAAAAGCGTTTTTATAAAATTCAATATCCTTTCATGATAGAAATTCTCAACAAAGTAGGCATAGAAGGACTGTACCTCAATCTAATAAAGATTATATATGACAAACCCACAACAATCATCATTCTGAATGATGAAAAGCTAAACACCTTTCATCTATGAACTGAAACAAGACAAAGATGCCAACTTTCACCAGTCTTATTCAACATAGTAGTGGCCGTCTTAGCCAGAGAAATCAGGCATGCGAAAGATACAATAAGCATCCAAATTGGAAAAGAGGAACTCAAATTGTCATCATTGCAGACAACATAATCTTATATTTAGAAAAACCTAACGACTCCACCAATAAACTATTAGAGCTGATAAACAAATCCATTAAGTTGCAACATACAACATCAGCATATGACAATTAGTTTTTCTACACACCAATAATAAACTAGCTGAAAAATAAATTAAGAAGACAATCTTATTTACAATAGATACAAAAAAAAAATGTACCTAGGAATAAATTTAAACTTGGAGATGAAAGAGCTCTACAAAAATAACTATGAAACACTGATGAAAGGAACTGACTAGGACATCAATAAATAGAACACATGCCATGCTCATTAATTGAAAGATATTAATGTTGTTAAAATGACCATACCACCCAAAGCAATCTACAAATTTAATGCAATCTCTATTAAAATGCCAATGACATTTTTCACAGAAATAAAAAAAAAAAAACTAAAATCTGTACAGAATCAAAAAAGAACTTGAATAGCCTAAGCAATCCTCAGCAAAACGAACAAAGCTGGAGGCATCATACTACCTCACTTCAAAATATTATAAGGCTATAATAACCAAAATAGCATGGTATTAGTACAAAAACAAACACGAAGCCCAACAGAACAAAATAGAGAACCCAGAAATAAATTTATTTATTTATGTCCAACTGATTTTTGACATAGTCACCAGGTACATAATTAAGGAAATAACACCCTCCTCAGTAAATGGCATAAGTGAAAATGGATATCTCATAAAGAAGAATAAAACGATACCCCTCTCTCTCTCACCATATGCAAAAATTGACTCCAAGTGAATTAAAGATTTGAATGTAAGATCCAACCAGCCAAAAATACTAGAAGAAAACCCAGAGGAATCACTCCAGAACTTTGATCTTGGCAAATATTTTATGACTAAGACCCCAAAAGCACAGGCAGCAAAAACAAATATTGACAACTGTGACTACATTAAAGTAAAATGTGTCTGCATTGCACAGGAAATGAGAGTGAGGAGCGAACTTATTAAATGGGAGATAATATTTGCAAACCATTTATCTGACAAGGAAGTAATATACAGAATATAAAAGGAATTGTAACAGTTCAATGACAGAAAATTAAATAATTCCCTCAAAAAGTGGGTCAAATGTCTAAATATATATTTCTCAAAAGAAGACATACACATAGCCAATAGGTATGTGATAAAAGGGCTGGATATCACTAGCTATCAAGGAAATGCAAATCAAAACCATGATGAGATATATTTCCCTAGTTAGAATGGATATAATCAAATAGACAAAAAGTAAAAGATGCTGGTGAGGATGTGGAGAAAACAGAACCCTCATACAAAGAGTTGTGTTCAAAGTGTAAGCTAATACAGCCATTATAAAAACAGTAGAGACATTTCTCAAAAAATTAACAATTGAACTACCATAGAATATAGCAATGTTACTCCCGAGTATTTATCAAAAGGAAAAAAAAATGCTATATCAAAATGATACATGCACCACCATATTTATTGAAGCACTATTTACAATAGCCAAAATATGGAACCAACCTAAAGAGTCCATCAGTAGATAAATGGATACAGAAAATGTGGTATACTTACACAACAGAATACTATTCAGCCATAAATGATAATGAAGTCAGGTCATTTAAACCACATAGATAGAACTGGAGGCCATTATTTTAAGTGAAATCAACCAGACACAGAAAGACACATTTCACATGTATTTATTCATAGGTGGTAGCTCAAATAGTTGATCTTATGGAGATATAGAGTAGAATGGTAGTTACCAGAGGCTGATAAGAATGTATGTGTGATGAAGTGATAATGTTTAATGGTAGAGTAGGGTGACTATAGTTAATAACAATGTACGGTACATTTCAAAATAACTAGAAGAACTTGAAATGTTATCAACAAATATAAATGATAAATGTTCAGTGTGATGGATACCCCAAAACTCTGACTTGATCATTACACATTCTATGCATGTAACAAAATATTACATATACGGACAAATATCATGTATCAATAAAAGAAAATGGCTTGCTAAGTAAACTTGAAAAGTATAAGGATTATTCAAATAAGTAATGTAGGGTAACCCAATTTATTGTCATAAAATTATTTTAGTTTAAAGATAATAAAGACATTTCATTAAAACAACCATTAAATTTTAAATGCTAAGAGCATGTAATATGCTGCATATTTTGCTCTGAAAAGATAATCAAGAATAAATACAGAATTTTGACTCATGAATTGGAATCCAAAATGGTGTAAACAAATTTAGGACATTCCTTTTCACCCCTTAATAGTATTGATAATTAGTGCCATATGATCTATCTTTTGATAATATATTGCTTTGTGTTGGATTGTTGATTATTTATATCAATAGTCACATGTTTTCCAAGTGAAAATAGGATAAGCGTTTAAGAGAGCAACAAATTATTGCTGGGCGTGGTGGCTCATGCCTGTAATCCCAGCACTTTGGGAGGCCGAGGTGAGTGGATCGCCTGAGGTCGGGTGTTCGAGACTAGCCTAACGAACATGGAGAAACCCTGTCTCTACTAAAATACAAAATTAGCCAGGCGTGGTGGCACATACCTGTAATCCCAGGTACTCAGGAGGTAGTGGCAGGAGAATCACTTGAACCCAGGAGGCGGAGGTTGCGGTGAGCCAAGATTACGCCATTGCACTCCAGCCTGGGCAACAAGAGCGAAACTCCATCTAAAAAAAAAAACAAAAAAAGCAACACATTCTTATTGAGCATGCAAAAGTCTGAATTTTCAGTGTGAGAAATATAAAATGAGTGTAGAACATAATTCCAGGTTTTAAGGAGTTTATATATATTCTTATTTTTTGGTATTTATTTATCATCCTACAAACTAACACATAATGACTGTCATAAAAGTAAGCTTCAAATATTCAGTTTTGTTATATATTCTATCAGATGAATAATGAAAATACTGTGCTAGGTACCAAGTTGAATAAAATTTTGAATAAAATCCTGTAAGTTGAAAGATTACTACAGACCTGATAGAAGAGACTTGGTGCTCTTAGAGTAATACCACTAAGAAAAAAAAAAAATCAGTAAAAGATTTTTTCAAAATAGATGCTCAAATTCCACCTTATCTGAGAGTATATGAGATTATCATCTAAGAATTACAACAAAAAAATATGTAAAAAATTATTACACTAGGTTCTGGTTTCTGGTTCAGCATGTAAAAGTTTGGAAGTCATTACTCTATCCTAACAAGGAACAAGGTGAATTAACAGAAAATCAACAACTCTACTTAGATCTATCAGAAAAGTTAGGTCTTATGGCAAAACACTGACCCTGCAAATTAGAAAGACAGACAAGCAGATACAGAGAATAACGACTTAGAGAAAACCCTCATAATTAGAAATATCCACAGAACTAGTACCAAAGTAGAAAACCCTAAGCCTTGATTGACAAATTACTAGAGGCTCAGTGTTAACAGACTGAGAATTAAAATCTCCAGGAAGTCCCAGACATAGGGAAGGGTATACAGTTTGTGAGTTTTACCACCATGAGCTTGACAAGGTTCTCACAGTGAAGATCAGAGAAAATTTCCTGGTGCTTCCAACAAGGGGAAGGGAAAATTAAAGTAAGCATTTTGAAACAAACCAGAACATTCTATCCTTTTTACCAAGGCCCATATTCAAGAAAAACAATTTAAACAGAGTCTATTCTATTGGGGTTTTATTAGATTCTAACAAACCCATGGAAGGAAATTACCAAACTCCAGTCCAATTTAGCATTCCACATGTGAGAAGGGTAATAGATAACTCCAACCTCAAGCCATTTTGTTGCACCTAAGGAGCGGAGAGAAAATGAAAACAAACAAACAAACAACAACAACAACAAAAACAGTAGTGAAGTTCACAGTCTTGATGCACAAGATCATGATATAACTGACATTTAATGATAACAAATAAAATGCTTCTTCTTTCCTCATATCTTAACACCATATCAGTTAAGGCCTATTGAACACAGTACCATTTTACTCAGTGCATCACGTCCAGCTTTCAACAAAAGTGGCAAGACATACTAACTAGCAATAAACACAAGTATTAAAACAAAGATCAAACATCAGAACCAAACTCAGATATGTGATAGACAACATGCAGCAACAGATAAATAATGTAAGCAGAGAGATAAAATTCCTAAGAAAGTATCAAAAATTAATGTTGGACATAAAACACTGTACTAGAAATGAAGAATGCTGTTGATGGTCTCATTAGAAACAATCAAAAATAATAATTACAACAATATTTCAAGACATATACAGTAAAATATAAGTAGAAAATGGAATGTTAAAATGTAGAGGAATGAAGCTAAGGTGTAGAGATTTTATTAGATTTTTTCTTTACTTGTTTGTTTCCTTTTCTATGCAAGTACTGCAATATTGTTACGAGTCCCAAATAATGAATTATAAGATAGTATTTGCAAGCCTCATTGTAACCTGAAACCTGAAAACAGACAATTAATGGACAAAAAATTCAAAACTATAAATTACATCATGCCACCAGAGGAAATAATCTTAACTAAAAGGAAGACAGGAAGGAGGAAAAGAAGAAAGACCATTTGGACTAAACTTTCCTATAAAAAGACATAGAGTGGCTGAATAGATATGAAAAGCTGCACTCAAAGATCAGTTGCCTACAAGAAACACTTCACCTACAAAGATGCACATAGTCTGAAAGTAAAGGGATAAAAAAGGTGTTCCATGCAAAAGGAAACCAAATAAAGCAGGATTAGCTATACTTATATCAGACAAAACAGATTTCAAGATAAAAACTATAAGAAGAGACAAAGAAAGTCAGTATTTAATAATAAAGAGGTCAATTCCGGAAGTGAATATTACAATTGTAAATATATATGCATCCATCACTTGAGCACCCAGATTAAAGCAAATATTGGTAGAGCTAAAGAGAGATAGGCCCCAATACAATAATAGCTGGAGACTTCAACACTCCACTCTCAACACTGAACAAATCTTTCTGCAGAAATTTAACATAGAGAACATCAGACATAATCTGCTCTGTAGATGAAACAGACCTATTAGATATTTACAGAACATTTTATGCAACAGCTACAGATTAAATATTATTTTTCTCAGAACATGAATAATTCTCAAGTATGGACCATACATTAGGTCACAAAATAAGTCTTAAAACATTCAAAAAATTGAAATATATCAAGCATCTTCTCTGATCCCAATGGAATAAAACTAGAAATTGATAACAAGAGGAGTTTCTAAAACCATACAAACACATGGAAATTAATCAATATGTTCCTGAATAAGCAGTAATTCAATAAAATGTTACAAAGGAAATTCAAAAATTTCTTGAAACAATAGAAACACAACACCAAGGCTTATAGGATACAGCAAAAGCAGTACTAAGAGTAAAGTTCATAGCTATAAATTCCTATATCATAAAAGAAGAAAAACTTCAAATAATCTAATAATGTGTTATAAAAAACTGGAAGTCAAGAGCAAACTAAATTGAAAATTAGTAGAAAATAGAAATAATAAAGGTTGCAGAAGAAATCAATGAATTTTAATGAAGAAAACAATACAAAAGATCAACAAAACAAAAAGTTGGCTTTTTGAAAAGATAAAGAAAATTGACAAACCTTTACCAGACTGAGAAAAGAAAAGACCCAAATAAGTAAAATTAGAGATGAAAAAGGAGACATTACAGCAGATATCACCAAAATTCAAAGGATCATTAGTGGGTAGTGTAAACAACTATATGCCAATAAATTGGAAAATCTAGAAGAAATAGATAAATTCCTAGACACATACAATCTACCAAATTTGAATCATGAAGAAATACAAAACCCAAACAGACCAACAAAAAAGTAGTCAAATCAAAGCCATAATAGAAAATCTTCTAGCCCAGGATTTGATGGCTTCTCTGCTAAATTCTAACAAACATTTAAAGAAGTAATACAGCTATCCTCCTTAAACTATTTCAAAAAAAAAAAAAAAAAATTAGAGTAGGGAATATTTCCAAACACATTCTACAAAGCCAGCATTACCCCGATACCAAAATCAGACTAAGACACATCTGAAAAGGAACACTATAGGACAATATCACTGGTGAATATTGAGCAAAATTCCTCAACAAAATACTAGCAAACATAACTTTACAATCCATTAAAAAGGTAATTTCTCATAATCAAGTGGGATTTATCCCAGAGATGCAAGAATGGTTCAACATATGTGAATCAGTTAATGTGATACATCATATAAACAAAATGTAAGACAAAAATCATATGATCATTTCAATTAATACTGAAAAATCACTTAAGAAATAACATCCCTTCATGATTAAAAACCTTCAATAAACACAGTGTAGAAAGGATGTACCTCAACAGAATGAAAGCCATATAATACAGACCCACAGCTAGTATCAGATGAAATAGGGAAAAAGTGAAAGCCTATTCTCTATGATGAGGAACATAACTAGGATACCTACTTTCTCCACTGTTTTTTCACAGTTCTGCAAATCCTAGCTGGAGCAGTCAAACAAGAGAAAAAAATGAAGAGCAACCAAATTCGAAAGGAAGAAATCACGTTATCTTTGTTTGCAGCTGATATGATTTTATATTAAAAGAACTAATGACCCCACTATAAAACTATTAAAGCTGATAAACAGTAAAGTTTCAGGATACAAAATCAATCTACAAAAATCAGTAGCATTCTATATGCCAACAGTGAACAATATGAAAAATCAGAAAAGTAACTCCATTTAAAATAGCTACAAGTTAAATTAAATACATAGGAAATAATGAAAGTGAAAATCCTCCACAATGAAAATTACAAAACCTGGATAAAATAAATTGAAGAAGACACACAAAAATGGAAAGATATTGTACGTTCATAGGTCAGAAGATTCGAGATTGTTAAAAAGTTTATACTACCCAAAGCAACCTACAGATTTAATGCAATCCCTGTGAAAACATGAATGACATTCTTCATGATAATACCAGAAATCCATCCTACAATATATGTGAAACCAGAAAATACCCAGAGTAACCAAAACTATTCTAAGCAAAAAATATAAAACTAAAGAAATCATATTACCTGACTTGAAATTATTCTATAGGCTATAATATCCAAAGAAGCATGGTATTTGATGATGAGAGACACATACATCAGTGGAACAGAATAGGGAACCCATAGATAAATCCACACATCTACAGTTAACTCATATTAAACAAAGCTGCCAAGAACATACACTGGGGAAAGGACAGTCTCTTCTATAAATGGTGCTGGGGAAAGTACACATTCAAATGCAGAGGAATGAAACTACACTCCTATCTCTCACCATATACAAATATCAAGTCAAATGAATTAAACACTTAAATCTAAGACCTGAAACTATGAAACTAATAAAAGAAACATTGTGGAAACTCTCCAGGACATTGGACTTGGCAAAGAATCCTTACCACAAGCAAAGGCAACCAAAACAAAAATGGACAAACTGGATTACATCAAGTTACAAAATTTCTGCACATAAAAGGAAACTATGAACAAATGAAGAGACTGCCCAAAGAATGGGAGAAAATATTTGCAAACTACCCATCTGACAAGGGATTAATCACCAGAATATCTAAGAAGCTGAAACAACTTTATAGAAAATAAGTAATAATCCAATTTAAAAAATGGGCAAAACACCTGAAAAGACAAATCTCTAATGAAGACATACAAATGGCCAAAAGGCATATGAAAAGGTTCTCAACATCATTCATCATCAGAAAAATGCAACTCCAAACTACAATGAGATAACATCTCACCCCAGTTAAAATGGCTTTTATCCAAAGACAAGCAAGAATGTGAAGAAAAGGATGCTGGCAAGGACGTGAAGAAAAGGGAACCCTCATATGCTGTTGGTGGAAATGTTAATTATTACAACCAACCTGGGAAATAGTTTGGAGGTTCTTCAAAATGATAAAAAACAGAGCTACTGTGATCCAGAAATCTCACTGCTAGCTATGCGCCCAAAAGAAAGGAAATTAGTATATTGAAGAGATAGGTGCACTCCCATGTTTATTGCAGTGCTATTCACAATAGCCAAGATTTGAAAGTGACCTAAGTGTCCATCAACAGATGAATGGATAAAAAAATGTGGTGCATGTACACAATGGAGTACTATTCAGTCATGAGAAGAGTGAAATTCTGTCACTTTCTACAACATGGATGGAATTGGAGGTCATGTTAAGTGAAATAAGTCAGACACAAAAAGACAAACTTTTCATATTCTCACTTGTTTGTAGGAGCTAAACATTAAAATAATTAAATTCATGTTGATAGAAACTAGAATGATGGATAACAGAGGCCAGGAAGAGTAGTGGGCACAAAAGTGGAGATGTTTAATGGTTATAAAATATAGTTAGAAAGGATGAATGAGACGTAGTATTTGCTAGCACACAGGATGACTATATTCAAAAATGATATAATTGTACACCTTAAAAAAACTAAAATGCTATAATTGGACTATTTGTGATACAAAGGATAAATGCTTCAGGTGATGGATTTCCTCCAAAAACTAAAAAATAAGAACATAAAGGTGAAATAAAATAAAATAGCTAAAAGAGTATAATTTGATTGTAACAAAAAGGATAAATACTTGAGGTGATGGATGCCGCATATATCCTGATGTGATTATTATGCACTGCATGCCCGTATCAAAATATCTCACGTAAGCTATAAATATATATACACATTGTATACCCATGAAACAAAAGCAACAACAAAAAGAAGCCAGATGGTCGGGAACTTATGGAGTATGAGGGAATGCAATAAAAATTACATCTAACATTTCCTAAGAAACTATCCAAATCAGAGTGGAATTAAGTAAAATAATTAGTGTTGAGGGGAAAATAATCCCCAACCTAGAATGTCATATCCTGGGAAATTATCCTTTAAATGTGAAGCAACAATAAAGACTTTGTCAGTTTTTTGGCAGTAGATCTCACTTACAAGAAATGTTAAAAGAAGTTCCTCAAAGAGAATAAAAATAATGTAGATAAGAAACTCTAGATCTACATAAAGAAAGTAAGGACATTAGAGACAAAATAAGTGAACTTAAAATACCAATTCTTATTTTTCTTATTCTTAATTGATTTAATAGAAAACAGGTCAAAATAATGATCGCAGTAACATATTTGATAATTACAGTTTATCTACAAGTGAAATGAATGATAGAAATAATACAATGAGGAGGGAAAGATCAATAGAAATATTTTGTTATTTATAAGCATCTTGCACTCGTGGTGAAGTGGTATAGTGTCATTTAAAAGCAGACTTTTATTAGCTGCAAATATATATTGCAAACTCTGAAGCAACCACTAAAAGGAGAAAAAAACATGAATAATTGATATTCTAAAAGAGGAGGGCATATGGAAATGTATAAAAAGTTCAGTTAAAACCAAAAAAGAGAGAAAAAGAGAAGACAAACCTAGTCATAAACCACAAGGGCAACACACAGAAAACATTGACCTATATGATATGTATCAATCCAACTATCTCAATAATTACTTTCAATTCTAATACCCTAAATATAACAATTAAAACAAAATTTTCAAAGTGGATCAAAAAACAAGACTCAACTACATGTTGTCTATAAAAACCCACATTAAATATAAAGACATATATAGATTAAAACTGAAGAGATGAAGAAACATATATCATGCTAACCCTAATCAAAAGCAAGCTGGAATAGATAATATTAGAGCAAACTTTACAGCAAAATTTAATGGGGATAAAGGTGGCATTACTTATAGATATAAACCTAAATTTTCTAATAAGCATTAATAACCTTCACTGTGTGTGTATGTAACAACAGAGTATGGGAGGCAAAAATGCTCATGTGAGGCAACAACAAAATATGTAAGGCAGAAACTGATAGAACTGTAAGAAACAATAGATAAATCCTTTATGGGGACTTCAACCCCCTCCATCATAAATGAACTCATCCTGCTGTCAGGAAATCATTAAAGACATTAGTGAACTCAAGATCATCAATCAACTGGATATAATTGACATCTATAGACTACTTCATCCAACAACAATAGAATATATATTCTTCTTAAGCTTACATAAAACATTCACCAAGATAGACCATATGCTGAACCATAAAATGCACCTCAATTTATAATAATAAAATTACACAAAGTAGAACAAGGCATATCAAATTCAAAGTAAGCAGAAGAAAAAAGTAATAATAAAATATGGAATAAAACAATAAAATTAGAAATAAGGAAATTGAGAGAGAAAAATCAATGAAACCAAAGGCTGGTTCTTTGAAAACCTAAATAATATTGATAAGTTTCTAGCCAGGCTTACAAAAAAAAAAAAAAAAAATCAGAGCAGATAGAATAAAAAGTAAAAGAGGGGACATCAATACAGGCCATATGGATATTAAAACAGTAATAAATAGTGTGAACTATGTTATTACCACAAATTTGATAACAAATGAAATGGACTAATTTCAAATCTTGAGTCTATAGCCTGAGAAGCAATGAGTGCCAATGGTGCAACTTCCAATCCAAGGGCAGTACGTACCCCAACTGGTTCTTGGGCTACAGAATTACAAGAGTGGTTACAAGAGTGGTTTTTTATACACAGGAAATTATGTCACCTTTGAGCAAAGATTTTTCTTTCTATCTTCCCAATCTGTATGCCTTTCACTTCCCTTTCTTATTGCATTAGCTAGTATTTTCAGTACAGGGTGGAAAAAGAGTAATGGTAGAGGACATCTTCTGGTGTTGTTCCTGATATTAGCAAGCAAGAAAACATCTAGTTTTTGATCATAAGTATGATTTTAACTATATGTTTTTCTAGATGTGCTTAATCAACTTAAGGAATTTTTTCTCTATTCCTAGTTTGCTCAGAGTTTTTATCATGAATGAATTTTGAATTTCATCAAATGCTTTTCCAGAATTTATAGATATAATTGTGTGATTTTTTTAAACCTGTTGATATGATGGATTCCATTAATTGATTTTCAAATGTTGAACCAGCTTTTCTTACCTGGTATAAACCCTACTTGATCATGAGGTATAATTTTTATGCATTCTTGGATTTTATTTGTTAATATTTTGTTGAGGAGTTTTGCATCTATGTTCACAAAAGATATTTGCCTGTAGTTTTCTTTTCATGTAATGTTTGTGTTTAGTTTTGGTATTAGGGCAATGTCGGCTTCATAAAATGAGTTAGACATATTGCCTTTGCTTTCATCTCCTGAAAGAAATTGTAGAGAATTGGGATTTTTATTTTATTTTTCAATTAATGAAATAATTAGAGACAGAGTCTTACTCCATTGCCCCAGCTGAAGTGCAGTGGTATAATTACAGGTCTTTGCAGCTGTGAACTTTGCACTCAGGTGATCTTCTCACTTCAGCCTCCTGAGTAGTTGGGACTACAAGTGTATGCTACCATACATAGCTAATTGCTTTTAATATTTTTATAGATATATGAATCTCACTATGTTGCCAAATCTTGCCTTAACTCTTGGCTTCAAATGTTCCTCTCTCCAGCATCCTAAAGGCCTGGAATTAATTACAGGTGTGAACCACCAGAACTAGCCAATTTTCTTAAATATTTGCTAGGTTTTTCAGTGAATCCATCTGAGCCTGGATCTTTGTTTTGGGAGGTTATTAGTTACTGATTCCATTTTTAAAATAAATACAGGTTCATTCAGGTTGTCTATTTCTTCTTGTATGAATTTTGGCAGATGTATTAGCCCATTCTCACACTGCTAATAAAGACATACCCAAGACTAGTTAATTTATAAAGGAAAAAGGTTTAATTGACTCACGGTTCAGCATGGCTGGGGAGGCCTCAGAAAACTTACAATCATGAAGGAAGGGGAAGCAAACATATCCTTCTTCATATGGTGGCAGCTGGGAGAAAACTCCTTATAAAACCATCAGATCTCATGAAAAATCACTCACTATCGTGAGAACAGCAGCATGGGGGAACTGCCCCTATGATTCGATTATCTCCACCTGGTCCCTCCCATGATATGCGGGGATTATGGGAATTACAATTCAAATTGAGATTTGGGTGAGGACACAGCCAATCCTTATCAGTAGAGTAATAGTTATTTTTTATTGATTGATTAATTGATTGATTGATTGAGAGTCTCACTCTGTCACCCGGACTGGAGTGCCGTGGTATGATCTTGGCTCACTGCAACCTCTGCCTCCTGGGTTCAAGTGATTCTCCTGCCTCAGCCTCCTGAGTAGCTGGGACTATAGGTGCCCACCATCATGCCTGACTAATTTTTGCATTTTTAGTAGAGAAGGGGTTTCACCATATTGGCCAGCCTGGTCTCGACCTCCTGACCTTGTGATCTGCCTGCCTCAGCCTCCCAAAGTGCGGAGATTACAGGCATGAGCCACCACACCCAGCCATAATAATTAATTTTATATGTCAACTTTATTGGGTGAAGATATATTTAGATTAAACGTTGTTTCTGGGTATGTCTGTGAGCATGTTATTGAATGAGAGGACCATTTAAATTTGTGAACTCAATCAAGTAAATTGACCTCCCTAATATGGGTGGACCTCATCCAATATGTTGACCATTTAAATAGAATACATTTACTCCTTTTACTTCCTTGATTGCCTGCTTAATTAGTAAGCAATTATAGCAAGATTGCTGGACATTTATTGCTTTCCTATCTCAGCAACGAACAAGTAAAATTTGAATCTGAAACCAAAATACTGTTTACATTAGCAGCCTCCAAAAATACTTAGCTATAAATCTAACCAAACATGTAGATATTAGTCCATTTTCATACTGCTATGAAGAAATACCTGAGACTAGGCCGGGCGCGGTGGCTCACGCCTGTAATCCCAGCACTTTGGGAGGCCGAGGCGGGCGGATCACAAGGTCAGGAGATCGAGACCACGGTGAAACCCCGTCTCTACTAAAAATACAAAAAATTAGCCGGGCGCGGTTGTGGGCGCCTGTAGTCCCAGCTACTCGGGAGGCTGAGGCAGGAGAATGGCGTGAACCCGGGAGGCGGAGCTTGCAGTGAGCCGAGATCGCGCCACTGCACTCCAGCCTGGGCGACAGAGCGAGACTCCGTCTCAAAAAAAAAAAAAAAAAAAAAAAAAAAAAAAAAAAAAAAAGAAATACCTGAGACTGAGTAATTTATAAAGAAAAAGAGGTTTAATGGAATCACAGTTCCACATGGCTAGGGAGGCCTCACAATCATGGCAGAAGGTAAAGGAGGAGCAAAGGCATGTCTTACCTGGTGGCAGGCAAGAGAGCATGTGTGGGGGAAGTGCTCTTTATGAAACTATCAGATCACATGAGACTTATTCACCATTATGAGAACAGCACAGGAAACCTCGCCCTCATGATTCAATTACCTGCCACTGGGTCCTTCCCATGACACGTGGGGATTATGGGAGCTACAATTTAAGATGAGATTTGGGTGGAAATGCAGCCAAACCGTGTCAATATACAAGATCTATATGAGAACAATGACAAAGCATTGATGAAATAAATTAAAGAACAAAGTAAATGAAAAGATAGTCCCTGTTAATGAATAGGAAGAGTCAATAGTGATAAGAAGTAAGTTCTTCCAAATTGTATCTACAGATCCAATTCAATCTCTATCACAAGTGCAGCATGTTATTTTGTGGGTATAAAGAAAGTGATTCTAAAGTTTACATGGAGAGGAAAAGGACCCAAAATAGGAAACAGAATATTTAAGATAAAAACAAAGTAGAAAGACTCACACTATCTGACTTCAAAATTTACTGTAAAACTATAGTAATATGAAAAGTATCATATTTGTGAAAGAATAGACAAATAAAGGTAACAAAATAGAGGATCCAGAAATTGACCCATGTGAGTGCAGCCAACTATCTTTGAAAAGGAAGCAAAATAATACAATGGAGTAAATAGAGTCTTAAAGAAACAGTACTGGAATTACTGGATTTCGACACTGAAAAAAAATGAACTTAGACCCAGATATTACACTCTTCACAAAAATAAACTCAGAATGGATTATAGATTTAAACACAAAACACACAACTACAAACTCCTAGAAAATAATGTTGAAGAAAACCTAGATGATTTGGGTATGGCAATGACTTTTAAGATCCAGCACCAAAGGCATGATCCATGAAAGAAATTAAGCTGGGCTTCATTAAAATTAAAAACTTCTTCTCTGTTACAGGAATGTCAAGAGAAAGAGAAGATGAGCCGCATACTGAGAGACAATATTTGCAAAAGACCCATATGAAAAAGGACAGTAATCCAAAATTTATAAATAACTCTTAAAATCAACAATAAGAAAACAACTGACTAAAACATGACACAAAAACTTCACAGTTACCTCACAAAAGAAATATACAAATGACAATCAAGCATATTTGTAGATGTTCCACATCATGTGTCATCAGGGAGATGCAAATTGAAACAACTAAATATGACACACCTATTAAGATGGCTAATATAAAAAATTAACAGCACCAAATGCTAACAAGAATGTGTAGCATCAGGAAATCATATTCACTGCTGTGGAGATAAAAAATGGAGCAGCCACTTTGGAAGACAGTTTGGTGCTTTTTAGAAAAACTTACTATAGGATCCAGCAATCACACTTCTTGGTATTTACCCAAAGGAATTGAAAAGTATATCCACACAAAACTGCACACGGATGTTTATAACAGCTTTATTTGTAATTTCCAAAAACCTGGAAGCAACAAAGATGTCCTTTAGTGTGGGAACATATAAATAAACTGTGAACCATTATTATTCAGCACACACACACACACACACACACAAAATAAATGAGATGGCAAACCGTAAAATGACATGGAGGGACCTTAAATGGATATTACTAAATGAAAGAGGCCAGTCTGAAAATGCTAGATACTGTATGATTCCAACCATATGGCTTTCTGGAAAAGGCATATCTATAGAGACAGTTCAGTCATTGCCAAGGTTTGGGGGAGGAAGGAATAAATAAGTGGAGCACAGAGAATGTTTAGGGCAGTGAAAATACAATGTATAATACCATGATGGTGGATATAAGTCAATATACATTTCTCCAAACCCACAGAATGTACACACCAAGAGTGAACTCTAATATAAACTGTGAACTTTGGGTGATAATGATATGTCGATGCAGATTCACCGAGTGTTACAAATTTACCACTTTGGTTGGGGATGTTTATAATGGCAGAGGCTAGATTTGTGTGAGAATAGGGGCTATATAGAAAACCTCTGTACCTTCTTCTTAATTTTGCTAGGAACTGTAAAATGTGAAGTCTTAAAAAGTAAATCTAGACACAGCATTTGCAACATTCACGAAACGACTCAAGATGGTTCATGAACAGAAATATAAAATGCAATAGTATTTTATTTATTATTTATTTTAGCAAAATTGTTTTTGAAGTATTGCAAATTAAAAGAATAATGAACTACTACTACATACCTATTGAAATGTTTAAAAACTTATTGACGATAATAAATGCTAGAGAGTTTGAATAATAATATAAACTCATTGATTGTTAGTGGAATGCAAAATGGTTGAGGTACTTTGGAAGACAGGCAGTCTCTTACAAAACTGTATGATCACAGTTGCCACGTGAACCAATCGTCATGCTCCTAGTTATTATAAAATTGATTTCATAACCTATAATCACACAAAAACCCAAGCATAATATTTATTGCAGCTTTGTTTATTATTGCCAAAAGCTGGAAGCAAACAGATGAGCTATCAAACCATGAAAAGGCAAAAAAAAAAAAAAATATATATATATATATATATATATATATATAATGATTTTTGATTAAAAATCCTAAGGTTCCAATTGTATAACATTCTGGAAAAGGTAAAATTATAAAGACAAAGTAACCCATAATTATCTGGGCTTTAGGGGTGATAAAGAGGTAGAAACAAATAAAGATCAAGGGATTTGGGTTACAGTAAAGTTTTTCTGTATTTTGCAGTGAATGCAAGGTAGTGTGATTGCGGTGATTGCAAGGCATCATACATTTTTCAAAACCTATAGAACTTTACTGCACGGAAACTGCTGCATGTGCAAATTTAAAAACATAATTCAGGTGATCAGAGGGTCACTTAAAAATGCAGGATGTGACAGGATAATCTAACTGTATTACAAACTTGTAAAACAACCTCAGTTAATGGGAGAGGGAGAAAAGGTGCTGACTCAAGCAACTTTGGAAATGAGTAGGATCTGCAAGCATAAGGCTATGAGAACTGCACATGAGCACTGTACTCTAGCTGATAAAATAGCTTCCCTTGGGTGTATGAGCTAATGGCATGTATACTGGAATTAAACATTTAATTAAATACATGGCTGAAGGATCATTTTTTTCTTTCTTTTTTTTTTATTTTTTTGAGATAGAGTCTCGCTGTCACTCAGGCTGGAGTGCAGTGGCACGATCTCAGCTCACTGCATGCTCCGCCTCCCAGGTTCATGCCATTTTCCTGCCTCAGCCTCCTGAGTAGCTGGGACTACAGGCACCTGCCACCACACCCGGCTAATTTTTTTGTATTTTTAGTAGAGACGGGGTTTCACCGTGTTAGCCAGGATGGTCTTCATCTCCTGACCTCGTGATCCGCCCGCCTTGGCCTCCCAAAGTCCTGGGACAGTTTTCTTATAGTTGGAGTAAGAGTTTATAGATAAAGAAAGAAATAAAAACCTATCCATATGGTAATGGATGAGAAGTGGAAACATCAGTATGAACTCATGTTTAGCTTAATATAGATACAGATGGTTACATATAGAACTATTTATAGATATGTGTGTATACAAAAGTTATCATACACAAGTACTTTTTTCTCTGTCAGCTGAGTGAGCCTAAAAGAAGTGATACATGAGTAACAATGAGCCCATCTAGTGGCTAAATAATGATTTCTAACACCATTCTCCAATAAAGGCACCAGGGCTCATTGGAGAAGTGGCTGGTTATAGGACTAGGGTAGAAGACATACAAGATGAGTCTGTCGCATCTTGTGGTGCCAAGAAGCAAGAAAATGCTCACAACATATATACATATGTACATAAATACGTGCACATACACACATACAAGGATGGGGATATATCAAAGAATCACAGGAGTCAGCTGAAATAGGCTCCAATGTCAAAACGTAGATAATTTTAAACAACAAAATAAAGTGGCAGCACTAGATTTTAATCCACAGTATACAATAAATCTCTATACATTTATACTGATATAAGTATATGATTAAATATATTAATTAATGGAAATGAATTATGAGTTTCCCATGTAAAGAATTCCTAATAATTTATGTAGATACCCTGCCTTCGAGGATGGGATGTAAATACTCTTATGTGCGGTATGCACATAGTGACTTCCTTCCAAAGTGTATAATATAGAAAGAAGGAAAAACAGTACATTTACAGTGGTGCAGCAGTGTAACAAAGGTTACCTCAGGCAGTCAGTCAAAGTCAACATCAACAGCCATAAATCATTTTGATGCTATGGATTCTTGATATTGATGAAAATGGTACTCTACCTCTGTGGTCTTCCTCCCAATAACTCATAACCCACGATTTACAATTAGAAAAACATCGAACAAATTGCAATAGTAAACATTTTACAAAATACTTAACTAATACTTCTTAAAACTTTTTTTTTTTTTTTTTTTTTTTTGAGACGGAGTTTCGCTCTGTCTCCAGGCTAGAGTGCAGTGGCACGATTTCGGCTCACTGCAACCTCCAACTCCCTGGTTCAAATGATTTTCCTGCCTCAGCCTCCCAAGTACCTGGGATTATAGGCATGTGGCCACCACGTCCAGCTAATTTTTTTTGTATTTTTAGTAGAGACAGGGTTTCACCATGTTGACCAGGATGGTCTCGATCTTCTGGCCTCGTGATCTGCCCGCCTTGGCCTCCCAAAGTGCTGGGATTACACGCCTGAGTCACCGCGCCAGGCCTACTACTCCTTAAAACTTCTAAGTTAATCAAAAACAAGAAAAGTCTTAGAAACTGCCATAGCCAAGAGGACCTGAAAGAGAAATGACAACTAAATGTAATGTGTTATCCTGTATGAAATCCCTAAAAAGAAAAAAAAAATACATTAGGTAAAAACTAAGGAAATCTCCATGAATTATGGAATTTTGTTAATATCAATGCATCAGTATTGGTTCATTAATTGTAACACATGTGTCATAATAATGTAAGGTGTTAGTAGGTGAAATTGAGCTCAGAGTGTATGGGAATCCTCTATACTATCTTTTCAGCTTTCCTGTAACTATGTAAGTGATATGAGAATAAAGAGTAGTAAAAATGATTACATCATTGACTAACATATAAAGATTGAATAAATACATATTTCCAGAATAAGAGTAATGCAGGAAATATTTTTCAAGAAAGTAGGACCTCAGCTGAACCTTGGATATAAAATGGACAAGATGATTATTACCTATGTAAAAAAGTAAAAATATTTCTGAATCATTTGGCCCACTGAATTTTGTCAAATTGATCATTACTATTTTCTCATGTTCATTAATACACATTTTTCTCTAGTATTTATAAACTCTGAAGACAGGGCATATTTTTATTTCATAAATTGCCTAATACTGTATCTTTCTTGAATAAACGCTTCTCAAGAAGTATTTGATGACTTAAAAGAAACACATAATGTTTAAATGTAAGCTATACAGTATCCTTTATCTATGCTAAAACATAACTTTTCTAATAATTTCAGAAATAAAAAGATTAGAATATCAATATTGTTCTGTGTTAATAGGTTCCAAACACGGTTCTATTAACAGGTGACTTTTTAAGGGTGATACGCAGATTGGTTTTGTTTTATGGTTTGCTTCTTTTTTTTTTTAATACAGATTCTAATTATCTGTTCTTAGGGCAGCTTCAGAAATTTGTGTTTTTAAAATGTCCTTAAGGTGATTCTGATTAGCAGCTAGGTTCAAGACTCACTGATTTATAATCTTGCCTGATAGTGTTAATTTTTGTGGGGAGAGACTCTGCCCAAGCCCACAGGCTTCTAACACCTAGACAAGGTCATTGGAATACCTGAAAAATGCAAAAAGAAAATTAATTTTAATCTTAACACTCAGTATGTTTTCACTGTTTTTAAAATCAGCATTTTGTTATTCTCTTTTCCTGACATATATAGTTAATTATTTTCCCAACAGATTTGAGTTGCACATACTCTTTATGTATTAGGAGGTAACGTTTTAATTCACATTTATTAAAACCTTATTTCTGTAGTTCTAGTTCTATGAATTTATGGAGAGAAAATTAGTATTGAGAGTGTCAATACAAACAGTCCAGGATAATAAGACCAATTTTAAAATAAATATATTAATTTATTCCATAAAAAACTTTTATTTTGCTCTTTTATGAGTCATAGGTTTGTTTTCATTTTTGTTTTTGTTTTTGTTTTTGAGGAAGACTATAGCAGAGTCAGTATCTTATCATTTTCTTTCACCTTCACTTGCAAGATTCAATTTAAAATGTTACAGCACTGGCTGTCAATACGATACCCTGAACATGAAAACAATGGATAAAGACGTTGATCACAGCAAAATAGAAAACCTAAGATTTGTGACAGAAAAAGTGACCAGAGCATAGGAAATGTTCACATAGCTCATGCATGACTTTTGATAATTGGGTCTTTTTCTGGATATAGTTGAAAGATAAACATAAATTGAAACTGACACCACTGGAAAGGATAGGAAAAAACACTTCTTCATCTCTTTATTACTATATTCGTTATATTTCCAAGGCAGAAAAAATGATTACCTAATTGAAAAAAAAAAAAACAAAAAAACTATAGAAACTTGCAACAAGGCATGTCCTAGGAAATCTTGAGACACAGGGGTAGTGAGGGAAGTTCTCAATGGTACTGAAGTTTCTAATGTGTGTGGGCTTGACCAAATCAGATCTTCTACAAGATGTAAGAATGGTACACAACATTTCTTTAATATCCATGAACACTTTCTTTTGTCTAACTACTATACCACCACCCATTCTTCCTTGCCAAACCCTGGCATTGAATATTGAAATGAAAACTATATTTTTCTCTTTGGTTCTTATCATAGTCCATTTGTGTTGCCATAAAGGAAAACCTGAGGCTGAGTAATTTATTTTAAAAAGAAGTGTATTTGGCTCACATGTCTGTAGGCCGTACAAGAGCCATGGCACCAACATCTGTTTCTGATGAAGGCCTCAGACTACTTCTACTCATGATGAAAAGTGAAAGGGAGCTGGTGTGTGCAGAAATTTCATGGTGAGACAGGAAGCACAGAGAGAGAGAGAGAGACAGAGAGACAAAAAGACAGAGAAAGTGGAGAAGTGCTAGATTCTTTTAAACAATTAGCTCTCTCAGGAACTAATAGAGCATGAACTCACTCATTACCATGAGGACAGCACCTAGCCATTCATGAGGGATCCACCCCACGACCCAAATACCTACCACTTGACCCCACTTCCAACACTGGGGACGAAATTTCAACATGAGGTTTGGAAAAACAGACATCCAAACTATGGCAGCTCCCTTGATCCTTTCTTATAGTAGAAGATAGGACTTAGTTAATATTTCATTACATTACACTTGTGAGTTCTGAAGCTAAGATTAGGTTTTACTTTAATTCGTCTCTATTTATACCTACATAACATAGAAAATATGAGCTGCTAGTGCAGTTCACACTAATTTACTGGAGTTCAATATTTAGTTTTAGACTGGAAACCCTAACATTCAATCGTGTTCATTTTTCATTCTTTGCCTTTTTATGTATTTGTCTTTCTCAGAAACCTCACAAGAAGAAATGATGTCAAGGCTAAGATTTAGTATTGCTTAGTTTGCTGGCTAAATATCACCTAAATACCACTCAATTTCAATAGGCATAATCATGAATGAAAGTGACTAGAATAAATGGCCTAGCTGTCTATTCAATATCCTGAATGTATGCTCTTGGGATCACGGCTGTGTGGAGGAAACACAAAAAATTTAATGAGAAAAAACAGTGAATGTGCAGGTATACAGCTTACTGCCCAGAACCAGTTATTTTCTTATAATAAAAATAGGTTTCCAGGATGAAAGGCTCATTCAACATTCATTCCAGAAGATCACACTTTGTATTTGTTTTATAATAATTGCTTATTGACTTACAAAACCCAAGTGACATTTGCTTCTCTTATTAATGATAATACCAGAAAATAATAAAAATAAAGTGGACTTCAAATGTACCTAACTTACTTACTACCTCAATTTTAAAACTAAAAAAGAATTGCAAATGAAGAATTTCAATCCCAGAAATTTCAGTGAGTCACAACTATGACTTTGTCAGCACAGCTGGGACTATAGCATATTCTCCCAGTTCTGACTGTTTTCCACTCAACCTCACTGCTTTGTTGGTGTTTCAAGAGTTAACATTAAAATGTGAAATATAAGCTCACTAACAATGAATCCTAATTACTAAAGGTACTGTAAGAAGCATAGCAGAACCAATAGAAGATTGTGCTGGTACGCTTAAACATAGGGACAAATTTTCTGACATTAACAGAGTACTTAAGAGTAAGAAATATTCTTTAGCTACAGTGTTATTACTTTTACTTTTTTAAGTTTATAGAAATTAAATATGCACATAACAATCAATCAAACAGCTTTATAATATTTAGTGAGAGAAAAAAATAGCTCGCCCACTCATTCTCCGCTTATATCTTCCCAGAGACATTTTCAAGTATTTTAGATAACATTTTAAATGTTAACCTCCATTTCTTTAAATAAGATTGAATATTGATGTATTAAACTATTCCTGCAATGGTATGAAGAAATACCCAAGACTGAGTAATTTATAAAAAGAGATTTAATAGGCTCATGGTTCTGCAGGCTGTACAGGACGCATAGCAATATCTGCTTCTGGCGAGGCCTCAGAAAGTTTCCAATCATGGTGGAAGGCAAAGACAGAGCAGGTGTATCAGGTGACAAGGACAAGAGCAAGAGAGTGAGAGATTTTGAGGTGAGGGTGTCACATACTTTTGAACAACCAGATCTCATTTGCACGCAGAGTGAGAGCTCACGTATTATCATGGAAATGGCCCAAGCCATTCGTGATGGATCCACTCCATGATCCAAACATCGCCAACCAGACCCCACCTCTAAGACTGGGGATTACATTTCAACATGAGATTTGAGTAGGGACACATATTCAAACTATATCAATTGATATTTATTGCTTTTATAATTTTGGGCATTAGCCATTGAATTTTCACTGTGGAATATAAATATCTAGCTGTATTTTTCATCCCCATTTTGCAATATACACAGGCACATTTCACACTCACCTATGAATATAATTTTACTATGGTTTTATTTAGATCAACATTCAGATTTTGCCTGCTTACTTTATGAATATTACTGGCAACTTATAACATAGTCTGGATACTTTTTCTTTTGTGTACTTTATTTTATTTTGCCTGGAATTAATTATTGCTTTGCTTATTTTTTATTTGTTTCAGTGGATTTATATATTTTTACAGCTGTATTAGCTGTATTAAGGTATTTTTGACCAAAAGAAATTTTATGTTTACAGAGTACAACAATGTATTTTGATATATATATACATATACACATTATGAAATGATTAAATCAACTAACATATCCATCACGTCACATACTTATTTATTTTGTGATGAGAGTATTCGAGATGTACTCTCCTAGCAATTTGCTAGTATAGTATATGTATTAGGCCATTCTCACATTGCTGCAAAGAAATAACCGAGACTGAGTAATTTATAAAGAAAAGAGTTTTAGTTGGCTCTTTTAAATGTTAAGAGTTTTAAATGGCTTTGTGAGCCATTTACTTGGCTCACAGTTCTGCAGGCTATACAGGAAGCATGGCCAGCATCTGGGGAGGCATCAGGGAGCTTTACTCATGGTGGGAGGCCAAGAGGGAACAGGCATTTTACATGGCAGGAGCAGAACCAAGCTGGGGAGGAGGTGTTAAATACTTTTAAATAACAGGGTCTCATGATAATTCTATCATGAGAACAGCACCTATAGGATGGTACTAAACTATTCATGAAGGATCCACCACCGTGACGCAATCATCTGCCACAAGACCCCATCACCAACACTGGGGATTACAATTTGACATGAAATTTGAGCAGTGGCATCATTTAAATTGTATCACTATACATGATTATTAAATAGTCACCATGCTCCACAATAGACCTCTGAAACTTATTCATTCTAACAGAAAGTTTTTACCCTTCGACAAACATCTACCCATTCTCCCATCCCAACCCTAAAGATGACTTTGAGCCACCATTATTCCACTCTCTGCTGTTATGAGTTTGACGTTTTAAGAATCAACATATAAGTGAAATTATGCAGTATTTGTTATTCTGTGCCTGGTTTATTTCACTTAACATCCTACAAATTTATCCCATGATTTAACAAATGTCAGGAATTCCTTTTTTTTTAAGGCTCAATAATATTCTCTTGTGTATATATACCACATTTTCTTTATCCAGTAGGCAGCATATAATTGGATCTTTATTTTTTTTAATGTATTCAGTCCCTACATGACATTTTATTGGTGAATTTAATACATTTATATTTAAAGTAATTATTTATACGTAAGAACTTAACTATTGTCATTTTCTTAATTGTTTTCTCAATGTTTTTGTTGTTCCTTTGTGTCATTCTTCTTCATGTGTACTCTTCCTTTGTGATCGATGATTTTTCTGTAGTGGTATGCTATGATTTGTTTCTGTTCTCTATTTTTGGTGCATCTACTACAGGTTTTCTCTTTGTGGTTACCATGAGGCTTATAAAAAATTTATGGTTAAAGCAGCCTATGATAAGCTGATAACAACTTACTTTAGACTGCATACAAAAAACTCTACATTTTAACTTTTCCTTCCTCTACCTTTTACATTATTGATGCTGCAATTCACATCTTTTATATATCATGTATTCATTCACATATTATTGTACCTATCATTATTTTAATACTTTCATCTAATTTTTATGACAATTAAAAGAGATGTATACTTTTATATGACAATTAAAGTGATAATATGCACCATCACAGTATCAATGTGTTCTGAATTTGAGTATATTCTTACTTTTATATTCTTAATTTTATAAGTATTTATGCTATTAGTTTGCATCCTCTTATTTCAGCTTGAAAAACTCCCCTTAGCATTTCTTTTTTTAATATATATTTTCAAATTTTATTTCAGATTCAAGGGGGTACATGTGCAGGTTTGTTGCATTTATATTGCATGATGATGAGGTTTGGAGTACAATTAATCCCATCAGCCAGGTAGTGAGCATAGTATCCAGTAGTTCATTTTTCAAGCCCTGACCCCTCCGTCTCTCCCCTCTCTAGTAGTTCCCCGCATCTAATATTGCTATCTTTATGTCCATGAGTACCCAATGTTTATCTCCCACTTATAAATGAGAACATGTGGTATTTGTTTCTTAATCCTCCATCAATTAGCTTAGAATAATGGCCTCCAGCTGCACTGATGTTGTTGCGAAATACATGCATTCATTCCTTTTTATAGTTGCATAGTATCTCATGGTGTCCGTGTACCCATTTTATTTATAAAATCCATCATTGATGGACATCTAGGTTGATTCCATGTCTTTGGTATAGTGAACAGTGCTGTGATAAATACACAAATACATGTGTCTTTTTGATAGAATGATTTATTTTCTTTCGGATATATACTCAGTGAAGGGATTCCTGGGTCAAATGGCAGTTCTGTATTAAGTTCTTTGAGAAATCACTAAACGGCTTTTTCACAGTGGCTGAACTACTTTACATTCCCACCAACAATGTAGGAGCATTCACTTCTCTCTGCAGCCTCTCCAACATTTGTTGTTTTTTGACTTTATAATGATAGCCATTGTGGGCCGGGCGCGGTGGCTCACGCCTGTAATCCCAGCACTTTGGGAGGCCAAGTCGGGCAGATAACGAGGTCAGGAGATCCAGACTATCCTGGCTAACACGGTGAAACCCCGTCTCTACTAAAAAAATACAAAAAATTAGCCGAGTGTGGTGGCCGGCGCCTGTAGTCCCAGCTACTAGGGAGGCTGAGGCAGGAGAATGGCGTGAACCTGGGAGGTGGAGCTTGCTGTGAGCGGAGATGCGTGGCTGCACTCCAGCCTGGGTGACAGAGCTAGACTCCTTCAAAAAAGAAAAAAAAAAGTCATGGTGACAGGTGGTCGATGGTATCTCATTGTGGTTTGGTCTGCCTTTCTCTGATGAATAGTGATGAGCATTTTTTATATTTTTTGGCTAGTTTTATGCCTTTTGAGAAGTGTTTGTTCATGGAATTTGCCCATTTTTTAATGGGATTTCTTTTTGCTTGTTCAATTGCTTACATTCCTGATACATTCTGGATATCAGACCTTTGTCAGATGCCTACTTTGTGAATATTTTCTCCCATTCTGTATGTTGTCAATTTACTCTATTGATAACGTCTTTTGTTGTGCACAATCTTATTAGTTTAATAAGGTCACACTTGTCAATATCTGTTTTTGTTGCAATTGTTTTTGAGGATTTCATCATAAATTATTTCCCAAGGCCAATATTCAGAAGGGTGTTATCTAGATTTTCTTCCAGGATTCTTATAGCTTGAGGACTTATATTTAAGTCTTTATCTTGAGTTCATTTTTGTACATGGAGAAATGTTGGGGTCCAGTTTTACGTTTCTGCATATGGCTAGCCAGCTATCCCAGCACCATTTTTTGAATAGGGTGTCCTTTCCCCATTGCAGATTTTCATTAACTTTGTTGAAGATCAGATGGCTGTAGGTGTGTGTCTTAGTTTCTGCATTCTCTCTTCTGTTCCATTGGTCTGTGTCTGTTTTTGTACCACTACCATGCTGTTTTGGTTACAGCCTTGTAGTGTAGTTTGAAGTCAAATAATGTGATCCTTCCAGCTTTGTTCTTTCTGCTTAGAAGTGCTTTGGGAATTTGGACTATTTTTTTGGTTTTATATAAATTTTAGAATAGTTTTTTCTAGTTCTGTAAAAAAAAAATGATGTTGGTATCTTGATAAGAATAGTGTTGAATCAAAGCATGGCCATTTTAATGATATTGATTCTTCCAATCCCTGATCATGGATCATGTTTTTTCATTTGTTTATAGGGTGCCTGAATGCATAAAAGAAATTACACAATAATCAGTTGCTTCCAAAAAAACACAGTTCACCTATAAAGGCATACGTAGACTGAAAATAAAGGGATAGAAAACATACTGCATGCTAATGAAAACCAAAAAAGACACAGGAGTGGCTGTACTTACACAAAATGAACTTCAATACAAAAACTATAAGAAGAGCCAAAGAAGGTCAGTATACAATGATAAAGGCATCAATTTAGAAAGAGGATATAGCAATTGTAAATATATATGTACTAAACACTGAAACACACAGACATATAAAACAAATATTATTAGAGCTAAAGGGAATGTGACGGTTAATGCTGAATGTCAACTTGATTGGATTAAAAGATGAAAAGTATTGTTCCTGGGTGTGTCTGTGAGTGTGTTGCCAAAGGAAATTAACATTTGAGTCAGTGGGGTGGGAGAGGCAGACCCACCCTCAATCTGGGTGGGCACCATCTAATCAACTGCCAGCATAAAAGCAGGCATGGAAAGTACAGACTTACTGAGTCTTCTGGACTCCATCTTTCTCCCATGCTGGATGCTTCCTGCCCTCAAATATCAGACTGCAAGTTCTTCAGCTTTTAGATTCTTGGACTTACACCAATGATTTGCCAGGAGCTCTTGGGCCTTTGGCCACAGACTGAGGGCTACACTGTCCTTCTGGCCCAGGGTGGGTCTAGAAATGTCGTCTTGGAGCTACAGCTTGAAATCGGGGCCTCATGACGCTGCCCAGTGCCCTATCCTACTGTGGTAGTGCCGACATACACATTGCAAGACAAAATCCTTTCTACTCATCCCTCTCCTCTCCTCAAGTGGAAGGAAGGGGTCTCTTTTAGAGCTGGGAGGTGTGCTGCTTGGAGTTGGGGGAGGGGTGACACAAGCACTTTCTTAGCCATCCAGATTGGTATCTTACTAAGTCATGTGCCCTCCAAGTCCACTGGCTCCAAGCCCAGTATAGCACTAGGGCTTGAATAGGAGTTGCAGTCCTCATGGCCTAGACTGCCTTTCAAGTTTGACCCAAAGAGGCAATGCTTGTTGAAACTCAAGCTCCGACCACCAGGATAAGCAATTCCCCTCTGGCTAGGGCTGGTCTAAATGCTCCTTCCATGAGTACCAGCTGAGTTCTGCTTGGTGTTGGCAGCACTGTGTTCAAGTGCAAAGTCCCACAATTGCTGTGCTGTCCCTCCCCCAAGTGCACAGATTCTTTCTCCATGCTACACTGCCAGCTACTGACAGGGTGATGAGAGAGGGTTGGTGTCAGAAATTTAAGACTGTCTTTCCTACCCTCATCAGTGCCTCTTTCAATGATATGAAGTTAAAACTAGGTATGGATTGCTCACTCAATTCTTTTGGTTCTTATGAAGGTGCTTTTTGTGTGTGTGTACATAGCTGTTAAATTTAGTCTTCCAGAGGAGAGGATAATTGGCAAAGGCTTTTATTTGGCCATCTTGCTCTGTCTCCTCTCCTCTTTTTATTTATTTTTTTACAGCAACCTATTTCATTTTTTCACATTCATGCAAACATACCCTGTTGTGAAAAATATAAAAAAGCATGCACATTGATGGCATTCTTACAAAGATAAATTAGATAAAAAAACAAAACAAAACAAAACAAAACACTAAGCCATAAGTAAACAAAAATAATAATACAAACAGAAGTTTAATGATGTTGAACAGATTTACAGGTAGGCAGAGAACTCTTGATTTTAGGAAATGGTAATTCAACTAAATATCCATACACGTTAAACAGAAGTTTCTAATTTTAAAAACATTTTGTTACAAATAGTTTTAAGTACCACATTTTATAGATCTTCTGTGAGAAGAATATAAGTGTAGTCCTAAAAAAATAATACTCAAGTGATTGTACGCAGGTTTCTTTGTCTTGTTAAAATGAGTTATCATCAACATAATTCCAATGATATTGCTTCCTGAAGTATAAATTTGTATCACATTCATGATATTCAGAATAAGGTACACAATTTACATTTATTTTGACCTAGTTGGAAATAAGTTCTAGATTTAGTACTGTACATAAATTTATTTAGCAAAGTCATGGGAGGGATATAAACTTTACTTTACAAGAAATTGAAAATTACAATTTAGCATGAAGACAATTTTCATAAGTTTTATCTATGCCACCATTCATAGTCAGCCCAACTGCATCCTGAGTGTATGTGAACATGTGTATACATCTACGTACTATCATATACAAACAAATTCATGCTATGTGACTCTTCAAAAGTGTTGCTTGAAATGACTTATTCTCTGGTTTTGGATAAGCAATGTAATGCAGTCAGATATGATTTTCCTTTTTTTGTTTGTTTGTTTTGTTTATCATGATTCAATCGGTGTGTTTCATTTGGATCATTGGTATAATTTCCTAGTAAAACTTCACTAGCAGTAAGCAGAAATGTTAACATAAAGAACAAGTAGGCAATCAAGTTTAAATTATAACATAAAAAAGAGTACTTCACATTTTTTTAAAAGCATTATTCTACGGAATATATTATTCCATGACTGGAAATTATCTGATTTCGTTCTTGGAACATAGCTCTTGCTCTGTGGTGACACTTTAAATTACTGTAGAACTCCATTAAAACTAATGGAATATAAACAAATCAACTCAGTTCTGATGAATTAAGTTTGCATTCCATTGGCTTGAGGAAGGAGATTTTCTCTACACAAATGCAAAATTCCTCTTCGGTAGCCAGTGAAGCTCACTCACAAGTGCTTAAAGAGTTCAACTTTGAAACAGGGCAACACTGGCCAGCACTGCATTTCCTCACTGCAAGTCTATGCTCAAGCCACTAAGCAGCCTCACTGAGGGAAATCCAAAGGGAAAGGACTAGAACACAGTGGAAATTACCAGGGTAACATAAAAGTGATTTTTGAATTAAGTATTTTTGCTAAATCAAAGAAAAATAGGCAATAGGCACATGGCAGTAAATCTTGTCGAAATGTCTGTAGGCTCCTATTACATCAAGTATCTGTGAACTCAAGGTCTAACAAAAGTTCTCACAGGTTATTTTCACATAAAGAATAATCAGGAACCTTAATGTTTTCAAACGCTTATGGCACAAAGGTTGGGAAGTACTAAAGTGTAGCTGAAGTCTTCAAAATGGTGGGCAATTTAAAGTTCTGTTACAGTGAATCAAAGTTTCAATTTTAACTTAAACTACATTCTCATCTTTTATACATTATTCTTTTGTGTAGGGTACAGGGTGTGCAAATTAAGCAATTTCAATATATATTAGAAAAGTTCATTGTTTTGCAAGATAGAAAGTGAATAAAATCAGCTAATAATGCAATGTAATGAAAACATGCAGTAAATAGAGCTTCTTCCTCATGAAATTTTTCCCCTTTTCCTTTAACATCTTCATATTTAAATACTATTTATTTCATTCACTTGCCGAAATCAAGAAAAATGTGAAATATTACATAGCTGCAAGATACTAATTAGTGATAAGAGTTTGGAGCTGTGAGATTGTAATAAATGGAAAATAACAAGAAGAGTAAAATATGCTGAAAATTAATGTTAGAAAATATAGTAATTTGAATTGCGAAACAATAACAAATTATGAAATCTGACTAATCTTCTGAAGGTGTCATGGGAAATGTAAAGGATAGCAGAATCTCTGCTTAGCTTTTACCTCACCAGCAGCCTCATGACTAAAGTTGCAAAATCATGTGTGATTGTGCAAGACCAACTGCATATTGACTTTAGTCACAAATTTTGAAATGGTTTTACTGATGGCATGCTTATGCCCAGAGGCTGGAAGGAAACTGTATGGAAAACATGTGGATATATGGAATCTTGCTTCCAGCCTCGGTCATAAGTGTGCCATCAGTCAAACCATTTAAGATGAATACTACTGCTAAAGTCTTCTTGATTCTTAATTCGAAATTAACAGTTTTTCTAAGAAATTTGTTTCTTCTTTCTGGGTCTGGTGAGTCATAGTTCTTTAAAACTTTCTTTTTTTATTTCAAAATGTTCATGAAGCCATCCTCTCATATATTCTTGCCCTTCTGGGACACCTTTTTTTGTCTGTGTCATCAACGTGAATATTAATTTTGGGGCATTCTTTGCAGAGAAATTCAGTCATGGATAGTGATGTTTCTCCTTATCATCTTTTCCTTCATAAACTACCGTAACATTATAAATTGCATCAACTAATTCTTCATAGAATTAAAAGCTACATGAGCTGTTTTTATGAGTAGTGTCAGCATGTTTTAATACTGCAAGGCCTTGTTGAGCAGCAAATTGACGAGCTGAAAGGACTTGTCTGGTGTTATACTTGTACCTTCTGGAAAAGCAATTATAAAATGCATAGCAGTTTCCACATTCATGTAGCTCTGCCGCTTGTTTCTCATTTCTTCTTCAATAAATTTGGCACTTTCTTTTAGGTTCCTCCATGCTGAGACAAGTAACACCCATATGATGGAAGTAGTTTTAATCTTTCAGCACAGAGCACATAGGTACAAGAGCATTTGGCTCAATGGCCAATATATTAGTAACAATCCAGTCAACTGTGCTTTGACGATTTGCTAAATACATTATATTCTTCTTAATTTTTGGCAAACTTCCATGGAGCAATATCTGTACTCTGGTGTAGTTCTCAAAGAGCACCACACTCTGGTAGACGCAGTAGAGCCAGCTGTCCACCGCCTGGAAGAAGTTGGCGGATGGGATGACAGAGGGCAGCTGCCAGACTCCCCAGGCCAGCACATGGGTGAGCACCATGCCAAGGAGCATGACGCCCAAAGCAGGCGAGTACATATGAACCACTGGAGACAGCAGCATCTTCCCGGCTCTGTGGCGGAAGGCTCTGCCTGCTCTTTCGGCCCCACTGCCCAGGGCCCTCAGCCAAGGCAGGCTAATGGTCAGTCATCATGCCAGCCAGGCCCACTACCACCCCCTCACTGCTTGGTTCCCTGCCATAGTTCTCAACCTCCCAACCTCCTCTCCCAGCCACTAGGGTCACATGGCCTCTGGGTACGTGGAGGTCAGGACAAGTACAGGCCTGACATATTTGCTTAAGGTCTCATGTCTTCTCTTAATTGAACCTCTTTCTCTCTCTCTTTTTATTTTTTCCCTGATTTGCAAAGTTTATGCTCCAAATTTCTCTTAAGTTGAAGCACATGAGACACAATATTTAATGACTTGTTATGATTAATATGTCTTTATAGTACTTTAATTTAATTGATAATTTAGTTAGCTGTATAATTTTAGGTTTTGTAATATATTTTATCATAATTGTAGTGTATTTTTCACTGTTTTTAAGCTTCCTGAGAAACTGCTGAGAGATTAGTGTCATTCTAATTTGTGGTTTTTCTGATAAGTCTTGTTCTTTTTTTTTCTGAAATATTGTATATTTTCAGTGTAACCTGTATATGAATATTTCATGGTTATGTTGCTTAATGCAGGTCCAGATACATTTAAAATATGGTGAAAAAACCCTAGAAATTCAAAGGTCTCTGACAAACTGTGGATACAGGTAAGCAATTCCAGGGACTCCACCAAGTAACAGCAACTGTTATATAGACTTTCCACTTTGAGAGAGAAGCACAAGGTTATTCATATAGTGTGACATGTAATAAGCTGTCTGTTATAAAATATGGACTTTTAACATGTGGAATCACTGGTGACAGTATTGTGTACTGTGGCTCAAAAGACCACAGAAATGGCAATTTGAATATAGATAGACTGAAATTAGTTGATAAGCACTATCACATATAGACCTGAAAACTAGGAAAAATACATGGAAAAGGAGGAGACTGTAAGAGTTAGTAATCACCTAAGGTATTTTCTTATGACAGCCACCTACCAGAAGATAGAGAGATGTGGTGACTGGTTGCTGATACTACCAAGTTTATGTAAGGAACACAGGAAAATTTACTCGCTACATTTAGCGTACTGAATATACTCAAGACTATTTTGATTTGGGATATATGATTTTCAATAACTATCAGGATACCAAAAAATATACTTTATGTGGAAACAAAAAAGAAGTCCCTAGCTGCTTGCATATTTATGAGCTAAGACTGGATATTTGCTAATATTTTCTACCATAATACTGATGACATGCTATTGACCATCTTGTCATATTCTCATGAATGTGATAAGATTTTAGTAATAAGAAAATACCCAATTTTGGGCAAAATGAGACAGTATAATATATACTTTCTATTCTTATTAAAGGCATATCAGTTACAATGGAAGGTTGCAAATAACTAAAAGTGACATTATGGGGAAAATGCAGAGTTCAATGTAATAGACAAAAATTATTTCAAAATACTGGTACTTCCACTATCATTGGTAACAGATATTTTGTTGCATGCTGTAAAACTACTAAAAAAATACACAAGTGCCATGATTTCATGCTTCAAAACCAATATGTCTGACTAGAACTTATACCTAAAATTGGTACCATGCTTATTGAATAACACAACAAAGGAATACATTTACAAACTCATTCTTCTGAAAAAGTGGAAGAGTGATAGTTTCATAAAGGAAAGACATAAATAACAAAGTTACAGAGGCTGGATCTTTGGGAAAATGGTGGCTAGGAGGAAGGACTAACTTACAGCTCCCACTTACATGGACAGAGCAGCGTGTGGAGACCCACGTCCAAAACTTTTGCTTGAAGAATTACAGCAGGACCATACCAGGAAATCCAAAGGAATCCACAGACCCTTTGAAAGAAGTGAATTGCTACTTCAGGCTCCAGGAAATGGCCAAAAAACTGTGAGTGTCCAAAGTGTGAAAATGTGAAAGGGGGGATCGTCTGCCCCTAAACAAACATCTTCACTGGGGAACCTTAAGGTCTACATCATGGGAGAAGGATTTGACTTTACCTGGAGCTGAGATGAACTTAGAGAGCTGGGCAAAATACAGAAATAGAGAAAGCTGTGGGAAGAGCCCTGTTGGCATTCTTGGTTTCTGGGAAAACCATTTCTGACTTTATCTGACAAGGATCCTAGGGGAAGGCCACCAGTGGAATTGGGGAAAGACCACAGGGAGAAGGAAACCTCCAACTGAACTTTGTAACAATTTTGACAGAACACAAAGTTTCCTGGACATAATCTAGGGGAGAGGGTTAACTGGGGAGTGGAATCACAGCACAGAAGTTGTGGCTGGTGGGGAGGCGTGAAACCTAAAGGCCCTGTTGCTTTCACAGCAGGGAGACCTGGAGCCTGGGGCAAGTCCTCAGTCCTACACACCGGCTGCCTGGAAATAAACTCAGTGCTGATGGTAAGGGCGTAGTGGGAGTGAGACCAGCCTTTTGGGCTGCATAGGAGCTGGGTGAGGCCTGTAACTGCTAGCTTTCCCCCACTTCCCCGGCAGCCTGCATTATGCAACAGAGGCAGTCATAATCCCCTGGAAACATTCCTCTATTGGCCTAAGAACCACACCCCAACCCGCAGAGTGGCCTCAGCAAGTCTGGCCCAAGGGGAGTCTGAACTCAGACACACCTAAACCCTGCCCCCACCTAATGGTCTTTCTCTACCCTTCCTGGCAACTGAAGAAAAAGGACATGATTTCTTGGGAGCTCTATGGCCTGCCTGCTGCCTGAGAAACTTATCCAGGCGACTCTAGGGTAAGCTTGTATCCTCCCTATACTACCACAGCTGATGCTTTCTTGAAAGTGCCACCTCCTGGCTTGAGGCCAGTCAACACAAAACTAACACAATAAACAAAAATACAACCAAGAACCATCACAGAGTCCACTTCACTCCCATGCTACTTCCACCAGAACAGGTGCTGGTATCCAAGGTTGAGAGACCTGAAGATGGATCACATCACAGGTCTCTTTGCAGACATTCCCCAGTAGCTGGGCAGTTACATTCAGAAGAAAAATAACAATCACTGCAGTTCACTTCTTAGGAAGCCACATCCCTGAGCACCCACATACAGGGAGCACCTTATGGGACAAAATAATCTGAACATCAGCCCTTGAGCCCCAGGTCTTCACTCTGACATAGTCTACCCAAATAAGAAGGAACCGGAAAGACAATTCTGGCAATGTGACAAAAAAAAGTTATTTAGCACCCAAAAAGATTATGCTAGCTCACCAGCAATGAATCCAAACCAAGAAGAAATATCTGAATTGTCAGAAAAAACATTCAGAAGGTTGCCTTTTAAGCTACTCAAGGAGGTACCAGAGAAAGGTGAATACCAACTCAAATAAATTTTTTTAGAAGTTACGGGATATGGACAAAAACAATCTCCAAATGAATACATAACATAAATAAAAGAACAATCACAACTTCTGGAAGTGAAGGACACACTTACAGAAATGCAAAATACCCTGGAAAGTTTCAGCAATAAGCAAGTAGAAGAAAGAAATTCAGAGCTTGAAGACAAGATTTTTGAATTAACACAATCCAACAAAGACAAAATTTTTTTTTTTTTAAAAGACAAAGTCTCCAAAAAGTTTAGGGTATGTTAAATGGCCAAATTTAAGAATAATTGGTGTTCTCGGGGGAGAAGAGAAATCAACAAGTTTGAAAAACATATTTGAGGGAATAACTGAGGAAAACTTCCCCAGTCTTGCTAGAGATCTAGACCACCAAATACAAGAAGCTTAAAGAACACCTGGGAAATTCATCACAAAAAGATCATCACCTAGGAACACAGTCTAAAGATTCTCTGAAGTCAAGATGAAGAAAACAATCTTAAGACCTGTGAGGCAAAAACGTCAGGTAACTTATAAAGGAAAACCTATCAGATTAATAGCAGAAACCCTACAGACCAGAAGACATTGGGGTCCTTTAGCCTCCTTAAACAACATAAAACAATTATAAGTCAATAATTTTTCGTCTAGTGAAACTAAGTTCCATAAATAAGAAAATAGTCTTTTTCAGACACACAAATGCTTAGAGAATTTGCCGACTACCAAGCCAGCACTACAAGAACGCTAAAAGCAGCTGTTTTGTTTCAAACTCTAAGTCTTGAAACAAAACCTCAAAATAAACCAAAATAGAACCTTTTTAAAGCATAAATCTAACAGGATCTATATAAAAATAACACAGTGAACATAATCCAAGATATTCAGGCAACAAATAGCATGATGAATAGAATAGTACCTCACATCTTAATGCTAATGTCGAATGCAAATGGCCTAAATGCTCCACTTAAAGTTACAGAATGGCAGAATGAATCACCATCCAAGTATCTGCTATCTTCAAGATACTCACCTAACACATAAATACTCATATAAACTTGAAGGAAAGGAGTGAAAAAAGATTTTCCATGCAAATGGACACCAAATGCTAGTAGAAGTAGCTATTCTTATATCAGAAAAAAAACACACTTTAAAGCAACAGCAATTTTAAAAGACAAAGAGGGACTATATAATAATAAAAGAACTTGTTCAACAAGGAAATATAACAATTCTAAATATATATGCACCTATTACTGGAGCTCCCAACTTCATAAAACAATTACTACTGGACCTAAGAAATGCGGTAGACAGCAACACAGTAAGCGTGGGGGACTACAATATTCCATTGACTGTGCTAGGCAGGTTAACAACAACAAAAAGACAGAAATTAACAACAACAACAAAAAATGGAATTAAATTATACTCTAGAGGGGCTTGGGGCGGTAGCTCATGCCTGTAATCTCAGCATTTTGGGAGGTTGACGCGGGTGGATCACTTAGATTGGGAGTTCGAGACCAGCCTGGCCAACATGGTGAAACTCTGTCTCTATTAAAAATACAAAAAATTAGCCAGATGTGGTGGTGCATGCCTGTAATCCCACCTACTCGAGAGACTGAGGCAGGAGAATTGCTTGATCCTGGGAGGCAGAGGTTGTGGTGAGCCCCTAGAATAGATGGATGTAATAAATACTTACTGACATTCTACCCAATAACTGCAGAATATACATTCTATTCATCAGCATAAGGAACACTCTCCAAGATAGGCCATGTGATAGAACACAAAACAAGTCTCAATAAATTTAAGAAAATCAAAATTATATCAAGTACTCTCTCAGACCTCTGTGGAATACAACTGGAGCCCAACTCCAGAAGGAACCCTCAAAACCATGAAAATACATTGAAATTAAATATCCTGCTTCTGAATGATCTCTGGGTCAACAACAAAATCAAAATAGAAATAAAAAAATTCTTTGAACTGAATGATAATAGTGACACAACCTATCAAAATCTCTGGGATACAGCAGAACATTTCTAAGAGGAAGGTTCACAGCCTTAAATACTTACATCCAAAAGTCTGAAAGAGCACAAATAGACCATCTAAGGTCACACTTCAAGGAACTAGAGAAGCAAGAACAAACCAAATCACAATCCAGCAGAAGAAAATAAATAACAAAGATAAGATTAGAGCTAAATGAAAGTGAAAGAAACAATAGAAAAACACAAAAGACACAACAAAAAGCTTTTTCTTTGAAAAGATAAATAAAATTGATAAGCCATTAGTGAAATTAACAAAGAAAAGAGAGAAGATCCAAGTAGCTCAGTTAGAAAGAAAATGGAAGATATTACAAGCAATACCAACGAAATACAAGAGACCATTCAAAGTTACTATGAACACCTTTATGCACATAAACTAGAAAATCTAGAAGATATGGATAAATTCCTGAAAGTATGAAACCTTCCTAGATTAAACCAGGAAGAAATAGAAACTGAACAGACCAATAACAAGCAGTGAGATTGAAATGGTGATATAAAAATTGCCAATAACAACAACAACAGAAAGTCCAGGACCCAATGGATTTATAGCTAAATTCTATCAGACATTCAAAGAAGAATTGGTACCAATCCTATTGACACTGTTCCACAAGATGGAATAAGAAGGAATCCACCCTATATCATTATATGAAACCAGTATCACCCTAATACCAAAACCCAAGAAAGAACATGGGAAAAAAAGGAAACTAAAGACCAAGATCCCTAATGAACATAGATGCAAAAATCCTCAATAAAATACTAGCTAACCGAATCCAACAGCATATAAAAAGATAATCCACCAAGATCATGTGAGTTTCATATCAGATATGCAAGGATGGTTTAACATAAGTAAGTCTATAAATGTGATACACCACATAAACAGAATTAAAAACAAAAATCACATGATCGCCTCAATAGATGCAGAAAAATCATTTGACAAAATCCAGCATCCCTTTAAAATTAAAACCCTCAGCAAAATTGGCATACAAGGGACATAATTTAATGTAATAAAAGCTATCTATGACAAACCCACAGCCAACTTTATAATGAACAAGGAAAAATATAAACATTTCCCTAAGAACTGGAACATGACAAAGATGTTCACTTTCACCACTTCTATTCAATATAGTACTGGAAGTCCTAGCCAGAGAAACCAGACAAGAGAAAGAAATAAAGGGTATCCAAATTGGTAAAAAGGAAATCAAACTGTCAGTGTTTGCTGACGATATTATTTTATACCTAGAAAACCCTAAAGACTCATCCAAAAAGCTCGTATAACTGATAAATGAATTCAGAAGTTTTAGGATACAAAATTAACATACTCAAATCAGTAGCATTGCTATACACCAACAGATACCAAGGTGAGAATCAAATCAAGAACTCAACTCTTTTTACAAAAGGTTCAAAAATAATAAAATAAAATGAAATACTTAGGAATAGACTTAGCCAAGAAGGTGAAAGACCACTACAAGGAAATTACAAAACATTGCTGGAATAAATCATAGACAAAACAAGTAGAAACACATCCCATGTTCATGGATAGGTAGAATCAATATTGTGAAAATGACCATACCGTCAAAAGCAATCAATGAATTAAGTGTAATTCCCATCAAAATACCGCCATCATTCTTCACAGAACTAGAAAAAAAATCCTAAATTTATATACCACCCCCAAAAAAGAGCTATCATAGCCAAAGCAATACTAAGCAAAAAGAACAAATCTGGAGGCATGACATTACCTGACTTCAAACTATACTATAAGCCCATAGTGACCAAAACAGCATGGTACTGGTATAAAAATAGGCACATAGACAAATGGAACAAAATAGAGAACCCAGAAATAAAGCCAAATACTTGCAGCCAACTGATTTTCAACAAAGCAAACAAAAACATAAAGTGGGGAAAGGAAACTTTATTCAACAAATGGTGTTGGGATTATTGGCAAGCCACATGTATAAGAATGGAACTGGATCCTCATCTCTCACCTTTCACAAAAACCAACTCAAGATGGATCAAAGACTTAAATCTAAGACTTGAAACCATAAAAATTATAGAAGATAACATAGGAAAAAAACTCTTCTAGACCTTGGCTTAGGCAAAGACTTCATGACCAAGAACCCCAAAGCAAATGCAACAAAAACAAATATAAATAGATGGGACCTAATTAAACTAAAAAGCATCTGTACAGCAAAAGAAACAATCAGCAGAGTAAACAGACAACCTACAGAGTGGGAGAAAACTTCTCAATCTAGACATCTGACAAAGGACTAATATCCAGAATCTACAAGGAAGTCAAACAAATCAGCAAGAAAAACAAACAGTCCCATCAAAAAATGAGCTAAGGACATGAATAGACAAATCTATTCATTTTTTCCTATGAACATAAAAATGTGACAAATTAAAGATTTCTGATAATAGAGTTTCATTTTGAGAACTAATCATTCTTTTAAATATTAATAGATCATGTTAATTTTTGAATTTTAGAAAAATTGAGCCAAGGCGCTCACTGTTTAAGATAAAAGGACATCAAAACTTTTTTGTTTTCTAATTTTTAAACAATTTTTTTATTTCTAAATGTCTGAAAATATAAATCAAATGGCCAATAAACATATGAAAAAATGCTTAACGTCACTAATGATCAGGGAAATGCAAATCAAAGCCACAATGCAATACCACCTTACTTCTGCAAGAATGGCTGTAATAAAAAAAAAAAAAAAAAAAACTAATAGATGTTGATGTGGATGTAGTGAAAAGGGAACACTTTTACACTGCTGGTGGGAATGTAAACTAGTACAACCACTTTGGAAAATAGTATGGAGATTCTGTAAAGAACTAAAAGTAGATCTACCATTTGATCCAGCAACTCCACTACTGGATGTCTACCAGGAGGAAAATAAGTCATTATGCAAAAAAGGTACTTTCACTTGCATGTTTATAGCAGCACATTTTGCAATTGCAACAATATGGAACCAGTCTACATGCCATCAATTGAGGAGTGGATAAAGAAAATGTGGTATATACCATGGAATACTACTCAGTCATAAAAAGGAACAAAATAATGGCATTCACAGCAACCTGGATGGAACTGGAGATCATTATTTTAAGTGCAGTAACAGGAATGGAAAAGCAAATATCATATGTTCTCGTTAATAAGTGCGCGCTAAGCTATGAGGATGCAAAAGCATAGGAATGATACAAGGGACTTTGGGGACACAGGGGCAAGGGTGGGAGTGGGGTGAGGAATAAAAGACTATACATTGGGTACAGTGTACACTGTTGGGGTGATGGGTGTACCAAAATCTCGGAAATCACCACTAAAGAAATTATTCATATAACCAAATACCACCTGTTCCCCCAAAACCTGTTGGAAAAAAAAAAAAAAAAAACCAGCTACAAAGGCCTCCGGATATTCTTAGCACAACATGACATGTTTTAAAGCTTTTTATGAATAATCTTGTTTTAGGTTAAGCAATACAATAAAAAGATAAGAAGCTTGAACTCTAGATCTATATTACCTGTTTTTAAATCATGTATTTAATTAATGTACTAACTTGAACTATGTTCTATGTTCTTGGCAAATTACCCCATCTGTGCCTTAATTTCCTCACTTATGAAGATATGTACTGTACACATTCATGGTGGCACTGTGATAATTAAATGGATTAATGTTTATATAGCAGTTGCTAGCACATATGAAGCGCTACATGAATCGTATTTATTATGTGTTACACTAATGAAATATATCCTGAACTGTGTTATGTGTTACATGCCATGGGAGTTGGAATAGTTGTTTAATTTTTTTAAATGTGTATATTTGATTTTACAATGTCTGCCAACCTGAACAAATCTAATAAGAAAGGAGATTCTATGCTTGCTATTCAAGAATCACAAGCAAACAGATTTCACCAGTTGTGGAATAATGTGATTTTGTCCACCTAGAGCAAATAAAGCCAAATTGGCTTCCAAGGCTTTGACAGCCCAAATAGCTAAAATGCTATTTATTTGGAAATGAAAACCATTAAAATTATTTTGAACATTGAGGAAAATTACAATATATCTATGTCCCTATAGTCACTTCATTACAGATATTAGTATTCTCTATATGTTGGTCACAGTTGTGAACATCATACTTATAACAATTATTTAAGAGCAATAGTTAAGTCTCACCTGTTAGTAATGAATCAGCATTAAAATGCAAAATTTCTCCTTTCCGGGGTGCTAAAATTCGCCTTAGGAAATTGTGAGATAAGACTTAAGGTATATACTGTGGGCAAACATAATCAAATAGTCATTACTAAGACACACAATATAACCCTTTTAAATCTTGAAAAAAAAATTCCTACCAATCTCACTGTATGACACATGTGACTTGAAATGACAAAATATAAAACAATAGTGATTTGATACTATGTACTAAATAGTGTAAGATCCCCTGATTTTTGTTTTAAATTTTCCCAAAATTTTAGATTTATATTTTCAGACATTTAGAAATTTAAAAAAAATTTGTTTAAAAATTAGAAAACAAAAATGTTTTGATGTTCTTTTATCTTAAACAGTGAGCGCCTTGGTTCAATTTTTCTAAAATTCAAAAATTAACATAATCTATTAATATTTAAAAGAATGATTAGTTCTCAGAATGAAACTCTATTATCAGAAATCTTTAATTTGCATATTTTCATGTTCATAGGAAAAAATGATTAATTTGTACCTATAGAGAATTAAAATACCTATTCCATATGAGACAAAGATTTGTTTAGAAAAATTCATCCATATTTATTTAAATTGTACTGTAAAATGAATTACCACAAGACATTATTAGAGATTGATCGTTAAGTTTTCACAAATGAAAGTTAGCATATAATATATGAGCACTGTGTATTAAACAAGTAGTATCTAGTAAGGTACCTTACCAGGATTTCTTGTTTTATGAAAGATGGCAGCAAACAAAACTAATTAAAGAAAACATAATAAATTTTATAGATTATTTACTGAGGAAGTTGAATTTTACTTACATTAGGTGCCTCATTTAAATCTTCAAATTATTATTTGAATATTTGTGTAGGACACTAAATTAATATTCAGACATGTTCAATTTAATGTTGTATTTCATTATTTGGTGTTTTATTTTTAATTATTTTCAACTATAGCTTTTTAAAAGTAATCTTACAGATACTGTGGGTCATTGGATAAGAATGAGTAAATAGGAAGCATGCAGTTCATGATCAGAAAATTTATTTTACTTTCTTTAATTCATAATCACATGTTATGTCTAAATCTTCCTCACTGTACAGGGACAGAAGAATGTAGTTATAATGGGTAATACCAGTCGGAGAAGTGAAAAGGAATTAGAACTTGGCTGCTTTTCTTCTACCGTTACTGCTCTCCTTCTCCTTCCTCCTTTGGCTTCTTGTCTTCCTCTTCCTCCTTCTTCTCTTACTTTCCACTTTGCTTTGGATGGGCACAACTAGGCAAGTGAAGCTACATTTTATAAAAGGTGAATGCATCAAAAACGACAAAAAAAATGTTTATTGGAATAAATGTATTATCTGACAAGCAGTTACTGGAATTTCATAATGCCAAGAAATATGTACATGAAGGGTCAATCTTCTAAGTAACTAATCTACATACAGTATTTTGAAGTATTCTGATACTTGACTGAACGTTAACTCACTAGTTAGTTTTTAGCCATCTCTGTACATCTTTGTTGGCACACTGGTTTCACACATGTTTCCAATTTTGCTATAAATTATATTCTCCAGAAAAGTACCAGATAATCTCTTGAAAAATCGGGTAACTTTTCTCTCTGTTCTTTAATGCCTTTCCTTTATTGAGGTATATGCTTTAGGAAACAAAATAAAATGTTTAATATGTAAGCATATGAAAAAATAAAGAGATTTTGCCCTCATATCAATGTTATCTAAATAACACTTATATGCATGTGTGGAATTAAGCAAAGTGAATACCATAATATATGCATGCATCTTGCTTCTCTTTCACTATGTCTACTCAGCTTAAATTCATGAGAGCAATATTAAAAATTCATAATGAAATAAATATACACATAATCTTTCAACATGCAAAATATATTTTAACTTCTATGGAACATTAAGCAAAAAGAGACTAGTTTACTTTCATAATATTTTTGGGGAGCTGTAAGTTCCTTAAAAGAATGGTTTAGAAGCCATTCTACGGACACTGAAGTATAAAAATATGTTGGAACATTAATACCGGAGTTGTAACTTCCATTTTTAACAGACTTTCATTTTTAACAGACTTTCCTCTTTAGTCAAAACTGTTGCTTATATCCATATGTAAATGTGATAAAATAGCTGTCATTCAGTAATACTATGGATTAAAGCTGGGTTTCACTTAATATTTACCTAGCATTAGAGGAATTTTGAGAAGTGCTGTAGTATTTTTGGTAAAAAATTATTGTTATGAATAGGGAAAATTCTCCATAATATATTTATCTAAAATGTTTGGCATTAGAAATATAGGAACTGTATGTAATATCAAAATTGCTTTTAAATTGTTACAAATATTAAAATAAATCTCAGGATAACAATGCTCATATCATACAAGTCTGTCCCAGAATTCCATCATAAAACAAGTTTAGGTATGAGATTGTCCTGGATTTAATAAATTGTTTTTTAATTAGGCTTGCAAATATCTAATTTATAAATTGTTTTATGTGTTGTGTGTGTGTTTGTGTGTTGTTTTTGTTGTTGTGATTTTTTGGTTCTGAATATTGCCTTATAGTAGAGGTATAAAATAAGGCCTGAATTTGATAGTGAATATATTTTTAATGTAAATTAGGTTATATTATAGTAACAAACAACCTCTCCCTAAATCAGTATCTTTATAATACAATGTTGCCTCTTGCTTATTACATATTTCACATGGGAAGAGAATAGATTATTTCATACTCAATGACACAGGATTAAGAAGGCACTGCTATTTTCTAAATGCAGTATTTGAAACACATGGCTTGAGAGATTTTGAATAATTATGAGAAGTCTTATTGATGACTCAGCATAGAAATCACACACACACACACACACAAACACACATAACACACACACACACACACACACACACACACACTGCTTTCCTTCATGGTTCTTTCGCCAGAACGAGCTGCAAGATCTCACAAAAATCACAGCACATCTGGAAAATGCACGCTTCCTTCTATCTGAAAGAAAAAGTGAACCAGCTGTGAGAACGCACAAGTAATATCTATCATTTATGAAATTTCCTTTCTGTCTCATGAATTACAAAACCTGAAATAGATTCATGTGTAAGTTGTCTTTCAGGTATCTCATATATTGTGGGTGGGTGTACAGGGGTAGAGGGGAGTAAAAGTAGAATACAGTGTCAGGATAAATATCTAGTCCAAATTAGCTTTAAAAAGAATATAATTTATATTTATATTATTAGGACAACACTTTGGTATGTCCTAGAGTTCAGAGCAGATGCTTTAGGTAATTTGGATTGAATTTTGTTCCTTTCAACAGTAAGTTCTAATTTGATTACCATATGGTTTTTCAATGTATATAATTTTATTCCAGTTTATTGCAATTTGGGAATATGTATAGAGAATGATAAAAAAATTGTAATAGCCTATATTTTAAAGCAATCACTGTGTTCTAAGTATTATGCTGTATAGATTTTATCTCATTTAAGTTTTCATGATGCCTGTGAAGTAAGTATTTACCCCATTTTACAGTTGAGGAAACTAGGTATCAGGAATTCAAATAAATGTCTCAATGTCATACAGCTAGTGAATTATCCAACTGGTATAATATAGCTAGTGAGCTGAAATTTTAAACCCAGATTTACCTGATTCCAATAATTTCAAAGCCCATGTACCTAAATATAAAACTATTTTCCCCAAATATACATGAAAATGTTATAAAAAGTTAAATAACTGATTATTGTAACTGATTAAATAAGTGATTAAGTTAACTGATTAACTGTTAAATAACTGATTTATTATAATAAATGTCATAAAAAGTTAAATAACTGATTATTCCCCAGCCCTGCCAGAAAACAAAGACTTATCCTATGTATGTAAATTGAAATTATATTTAATGAAGAACTGTAATCAAATTTGTGAGCAATAAACTCAAATAACCTAAAATTTTAAAGTAACAGTGTGGAATGGAATTTACAGTTTTTATTGTTGTTGTTGAGACAGAAATAAACAAAAGTAAAAATAAACAAAGCAAATTCTCTAATTCTAAAGTGTCATACTATTTACATTTCTCATTTGAATTATTTCCACAACAGTTACAGTTAAATGCATCAATTCCCTGAAATTTTCCTGAAATAAACATATATATCTGTGGTTCATCTCTCCATTTTTGCCCATATCTAGTAGGTGAAATTACCACTGTATTATAGTAAGGCAAATGTAAATTTATCATTTTGTTCACTTGAAGCTGCATTTTTTTATCTTTCATTAAATTTATATGTTATTATGTAATTATTGATTTAAAAACACACTTTAGGATAAGATATATCTTAGATTCCGAATGGGAATAACGTAATTGCTGACATGTCTATGTATGAAGCTTCTAGGTAAATATTTGACAAACGTGAAGTAGGCACTTATTTTAATCCTGTCCTTTGAGGAATGGTAAAACAGTCTTCAAAGCAAAACCAGCCCCTTCACCGTCCTGGTTTGGTACTTGAAATCATCAGGATAATTTTTTATTTTAAGATCTTTCCTAAAGTCTTAAATTCATGTGATTGTGTTATAAAAGTTATCTATACTATCTGTTATTTACATTAATGTTATGTACAATTAAGGATATCTTCATTAACAAAAACAGAAACTATTTTCTAGGACCATTTCTGACTATAATCTTCTAGAAAAGAGGAGGGGGCTTTAAGAAAAGGAAAGGCAGGATGGAAGAATTTTAAGGGATAAGAAGAAACAGTAAAGAATGCAGCCTTAGGCCAAATTAGCATATGATGATGGATTATGGACTTAAGCTCTCCAGAATAGAGCATAAAAATATTCGTGGATAGGAGAAAGCAATAAAAAGAGAAAGAAGAGGTATCCATTGGGAGAATGAACTTGAAATAGGCCTGTCGGGAGGTGTGCCTAAACTAGTGGTGTGCCCAGAACTCAAACCATAATCATAATATTTATACATTAAATCTCGTGTTTCATCATTTTAAAGAAACCAACTTACAACTTTCTCAAATCCATTCTGAGTCATTTTCAAGAGAAATAGGGAAGTCAGCCTAATGTATGTCAGTATATCTGAATTCCCAGTAGACTAAGGTGTGTTGCGACATTGTAATATATTTAGTAAACTCATATTATGTCTCTTCCAAAACACAAGTTAAGCATACTATATGACAAAATAATATGAACATATTATTGTTAAAACTTATTTTTATGACTAAAGTTAGAGATTCAAATAGAGTTGTTAAATTCCTAAACTAGTTTTTTCTCTGCCCTACGAGGCTAAGACAGGTATTCTGGGTCTTTTTCCTATCCATATAAAGCATAGAATCACTTTGTCAATATCCACCAAATAACTTGCTGGGGCATTAATTTTGATTACAATAAGTTTATAAATCAATTTGAGAAGAACTGAACATCTTGACAACATCAAGTCTTCCTATCCATGAAATGAAATATCTCTCCATTTATTTAGTTTTTCTCTGATTTCTTTGTCAGAATTTTATTTTCCTCATACAGATTTTGTCTGTATTTTATTAGACTTAGAGCTGAGTGTTTCAATGTTGGCGGATGTTAATGCAAGTCATATTGTGAATTCAGTTTCAAATTCCACTTGTTCATTGCTGGTATGTAGGATTTGTGTATTCAGTTTCAAATTCCACTTGTTCATTGCTGGTAGGTAGGATGATAATTGATATTTGTATATTAACCTTATATCCTACAACCTTTCCATGATAACTTATTAGTTTGGCAAGTGTTAATTTTTCACCCAGTCTTTCAGATTTTCTATATTGAATATCATGTCATCTTCAACGAAAGACAGCTTTATTTCGTTCCTCCCACTCTATGTACATTTTATTTCCATTAATTGTACTATTGCATTATGGATGACTTCCAGTAAAATATTAAAAATGAGTAATCAGAGCAGCCAATCTTGCCTTATTTCTTATCTTAGTGGGAAAACTTCAGGTTTCTCACTATTAAGAATGATGTTATGTGTAGGTTTTTTGTATCTATTCTTTATTGAGTTGAGAAAAGTCCCCTCTATTCCTAGTTTACTAAAACTTTTTATCATTAATAGGTTTTGGATTTTGTCAAGAGCTTTTTATGCATCTATTTATATAATCATGTGATTTTTCTGTTTTAGCCTGTTGATATGATTAATAGCAGTTGATTTTTTAATGTTGAACCAATCTTGCATGCCTGGGATAAATTCTACCTGGTCATGGGATATAATTATTTTTATACATTGTTGGATTTTATTTGCTAACATTTTGTTAGGAATTTATCTTGAGAATGTATCTACATTCTCAAGGCATATTGGTCTAGGTTTTTTTTTTTTTTTTTTTGTATGTGTGTGTGTGTAATGTGTTTGCCTGATTTTGACATAAGGGTGATGCTGGCTTTATAGAATGAGTTAGAAAGTATTCCCTTTGCTTCTATCTCCAGAAAGAGATTGTAGATAATGGGTGTAATTTCTTCTTTAAATGTTGGATAGAATTCACCATTGAATTCTTCTGATCCACCTTATGCTTTCTTTTTTTGGAACATTATTTGTTACTGATTCAGTTTCTTTAATAGATGCTATGGTTTGGCTCTGTGTTCCCACCCAAATCTCACCTTAAATTGTCATAATCACCACATGTCAAGGGCAGGACCAGGTAGAGATAACTGAATCATGGGAGGCAGTTACCACAGCTTTTCTCATGATAGTGAGTGAGTCTTCATGAGATCTAACGGTTTTATACAGGGCTTCCCCCCGTGAAGAGGTGCCTTCCACCATGATTGTAAGTTTCCTTGAGGCCTCCCCAACCATGCAGAACTGTGAGTCAATTAAACCTTTTCTTTATAAATTACCCAGTCTTGAGTATGTCCTTGTAGCAGTGTGGAGAGTGGACTAATACAACAGACATAGGAAGATTTAGATTGCTTCTGTTTTCTTGTGTGAGTTTTGCATGTTTTTGTGTGAGTTTTCTTGTATGAGTGTATCTTTCGAGAAATTTGTCCACTTTAGGTTGTCAAATTTTAGGCAGAGAATTGTTCATAGCATTTCTTTATTATGTTTTAATGTTCATATGAATTGCAGTGATGTCTAGTAATTTACATTTTCTGTCTCTCTTTTTCTCTTATTGCCAGTCAGCTAACTAGAGGATAAATGATTTTATTGATCTTCTCAAAGCACCAGATTTTGGGTTCTTTGATTTTTCTCTACTAATTTGCTGCTTTCCACTTCTTTGATGTTTGTTCTAATTTATACTATTATTTTTTTTTCTAACTACAAATTTGATGTGCTCTTTTTTCCTACTTTCTGAGAATGGAAGTTTAAATGATTAATTTTTCATCTTTCTTCATTTCTAATACAGCTTGAGTATCCTTAATTCAAAAATCCAATATCTGAAGCTTTTTGGGTGCCAACATGGTGCTTAAATGTAATGATCACTTGATGATTTTGGATTTCAGATTTTGGATCAGATATGCTTAGCCAGTAAATATAATGCAAACACTCCAAAATCCAAAAAAATCCCATATCTGAAACTGTTATGGTGTTAAGCATTTTTGATAAGTGATATTCAAACTGTATATGAGTTTAATGCTATAAATTTTTCTCTAAGCACTGTTTTTATTTCAACCTACACATATTGATAAATTGCATTTTAATTTATATTTAGCTACAAAATGTGTTTAACTTTTATTTTAGGTTTGGGGGTACATGTGAAGGTTTGTTACGTAGGTAAACATGTTTCATGGGGGTTTGTTGTGCAGATTATTTCATCATCCTGGTGTCAAGCCCAGTACCCAATAGTTATTTTTTTCTCCCCCTCTACCTCGTCCCACTCTCCTCTCTTAAGTAGGGCACTGTGTCTGTTGCTTCCTTCATGTTCATAAGTTCTTATCATTTAGTTCCCACTTATAAATGAGAACATGTGGTGTTTGATTGTCTGGTCCTGAGTTAATTTGCTAAGGATAATAGCCTCCAACTCCATCCATGCTCCCATAAAAGACATGATCTCATTGTTTTTATGGCTGCATAGTATTCCATGGTGTATATGTACCACATTTTATTTATCCAATCTGTCCTAGATGGACATTCAGGTTGATTTCATGTCTTTGCTATTATAAATAGTGCCTCCATGAACATTTGCACACGTACCTTTATGGTATTTAATTAAATTTAAGAGTTTCTGCACAGCAAAATAAACTATTAACAGCGTAAGCAGGCAACCTATAGAATGGGAGAAAATATTTGCAAACTATGCATCTGAGAGAGGTCTAATATCTAGTATCTGTAAGAAATTTAAATTTACAAGAGAAAAACAACCCCACTGAAACATGAGCAAAGGACGCAAACAGACACCTCTCAAAAGAAGACATACATGTGGCCAACAAGTATATGAAAAAAAGCTCAACATCACTGATCATTAGGTAAATGCAAACCAAACCACAATAGATATTGTCTCACGCCAGTCAGGATGGCTATAACTAAGCAGTCAAAAAGTGACAGATACTGTTGAGGTTGTGGAGAAAAGGGAACATTTATACATTGTTGGTGGGAGTGTAAATTAGTTCAACCATTTTGGAAAGCAGTAGGACAATTCCTCAATGAGCTAAAAGTAGAACTATCATTCAATCCAGCAATCCCATTACTGAGTATATACCCAGATGAATATATTCTACCATATAGCTCAAAATATTTTAATGTCTTTTGATATTTTTGACCTATGTGATATTTATAAGTTTATTATTTAATCTCCAACTATTTTGGGATATCCATCTCTCATTATTGATTTCTAGTTTAATTCCATTGTGATCTGACAACAGACTTTGAATGATTTATCTTTTTAAAAATTGGTTAAGTTATATTTTATGGCCAAGGATATGGCTTATCTTGGTAAATGTTCCGTGTAAGCTTAAAAAACATGTATTTTGCTGTGCTTGGATGAAGAAGTCCATAGATGTGCATTAAATATTAGAGAGTATTTTAATTCCAGGGATGGTCATACTACAACGGGATGACTAGATTTCATTCCAGCCTATCTATCTGTTAAGATAGAAGATAGACGTAAACTGTAGTGGAAACATTATTAAACTCTTTTTTGAAAAAAGCCATGGAGAGATTATAGATTTATCTTAGGACTATTTTTCACGACTGTTCAAACTCTGATGTTATTCATCTTCTACATTTACCTCAATTATTTATATCAATTATTTATTATACATTTGTTTTTCTTTTGTTTTGTTTTCATTTTTCTTTTGTTTGTTTTGTTTTCTTTTTCTGCAAACTTTTTTCTTTGCTGATATCTTCTCTTTATAAAAAGTCAACCCTGAAAAATGGAGTAATATATTAACTAGAAAGTTATGAGCACAAAAAACCAAGAACATCTTCCTTAAAGTCAAGAATGATACAATGCTACTCATGATTACTGCACTTTAATTATGGACGTCCTAAAGATTACAGTTATAGAGAAAAAATAAGTCAAGCATAAATAAATATATAAAAGTCAAGTCAAGCATAAATACATATTAAAAAGTAAGTCAAGCATAAATAAATGTATAAAAGAGCATAATAATTATCTATTTTTGAAGGTGATGTAATTGAATTTCTGGGAAGAAGATCAAGTTAATGAAAATGTATTGTGTATTTTGACACTACTGAAAGAGTAGATTTTAAAAACTCTCACTACAAAAAAAAATAGGTGAGATAAAGTTTATGTTAATTAGCTTGATTTAATATTTTTACAATGTATACATATATGGATATATCAAAACATCACATTGTGCTCCATAAATATATACAATTATTATTTGCCAATCAAATATATTGGCCAAATGATCTTAAGACTTCCAACCATTCCCTCAAATCACAAAAATGCAAAATTGTGTTTTCATAACTTCAATTTTACAGTGTTGGTTCTAGAAACTAATGATAGAAATGAAATTACACACAAATACATAGAAAGATTCAACATTGCATGAAAAGAAAAACTCAGCATTGTTAAGATGTCAATGCTACTCATAGTTATCAATGTCATTAATAAAATGGAGCTACAGATTCAATGTATTCCTAATCAAAATTCCAACAGGCAAGTTAGAGAAATTGTTAAGGTGACTTAAGACACGTATGGAAACAAAAGCGACTCAGAATAAGTAAAATAAAATAAATATATAGAGAATATGTGAATGACACATCTCAGTAATAAACAAATAAATTAAATAGACATTTCTTCAAATAAGATATACAAACGGCCAATGAGCCATTATTACATCATTATCCATCAGCAAAATGCAATCAAAACCACAATGAAATATTCCTTCACACCCACTAAGGTGGCTATAATCAAAAATCAGATAAGAAAATGTTTTTCCTTGGATGTGGAGAATTTGGAACCCTCATACACTCCATATGGAAATGTAAAAAATGCTGCAAATACTTTGCATAAGAGTCTGGCAGTTCCTCAAATGACTCAACACAGAATTAACAGATGACCCATTGATTACATTCTGAGGCAGATAAAATGAAAACATATGACCATGCCAAAACATTTAGAAAATTGTTTATAACTGCGTTATTCATAATGGTAGAAACAACCAATGATAGCAACAAGAGAAAAGTTCAATTAACAAATGTATAAAAAATGTGGTATATTTATAAAATAGGATATTATTTTGTCTTGGGAATAAAACACTGATATATGCTACAACATGGATGAACATTTTTCTAAGTGAAAGAAGCCATTCACAGAAGCCTGCCCATTATATGATTCCATTTATAGAAAATGTCAAGTGCTGGGAAATTTGTAAAAACAGAAAGCAGATTAGTGTTTCTCTAAGGCAAGGGAAGGAGGTGAGGGAAGGTGAGGGAAATTGATAAGTGGTACTTGTTTTCATTTTGCTGTGAGGAAAATGCTTTGAATTTGACTGTGGTGATGGTTAAATATAAATGTGAATATATTTAAAAAAAACATTAATTTGTACTGTAAGGACTAAGGGAATACTGCCCTTTTGCCCTCTGAAGGTTCACTAAAAAGCAACCAAAAAAAGACAGATTAATAGGAGGAGTGGCATACAAATTTATTTGATCAGTTTTGCATGACACAGGAATCTTCTGAATGAAGATCCAAAGATACAAGGGAAATTGTCCATTTTTATACTTATAAACAGGAAAGTATAGATGCCGTGTAGACATATGTTTGGACAAAAACTTTATGATGTATTTCTAATACACTGAATAGAAAAACCTGACAAGGCCGGTCTGTTTAGATTCTTGATGGCCTCTCTGTGCAGCAATCCTTCCTCCTGGGATAAGACAGAACCTTCTCTGGAATGGAAGTCTGATGACCTATAATCAAACATAGTCGATCAAGTGATTTTTTTTATGGCAAGTTTTACACAGAAAAGTGGTGGAAGGAATACATAATCATTTTAGGTTTGGTGTCTGGCTTTAGGGAAAAGGGTTTCTGGTTTCTATGACCCAATTTGAAGTAGTTGAGCTTCCAAGATCCACCTTCTACTGTCTATGGCTAGCTTAGGGGCAGAATGAGAGCCAGAAACAGAAGGGAATGAGAGTTTCAGAGAGAAACTCCTGCTTCTGAGGCTGCTTCTGAGACTTTCATTCTTAGCACCAACATTCTCTGTTCTGAAACTTCCTTAAGAATTTTCACAGTCCAGAAATTGGGTCAGTGGATTATCTTATAAGCCATTGACTCAGTCTCTCAGTCTTAGAATAGGTCAGTCCAGTTAAACAGTTAAAGCTGTGTCTCAGTTCAGGCAGTGGTGTTGAAGATGGTCTTCTACCAATGTCAGGCCTCTATATGATTTGAGCAACCAGATATTTAATAAAGAGTATTTCTATGTAAACAAAAGAAAAGTAAAGGTTAATGGCTGGAGCAAACTATAAACTCAATTTTTAGTCCAAAAAGCAGCCAGTTGGGAAGAATGTTAGATGTTCAGCTTGAGGCATATTTGGATGGCATGAGAACAGATAGTGGTAATCTGACAGAGTTTTCCTGGTTTGCAGTTTGCAGTGAACACCAGATGCAAACTACAAACCAGGAAAATTCTGAGTAGTACACTCAATTATAGGCATAGAAGTTGCCTGTATATAAGCTCTTGCAGTGATTTCTATGAAGTTGATATCAAATTGTCCAATTTTAGTTTGCAGGACTTCAGGAAAGAGTAGTTTTAATTTCAGTGATTTCAAATAAAAGCTGTGGGAGAAAAATGGCAAATATTAGTTCAGAAAGTCATAGTCATATATTGGAGAAAACTAAAAAAAAAATTCAGGATTCAATTCCAGATTGTAGGTTGATAATAAACCCTCAAAAGCAATGAGGTAAAGACTATTAATAGATATTCTAGAGTATTTTCCCCTAAAACCTGTTTTTTTTTTTTCTCTCTACAGTCATTCCCATTTTTTACAAAAGATACTCCTGGTAAGACTAATTCATTTGCAAAGTAAGTTTAGTATTTGGCCTGATTATTTTTGTAAAGTACAGTAATAATAGTTATTTATTATATAGACTTTTTAAAAGTTGGCTTTGCTAAAACTTTTTAATAAGGAATTTTAGGTCAGGTATCTAAAAGTCTCTTGAGGATGCAAAGCCCAACCAAGGATTCACCTTCAGAAGACTGTTCCTGTAATATCTCTATGAATTCGGTAATTTCTTCTCTTCTTAAGATCCCAAAATATCATGGGATTCCTAACCCTTTCAGAAACTGGCATTATTTAGTAAGTAGGAGGGTAAGAATCCTGTAAGGCTATCATGTAGATGAGGTACCAGATTAGTCATTTTCCAAGTCTGTTGGCTTTATGAAGTATAGATAAGTTCCTCAAAGTAGTCTGGTCTCATTTGAAAATATGACAATTTATTTAAAGCCATTTGTATGTCTTCTTTTGTGGAATATCTATTCAGATTATTTTCCCATTGTTTATTGATTGATTATTGTGTTTTGGCATTGGCAGTTGAGTTCTTTGTATATTCTGGATATTAATCCCTTATCAGATGATAGTTTGCACATATTTTCTCCCATTCTGCAGAACATCTCTTCACTCTGGTGATTTTTGTTTCCTGTGAAAAAGTTTTTAGTTTGATATCATATTATTTGTCTATTTTTGCTTTCATTGTTTGTGCTTTTGAAGTCTTATCTATAAACTCTTTGCTCACACAAATGTCCTGAAGCATTTACCCTATGTTTTCTTCTAGTAGTTTTATAGTTTTGGGTCTTACTTTTGAATTTTTAAATCATTTTAATCTAGTTATTGCATATAGTGAGGGGTAAGGGTTTACTTTTATTCTTCTGCATATGGATATCTAGTTTTCTGAGCATCATTTATTGAACAGGTTATTCCTTTACCAATGTATGTTGCTGGTTCCTTTGTTGAAAAGCAATTAACTGTAAATACATAGATTTATTTCTGGGCTCTCTATTCTGTTCCATTGGTTGAAGTGTCTGTTTTTATACCAGTATCATGTAGTTTTAGTTACTATAGGTTTGTAGCATATTTTGATGTCAGGTAGTGTGACATCAGGATGTTCTTTTTGCTCAGGATTGCCTGGAATATTTGTGGTCATTTTGTCGTTCCATACACATTTTTGGATTTTTTTTTTTTATCTTTGAAGAATTTTAATGGGTATTCTCATAGAAATTGTGTTCTGCCTGTAGATTCCTTTCAGTAGTTTGGTCGTATTGACAGTATCAGTTCTTCCAATTCATGAACATAGAATGTCTTTTTATTTTATGTGTGTCCTGTTAAATTTATGTCATTAGTGTTTTATAGTATTTGTTGTAGAGATTTTTAAATCTCCTTGGTTAAATTCATTCCTTGTTATTTTTGTAGCTATTACAAATGGGATTTCTTTCTTTTATAAGCTAGTTCATTATTGGTGTGGATATATGTATAAAATTAATAATAATTTAATAATATACTTTTAATTATATATCCATATGAAAGAAACTCGAGCTAATTAATATATCCCTATAAAAAGCATAAAGCAATGTTTTTTTTCAGTACTTTGGCAAGAAAAGTATAAGATTAACATTATGTAGACAGCACAAACAGCTGTCTACATAAGAGGGCTTCTATTAGTCACAAATAGAATAAAATATGTAGTAGACTAAAATACTTTAAATGTATAAAATTGTATATTCATAATTATAATGATACAATTTAAAAAGCCAAAAAACTCATTGAACTCCTATAGAAATAAACAAGAAAATACCAGCCTTGCTCTAAAAATTTCCTTTGTACCTTTAGTGACTTTAATCAGTTGAATATTAAAAAAATTAATCTGTGAAACATATTCAGATTTGGCCAAAAAAATCTCTGAAAATTATGTGTAATAAGAAGGAATAGCTCTAGTGCATATTAAAAACAATCGTTAATCTCTAATAACAAAAATATTGGTACTCAGTTATAAATATAAATTAGGTCAATGGAGTAGACTAGAGAAGTCATCATCATAGAACTAAAATCCATTAGGAGATTTTGAATAACATAAAAGTGGCATTTTCAATAGGCATGAGAAAGATAGCTTATTTGATAAATCATGTTTGGGAAAAAGAATATTATTTGGAAAACTATACTGTTTACCTGTATCTCACTTCTTACACTACTATAGGTTTCAGAAAGGTACAATATAAACATAATATTAAAAATAAAATAAAAACAAAAACAGAGGCCACAGTTTAGATACCCTAAGGCTATGATTACAACCATCCATAGCCATGCAATCAAGACTAAAGTCATCCTGATATCCCCAAAATGCTTTTTTCCTCATCAGCATAATTCAAAAAAATTAAACCAATAAGCTACAGGTAAATAGGTTTAAACAGTTCTATTTGACTTTAAATAAATATATGGCCAACATAGATAGCAAAACCCCATCTCTACAAAAATACAAAAACATTAGCTGGGCATGATGGTTCATGCTGGTAATTCCAGCTACTCAGGAGACTGAGGCAGGAGAATCACTTGAACCTGGGAGATGGAGGTTGCAGTGAGCTGAGCTCATGCCACTGCACTCCAGCCTGGGCGACAGAGTGAGACTCTGTCAAAAGAAAAGAAAAGAAAAGAAGAGGAGAGGAAAGGAGAGGAGAGGAGAGGAGAAAAGAGGTGAGGAGAGAAGACAAGACTGAAAATAATTGAGCTAAATTCTAAACTCAGGAAGTTAGGAAAAAAAAATAAAAACAAGCCAGATAATGTGTGTGGAAGTGAGGGATAGAATTAAGGGAGAGTAAAAGCAAAATCAATTAAACTGAAATGTTACAAAAAGAATGGCCTATAATCTAACTAACTAAATAAAGTCATATCAGCTGCATAATTTAAAAAAATAAAACTCAAGTCAAAAAAGTGAGGTATGTCTCATAGAAAAGACATACATATCTATCTATCTATCTATCTATCTATCTATCTATCTATCTATCTATCTATCCATCCATCCATCCATCCTGGCACAAGTAGAAGACCACGTTAGGAAAGACAAATAAAACATAACTACAAATTTGTGTATTTAAAAGTTATAAAATAATTATACGTATGTATTAGTCTGTTCTCATGCTGCTAATAAAGACATATTGAGAGTGGGTAATTTATAAAGGAAAAAGATTTAATTGACTCACAGCCACATGGTTGGGGAGGCCTCAAAATCATGGCTGAAAGTGAATGAGGAGCAGAGTCATGTCTAACATGGTGGCAAGCAAGAGAGCTTGTGTAGGGGAACTCCCCTTCATAAAACCATCAGATCTCCTGAGATTTATTTACTATCATGGGAACAGTATGAGAAAATTCCACCCCCATGATTCTATTACCTCCCACCAGGTCCCTCCCATGGCACATGGGAATTATGAGAACTACAATTCAAAATGAGATTAGGGTAGGGACACAGCCAAACCACATCAATATATACATTTATAATAATAAATTTCCAAATATGAAAAAGTGAGGTTTTTGTCAGAGAAACACATAGGACTCAAAATGTGATCCAAAATAGGTTTATACTTTCTTGTCTTTACTGAAAATATGTCTCATATGCTTGGAATGTAGGTAACTTAAACACAGAAAAAGGTCATCAAGATTACTTACTCTATAGCTATCATAAAATACAATGTCACTATTTTCATGGCATGTAAAATATACACCATACTTGAAAAATTTTGTTGAGAAAGGTTAAAATTATTTTTAATAGTTTAATGGCTACATAGTATATAGTAAAGTTTCCAAGTTCAATACGTCCTTAAACCAAAGTATTGATATATTAGGACCCTTAGAATCAATACTATGTAATTAGAAAGCAACCACTTTACTTAATGTCATAATTACCTCTGCATTTTAGATCCAATAATGATGTTAACTACAAGACATGATCATTTCAATCTAAAAAATAATAACAGCATTTTTGTCTGCACTACTACCTGGCGACAGGTTTGTCTACAATCTGTGGCAATGTGTGTAGTGCACAGAAAGCTGGAAGCAACTTTTCAACTTTAAATTGCAATGGAAATGTGTATGTAATGTATTTCCTCTTCTGGATGTCTAGAAAAATAAATAAAATGTATTTACTTGAATTCACAAAATCAACAAGACTGTCTAAAATCTGGAACTTAAACTTTCCTTCTTTTGACTTGCATGTTAATGTATTCTTGATTTCCCAATTCTAAATGTGTTTTAACAAAAAATAAACAAAATGTCTGGTTTATTCTGTAGTAATAGGATATGCTGTTCAACAGCAATGAAATATTAAGAAACATAAATTTGTAATCCAGTTTCACTGATTCAATCCTTCCACAAGAAAGAAATAGCTTGTGTATGATTTTATTTGCAATATTACATTGTGGTTCAGCAACTTAGTAAAAACTCAGGCTTCCTGAACTTCCAGAAATTCAAATGTATTTAAGGAGATTAAATGATGTATTTGTTTCTGTTTTATTACGTTGCTTTATTTTGTTTCAACCTTGTGTCTTATTTTAAGTCCGAAGGGAAAATACACAAATTATTTTTAAAGTTATAGGAAGAAAATAAATTTCTGACAAGTTTGAAGCTTTCTGTAATTCATTTAAGTTTACCACAAGAAATACATTTTATTTCCTCAAGAAAGCATTGAAATGATGTAAAGGAAAAAAATAATACATTAAAAACGTGGTTGGCAAATTCCCATGTCATGATAAATGTTTATTTAAGGCATGATATAGTATAATAGATCAGTTAGCAGTTTAAAATTTTAGAAACATGTACTAAAGCCATGTTGGGGCTGCTATAAAGAAATTCCAGAGACTGGATGATTTGTAAAGAAAAGACGTTTACTTGGCCCATGATTTTCTAGTCTGTCTTAGCATGGCTCTACCATCTGCTTCTGGTAAGGGCTTTAGGAACCTTACAATTATGGTGGAAGGTAAAGCAGGAGCAGGCACATTACGTGGTGAGAGCAGGAGCAAGAGAACCAGAGACTGAGAGGAGCAAGCCAGGCTCTTTCAAACAGTTACTTCTCATGGGAACTCACTCACCGCCAATGGTATAGCGCTAAGCCATTCATGAGGCATCTGGCTGCATGATCAAATCACCTTCCACCAAGTCCTACCTCCAACATCTGATTTAGAGGGGACAATATCCAAACTAGGTCATCGCATCCCTGCCCCCTCCTATCTCATGTTGTTCAGACATTGCAAAATACAATCATCCCTTCTCAATATTTCCCAAAAGTCTAACTTGTTCCAGCATCAACTCAATCAAATGTCCCAAGTACCAAGTCCAAAGTCCAAGATCTCATGTGGAGATGAGTTTCTTTTACCTATGAGTCTATGAAATCAAAACCAAGTATTTTACTTCCAAGAAACAATGGTGGTACATGCATTGGGTAAACATTTCTGTCTTAAAATAAAGAAATTGGCCAAAAGAAAGAGGCAATAGGCCCCATGCAAGTCTGAAACCTAACAGGGTAGGCATTATATCTTCTTCTTTTTTTTTTTTTTTTTGAGATGGAGTCTCGTTTGTTGCCCAGGCTGGAGTGCAGTGGCACAATCTTGACTCACTGCAATCTCTGCCTCCCAGGTTCAAGTGATTCTCCTGCATCAGCCTCCTGAGTAGCTGGGATTACAGGCACAGGCCACCAGTCCTGGCTAATCTTTCTATTTTTAGTAGAGAGAGTGTTTCACCATGTTGGTCAGGCTGCTCTCAAACTGCTGACCTCGTGATCCACCCATCTTGACCTCCCAAGGTGCTGGGTTTACAGGCGTGAGCCACCATGCCCGGTCAGGCATTATATCTTAAAGCTCCAAAATAATTTTTGACTCCATGTCCCACATCCTGGTTTGAGGGGTGGACTCACAAAGCCCTGGAGAGCCTTGTCCCGGTGACTTTTCAGGATACAGACCTGTGGCTGCTTTCATGGGTTAGAGTTGAGCATCTGTGGCTTTTGTAGGCTCAGGATACAAGCTGCCTGTAGCTCTACCATTTTGTGGTCTAGAAGATGGCAGCCTCCTTCCCACCACTGCACTAGGCAGTACCCCAGTGGAGACTCTGTGTGAAGCCTCTAATCCCATATTTCCCCTCTGCACTGCTCTGGGTAGTTTATCTGGGGGCTATCCACCTCTGCATTACTCTTCTGCCTGAAAACCCAGACTTTCTGATATATTATCTGAAATCTAAGGGGAAGGTGCCAAGCCCCCTTAGCTCTTGCATTCCTTGTGCCCACAGACTTAACACCACAAGAAAGTACCACCAAGGCTTACAGAAACTTGCACTCTTCAGAGCTGTAGCCTGACCTGTATGTGGGCCCCTTTGAGTCAAGGCTGAAGCTGGTGAAGCCTCCTGGGGTGGTACAGGGTAGCAAGGCCCTGGGTCTGGCCAGTTAAGCCATTTTCTCCCTCTAGGCCTCTGGGCCTGTGACGGAAGTGGCTACCTCATAAATTTCTGGAATACATTTGAGACCTTTTCTTCCATTGTCTTGGCTCTCAGCACCTGGCTGTCTTTTAGTCATGCAAATCCCTCTAGCAAATGATTGTTCTGCCAACTTGGATTGTTCTCCTGAAAATGGACTTTTCTTTTCTATCACATGGCTAAGCTGCAAATATCCCTACCATGAATATCATGCTTATTATGAACTATTGTGCTCTGCATCACTCTCAAATATACATTCCAATTTTAAGTATTTTCTTTGCTCCTACATCTATGGTAAGTGGTTAGAAGCAGCCAGGCCACATCTTGAATGCTTAGTGGCTTAGAAATTACTTCTGCCAGATACTCTAAGTTATCACTCTTAAGTTCAATCTTCCACAGATTCCTAAGTCATGAACACAATGCAGCTAAGTTTTTTGCTAAGACATAACAAGGGTGACCTTTGCTTCAGTTTCCAATATATTTCTTATTTCAATCTGACACCTTGTTAGCCTGGACTTCACTGTCCATATCACTATAAATGTTTTTTGTTGTTGTTGTTGCTGTTGTTTTTTTTTTTTTTTTTGGAGACAGAGTTTTCCTCTGTCACCCAGGCTGGCGTGCAGTGGCACAATTTCAGCTAACTGCAACCTCCACTTCCCAGATTCAAGTGATTCCTCCCCCACCACCTCAGCCTCCCAAGTAGCTGGGATTATAGGCACCCACCACCATGCTCAGCTAATTTTTTTGTATTTTTTTTTAACTCCTGACCTCAAGTGATCCACCCTCTGTGGTCCCCCAAAATGCTGGGATTACAAGTGTGAGACACCAGGCCCAACCCACTGTCAACATTTTGGTCACAACTATTTAGTCTCTAAGAAGGTCCAAACATTTTCTCACCTTTATGCCTTCTTCTGAGCCCTCTGGACTCTTCCCACCTCTGTCTGTTACCCAGTTCAAAAGCTGCTTCCCCATTTTAATGTATCTTTATAGCAATGCCTCACTTCTTAGTACCATATTTCTGGGTTTGACCATTTTTGCATTGCTATAAAAAAATACCTGACACTGCATAATTTATAAAGAGAAGAGGTTTAATTAGCTCATGGTTCAGCAGTCTGCACCAAAATGGCTCCAGCATCTGTTTCCATTGAGGGTCTCAGGAACCTTACAATCATGGTGGAAGGCAAAGTGGGAGCAGGCATGTCACATAGCAAGAATGGCAAGAAAGAGGGAGTTAGAAGATGGGGCCAGAGTCTTTTAAACAATCAGCTCTCATGTGTACTCATTCATTGTCAAGAGGCTGGTACTAAGCCACTTGTCAGGGATCTGCCCCCAGGAGCCAATCACCTCCCACCAAGCCACACCTCCCACATTGGGGATTACATTACAACATGAGATTTGGAGGAGACAAACATCCAAAGTATATTGAAATACAATATTCAATAAAAGAAAAAGCTAACATGCTAGTTGATAATCTAAATAAATAGTTGTCACATACCTTAAAAGAGTAAACCCAAAGAGAATAAGTGAAAAAACATTTTTATATCATGCCCTTATTATTAGCATTTTATTAGCAAACTGAAAAGAGCTAACCAGTTAATAGTGAATATGTAAACAGTAATTGAATCACTTGGTTTCTAACAGAAAACAATATGATCAAGGGATAAGAGAGTTAGAAATATTTCCTGAATAAATTTTAATATTCCTTCCTTATTAAGGTCTCCTCTTGGCCTTCTAACCCAAGTCATCATGAATACAGAGGAAAATGAAGAAATAAACAATTTCATATTTGAAAAATCCACAGATTCTCCACCATTGACTTCTTGGAATCCCATAATAACTGGTTCTTTACAATATCTTTTATTTCTGTTAATACTGGTCACTGTAAGAGGCCCTAGTTTTCCAGTCTCTGGACACCTCCCATACCCTAATCCAGTAAGATTATGCATGGTCCTTACTGTGTTTCTTTGTAATACCCTTCCCTAACTCTGGAAGCCTCATCTTTGTGCTTTTTGATACTAACAGTTTATCATCCTTAAAATCTCCTATATTCCTAAACTCCTTTGTTATATTCCTTCTTCTTACTCTAACAGAAAACAGAATATTTCCTAAGGACACTGTATGCCATAGAACCTTCAAAAATAATGTGTGTTTTGTTTTGTTTGCTTTGTATTTCTCTGAGTCTTCATATTACTGAAGACTGGAAGGCATGGAAGGGATTGAAGGGGTGTGATATGGTTTGGCTCTGTGTCTCCACCCAAATCTCACCTTGAATTGTAATAATCCCCATGTATCAAGGGCGGGACCAAGTGGAAATAATTGAATCATGGGGGTGGTTTCCCCCATGCTGCTCCCATGATAGTGAGTGAGTTCTCATGAGATCTAATGGTTTTATAAAGGGCTCCCCAATTTACTCAGCACTCATTCTATCTCCTGGTGCCTTCTGCCATGATTGTAAGTTTCCTGAGGCTTCCCCAGACATGTGGAATTGTGAGTAAATTAAAACTCCTTTCTTTTCTTCTTTTTCTTTCTTTTTTTTTTTTTTTTTTTTTTTTGAGACAGAGTCTCACTCTGTCGCCCAGACTGGAGTGCAGTGGTGCAATCTCTGCTCACCGCAAGGTCTGCCTCCCGGGTTCAGGACATTCTCCTGCCTCAGCCTCCCGAGTAGCTGGGACTATAGGAGCCCGCCACACACCTGGCTAATTTTTTTTTTTTTTTTTTTTTTTTTTTTGTATTTTTAGTAGAGACGGGTTTTCATCGTGTTAGCCAGGATGGTCTCTATCTCCTGACCTTGTGATCCTCCCGCCTCTGCCTCCCAAAGTGCTGGGATTACAGGCGTGAGCCACAGTGCCTCACTAAAACTCTTTTCTTTATAAATTACTCAGTCTTGTGTATTCATAGCAGCATGAGAATGGACTAATACAGTAAATTGGTACCAAAGGAGTGGGGTGCTGCTAAAAGGATACCTGAAAATGTGGAAGCAACTTTGGAATTGGGTTACAGGCAGAGGTTGAAACAGTTTGGAGGGCTCAGAAGAAGAAAGGAAAACATGGGAAAGTTTGGAACTTCCTAGAGACTTGGAGGGCTCAGAAGACAGGATGATGTGGGAAAGGTTGAAACTTCCTAGAGATTTGTTGAATGGCTTTGACTAAAATGCTGATCGTGATATGCACAATGAAGTCCATGCTGAGGTGGTCTCAGATGGAGATGAGGAACTTGTTGGAAACTGGAGCAAAGGTTATCCCTGATATGCAAAGAGTCTGGTGGCATCTTGCCCCTACCCTAGATATCTGTAGAACTTTGAACTTGAGAGAGATGATTTAGGGTATCTGGCAGAATACATTTCTAAGTGGCAAAACATTCAAGAGGAAGCAGAGCATAAAAGTTTGGAAAATTTGCAGTTTGACAATGTGATAGAAAAGAATAACTATTTACTGGGGAGAAATTTAAGGCAGCTGCAGAAATTTGCATAAGTAATGAGGAGCCAAATGCTAATTGCCAAGACAATGGGGAAAATGTCTCCAGGGCATGCCAGAGACCTTCAGGGAAGCCCCTACCATCACAGGCCTGGAGGCCTAGGAGAGAAAAGAGATTTCCTGGACCAGGTCCAGATCCCCCCTGTGGTATGCAGCGTCAGGTTTTGGTGCTGTGCTCCATCTGCTGCAGCGTGGCGAAAAGGTGCCACAGTACAACTCAGGTCATTGCTTCAGGGGATGCAAGCCTCAAGCATTGGCAGCTTCTTTTGGTGTTGAGCCTGCGTGTGCACAGATGTCAAGAATTGAGGTTTGGAAACTTCCACTTACATTTCAGAGGATATGTGTAAATGCCTGAATGTCCAGGCAGAAGATTGTTGTAGGGGCAGAGCCCTCAGGGGGAACCTCTACTAGGGCAGTGCAAAAGGGAAATGTGGGGTTGGAGTCCCCACACAAAGTCCCCCTGGGTTACTGTGAGAAGATGGCCACTATTCTTCAGACTCCAGAATGTTAGATCCACCGACAGCTTATACCATGCACCTGGAAAAGCTGCAGACACTCAATGCCAGCCTGTGAAAGTAGCCATGAGTGGAGCTGTACCCTGCAAAGCCACAAGGGAGGAGCTGCCCAAGGCCATGGGAGCCCACCTCTTACATCAGCTTGACCTGGATGTGAGACATGGAGTCAAAGGAGATCACTTTGGAACTTTATTGATTGCTTTGTTAGATTTCAGACTTCCATGGGGGCCTGTACCCCTTTGTTTTGGCCAATTTCTCCCATTTGGAATGGGTGTATTTACCCAATTCCTGTGTCCCCATATTATCTAGGAAGTGACTAATTTGCTTTTGACTTTACAGGCTCATAGGTAGTAGGGACTTGCCTTGTCTCAGACGAGACTTTGGACTTGGACTTTTGGGTTAATGCTGGAATGAATTAAGATTTTTGGGGACTGTTGGAAGGGCATGATTGTGTCTTCAAATGTGAGGACATAAGATTTGGGAGGGGCCAGGGGCCAAGTGATATGGTTTGGCTCTGTTTCCCCACTCAAATCTCGCCTTGAAGTGTCATAATCCCCATATGTCAAGGATGGGACCAGGTGGAGATAATTCAGTCATGGGGGTGGTTACCCCCATGCTGTTTTCATAATGGTGATTGAGTTCTCATGAGATCTTATGATTTTATAAGGGGCTTCCCCTTCACTCAACACTCATTCTCTCTCCCGCCACCCTGTGAAGATGTGTCTTCCACCATGATTGTAAGTTTCCTGAGGCCTTCCCAGTCAGCAAAACTGTGAGTCAAACTTCTTTTCTTTATAAATTACCCAGTCTCAGATGCTTCATAGCAGCGTAAGAATGGGCTACTTTAGAGTGGTAAGCATATTTTTTGCTACTTATTGAACTTTTCAATTTATTTTCTCTACTCTTCTGTCCTTTCATGTCAACAGATTACATGAGTGTTCTCTGTTCTGAGAATTTGATAGAGGGCAAGGCAAATAAAATTTTTTTCACCATGGAGAATAGTCTTTATTCAAAATATACTGATAATAAAGTTGAGTAAATAGACAATAATAAATGGCTATATATTTTAACAATGTACTATTGGATCTCAGTGGATAAAATAGTTATGATATATTTTGTTGATGAAAACTTACTCTATTCAAAGAGAGTTTCAACCACACATTTAATATTAGTTGGGATATATTCACAATTTACATAATTCAATAACTCTACTAACATAAAGACATACAAAGCCATGTGAAAAAGGGTGATATTGGATATGTAAAAATAGAGATTATAAAAAAAAGAAAAATGAAACATTGAGAGGAAAATATATTAAGAAGTTAGGCTTTTAGATTTCTTTTTTGATGAATTTGGTATATAACATCACCGGACCCTTATTAAACTATATATAATATAAAATATCCAGAATGTAATTCCACTTTAAAAAAAATGACAACATTTCTAAATGGAAGAAAAACATTACACAAAGAGATAAGACTGTTTCTATGCATATACGATTTGAAATAACCTTAAAGTATTAGTTTTTGGAGGTTTTTTTTTTAATTGTTCCTCGAGAGATTAAACATGAATGAAAGACTACTTCCAACACGGCATAGAAGACTATGAAAGGGAAATCCTAGAGATTTATTTGGAAAATACGAAGTGTTTTAAAATTTTTAATTAATAATCACTTTAATAGTTATAGGAGTCGTTTATCAGTAAACTGATCACTGTTTTGTAGGGCAGAATACTTCCCTATAATGTATACAGAAATAGAGTGTATAGATGTAAAGATTCACTGATGTCATTATTTTCCAGTCATTTGAAGAGTAGGGTTAATGTGTCTATGTAAACTATACCAGTGTATATGACATAGTTTGGATCTGTGTCCCCTCCCAAATCTCAGGTTGAATTGTAATCCTCAATGTTGGAGGTGGGGCTTGGTGAGAAGTGATTGGATCATAGAGCTGTTCCTCATGAAAGGTTTAGCACCACCCCTTGGTGCTGTTCTTATGATGGTGAGTTCTCACGAGATCTGGTTGTTTAAAAGTGTGTATACCTCTCCGCTTCCTGCTCTCTCTTGTTGCTGTGGCCATGGGATGCCTTGCTGCCCCTTTGCCTTCTGCCATAATTGGAGGCTTCCTGAGGCCTCCCTAGAAGCAGAAACCACTACACTTCCTGTACAGCCTGCAGAATCATGAGCCAATTAAACCTCTTTCTTAAAATAAATTACCCAGTCTCAGGTATTACTTTATAATAGTGCGAGAATGGACTAATACAGTGTATGAGTATAAATGTGTATGTATATTAGCATAAGAAAGCACTTGGATAAAGTTATTTGAACTAAAAATAATAAGGCCATTAAGACATTTACATTTTTCTTGACTTCATTTATTTTTATGTTTAAATAGTAGGGTTCCTTACATTGATAAGGCAAATATAATACTGCAAAAAAAAATTTATAGAAGAAGCTTGGCTGGGCATGGTGGCTAATGCCTGTAAACCCAGCACTTTGGGAGGCCGAGGTGGGCAGATCACCTGAGGTCAGGAGTTTGAGACCAGCCTGGTCAACATGGCAAAACCCCGTGTCTACTAAAAATACAAACATTGGCCAGGCATGGTGGTGTGTGCCTGTAGTCCCAGCTACTTGGGGTGGCTGAGGCACGAGAGTCACTTAAACCCAGGCGGAGGAAGTTGCAGTGAGCTGAGATCTCGCCACTGCGCTCCAGCCTGGGCAACAAAGTGAGATTCTGTTTCAAAAATAAAAATAAAAATAAAAATAAATAAGATACTTGCTATAATTTTCCTAGTTTTGTAAGAATTGGATTGACAAGACTTTAAACACTTTCCTTCTAGAAAAATGTCTTCATATTTTGTAAGTTTGAAATAGTTACCTGAGATGCACTTTATTGTTCTAACATATACCTTTCTCATAGGTGAATTTTAAGCAATTATACATAAAATATAGCAGAAACGCAAAATAGTACAGATGTTTCCTAACTTAGATAGTTCTGTGTGTATGTTTCCATTTTTATTACTTTTCTTTTCATTAAGAAAACTTAACCTCAATGCCCTAAAACTAGAACCCTGTTGTCTAACTGAAACTTCCCTGAGACCATGCTGAATAAATTGGTAAGTGAGGAAAATATAGACATTAATGGTTCCATAGATATTTAACTTTCCATAGCATTAATATTATATAGTATTCAGTGATTCCTGCACACTGAATAACAATATTTTTTAATTATATGGTTCTGAACTTGAATGCCATTTGAAGATCCTTGGAACAATGAAATATCCCTATATTTGCTATTGAGTAAAAGTACAAATGCATGCCAAACTTCACTAAATATATACATGAAGAATTGCAACCTTTCCAGCCATGCATAAAAGTTCTCCAAAAGACAATATAAAAAGTAGGTTATATACTGAGTGTTTGTTTTTAACATACTTAATGTTTGTAAAATACTTAAATGTTTGTAAAGCAAAACAAAACTATGTAGTAAAAAACGCATGGTGGTTAAATTATCCACCTTGATATTATTACTGTATAAATTGTGTTTTTAGAATAAGAATGTCAAATTAAGGGTTGTGTTTCCTTGCAGAAACAAAAATTCAACCTTCAAAGATGGAATATGCTCTCATGCTTAGCAAACAATTTCAACTGGATGAGGGTCACCTATGTATTCTAGCTGATACAAGTTGGAGTCTAAAAAGGGAAAAGTCAGCGAAATTAGGCAACCATTTTTTCTTAACAATATTAAACAACATTTTATATATACTAGTTTTCTCCAATTTTAATATAATCATTCCTTTTTTAGCTTATGATATTTGATAAATATTTACATCTATTTTAACAAAACCTGGCTTGTCCAACTAGTATAGTACAATTACTTTATATTTTATCTTTTTTACTATATATTCTATTATCATTTAATTAGAAAAAATCTTAGATTTATAAATGTCCATTGCTTTATTTATAGCCACAGTTCATTTACAATTTATAAAGAGAAATTTTACATTAACTATGTTAAAATTCAAATGACTATTTCATTTTTTTATCTGAGAGTCACAGATAAAAAGTATTTAAGAAAATAGCATAATAATTGTCTATTTGTTTTGATGACTTTCACATAATAGTTTTCACTCAGATATTTTTTCACATGATCATTAATCTTTAACATTTTAATCTTCATAACTGAAGCTTCCATAATGTCTAATTATTATTATGTTTAATGTTAACTCATTAAACTGTAAAATTGGAATATATGCATATATGTATTTAATTTTATAGTTTTAAATTACAAAAGTACTGTATGTTTGTTGTAGTCATTCAAAACATAAAGAGATGTATAAAGGTCATACACTAGCAGTGTCAATAGCTCCTCTAACTTCCAATGCTCTCCTGCCAAGGTTACTAAAATTAACTTTTTGCTATCTATCATTTTCTGTACTTATACCAGCAAATGTTAGTTCAACAAGCATAATATTTCTGAAATATTTTATATTTTAAGTTTTTTAAAGCCAGTATCTTTCTTGCACCCTTACTTACTTACCCAAGGGATTATAGTGAAGTGAAAGGAAAATAGGACATAAAGTTTCACCTAGACAGAAAATAACAGAAAAATCAATATTTTCTGATATTGAGGAGTTATAAATTTAATTCATTTTTAAAGGAACCATCATTTGGTTTCATTGGTTTTCTGTATTGCTTTTGTTTTCTAGTTCATCGATCTATGCCCTTTTTTAATATTCTTTTTTTTCGGTTTAATTTGAGATTCTTTTCTAATTTTTCAAGGTGGAAGTTTAGATCACTGGTTTTTAATACTTTTATTATTATTCTTTTCTAATATAGGTATTTAAAGTTAGAAAATTCCTAATAAGTGCTGTTTTAGCTGCATTCCACAAATTTTAAATACATTTTATTTTGATTTTGTCATTTCAAAATACTTCTTAATTTATGTTTTTGATTTATTATTCTTCCATCCAGAGATTATTTAAAGTTATGTTCTTTAATTTTCAAATAATTGGAATTTTTCTTTTTATATTATAATTAATTTCTAATTTATTTCATTTTGGCAAAATAATAGACTTTTTCAGATTTTAATCTTTTTACATTTATTGAGCCTTGTTTCATTGCCAGTATATGATCTATACTAATAAAACAAAACATGTGTACTTAAAAATAATATATACCGTACTTACCAGATGTATGCTATTTAAATATCAACTAAATAAAAGTAACTATAGTGTTGATCTGATCATAAAAGTGCCTATTTCTATGTTCCATTGATTTTGTGTTTGTGTCTCCACATACAATAATGAATTTTTCTATTTCGTCTTGCAGTTCTACCAGTTTGATCTTAGGTGTTTTGACATATTTTTCTTAGGTGCATACACATTGAGGATTATCATGTCTTCTTGGAAGATTGCTCTCTTTATGTAATGCCCCACATTATCGCTGATAATTTTCTGTGCACTGAAGCCTGCTTTGTTATTATAACTACTCGATATTTCCTGTGAATATTTTAGCATTGTATATCATTCTCAGTTTTTTAACTTTCAATTTATCTGCTTTCATAGAGATTTCATGTAGACAATATATATGCAGGTCATTTTGTCTTTATTAAATCTGACATTTTCTGTTCTTTAATTGGTACATTTAGACCTTTAACATTTAAAATAATTATTGATATAGTTGAATTATCTATGTTTTCTATTTATTGTCCATTTATGTATGTATTTAATTTTTCATTTATTTTCTGCCTTCTCTTGTTTTAACTGAGCATTTTATGGAATTTTCTTTTCTCTTCTCTATTAGTATACCAACTTATAACTGTCTTTTATTTCAAATGGTTGCTCTGCTTAGACTAGTTTTTGCTAAGGTTTTTATATGTCAAAAAACCTATTAGGTATGTTCCGCACCCCCTATTCATCATGGCATAAACTGGTTTTTCAGGTTTACTTTGGAATGCAATTGACCAAGAAGAGGGGTCCATTGAGATCAATTGAGGGGCTTTATATAGTCTTAATAGCTTAATAGACATTTTTAAATCCTTGTCTGTTACTTTTAATACGTTGTTCATCTTAAGGTCAGAATTCACTGTGATTTTTTTCTGTTTATTTTGTTTTGAGACAAGGTCTCGCTCTGTCAAGTAGGCTGGAGTATAGTGGCTCAACCATAGCTTACTGCAGCCACTGTAGCCTCGACCTCCTGGGCTGAAGCAATCCTCCTACCTCAGCCTCCTGAGTAGCTGGGAATATATGTGTGTGCCACCGTGCCTAGCTAATTTATTATTTTATTTTGTAGAGACAGGATCTCACTATGTTGCCCAAGCTGTGATTTTATTTTCTTTAAGACAGTGTGCTGTTTTCTTGGTTTTTCATATATTGGGTAATATGATATCACAGATGCTAAGTTGTCTAGTTTCTGGATTTATTTATCATCATCATTATTTTTATTTACTATTATTATTATTATTTGAGAAGGAGTCTTGGTCTGTTGCCCAGGCTGGAGTGCAGTGGCGCGATCTCAGATCACTGCAGCTTCTGCCTCCCAGGCTCATGCCATTCTCCTGCCTCAGCCTCCCAAGTAGCTGGGACTACAGGCACCCGCCACCACGCCCGGCTAATTTTTTTGTATTTTTTAGTAGAGACAGGGTTTCACCGTATTAGCCAGGATGGTCTCGATTTCCTGACCTCGTGATCCACCCGCCTCCGCCTCCCAGAGTGCTGGGATTACAGGCGTGAGCCATCGCGCCTGGCTATTTTTATTTTTTTAATTATGTTTCTCTAATGAATACTCTGTTTCTTGTTTTAGTAGGTTGGCTCTTTTTTTATTTGCTTCATGAGGTTCACATGCTGATTCTTATCCAGTACTTATCCAGTACTTCCAACTCCCTTCAAATTTCTGTCTTTATGTTTTTATTTAGGTTTATCAGAGTCTGGTCTGCACGTTAATGTTTCAATTGCCTTAACAGAGATGTGAGTAAACCATGCTTAGGGATCCCCTTTATGGCTTTTTTTCTACCAAAATTCCTCCACTCTTTTAGGCTTCCTCAGATTCACATGTTCCCTTCACAGTGGAACACAATAGACTGTAATTAGCCCTAGGCCCTGGGGGCATGAACTGAGTTCTCTATCTGCCCTCATCCATGGTACACCCGCTATGTGAGTCTTTCTGTCTCTTTTCACTCTCCATAACTCAGATAGTTGCTTTTTTATATTATTTCTAGGATTTTGTTGGCAAAAAGAGTCAAACTCTATAAAATATTTGAAGATATTTATTTTGAGCCAAATGTGAGTGACCAATGGCTTAAGACACAGCCTTCAGGAGACCTTAAGAGCATGTGTCCTAGGTGGCCAGGCTACATCTTGGTTTTATACAATTTGGAGAGACATAAGACATCAATCAATGCATGTTAAGACATACATTGGTTTGGTCTGGAAAGGTGGGACAACTGAAAACAGGGGATTTCAGGTCATAGGTGGATTCCAATATTTTCTGATTGGCAATTGGTTGAAGGAGATTATTATCTAAAGACCTAGAATCAATAGAAAAGAGTGTCTGGGTTATGATAAGTCACTATGGGGACCAAGGTTTTATGATGCAGATGAAGCCTCCAGATAGTAGACATCAGTAAGAATGAATTGTAAATGTTTGTTACCAGACTTAAAGAGTCTGCTCTATCAGTCTCTGTGTTTATGTTAATTCTGGTCAGATGCGACTGAATTCCAAAAGGGAGGAGGGCACACTGAGGCATGTTCCGCACCCCCTATTCATCATGGCATAAACTGGTTTTTCAGGTTTACTTTGGAATGCAATTGACCAAGAAGAGGGGTCCATTGAGATCAATTGAGGGGCTTAAATTTTATTATTAATTTACAGTTTGATAGTTCTATGCAGTGTGACATGGTAAGGTTCTAGTCCATCATATCTGAATGCAGAATATGTGGTCACCTAATTTTTGACAAAAGATCCACACACATCAAATGAGAAAAGCCTTAAAGTTTTACCAAATGATGAAGAATAAATAGACTTTCTGTGTGGACAAAAAAAAAAAAAAAAAAAAAACCTTGACGCAAAGAAAATATTTCAAAATTGTATAGTAGATAAAGAAACTTGGTATCTAAAATGTAAAACAAAACGTTATAACTTTCTAAGAAGCTAGGCAATAAAAAAATGGAGAAGATTGTTGAGACATGAAAGTTGTTTAGCTTGATTGTTCATCACAAAAATGCAACTAACAACCATAATTATATACTACTACACACAAACTAAAAAGGCTAAATTTAATAAGATTTATAATCTGAAGTAATAACAAGAATGTGGAGCTACTAATTTCACATATTACTTCTAGAAATGCACAATGTCACAACTTATTTGTAGAATTGTGTATCAACTTTGTATAAAGTTAAGTATACACCTACTATATTGCCCAGCAATTACACTTTTAATTAAAATAAATGAAAATATATATCATCAAAAGACTAAAATAACTGCTCTCAATAAACATTTCATAGTAGCTAAAAATATAAATAACTGCAATATACATGAATAGGTGAATACATCAGTGAATCTGGGTATAGTCACACAATAAAGTAATTTTCAACAATATAACAAAATACTGATATACACAAACAACCTAGATAAGCTTTCAAATTATGTTGAACATTAGAACCAGACAAAAGAAAATCTATATGTTTTATTTCATTAATATGTAGTTCCTTTTTTTTTTGAGATGGAGTCTCACTGTCACCCACGCTGGAGTGCAGTGACACAATCTCCACTCACTGCAACCTCTGCCTCCCGGGTTCAAGCGATTCTACTGCCTCAGCCTCCCGAGTAGCTGGGACTACAGGTACATGCCACCACGTCTGGCTAATTTTTTGTATGTTTAGTAGAGATGGGGTTTCACCATGTTAGCCAGGATGATCTTGATCTCCTGACCCCGTGATCCACCTGCATCCGCCACCCAAAGTACTGGGATTACAGTCATGAGCCACCGAGCCCGGGCCAATATGGAGTTCTAGAAGATATAAAACAAAACTGTAATGAAAGAAAGATTTGTGTTTGCCAGAAGCCATTGATTTCATTCAAATTTATGCATCACATAACAAAAATTTAATGTGATGTTAAACTTTTATTAGATCAAATTTCAGTTACAATTTCCCTGTGAGGCTGGGCACGTTGGCTCACGCCTATAATCCCAGCACTTTGGGAGGCCAAGGCAGGCAGATCATGAGGTCAGGAGTTTGAGAACAGCCTGGCCAACATGGTGAAACCCCGTCTCTACAAAAAATACAAAAATTAGGCAGGAGTGGTGGCAGGCACCTGTAATCCCAGCTACTCGGAGGACTGAGGTAGGAGAATCGCTTGAGCCTGGGAGGCGGAGGTTGCAATGAGCTGAGACTGTGCCACTGCACTCCAGCCTGGGTGACAGAGCGAGATTCCATCTCAAAAAAAAAAAAAAAAAAAAAAAAAACAACAATCCCTGTGAAAATTGTATCCAGAGTTATATAAATGCTTATTGACCAAGGTATCAGTTTCTACCATGTGACTAGATAATTGAGAGGTGGATGTACTAAGTAACTTGTAATATTTTCTCCAAAAATAAGGCTGTGTAGCAGAATAGAGTCTGCAGGTTTGTGGACCAGGCATGGTAGCTCATGCCTGTAATCCCAGCAATTTGGGAGGCTGAGGTGGGTGGATCATTTGAGGTCAGGAGTTCGAGGAGTCCAGCCTGGGCAACATGGTGAAACCCAATCTCTTTGCATTTTGTAAAAATAGAAAAATTAGCCAAGTGTGGTGGTGTGCACCTGTAGTCCCAGCTGCTCAGGAGGCTGAGGCAGGAGAATCACTTGAACGTGGCAGAGGTTGCAGTGAGCTGAGATCATGCCCCTGCACTCCAGCCTGGGCAACAGAGTGAGACCCTTTCTCAAAAACAAACAAACAAACAAAAAAGAATCTGGACATTTTAAGATGAGACTCTTCTTTCATATTATTTTTTTTTCTTTTTTTCACATATGAAATGAGCAACATTCATTGCCCTTAGGGACAGTTCAGGTAGAGCCAAGAATAAAAAGTCATTGCTCAGCAATGATTTTAAGATAGAGATTCTAAAGTCAATGATAGATAAAATAGTCTAAAGGTCAGTGCTCTTTTGATTTTCAGAGCCAAATTCTTGGGACAAAATCTATTCTGAAATTTTAAAATGTGTTTTGCTGATTAGTAGCTATCATCTAATATTTAATCACCTTTGTATTCCTCAAATACATTCTACTTGTAGGATCCAGTGGAAAACTCCCCCTTCACTCTCTAAAGGTTCACTAAGAATCGACTGAGAAAAGGTAGTCTACTAGGAGAGAAGACTTAAAGTGTATTAGTGTACATGGCAGAAGAGGGGAATCGTGGAGTGATTACCTTATCACCGAGTGGCACACAGATGCTTATATGCCATTCTTCTTAGGGAACAGGAAGATGGGGAAGTATGGATGATTTTTAAGAGGGCAGCAATTTTTTTTTTTTAAGGAAAATCCAATGGACTTGAAGAAAATACAATAACCTGGCAGAAACGCTGTTGGGCCCATACAACAAACAACGGTTCATGACAAAAGTCTGTGCAGGTGTTTTGATAGCCTTCAGTTTTTCTTCCTGTGATATGAGTTCAGTTAATGAAACTCAGAGAATGGACCAGAGGTAATTGTTTTCTTCTTTGGAAATCTGGACTACAGGCAGAAAACAGAATTTCAGAGACCAACTTTATCCTGTGCTTTGGGACTGATGGAAGATGGGTGGTTCGGAGAGGTGTGGAAGGTCAGAGAGACCTTGAAACTTCTGATTCAGCATGTCAAAGCATCATATTACTTTGGGGTATCAGCTTCTGAGACCCAGCATTATATTGCTGGATTACATCTACTATGTAGTTTAAAAAGTTTACATCTATATTGATGAGTGAAATTGGTCTACAGTTTTATTTCTGTACTATATTGAATTTTTAGTGCTAAAGTTATTGTGACCACATACACTATAGTAGAGAATTACTTGTCATTTTCTACCATCTCATAATATAATAACCATTTCAATAACCTATCGTTTTAAAGATTAGATAGAACTGACCTACAAATACATCTTTTAGTGGTTCCCTTTTCAATAGAAAATTATAAAACAACTTTCTAATCTGTGCTGTGGTAATGTTAACTTTAACTATTGATATTTTTCTAGGAAATCGTTCTTTTGTTAAAGGTGTCCAAATTTATTTTCATAGATCTGCATATATCAAATTCTTGAAAATGTTAAATTACTAGTTATGATTCTCATCTTTTCTCATTTATATAATTAGCGATTTTAGCTCTTTTTTCCTCATAAATATTTTTTCTATTTTACTAAACTATAAAAAAGAGAAAATTACTCCTACATATACATCCAATTCATTATATTTATTTATTTACTGCTTTATTAACTTAATGTTATCTGTTATGTTAACTAATTCCTTTTTCTTACTTTCTTTTGGTTAATTTTGTCATTTTTTTCTAATTTCTCTAGAGTAGCAAACTCTTTTTTTTTTTGGTTTTTCTTGTAATTAAAACATTCGAAGTTTTAATTTTTTCTTTGAGAATTATATTTCATAAGTTTGGGTATAAGATGTTTTTATCAATTCATACTATATATATTTTTATATTTGACTTTTGGCATTCTCCTTTATTGAAATTTTATAAGGATATTTCAAATATCCACATAGTTAATGCTTTTTGTTTATACTTTTTATTTTTTTATTATTGTTTTCTAATTGTATTGGATTATTATCATATACTGTAAGGATTTTATAATTTTCAGTTATATATTATATATATATAACTTTCAAATATACGTATATGTATATTTTCACATTTACATTATTTATTGCCAAGTATATGATTGATATTTCCACCAAATATTGCATGGATAGAAAAAAAATAAATATATCTAAATTAAGGTTGTAATTTAGTTTTGTTCTACATTTATTTTCTGTGATGTTTGGGGTACACCAGACAAGTGAAGAAGTTAGAAAAATATGTCCCCACTAGTTTACATAGCGTTGCAGTCACATATCTTTATGGATTGATTAAGATTCATGATAATATAGGACAAAGCACTCTGTACTCCAGCATGAGTTGGATCTCAATCCCCATATATGTTTGCAGCCAGTAAATTATGTAGTGAACACTATGTACAACCAGAAATGATAGCCCTACCTGACTTACAATTTTCAACTTATGATTTAACAAAAATGGCTCCTTTTATCATAATGTAATATCTCATGTCTAAGATGAATATTTTCACTCATGCTTTCTTTTTCCCTGCATTTGTAGGTAGTAATTTATGACATTTATTTTCAAACTTCTTCTAAAATGTATTTTACTCTTTTCATTATTCTTTTAGGTTCAGAATACATGTGCAGGTTTTTTACACAAATAAATTGTATATTGTGGAGATCTGCTGAACAGATTATTCCATCACCCAGATAATATATATGGTACCTGATAGGTAGTTTTTCAATCCTCACCCTCCAGCCACCCTCCATCCTCAAGTAGCCCCTGATTTCTATAGTTTCCTTCTTTTTGTCCACGTGTACTCAGTTTAGCTCCCACTTACAAATAAGAGCATGCAATATTTGGTTTTCAATCTTGCATTAGTTCACCTAGGATAATGGCCTCAGCTCCATCCATGTTGTTTCAAAGGACATGATCTCAGTCTTTTTATGGCTATGCAGTATTCCATAGTGTACACATACCATATTTTCTTTATCCAGTCTACCACCGTTGGGCATTTAGGTTGATTCCATGTCTTTGCTATTGTTAGTACTGAAGCAGAAGTTAAAAGGGGAAAGAACAAATTTTCTTCCTTTCCGTTGGTATGAGCAGCTTACCCTTTTAATCCCTTCCCTCTCCATGCCATTGCACTCTGCTCTGCAAGTTTTTTATGAACTTATAGATTCCTGTTTTCTGTAACTACTGTCTGCAGCCCCACGGAGGTCATGAGATATGCTTGAGCAAGCTTAGATTGCAGCCATCTGGGCACCACTGAGAAGGACATGAGATATGATAGTGCAGGCATCTTGAGCAAGCCTAGATAATAGCCACATGGCCTGCATAGCAAGAGTCACATGAAAGCCTGACATATGAGCTTGTCACTGTTTGTTAAACTGTTTTTGTTCTACCTGCTTTCGTGCCACTGCATTTCACACCACAGATGCATGTATAAAAGTCAAGCCCTGTATTTGTCCAGGGCTCAGCCTTTTGGGTAAAAACCCACTGAGCCAGTGCACCTAAATAAAATCCTCCTCTTCCATCCTATTGGTCTTTCTGGTCTCCTGATTCTTGCAACATTTTGGCAAGTCAACCAGGAGTTGGAGACGACAAGTTTGCTGTCTGCTTTGCCTGTGGTCTGAGGTCCTAAGCCGGGGGAGACCCATGACCTTAGGTGCCATCGTGGGAACTTAACCTGGAGAAGGGATTGGTTCTCCTGTGACCTGGTGCCCCTCCCAGTCAGCACAATGGAACGTAAGGGGCTTCAGGATGTTTCCAGGGACAGTGCACTACAGGACCACGGTAAGGTTTGGGGCCCAAGGCAGGACCTGTTCCATGAGGACAGAAGGGGAACCTGATCACCTCCTGGGGGTGTGTCGAGTATTCTGACCTAGGGTGCGAGAGTGACTCGCAAATTCGGATGAAACTTACACCCAGGGTGTACTGAGTAGTCTGACCCAGGACACCAGAGTGGTCCACAGAGTTGGATGAAACCTACACCCCAACTAGCGAAGAGGACCTGGGAGCGGGGAAGTATGTGAATGCGTGTGAAAGAGGTGGTTCCAAAAGGAACCAATGTGGGGAGTGACATGTGTGGGGCCGCAGGTCTCTTAGCATAGACTGTACGCTCCCAGTGAATTGTGGGACTGACCGGGACTAGTGGCAATTCACATATGGCTTAGGGAGGTTGCCCACAATTTAGTAATTGTGGGGGTTAAAACGGAGCCTCCAATGCTAAGCAGCATCTGAAATACTCCCGCAAGAGGGACAGTCGAATCTGTCCGAAGCGAAAGTGACAGTGAGTGAATTGCACCATAACTGGGAGGAAATGGGAGGGAAGTCGTCAAAACCCACCCCATTAGAATGTATGTCAGAGAACTTTAAGAAAGGTTATAAGGGGACTATAGGATCAAGTTAACCCCCAGAGGTTGAGAACTCTCTGTGAAGTAGAATGGTTTCAACTTCCTCCTGAATCTCAATGATGTTAACTTCTCTCCATATTCTTAATTATATGATTGCCATGTCAGCCACTTTATCCTGGTTAAGAACCATTGCTGTGGAACAAGTTCAGTCATTTGGAATAAGTAAGACACTGCCTTTTCGAGTTGCCAGAGTTCTTGCACTGGGTCTTTTTCATCTGTGTGGACTAATGTTCTTTTAGTTTTTGAAGTTGCTATCCTATGGATGGGTTTTATTTTTGCTTTCATGTTCTTTTATGCCCTTGAGGGTTTGACTATTGTATAAGGTGGAATCAGTCAACTAGCTTCATTTCTGGAAGACTTCAGAGGGTCAAGGCTCAGCTCAGAATTCCTGGGCTGCATGCTTGAATACCAGGCCCTTGGCTTTGTTATCTGGTCCCTTAAGGATAGGAACCTGCTGTGCTGGACGGACTGATGTGTTCCTGGTTCTCTGTCAATAACACTCTGATGGAGTGTGCCAGCCAAAGCTCTTAGTTCTGGCAGTGGCATTAAGATCTATGCTTGCTCATGCATGCCAGCAACAGTGGTGGTTTGATGGGGCACAGGTGTCAGCTGGGTCAGCACACCAGTAGAAGTGGGGCAGCAGCATCTGTGCATGCATTTGCACTGGCTGTGACAGCATGGCAAGGTGCCTGAACACTGGCAAGGGAGGGATGCCAATGGGGGCAGCATGCCAGTATTTGTGCACACACCCTTGCCAGTGGTGGTGTTGCAGCCATGTGCCTGTGAGTTATCAAGGTGGGCCACTGGCATGGGTGTGGTGGCAAGATATGCTTGTGCCAGTAGTGATGTGGTGGTGTGGGGTGCACTCAGAGACACACATTGGTGCAAGAAGGGAGGCAAGGTCTGTCCACAGCTTGTACCAGCAATGTGGTTGGGGTGGCCTTGAGCAAGTGTATACTATTAAAGTGCCAAGAGGAGGCTGCATTATGGGGTGGATCCAGGTAGGTGGGTGAACATCAGTGATGGCCAGTCTGCTGGAGATCTTCGATGGTTAAGTATGGTCTGCTGTTGAAGGAGATATGATGCGGGCCCCTGGGAACCATCCTGATTGGGCAGCCAAGGCTGCAACATGTGTGGGCATAGCCAGGCTGGGGCTCCAGGAGAACTCAGCATAAAAGAGAGCACTCAGATCAGACTGGCTCCATTCCATGGGCAAGGCCACCTTGCTGAGTCCAGGTCCAACAGTTACCTTAAAGCAAAACCCACATACAAGGGCATGGTGAATCTTGGGAGATGGACTTCCCTGACCTTCAACTCCACTGAGGCTGGATTCCTGCCTCTACCACCTCTGTAAGCAACTCTTCCTGCCAGCTCAAGTGTTCATGTGGGTCATGAGATCACCTGCACCTAGGATTCCAGAAGTCCATGGAAAGAGCAGGCCACCCCTCACCTGTTCAAGCCACTCCTTCCCCAGGAGGCACTGGGGAGCAGGAATGAGTATCGATGCTTGGCAGCCCTATACATGGTTTCCAGCTTCCTTCCCCTTCAACCCAGTGTCTGCATCTTCCGTCTATCCACTCTCAATGTCTTCCCTCTGAAGATCGGCTCGGAGTATGCCAGTCTTTCCAATATTCTGGTATCTCAGTGACAGGTGTTCCTCTAAGCTGCATCTTGTTGGCCATCTTTGCTCCCCTCTCAACCTTTTATTTATCACTTTATTTTTAGAAACTTTTTTGAGATTTTGCCATTTAACTCAATCTCTAAAGATTTATATGTAATAGAGAAGTCCCATGTTTCACATTTAGAATTATTACTAATAAACTTGAAATTATTTTATCTTACTATACATGCATTATTCATTTTACTTTATTATTTCTTCATTTTTTCATTCTTATTTTACATTTTGATCAATATAGCTTTTAATTTTATGTTTTTTTCCTTGTGTATTTCATTGTAAAAGTGTGCTTTTTCTTGTTCTTAATGGTTATCTTTCTTATCACTCAAAAACATACACATATTTCTCTATCATTTAAAAATGTAAATACAAAATCTTTTCCTACCTGAGGCATTTGCATTTCCCTATTAAAATGGAATGTCTAAAATGGTTTATATTTACTCCTTTAATCCTTCACCTCAACATAATGGAATGTATTTAACTTCTCACTTGCACTTTCCTATCCATTTTATGTTTTACTATATTAATAGTTGTACTTTTAAAGTATTATTACATTGTTTCTTTTCACATTTCCTTTTATTTAAATGCTCATTAGTATTTATATTACATATGCTAAATTGTCCATCATTGACTGTATGGAAATAATTATATATGAAGGAATACTCATTTCACATTATTTGTCTACTTTTTGCTTCCTCCTTTCTACCTTGTGGTGTCAGTAATGATAGATTTGATGTTGTGTTAAATTCTTTGTTATTTTGCTTTTGACAGCAATGCTTGGAAAGTGAAGACATTCTTATATTGTGGCTGTAAATAAGAATTGTTACAGCCTTTTATAAAAAATAATCTGGCAATCTCTATTAAAATTTGAAATATGAAAACCTCTCAACTCAGTAATATTAATACTATATCTGGGGATCTATCCTATAGAAGTAAAAGCACCAAAATGTCAGAATACAACACACACACACACACGTATGTGTGTGTATATATTTCAATTCATCACAGAAGGGAGATCTTTTAATTTTCACAAAAAATACATGGTGTGGGCTAACTCAATTCTGTTAAGATGCATATGAAAGAAAACATACGTTAATCAATTGGCATTTTATTGCATAATTTATGATATATCTACATCATGACATACTATGCAATCATAGAAAAAATAATTAGGGAAGTGAATTTACTTATACTAGATCTCCATATGACATTGCTGAGAGGGAAGACAAGATGCAAAATAGTACATAGAATATGATACAATTTTAACAAAATATTGGAAAAATTATATGTGGAGAAACACATGCATATATGCATTTATTTGTGTGTACCTATCATATTTATGATAATAAAAATAAAAATAAAAAAATTTACATTATTACTCTTGGTTACCCATGGGTAAAAGAATTGCATTGTTTAAAGAGGCTGAGGAGAGAGTGAAGGAGGAGGAATAAGAAGAAAAAAGATGGTGATATAAAATAAAATACAACCACAACTAGAAGTAAAATCCAATAGTTAATTCTGACCCTTGAGGACATAAATTTAACATCAAGAATCAGAGAGTAGGTAAAATATCAAATGATATAAAAATCTCTAGTTCTAAGATAAATTATTTATTTATTTATTTATTTGAGACAGAGTCTCCCTCTGTCACCCAAGCTGGAGTGCAGTGGCACAATCTCAGTTTACTGCAACTTCCGCCTCCCAGGTTCAAATGATCCTCCTGTAGCTGGGACTACAGACATAGGCCATCACTCCTGGTTAATTTTTGTATTTTAGTAGAAATGGGGTTTCGCCATGTTGGCCGGGCTGGTCTTGAACTCCTGACCTCAGGTGATCTGCCTGCCTTGGCATCCCAAAGTGCTGGGATTACAGGCATGAGCCACCATGCCCAGCCTCTAAGATAAAATTAATACAGAGTGTAGAAATGCAATTTGGAGGAGATAAGTATAGAGCCTCAGTGTAGTGGACCTCTAAGAAATGCATAGGGCTAAAACCTTAAATTGTGGCTGGAGAGTAAGAGACATAATGACAGTCTAAAATTTTTGTTACACCTCTCATCAGTCAAGGTCACTTTCATAGTTTGCATCCACATTTTCTGTTTCAACGATCTCCAACAGCAAAATTGAAGGATCTACAGCTAAACTCATCTGCAGCAAGGAGTTTCCTCAACTTACTATTGGTCAGGGAATATTTTTTTATATTGTTTATTGTGTTATTTGTATTCTGCTTGTGTTACTCCAAAAGTGGGTGCTGAGCCAGAGACTTGGAAGCAATTAATTTATTTGGAAGGTAGTGTGAGAAAACACATACGAGGAAATGGGAAAAATAAAACAGGGAAGGGAAAAATACCAATAAGGGGTACATTTATGTGATGTGCCTCAGAATTTTCCCAGAAAAGAATGGGGAGCCTGTGGCATTTATCCATTGACAACCACCCTTGATTGATGGTTGCTGCCAGGAAAGTGAACTCACTCACACTTCTGGATTGCTTCTGCTTATGGCAGAGCAAACATCTGTACACCAGGGAAGGCCTTAAGGTATAAAAGGATGATGATACAATTTCTTGAGGTGCATCTGAAAATTCTTAGATCATGATGGGAGAGTCCTGCTCACATATTTATTTAACGATAAAGGGTCATAATTTACTTTTAAGACCATTGGATTTTCCAAGTGATATAGCGAAGCAGCAAAGCATCTTGAATCACACCCTGGACTTGCTACAGAATCCTCACATTCTCTGCCTTCACTTAAATTTTTAATTCAAGTTGCTTAATAAATATGTTGAGGCAATACTCAAGGAAATCATTAAAAAATAGACATAAAGAGGACAACATACATAAAGACACATTATCAGTAATACAGAGAGGTTTGTAAAATAGCTTTTTAAATTATATTTAAATAAAGGAAAGATAGACAAAATAGTTAAATTTTACCAGATAATTGAAATCCATAAAAAGTGTTATATGGATATTTTCAAACTAAATACATATATATATATATATCCATCCATCTACATATATATGTATATATATGAACTTAAGAATTTAATGAATGAATAAAACATTAAAAAGAAGAGAGGATTAATGAAAAGGTAAATAAGCCATTAGAAAATACAAACTACATATCAGAGAGAAAAAACGAGAGAAAAAAGAGAAGAGTACATAGGAAAAATTTTAAGTTAAAAGACTTAAATCATGAATTGGCAATCCAAAAGATGTTCATAATTAACAGATGAAATAGTTAAATAGTGGTGTGTAAGCCTCATAAAAACATTGGCACAGAAATTCAAGAAATCACAATAGATTCCAAGAACATAAACACAAATAAACTACTCTTATGCACATAATAGTAAAACTTTTGGGGGAAAAAAAGAGAACATCTTTAAATTACTAAAAGAAAAGCACACAAAAATGAGCAGAAATAAAATCTACAGAAGACTATAAGATCTTCTATTTAGTAGATGCCAGAATAAACTGAAATAAAGACATTTGTGTATAGAAAACAAAACTATCCATCTAAGGTATTATACCTATCAAAAATATATATTTTTTAATGATACAAAGAGTTTGGCCCCAGGCAAAATAGAGTAGTAGTTTTATTTTTGCGTCTTGAGGAATGGTGCAATGGTGTGTTTTCTGGTTTTCTTTATTGCCTCCCAATTATCCTGGACAGAGTACTGCAAAATCTTCCAATTAAAAATAACGACAGCCACAGGCAAAAATTTCTCCAAGAGGAGCCTGATTTTGCTGTGGAAGAAAATTTGCAACCCACAGGCCAGCAAGTTTAAAAGAGAACCAGGGAAAGACACAGCTTGGACTGGTCCTCCTCAGGTCTAAACAAATATAAAAAATGGGCATCAAAAATTACAATCGCAAAGAGGCCCAAATTTGATTGAATCACACTGTGGAGCAAATTGTATCTCAGGGTATTATCAAAAATTACAGAACAATCGGCCGGAAATTAGTAGCACCTAATAGTTGTATCTAATACCAAACAAGGTGAACAGCTTAACAGAGAGACAAAGTAATGAGAGAGTGAAAGAGGGTTCTCAGAAACCACTGTCATTCTACCATAATTGTACACATACCTATGACTTAACCCTTTGGAGAGCAATATTAGGAGCTTCACAGAAGTGAAAGCCTACTTCACTGAAATAATGTAGCCAACTCACTAAACAAATAAGCAATCAATAACAAAATGAAGCCTGGGAATGGATGGGATCAATATCCAGAGGTGCTACAATATATTAACTGAAATATCTCATTGAAAAATAAAATTTTAAATGTCTGCAAAGAAACAGAAAGTTGTCCCATAAACAGGGAAAGAAAAGCAGGCAATAGTAACGTCCTGTAAGAGAGCCAAGATAGCAGATTTGACAGACTTCAAGAAAACCAATATCAACATATTTAAAGAACTAAAGAATACCATGCTAATCAAAGAGACTATCAATAAAATTTTTTTAAATAATAAAAATTATAAAATTAAAAGTATAATAACAGAAGAGGAAAATGTACATGAAGATAGATTGATAAAGATTATGTAATCCAAAGAACATTAAAAGAAAGGAATGGATAGCAATGAAGAGAACCTTAGATAAATGTGAAGCATCGTTAAGCACACCAATGTATGCATCATAGAATATCAAAAGAAAAGAAAAGAGAAAAAAGAAAAATATTTCAAAAATTAATGGCCAAAACCTTTTCAAATTTGATAAAAAATATTAATGTACACATTCAAAAATCTTCTAATTTGATGAAAAATATTAATATACGTGTTCAAAAATTTAAACATACTTTATGTAACATAAAAGCAAAGAGATCCACACAGAGAAACATCATAGAAGATATTTTCAAAGCCAATGTCAAAGCCAAAATTTTAAAATATATCATCATGTATAAGGGGACTTTGATAAAATTAAAACTTGGCTTTCCATAAGAAGATATTTATAGCTATATCTATCTGTCTATGTATGTATATATGTATGTATGTATCTGTCTGTCTATCTATCTATCTATCTATCTATCTATCTATCTATCTATCTATCTACCTATCATTAAGCTGCTCTTGTGTTTCTATAAAGAAATGCCTAAAACTGAAACTGGGTAGTTTATAAAGAAAAGTTGATTAAATGGAATTGACTATGGTTCTGCAGGCTGTACAAGAAACATGGCACTGGCATGTGCACAGCTTCTGGGGAGGCCTCAGGGAGCTTTTTCTCCCGGTGGAATGTGAAGTGGGAACAGACACATTACGTGGCAAGAGCTGGAGTAAGAAAGAGAGAGGGAGAGGGTGCCACACATCTTAAAACTGCCAGATCTCACCAGAAATCATTCACTATAATGAGGGCAGCATCAAGGGAATGGTGATAAACCATTCATGAGAAATCTGCCCCAATGATCTAATTATGTCTCACTAGGCCCCACCTTTAAAATCTCCAACATTGGGAATTATATTTCACCATGTGATTTGTATATAATATTATATATACAAACATATATTTGTGTATATATAACATATATTATGTATAAATATATGATATAAAATATACATTATAGAATGTATATATAAAATAATGCATTGAAATGTCATATTCAAAGTGCCGGCTGGGCGAGGTAAATTACAGGCTCATGCCTGTAATCCCAGCACTTTGGGAGGCTGAGGCAGGCGGATCACGAGGTCAGGAGATTGATACCATCTGGCTAACACGTTGAAACCCCGTCTTTACTAAAAATACAAAAAATTAGCCGGGCGAGGTAGCGGGCGCCTGTAGTCCCAGCTACTCTGGAGACTGAGGCAGGAGAATGGCGTGAACCCGGGAGGCGGAGCTTGCAGTGAGCCGAGATCACGCCCACTGCACTCCGGCCTGAGCGACAGAGCAAGACTCCGTCTCAAAAAAAAAAAAGAAAGAAAGAAAGAAAAAAAAAGTGCTGAAAAGAAAAAAATGTCGTCAAAGAATCACATCCATCACAACTGTCTTTCAAAAATGATGATAAAATAAAGACATTAGCAAATTGAAATTGCAGGGAAGTTCAAAGATTACTTCTGAAGTTCCCAAATTGAGTCTGCTGAAGTAAACTAACAATAGCCGGATTAATAGGAAAAAGAGGTATACAAATTTATAAATCTGCAAGTGCACAGGAGTCATACAAAATATTAAACTCAATGAAGCTCTAGATGGTTAATATTTAAATATCTTCTTCATAGGTGAGAGGGAAGTGAGGGATGCAGACAATATTATACAAATAGTAAATAATTCTTAGGGGAGATGAATGTTCTGGAGGAACAGATAATAGCCTGGGACAAAGTACTTGATGGATCTGAGGGATAGAGCCACAAGTAATGGGGAGGTGAGTCGTGGAACTGTACTGCAAACAAAGATTGTGTTATTATGCAAGTAAAGTATGTCCTGTAATAGCCATCAGAAGAGTACATGAGAAGTCTGTTCAGGCATACGTGATGATGACTTTTAGCTTCTTCTTCAGTGATAAACCTTCCCTGGTTAACGAGGTTTCAGAAAGAAGACTGAAGGCAAGGAAATTATGTTTCTTTTGGAAAAAAACTCCTCTCTGTCAGATAAGGTGACTTCAGAGAGAGAGCCCTTCTCTAAGTTTGGTGGGGGGAGCAGTGAGGAACAATACGGGCAAAGGTCAGAGAGACCCTGACTCTGAATAAACGTCTAAGGCTTTCCAATTATCTTTAATGCACAGCGCTTAGCCTACCAAAGCACTTTAATTTGTGTATTTTCTGAATCTCAACAAAAACAATACAAAACAGACACATACATACACACTCACACACAGAAGGAAAGAGAGAATTTGTTGCTAGCAGACTCACTTCAATAGAATAGCTAGAGGAAGTTATTCAGGTTAAAGGAAGTGATCCAAGTAAGTTATTTGAATTTTTATAGAGAAATGAACACCAGTAAAGATAATTATAAAAGAAAGCATAAATGCCTATTTCTTCTCCTTTCTTCTCTTAGTTAATTTAAAAGCAATAGTATAAAACATGTTTGAAATTATGCTGTTAGAACTATAACACATAGGGGTGAAATGTAGTTGACAATAACAGCACAAATGACGTAGGTAGGAATGTCAGAGGCGTTTGAACCGGAGCAACTCCATCTTGAATAGGGGCTGGGTAAAATGAGGGTCAGACCTACTGGGCAGCGTTCCCAGCGGGTTAAGGCATTCTAAGTTACAGGATGAGACAGGATGTCGGCACAAGATGCAGGTCATAAAGACCTTGCTGAAAAAACGGGTTGCAGTAAAGAAGCCAGCCAAAACCCACCGAAACCAAGGTGGAGACAAGTGTGACCTCTGGTTGTCCTCACTGCTACACCACGACAGTTTACAAATGCCATGGCTATGTCAGGAAGTTACCCTATGTGGTCTAAAAAGGGGAGGCATGAATAATCCGCCCTTTGTTTCGCATATAAGCAAGAAATAGCCACAAAAATGGGCAACCAGCAGCCCTGGGAACTGCTCTGTCTATGGAGTAGCTATTCTTTTATTCCTCTACTTTGGTACTGGGAACTGCTCTGTCTATGGAGTAGCTATTCTTTTATTCCTCTACTTTGGTAATAAACTTGCTTTCACTTTACTCTATGGACTTGCGCTGAATTCTTTCTTGTGCAAGATCCAAGAACCCTCTCTTGGGGTTTGGATTGGGGCCCCTTTCTGGTAGCAGGAGTAAAGCAGCATTGGACTGAGAAAATGATGCCAGATAGTAACTCAAATCCACAGGAACAAATGAAGACAATCAGATGGTAAATAATAAGTTTAATATAGTAAATTCTATAAATATTGCTTTGGTCTTAATGTATTCCCCAAGGTTCATTTTGAAACTTAATCTCCAATGCAATAGTATTAATAGGTAGAACCTTCAGGGGGTCATCGTATTATGAGGGCTACTCCCTAATGAATGGAAGCAAGGCCTTTACAAAAAAATTTCCAGACTGTTTGGTCCTTTTTGCTCTTCTTCCTCCTGCCATGTGAGGACATAGCATTTTCTCTGTCTAGAAGACAGAGAAACAAGGTGCCATGACAGAAAAAGAGAGAGCCAGCTCTTACCTGACACCGAATCTACTGCCTTTGCCTTGATTTTGGACATCCCACCCTTCAGAACTGTGAGAAATAAAGTCTCTTATTTATAAATTACCCAATTTCAGTTATTTTATTATAGCAGCACAGACTAAGACAGAAACATAGCAGCTGCTTTTGTTTTGTCAGTTTCTTTAAAAGATGTAAAATTATCTGAAGTATATTATAATGTAGTGCTATCTGCAATTTATATTCAGGTCATATGTGAAATAATAATAGCACCAAAGGGGGAAAGAGAGCTATACAGGAGTAACATTTATATACCTTACTAGAATCAATTTACTATAAATCTGAAATGGATTATAAGTTAAGATGTATATGGTGAGCCTTAGAGTAACCATTAAGAAATTAACTAAACACAAGTCTAAAAACAATTAAAGAAATTAAAATGATACCCTAGAAATTACTGTTAAATGAAGCGGTAAGGATGAATAAAAGAGCAGAAAAGACATGAAATACATAGAAAACAGAAAGTAAAATGGCAGATACAAGTGCAACCATATCAATAATATTGTGAATGGATTAAATAATCTAATCCAAAGAGTGGATAAAATAAAAAGCTCTGACTATATACTATGTACAGGAAACTCACTTTGGATTCAAAAACACAAATAGGTCAAAAGTAAAAATGACGGGGAAAAAAAAACATGTCACGTTGTACCAGTGCCAATCTTCAGGCACCAACTGCAATTCAATCCGATTTGGACACTACCCAAAGTTAGCACATGAGGACTAAGCTCTGATTTTCTGTCTTGCCTAAATTCCTACCTAAGGGGTCTAGGGAGTCCTGCCCTACAAACCATAAATTCTCATCAGATGGGTTTCATTTGACCCTGTATATTGTGACTCACTTTTCAATCTGACCCTGACATAACATGAGACAAGGAATGTATATTTAACCCCAAAATATATTTCCTTGCCATACCTTGAAATTGCCCTGCAAAGTCTTTTGTGGGAAAAATCCACATTCTGTAGAGAATCCCCTTCCCCCTTCATTTTCTTTCTTTTCTTTCCAGATCCAGGAGATAATCAACTAATAGCCAGGAACCCTTTTAAGTCCCATAAGAAATGATTTATAACCTACTCTCTCTGAAGTCTGCTATCTGAGAGCTTCCTCTGAGCAACAAAACTTGGTCTCCACAATCCTTTGTCTTTAATCTGAGCATCCCTTTCTATCAATCCTGGGTCTTTAGACAAACTCAACCAATTGTAAACCAGAAAATGTTTAAATGTACCTATAGCTTGGAAGCCCCCACTTTGATTTGTCCCGCCTTTCTGAACCAAACCTATGTATTTCTTAAATGTATTTAATTGATGTCTCATGCCTTCCCAAAATATATAAAACCAAGCTATACCCAACCACCTTGGGCACATGTTCTCAGGACCTCCTGAGGGCTGTGTCACGGGCCACGGTCACTTATATTTGGTTAAGAATAAATCTCTTAAAATATTTTACAGAGTTTGACTCTTTTCAACTACACACAGATTCCACAAGTACAGGGTAAAGTTCTTCCCAAGACTGCCTCCCATTCTGACGCCAACTGAATATTTCAGGTGTCCACAAGCTACCCATACTTTTGTCCAGCTGGCTGTAAACTTGGGGGTTCACACAACCTCCTCAGATTTGATAATTCATTACGAAAACTCACTCAGGAAGCATTATATTTATAATTACCACTTTATTATGAATTATTTAAATAAAGATCCAGATGAAGAGATACATAGGGAAAGTCTAGGAGAGTCCAGAGCACACGAGTTTCTGTGCCTGCGGAGTCAGGATGTGCTATGCTCCTGGCACATTAATATGTTCACCAATCAGCAAGCTCTCTTGACCTTCAGTGCCCAATGTTTTTATCTGGAGTTCTGTTACATGGGCATGATTGGCCAAATCATTGGCCAGATGACTGAACTCAATTTTTAGTCCCTCTTTCTTCTCTGGAGGTTGGAAGTGAGCCAAACATTTTTAACACTCAATTTGCGTGCTTAGTTTTTGGACATGGCCAGCCCTTTACTTGAAACTCTCTAAAGGTCCATTATAAGTCACTTCATTAGCATAAACTTAGGTATGATAGAAAGGAGCTCAATATAAATAACAAAGACACTACTATCATTCAGGTGAATCCAAGAGTTTCTAAAACTTTGTGCCAAAAACCAAAGTTCAGATATATTCCTCACTACATCACAGGCTATCCCCTGGTCACTCACAGATCTCTTATAGCAAAGGATTCTATCTACCTGAGCACAACAGATATGGCAGTATATGGAGGAGATGGCATAGGATAGGGGTAGGAGGCTTTTAACCTAATTTTCTAATACATTTGACTATCAATATCCATATTATAATTTTACTAATAATGTCAGAATTAGACCGTATTGCACTATGGTAGATTTAACATCAAACAAACAATTGAAAGATACTGGCACATCACTGTAGTTCCATACAGTCCTTAATAACTAGCCTAGTCCCTTATCATAATGTGATTAAAATACCTCCCAGAGAGGGGCCACTCAATTTTACAGGCTTCAATTTGAACTTGTCAGTTTCTAAAAGCAGGTGTGATCTCAGCAATACATGGCTTTACTCTTTCGGGTATCAAAATCGTCTTTGCAAAATTATAACTGAGGAAATCATGGCAGTGAAAGAGATCAGACCTAACTAACCCATCTTGCTTCTAACCTCTAAACTGTCTTTGTTCATTCCTGGATGTAGGCCAAACTAGCCATGGGAAGGAATTGTTTATAGTTTAAACTCTGAAGCAAAATGGATAATACCCCTTTCCCGAAAAACCCTTTCTTGCCTTGGGACCAGTCTGCCATGGTAGGTAGGACCAACGAGATAGCTACAAGATTGGATATCATGGTTTGGGAGCCATGCAGCCTCTGACTGCAAGTGTCTGGACCTCCCCAAATTTCTGAAAGTAACATCATTATTGTAAAACTTAAGATTAGTGCTTGAGATATTTTTCAGATCCTGCATTCCGATGCAGCAGATGATACCACCCAGACTGATAATCTGACTCAACCAGTTCTGGGATCTCACCGAGGAACAGAAATCAGCAAGAAGAACTCACTTGGACCCCCTATGATTTCATCTTCAACCCAACCAATCAGCACTCCCTACTTTCAGAGCCCATACCTGTCAAACTACCCTTAAAAACTCTGATACTCGAATGCTCCGGGAGACTGATTTGAGTAACAATAAAACTCCGGTCTCCCGCACAGCTGGCTATGTGTAAATTACTGTTTCTCCATTGCCATTCCCCTGTCTTGATAAATTGGCTCTGTCTAGGCAGCAGGCAAGGTGAACTCATTGGGCATTTACAGTATCTGATATAAGCGAGCAAAGAAACAATATTATCTCCTTTTGGAACAGTTTTTGAAATGTTGGGTTTCTTTCATTACATAACCTATGTAGTCATTTCTTTACCCTCAGCTATTCCTATTTCTCTCCATTTACACCCAAACTTCTTCACCTTTGGATGGATTTGGCCACTGTGATGGTCTAGATTTCAGGCAGCCATACTAGTCTAGCAAGTACAATCCACTACCATTCATGCAGGATAAGGTTACCCAGCTACATAATTAGTGGGCTATTTCTACCACTAGGCAATATAGCTGCATTCACAGTTAACCTTAATTTTGTCAGATGATGTGAAGGCACAGCCTGCCCCATCAAGTCCTTAGAAATTCTGACATAAAAGTTTAAAAACATAGTTACAGTTTATTTCTTAGGAATCATCTCTGCTCCTAAAACTTGTAGTTGCAGTTCTGGACCTGGGACCATTTAATTGCATGGGAAGAAGAAAGTTGAGGTGATGTGTGGAAGAGAGAATAAAAACACAGTCATTATACTAGCATTCCCTCCCCATGGGGAAAAAAAATGCATAGTCATATCAGCATCATCTCCTACACCATCTTTCCTAGATTCACCAGAAAAAGCAGAGGCATCTGCCTAATGGATACATACACTTGCCTCCACTTATGTTAACTTTGAGCACACACTCATGAAGTGTGTGAAAACCAGACCTGTGCACCTATATCTATATCTGTTTATCTCTGTTTTGGAAAACCAATATCTTAATTCCCCATTTCAATTCTCTATCACACTATTACTCTGAGGAGAATATCACTCTGCCCATTGTCAGTCATTATGGGCTAAAAAGAGTGTTCTTTGGTACGAAGAAATGGAACTTGGAAGTTCAAATTGGTGCAGTGTATCTGTTCCCATTTTTTTTATAGTACTACTCGGAACATTTTAATCTACCATGCATAAGCAAAACCCAGTTCAGTTGAGCATATGTTCCTTTCAGGATCCATTGTAGCCAGCCTCTTGAGGCTAACAGCATCAGTTTAATTTGATAGCTATATGAAGGCCTACCCACTGGGAATCAATCTTTCTTACTGGTATACAGAACAATTATTACTGTCATTCTTCATCTTCAAGAGTACAAGAGGAATATGTCTAGATTCAGCTCATGTCTGCATTGCCCACACTGCCCACTCATTTTGTGGATTCAGGTGGCCACCTCAAGCAAGCACACTAGGATGCCTGCCCAACTAAATTCTGATGCTTATAAAGGGTTCTTCTGATAAATATCAACGTGTCTTACTTTAATGCATCCCTCAATTCACACGATGATTTTCATAGGCTCTGTCACATAAGGGAATCCCTTTAATATGCCAGTTTTCCAGTGTTTTTTGGCTTCACCTTGTGCCAGGCCATTGCCCACCACCTATGTGTTAGTGAAAACACAAAGTGACAAACAGCATGCTATTTGGCCAAAAAGCTGATTTTTTTTTTTTCTCCTCTTACATCAGAATGGTGGTCTTCCTAATAAGATACTGTCCATTCATCTTTGAACTGCCGTCCATAAACCAAGCAGCTTTTTGTTGGTCAGTTGAGAGCTATTTATAGGGTACTAAGTGGCAATGGAATCCTTAGATTGTTTTAAGGTCAGTCCTAGAGGAAAAGAGTCTGCCTGGTTGTGAATATTCTGAGTATGTCTTTGAACTCCCCCTGTAACATGTAACATGTTTCTACATAAACCGTTTCCATTTTATTATGGAATTATTTGGGCTTTTGCCCTCTTCTCATTAGAAAAGGATCTGATATCACCTAAGACATCATGGGTATTTCAGGTATCAATGTTATTCTATGTTTTGCAATCTATGGGACAGTTTCAATTAATGCCCCATTGCTAGCTAGTAATTCCCCCCCTACCCACCCACCAAATGGAGATTCTCTAGAGCAAAGTCCAAGAAGTTGCCCCTGGGAAGCACATACAAGAATTTGTCATAAGCTCCACTCTACATTTCCAAAAGGAATTGTACAGAGAATTTGTACATTCAAGCACTCCAGCTTCTGTTTTATATTGTTTAATATTACCAACCTATGTGTGCTTAGAATCTTATAGGTCCCTATTTAGCATGTCCAAATTAACATTGCCTCAAGGGTAGATTTACATGTCTTCTCTTTTATAATACTAGGGAAGGAAAACAGTTTTCAATCAGATAGAATATCTATCCCTAGAGAATGTGTTCTCCAGTAAGGCATAATATCAATTACATTCAACATTCAGGTAAAGGAGTCACACCACTTGACATAAAGTCTGTTTAAATATTCCAATTTTCATGCAAACTTTTACCTCAATTCTATAAATCTGTGCATTCCCATATTATCTGAATTTAATTGCAGAACCTGCTGGAACCTTACCAATGAACTTTGTTACTGAAGTCCATAGAGCTTCCATATCAGGTCCCAGAATTTTTTGTTCAGGTGATTCCAGATCAGGTTTCTCCTTGTAATCTTTGCTTCTGGTCTAGTAAATTCATCCAAACTTGGATAAATAGGGAAGCCTTCCAAACTAAATCCAGCAACATATAAAAAATAATTATTCACTATGACAGAGTAGTATTTATCTCAGGACTAAAAGCTTGGTTTAACATCTAAAAATCAATTAATGTAATATATCATATCAAGGGAAATTTTTAATATCACATGATATATGTGTATTTCTTTATGTATGCGGGTATATATGTTTTCATATATATATACACACACACATATATACACACACACACACACACACACACACACACACACATATATATATATATATAATCATGCAAGAAACATGCAAGAAAATAAGGGAAAAATCTTTGAGAACTAAGAACAGAAATCAACAAGAGCTTGAATCCAACAAGTTAGAAGAACACCAAAGTTTTCTGCCATCTCTAGGCATCAACTGGTTTCAATTTGTCTAGTAATTGTTTTACCTGCTCTGTGAGTAGCATCAAAGACAAAGCATCGGGTCCACATACAGCAAAGAAGAAGATAAGAGACTGCTGAGCAATGACCTACACAGAGTCTCTCTCTCTCAGGGAAATAGAGAATCAAAAAGATTGGCCTCTCAGATGCACCTAAAAGGGACCTTGGCCGGGTGTGGTGGCTCACACCTGTAATCCTAGCACTTTGGGAGGCTGAGGTGAGAGGATCACTTGAACCCAGGAGTATGAGACCAGCTTGGGCACCATGGGAAAATCCCATCTCTACAAAAATTATAAAAATTAGCTGGGTATGGAGGCACGCACCTGTAATGCCAGCTACTACGGAAGCTGAGGTGGGAGGATCACTTGGGCCCCATGAGGCTGAGGCTGCAGTGAGCCATGATTGTGCCACTGCACTCCAGCTGGGTTGACAGAGTGAAACCCTGTCTCAAAAACATAAAAAAGGGACTTTACTTATCTCAGCTATGAACTGCTTTGGATGAAGTTTGGAATAATCTCTTCTGACAATCCATGGCCATAAATCAAGCCTCAATTGAGTTGGGGGCCTAAATTAATATGATCTTTCATGTCTAAAGCCATGCAATATGAGGGTTTTTATTTAAATTGGAGTCAGATCTGCATCTCCCTGTCATCTGGAAAAAAAAAAATCATAGAAGAAAGCATATTTTTTAAAGGTTTTAAAGTACGTTCATCTATAAAATTGTACCCATTGAGTTCATAATCCGTAATCACTATACAAGAAAAAAAATATTTGAGTGAGATTTCTGATTATTCTCATTGTATTTCTGTAATACTCATCATTCTGATTGTGTTGGAAATAATATTATTCTAAAAACCCTTGCTTCACAGTGAGGTCACTAAAGATTGCTAAGGAATAGTCTAAATTCATTTCCATTAACACTTTTCTTATCCAGGTGATTTTCATGTCAAAATTTGCTTGGAGGCTACAAAATATGGGCTCTTTAGGTTTACTCATATATCTGTTACCGCAGGAGATAAACTTGCTTCTTGGAGGGAAAGTTTCAGTGCTTATGATATTAATTTGTAATTACTTTTTCTCATTATGACTCAGTTTGAAATAGGTTCTACCCAACTGTGTAGCCATTTCTGCTCTTTGAGACATTTGTTTCAGGAATCCCCTGCTATTTTCTACTACTAGAACTTATTCCCATAGCCCACGCTTGTTAACAAGGACAGGAGCCAGTAATTTATGAGAGTTTTTCAGTATATCGGAAGAAATTTCTTTTATCCTACAAAGTTTTCAGTCTTAGGGCAGAAGTTAATTTTTCTTTCCTAGAAGCCATCAAGCTCAAAATATCAAAGATATTTGCTGGTACATCTGCTGATAATATAAATTGATAAAGCCAGAAAAGCAATTTGAGAAACATATTAATAATCTTTGAACCAGTTATTCTTTTGGAAATATTTAATTGGGAATATTTGAAATATTCTAATGATATCTAATAATATTTGAAGGAGTTACTCTTTTGGAAATATTTAATTGGGAATATTCGAAAGGTGGGCAAGTATTTTTAATTGTAACCTTTTTTTCTGTTTGTTTGATTGTGCGTTTTAAGATGGGTTTTGCTATGTTGCCCAGGATGGTCCAAAACCCCTGGTGTAAGAGATCCTCCACCCTCAGCCTCCTCAGTAGCTGAAATTACAGGAACAATTCACCAACCTCTAACTGTAGCATTTTACAATAATATTTACAACAGAAAAATTAAAAAAATGATGCTACATTAACACTTTATAATGTAGCTTCTAAAAAACGTTTTTTAAATAATAGTCAATAACATGACAGAATTCAGACTAAAATATTTACTACGCCAAAAAACAGGATACAAATCTACTTTCAAAAATATAATCCCATTATTTTCAAGATGGTAGATAAGAGGCGTTGCTAGCATACCTCTCCCACTTGCGAGGACAAAATAATTTGCAGAAATTCACGGTGTAAATTTTTCTACAAGAAGCAATGTAGGAACTGAACAGGAAAACCGCAGAAATTTATGGACACTTTGAAGCAAGCAGGAGGCCGCAGTCCACAATGTGAGTCAGATGAAGGGCTGTCAGTCCCCAGAGTGTGAGACGGGGAGAGTTTGCCTCCAGGATACACACTCCCACCAGGGTCCCTGAAAGTCCAGGCCACTGGGGAAGGCCCTAGTTCCACCCAGTGCAGGAACTGACTTGGGGAAGGTTGTGGAATATAAAATTAGGAGCAGTTACGGGAAGACCCTTGCATGCACTCCCAGATTCCATTGTGGGCTGAGGGCAGTCATTCCTTACTGTTTCTCAGAGAGGACCCTGCGGAGAACAGCAAAAAATTTCAGGTAGTTGTCACAGGTTGAAAGAAACTCCCAGGAGTGTTTCTTGATATAACCTTGGGTGGGGATAAATTCCCTTGGCCAGGGCCAAGGTGACAGGGAGAGTAAAGCAGACTGTGAGTGCAGGAGCACCGAGTGCAGGAGGCAGGAGCTCAGCTTTTCAGCTGACAGCCTGGCCTGAAAGCTGTGGTTTCTATCTCCCCACGGAAAACTTAGGACTACTAGCAGTGGTGAGGTCTGATTAAAGGCTGACTGGAACTCAGCTCACTGCTGCCGGTGGAACACTGCAAGCGTGGATCTGCCTCACCAGGTGTGTGGCAACTGTGTGGGGCTTACTGCAGCCTGCTACTCCCCACTCCCCGCACAGAAACTTCTGTGCAGTAGAGGCATCGATATTCCTCTCTGAAACATCAACCCACTGGCCTGAGACCCGCTCCTGTTAACCGTGGAGGATGTTCAGGTTCTTGGCGTCTTGAACAAGAAATTGGACAAAATGCACAAGCAAAGAAAGGAAGGAATGAAGGGTTTTATTGAAAACGAAGGTACAGTCCACAGTGTGGGAGCGGGCCTGAGCATAGGGGCTCAAAGGTCCTGTTACAGAATTTTGCGGAGTTTAAATACCCGCTAGAGGATTCCATTGATTACTTTGGGCTCCCCCTATGTAAATGGAGAGGATAAAATAAAGTTACAAAGTAATTTTACGCCCTATGTAGAGAGTATTTCCTATTGTAGCTGAAGTGTGAGTTAGCCTATGTTTCCTGCCTCCAGACCCTATTTTCCTGCTTCACTCTCATCCCCCAAAACCCACAAGTGTTGCTGCTTGCCCTGCACATGAGGATCCAAAGTGCAAATGGTGTTGACCCAACCTCCACCGAGCTTTGCCCCACCACCCGCCCTAGTAGGTTAACACAAAATACAGAATATTTTGAGAGCTTCATGGCCGTGCCAATTGCCTGAGAAACCAGTATACCCCCTTGGGCAATTAAGGAAGCAAAAATCCAAGTATTATTACGGTAGCTAATGCTCTTTTCTAGGCACCACCTCCTGGCTGGAGGCCAATGAACACAGTCCATTACAGTTTCTCCTGGCATAATAACACTGTGCCCAGGAAGAACAAAATGCCTATGTGATCTCAGCCATCACCACTGTCTGCGCCACTTTGGCCAACCAGGAGGCCCTGAGGCTGTCCATGTGACCAGTTCATTATACTATAACTGAAGTTCAAGAAAGTCAAAACGCTAAGGCTATCAATAACCAAGGAATTTCACAGTCTACATCACTCCCCCGTCAGCCCCATTAGAGCTTGTGATGCTATCCACTGTTGGGAAACTTGAGGACAGGTCACATCACTGGATCCTTGCAGACATTCCCCAGTACCAGCCTGAAGTGCTGCAACTTCACTGGGCAGCTAGACCAGAGGAGCAATAACACTCACAGTAGTCTGACTCCTAAGGACTCCTGCTCCTAGGTGAAGGGGGGAGTGTATCTTAAGGGAAAACCCTGTGGGACAAAAGAATCTGGATGGCAGGCCTTGAGAAACAGATCTATCTCCTGGTAGAAAGCTGCTTTTAGCTGAGGCACAGTTGCAGTGTTTAACTCAGAAGGGAAAGTCTTCAGCTCTATCCCAATACAGACAGCCCTGGGGTGCATGAAGGGTCTTGAGGAAAAGGAAGTTTTTCTTCTTTTGCTCACCACTGTAGTCACAGTTGGAGCTTCCCCCAGGTGTGTTCTGTGTTGGTGCGACTACAGACCACCTTTCTGGAACACGTAAGGGGTGACTGCATCCCCACAGGAAGAGGGCCCTCCAGATTCAGCCTTGCATGAGAGAGAATCACAATTTCACTCTACTTGGAACATGAACATTCCTACAGATAAAAAGAGGTGCCTGTCTGATCTGAATTGTCATAGCACTGGAACGAGAGTGTGTCTGAGAGGCGGACCTTCTTGCTGACCTGGCAGGGGAGCTAAGGTGGCTCCAACCCTTCCTGCTGATAAGACCTCAGTGCAATTCATTGAAAGCTCTTCCAGCCACCTCTGTCAAGGCTGGTATTTCACTTAGCCACATGGTTTAGCTACAACCAATTTCTACTCAGGGATATGTCCCCTACTGGCCTGAAGTCTGAACCATCAAAAAAGTACATAAAATATTGAGGTAAAATAAATAAATAAAAAGTGCATGCCATGGGGTAATGAGATAAGTTTTAAGGGAACTTTATCCTTCCAGCCCCATAGGAGATAGTAAACTTGCTCATATACCAAGCACATTGCTACTACAACCAGAATATGAGAAAGCCATCAAATAAAGACTCTCTATAACCAAAGAACTTTTACAGAGTCTTCACCCCTGAAAGCACCAAGAACTGAATTAGGCTACCATTTACCATAAGCATTAAAGTATCATCATTAAGAAGAAAAAAAGATTTAAAAATAAAACGAAACAAAAATCCACAGTAAAATCAAACATAAGTTCAAGAATAATTAGAAGGAAATAGTCTACCCGAATGAGAAGGAAAAAGAAAAATAATTCTGGTAATATGACAAAATAAGATGCTATAACACCCCTAAAAGATCACACTAGCTCTCCAGGAATGGACTCAAACCAAGATGAAATCTTTGAAATACCACATAATGAATTCAGAAGGTCAATTATTAAGCTACTCAAGAAGATATCAGAGAAAGGTAAAAACCACCATAAAGATATTTAAAAAGCAGTTTGGCATATGAATGAAAAAACTTGTAGAGAGAGTAATATCATAATCTCAAAAAAAAAATCAGAACTTCTGAAAATGAAAGACACACTGAGGGAATTACAAATGCAGTAGAAAGTTTTTTAAATGGAGTGGGACAAATAGAAGAAAGAATGTAAGCGCTCAAAGAAAAGCCTTTTGAATTAACCCAATCAGACAAAAATTAAAGAAAAAAGACTCAGAAGAAATTCACAAGGTCTTCAAGAAACATAGAATTATGTAAAATGGCCAGATCTAAGAACAATTACTGTTCCTGAAGCAAAAGAGAAAATAACAAATCTGAAAAACTTATTTGGGGGAATAATTGAGAAAAAGTTTCTTGTTCTGGTTAGAGATCCAGATATCCAAATCCAAGTAGCTCAAAGAACTCCTGAGAAGTTCACTGCAAAAAGATCTTCACCAACACACATAGGTGTCATGCTATGTAAAGCGAACATGAAAGAAAGACTTCTAAGATCAGCAAAACAAAAGCTTCTGATAACCTACAAAGGAATGCTTATCAGACTAACAGCAGACTTCTCAGCAGAAACCTTACAAACCAGAAGGGATTGGGGTTCTGTCTTCGACCTCCCTAAACAGAACAACTGTCAGTCAATAATTTTGTATACCACAAAACAAAGTTTTATAAATGAAGGAGAAGTAAATTCGTTTTCAGACAAATGAATGCTGAGTGAATTTGTTGTTACCAAATCAACACCAAAAGAAATGCTAAAAGAAGTTTTAAACTTTGAAACAAAAGCCCAATATGCACCAAAATAGAATCTCTTGAAATCTTAAAATTCACAGGGCCTATAAAACAAGAACACAATAAAAAACTATTTAGGTAACAACATGATGAAGATAACAGTACCTCACACACATCTCAATATTAACATTGAATGTAAATGTCTTAAAAGTTCCACTTAAAAGATATAGAATGGCAGACTGGACAAAAAAAATTACAATCTTAATACCTTCTGTCTTCAAGAGACTCATCTAACACAAAAAGATTCATATAGACTCAAGGTGGAAGGGTGGAAAAGGTATTTCATGCAAATAGAAGCCAAAAGCAAACAATGCTACCTATTCTTATATCAGACAAAACAAACTTCAAAACAATGACAGTAAAAACAGACAAATACTATGTAATGATGAAAGGATCAATACAACAGGAAGATATGATAAACCTAAATTTATATGCACCAAATACTAGAGGTCCTAGATTCATAAAACAATTACTACTAGACCTAAGAAATAGAATAGACAGCAAAATAATAATAAATGGAGACTTTAATATACCACTAGAGAGATCTTTGAAACAGAAAGTCAATAGAGAAACAATGGACTTCTTCAATGACACACCAGAACAAATGCACTTAACAGATATTTACAGAATATTCTACCCAAATCTGCAGAATATACATTCTTCTCACCAGCACATAGAATCTTCTCCAAAATAGACCATATTACAGTGACAAAACAAGTCTCAATAAATTTTTAAAAATCTAAATCCTATCGAGTATATTCTCAGACCACAGATCACAGTGGAATAAAACAAGACAACAACTCTTTAAAAAACCTTCAAAAGTATACAAGCACATGACAATTAAATAATCTGCTCCTGAATGACATCTGAGTTAATAATGAAATCAAGATGGAAATTTTTATTTTAATTGAAGGATAATAATGCCACAAGTTATCAAAACCTCTGTGATACAGCAAAAGCAGTGCTAAGAGGAAAGTTTATAGTACTAAATGCCTACAGCAAAAAGTCTGAGAGAGCAAAAATTAACAACCTAATGTCACACCTCGAGGAACTGGAGAAACAAGAACAAACTAAACCTAAAGCTAGGAAAAAAATAACAAAGATTGCAGCAGAACTAAATGAAATGCAAACAAAATAAATACAAAAGATCAATGAAAATAAAGGCTGTTTTTTTAAAAAAAAATAAACAAAATCAATAGATCATTAGTAAGATTAACCAAGAAAAGAAGAGAGAAGATGCAAATAAGCTCATTTAGAAATGAAACTGGAGACATTACAATTAACAACACAGAAATACAAAAGATCACTTGACAATACTATGAACACCTCTATGCATATATACTAGAAAACCTAAAGGAAATGGACAAATTATTGGAAACATACAAGCCTCCTAGATCAAATCTGAAAGAAATAGAAACCTTGAGCAGACAAATAACAAGCAACAAGATAGAATAAGTAATTTAAAAAATAGTCATTTAAAAAAAAAAAACAACCAGGATAAGATAGATTTGAAGCTGAAGTCTACCAGAAATTCAAAGAAAAATTAGTATCAATCCTTCTGAAATATTCCAAAATGTTGAGAAAGGAGGAATACTTCCTAAATCATTATATGAAGCCGATATCACCGTGATACCAAAACCAGGAAAGGACACAACAAAAAATGAAAACTACAAAAAAATTCCCTGATGAACATAGATGCAGAAATCCTCAACAAAATATTAGTTAACCAAATCCAACAGCACATTAAAAAATCATTCTTTGTGATCAAGTGGGTTTTATCCCATGGATGTAATAGTTGAACATAGACAAGCTAATAAATGTGATATATCACCGAAACATAATTAAAAACAAAAATCACATGATAATCTCAATAGATGCAGAAAAATCTTTTGACAATATCCAGCATCACTTTATGATAAAAACTCTCAACAAACTAGGAATAGAAGAGATTTACCCCAAAATAATAAAAGTCATGTGTGATAAACTCATAACCAACATTATACTGAATAGGGAAAAGTAGAAAGCATTCCCTCTGAGAACAGAAACAAGAAAAGGATGCCTCCTTTTAACACTCCTATTCAACATGTTTTTGGAAGTCCTAGCCAAAGCACCTAGAAAAGAGAAAGAAATAAAGGGTATCCAAATTGGAAAAGAGGAAAACAAACTATCCTTGTTTGCAGATGATATTTCTGTATACCTAGAAAATACTAAAGACACCTTCCAATTATGGATTTGATAACCAAATTTAGTAAACTCTTAGGTTACAAAAATCAATGTACCCAAATCAATAGACTTCTATACACCAACAATGACCAAGCTGAGAATGAAATCAAGAACTCAATCCTTTTTACAACAACTGGAAAAAATAAAATAAATAAAATAAAATAAAACACCTAAGAATACACTTAACCAAGTAGGTGAAAGATCTCTAGAAGGAGAATTATAAAACACTACTGAAAGAAATCACAGATGACACAAGCAAATGGAAACAAAACCCATGATCATGGAGAGGAAGAATCAATATTGTGAAAATGACCATACTGCCCAAAGCAATCCATAACTTCAATGCAATTCCCATCAGAAAACAAACATCATTTTTCACAGAATTAGGAAAAACAATAGCTAAAATTCCAAGAAAAAGCCTGAATAGCCAAAGCGAGCCTATGTAAAAAGAATAAATAAATCTGGAGGCATCACATTGCCGAATTGCAAGTTATACTACAAACCTCTAGTTACCAAAGTGGCATGATACTGGTATGAAAGTAGGCATATAGACCAATGAAATGGAATAGAGGATCCATAAATGAAGCACATATAGCCAATTGATCATTGGCAAAGCATACAAACACATAAATTGGGGAATGAACACCCTATTTGATAAGTGGTGCTGGGAAAACAGGCAAGCCACATGTAGAAGAATGAAACTTGATCTCCCTCTCTTGCCTTATACAAAAATCAGTCAAGATGGATAAAATACTTAAATATAACACCTGAAACTACAACAATTCTAGAAGACAACATTGGAAAAGCTCTTCTAGACACCAGCCTAGGCAAAGAATTTATGACTAGATCCCCCCACAAAATGCAACAAAAACAAAAATAAAGAAATCAGACCTAATTAAACTAAAAAGTGGCTGCACATCAAAGTAAATAATCATCAGAGTAAACAGACAATCCACAAAATGGGAGAAAATCTTAACGAACTACACATCCGACAAAGAACTAGTATCCAGAATCTACAAGGAAATAAAAAAGATCACCAAGAAACAAGATAATTCCATTAAAAAGCAGACAAAGGACATGGACATAAATAGACATTTCTCAAAAGATATACAAATGGCCAAGAAACATCTGAAAAAAAATGTTCAACATCACTAGTCATCAGGGAAATGCAAATTAAAACCACAATGAGATACCACCTTACTCCTGCAAGAACGGCCATTACTAAAAAATCAAAATACAACCGACCTCGGCATGGATGTGGGGAAAAGGGAATGCTTATATACTATTGATGGGAATGTAAATTAGTATAACCTCCATGGAAAACAGTGTGAAGATTCCCTGAAGAACTAAAAGTAGATCTACCATTAGATCGAGCAATCCCTCTACTGGATATCTACTCAAAGGAAAAAAGAAAAGTCATTATATGAAAAAGTGACTTGCACACGTATGGTTAGAGCAGCATAATTTACAATTGCAAAGATGTAGAACTAACCTAAATACCCATTGACTAATGAGTGGATGAAGAAAATGTGGTATATATACCCCAGGGATTACTACTTAGCCATTAAAAGGAAGAGGATAATGTCTTTTGCCAGCAACTTGGATAGAACTGGAGGCCATTATTCCAAGTGAAGCAACACAGGGCCTGTAAAGCAAAAGCTGTATGTTCTCAATCCTAATTGGGAGCTAAGCATTCAATATTCCAATATTCAAAGGCATACAGAGTGATATAATAGACTTTAAAGACTCAGAAGGGGGACAGTGAGAGGGGAACTAGGGATAAAACACTATGCATTAGATACAATGTGCACTACTTGTGTGATGGGTGCACCAAAATCTTAGAATTCACCACTATATAATTCAACCATGTAACAGAAAATCACTTGTACCCCAAAAGTTATTGAAATAAAATAAAATAAAAATAGAAATAATATAACCCCAATTATAGATTTTGCTTTATGAATCATTACAGGTTTTTGTGTCTGTATTTTCTAAAATAATCAAAATGTATTATATTTTTAATCAAAATACTTTAAAATATACAATTCATGTAAAATACTGTGAATAATTTACATTTTAAGATAGGGTTATAATTCACATACTTTTTAAAATTGTGATTATGCTATGGGTATTTTTTCAGATTTTACGTATAAACTCTGAATGCATGCTTAGAAAAGCACAATAAAAGAGTTCATATTAGACCCCAGCCACAAAACAAAGAAACTCACACCTTCTGCCGCAATATATAATAAATATGTATTTTGAAATGTATTCTATAAGTAGTCAAGTTATATTCTACTATGGCACATAGTGTGCTATTATATTCCTCGCACTAGAATATATGCTTTTTATAGAAATTTAATCTTATGCTAAAACAAATAATTTATTATATCTAATTAAAAAAATACCTGTCTAAAGCAGTGGTTCTATTTCTAGCTGCAAAATGAAATCACCGAGGTTTATTATTTTTCAAAATTCATAGGCTTTACCTTCAGATATTTTGTGGTAATTAATCTGGGCGTGAGGACCTGAAATCAAATACTTTTAAATTTAACCCCTTCACCAGATTTATTTTGATATGTGTGCAGAATTGAGAACCACTAGTCTGGAACTTCTTACTCCTCTTAACTGTTGTTTCTGCTTGCCCAAAAGAAAATGTTGCCAAAATTTCAAAGGGGGGGTGGTAGAAGAGTAATAGGGAGAGACTGGCCAATGTTTACAGTTATACTTAGGAGAAATAAGTTCTGGTGCTCTATTTGCACAGCAGGGTGCCTATTGTTAACTATATTGTGTGGAGTATTTCAAAATAGCTAGAAGATAGAATTTTGAATGTTATTACCAGAAAGAAATGGTAACTGTATGAGATGATGAATATGCTAAATATTAGGATTTGATTTTACACAATGTATATATGTATGGAAACATCACAGTGTACTCTATAAATATAAATTATTATGTGTCAATAAAAATAAAATTAGAAAAAAGATCTCAGGGGGAAGTAATGTATTTTACATTCAAGCTTTGCATTTCCAATTATGTGAGTTACAATTTTCCCCTAATGCTACTAAAAAAGAGAGAAAGAAATGCATTTATAATTATTTAGATATATTTAAAAACTTATACTTTTCTTGACATTTTGTTCACTTAGTTTTTATGACACATTATTTTTATAGCATGTTAAATTGTTAATTCTTAAAGTAAATTCTCCGGATTTGTGTCAATTACATCTGCTATTATACAGATTATATAGCTCTACTTTTTAGTTGCATCTTAATCCACTTTTAAATAACTGTGGCACTAGGAAGTAAAAATCTAAAATGAATAAACAAAAAAAATTGAAGTCACCAGACATTCAACTATTTGGATTGCTTCTGATTAATCAATACTATTTTATCTGTTTCTATACTGAAGTTTTCTAATAATCAGTTAAACTCTTCTTATTTGAAAGAAATTTTTGGGAGGGAAGAGTTAATGGACAACTTCAACTAGACAAAAATGAAAAATAAGCTTCACATTTTTCTTTCAAACATGAGAAACTGGCAGCTTGATGAAAATCGTTTGCATAGATTAGATAGGTATAAATTCAGGCTTCCAGATACTAACTTGCAACGTAGTCTGTATACAATCCATTTTATTTCTGCTCATTTTTGCATAATTGAAAGAAATTCGCTCATTAACAATGTTCTTTATCCAAAGAATCTTAAAACTCATTAATACATTTTTTACTAAAATGTTAGAAACCACCTAAACTAGATAGATGCATAATTTTTTAGTAATTTATTAAAATATAAGTTAAATTTTCTAAAACAAAAATTTGAAGAACTTAAGATGACCCCAAACTTCAATAAATCAACAATAATCAAGTTTAATCTTTCACCTTGAATTTGGAGATTATAAAACAATATATCTAGTGCCTGTCTCATCATGTTACGTGTAAATAAAATACTTATAAACCCAAGCTCTGTCACTTTTGTGCAGTGTTGTAGTATGCACCCAGTTGACAGATAATATGGACTCCCCATGGCTCACTGAGGTGCTCCAAGTTAAACAGAATCTGGTGGCCATGGCTGGGTGAAGGAATGGTCACCCACTCTGTGTTCTCCGAAAGATGTAAAAGTGTCAATGAACCTGCCTTTTCACAATGAAGCCAAACTAATTCTCGTTGTCAATCTTGAGATAGACTGCAGCTGGATATTTCCCAACTGATCACCAACAGATTATCTCCTGTCAACAAACTAATCACCTGAAACCAGTCAATTAAGAAAGACTGACGAGTTTGGGCTTAAAGCTCATCAAATCAAAACATTATATTTCTCACTCTCCTGACCCCCTTCTCCTGCCCTACTGTTTGTGCCTTTACAAGCTTTAACTCTACAACCTCTCCTCAGAGCACATTTTCAGTTTGCATTGAAGGTTGTATCTCCCCAATCTGCAGACTGCTTATAGAAAATATGGCTCTTCTTTTTTTTCTCTGCAGATCTCATGGTCTTTTGTCAAAATTGAAACTAAACATTAGGAACGCAGAATATCAAGAATTCTGGTTATTTTGGGCATCAAAGTATATTTAACACCTTATAACAAGAAAGATAAAAGAAAAGCTCAATGACATTTCATTACCACATACATATACACGCACACCCACACACACACACATACATATATAGTTACCAAACTTACATTATCCCATTATCCCAAATGTATCTCCAGGAGCCAGTTATATCAGGATCATCACTCCAGAGAGCCTGTTAAAATAGACACTTCAAATGATTCAGATTTAGTAGAGCTAAGAAGCTAACATTTGTAACACATTCATTAGGTGTTTGTGCTGATACGCAGCAAGATTGGAGAACACCTGAAACCTAAATCTTATCTCTGAAATATGTACATCTTTCTAAAAAGTAAGAAGGAAAAAGTATTCTGTCATACACAATATAAACTGATGATATTAAAAATATATGAAAGATTTTGGGGTCATTTTTCCAATGCCATTAAATTGAAATTATTTGCTCTCATTCTCTCTTGCGCTCTTTATCTCCTTCATAATTGGCATATTTACCATCAAGATATTTGTTTTGGTCTCACAATGTAGTCCATCTAACACCCTGAAATTCTCCTATTGCTATTCTAGGGTGTCTGTGTGGTGGGTGTGTATGCACACACACATACATACACATATATCTAGATATACACATACACATATATTCGTATATATATAGAGAAAAAGAGATACAGACAAGACAGACTCTTTTTGTCTTATTTCTGATTATTAGCAACTAGAATTTTATTAACATAACCTCATGTAACAGTTATAACTAGCACTTTCTCCTTTGCCAAAGATTTGCAGCCTCAGATTTTATATTTCTGAAGGATCATCATCAGTATTATTTCTATTAACAAGAGATGGGTTATCAGAGAAAGGAGAAATGTAGTTAGGCAGAACACAAAGGATAACATGCCATTATGGGAAACCAAAATTATTTACCCCAAAGTCTACTTTTTAGACATATTTCCATAAAGCTATTCAGAGAACCTGCACACAGGAATACCTTGGCAAAGCTCACTTTTGTGGGAGAGATGTGCATTTGTAAAAAAATAAAATAGAAAAAAAAAAGAAAAGACAAAAAACTGCACTGGTAAAATAAACAGACTTTCTGAGGCCCCTCTCTTATCTGGGTCTAGGAAAGATTAACCAACCACAAGCTATCATCTACTTTTTCTAAAGGCAGCTCAGAGATTACCTGGGATATTTTTATCTGCATAACAATATTATCTTTGCTTGACATAAATTCCTCCCTTCACTTTTGTGTAACCCTTAATGTGACATTCTTCAGAGCTCAGAGAAACTTGTTTCCAGGCTGCTGTTCTTTAGGTTCATTCATTTCTTCTGAATATCATTTACTCCTATAAGCCTACATCTCCCCTCCCTTCAGTGAAGTGAATATTTAAGCATCAGTCATCTTCTTTTTCTTTCAGTTTTTGTATTTGTATGACTCTCATGCACACATGTGCATGCCAGTACATTTGTATGTCTTTTTTTCTGCTAATTTCTGTAGGGGACAAGGGAAAACTTTTCCTCTGTGCTCTGAAGATTCTACAAAAATCAAATTAAAAAGAAGCACATCAATGTAATGACTTGATGGGTTTTTCCTGTGTGCTGCACAAACACTGAGATCACAGCATTGCAGTAAGGAAAGAGTTTATTTGACAGGAAGCTGGCCACATAGGAGACATGCTTTTTACCCAAATCAGTCTCCTTGAAGGCTTAGAGTTATGGTCTTTCAAGGACAATTTGGTATGCAGGGAGAAGACTAGGTAATGGGAGTTACCAATTTGTTGAGTTTCAGTATGTAGCTAGTCAGGCATGACAGGGGCACGAGAGGGCTCACCCTCCACCCACCGGGAATGTCAGGTAACCATCAGGTGATGGTCTAGGAGTTATCACACTGCCTCTATAGAATGAGAATAGATTGCAGTCCATACCAGGGAGAGGCAGTTTCCAGATGGTTGGGCTCTCTAAAATAATAATTCATCAGGGCCAATGCCAGGAAGAGGCAATTTCCCAATAGATAAAAATACCTGAAATTGGTAATTGACAGCTTCCAATAATATCTCAGGAATAGGGTGAGTTGGCTCGAGAAAGTACATTAAGAGATAAAATGGTAAAGTATGACCTTCCCAGGGCATTCCACCAGAAAAGGAAGAAAGCCTCAGGTGAGCATGCTACAACTACTTAAACACACTGTGCATGCTCACCTCCCAAATGCAAGGAAGGCACCATGCATGCGGGTGACTCACCTTTAGGGAAGAATGAAAGGAAAGGGATGCAAGATGCTAAAAGTAGACCAGCATATAAAATCTGAGGTTCAATGTTAAACAAGGTGCTTGACTTCAGAGATGCCCACTTCCAAGCATACTTTCCTTTCTTTCCTGCTATAAAGTTTTTAAATAAACTTCCACTCCCACTCTGAAACTTGCCCTAGTCTCTTTTTCTGCCTTATGCACCTCAGTAGAATTCTTTCTTCTGAGGAGGCAAGAATTGAAGTTGCTACAGACCCATACAGATTCAGTACTGGTAACCTGGATATTTGCCACTGCTAACAGTTGGAGTTGCCATAATATGGGGTGTGAAAAATGGTCCTCATGCATTGAGTCCACCTCTCGATGTGGGGCCATAGGACTGGTTAAGTCATGAGTCAGAAGTCTAGATGGATTAACTTGGTTGCCAGAACACAAAAGTGTGCAAAAAAAAAAATCTCAAAAGATGAATCTTAGCTTCTACAGTAGTGATATTATCTATAGCAGCAATTGTGGAAGTCACGAATCTTGTCATCTCCAGCCACCTGACTCTTGAGCAGTACGGGATTATAGAAACAATGCCTACATCTTAGCAGAATTCAAGTCCCTCTCATAATCTTACTTGTAGGGCCTTTCATTAGTTTTACAAGGGTGGTTTAATTTGGAGAATAGCTATTATCACCCTTGCTTTAAGATTAAGCTACAAACTAAATCTCTCCAAAAGTTTGCTTGGCCTATGCCCATGAATTACTAAGGAGAGCTTGAAAATTATACTGAGATGAAGTCAACTATGTCAGATTTCTCTTATTGTCAGAATTGCACAAAGGCAGTTTCATTAATGGGATAAAAGGCATACAAATTTTATTAACATGCATGAGTGGCAGGGTTTGGGGGAAGAATGATTACTCCAAACCCTCAATGGGATACAGAAGTGTACTCTTTTTCATAGGGGAGGGAGGTGATAAGGAATGTAGAAAATTCTTTTGGGGAGCAGTAAGTGATTATTAAAGAGAATGAATGGACCAGGGACACAGAAATTAACTCATAAGTGATTCTCTTTGGAATTTGAATCAGTTCAAGAGTCAGATATTATCTTGCAAAAAAAGTCTATTTTGTGTGGTTGCATTCTTTAGTCTTCTATTCTGAAATTGCTGACATTTCAGTGAAGAAATTGAAAGGAATTATGTATCTGTTGGTATGAAGCTTTCCTTCTCTGCACCTAGCATCCTGGCTTATGCTTGTAATGTCAGCACTTTGGGAGTTCAAGGCAGAAGGATTGCTTGAGGCCATGAGTTTGAGACTAGCTTGGAGAATATGGAAAATCATGCCCTACAAACCATAAATTTTCATTAGATGGATTTTATTTAACCCTATATATCATGACTTACTTTCCAACCTGACTCTGGCATAATATGAGACACGGAAGTAAATCAAAATATTTTATGTGAAAATATGTTTCTTTGCCATACCTTGAAATGGCCCTGCAAAGCTGTCCTTAGTGGAAGAAAATTTGCATCTGTAAAGAATCTCTATTAACATAACCAGATCTTTTTCTTCCAGACCCTCCTAATCCTAAACAGATTAACTAAAAATCTAGCACCTTTTAAAGACCTGAATGGAAAACATTTGTCATCTGTTGTCTCTAAGGGCAGCCACTATAAGGTTTCAGAAGAACCTTGGTCTCCACAATCTTTTATCTTAACCTGAACATTTCCTTTCTGTCAATCCCAGGTCTCTAGACAAACTCGACCAATTGTCAACCAGAAAGTATTTAAATTTACCTATAGACTGGAAGCCCCCACTTTGAGTTGTCCCACCTTTCTGAACCAAGCCAATGTATTTATTAAATGTATTTGATTGATGTCTCATGCCTCCCTATAAGGTATAAAATCAAGTTACATCCAACCCCCTTGGGCACTTGTTCTCAGGACCTCCTAAGGGCTGTGTCACCAGCCGTGGTCACTCATACTTGGCTCTGAATAAATCTCTTCAAATATTTTACAGAGTTTGGCTCTTTTCATTGACAGTGGCATTGATATGACATGGCTGTGTCCCCAACAAAATCTCTTCTTGAATTCCCACGTGTTGTGGGAGGGACCCGATGAGAGGTAATTGAATCATGGAGGCAGGTCTTTCCCCTGCTGTTCTTGTGATAGTCAATAAGTCTCATGAGATCTGATGGTTTTATAAGGGGGAGTTTTTCTGCACAACCTGTCTCTTTGCTTGCTCTCATCCATGTAAGATGTGATTTGCTCTTTCTTGCCTTCTGCCATGATTGTGAGGCTTCCCCAGCCATGTGGAACTGTAAGCTCGTTAAACTTCTTTATTTTGGAAATTGCCCAGTCTCAGGTGTGTCTTTATCAGCAGTGTGAAAACGGACTAATACAGGCATGCACCTGTTGTCTCAGCTACTCAGGAGGCTGAGGTGAGAGGACGTCTTGACCCTGGGAAGTTGAGACAATAGTGAGCTATGATAGTGCTACTGCAGGGCAGCCTGGGTTCCAAAGTGAGACCCTGTCTCAGAAAAAGAAAATGTTTCTTGAGGAGTGGGAGGAATGCAACAAGGTTAGAGGGACCTTGATTCTGAGGCTTATTTCTGAGGTCTTTTCATTTTCAAAACCACAAAACTTGTCCAAGCACCACATTTTGTGTATTCATTTTCTGTATCCCAATATTGTTTATTAATTGGTTTTATAGACTCAAATAATTGAATCTTCAGGAGAAAAAATTAAACTTTTCTATTGATAAGGTTTGGCTGTGTCTCCATCCAAATCTCATCTTGAATTCCTATGTGTTGGGGGAGGGACCCAGTGGGGGGTGATTGAATCATAAGGGTGGGTCTTTCCCATGCTGTTCTCATGATGGTGAATAAGTCTCAAAAGACCTGATGATTTTAAAAAGCAGAGTTCCCCTTCGCAGGCTCTCTTCTCTTGTCTGCCACCATGTGAGACGTGCCTTTTACCTTCCATCATGATCATGAGGCCTCCCAAGCCATGTGGAACGGTAAGTCCCTTAAATCTCTCTCTCTTTTTTTTTTTTTTTTTTTTTTTTTTTGTAAATTGCCCAGTCTCAGGTATGTCTTTATCAGCAGTGTGAAAATGGACTAATACAGTAAATTGGTACCAGTAGAGTGGAGCGCTGCTGAAAAGATACCAGAAAATATGGAAACGACTTTGGAACTGGGTAAGAGGCAGAGGTTGGAACAGTTTGGAGGGCTCAGAAGAAGACAGGAAATTGTGGAAAAGTTTGGAACTCCCTAGAGGCTTGTTGAATAGCTTTGACCAAAATCCTGATAATATGGACAATGAAATCCAGTCTGAAGTGGTCTCAGATGGAGATGAGAAATTTGTTGGGAACTGGTGCAAAGGTGACTCTTGTTATGGTTTAGCAAAGAGACTGGCAGTATTTTGTCACTGCCCTGGAGATTTTTGGAACATTGACTCTCCGAGAGATTATTTAGGGTATCTGGCTGAAGAAATTTCTAAGCAGCAAAGCATTTAAGAGGTGACTTGGGCACTGTTAAAAGCATTCAGTTTTAAAAAGGAAGCAGAGCATAAAAGTTCAGAAAATTTGCAGCCTGACAATGCTACAGAAAATAAAATCCCATTTTCTGAGGAGAAATCCAAGCTGACTGCAGAATTTTGCATCGGTAACAAGGAGCCTAAGGTTATTCCCCAAGACTATTGGGAAAATGTCTCCAGGGTATGTCAGAGGTTTTCATGGCAGCCCCTCCCATAACAAGCCTAGAAGTCTAGGAGGAAAAAGTAGTTTTGTGAGCTGGGCCCAGGGTCCCTGTGCTGTGTGCAGCCTAGGGACTTAGTGCACTGCATCCCAGCCACTCCAGCTGTGGCTGAAAGGGGCCAACATATAGCTCAGGCTGTGGCTTCAGAGAGTGCAAGTCCAAAGCCTTAGCAGTTTCCACATGGTGTTGAGTGTGTGAATGCACAGAAGTCAAGAATTGAGATTTAGGAACCTCTGCCTAGATTTCAGAAGATGTGTGGAAATGCCTGGACGCCCAGGCAGAAATTTTCTGCAGGGGTGGGACTCTCATAGAGAACCTCTGCTAGGTCGGTGCAGAAGGAAAATGTGGGGTCAGAGCCCCCACACAGAGTTTCTACTGAGACACCACCTAGTGGAGCTGTGAGAAGAGGGCCACCGTCCTCCAAACTCAGAATGATAGATTCACTCACAGTTTGCACTGTGAGCCTGTAAAAGCCACAGACACTCAATGTCAACCTGTGAAAGCAGCCAGAAAGGAGGCTGTACCCTGGAAAGCCACAGGGGTGGAGCTACCCAAGACCTTGGGAACCCACCCCTTGCATCAGCGTGACCTGGATGTGAGACATAGAGTTAAAGGAGATAATTTTGGAGCTTTAAGGTTTGACTGCCCTACTGGATTTCAGACTTTCATGGGGTCTGTAGCCCCTTTGTTTTGGCCAATTTCTGCCATTTGGAATGGCTGTATTAACCCAATGCCTATATCTGCATTGTATCTAGAAAGTAACTAACTTGCTTTTGATATTACAGGTTCATGGGCAGAAGGGACTTGCCTTGTCTTAGATGACATGTTGGACTGTGGACCTTTGAGTTAATGCTGAAAGGAGTTAAGACTTGGGGGACTGTTGGGAAGGCATGATTGGTTTTGAAATGTTAGGAAATGAGATTTGGGAGAGGCTGGGGTGGAATGATATGATTTGGCTGTGTCCCCATTCAAATCTCATCTTGAATTTCCACATATTGTGATATGGATCTGGTGGCATGTGATTGAATCATGGGGGCGGTTCTTTCCCATGCTGTTCTCTTGATGGTGAATAAGTCTCATGAGATTTGATGGTTTTAAAAAGGGGGGTTTCCCTGCACAAGCTCTCTTTTCTTGTCTGCCTCCATGTCAGACATGCCTTTCACCTTCTGTCATGATTGTGAGGTCTCCCCAGCCAAGTGGAACTGTAAGTGCATTACATCTCTTTCTTTTGTAAATTGTCCAGTCTTGGGTATATCTTTACGATCAGCATGAAAGTGGACTGATACACCTATGCTATTAAATATTATAATTCTAAAAATGCACACCACCCATAAAAATGGAAACAGAATTTCATTAACAGGCTGTAAAGCTGTATAATTTATCTTTTTGTTTTGCTCCATAGTTGTTAACATTAAAATTTCTGTCTTATATTCAAGTACATAGTAAGCCAGTGATAGATGCAGGAAGCAGATAAGGGAGAGGGTCCCCAGACAATCTCTGACTGGGCAATTTACAAAAAAAAAAAAAAAAAGTCTGTGCACTGGGAGAATGCGGTGGAGCCATGGGAAGTTTGTGGTGTTTGCACAGGGGAGGAGCCTGGCATCTTCAGTTCTTGTGTGTGGCCTAAAATCAACCTGTGAGATGGCAGCCTGTTAGCAGGAACTCCTCTCACTTTGCTGAGTTTCTTTTTTTTTTTTTTTTTTTTTTTTTTTTTTTTCCTTTTCACCCAGTAAATTCCATTCCCCTCACCCTTCAATGTGTCTGCATGCCTAACTTTTCCTGGTCGTGTAACAGGAACTTGGTTTTAGCTGAACTAAGAAGCAAAGTTCTGCAACAGCAGGGTTTGCTAATTATATGAAAGAAATTTGTCTGACATTATATCACAAGGCACATATGCTGCTGTGTTCTTTTCATGTGAATTTAATGCCTTGATGTTCTATTCAAATTTCTTCTACACAGTCCTTTAATACCTTCTAGGCATTCTCCAGAATAAATGATTATAATTTCATTCCCTACTAATTATTTCCTGTGGATACTATTCAAAGTAGAATTGGAAGGTGTAAGAGAACAGGTAATGTGATTGGCTGTGACTAATTTGTGTCCTGCTCAACCTGAAAATAATTTTTGATCTGCTTAAAGTCAGTAGCAGTTGGATACCTGTTTACCCCATTGAAAGAGCCATATGTGCTGTGAATGAAAGAAAGCTATTTATTCATTTGTATTAAAATTTTTAATGCAGGAAATACTTACCACATAAATTAATACTAACAATCAAAATGCTATTAACATAATGCAACACATTTGACAAAATGTATGTTATGCAAATAATCACTTAAAAAATTAGACATTAGGGACTTCAATAAAATTGTCTGCTAACTTTTGCAAAATATTATTTTCTCTTTTAAAAAACATTTTCAACACCAGTAAAAATGGCTAACATAGAATTTTAAGAAAGAAATAGGTAATAGATATTGTAGGGTAGCCAAGGGGACAATTCCTCTTTGCCCTCTTAAGGTATGCTGAAAATCACTGACATGAGACAGGTTGATTAATAAGAGAAAAGGCATACAAAAGTATTTAATGTTTATACAGGAAAGCCTTCATAACAAAGATTCAACCCCCCAGTAAGGCAAAGAAGCTTCTACACCAGCTTGTTGTTACAGAAAGAATGGGACTCAGATCCTGGCAAAACAGATTATGAGAGGGAGGAAGAAGAATTATGGTGAGGGGCAATAAATGAATAACATGAAGAATGAATGGATGGAGAACAGAGATTAACTGGTAAATAGTTCTTTTTGGAATCTGAATGCATTTGAGAGACAGACAAGAGTCTGTTCTGTTGTGGTTACATTCTTGGTCTTCTTTTCGGCAATAAATAAGTATATTACAGGGAAGAGAAAAACAACAATTGTTCTCCCTGGTGGGTCTGGACTCTGGGCCCATAGAGGAGCTTCAGATAACAGCTCAGTCCCATGCTTTGGGAGAAGCCATGGTGGAGGAGAGGTCAGCGAGACTTGAGACTTCTTAAGTTCAGTACATTAAAGCACCATATTTTGGGATATCAGTTTCTGAGCCCACAAAATATAGAGGTATGTAAAAAATGTTCCATATTTATGTAATGCCAACATCATTTCTGCTAAGTTGCACTCTAGCTGTTATTTGATAAGATATATTTTAGCAAAAAATTAATAAATAATATGTTAACTAATTTCCTGTAGGGGTGCAAAATGGGTGATTTCTTTCCTCTCCATAAGGTTCACAGCTGACACCCTTATAACAAAGTTTAACAAGACAGAAGCAAAATAATTACATTTAATCACAGTTTTATGTTACATGAGAACCTTCAGAATAAAGACCCAAAGATATGGGTGAAGGTGTCCATGATTATGCGTAGGTTTAATAAAAAATGGTCAACTGTGCAGAGCCATGACTGAAAAGAGTATAATAGCTAATGCTAATAAACTGAGTGGGGAAACAGCAAAGCCTGTCTATTCATATTTGTCCTAGCTTCTCTGTGCGCATTTCGTCTTTCTGGGTATAGGTAAGGACCCTTTTTTAAAAGGGGGTCTTATGACCTACTATCAAACAGAGTAGGTCAGATAAGTTATTTATGGCAGTTAGGAGGAGTGGTCCAGGAGAGGACTCTTTCTCCATCCATTAGGAATATTGGGTAATGGTTCAGCAATCGTCACATTGTAAAAGTGATAAATTGACAGCCGGTGTCAGGGAGAGGTCATTTTTTTTTTATGGTCCACACCTGTTGCACTAAAGTGTTAATTGCAGATGGCCAGGGAGATGCAACTTCCTGGGTATGTGCATTAAGAGACAAAATGGTAGAGTATGACCTTCCGAGGACACTCCACCAGAAAAGGGAAGAAAGTCTGAGATGAGCACGCATACAACTTCCTAAAACTACTGCTTGTGCTCACTTCCCAAGGGTAAGAAGGGCACTGCACATACAGGAAGCCCACTCTAAGGGAAGAATCATGGGAAAGTGGCCAGTCTATAAAGTTCTAGGATCATAGTTAAAGATGACACTTGACCTTCACATGCCCTCTTATGTCTCTTCCAAGCGTACTTTCCTTTCTTTCCTGTTCAAAAGCCTTTTAAATAAAATTCCACTACTGCTCTGAAACTTGCCTTGGTCTCCTTTTCTTCCTTATGCCTCTCAGCTGAACTCTTTTTTCTGAGGAGGCAAGAATTGTGGTTGCTGCAGATCGGTACAGATTCACCACCCTTAACTCGCATACCTTCTACCCCTAACATATTTGGTGCCGTGAGACTCGGACACTTGCTACCAGTAACATATCTGATGCTGGGAGACTTGGATATTTGCCACCCCTAAACACTTTCACAGAAAGAAGAGGAAAGTTAGGGGACTCACTTTTAGGTTTTATGACTGTTACCTAATTTATCTTTGTTTATTATATTTCCATATAAATGCTTCATTAAATATCTGAATGCTGAAATCATACAGAGGACTTACTTTTGTGGGAGCCCATCTACAACATCTCTTCCAGAAAGGAGACACAGTGTTACCTGTCTCATGTGGAAAAGGAGTTCTAGTTTCTATGACCTATCTTGGAGAAAAGGGATTTTAGTTTCTGTGGCCTCCCTTGAGGAAGAATGAGGGGGTAACAGACAGGAGTGCAGGAGAAGGACAGAGAAAACCTATGCTTCTGAGATCTTAATTTTGGGGTACTGTTTTATGAGCCTCAATGTTCTCCAATTTGAAACTTCCACAAAAAGATTTGAAGTCTAGAAATTGGGTTGGTGGATTGTCTCATAAGCCATCGTCTCTGTCTCTTAATCCCCAAATAGGTCAGTCCACTTAAACAGTTAACAGTTATGTCTCATTTCAGGAAGTATTGTTGTAGATGAGCTTCCAGACAAGTCAGACCTCTATATGATTTCAGTAATTAAATATTTATTAAGATGATTTCTATGGAAACCAAAAACAAACAAAATAGTTCCTCAGATATTTTATGATTATCTACAACTTAATGTAACATAACATGACTTTAAGATTTTAAATAACTGAAAAGATTCTTGAAACTATGATGAATTACATTTATAAATATGTAAATGTTTGTTCATATTTGCCTTTTTTAATTGTTTGCCTGGTCCTATTTGTTTTGTTAATTTTTATTTTATTTTAATACTTTTTGGGGTAGGAGTTGTTGTCTGTTACATGGATGAATTATACAGTGGTGAATTCTTTTTTTTAATTACACTTTAAGTTCTATGGTACTTGTGCACAATGTGCAGGTTTGTTACATATGCATACATGTGCCATGTATACATGTGCCAGGTTTGTTACATATATATACATGTGCCATCTTACATATATGTACATGTACCCGTTAACTCATCATTTACATTAGGTATATCTCCTAATGCTATACCTCTCCCCTCCCTCCACCCCACGACAGGCCCTGGTATATGATGTTCCCCACCCTGTGTGCAAGTGTTCTCATTGTTCAGTTCCCTACAGCGGTGAATTCTAAGATTTTGGTGCACCCATAACATAAATAGTGCACATTGTAACTAACGCATAGTGTTTTTATCCCTAGCTCCCCTCCTACCCTCCCCCTTCTGAGTCTCTAAAATCCATTATAACACTCTGTATGCCTTTGCATATTGATAGCTTAGCTCCCAATTATGAGTGAGAACATATAGTTTTTGGGTTACCACCCCTGTTACTTCACTTAGAATAATGACCTCCAGCTCCATCAAAGTTGCTGCAAAGGACATTATTCTCTTCCTTTTAATGGCTAAGTAGGACTCTAAGTGTATATACATATATATATATATATATATATCTCACATTTTCTTCATCCGCTCATTAGTCCATGGACACTTATGTTGGTTCCACATCTTTGCAATTGTAACCCATGTAGCTATAAAAATACGTGTGTAAGTTTCTTTTTCATATAATGACTTTTTTTCCTTCGGGTAGATACCCAGTTGTGAGATTGCTGGGTTGTATAGTAGGTCTAGTTTTAGCTCTTTAGGGAATCTTCATACTGCTTTCCATAGAGCTTGTACTAATTTACATTCCTACCAGCAATGTATAAGCATTCCCTTTCCCCCACATCCACGCCAATACAGATTTTTTTTTTTTTTTTTTTACTATTTAATAATGACCATTCTTGCAGGAGTAAGGCGGTATCTACAGATCTTTCAAAAGGTCCTTAAGTGTTCCTGTTCAGTACCTACATTGCTTCTTGAAAAAGTTCACAATGTGATTCTTTACGCACTTCTCTGTCCTTTCAATTGAGAGAGGTATGCTAGCAATGTTTCTAATGTGCAATCTTGAAAAAAATAAAAAATAAAATAAATTCTTTATTTTAACAATTATATTTTAATTGCTCATAGAAAACAGAGGTAGCTTTTTAAAAGTTATTTTCTTTTGAAAAAGCAAAACAAAGTTAACCCTAAATCAGCCAGTCTCATCCTAACTCATGCATGTGAATGACTGGAGGCAGGATGTGGTCCTACCGGGCTTGATTCTCTTCTGC